>NC_080685.1:46345584-47595584 GCF_030445035.2 Dasypus novemcinctus | reverse complement strand
AAAAAGTGGGTATATGTATTTAAGGCCAGTATTTTGAAAAAAGGGAATACATATATAATACACACACACAGAGTTCCCAGTGTCCAATGTTTGCTGCCTCCTCCTTGGGGATTTTGGACTAATGTACATAGCCTGTTGAATAACTGTGGCAACCATGTTTGGATTTAGATTTTTATTATAAAAGATAGCCAGACCAGCCTCTAAAAGTTATTGCCTTTTACACATGAGAAATTTTGAGATCTTTGCTACTCTTAGGCTATGTCTCTTTTCTTATATTTTTTACTCTGACTTCAAAAAATCTTTGGACATTTCCTTTTTATGAGAGTCAAGTGACTTATTTATATTCTACCTCTTTCTGAGACAGCCTTCACAAAGTTCATGTCCATAACAGGTATCATGAAATAATGAAGAAAAAGTAAGGTTGAATGATGTGGTAGTTTGATATTATTTATGAATACCCCAAAAGGAGAAAGGTTATGTTTGTAAACTAATCTATTCCTCTGGGTGTGATTCAGCTGACATGTCTTGATTAAATTACCTGTTAGGTTGCTTCAACACATCAGTAGGGGTGACTCAGGGTTGAGTCCCTGCCTCCCTTGGTGGGCTGATATAAATGGACACTCACTCAAGAAGACACATGGAAGAGGAGAGAACTTGGTCATTTTGGTCCTGCTGTGTGACAGAAAGGAAAAGGCTCAAACAGCTAAAACCTGGGGAAGAGAGATGAGCCATTTGCCTGATAGTTTGCAGCCAAAGAGAACAGAGGAGCTAAGTAGCTGAGAAGGCCCAAGAGACCAGGCAGAGATCACCTGCCATCTTGCTTCAACATGTGGCAACTGACGTTGGTGAGAAAGTAGCCTTGAGTTGTACTTTTTAAGGCCTTGTAACTGTAAGAGTTTACCCCAAATGAATACCCTTTATAAAAGCCAACAGATTTCGGTACTTTGCATCAGCACCCCTTTGGCTGACTAATATAAATGGTTTACTCTTCTTGATTATTACTTAATAGTATCAGACCTGTCATGAATGGCTCATCCAGTGGATTAAAGCATTCCGGATATTTGCCTCTTTTATCTTTGCCTATATATCTTGATTAAATTAAGTTGGTCATTATGATATATGACTTTTCTTAGTCCCTTAATACTGGAGTTTCCTGAGGAAAAAAGAATACTTTCTTTACCTAATGGAGAGGCAAATAGGAAAACTGAGTAATAGACTTAGATAAACATAGTATAAATATTTGTGCTGATAGTGAGAACAATCAAGATACCCAGGAAGGATGCATATTCTTAACAAGTTTCGGTAGTTCCACCATAGTGTACTGTGGCTTCAGCAGGACTTGGCTCACAATGCTTGTATTCTGGGGCCAAATTATTCCAAATTGGGGATTGAGAGTTCTCAGTATTACAAAACTATATAAATAAAATGCCTGCCCCTTGCTTCACTTGTTTTTCATTTATGCAATCTACTGCTGTATCTTTGCCCATTCTTTTAGTTTGTCTGCTTCCATATAATTTTAATTTTATGTTTTTAAGCAGCATTTCAAATAATTTTAAATCAGGTTTTTGATTTTTATGTTTCTGTTAATCTTTTTGAGATATCATTTATATACAGTGTAATGCACAGATTTTATGTGTGTAATTTAATGAATTTTGTCATATATCACCCATCTAACCAACATCACAACAAAGATGAGAACATTTCTATCACCCTAGAAATTTCCGTTTTCTCACTACCAGTCAAATTCCACACCCGCATTGGCAACTATTTTTCTGATTTCCATACCATAGAGTAGTTTTACCTGTTCTCGAGTCATATATTCTTTTTGTCTGGCTTATTTTAATCAACATATTACTGAGATTTATCCATCTTGTTGCATTTATGAGTAGTAAATTATTTTTTATTGATGAATATTTTTCATTTTTATTAACATACCATAATTTTTTTATTCATCTTCTGTTGATGGACATTTGAATTGTTTCCATTTGGGGGCAGTTATGAATAAAACTATTATGCATATTCTTGTACAAGTTTTTTGTGAACATGTTTTAATTTCTTTTGAGTAAATAGCTATGAGTGGAATTGCAATATCACAGATAAGGCCTATGTTTAACTTCATAAGGAAATGCCAAACTGTTTCCAAATTTATTATATCCTTTACACTCTCACAAGCAGTGTAGGAGAGTTTTAGTTGCTCCACATTCTTGCCAACATTTGTTGTAGTCAATCTTCGTAATTTTAGCTATTCTAGTGGGTGTGAAATGGTATCTTATTGCAGGTTTAATTTGCATTTTCCTGATGACCAATTATATTGAGAACATTTTCATGTGCTAATTGGCCCAGTGAACTGTCTATTCAAGTATTTTAACCAATTTAAGATTGTTGCTTGTCTTTTTACTATTGGGTTGTAGGAGTTCTTTATATATTCTAGATAGGAGTCCATTGTCACATATATGTATTATGTATATGTTCTTCTAGTCTTCATTTTCTTGATATTGTCTTTGTTGAGCAAAAGTTTAAATTTTATTGAAACTCAATGTATCATTTTTTCTTTTTTAGTTGCTTTTTTTTTGGTGTCCTTTCTAAGAAAATATTTGCCTACTCTAAGGTCATAAATATATTCTCCTTTGTTTTCTTCTGTAAGCTTTATTAAAGTTTTATTTTTATATTTATGGTCCCATTATCAAATTCTTTTTGTGTTTGTATGAGGTAGTTGTTGAGGGTCATTATTCTCCCATATGGTTATCCAATTGTTCCACCACTATTTGCTGAAAAGATTTTCCTTTTCCCACTGAATTGCCTTGTGCTTTTGTCAAAAATCAGATTACCGGCGGCAGACCTGGCCCAGTGGTTAGGGCGTCCGTCTACCACATGTGAGGTCCGCGGTTCAAACCCTGGGCCTCCTTGACCCATGTGCAGCTGGCCGATATGCAGTGCTGATGCGTGCAAGGAGTGCCGTGCCACGTAGGGGTGTCCGCCGCGTAGGGGAGCCCCACGCGCAAGGAGTGCGCCCTGTAAGGAGAACCGCCCAGCATGAAACAAAGTGCCACCTGCCCAGGAATGGTGCCACACACATGGAGAGCTGACACAAGATGACACAACACAGATTTCTGTGCTGCTGACAACAACAGAAGCGAACAAAGAAGACTCAGCAAATAGACACAGAGAACAGACAACCGAGGTGGAGAGGGAAGGGGAGAGAAATAAATAAATAAATCTTAAAAAAAAAAAAAATCAAATTACCAAAAAATGCAGGTCAGTTTCTGGTCTATGTATTATGTTGAATTGCCCATTTTTTACCCTTGTGCCAATAAGTTTTGAAATTGGGTAAAATTCTCCAACTTTGTTCTTTTTCAAGATTGTTTTGGCTATTCAATTCCTTTGTATGCATTCCAATATGAATTTTAAAAGAAACTTGTCAATTTCTTTAAAGATTCTTGTTGAGATGTTGCTTGGAATTTCATTGTTTATAAATCAATGTAGGTAGAAATGACATTAACAATACTGAATCTTCCAATCTAATAGCACGGTATGCATATATATACGAGTGTGTGTGTATAAAATCTCCGTTAATGTATATCTTCTTAATTTCACTCAGTGGTTTGTCATTTTCAGTGTAAAAATCTCACAATTCTTTTGTTAATTCTATCCTAAGTATTTGATTTTTATGCTTTTGAAACAGTATCAATTTCACTGGAAAGTTTTAGTTTTTTTTGGTAAATTCCTTAGGATATTATACATACAAATCATGCCATCTGTGAATACAGAGTTTTACTTCTTCCTTTCCATACTTTCTAGCCTTATTGCCCTACTAAGACCACCAGTAAAATGGTAAATTAAGGGCTGATAGAAGACATCATTGTCTTTTTCCTGATCCAAGGGGGAATATATTCAATTATGTTACTATTAAATGTAATGCTAGCTGTAGGTTTTTATACATGCCCATTATCATACTGAGGAAGTTTGCTTCTATTTCAAATTTGCTGAGAGTTTTCATAATGAATAGGTGTGGATGCTTTTCCCGTCATTAAGATGATTCACATACTTTTTCTCTTTATTCTCTTAGTATGGTGAATTTCACTGATTGATTTTCACATGTTAAATGAACTTTGCATTTCTGGAATAAACACTTGGTTATGATGTATATTATACTATTTATATATTGTGTTCAATTTACTAATATTTTGTTAAGAATTATATTCATGAGGGATATTGTACTGAAATTTTATTTTCTCTTGAAGAGATTTTTAGGTTTTGGTATTAGGGATACACTGGCCTCATAATATGAGTTGTTGCATATTTTTTCCTTCTCTACTTAATAAAAACTTTTTGAGTAAGATTGGAATTAATTCTCTTTAAATGTTTGATGGAATTCACCAGGAAAAAACCATCTGGGCCAGGAGTTTTCTTTGTGCAAAGATATATAGTTACAAATGAAATCTCTTAAAAAGATGTGGGGTATTCCCATTTTCTATTTTTTCTTGTGTCAGTTTTGGTAAATTGTGTTTTTCAAAGAACTTGTCCATTTCATTTTTGTTGTCAAATTTGTTGGCATAAAGCTTTTAAATAACATTCTCTTATTTTTGTTTACTGTCTATAGGATCTTTAGTGACATCCCTTCCCTCATTTGTAATATTTATAGTTAGTGTTTCTTTTTTTCCCTTGATCAATTTTGCTTATTTGGACTTTCAAATAAACAGCATTTTTTGCTTTTTAAATTTTTCTCTATTGCCTCTTCTTTTAATATTCTTCCCTAGTTTTATCTTTATTATTTTATTTCTTCTACTTACTTTCAGTTGAATTTGCTCATCTTTTCTAGCTTCTTAAGATGGATACTTCGATTCTTGGTTTAACTCTTTCTTCTTTTCTAATGTATTTAAAGCCACTAAATTTCCTCTAAGCAATGCTTTATCTCCATCTCACAAATTTTAATGCTCTGTTTTCATTTTCAGTAAGCTAAAAATACTTTCTAAATTTCCCTGTGATTTCTTCTTGGACCTAAGCGTTACTTAGAAATGTATTGTTTAATTTACAAATAGTTGGGATTTTCAGAACATCTTTTTATTTTTTATTTCTACCTTAATTCAGTTCTGTGTAGGTACCATGTTCTGTAAGATTTTAGATTTTCAAAATTAGGACTTATTTCATGGCCTCAGCATATGGTCTATATAGGTGGACATTCCATGGGTACTTGTATACATTCTGCATTTGGATGTAATGTTGTATTAATATAAATGTGGTTATATTGGTTGATGTGTTGTCCAAAATTATATCCTCATGGGTTTTCTCCTATTCTTTGAATTATTTAAAAAATGGTGTTAAAACTTACAGCTATCATTGTGCCCTTGTCTATTTGTCTTTTAGTTCTGTTGAATTTTGTTTCCTGTATTATAAAGTGCTGTGAATATACATGGAAGATATTTTGTCTTTTCCAATTATGAAATGTTCCTCTTTATCTCTACTTCCCCTTGTCCTGAAGTATACTTTGTCGGATATTAGTGAAGACATACCAGCTTTCTTATACTTACCATTTGCATGGTGTGTATATATATGTATATATATTTCCTTCTCTTCAAATTTTTGGAAGTGTTTGAGAAGGATTGGTGTTAATTCTTTAAATGTTTGATATATATATATTTTCACCTTTCCTTTTATCTGTGTCTTTATAGTTAAGGAACGACTCTTGCAGATAGCATATATTTGGATCCTTCTTTTAAAAAAATACCAACCCTGGCAATCTCTGCCTTTTATTTGCTGTCTATGTGCATTAAATTGTAGTTATTGATATGATAGGTATTAGGTCTTCTATTGTAATATTTGTTTTATTTGTTCCATCTTTTGTTAGTTCCTTTTCAAGTTTTTTTTTAAAGATTTATTTTATTTATTTACCGCCCCTTCCCCCCTGTTGTTTGCTGTCACTGTCTGCTCTCTGTGTCCATTTGCTGTGTGCTCTCTGGGTCTGCTCATCTTCTCTCTCTCTCTTTTTTTTAAAAGATTTATTGTTTTATTTATTTCTCTCCCCTTCCCTACCCTCCCCCTCCCCATTTGTCTGCTCTCTGTGTCCATTCTATGTGTGTTCTGTGTCCGCTTATATTCTTGTCAGTGGCACTGGGAATCTGTGTCTCTTTTTGTTACGTCATCTTGCTGTGTTAGCTCTGTGTGTGTGTGGCGTCACTCCTGGGCAGCTCTCCTTACAGATACACACTCCTTGCGCATGGGGTCCCCAATGTGGGGAACACCCCTGTCTGGCATGGCACTCCTTGTGCACATCAGCACTGTGTGTAGGCCAGCTCATCACATGGGTCAGGAGGCCCTGGGTTTGAACCCTGGACCTCCCATATGTAGGCAGATACTCTATCCTTTGAGCCAAATCCACTTCCCTCATCTTCTCTTTAGAAGGCACCAGGAACTGAACCCAGGATCTCCTATTTCTCTATTTACTTTTTATATATGTCTCTTTGCATTTAAAAAAAATTTATTACTCTAGAGATTATAATATGTATCCTGAATTTATTATAAATATGACATTTTTTAAAAAATATTTTTTACTGGATGTAAAATTTAGGGTTGTCATTTTTTTCTTCCAGCACTTTAAAGATGATGTTCACTTTTTTTCTGTCCTTCATTATTTCTGATTAAAAGTAAGCCCCCATTCTTATCACTGTTTCCCTGTATGTAATGTGTCTTTTTTCTCTGGCTGCTTTACAATTTTTTCATCTTTACTTTTCAGCAGTTTTTAATTTTGGTAGATGTGATTTTCTTTGAATTTACCTTATTTGGGGTTTGCTGAGATTCTTGGTTCGGCAAGTTAATGTTTTGCCACAAATTTGGAAAAATTTTGGTCATTATTTCTTCCAATTAATTTTTCTACCCATTTTCTTTCTCCTGTATTTGCTTCCATGAATGTAGTAAGACTTTCTGTGATCTTGCATGTTACTAAGGTTCTGTTTATTTTAATTTGTTTTCTTTGTTCAGTTTGCATAATTTCTATTAAATTGTTTTCAGGAATTGAGACTTTCATCTGCAGCTTCCAGTTCACTATTAACCCCATCCAGGGAATTTAGGTTTTTGTTTGTTTCCATTTCTTTGCTGAAATTCTCCATCCTTTATTCATTATGTTCATGATTTCCTTTAAATCCTTAAATGTATTAGACCCTTATCTGTAAATTCCTTTATCTGATTTCTCAGGGTCTGTTTTATTGACTGCCTTTTCCTCCACTGTGAGCCACATTTTCCTGTTTCTTTGTATGTCTAGTGATTTTTTATTGTGTAGCATACTAAGTAGATACTGAAGTGTAGGAGGTTTGGATTACATTGTTCTCCTTTAAAGAATATTGAGTTTTGTTGTGATAGGCATTTAAATTGGTATTGGACCCTTTTGAAACTGTCAAACTTAGTTTTATGCTTAGTTATGATGAACGTATTTTTGTTTTGCCCTTCGTTCTAAGGCATAGCTCATCTAGTAAGTCAGGGCCCTTACTTCCAAAGCATGGCCCCTATGGAATTGTAACTGGATGCCTGAAATGCTTTGTGAAGTATCCCACTGGTTGGGCTAGAACTCCAATGCCCACCCCCCCCCCCCCCCCCCCCGCCCCGGCATGGTGTATAATCCTGTTAATACGCTGTTGGATTCAGTTTGTTAGTATTTTGTTGAGGGTTGTTGAATCTATATTAACAAAGGATATTGATATGTAATTTTCTTTTCTTGTGATATCTTTATCTGGCCTTGGTATAAGGGAAATATGGGCATTATGCAATTTGTTGGGAAGTATTTCCTCCTCTTCAAATTTTTGGAAATGTTTGAGAAGGATTGGTGTTAATTCTTTAAATGTTTGATAGAATTAATCAGTGAAACTGTCTGGTCCTGGACTTTCTTGTTGGGAGGCTTTTGATTACTGAATCAATGTCTTTACTTGTTATGGATCTATTCAAACTTTGTATTTCTTCTTCAGCCAGTTTGGGTAATTTTTGGGTTTCTAGATGTTTAGCCATTACATTTTCTAGTTTGCTGTCTTAAAATTGTATGTAGAATTCTCTTGTAATCCATTTTATTTCCATGAAATTGGTAGTAATGTCCCCACTTTCATTTCTATTTACATGGTCTCTCTTTATATGGCCTCTTTTTTTGTAGTTAGTTTAGCTTAATGTCAATTTTGGTGATCATTTATAAGAACCAAATTTTTTTTTTTTTTAAGATTTATTTATTTTATTTAATTCCCCCCCCTCCCCCGGTTGTCTGTTCTCTGTGTCTATTTGCTGCGTCTTGTTTCTTTGTCCGCTTATGTTGTCGTCAGCGGCACGGGAAGTGTGGGCGGCGCCATTCCTGGGCAGGCTGCACTTTCTTTTGCGCTGGGCGGCTCTCTTTATGGGGCACACTCCTTGCGTGTGGGGATCCCCTACGCGGGGGACACCCCTGCGTGGCACGGCACTCCTTGCTCGCATCAGCACTGCGCGTGGGCCAGCTCCACACGGGTCAAGGAGGCCCGGGGTTTGAACTGCGGACCTCCCATGTGGTAGACGGACACCCTAACCACTGGGCCAAGTCCGTTTCCCAGAACCAAATTTTGGTTTCTTTGATTGTCTCTGTTATTTTTATATCCTCAATTTTGTTGATCTCTGTACTAATCTTAATTTTTCCTTCCTTTTGTTAGTTTTGGATTTAGTTCTTTTTTTCTAGTTCCTTAAGGTGTAAAATAAGAGTTTTAATTTCCAGACCTTTCCTATTTTTTAATGTATCTACTGCTGTAAATTTTCCTCTAACTTCTACTTTCCCTGCTTCCCATAAATTTTGGTGTGTGATGTGTTTGTTATCATTCATCTCAAATATTTTCTAATTTCTCTTATGATTTCTTTTTTTGACCCATTAGTCATTAAGAATAGGGATTGGGAAGTTCACTTTTGACTTTTGTGGGGGCTCGAACTGGGGTAGGAGGAGGGGAGAAGAGGGAGAAACTCTTTCTCTTCCAAAGCAGGTGTCAAGGTGGTCACTGAAGAATGTGACAACAGGATCTGAGATGCTGAGGCATAATGACAGGGCAAATCCCCTATTTTTTTTTATTTTATTTAGAAAAGTTGTGAGTTTACAGGAAAAATATGGGTAAAATAAGATTCCCATGTGTCACCCTGTTATTACCACCTAGCATTTGTAGTACATTTGTTACAATTGATTAAAGCATATTTTTATGATTGTACTAACTATAGTCCATGGCTTAATGTAGTGTTCACTGTTTGTTCTGCACTGTTTCATAGATTTTTTTTTAGAGATTTATTATTTTTTAAAATTTCTCTCCCCTTCCCCTCCCTTGTTATCTGCTCTCTGTGTCCATTCACTGTGTGTTCTTCTGTGTCTGCTTGTATTCTTGTCAGTGGTACCGGGAATCTGTGTCTCTTTTTGTTGCATTATCTTGCTGCGTCAGCACTCCCTGTGTGTGGCACCACTCCTGGGCAGGCTGCACTTTTTTTTTCATGGGGTGGCTCTCCTTATAGGGTGTACTCCTTGCGTGTGGGGCTCCCCTACACGGGGACACCCCTGTGTGCAACAGCACTCCTTGCGCACATCAGCACTGCTCATGGGTCAGCTCACCACACAGGTCAGGAGGCCCTGGGTTTGAACCCTGGACCTCCCATGTGGTAGGCAGATGCTCTATCCATTGAGCCAAACCTGCTTCCCTGTTTCATAGATTTTAAAAGAAATTTTTAAATAATAAGCATAACATGAGGAATTTTTGGAATTGTTCTGCATGATATTACAATGACAAATACCAGCCATTCTACATTTTGTCAAAACCTGTAAAATTGTGTGGTGCACACTATAGACCATAGTTAATAATGCTTCAGTATGTGTTCATCAATTATAACAAATATTATGATACAAATGAAAAATGTTAATGGGGAATGTGTGGGAGCAGGAGGAGTGGAGTATATGGAAATCCCCTATATTTTCAATGTAATCTGTATGTAATCTAAAGCGCCTTTAAAAATAAAGAAAAAAATTATTTTAAAAAAAGGAATTTTTATACTAGTAACATATACACAACCTAAAATTTCTCTTTTTAGCCACAAATATATAATTCAGTGATCCTAATTACATTCATAATTCTATACTTAACTTTCTGGGGAACTGCCAAATTGTCTTCCACAGTGGCTGCACCATTTTATATTCTCACCAATAAAGAATGAATTTTCCTATTTTCCCACATCCTTTCCAACACTTGTAATTTTCCCTTGTTGGAGTAGTAGCCATTCTAGTGGGCTTTAAATGATAGCTCATTGTGATTTTGATTTGCATTTCTCTAAGGGTGAATGATTTTGAATATCTCTTCATGTGCTTTTAGGGTGTTTGTACATGTTCTTTGGAAAAAAGTCTCTTGAAATCTTTTGCCCATTTTAAAATTGGGTTGTTTGTCTATTTTGTTATTAAGTTGGAGGATTCTTTTTATATTTTGGTTATTAAGTCCTTAACAATAATTTGGTTTTCAAATATTTTCTCCCATTGTGTAGGTTATTTTACTTTCAGGATAAAGGGCTTTGATATGCAAAAGTTTTTAATTTTGATGCAATCCCATTTATCTCCGTTTTCTTTTGTTGCTTGTGCATTGGGTGTAAAGTCTAAGAAACTGTTACCTAATACAAGGCCCTGAAGATGCTTTTCTACATTTTCTTCTTGTATTTAGGTCTTTGATCCATTTTTAGTGGATTTTGTATATGGTGTGAGATAAAGGTCCACCTTCATTGACTTGCAAATGGAGATCCAGTTTCCTAGCTCCATTTGTTGAAGAGATTATTCTTTCCCTGCTGAGTGGTCTTTGCCCCCTTGACAAAATCACTTGGTGACCAAATGTGAGGCTTGGTTTCTGAAATCTCAGTTGGATTGCATTGGTGTATGTGTCGGTCTTTGTACTAGCACCATACTTTTTGGATTAGTGTGGCTTTGTAATAAATTTAAAGATTGGGAAGTGTGAGTCCTCCAACTTTGTTCTTTTTCAAGATGTTTTTGGCTATTTGGGGCCTCTTACTTTTCCAAATAAATTTGATTGACTTTTTCATTTCTGCAAAGAAGGTTGTTGGAATTTTGATAGCAATTGCATTGAATCTGTAAATCACTTTGGTAATAATATTCAGTCCTCCAATCCATGAACACTGAATGTCCTTCCATTTATTTTGGTCTTCTTTGATTTCTTTTAGCAATGTTTTGTTGTTTCCTGTGTTCAAGTCCTTTACATCTTTGGTTAGATTTACTCTTAGATATTTGATTCTTTTAGTTGCTATTGAAAATGGAATATTTTCTTGATTTCTTCTTCTGATTGTTCATTACTTAGGTAGTTTGTGTATTTCTGGGAATTTTTTCATTTCATTAAGGTTGCTAATTTGTTGGCTTACAATTGTTCATAATATACAGTTTAGTCCATTATATTTCAATGGCGTCAGTTGTAATGTCACCCCTTTTCATTTCTGAATTTAGTTATTTGTGTCCTCTCTTTTTTTCCCTATCAGTCTTAATCAAGGTTTGCCAATTTTAATTGATCTTTTCAAAGAACCAGCTTTTAGTTTTGTTGATTCTCTCTATTGTTTGGTTTTTTGTTTTTTTTTTTAATTCTCTATTTCACTTTTCCCTGCTCTAATCTTTGTTATTTCCTTCCTTCTGCTCACTTTAGGTTTAGTTTGGTCTTTTTCCAGTTGTTCCAGGTTTGAAGTTAGGTCCCTGACTTGAATTCATTTCTTCTTTTTTATTGTAAGCATTTAGAGCTTTAAGTTCTTCTAAGCACTTCCTTTCCTGTATCATATAAGGTTTGGTATATTGTATTTTCTTTTTCATTGGCATCAAGATATTTCCTAATTTCCCTTGTGATTTCCTCTTTAACCCATTGGTAGTTTAAGAGGACATCAGTTAATTTGCAAATATTTGTGAATTTTCCATTTTTTCCTCTGTTAGTGATTTCTAGCCTCATTCCATTGTGGTGGGAGAAGGTACATATTATGATTTTAATATTTGTGAATTTATTGAGACTTGTTTTGTGACCCTGTTTATGGTCTATCTTGGAGAATGATTCATGTGTACTCAAGAAGAATGTTTTCTGTTGTTGGGTTTTGTGCTTTATATATATCTGTTAGGTGTAGGTGGTTTAGAGTATTGTTCAAGTCTTATTTCTCCTTATTGATCTTCTGTGTGGCTGTTCTATTCATTATTGAAACTGGCGTCTTGAAGTCTCCTATTATTAATGTAGAACCATCTATTTCTCCTTTCAAACCTGTCAGTATTTGCTTCATATATTTTGGGACTCTGCTTTTGGGTGCATTTATATTTATAATTGTATTTTCTTGTTGATTGACCTTTTTATCAGTATATAATAATGACCATATTTGTCCTTTGTAACAGTTTTTGACTTAAAGACTATTTTGTCTGAAATTAGAATAGCTAATTCCAGCTATCTTTGGTTACTACTTGCATGGCATATTTATTTCTCCCTTTTTTCACTTTAAGACTATTTTTGTCTTTGAATTTAAGGTGAGTCTTTTTAAAATAGCATATAGTTGGATCAGGCTTTTTTATCCAATTTGCCAATATCTGCCTTTTTGCCTGGACAATTTAAGCCATTTATATTTAAAGTAACTACTGATAATGCATTACTTTCTTCTGTTATTTTGCTATTTTGTCTTTGTAAGTCTTACGTATTATTTGACCCCCAATTTTCCTGTTAATGCCTACTTTCATATTTATTTGATTTTTTTATTGTTCTATTTGGAATCCTTTCTCATTTCTTCATGCATATATTTTTCATATATTTTTATTGTGGTTACCATGAAGTTAAAATTTAACATCCTAAATATATAATAATCAAACTTGAATTTATATCAACTTGACTTCAATAATATACACACTCTGTTCCTATAATGCCTTGTCCCTCCCTCTTTTTTTGTCTTGTGACAAATTATATCTTTGTACATTGTATATCCAAAGCCATAGATTTACTTTACTTGTTTTTGCATTTGGTTTTAGCACCCATAGGAAGTAAGAAGTGGAGTTAACTACCAAAAAATACAATACATTAGTGCTGGCATTTATAATTACCCATATGGTTATCTTACTGCAGTTTTTTATTTCTTTATGCTGCTTTGAACCACTGTCTACTGTCCTTTCCTTTAAGTCTGAAAAATTCCCTTTAGCATTGTTTATAGGGCATGTTTAGTGGTGGTGAACTCCATCAGCCTTTATTTATCTGGGAATATTTGAATCTTGCCCTCAATTTTGAAAGAATGTCTCACTGGGTATAAAATTATTGGTGGGCACTTGTTTTCTACCAGTACTTTAAGTATTTCAATCTCCTGCCTTGCCTCTATGGTTTCTGATGAGAAATTGGCACTTAATCAAATTGGGACTCCCTTGTAATAACATATTGCTTTCTCTTGAAGCTTTCACAAATTTTTCTTTGTCCTTTGCACTTTACAGTTTGTCCCTTTCTCTCATTTTTTTTTTTTTTCTTTTGGGACTCTGTAATGCATACATTGGTACACTTGATGTGTCCCACAAGTCTCTTACACTACTTTTTACAAGACTTTTTTTCTTTTTTGCTCCTTAGCTTGACTCCTTTCACTTGTCTTGTCTTTCAGTTCACTGATTCTTTCTGCCAGCTCCAATCTGCTTTTGAAACCCTCCTGGGATTTCTTTTTGGAAATTTGTTGCAGTTCATGAAAGAGCACTTTTATAATTGTACTACTAACTATAGTCCATTGTTTACAATAGGACTCACTGTGTTGTACACTCCTACAGTTTTTATTAACATTTTTATTTTAGTAAAAACAATACACCTAAAATCTCCCCTTTTAACTTCATTCACATATGTAATTCGGTTCTGTTAAATACATTCACAATGTTGTGCTACCATCACCTCCATCCATTATCAAAACTTTACAATCAATCCAAATAGAAATTCTGTATCATTTAAGAATTAACTCCCCATTACCTATTTCCACATCTCCTGGAAATTTTTTTCATTTCATTTATTGAGGTCTTTAATTCCAGGGGTTCTGTTTGGTTCCTTTTTAAAATTTCTTTCTCTTTATAGAGATTCTCATGTGTTGGAGATTTGGACCCGAAGGGTATCAGGAATGAAAGAAAGAGAAAAGGGGAAAAGAAAGAGCAAGAACGAGCAAGAGAGCTGGGATCAGGGGGTCTCCAAGTAATAACTCCTCAGATAACTTTATTGTTTACAAGGGGCTCTCTATATACCCCAGTCTATGTGACAACAAGCAGGAACATGTAGCCTATGTGACAATAAGCAGCAACACATAGCCTACGTGACAATAAGCAGCAACATATAGTTAAATATCAGCATTACCCGTAGTCTAAGGAATTTTTAAAAGATCTTATGTCAAGGTATAAAGTCTAAGTGTTCTATTTACTACACAAGGTACGTGCTCATCTTTTCTTTCAGCCTTTAACGGCTTCATCCTATCTGCCGGGAACTCTTAATTATCACATTCCTTAGGTTACAAGCGTAGCCATGGAGACAGCATGTCTCTCCTTGTGAGGCCACTGTGCCTCAGTTTCCAACACTCATGTTATTCATTCTTTGTTTTCCTGTTATCCTTTCTTTTTTTCTTTGTATCTTCCTTCATCCCTTTGAGCATATTGAAATTTTTTTTTTTTTTTTTAGTCTTTTTTGGGTATGTCTGTGGTCTTGTCTTCTTCACTGATGTTTTCAGGATTTTTTTATCCTTTTCCTTTGGCTGGACCATCATTTCCTTTTTCTTTGTTTTTCTTGTAATTTTTTTTTTCATGCTGTACATTTTATGTTTTAAAATGTTAACTCTGGGATTTATTCACTGAGATGTCCATTTCTTGAGTTTGTTTTCAGCTATGAAATGACAGATTTTCTTGAGTGTCAGGAGCTAACAAAACCAAGAAAAGCTAAGGTCAAAAACACCTTTCACCACCTTTGCTAATTGGTTTTGTGTTGGTTGTGCTGTCCTTCAGAGTTCAACCCTCCTTTCAGGAAGGCTAGGCTAGGTGAATGCAAATGCAAGGTCCTCCCTGTCTTTTCTGGGGCTGTGTCTTGTCCTTGGCTTATGCTTGCTTGTGGCTTTAGGCACTCCCCTATTTTCAGGAGTCTGAATGCTCTTTCTACTTTCCAGGAAATAGACCTTCTCCCTCTCTCAGGTGTTCCATGACAGGGTTAAAGCAGGTAAGACTTTGCTTCAGGCTGCTCACCTCAGTTGTTTCTTACACTGCTTTCCTTGTCTCATGCTGCTTTTGCCTGGAGGGCAAATTCTGGGAGAGGGACACACCAGAAAGGAGTTTCCCAAGTCACTCTTCCCTAAGGCCAGAACACACAAAAGGATTGCTGCCCAGCTCCAAACTTCCCAGGAGAGGGGATGAGGGATGGTCTGGGAAGGGTAGTAGGAGCTTCTCTCGACTCGCCAAGCTGTGCTTTCTTGACTGGCACCTGCCCAGCAAATGCAGCCCTTCAATTGTCTGCTGCAGTTCTGAGGAAGTATACCATCTCTTAAGTCTCTGATGCTGCCTTTTGTCCAGCATGCGTCAGAACCAGGATTCTTGCAATCTGAAGTATTTAATCAAAAGCAGTGATTAGCCATCAGACCGTGTTTCACCTGAATCTTGGGAACTAGGTTTTTATGTTCTACTCTTGTTCTCATGTTGCAACAGGGGCCAGACCCCATGACTGCCTGCTGCAAGAATGGGGATAACTCCTCAAAGAAAAGAATTCACTCAAATATACCACAATTTACCAGATTTTTCTCCTGTCTTTCCTAGGTGCTGCACAGTGTTGTAACAGACTCAGAATTTCAAAATAGTTGAGTAAGATAGTTCCTGCCTGTTTAATAGTTGCTCTGGTGGAGGAACTGATTCCTGGAGCTTCCTACTCCATATTCTTTCCACAGTTCCCCTCTGTGTTTTTTTAAAAATAGATATTATTTTTTATTTATTTCTCTCCCCTTCCCCCCACCCCAGTTTTCTGTTCTCTGTGTTCATTTGCTGCATGTTCTTCTTTTGTTCATTTCTGTTGTTGTCAGTGGCATGGGAATCTGTGTCTTTTTTTGTTGTTGCGTCATCTTGCTGCATCAGCACTCCGTGTGTATGGTGCCATTCCTGGGCAGGCTGACCTTTCTTTCACGCTGGGCGGCTCTCCTTACAGGACACATCAGCACTGTGCATGGGCCAGCTCCACATGGGTCAAGGAGGCCCGGAGTTTGAACCGCAGACCTCCCATGTGGTAGACGGACGCCCTATCCACTGGGCCAAGTCTGCTTCCCTATGTTATTTTAATAAACTAAAATTGACCTTGCGATGTCTCAGCATCAGGGGTTTTGGCATTGGATAATGCTTCCTATTTGTATTGTGAGGATATTAAAGGTGAAGGGTATTTGCATGTTGGCTGAAGGTGATGGCCAACAGGAGTGTCTGTGAATTTGTAGAAGTATACATAGGATGGGCAAGTTCCCTGGCACAGGGTGAGGGGGCACTGTATGTTAATTCCCTGCATGGTGTGGTTTTTTAAGCATTGTTTGGCCTTCCATAGTGTTTTTGTGCACCTCAGTTGTTGGGTTTATCATTCATGGTTTTGCAATGTGGTCTTATCTGCTGGGGTTTCCAGGTAGGCAGACAGCAATCCCAGGGAAGTGGAACTCAGGGGGTCATATTGAAAGAGACATTTTGGAAGCTGCTGTTAGATATCTGGGTCAGGATTAGGAACCAGGGTAGTATACAAGAGAAGGTAGTACAAGAGTAGGGGGTCTCATATAAGCAAGTGCTAGGGGCATATAGGTTCTGTTGTTGGTGGCTCAGTGGCAAAGGGCATCATCTCCAGCAATGAATTCTTGGGCTAAGGCAGTGCCATCTGAAGCAAGGGCATCTCCAGTGATAAGCTCTTGGGCTGGGTGGCATCATCTGCAGTGGCCAATCTTCTGGGGGGTGGCCTTCCCAAGCTGCTATCCACTGGGCAAAGGGGAAGGCCCAAAGGCCGTGGCTAATAACATACTCTTAGACCGTGAGGGCCAGGATTTGTCTGCAGTCAGCCCTCTGGCTCCTGGACCCAGAAGTCTCTATTAGGGGATTGGGATGATCAGTGGTGTTTCTTGGTGACTAATTTGCATATATTAAGGAAGAACAATCCATGGTTGCTCCTGCCAGCACCAGAGGTGGTGCACTAAAGCATAGGGTTTGTAATATCGGAGGCTTGAGATGGTGTAACTGTGTAGACAGTCTGTGGACACTTTACAGGACAAAATTTGGATAGCTGTGGATCTGTGGGCTGTGTTGTTTAGGCACTGATTCTGTTGAATCCATTTTTTATGAACTGGGCAATGATTTATCCACACCCAGTACATGCTGGGCTGAGATAATGTATTATAGTATGCCAGCAAGTCTGGTTGGTCTTTTTTGGGCCCCCTGTATTTGGGTGCTACAGGCTTCCCTTGTATGGTTAGGCCCACTGGGTCAGCCAGCAACCACATGCCAGGCATAAGAATATAAACCCTAGCCAGGGTGAGTATATGCATTTTACCAACTTTGGTGATATGCCTCTGACAGTTTGAGGTTGCTGCACCACCACCAAGGGAGAGGTATTGGATTTTAAATATCTCTGTAGTTTCCAATCTGGTACAATCTGTGCTGAGAGTGAATGTTAAGGTGGTACTGGTTAGGTAGGCGTGACAAACTCTCAAGTTTCACTTTCACCTCATGTTGTCATTTCCAGATGTGATTAAGATGGAGCTTGTTTACACCCTGTACTGTAACCCACACAGTGTCACCACCCTGGCCTGTGTTATTTCCAACTTCTGTAAAAAGTTGGGGGAACTAAGGTTTAGTATATCCAATCTTTACATTCTGTATATATTGGTAAGGTTTCCACAGCAGGGGATTTTTCTTAGGGAGGGTATGTCTAAATATGAGCCCCTCTGGTGGTCTTGTTGGGCTATCAATTACTAGTAATGTAAGTAATGGTTTGTGGTTTTTTTTAAAGATTTATTTATTTATTTATCCCCCTCCACCCCCCCACCTCCCACCTCAGTTGTCTGTTCTCCGTGTCCACCTGCTGCGTGCCCTTCCCTGTCTGCTTCTATTGTTGTCAGCGGCATGGGAATCTGTATTTCTCCTTGTTGCGCCATCTTGCTGCGTCAGCCCTCTTGTGCCTGCGGTGCCACTCCTAGGCAGGCTGAACCTTCCTCCGCACTGGGTAACTCTCCCTATGGGGCGCACTCCATGCACATGGGGCTCCCCCACGTGGGGGACACCCCCACGCGGCACAGCACCCCTTCTCCCCCCGTCCCCCCTGCATATCAGCACTGCGCATGGGCCAGCTCCACAAGGGTCAAGGAGACCCGGGGTCTGAACCGCGGACCTCCCATGTGGTAGGGGGACGCCCCAACCACCGGGCCAACTCTGTTTCCCAAGTAATGAGTTTTTAAGGAGGCTGTCCTGCCACCTGGGGCAGTAGGGCAAGTGAAAATTCCAAATGATCTTTTATTCTGGCAACCTTTTTGAGCCATAGAGGGAGTGAACTGAGTTCCCTGAGCTGAGTAAATAATATGAGGAGGCCCAAAAGGGACAAGGATAGAATTGGTGAGGCTGTGAATTGTGGCCTGTAAGAGAAGTTCCCATGACTTGATGTTAAAGGGGGTCTCCTCAAGGTTGGAGAGGAACTCTGAGTCCTTTTTGTCTGAATGCTCAAAGAAATAATATACCCATTGCATCCTCCCAATTTTCCTAAGTAACAATCAGGGCCCCTCAGTTGTTTGTCAGTGGGCATCTGCCTTAGTAGTAATAACTGCTATGAATGAGGAAGCAAGTCTGTTAGTCAGGCATAAGCATGAGACACATGTAGAATTTCCATCTACAGTGACTAGACCAATCCTGCCTACTATACCAATTATGAGAGTAAGAATATTTATATGGATAGTCAAGTGTGGCAAGGATGAGTGACACCATATATATGAAAGAAAGTTGAATTGGTACTCACAGGTTCTAGAACAGAGAGGACCAGCATGCCTCACAAGGCCAGGGGGGGAACACATCAGGAGCATGGACTCAACCAAGGAGAGGAGCAAAAGATTACATTTTACAGTGTTCCATGGGCAAAGCTGTTGCGGTTGGTCAAGCAAAAGCGGGAATTGGGAATTTTGTATTTTGTAGGGCCCAAACCCATGGGGGAGAGAGGGAGAAGCTGTTTATCTTGTATAAGTAGGTATTGGGGTGGTCACTATGGTACGTAAGGATAGGATCTGAGATGCTGAGGTTTCATGACAGGACAAAGTTCCTATGCTATTTAAATTAACTACAATCCTCTTTAAAAAAGTTGAATGAGTGAATAGGGATATCCTTCATTCCTTAAACCTTTTGCTATGTAACCCCACATTGAATACTTTTTGGTCATCTTCAGGTTTTCCCACACTACAGTGTTCAGCATGATCCTCTAGGTCTATGGGTCTTCTCCCCAAGATCCAGCATTGTACATCAAAGTTCCCAAGTTACATATATTTTATAAATTAGACTGGAGCATACTTGGCAATGTGAGTAATAGAAAAGGGAAAATGCAAGATATAGGAGGTCTTTATCACAAAGCTCATATTAGGGAAAATAAGTTTATCCTTTCCTTTGTGTTCTAGCCAGGCATCTGTTTAAGTCATACTTTTCCAAAGAGCTAAAGAGCCCCAGATCTGTCCCATCACTTGCCTTAGTCCCTAAATAAGATCTCTTTCAGCTTCTGAAAATTTCCTGAAGATAGTATCCATCATGAAGTTTGAGGAACCATGCAAAGAGCTATTTCTACTAGATTTTTTCTTATGACAAAACCCTTATGGCTATTGTCTTATGAGAAATCCTTTGGCAGAAAATCCTTATGGCCAACCTCCATAATGGTAATTGCAGTCTGGAGAGGGACTTGCCAATTAAGTAGCTTCTGACATATATATATATATATATATATATTTAATATACATTTTTTATTTTCATTTTTTAAAAAGATATTTAGATTACATAAGTGTTACATAAAAATATAGGGGATTCCGATATGCCCCACTCTCTATACCTCCCACATTTTCCCACATTAACACCATCCTTCATTAGTGTGGTACATTCGTTACAACTGATGAAAACATGTTAGAGCATTGCCATTAAGCATGGATTATAGTTTACATTGCAGTTTATACTCTCTCCCACACAGTTTTATAGATTATTGACATATACTCAAATCTTAAAAACAGAGGTAGAATTTAAAGGAATCGATGAATTACCCAAGTGTTGGATCATAGTTTTTCAAATTGTATTTCACGGAGTGCCTTTAAGAACTGTTATAAAGACCTCAATTCCTCTCATAGCTGTTTTCTCTAACCCCTTTGTTTTTAACTATTTGTTTTATACCGTTGTGCAAAATTATTTTATTCGAAAAAAGCATTCAACTTTGAAAAGTTAAAAAATCAATGCTTTAGACTTTCTTCATATACCAATGACCTCAGTAAGACTTTTGAAAGAAGCCAAATGTCAGTGAGTTCGGTGTTGAGTTTTCTGACAAAAGGGTAATCAGTGTTGCTGATTCAAGATTTGGTTTGGAGGGAAGCGAACTTGGCCCAAAGGATAGGGCGTCTGCCTACCACATGGGAAGTCCACGGTTCAAACCCTGGGCCTCCTTGATCCATGTGGAGCTGGCCAATGCACAGTGCTGATGCATGCAAGGAATGCCCTGCCATGCAGGGGTGTCTCCTGCGTAGGGGAGCCCCACGCTCAAGGAGTGCGCCCCTTAAGGAGAGCTGCCCAGTGCGAAAGAAAGTGCAGCTTGCCCAAGAATGGCACTGCACACATGGGGAGCTGACACAGCAAGATGACACAACAAAAAGAAACACAGATTCCTGGTGCCGCTGATAAGGATAGAAGTGGTCACAGAAGAACACACAGCAAATGGACGTGGAGAGCAGACAACTGGGGCGGTGGCAGTGGGAAGGGGGGAGAAATAAATAAAAATTTTAAAAAATTTTAAAAGGTTTGGTTTGGATACTAGTGGAAAAATTGATGAGTGGAAAATGTATTCTTGTAGGGTTAAAGTAGGCAGGACCTCAAAAAGTAGTTTTGGCTTATAACAATTAAGCAAAGTTTGTTTTTCTAATCAGCAGGAAAGTAGAGATCCACAGCAAGCTTTTCGGTTATGGCTTAAAAAAAAGCATGAAGAGCAGATGAAAGAAAGAAAAACAGAAGAACTAAGAAGGCAAGAGGAATGCTTATTCTTCCTTAGAGGAACAGAAGGCCGTGAAAGGGCCTTTAAAGAGTAAGTTAAAGACAGCACATTTTCCCCCCTTCCTCATGGCCATTTTGTGAAATTATGTAATCAAAACTTGGAAAGAAACCCAAAGTATTTTATCTCTTACAGAAGATAACTATTCAGCTTTAAATAGTAACTTATTTAAACTTATGAGCTAATTCTTTTAATTCCAGAGTTTGTAGACGTATAACCTCCTTTAAGTATTGTTTTTTGTTCTGTTTTGTTTTTGTTTTTTAGGAGATACCAGGGATTGAACTTGGGACCTTGTACATGGGAAGCAGGTGCTTAACTACTACTGAGTTACACCCACTTCCCAAGTATTGTTATTCAATACTAAAATTGTTTCTTGTGGTACCAGTGTGATAATCACTGATAACCTACCATTTACTTTCTTTTTTATTTGCTTACTTATTTCCTAGAGGAATGGGCCAAAGATTTATTACAGCTTCTCCTATTTAGTGCTCAGGAAAACTGAATAAAGAGTTTTGTTTGCCAATAAAGTGTCTTTCTGTAAAGAAAGGCAGGTAGGCTCAGGAAAAAGATCTGTGTAGACCAAGTGAAGAAGAGATTTGGGCACATACCTTGGTAATTTAAAGCAAATCTGATATCTTTTTATTTACCTAGCTAAGACTGTGCAATTACCTGACTAATTCTCAGGATACAGACCTGGCCTCGTTTTTCTGCCTGCAGACCCTTGGGAGGGAGTGGGCAGAGAGTGGATATTGAATTCAGTTGTTTGAATTTCATTTCTTTCTGATTTCCCCATCCTTCTCTCCCTTCCTTCCTTTATCGCCTTTTCTTTTTCTCTTTCTTCTTCTTTTTAAAATTTTTATATAACCTTTAATTATAAGCAATAAATGTATATTGCAGAGATGGAGTGAGAAAAAGTCACATTTTTATTTTCCAGTAGTCACTACTGTTAACACCTTAGTGCATATATTCTTAATATTTCTCTGTACACATCTATAATTTTAAAATCTAAATTGAAGTTACACGGTATGTACTGTTCTGCAGTCTGCTTATTTTTGTTAATGAGCTCATCTAATAGTGAGCCATATCCATTTTTACCCAGTTGATTCTTAAATAACTTAATTTGTCCAAATCAGTATCCAATTCAGGACCACGAAATATTAGTTTATGATGTTCCATTTATTCTAACATAGTTATTTAGTTGTTTTGATTTATTTATGAAAAAATGTACTATATATACACATGTAATATGTCTATATATATGCTTATATATTGGATATGTATGTATAGTTATTTTTAATATTATTTTACTTAAGCAAGGGTTATAGACTTGAATTTGTTAGATTGTAGACTTTTGGCCTTCACCTCTTTTGATGCTTTTATACTTAGGCTCATTTTTCTATTTTAAGGAAGAACTGTTTTATCCACTGAAAAGCAAGAATACTATAATTTCCTTACCAACATGAGCAAGGAGGCAGTTCTGCCTGCTGGTATTCTTAACCTGATTAAGTAAGGTGTGAGAATACAGCTAGTAACAAACAAGTTATTTGGAATCTATCAAATACATATTTGTTTAGAAAACCATATTTTTATAAAGATTTCCTATGCCATATATCATTATTGTCTTTTTAAAAAAAACAATTATGTTTACTGTTTCATCATATGACAAAATTTACCTTGAAGTATTTGATTCTAAATTTGGTTATGTTGTCTTGTGTGTGCATGGGTTATAAGCCCGAAAATTTTCAGTAAATACTTGGGTTGTGACTACAACATTTCAGTGTAAAGAAATGTCAATTTATTTTGACTATAGTAGTAACTTTATAGTATGAAGAGTATTTTCAGGTTGATATACAACAAATATGGTCATGCTTCTCTTTCCAGATGGCTAAGAAGGAAACGGATAGAAAAACTAGCTGAGCAACAAGCTGTCAAAGAGAGAACTAGACAGCTCCGACTAGAAGCAAAGCGTTCTAAACAGTTGCAGAACCACCTATATATGTCAGAAACCAAATCTTTTCGTTTTACTGATCATTACAACTGAAGGTATCTATTAAATAATTTATTTGGCATCTGCTATCCTTCAGAATTTTGGATATCATTTCTTTTGGCCTGTGGGCCTTGGTCATACTCTAAATTATGGAAATGGTATTAATCTTTTGGTAATATTGACAGTAAATTTATTGTTTTTTAAAAAATACTAGAACAAAATAAATGTCTTCTTTTTCACTATTGTAATATGTTGTGCCATCTCTTAGTTGTGCAGTACAACAGACAACAAATGAACTCTATATTCCTCTGCTTCTAAATTATTTTTACTTATTACCATTTCTAGCTGGAAAGAACCTAAGAAAGGGATATATTTCTATCCATAACTCCTATTATCATTTTAAAAATTGCAATAACATTTCATCAAGCAGAAGGGACTTAAACAGGCTTGGTTCAAAGCCTTATACAAAGTCAACATATTTTTTATGTCAACTTTGAATAGTTGTGGGGAGCTAAGAGATAGGGTCAGATTACTTTCACCTGTCCTTTTTAAAAAACGTCAATAATCATACATATTACTATTTTAGGCATGTTGTAAACTTAGCTAAATTTTATTGAGAGCTTATAATGCACCTGATATATTGTTGTAAATGCTTTGCATAAATAGTTTAAACAATCCTTACAACAACCTTATTATCCTAATTTTGCACATGAGGAAACTTAAGTATAGAGAGGTAAGCAGTTCTCTTACACAGACTCATCTGGTGACTGCAAAACCATTACTCTTAGCTATATTATAGAGTTTACATACCTTGATAGGCATATGTAAAATAGTCAAGACTATACAAATATGATAAAGGCAGGAATCTAATATGTGGAGGAACAGTACTCCAGATATATGTAAGAAACATGTAAGGGGTAGAGGACAAAGGTAAACATACAAATGTCATGGAGAGTGGAGTTACTTACTACAGATGTTCTGTTAAAGATTCAAAAAAAGAGATTGTTATCAATGGAGGATTTCTGCATCAATCACTTGACCCCAAATTAGAAAACACAGAGAACTATTCACCTTTGATCATATTCTAGGTAATTTAACATTTCATTTTAACTGGTCTTGTATTTTTCACAGTTATTTCAGGTATCTAACTTTGTTTCCTCCATCTTGATAGTAAGTTCCTTAATGATAGGAACCAATTTAACATTAAAAATACACATTCCCCATCACTTAATATAGTATGGAGCATTTATTTTTACCTATAATGGGGCCAGCAAGGATATAAGAGGCAGTACTCCAATGCTTGAGTTATGAGTAAGAACATACATGAAACAATTGAAAGTTCCCATCTGTCTTTATCTGAAGTAAATTACATTTTAGGTAGTTTTCTAAGGAAATGAAATATTTTGGCTTTAGGAATAGATGGGAAACATACATTCATTAGGGAAAATTTAGGAGCTGGATGAAGTAGGCTATTATGATTGACAATGAAGTAATATTTCTAAATGATAAAAATATTGAATATATTTGACAGAAATGACAGAATTAAAAATCTTGCTTTAGTAAATCATATATTTTCCCCCTCATTTTTATATTGAGGTGAAATTCACTTAACATATAATTAGCCATTTTAAATTATACAATTCTGTGGTATTAGTACATTCACAATGTTGAACATCCACTTCCTCTTTCTAGTACCAAAACATTTTTATCACCCCAAAGAAAACCCCACAGCAATTAAATAGTCATTCCCTATTCCTCCCTCTACCTGGCCCCTGGCAACCCATTACCTATTCTGGATATTTCATATAAATGGAATCACACAATACTTGTCTTTCTGTGTCTGGCTTATTTCACTTAGCATGTTTTCAAAGTTCGTCCATCTTGTAGCATATATCAGAACCCCATTCCATTTTATGACTGAATAGCATTCCATTGTATGTATATACCACATTTTGTTTATCCATTAATCTGTCGATGAATATTTGGATTGTTTCCACCTTATGACTTTTGTGAATGCTGCCACTATGTACATTGATGTACAAGATTCTGAGTGCCTATTTTCAATTCTTTTGGGTGTATACCTTGAGATAAACTTCTGGATCTTATGGTAATTCTGTGTTTAACTTTGAGAGGAATTGCCAAAATGTTTTCCATAGCCAGCACTGTTTTACATTCCCACCAACCATGTACAAAGTTTTCAGTTTCTCTACATCCTCATCAACACTTGTTATTTTCTGGGTTTTTTTTGCATATTTTTATTTTATTATCGCCATCCTAATGGGTGTGAAGTGGTATCTCTTTTGGTTTTGATTTGCATTTCCCTAATGGCTAATGGTGTTAGCAACTTGTCCTGTGTTTGTTTGCCATGCATATATCTTCTTTGGAGAAATGGATCAAGTCCTTTGTCCCTTTTAAAAACTGGGCAGTTTGTCTTTATGTTGTTGAGTTGTAAGAGTTCTTTATATATTTTAGCTATTAGGCCCTTGTCAGATATATGGTAGGCAAATATTTTCTCCATTCTTTAGGTTGTTTTTGACTTTGCTGATACTGTCCTTTGATGCACAAAAGTTTTTAATTTTGATGAAGTGCAATTTTCTATTTTTTTCTTTTGTTGTTGCTTATTCTTTTGGTGTTATATCTGAGAATTCATAGCCAAATCCAGGTCATGAGTATTTATCTCTATGTTTTCTTCTAGAATATTACAGTTTTATTTGTTACAGTTAGGGTGTTGATCCATTTTGAGTTAATTTTTATATTTGATGTGAAGTAGGAATTTAGCTTAATTCTCTTGTGTGTGGATATCCATTTTTCCCAGAATCATTTGTGAAGAGACTATTGTTTTCACATTGAATGGTCTTGGTACCCTTGTTTAAAATCACCTGACCACATATGTATGGGTTTATTTCTGGACTGCAATTCTGTTCCATTGATTTGCATGTTGATCCTTCTGCCAATACTATACTGTTTAGATCACTGGAGCTTTGTACTAGGTTTTTTCCCAAGGCTTATTCATTTATTTATTTAGTTATCCTCCCTCTTCTCCCCTCCATTGTTTGTGCTTGCTATCTACTCTCTGTCCATTCACTGTTTGTTCTTCTGTGTCTCCTTGTCTTCTCTTTAGGCAGCACTGGGAACCAATCTTGGGACCTTCCGGAGTGGGAGAGAGGTGCTCAATCTCTTGCACCACCTCAGCTCCCTGGTCTGCTGCATCTCATATTGTCTCTTCTTTTTCTGTTGTGTCATCTTGCAGCACCAGCTCTCTGTGCAGGCCAGCACTCTGTGCGGGCCTGCACTCTACATGGGTCAGCATACCGTGTGGGCAAGCTCTCCATTTGGGCCACCTTGCCTTCGCCAAGAGGCCCCAGGAATTGAACCCTGCACCTCCTATGTGGTAGACAGGAGCCCAATCGCTTGAGCCACATTTGCTTCCCTGTACTAAGTTTTGAAATCAAGGAGTGGGAGTTCTCCAGCAATGTTCTTTTTCAGTATTGTTGTGGTTCTTTGGGGCCTTTTGCAATTACTTATGAGTTTAAAGATTAGCCTTTTCATTTCTGCAAAAAAGGCTATTGGAATTCAGATAGGGATTGTGGGATTGCATTGAATTGGGCAGTATAAGATTGCTTTGGGTAGTGTTACCATCTTAACAAAATTGTATTCCAGTCCAAAAACACATGATGTCTTTCCATTTAGTTCTTTGATTTCTTTCAGCAATGTTTTTAGTTTTTCATGTACACTTATTTCATTTTCTTTGTAAAATTTAGTCCTAGGTATTTTATTCTTTTAGTTTTATTGTAAAAGGAATTGTATTCTTAATTTCCTCTTTGGGTTCTGGTGTATAGAAATACAATTTATTTTAGCGTGTTGATCTTGAATCATGCAACTTTGCTCAACTCATTTGTTAGTGCTAGTAGTGTTTTGTGGATTCTTTGGTATTTTCTCTATATAGGCTTATATCATCTATGAATAGAAATAGTTTTACTTCTTCTTTTCCAATTTGGATGCCTTTTATTTCTTTTTCTTGCATAATTACTCTGACCAGAACTTCCAGTACAATGTTTTTTTTTTTTTGTTTTTTTTTTAATTTTTTAATTTTTTATTGACTTTGTAATAATATTACATTAAAAATATATATGTGAGGTCCCATTCAACCCCACCCCCCCATCCAGTACAATGTTGAATAGCAATGTGAAAAGCCGGCATCCTTGTCTTGTTCCTGATCTTAGGACAAAAACTTTCAGTATTTCACCACTGAATATGATGTTAGGTGTGGGCTTTTCATATGCTCTTTATCATATTGAGGAAGTTTCCTTCTTTTCTTAGTTTTCTGAATGTTTTTATCAAGCAGTGGATCTGGATTTTGTCAAAAGCCTTTTCTGCATCAGTTGAGATGATCATGTGTTTTTTTCCCCATTTGTTCTATTAATGTAATATATTACATAGGTTGATTTTCTTATCCTGAACCACCCTTGCAAGGACAAATCCCACTTGGTCATGGTATAAAATTCAATGTGCTGGGGAAGTGGACTTGGCCCAGTGGTTAGAGCATCTGTCTACCACATGGGAGGTCCGTGATTTAAACACCAGGCCTCCTTGACTCATGTGGAGCTGGCCCATGCACAGTGCTGATGTGCACAAGGAGTGCCGTGCCACGCAGGGGTCTCCCCCACATAGGGGAGCCCCATGTGCAAGGAGTGTGCCCCATAAGGAGAGCCACCCAGTGTGAAAGAAAGTGCAGCCTGCCCAGGAATGGCGCCACACACATGGAGAGCTGACTCAACAAGATGACGCAAAAAAAGAAACACAGATTCCCATGCTGCTGACAAAAACAGAAGTGGACAAAGAAGATGCAGCAAATAGACACACAGAACAGACAGCTGGGGCGGGGGGGAGGGGAGATAAATAAATAAATAAAATCTTTTTAAAAAAATTCAATGTGCTGTTTGATGCAGTTTGCTAGTACTTTCTTATGGATTTTTGCATCTTTTGTAAGAAATACTGGTCTGTAGTTTTATTTTCTATAGTAGATTTGTCTGGTTTTGGTATCAGGGTAATACTGGCCATGTAAAATGTGTTAATGTTCCCTCCTTTTCAATTTTTTGAAAGAATCTGAAAAGGATTTGTGTTCATTCTTTAAATGTTTGGTAGAATTCCAAAACCAGTAAAGCTATCTGGGCCTGGAATTTTTTTTTTTTTAGAACCTTTTGATTACTGAATCGATATCTTGTTATAGGTTTATTCAGATTTTCTGTTTCTTCTTGGTTCAGGTTAGGTAATATGTATGTTTCCAGGTATTTGTTATATCTCGATTTTCTCATTTGCTTTCTTAAAATTCTACATAGTGTTCTCTTAAAATCTGTTTTATTTGCTATATGATTGGTAATAATGTCCCCTCTTTAATGTC
The DNA here is from genome assembly GCF_030445035.2 of Dasypus novemcinctus. Lineage (NCBI taxonomy): Eukaryota > Metazoa > Chordata > Mammalia > Cingulata > Dasypodidae > Dasypus > Dasypus novemcinctus. The sequence goes on along the minus strand of NC_080685.1, from coordinate 47,566,954 downwards.
CGAATTTAGTTATTTTCATCTTCTCTTTGTTTCACTCTAGATCGGTATTTTCAATTTTTATTGATTTTTTTAAAAAAACCAACTTTTGGTGTCTTTGATTCTGTTATTTTATTATTTTCAATTTTGTTTATCTCATCTTTATTTTTTCCCTTTCTTCTGCTAGCTTTGGGTTTAGTTTGTTCTTTTTTTCACTTCCTAAAGGAATAAAGTTAGGTTATAGATTTCAGACCTTTTTTCTTTTTAAATGTGTTTATAGCTATAAATTTCCCTTTGAGCACTGTTTTTACTGCATCCCATAAGTTTTATATATGTTTTTGTTTTCAATTATCTCATTTTTTCTAATAATTGCCCTTTGGATTTCTTTTTGATCCATTGGTTGTTTAAGAGTGTGTTGTTTAGTTTCCACATATTTGTAAATTTTGTAGTTTCTTTGTTACTGATTTCTGGCTTCATTCCATTGAGGTCAGAAAGGATACATTGTATGATTTCAGTCTTTTAAAAAATTTACTGATAATTGTTTGTGGCCTAACATTTGGGCTTCCTTCAAGAGTGCTCCATATGCACTTGAATGTGTATTCACTGAACGTTGTGTGTTTGTTAGATACAGTTGATTTATAATGTTGTTCAAGTCCTCTATTTTCTTATTGTGATATACCTCAACAAATACATATTATTAATCTTAATCTGCATTTCTATGGGTGTGAACACGTGTACATAGAGTGTTTTGAAGATGTTAATTTAGTTAAGGCATGGTCAAGTGGATCAGGGTGGGTTCTTAGTCCTTTTTTTTTTTTTAAAGATTTATTTATTTCTCTCCCCTTCCACCCCTCCCCCACCCTGGTTGTCTGTTCTCTGTGTCTATTTGCTGTGTCTTCTTTGTCTGCTTCTGTTGTTGTCAGCGGCATGGGAATCTGTGTTTCTTTTTGTTGCATCATCTTGCTGTGTCAGTTCTCTGTGTGTGCGGCACCATTCCTGGGCAGGCTGCACTTTCTTTTACACTGGGTGGCTCTCCTTACGGGGCGCACTCCTTGTGCGTGGGGCTCCCCTACGAGGGGGACACCCCTGCATGGCAGGGCACTCCTTGCGCACATCAGCACTGCACATGGGCCAGCTCCACACGAGTCAAGGAGGCCCCGGGTTTGAACCGCGGACCTCCCATGTGGTAGACGGATGCCCTAACCACTGGGCCAAATCCGCCACCTGGAAGTCTTATATAGAGAAGAAAACTGAAGCCAGAAGTCATAGAAGCTATTGGGAAGAAGGAGCAGGAAGCTGAAAGTCAGTGGAAACCGGAAGACACAAGGAATGAGAGATCGCCATGTGACAGGAGGCAAGCCAAGGATTGTGGCAATCCACCAGAATGCTGCAGTCCTTGGGGAGAGAACATTTTCTTGCTAACTTGTTAATTTTGAACTTCTAGCCTCTGAAATCATGAGCCAACAAATTCCTTGTGTTAAGCCAACCCAGTATGTGGGTATTTACCCTAACAGTCTGGTAAACTAAGGTACTTACTGCTTATATCTAGATATCTGACTCATATTTTTTTCTTTTTTTTAATTAGAAAAATTATAGGTATACAGAAATATAATACAAAAAGTGAACAGAATTCCCATATATGACCCTCACACATGAAATTTTCCCTATTATTAACAATTTTTCATTAGTGTGGTATCTTTTTTACATTTGATATTATTGTATTAATAATTATACTATTGTTTTTAAATTATGGCTCATTTTTTGTGTTGGTTTTTAAAAATATTTTTATTCTGGTACCATATATACAAAGAAAAGTTCTACTTTTAACCACATTCAAATATAGAATTTGGTAGTGTTAATTACATTTACAGTGTTGTCCTATCTTCACCACTATCTGTTACCAAAAGTTTTCCACTACCCCAAACAGAGACTATAGAAATTAAGCATCAACTCCCCATTCCCTACCTCTAACCTGGCCTCTGGTACTCTGTATCCTAGATTCTGACTATATGAATTTGTGTATTTGATTATTTCATACCATTGAAAGCATACAATATTTTCCTTATGTGTCTGACTTATTTCACTCAGCATGAAGTTTTCAAGGTTCATTCATTTTGTAGCATGTATTGGAACTTCATTCCTTTTTACAATTGAATAATATTTCCATCGTATGTATGAACCACATTTTGCTTATCTATTCATGTGTTGATGGACCCTTGGGTTGCTTCCATCCTTGGCAGTTGTGAGGAATGCTGCTATCAAAATCAGTATGCAAATATCTGAGTTCCTGATTTCAGCCTTTGGGTATAAATGTAAAGGTGGGATTGCCAAATCACATAGTAATTCTGTACTTATGTTTCTGAGGAACTGCCAGCTGCCTTCCATAACAGCTATACCATTTTACAGTCTCACCAAAAACAATGAACAAGTGCTCCATTTCTCCACATCCTTTCCAACATTATTTTCCATTTTTTGAATAGTAGCCATTCTAATGGGTGTTAAATGGTATCTCATTGTGATTTCTGATTTGCATTTCCCTAATGGCTAATGATGTTGAGCATCTTTACATGTGCTTTTCTTTTTAGCCATTTGTATATCTTCTTTGAAGATTCTATTAAAGTCTTCGGCCTAATCTAATTGGGTGGCATGCCTTTTTGTTGTTGAGTTGAAGGATTTCTTTATATATTCTGGATATAAACATTATCAGATGTGTGGTTTCCAAATATTTTCTCCCATTCTATAGGTTATTTTTTTTTACAGTCATGATGAAGTCCTGTGCACAAAATTTTTCAATTTTGATTAAGTCCCATTTATTTCTTTGTTGCTTATGCTTTGAGTCTAAGAAATTATTGCTTAATACAAAGTCCTGAAGTTTCTTCCCTGTGTTTTCTTCTAGGAGTTTTATAGTTTTTGTTTTTAAAGTTGGCTATTTGATCTATTTTGAGGTCATTTTTGTATATGCTGTGAGATAAGGGTCCCCATTTATTCTTTTGAATATGGCTATCCAGTTCTCTAGCACTGTTTGTTAAGAGACTATTCTTTCCCCATTGAGTGGATTTGACACTCTTGTCAAAAACCAATTGGCTTTAGCTGTTAAGATCTATTTCTGAACTCTCAATTCAAATTCATTGGTCTGTGTATCTGTCATTATGCCATTACCATGCTGTTTTGACTACTGTAGCTTTGTAATAAGTTTTAAAATCAGGAAGTGTGAACCCTCCAACTTCATTATTATTTTTTAAGATAGGTAGTTTTGACTGTTTGGGACTCCTTACCCTTTCATATAAATTTGATGATTTGCTTTTCCATTTCTACAAAGAGGGTATTTGGGATTTTGATTGGGATTATATTGAATCTGTAAATTGCTTTGGGTAAAACTGACACCTTGAGAATATGTAATCTTCCAGTCCATGAAAATGAAATGTCATCCTATTTATTTCAGTACCCTTTCATGTTTTTCAGCAATGCTTTGCAATTTTCCATGTATAAGTCCTTTACATCCTTGGTTAAATTTTTTTATTCTTTTTTTAAGATTTTTAAAAAAAATTTTTAAGACTTTTTTATTCTTTTTGTTGGTATTGTAAATGAGTTTCCCCCCTCAATTTCCTCTTCAAATTGTTCATTTCTAGTGTAGAGAAAGAACACTGGAAAAAATAGCTAGAGGGCTGGCTAAAAAGGCTTGGAAAAATATCTTCTAGGGTTTAGGACACCATGCGAAGGCTGGACACTGCCCAGAAGAGAGAGGCACAAAGGAGGGGAATCTGGACAGCACAACTCAAACACATCCCAACCAGGCATTAAATTGAGAGGCTTGCCAAAGAATGCCATCTGCTGGCAGACCAAGGAAGTACATGTGATAAAATTAAAAATAAATGAGAGGAGGCTTTTTCCAGCCTTTATAGTCTCTCTCCCCAAGATCCTAGGAAGCAGATCTGCAACCAATTACTGGATCCAGAGCCCAGTTTTTAGCCACTAATAGTTTTTAGCCACTAATCCTAATGATCCAGGTTGAACCAAGAATCAAGGAGCAGCAGTAACACAGCATCCACCACTAAATCCCTACAAAAGAGAAAGAAATTGAGCATCTGAGTAAACTACCCTCCTAATCAGATGCCTAAACTTCAGCAAAAAATTTTAAGCCATTGTAAAGAAAATGGAAGACATGGCCCAAGAAAAGGAATATATTAAAGCCCCAGAAGAGATACAGGATTTGAGAGAACTAATTAATGAGATGCACACAAGTTTCCAAAATCAAATTAATGAGTTGAAAGTCAATATGGCTAAAGAGATAAACAACACCAAGAAGACACTGAGCAAGCACAAAGAAGAATTTGAAATCCTGAATAGAAAATAACAGAGTTCATGGGAACCAACAACACAATTTTAGGTGAGATTGAAAACACATTACAGGGAAGCAGATGTGGCTCAACTGATAGAGTGTCCACCTGCCATATAGGAGGTCCAGGGTTTGATACCCAGGGCCTCCTGGCCTGTGTGGTGAGCTGGTCCACGCACAGTGCTGCTGCATGCAAGGAGTGCCATGCCACGCAGGGGTGTCCCCCATGTAGGGGATGCCCCATGTGCAAAGAGTGTGCCCCACAAGGAGAGCCACCCCATGTGAAAAGCACAAGCCCACTCAAGAGTGGCACCACACATGGAGAGCTGTTGCAGCAAGATGGTGCAACAAAAAGAGACACAGATTCTGACAGCAATGCATGCAGACACAGAAGAACACACAGCGAATGGACACAGAGAGCAGACAACAGTGGGGGGAAGGGGAGAGAAATAAATAAAAATAAATCTTTAAAAAAACATTACAGGTGTACTACAGCAGACTCGAAATGATTTAAAAAAAGAATACATGATATTGAAGGCAGAGGAGCTAAAATTGAAGAGAGAAAAGAATGGAAAAAATTGGGCAGGGGCTCAGGGAGTTGAATGACAACATGAAATGCAACAACATATGTGTCATGGGAGTTCCTGAAGGAGAAAAGGAGGGAAAAGGGGCAGAAAGAGTATTTGAGGAAATAATAGCTGAAAATTTCCCAACTCTCAAAAAAAAAAAAAAAAATGAACTTACATGTCCAAGAAGTGCACAGTACCCCAACCAGGATAAATCTGAATAGACCTACTCCAAGACACATACTACTCAGAATGTCAAATATCAAAGATAAAGAGAAAATTCTAAGAGCAGCAAGGGAGAGGCAAACCATCACATACAAGGTATGCCCAGTAAGACTTAATGTGGATTTCTCATCAGAAACCATGGAGGCAAGAAGACAGTGGTATGATACAATTGGGATACTGAAAGAGAAAAAACTGCCAGCTGCGAATTCTTTATCCAGCAAAATTTTCCTTCAAATGTGAAGGTGAGTATAAAATGTTCACAAACAAGAAGAAACTAAGAGAATTCATAAAAAAAGAATCCACCTTTGCAGGAAATATTATAGGAAGCCTTAGAGTCTGAAAGAAAAAGACAGGCTTGAAGGAGAGTATAGAAGAAAGAATAGCAGAAAGGATAACCGAAAGAGTAAAAAGACAGACGAAAATAGGATATGACATAGGAAAACCAAAGAATAATGGTGGAAGAACATAATACATTTACAGTAATATCATTGAATATGAGTGGATTAAACTCCCCTATCAAAAGATATAGGCTGACAGAATGGATAAAAAAACATGGGCCATCCATATTCTGCTTACAAGAGGTTCACCTTAGACCCAGGGATACAAACTGGCTGAAAGTGAAAGATTGGAAAAAGATACTCCATGCAAATAGTAGCCAAAATAGAGCAGGGGTAGCTATACTTACATCTGACAAAACAGACATTAAATGCAAAAATGTTAATAAGAGATACAGAAGACCATTATATATTAATAAAAGTGACAATTCACTGGGAAGATATAACAGTCATAAATATCTATGCACCTAACCAGAGTGCCTTAAAATATATGAGACAAACTCTGGAAAAACTGAAAGGAGAAATAGACATCTCAACAATAATTGTTAGACTTCTTTAGATAAAGCTAGCCAAAAGATCAACCCAGGAAACAGAAAACTTGAACAATATGATAAAGGACTTAGACAACAGACATGTACAGATCACTGCATCCAAACTCAGAAGATTATACATTCTTTTCAAGTGCCCATGGATCTTTCTCCAGGATAGACCACATGTTAGGACACAATGCAGCTCTCAATAAATATAAAAAGTTTGAAATTATACAAAGCACATTCTTAGATCATAATGGAATGAAACTGGGAATCAATAATAGGAAAAAGGTAAATTCGTGAATGTGTGAAGGCTAAACAACACACGCCGAAATAATAGTGGATCAAAGAAGAAATTGTAAGTGAAATAAGTAAATATATTGAAACAAATGAAAATGAGTACACAACTTATCAACTCTTATGGTGTAAAGTGAAGGCAGTTTTGAGAGGAAAATTTATAGCCCTAAACACCTATATTAAAAAATAAGGGAAGGGGGAGTGGGAAGGGGAGAGAAATAAATAAAGAAATCTTTAAAAAAAAATAAGAGCTAACCTCAAAGATTTAACTGAACAACTGGAGAAACTAGAAAAAGAATAGCAAACAAACCCCAAAGCAAGCAGAAGGAAACAATAAAGATTAGAGCAGAAATAAATGAAATTGAGAACAACAACAACAACAAAACAATAGAGAAAATCAACCAAACCAAAAGCTGGTTCTTTGAGAAGATCAATGATATTGACAAACCCCAAACTAGACTATCAAAGAAAAAAAGAGAGACGATGTAAATAAATACAGCAATGAAAGGGGGGAAGTTATGACTGACCCCACAGGAATAAAAAAGATCATAAGAGGATATTATGAGAAACTGTATGCCAACAAACTAAACCTAGATGAAATGGACAATTTCCTAGAAATGCACAAACAACCTACACTGATGCTACAGAAAAATACAGGAACTTATTAAACCAGTCACATTTAAAGGGACTGAATCTGTCACCAAAAATAACCCAACAAATAAAAGTCCAGGACCAGATGGCTTCACAGGTGAATTCTATGAAGCATTTTAAAAAGAATGAACACTAATCCTGTTGAAACTCTTCTAAGAAATTGAAGAGGAGGGGGAAAATTACCCAATACATTTTATGAAGCCAACATCATACCATAGCTGGATAAAAACAGTACAAGAAAAGAAAATTATAGACAAATCTCTCTAATGAATATAGATTCAAAAATTCTAAACAAAATACTTACTTGCAAATCAAATCCAACAGCATATCGAAATACTTATGCCTCATGACCAAGTAGGATTTATTCCTGGTATGCAAAGATGGTTCACATAAGAAAATCAATCAATGTAATACACCACATGAAGAATTTTAAGGAAAAAACCCACATGATCTTCTCATTTGATGCAGAAAAGGTATTAGACAAAATCCAGCATCCTTTCTTGATGAAAGGACTTCAAAACATAGGAATAGAAGGAAAATTCCTCAATTTGATAAAAGGCATAGATGAGAAACCCACAGCCAACATTGTACTCAATGGGAAAAGGTTGCAAGCTTTCCCTCTAAGAGCAGAAACAAGACAAGGATGCCCACTCTCACCACTGTTATTCAACATTGTATTAGAAGTTCTAGTGAGAACATTTAGACAAGAAAAAAAATAAAGGCATCCAAATAGAAAAAGAGGAAGTAAGACTTTCACTATTTGTGGATGACATGATCCTATATTTAGAAAACTCTGAAATGTTACAGCAAAGCTACTTGAGCTAACAAATGAGTTCGGCAAAGTGACAGGATACAAGATCAACACACAAAAATCAGTAATGATTTTGTACACTAGTATTGAACAAGATGAGAAGGAAATCAGGGAAAAATTCCATTTACAATAGCAACTAAAAACTCAAATACCTAGGAATCAATTTAACCAAAGTACAGGATCTATATGCAGAAAACTTCAAAACAATGCTAAAGAAATCAAGAAAGACCTAAATGAATGCCAGAAACGACATTCCATGTTCATGGATTGGAAGACTAAATATTGTGAAGATGTTTATCCTACCCAAACTGATTTATAGATTCAATGGAATACCAATCAAAATTCCAACAGCCTACTTTACAGAAATAGAGAAGACAATAACTAAATTCATTTGGAAGAGAAAGTGCACCCAAATAGCCAAAAGCATTCTAAAAAAGAAGAGTGACATGGGAGGAATTTCACTGCCTGACCTTGAAACATATTACAAAGCTACAGTGGTCACAAAATAGCTGGGTACTGGCACAAAGACAGACACCGATTAGTGGAACAGAATTGAGAGTCCAGAAATAAACCCTCACCTCTATTGTCAGTTGGTTTTTGATGAACCTACATGTGTGCATGTTAATGGGACAAAACACTCTCTTCAGTAAATGTTGCTGGGAGAATTGGATATCTATAATCAAAAGAATGAAAGAGGACCCCTAATTCACTTCTTATATAAGAATTAACTCAAAATGGATCAAAGACCTAAATATAAAAGCTGGAGCCATAAAACTACCAGAAGAAAATGTAATGTAGCGATACATCTTAAAAGACCTTATGGGGAAGTGGATTTGGCTCAACTGATAGAGCATCCGCCTGTCATATGGGAGGTCCAGGGTTCAAGCCCAGGGTCTCCTGACCTGTATAGTGAGCTGGTCCATGGGCAGTGCTGATGTGTGCAAGGAGTGCCATGCCACGCAGGGGTGTCCCCTGTGTAGGGGGGGGCCCCATGCACAAGGAGTGCGCCCTGCAAGGAGAGCCACCCTGTGTGAAAAATGTGCAGCCTGCCCAGGAGTGGCACCGTGCACACGGAGAGCTGATGCAGCAAGATGACACAACAACAAAAAAGAGACAAATTCCTGGTGCCGCTGACAAGAATGCAAGCCGACACAGAACACACAGCGAATGGACACAGAGCACATAACGGGGGTGAGTGGTGGGGAGGGGAGAGAAATTTTTAAAAATCTTAAAAAAGACGTTATGGTAGGTAGTGGTTTCTTGGACCTTATACTCAAAGCACGCACAGCAAAAGAAAAAAAATAGATAAATGGGCCCTTCTCAAAATTAAACACTTTTACACTTCACAGGACTTTGTCAAAAAGGTGAAAAGGCAATCTACTCAATGGGAGAAAAAATTTGGAAATCACGTGTCCCATCAACCCAATTAAAAAATGGGCAAAAGACTTGAATAGACACTTGTCCAAAGAAGAAATACAGGGAAACGGACTTTGGCCCAGTGGTTAGGGTGTCCGTCTACCATATGGGAGGTCCGCGGTTCAAACCCCGGGCCTCCTTGACCCGTGTGGAGCTGGCCATGCGCAGTGCTGATGCGCGCAAGGAGTGCCATGCCACGCAAGGGTGTCCCCCGTGTGCGGGAGCCCCACACGCAAGGAGTGCGCCCATGAGGAAAGCCGCCCAGCGTGAAAAGAAAGTGCAGCCTGCCCAGGAATGGCGCCGCCCACACTTCCCGTGCCGCTGACGACAACAGAAGCGGACAAAGAAACAAGACGCAGCAAATAGACACCAAGAACGGACAACCAGGGGAGGGGAGGAAATTAAATAAATAAATAAATCTTTAAAAAAAAAAAAAAAAGAAGAAGAAATACAAATGGCAAACAAACAAAACAACACATGAAAAAATTTTGAACATCACTAATGATTAGGGAAATGCAAATCAAAACCACTAGGACTATCATTTCACACCTATCAGAATGGCCACTATTAAAAAGACAGAAAACTACGAGTGTTGGAGAGGATATGGAAAGATAGGAATACTTATTCACTATTGGTGAAATACAGAATGGTACAGCCTGTATGGAGAACTTTTTGGCAGTTTCTGAAGTATTCAGATTTGCCATGTGACCCTGCAATACACTACAAGGTATATACCCAGAAGAACTGAGAATGGTGACACGAATAGACATCTGCACGTCTATGTTCATAGTGATGTTATTCATGATTCCCAATAGTTGGAAACAACACAGGTGTCCATCAACTGATGAATGGGTAAACAAATTGGTGTATTCGTACAATGAATTATGATGCAGCTGTACAAAGTGAAGTAGCAAATGACAACGTGAATGAACCTGGAGGGCATTATGTTGAGTAAAGAAAGCCAGATACAAAAGGACAAATACTGTATGATTGTGTTAATATGAACTAATTATATTGTGTAACATAAAGGATGATTCCATTTATATAAAATGTAAATATAAATCGATTTATAAAGATGAAATTTGATTAGTGGTTAAGTAGGGTTAGGGAAGGCATGCTAAGGGGTGTGGAATTGTAGTAATGAAATAATTCTAAAATTTTTTGTGATGATGAATACATAACATTTTAATGAAACTAAAAGCCATTGATTATACACTAGGTAGATTGCATGGTATAGGAATATATCTTAATAAAACTGCTTAATAAATAAATAATTGTGCAAGAATGGCCTGCCTGAAATAGCAACTATATATAGCAGGGAAAATAGAGAGAGTGGGAGGTGAAGAATGTTCTTGTTTGTATTTTTTGTATATTATTATTATTGAAGTAATGAAAATAATGATTGAAGTGATGAATGCACAACTATGTGATTATACAAAATACCATTGATTGTACACTTTGAATGAATTTTATGCTTTATTAATATGTATCAATAAAATTGATTTGTTAAAAAAAAGAAACACTACTGATATTTTGATGCTAGTCTAGTATCCCACCACTTGTTTGAACTTATTAGTTCTAGTGTTTTGTTAGGATTTTCCGGGATTTTCTCTATATAAGATCATGTTATCTGTAAATAGGGAAAATTTTACTTTTCCTTTCCAATTTGGATACCTTTTATTTATTTATTTTGCCTAATTTCTCTGGCTAGAACTTCCAGTACAATTTTGAATGAAGTGGTGACAGTGGGCATCCTTGTCTTTTTCCTGATTTTAAGGCAAAAAGCCCTCAGGTTTTCACCATTAAGAATGTTAGCTGGGAAGCAGATGTGGCTCAATTGGTAGAGCTTCTGCCTGCCATATGGGAAGGTCCAGGGTTCAAGACCCAGGGCCTCTTGACCGGTGTGGTGAGCCAGCCCCTGTGCAGAGCTGCCACATGCACAGGGAGTGCTGTGCCATGCAAGGAGTATATACTGCAAGAGAGCCGCCCCACGTGGAAAAAGTGTAACCTGCCCATGGGTGGCGCTGCACATACAGAGAGCTGACGCAACAAGATGATGCAACAAAAAAAAGAGGCGCAGTTTCCCAGTGCCACGGAGAGTGCAAGAGTGCAGTGAATGGACACAGAGAACAATACAATGAGGGGGAAGGGAAGAGAAATAAATAAATTAAAAAAACAAAACAAAACAAAAGAATGATAGCTGTGGGTTTTTCATATATGCTTTTTATCATTTTGAGGAATTTTCCTTCTATTCTGTTTTCTGAATGTTTTTATTAAGAAGGGTGCTGGCTCTTATCAAATGCCTTTTCTACATCAATTACAATGATCATGAGGTTTTCCCCCCTTTGTTCTATTAATGTGTATTACCGTGATTTTCTTATACTGAACCCCCATGCATATCTGCAATAAATCCCACTTGATCATGGTGTATAATTCTTTTTATGTGCTTTTGGAAACTGTTTGCCAGTATTTTGTTTAGAAGTTGTGGGGTTTTTTTTTTGCTTTTATAAAGGGTATTTATTTGGTGTAAAATCTTACAGTTACAAGGCCTTAAAGAGTCCAGTTCCAGGCTGCTTTCTCACAAGTCTGTGACCATGTCTTTTTTTTTTTTTTTTAAGTGTTGCATTCATATTCATAAGGGATATTGGTCTTTAATTTTCTTTTATTGTGGTATCTTTTTCTGGCTTTGGTATTAATGTAATGTTCATCTCATAGAATGAGTTAGTAATTGTTTCTTCCCCTTTAGTTTTCTGGGAGAGTTTGAGTAGGATTGGTGTTAATTCTTCTTGGAATGTTTGGTAAAATTTACCATTGAGGCCATCTGGCTTGGGCTTTTCTTGGTTGGGAGGTTTTTAATTACTGATTGAATCTTTTTTCTTGAAAACAAATACCATATATCAAGTTGGCTGAACAACAGCAATTTATTGGTTCTCAGTTTCAGAGGCAAAAAGGCTTGCTTTCTCCTGCATCAGTTTCTTCTGGTGGCTGGTAATCTTTAGGGCTCCTTGGCCTTTCGATCACATGGTAATGCACATGGTGGCATCTTCTTACTCTTCTGGGTTCTGTTACCTACAGCTTCTTGCTCCTTCCTGTTGGTTATCTTTCTGTGTCCAATTTTCCTTGCTTACAAATGACTTCAGAAATCTGGATTAAAGCCCAACCTGATTCAGTTGGGCCATATCTTAACTGATGTAAGATCTTGAAGGGATCTTATTTAGAATGGGTCCACAACTACTAGAACGCAGACTAAGACCAAGAACACATCCAAATTGGGGTACACTTCATTCTCCCACAGGCAACCCAGCACTCTTACGGTTACTCTTTGCTTGTAATAATTTGTTCCCATCATTTTACTTTTAACCTATTTGTGCCTTTGGATCTAAAGTTTCTTTAGGGAAGCAGACATGGTTCAACTGATAGAGCGTCTGCCTACCCTATGGGAGGATCCAGGGTTTGATATCCAGGGCCTCCTAACCCATATGGTGAGCTGGCCCACACACAGAGCTGCCAAGTGCAAGGAGTGCTGTGCCCCGCAGGGACTCCCCCATGTGGGGGTGCCCCATGCACAAGGAGTGCACCCTGCAGGGAGAGCCACCCCGCGTGAAAAAAGTGTAGCCCACCCAGGAGTGGTGCCGCACACATGGAGAGCTGATGCAGCAAGATGATGCAACAAAAAAGAGACGAAGTTTCCCAGTGCCACCGAGGGTGCAAGAACATACAGCAAGTGGACACAGAGAGCAGACAGTGGGGGGGAGAAATAAATAAAATAAATCTTTAAGTAAATAAATAAAGTCTCTTCTGATGGCTTATACTTGGATCATGTTTTTTTATCCAATGGCAAACTCTTCATTTAAAGTAAACACTGAGACAACCAACAAGGAGGTGAGGGTGGCCAACCACCACACCAAGGAACCGAGAAAGTCTACAACTGTAAGCAAGAGAATCCCATCCATCTGCCATATGGGTTTGAAGCCCCCTCTCAATTATAGGTGGAGTGGGCATCACCATCTAAGAATCCTCAGGATTGGGGAATACAATATGAACTAGAGTGGATTTGTTGGTATTCTACTATAGACTTGTGATTCTAGCAATGGAAGAAATTACATTACTGATGTGCAGACAGTGGCCACTGAAAGTATTGAAGTCAGGGAAAAAGAGGTGTGATATGGGGGCATTTTCAGGACTTGGAATTGACCTGAATGACATTGCAATGACAGATACAGATATAGATATGCTGCTATAACCTATAGAATTAAGTGAACTACAATGTAAACTATAATTCATGCTGTGTGGCAGTGCTCCAAAATGTTCATCAATTGCAATCAATGTACCACTGTAATGAAAGAAGTTATTAATGTGCAGAAAGTGGGACGTGTGGGGAGTAGGGCATATGCAAATACCTTACATTTTGTTATGCAACATTTTATGTATTCTAAGTATCTTTTAAAAATAAATTAAAAATATATTAATAAAAACACCGACAAGGAAGGACATTTATTATTTTGCTATTTCTATTCTGTATGTCATAACCTTTTGTCACTCATTTCCTCCATCACTGCCTATTTTGTGTTTAATTGACTTTTTGTAGTGTACTGTTTGTTTCCCCTTTCAATATATATTTGTAGATATTTTCTTAATAGTTACCCTGGGGAGGGATTACAATAACATCCTAAATCTATAACAATCTAGTTTGAATTAATACTAACATATCTTCTTCAGTAGCATACAAAACTCTGCTCCTGTACAGTGCCATCACTCCTTTATGTTGTCAAAAATTACATCTTTATACATTTTCTGCCCATTAACATAGATTTATTATTGTTTTATGCATTTTAAAATAAATCATTTAGGAACAAAAGAAGAGTTAGAAACCAAAAAATAAAATAATACTGGCTTTTATATTTACCTGTGTAGTAATCTACTAGAGTCCCTTAACATTTCTTTCAGGGCTGCCCTACTAGTGACAAACTACCTCAGCTCACGTTTACACTGCAAAAGTCTTAGTTTCTCCTTTATTTTTGAAATATAGTATAATGTACAGAATTCTTGGTTGGCAAATTTTTTCTTTCGGTAAATATGACCTACATGTCATCCCTTCTGGATTCCATGGTTTCTTATAAGAAATTGGCTGTTAATCTTATTGGGGATCCCTTTTATGTTAGGAGTCACTTCTGTCTTGTTCCTTTCAAGTTTCTTTTGTCATCTTTGTCCTTTGACTGTTTGATGATAATATATCTTAGTGTGGCTGTCTTTGAGTTTATCCTTGTTGGAATTCATTGAGCTTCTTGGGTGTTTAGGTATTCAGTGTGTAAATTAGTGTATGGGAATTTTCAGCCATAATTTGTTCAAATATTTTTGATTTTTCTCTATCCTCTCCTTCTGGGACTGCTATTAAGTATATGCTGGTCCTCTTCATGGTATCCTACAGGTCTCTCAAACTCTTCATTTTTTCTCATTCCTTTTACTTTCTGTTCTTTAAACTGGATTTCAACTGATGTATCTTAAAGGATACTGATTTTTTCTGCCTGTTCTAATAAGCTATTGAAAATCCTTAGAATAAATCATTTTATTGTATTTTTCACTTCTAGAATTAAAAAAAATAATTTCTCTTTATATTTTCTATTTGTTGTCATCATTCTCCTGGTTTCCTTAAGCTCTTTGTCCATGGTTTCCTTAGTTTTTTGAGTATATTTCAGTTGATTTAGCATCTAAGTCCAAGATCTATGCTTTCTCAGAACAGTTTAATTTCTTCTGTGTATACTTTGTAATTTTTTGCTGAAAACTGGACAATTTAAAAATTATAATTTGCTAACTTTGGAAATCAGAAGCTTCCCAGTCCTCAGAGTTTGATTTGGGTGCTTGCTGTAGGTTATAGCTCTTTATTATTATTTTTTAAGATTTTATTTCTCTCCCCTTCCACCAGTTGTCTGCTCTGTGTCCATTTGCTGTGTGTCTTTGTGTCCACTTGCATTCTTGTCATGTGACACCAGGAAAATCACTTTTTTTTTTGTTGTTGTTGTTGCATCATCTTACTGCATCAGCTCTATGTGTGGTGCCACTCCTGGGCAGGCTGTGCTTTTTTCACACAGGGCAGCTATCCTTGTGCATGGGGCACCCATATGCAGGGGACACCCCTGCGTGGCAAGGTATTCCTTATGCACGGCAGCATTGCGCATGGGCCAGCTCACCACATGGGTCAGGAGGCCCTGGGTATCGAACCCTGGACCCTCCATATGGTTGACTGACACCCTATCAGTTGAGCCACAACTGCTTCCTGATATAGCTCTTTATTTATGTAGGTCTTTTTAAAACTATTTTTGTGAGGTCTATATTCCTTTTCATGTATTATTTTTTTTAGGAAGTACTAGGGATTGAACTCAGGGCCTCATACATGGGAAGCAGGCACTCAACCACTGTGCATATATCTGCTACCTAATGAGAGTTGGTTATTTATATAGTTTTCATTTGTTTTTAGAAGGTACTGGGATTGGAACCTGGGATCCTGTACTTGGGAAGGAAGCACTCAACCAATTGAGCTACATCTGCTCTCCATGTACTGTTTTTTTTTTTTTTAAGATCTGTATTATTTATCCTCCTCATCCCCTGCCACTTGTGTTCACTATTTGTGGTGTCTGTTCACTGTGCATTCTTCTCTTTTCTTTTCTCTTTAGGAGGCATTGGGAACCAATCCCAGGATCTAATGACGTGTGAGGCACTCAATTGCTTGAGCCACCTCAGCTCCCTGATTTGTTGTCTCTGTCCTTCCTCTTGTGTCTTTTTTGTTGTATCATCTTGTGTCAGCTCTCCTCTGCATGGGCCAGCTCTCTGTGCATGCCACCTCACCACGTGGGACCTCCCAATTGCTTGAACCACATCTGCTTCCCCCATGTATCATTTTTGAAGTCTGTTTCTTTACCTTGTACCCAGCTGGTGTTTTGAGACATAGTTTGTTGAACAACAGGAGGAAAAAAAAAGGAAAAAACCCACCAATTTTTGCAGATTGGCTATATTGGGGCAGCCCTTCAACTTTTACCTAGGTAGTTTGTAGTCCTATGTTAGTCTTCATTTCCTTTTTGCACTGAGTTTAGAGATCAGCTAGAGTTGAAAGCTTACTCTTCTCAAGTCTTTTGTGCAGACGTACCCTGCCCAAGATGTGCATGGCTTTCTAAATTCTCCAAATATGCCAGTGCTTTTGAGTGTCCTAATTCCTCAAAACAAACAAAAAACAACAACAAAAAACTTCTCAGCTTTTCTGCCCAGGCCTTTTGCACTCTGTTGTTTTTCTGGACTGTAAGCTTTTGCTATAGGCAGCAGCAGTTGTTCATTTGCCTTAGAATGTTTTTGAGGAATGACAGGTATATTTTTGCCCTGGTTAAGTATCAAGTTAGGCAAAACAAAGGTACATGACTTGGGTCATTCTGTCAAGTGGACAAAACAAAGACCTTATTGAGGAAAAAAGTCTGCTCTGCTCCCTCTGAAAACAAGGACCACAATGAGAACATGGGCTATTGTGTTTAATACTACTGCTGAGTTAATGTTGGGGTTTAAGATATATTTAGGGGATTTGAATCTCTGGACTGACAATGTGATAGCCAGATCCTGAGCCTCAACAGACTCCAGCACCTACAATCTGATTTATTGGACTTACCACACTCAGCTAAGATGGAGTTGAAGAAGGACAACCACCACACCATGGAGCCTAGAGTGATTACAACTGAAAATGGGAGGATTGCATCCAGCATCCAGGTGGAATCTGACCCTCCTCTTGACATAGAGGTGCAATGGACACAACCAATCCAATGTCCACATAGAAGAGGTGGCATTGGAATGGGAAAAGTGGACATAGTGGACGAAGGGTATGGGGAAAGGCAGGAAGAGATGAGAGGTGGAGGCGTCTTTGGGACATGGAGCTGCCCTGGATGGTACTTCAGAGTGAATCACCGGACATTGTAAATCCTCACAGGGCCCGCTGGATGGAATGGAGGAGAGTATGGGCTATGATGTGAACCAATGTATATGAGGTGCAGAGGTGCCCAAAGATGTACTTACCAAATCCAATGGATGTGTCATGATGATGGGAACGAGTGTTGTTGGGGGGGGGGAGAGGGGGGGTGGGGGGATGGGGTTGAATGGGACCTCACATATATATTTTTAATGTAATATTATTACAAAGTCAATAAAAAATAAAAAAATTAAAAAAAAAATACTACTGCTGAGTTGGATAGGGGGCTGGGGCTGGGGCTGGGGCAAGGGCAAGTAAAAATGCAACACCACTTTTCTACTGTCCAGGTTGCTTTTTTTGATTGAGGGTTCATTTGGTGCTGTAAACCTTTGACTATTTTTCAGAGTTCTGACAAAGTTGAATCTGACAGTTTTTGCTTGATTTTTTTGATGATTCTGTGAAGGACAGTCCTTTGAAGCTCCCTACTCCCCATTTTACTTGGTGGCACCATGTCTAGATCAGTTTTTTTAAATTAAATTTTGCATCTAGAAATATTTTTGAAGTGGAGGCTAACATAGGACAACATTTTTTGCCTGCAATTTTCATAGTGTCTATTCAAGAATCAGCCTTACTATATTTTAGCTTTATACTTGATTTTTTTATTTTCAAGGATTCATTCTCAAGATAGTATATTCAGTATAGTAGTGATAGTAGCCAACATTTACTGAGAGCTTGCTTGTGTGCCAGGACTTTAAAAAGCATTTTGTATCCATATTATTTAAATTAATTATAATGCTTATCAAATCTAAAGGTACAAAGCAAAACAAAGATGCCATAGGTAAAAACTTGATGTTATAAATCCTAGAAAGTGACTATTTTTTCCATGAGTGTGTTTGTAATGTCATTTTTTTTTCCACTATAATGTATTGCTTTCATAGCCCTATTTACAAGACATGTATAACGTACGCAAATACAATCATCAGATTGAAAACTAAGTGTACCTAAAGGAAAAGGCTGAAGGATCAATTATCAACAGTATAAGTTGATAATACTGAAACCAAAGCACAGCATTTTGTGTGTGTGTTTGGGGGGGTGGGTGGTTCACAATAAAGAAGGTAGAGAAATTTGTTGCCACATAAAACCATAAATACATGCCAGATGAATAGGCCAAAAAAAAAATTACATTGACATTAAAACATATTATTTGTTTGGATCTGTCATTTGTCAGAGAACTGATAGACACTTCTGCAGCCAATTAGTGATTTGGTATAATTATTGGGGATATTTTTAAAGGCATATAAATTGATATTTTATGAATGCTATCCTAAATAAACAATATTACATATTGCAAAAAATTTATGGAATGCATTTCATTTTTAAAATTGTACAATTTATAGAAAGATCCTTCCTCTCCATTATAATTTATAAGAATCAAGTTGGATATTTCTATTGTGTTTGGCATTTGGCAAAATGAGCTGAACAGTTAGAATCTGCTTCAACTTATATCAGGTGGCATCCATGTAGAATATGGAATCCCCTGCGCACAACTAACATGAAAACATGTTTTGCTGAAGCGCTTGCTAATTTGTCCATAAAATATTTTTTTCTAATAGACAGCATTTAGTTTTTAAAAAAGTTTCTTTTACCCTAGTATTACTCTAAGTTACTTTTGTAGACCCCCAAAAAAATCACCCAAATGGGAAAGGAAAGAACCCGGCAATTATTATTTTAGAGGTCAGAAAACCTTTTCTGTAAAGGGCCATATTAGTTGGGTTGCATCTATTTAATTCTTCTGTTGTAGCACTAAAGCAGTGATATTAAATGAGTGAGTGTGGATAGACTTGACCCACAGCCATAGTTTGCTGATCCTTGCTTACAGTACCAAAACTAAACTTGTTCATATAAAATATCTAGCAAGGTAAATAACAGAGTCTAAGGGAAATATAATCTTTATCTTTTAGAGTCCTTTAGGAAAAGCACAGTGTATTGCCTGGAAACAATTCGCTACCCTAAATATATTTACACAGTTTCATACTCTTCTTACCCTGAGATATTTATTAAGTAAGGGTAATCTGGAGGCGAGTATACAAAACATCTTTGGGCATATGTATTATTTAAAAAGAAAGTGATATTACCTTTAAGCACTGTAAGAACCCCAGCTCCCAAATAAGGACTTTTAATAAGCAAATGCCTGTGGCCTGTCTCTAACATACTGAATGTTAAAGGACAATAAGTTCTCCCTGGCAGTGATTGCAACAATTAAAAGTTATATTTTCATATCTAGTATAGGGATGAAATCGTCCAATATTTTTCTTTGTAGCAAGTAAGGTGGTTGGTGAAGACTCAGAAAATGGACTATCAGGTGAGCTCTCTGTACAGGTAACTGGATCCAAAATGCGTAGAATCTAAGGAAAATAAGAGGTAAATGTCAGATATATGTTTTAACAGTATGGACTGTAAAAGCCATTGGTTTCATTGGTATATAATTACCTATAAAGTTCCATTTCATTAATATGTAATTATTATAAAAATAACATTTAAATGATGAATTTGATTGAGGAAATAACTTTTCCCCTTTCTTAAAAAGCTCTGAATTTATTAACAATGATGTCTAATGATATCATTAGCTGGGTTATCTATTTCTAAAAAAATCATAAAATTAATGCTCTCCCATGGATAATGATGGAAAACAGAATAAAACAAGGTTATATCAATTCTCCCTTACACGATGTAAATTTTTACCCTTAACCAAAAAGTACCCACTGCTTCCCTTCAATCTTTCATTCATCTGCTTGTAATCAGGATTCTGCCTTCATTCTTCTTCTGAAGTGGTGATTTCAAAGTCTTTGATCACTTTCTATTTGTAAAATCAATGAATTTCATCCAAAATTTAAAAATTTATCTGCAATATTTTATGCTAACAACCATGTCCTTCTTTCTTGGGTTATGACAACATGTACTCCCAATTTTTCCTATTTTATTTCCTTTAATGAGGCTCCACATGGGAGGAAATCTTGGATTGAAAAAAATTCTCCAGTTAAGGACAAGGATACCATGTTTGGGTGATAGCTGTCGTTTTTCATGTTCATATTCTCCCAACCATCATCAAATGTTGAGAATGGGTGATGGTACAAGGGAGGTAGGTCTGTAATTGGAAAGAAATGATGAAATGCAGAAGGGGAAAAGAGTGCTCCTCCTTATATATTACTTATTCTAATGAGCTTACAGGAAATGATGGAGATGCCTGTTTCCTTACCTCCCATATGGTCCAGCAGGTTTTTTTTTTCTTCTTCTAAATTCCCACCATACCCAAAGGAGATTGTGGCTACTTAGAATGTCCTGGTACCATTTACGAGCCACCATTCTATTTTAGGACCTATATTTTCAATTAGACTATAGCTTTTTCAATTTTAGTTTTCGAGATCCTTTTACTTTTATGAAATTTAGTTAGGCATTAGAGGACAAGCAAAGATGAAGGAAGTCAGTTAAAATTGCTTATAAATTTATGTGGTGGGGGAAAGTAAGAGAAGTATCCAATACTCCATATGTTATCACATGTCTTTAGAGCAGGGGTTCTTAATCTTTTTCGTTCCATGGACCCCTTTGTCAGTCAAGTGAAAATCACAGACACTGTCTCTTGAATGTAGTGGTAAGTAGTTGTATGACACTCAACTAACATCAGGTCTCATGACTAACATAATTTCAAAATATGGATGAGCGTAAGCGATTTTTCGAGATATGCAACACCTGTAATACATGAAATGAATATATGAATATGAAATATATGTAACTTATTGCATACATTGATGAGTGAAGGAAATGTTAGAGTTCAGTTAGAGGTCAGAGAAAATAAAGATAAGTTGCTTTTATCAATTCATGCTCACGGACCCCCTGAAAAAGGGGTCCATGGACCCCTGGTTAAGAATTTCTGCTTTAGAGATATATAAACAAAATGTTAAGAGAATTCAGTAGAAGACTAGGACACCAGTATAGACAGACTGGCCTCTGGACTTTAGCCTGAAGGTGATGGAGAATAACTTTTACCCTGAAAGGATAGGGAAGGATTTTAAGCAGGGTGCTTTTCAGAGAGATCACTCTATAAACAGTGCAGAAGAGGGGGAGAGGGATGGGCATTAAAGCAGATATGGAGAGAACTGAGAAAAGGAGGTTATTGCAATAATCTAAGAAATGAAGTAGAGCTGTCAGTTTAATTAACTGAGGGAATGTAGTGGATGAAGTACTGGGATTCCTATTCTTCTGGTTTCATTCATGTAACAATACTGCAATAATACTGAACACTCAATGGAAGTACACAAGGGTTAACTAAAAAGGCATGTTCTGTGCCCATGAAGCTTATAGTTCAGCAGAGGAAACAAACATTAAAGAAATAACTCCACAAATAACAAATGAGTTACAACTGTGATATGTTTTATTCTAAATGATAAGTACAGGGTACTATGAATGTATATAATAGAGGAATCTAATGGAGTAGATGAAACAGGGAGTGTATCGGGGTAGGAAAGGCTTCTCTGAGGGGTGATGGAAAGATAAATAGGAATTAGCTAGTGTAAAATGTGGATAGGAAGTAAGGAATCCAGGTAGAGGGATGTTTGTTGAAAGACCCTGGGGTTAACAGGATCTTGGTACTTCAGCAAAGTGAGAGAAGTACAGTATGTCTGGCTATCTCAGAGAGTGAGGAAGAGAGTAACAATAAAATAGTGATCTTTAACATCATGTTAAGGATGGTAGACTTTATTCTAGAAGCAAGGGAAAGTTATTCAAAGAGTTTTAAGCAAATGATAATCAGAATTAAATTTTTAAAAAAATCACTATGGCTTCAGTAGAATGGATTTGTGGGAACAAGAATGGATGCAGGGAGATTAGTTAGGAAACAACTGGTAATCTGGACAAGAGAGGTTGGAAAATTAGACTAAAGGTAGATGGATGGAGAAAACAATAGATTTAAGGGTTGTTTAGGACTATAACAAGATTTGACATTTAAAGGCTGAGAGGGAGAAGGGAGACTCTTGTATTTCCAGCATGAAGAACAGAATGGATGATGGCTCCATTTGCCAAGATGCAGAACAGTGGAAAAGCAGGAGATTTAGGAGAGAAAGTAAGTTCTATTTTAGACATGTTGAATTTGAGATGCTTCTGAGACACCCAAATGAAGGTGTTCTGTGGGCAGCAGAGAGGTGTGTCTGGAGCTCACAATGGATCAGTGCTGAAACAAATGTTGAGAATCATGTAGAGATGGAATCATATAAGATTTATATGATTCATAGGATTATATATAGATAGAATTACAAGCATGAACATAGGTAAGCTTTTTCAGTCAGAGTGTATAATGGAAAGAGATCTAGACCAGACCCTGAGGATAATAAACATTATATAGTGAAATAGAATGGTCAGAGAAAGAAAGAAAGCTGGTGTGTGTATGTGTGTAAGGTTATATAAGGCAAGGGAAGATATGTTTCAAAAAGAGGGAGTGGTCAACTATGCTGAATGCCACTGACATTCAGTGACATAATTCCCCAACAAAGACAACAGAAAAGAAGAAACAGGTTTTTGAGTAAAGATGAGTTGTTTTAGATATAGATTCATTCAATAAATAGTGATGATCTACTATGTGCAAAAGATTATGCTATATGTTAAGGAAATATTAAAAGACACAGTCCCCACCCTTAAGAAGCTTATAGTCTGGGAGAAAGGAAATCAAACAATTTGCAATTGAATGCGATAAAGAGCTATAATAGAGGGGGGTATGTGGCTCAAGCGGTTAAACACCTGCTTCCCACATGGAAAGTCCCAGGTTCAGTCCCTGGTGTCTCCTAAAAACAAAAAAACCAAACATACAAAAAAACTAACTCAGGGGAGCTGATGTGGCTCAGTGGCTGAGTATTGTGTTCCCACATATGAAGTCCAGGATTCAATTTCTGGCCCTGGTACCTAAAAAAAACAAAAAAGAAAACAAAACAAAAGAGCCATAATAGATAGATATATGTACAAAGTACACTGGAAGCCTGGAGGAAGGGACATCTAAATTACCAGTGAGAGTCAGGAAACGTTGATTGTTGAAGGTGATACAGAGGTTGGGGAAGAAAAGAGCTGCTGTGAGTACAGTCTAAGCTGAAGAAAAAGTATCTACAAAGGCATGAGAGACAGTGGTGTATGTGTGGAATGAAAACACTGCTGGAATATTAAGTGGGGCAGGGACAATACCTGGGGAATGATCCTTGTGAAGCGGGGAGACACAAAAAAGATTAGATTAGAGGATGGGCTGGAGACAGGTAAGACATGAGGCAAGGATATTGAAACAGTCTAGACTGGAGTTCAGATGTTTGAAGTAAGGAGGGAATAGATCAGAAGGAATGATAGGATTTGTAAAATCAACAGGATTAGGGGGATGAAAGACATAATAATGAAAATGATAGCTACCATTTATTGAGAATTTACCACGTATTAGAAACTGTGCTATGGGCTTTATGTGCATTATTTAATAGAATCCTCAAAACATCTCTACAGAGCAGGTACAGTTCACTAAGAAAGTATAGGTGAAGAAAGAGGTTGTTCTTTTCTTTTGTGTGTGTGTGAGGGGGTGGGCGGTGGGTAGAAAGAGGTACACATGTGACAGCAAGGATAAATGAAGAGTTATATTTTTAGCCATCTGTGAGACAAGCAAATAGAGAGGTACAGCTGGATTTAAGTGTCTTAAACTCAGAAAAAATGTCTGAATCAGAAAAGCCACAAGTATAAAACTATGGGAATATGATACTCCCTAAAGAATACAGAAAGTCTGTTATGTGAGAAAAACTCAAGAGTTGTCACAGGAAGAGGATGCTACTCCTTAAAAACAGAAAAATGTTCAGAGAAGTAGGAAAGAACCAGGAGAGTATAGTGTTTCAGAATCCAGTGTGTAGTGGGTGGGAAACAGATTACTATGAAACACCAACATTTAAAGGAGGGAAAAAGCCCATGAAGAAGAGTTTAGAAAGGTAGTAAGAGGGCCAAGAAAGAATAATGTCACAGAAGTTAAGGGAATTTTAAGAAAGTAGTGCTCGATAAGGTAAAATATAACAATAAAATATTTAAACATTCATGAATTTTATAAAAGTACTCTGAGAACAGTGAGTGGAAGTCTTCTAATAGGTTAAGTGATTACAGAAATTGAGGAACAAATGACAAGTAAGTACAAATAACAAGGATAGACAGCTTGTCCAAGATTCTTGGCTGTAAACGGAAGGTGACAAGGCCATATCCAGGGAACTTATGTAGAGGGAAGATTTTTCTGTTTTTAGATGGAAGATGCATGGGTAGTTCTTAAGCAAGAGAAAGAGCTGGTAGAAAGAAGTAATAACTGTTGGAGGGAGGCCTGATGAGGATGGAGGGGAGCTATGCTTTGGAGAGGAGGAGGGACACTTTTTCCTTTGATAGAAAATTTTGTAAGGCTGGTTATATATAGGTAGGCTTTTAGGTATCAAGTGGGACCCTGAAGAGGTTTCTGCCTGTGTCTTCTTTTTCTTCTGTGAATTAAGAAACAATGTGTTCTGCTGAAGTGAGGTAATAGTTTGATGAGCATAAGCAAAAATGCAAGCAGTTGAACTGACGCAGGACTGGGGTTTTCAGGGTACCTGGGGGGGGGAAGAATAGAGGAGAAAGCACTTAAGAACTAAGTCTAGGCAAGCAGACTTTGCTTAACGGATACAGCGTCCGCCTACCATATGGGAAGTCCAGGCTTCAAACCCAGGGCTCCTGACCCGTGCGATGAGCTGGCCCACGCGCAGTACTGATGTGCGCAAGGAGAGCTGTGCCATGCAGGGGTGTCCCCCACATATGGGTGCCCCACACGCAAGGAGTGTGCCCCATAAGGAGAGCCGCCCAGTGCGAAAAAAGTGCAGCCTGCCCAGGAATGGCACCGCATATACGGAGAGCTGATGCAGCAAGATGATGCAGCAAAAAGAGACAGATTCCAGGTGCTGCTGACAAGAATGTAAGCAGACACAGAAGAACACACATCAAATGGACACAGAGAGCAGATAACTGGCGGGGGGGGGATGGGGGGGAGGGGAGAGAAATAAATAAATAAAAAAAATCTTAAAAAAGCACAACTAAGTCTAGGCAAGATATGGCAGGAAGGGAAGCCAAGAGAGTAAGTAGATGAGAAGAAGATAAAAATATAGGGATCAAGTATACAAAAATCATGAAAGGATCAAGAAATGGGGATAGGATGAAAGAAAGAGCAGGAAACAAAAGAGGTTGAGATCAAAGATCATGGAAAGAGATGTTAAATTGAAAGTTTTTAAAAGTAGAACACTTTTGGTGAATGACAAGATCCAAGATGGGGACAGATGAGTTAGCTGTTGTTCAAAATTGGTTGTGGTCATAGAACTGTGAGACTGAAGTATTTGATAGTTCACTGGCATGGACTGTGAGTTCACACAGTACTATAGGGACATATGTGTACCCTATTTAATTCTGCAGAATTTGGCACATTCACATCTATATGTGGGAATTAACAAATAATGATTTTAGATCAGAAGTAATCTGTTAACTACTCATGATTACTAAATTAAAATTCGAAACAGAAGTTTTCTTATTAAAGTGAACTATTGAACTATAGAACCTTCTTCAAAACGATTACATTTTTAAAAATCCTTCAGAACAGAGATAATGTTAAAAAAATTGCAAAGGAAGAGGTAATTTTCTCAAAGATCACAAGCTCATTAGCATTGAGTCAGGTTTCGAACAACATTTCCTAACTCCCAGTGCCAACTTTACATTATACCATGTCACCTTAGAGTAAAATTACAGTCTTAAGAGTTCCAGTCATCATGAAAGAAAAAATGTATTTTACCGTTTCAGCCATTTTTTCGGCTGGGGTGTTGCAGAATTCAACTGTAGATGCAATCTTTTTTTGACTGCTAGTGCCAACATTTCCCAGAAGATGAGAATTCACTGCTTTTGCCAATTTGTGATTGGTTAATGCTAGTTCTGCTGTGCTGTGAGGTTGTGCACTGGGGTAGTAAGTCTGCTCTCTTCCCCACTGCAAGGAGACCAAAAGTTCCTCCAATAACCTAAACAGAACACAAAAGAACAGTAAACATTAGTAAGATAAAATATAAAAATCAATACTAAATAAATGAGAAACATATTTTTGAAATTATATATCTTACTTCCATTTCTTTCAGAGTTTAAATAAATATCAATCAGGAAGCCTGTCAAAGAAGTTAGGCTACATAGAGCACCTCTCAAGCTGTTATCTGGAAATCATTTAATGGATAATACTCTTATTAGTTTCCTTATTTTAGTATAGGAACTACTGATTTGATTTGTAGATCTAATGAGATATTCATATGGTATTCATTTTGGTGAATTACATTAACTGATTTTTCAAATGAGAAACCTACAATTCCTGGGATCATCCTACTTGATCATGATGTATAAGCTTTTCATATATTGTGGAATTTGATTTGGTAAAATGCTGTTAAGGATTTTTGCATCTACGTTCAGGAGAAATATTGGTCTATGTATTCTTTTAATGACTTTGTCTGGTTTTAGTATGAAGGCATTGCTGGCCACATAAAATGAGTTGGGAACTGTTCCCATCTCCTCTGTTTTCCAGAAGAATATGTGTCAATCTGGTTTTATTTCTTCCTTTTATGTTTGTAGTATTCACCAGTGAATCCATTCAGGCCTGGTGTTTCCTTTGTGGACAGGTTTTAATAGAATAGACTAGGGCTACGTTATCTATTTCTTCTTGAATACCCTGTGATAATCTGTGTCTTTCTAGAAGTTTGTCCATTTCATCTAAATTATGGAGTTTATTGGCCCACAGCTGTTCATAGTATTCTCTTATTATCTTTATAACATCAGTACAATCTGTAGCATCCTCCTTCTCTCATTCCTCATTCTTGATACTGGTATTCTTTTTTTTCTTGATCACACTGGCTAGAGGTTTACAAAATATATCTTTTCAAAGAACCAGTTTTGGGATCCAGTGTTTTTCTCTATTTTTCTGTTTTCTTTTTCTGCTCTCATCTTTATTATTTTCTTCCTTCTTCTCATTTTGCGTTTAATTTGCTCTCATTACGTTTCTTAAGGAGGAACTTAGATCATCGATGAGACCTCTTTTCTTTTCTAAAATAACCATCTAAAGTTATAGACTTCCCTCAGCACAAATTTTGATATATTGTATTTTCACTTTTATTCAGTGCAAAATTATTTTCCAATTTCCCATGTTTTCTTCTTTGACCCTTGCTGATTTGATTTGTAAGAATATATAAAAGTACAAAGGGCTTTTAAGGAAGACTACCAATCCTGACATTTCTGGAACATGTCAACATAAAAGCAAACTCTAATATTGTAACATAGTTCTCAAAAAGATCTCCTTCCAGAGGAAAGACAAGTACAATCTTTAGCTTCTACCAACAACTATACAAAACTACTTCAACTATAGATAAAAACAACTTATAAATTCACAGGTTTCTTCTACTGTAGATACAACTGATGCTTTCTCCAATTAAGAATGTGGGAAGAAGCATGTCTTCTATTTTTCAGTGTTCTTCCCTCACTTGTAGCATCTCTTTCAGATTATACTCAAAGTAAATGATCATATTAAATGTTGAAACACTAAAAACAAAAACTACCAATATAACAAAATTTCAGGGGAAAGAAGAGATCAGAATATAAACAAGTT
The DNA here is from genome assembly GCF_030445035.2 of Dasypus novemcinctus. Lineage (NCBI taxonomy): Eukaryota > Metazoa > Chordata > Mammalia > Cingulata > Dasypodidae > Dasypus > Dasypus novemcinctus. The sequence continues at coordinate 47,539,173 of NC_080685.1, read as the reverse complement.
CTGTACTTCTTGGTAGCTATCATTTCCTGACGAAAATGTTCCCGTTCACTCAGGAGATCTTGTATAGCAATCTGTGCATCACGGTTTTGACGCTGTAAAACTGCTCTGGAATTGGTTAATTCATCTGCCATAACCCTGGAAAAAGATAAAAATTTTATGTATAGATTCTCTGACAAATCTTATTCTAGATCAAATTTTGAGAATAATATTGTTTTTAAATATAGAAAATTTTAAAAAGGAAAATAATGGTAATTTATCATTCTACCACTCAACTACCTCACTGCTCTTGGCAAAGTACAGAATAATACAGAAAGGCTTATATAAAATGAAAACCAAGTCTTTTCTCCATCCCAGTTTCCTCATCCTTCATATGTAACCAATAAAATCGTATTCGTTGTATATAACCAATGAAATTTCTTATATGTTTTTACAGGAAAAATAATTTATGTATATATCAACATAAAGGTATGGGTTAAAAATATATCCACTTTATTTACAAAATGGGATTATTCAATATAAACTTTTCTACAACTTGTTTTTTTTTTACTTAATTTATTCTGGAGATTTTTTTTATATTAGCACATATAGAGCTATCTCACACTCTCTTTTTAAAAACAGTTTCATAGTTTTCTCCTGAGTGGATGTGCCAAATTTAATTACTTCCCTACTAATGGAAAACAATAAGCAACATTCTAAAGTACTGTTATTAGTTGAAAATCTTAAAACTAAAATTAAAGTTTCAGATTCTACTAACCACTAAATGTCTTAAAATGAAAACTATTTTGACACTGAAAAATTAAATTACTTAAAAATAGCAATAAAATTGAATAGAGGAGTTTAATTTTTACTGCTTTTGACTGTTTTACTGTGAATGCAGATGAGGATGTTATAAAAGTTACATAGTATAATTTCTATAATATATACATTATTTGCCCCTTAAACTGGTCAATGAGAACTAATCTAATTTACACTTATTCTAAGTCAGCAAAACAGTTCATTTCCCTGAATAGGATCCTATACCAGAACTCTTAAAAAAATGAATAAATTTAAAGACTTAAGAGTACCCAATTACTAGAAAGTATAACAGATACTAAGACATGAAGAAACACTTTCCTAAAAAAACTTTTACTGTGGTGAAATATAAAATTTACCATTGTAACCATTTTTAAGGGCATAAATCAGTGACATTAAGTACATTCATAATGGTGACTTTCCTAAATATTTATTTATAGCCTAGGAAACTTTGGTGCTTTGTGGGAAATCTCCAGATGATGAACTTTAAGTCAATAGTTATTAAACATATTATGTGTGAAGCATTGTTAAGCAGTGGAAATACACAGATAGATGTCACTGAGATCTTTTTCTCTAGGAATTTGAAGTTGGCAGGGAGTGGGAGTTCGGGAGACAAACAGACACACAATCATAATAGGTTTTCCTACCTACCAGAGTACTCAGAGGCCTGGACTGGGACCCTGTAGTTTTCACCTCTGATGGAGAGTAGCCTCATCTAGTATGTCACACAGATGTTATCATTTTCTATTTGTGCATAAAGAGATAAAGATTGGGAACCTCTAATATACAGTTTAAAGAAGTCTGAGAACAAAGCATTATGGATTGGGAATGATATTTCAGTTCCCCAGACAGAAGGTAAGGAAAGATAATTTAATTTGGTCTTTTGTGATTAATAATTATTAGAGTCTGAGTTTACATTGGTGTTTTATTCTTAAACTTTATGGCAGGAGTGATTTTTACTATTGAGTAGTGACCTAGAACTTTGGAATAAGGGAGGATCCTTATGATATCACTTCTCCACTTAGGGAGCCAATGTAATCAACCAGAAGAGGTCTTAAATAACATATGAAGTACTTTGACAATTTTAGTCTGAAAATTTTCACACTAAAATCTACTTTCTTGTTTTATGGGTCAAAGACCTGAGATACAAAGTGAAAGCAAGGACATAAAATACTATTTTTACTAGAAAATACCTGCTTGCAAGGAATTTACTTCGCCACACATCACACTGTATTGACATACGCTCTAACTGTTCAGAAAGCTGAGTTGTGTTTCGACCTAGAGCTTCATTTTCTAAAATCAGCTGATTCTTCTCACGGGCTAGACGTTCAAAATGGTACTGAAGATCATCCCCAACAGAAGCCACTAGCAGCTTTTTTAGCTCACGATTTACCTAGAAGAGAACATGATCAATATGACAAACTCAAAATAATATCCCTGACTTTAATAATATAACAAAATTAATGAGAAACGGTGTTTTCATATAAATTGGACTTTCATGATCTAAAGTGCATATCAGAAAGTGATATTAAAAATTTAAGTTTCATAAATATATATAAACCAATCTCTATGTCTATAGTGAGTATGGTTATAAACTAGGATTCTTGTAATAAGAATACCAATTATTGACATGAGAATCAAACTGCTTCCAGTCAACATTTAAAGGGAAAATATTGGAAAAGTAAACCAATAAATTTTGCTAAAAATATGACAGAGAATGTTTTATATGGTCTTTTATTTTATTCAATGTTTAAAAATTCATTTGTTAGTGACCTAGGGTATACTTATCTGTAAGTATATTCTTTACATTGTTATTGAAAATAGCAAAACATTAAAACATAAATATCCAGTAATAGGTTATTGGTAAATAATAAGTTAAATAGCCTATTATTGGTAAATAATAGGTTATTGGTAAAATATGAAGAACACTATTGTTATTAATAATGACATTGTAAAAGAATATTCTGTGACATGGGAAGATGTTAATATGTTAAAAAAGTAGGTTATGAAACATGAACTTCATATATATATTTATGCAGGTATATATGAATGGTATGATTATAGGTGGTACTAGTTTCATTGTGTTTCTCTATTTGCCAAAATGCTTACAATAAATATGGACTACTTTTGTAATTATAAATGAGCTACTTTATAAATATATTATTTTTAGGAACTAGACAAGAATGACTAACCCTATTGTCACTTACACAGACTAGCATCTGGGAAAAAGATTAATGATCTAATAGAGAAACAAAAGGGGAAGAGAAGGCAATGTTTACTAAAATATAAAGATTAAAGCAACACAGTCTATATATTTTTCATTTACATTTACATTTACAATGAAGATACAATTTATAACACCATTTTCTTTATTCCAAATATCATGTATACGTAGGCAAAAATACTTGGAATTTATGGTTTCTTAAAATAGGGATTTCAAATCCTGACTTGGTCAATCCTGGTCTGGCAGTTGATAAATGTAACCTTCCTTTACAACTTATAGGTAGTTTCTCTCTAAACACCTTTCTCCTGCATCTTCAAATGGTGTTAAAGTTTAAGTTCTCAATATAAACTCTAGTTCTACTAGAAGTTCTGAGAGAGAATGAGAAATTTAAAAGGAAACATTTTAGAGAAATGACATTTTCTAAATGAATGATATTCTTAAAAGGAAAAAAGTTTTCTAACTTGTAGGCTTAGAAGGTCCAGGTATAAATTAGAGTAGTACTCATTAAAACTATTAAGGCTGTTCTTACCTCTGTCTGTACTCGAAGCTGGTTTGAAAGACCTTCTTTGTCTTGTAGTAACCTCCTTTCAGAATTCTGGAGCTTTTCCAATATATTTTTTACCTCTGATAATTCCTTCCTAGGTTCTACAACTCCCTCTAACTGACCAGGGATTTCTCCTTTATGTCCCAGAGACTTAACCTTTGCATTTTTGTTGGGAATATCATGGGTTATAGCTGCTTTGGGAACTAATATTCTTATAGCTTCAACTTCTACTGCTTTTTCAGTGAGAATCTTCCCTAACTGAAGAACTCCTGGGCTCTCTGATGGAACTGCTTTCTTCCGTGGACTCTGAAGGTTGTAATGCTTTATGGATTGGACTCCGGAGGTGACTTCCACAGATTTAGGTGGCTCCTCAGTTTCCATTCCATCTCCCGCTCCTCGGAGAGTGGCTAACAAAAAGTAACAAAACATGAACTACTTACTGAAAAGAGATGCCAAGACATGCTTTTGCATTTAGAAATAGTGACACTAAAAAATGGAAAAAATTTAAAAGTGATTTTAAAAACATATGTGGTAAGAAAGACTAACAAGATTAAGTGTCTGGCATACTGTAGACACTCAATAATGTTAATTAAGTATAAAGTAAGTATAAAGTAGTTAAGTATAAAATAAGTATAAAAATAAGTATCTGCCATATATCATTTTAAATTATCTACCTCAAATTAGATTCACCAGTTTTTGTGAACTCTTGGCAAAGAATGCTTTGCACAGGATAAGGGAAAGCATCAAATATGCTAAACTGTAGAAATGATTAGGGAAAGAGTCTATTCTGTTCTTAGGCCTAAAGGTTTATTATGTCCTGGGTTACACAAAAGAAACCACATCATGCTGCCAGATTAAACTTCCTGAGATTTCACTTTCACCATATCATGCTCAAATTATTTTATTGGTTCCTCTGTTCCCCTTAGTGATTTTCAACTTTTTTTTTTAGGTGCAGACCCCTCTCCCCTCCCCCCTTTTAAAGTAAAATCCTGACAGGAGGCCTATATGAAAAATTATAGGACAATAGTTTCTGTTGAGATAAAGGGAGGAGGTGATGAAATTTAGCTCACCCAGTAACCTCAGAGGCACCATCATGATACAGGTTTGACAGCTATTGCTCAATAGGATTAAAAAAAACCCAAATTCCTCTGAGTACTTCCATATATTTGGTCTCCTACCAGCTAACCAATTGGATTATTCAACACTCTCTGTCTCCCAGGTCTCTTACCCAGTCTTTTGTTCATACTACATCTTGTTTTCTTAGATGGCTTCTTTCTCCACTCACTATAACCATAACTTATCCTTAAGAAGTCAGCATAAACTCCACTTTTTGCATTAAATCTTCCCAGCTGCTCTAGTCTACTCTCTGGCACTTACTGTCTCAAATATTCAGTTTGGAATTTAATCATGAACCATAATTGTTATTGTCTGGGTTTTGCACATGCTATCCTCATTTTCTCCAACAAGGCTGATGAGCACATTAAGGTAGGTGTTAGAGAAACACACATTTTTCTAAAGAAGAAATACAGGGAAGCGGACTTAGCCCAATGGATAGGGCATCTGTCTACCACATGGGAGGTCCGCAGTTCAAATCTTGGGCCTCCTTGACCCGTGTGAAGCTGGCCCATGCACAGTGCTGATGCATGTAGGGAGTGCCCTGCCACACAGGGGTGTCGCCCGTGTAAGGAAGTCCCCCGTGCAGGGAGTGCGCCCTGTAAGGAGAACCACCCAGCATGAAAAAGTGCAGTCTGTCCGAGAATGGCGCCGCACACACTGAGAGCTGACACAACAAGATGACTCCACAAAAAGAAACACAGATTCCCGGTGCCACTGGTAAGGATAGAAGCAGTCACAGAAGAACACACAGCGAATGGACACAGAGAGCAAACAACTGGGGGGGTGGGGGGGAGGGGGAAGGAGGGAGAGAAATAAATAAAAAATAAATCTTAAAAAAAAAAAGAATGAACATGAACTTTGGGATCAGTCAGATCTGGTTTTGAATCCTATTTCCACCATTATAACCTGTTTAATGCTGGATAAAATCATACAACTATCTGAACTTCAGTTTCAACCTCTATAAAATGAATTTAATAGTAACTATCTCATAAGATTACTTTGATAACTAAATGAGAAAATATTGAGAAATAAATTGCCCTGGTCTTTAGGACCAGACTACCTAGAATTTAATTCTGCCTCTTCTGCTTACTAGCTATATGATGTGACCTTGGATGAATTTCTAAACCTCTGTGCCTCAATTTCCTTATCTATAAAATGGAGCTAATCGTATTTAACTTATGGGGCTGTTGTAAGTATTAAATGAGATATATAAAGTGTTTACAACGGTGTATGACACATGGCAAGGCTTTTTAAAGTGTTGGCTATTTATTAGCTCCCACTCTTTTCTCCATAATGCTTAATACAGTACTGCATAGTATGTTTATTAAACTAACCTTTCATTGAAATAAGCTATCTTCTCCCATAAAAGGCAAAACTGGTTAGTTATCCTTAGTTCAGATACTACCATTGCTCCATTCAGATAACAAAAACAGCTGCTTTTCCCCATTCTACCTTACCTCAAAGTGGGTAGTATAAAAAAAGTTTCAGTGAGTCACCTTTCTCCAAAAAAGAACATTCACTAACTGACTAAGAACTTAAGGGGTGTAGAGCTTAGAAAGAATGGAGGGCAAGCTAGAACAGGAAATGCTGCAAACCTTGACTCGGTGCCAAGATGATACCCAGCCTACATGGAACTCCTGAATAAGTAACATCCATTTGAACTACAAGTTGGATTTCTTGCCATTTTACAGGTCTAGTACACATTTGAGAAACTGGAAGCTAAAGCCTATGTATAGTACTACTAATAAACTTTTACTCAATTTACTATGTGCCAAGGACTCTTCTAAGCCCTTCAGATGCATCATATCATTTAATTTTTTACATAATAAAACATAAACATAAAAATACTCATTTTATAAGTGAAGAAACTGAGGCTCAGAAAGGTTAAACAGCTTGTCCAAATCATTGTAAAACTATGACTGACTCCAGAGCTGAGCTGTTAATTGGTCATGGAGACCTTCCCACAACCAGCACTTATTGCTTCTGCTAACAACACTACTTTTCAGGCCACAAAAGCTCAGAGAATTTATATGACAGCTGTATGTGTGCTTTAAAAAATGCAGATCTGATTTGTATCAAGCCCTCAAAGATCCAAATCCATTCCACTGTGCTCGCTTTGGCAGCACATATACTAAAATTGGAACAATACAGAGAAGATTAGCACGGACCCTGCGCAATGCTAATTTGTGAAGCATTCCATATTAAAAAAAAAAAAATCCTCATCATGGTTGAAACAGCCCTCCATGGTTTGGCCCCTGCCTGTCTCTTGGATCTCAACTTCTGTAGCTCACTCCCTCAGACCTGTTTTGTTTTGTTTTTTTTTAATTTATTTCTCTCCCCTTCTCCCCTCTCCCTACCCAATCCCGCCGCCCCGCCCCCGGTTTTGTCTGCTCTCTGTGTCTATTCTCTGTGTGTTCTTCTGTCACCACTTCTATCCTTATCAGGTGCACGAGAATCTGTGCTGTGTTTCTTTTTGTTGCGTCATCTTGTGTCAGCTTTCCATGTGTGTGGTGCCATTCCTGGGCAGGCTGAACTTTCTTTCGCACTGGGCAGCTCTCCTTATGGGGCACGCTCCTTGCACATGGGGCTCCCCTAAGTGGGGACACCCCTGCATGGGAGGGCACTCCTTGCGCGCATCAGCACTGGGCATGGGCCAGCTCCACACAGGTCACGGAGGCCCGGGGTTTGAACCTCCCAGGTGGTAGGCTTTCACCCTATCCATTGGGCTAAGTCCGCTTCCATCCCTCAGACCTTATGCTCCACACTTAACTGGTTTCCTTTCAGTATCTCAATCATAGCAAAAGTCTTCCTTCTTTTGGACCCTTATCTCTGCTGGGGATATTCTTCCTAACTCCCTCTACCCTGGAGTTAATTCCTATCATCTTTCAAATCTCAGCTCAACCTTACCAAGGGAAGTCTTTCCCTGTCCTTCCCTAATTAGGCTGTATTCCTTGTTCATATGGTCTTATAGTAAAGACCTATATTTCTTCTTTTAACACTTATTAAAATGGGAAATAGACATTTTTTCCCCCAGTATAACTAGTTTTATAATGTCTGTGCCTCCCACTAGGATATAAATTCCATGAGGGTAGGGACTGTGTGTCTTCACTGTATATTTCCAGCAAAGTGCCTTGGCACATTTTAAGTACTCAAAATATATTTGATGAATAATACATGAAAGGTAAGAAGGGGAAGGGTAAAGGACCAGCACCCGGGTCAGTAGCAAGGTTTATAAATAATGAACTATGAAGGACTGGTCACTGGCGGCAAGTGCCTACTATACACCAGTTAAAGTGTGAGTTGGTGGAGAACTCTACACTTAAGATACCTACTGTGGTGGTTTGGCCTCATGTGTGGTAGAAAAACATGTTCTTAAACGTAATCTATTCCTGTGGGTGTGGACCCTTGTACACAGGACTTTTGGATGAGGTGACTTCACATGACGTGTGGCCCAGGATGCATCTTAATCCTATTACTGAAGGTCTTCTAGGGAAGGTCACAGAGAAAGAAAAGCCACAGAGGGAGCAGCCAGAAGCTGAAAGTCAAAGTAACCTGGAAGAGAATGGAGAGGCCAGAATAGGCCACCACGTGCACTGCCATGTGACAGAGGAGCCATGGACCAAGGATCACCACAGCCAGCCCTAGAACAACAGTCTTTGGAAAGAAAGCATTATGATAAGGCCTTGTATTTGGACTTCTCCTAGCCTCAAAACCATGACAATGAAACTAAAATACCTACTGTCTAGTTTAGGAAACAATGTATTTTGTAAGCTTCATAAATTTTCTTTTTTGCTACTCTATTTTTTCATTTTAATGGCTACAATATATTCTTTCAACTTAATGTAGCATTATTTATGTAATTATTATTCTATTGTTGGATATGTAGATTTTTTCTGATTTTTTTCACCATAATATGTAATGCTTCAGTGAACACTTTCATTCCTATAGATTTAAAAAAAAAATCAACTCCTGAGTTATTTCTTTAGGAAAATTCCCGAGAAGAAGATCTGTATTGTCAAATTGCCTCACAAAATGATTCCGTGATATATCAGTAGATCTATTTCTTTTGTCCTTATAGTTTTATTTATTTTCTTATTTTTTGCATGCTCAATAGCAATGACTGAATGCAACACTTAAAAAAAAAATACACAAGTATGGGAACCCTGTATTTTATGCATGATTTTTCTGGAAATCTACATTCTCTAGTTTAAAAATAATTACTTAATTAAGAATATATGTATAATGTTTAGAATGGTGTTTGGCACAGTAAGTACTCAATAAATGTTAGTCTTAGTGCTTCTATTATTATTACTCTTTATAAAAATTTCTAATAAACTTTGGATCTTGACATAGGGGAGAAAGAAAGCTTATTTAATAGCATAAAATATAACTTTGGCTTTTATTTTCTTACGCTAAAGCTTTAAAGTTATATCTTTAGACTGAAGACCTATTTAATTAACAGATTTTTTTTTGAATGTTTTATTATGTATCTAGCAATGTACACAGTACATACTTGGTGTATAGCAATGGGAATCCTGAGTTAGATAGGAGGTGGAAGGACATCTAGGGATCTGGACTATAAATAATGTGTTCTATCTTACAAAACATTTTCTATTAAAATAAAATGTTTTGTCATTTCTACATGAAATATAAACCAAACACCCCTTGAGCCTTGGAACTTTACTTTCAAAAAGATGAGCCGCCAAAGAAAACTTCAGAAACTGGGATGAAGGTTTGATATCCTAGTTAAAACATGCTATACCATGTTAACACTGATGGAAAATTTCTACTGAATTGTTTTAGAAATAAAGGCTTCTGCCCATATTTTTAATATATAGTTTTAGGTTTGTCTAACTCTATAAAATATAAATTAAATTTTTTCAATAATCATTCTGGTATTTAAGAAGCAAAGAAGAATGCTATTTCAATTATGGAAAGAAGAAAAAAATACAGCCACATTGAGGCACACTGCAGCTGAAGAAACAAGAAGATGTGATGCTTCTGTCATGGTAAAGTAGAATTTCTACGCAAGTCATGATATTTTTGAGTTGAAATCTTAGGTAATGGAAATTCAAGAACAAATCACAAACTGCTAAATTTAAAAGGCAAAGAAACCTTAATGAGTATTTAGCAGAAATTTTTTTCAAGCGAAACACATTATTATATAAGTTCAATCAAGAAATTCAACTGACTTGTTTCAAACTCCGTATTCAAAAACAATTTAAATTGTTCTACTTACTTAAGCATTTATGAATACCAAAGTTGTACTATATTGTGCATAACATCTTCCTCTTAATAACAATTTACGTTTCTAATGACCACAGGCAAAAAAGGCAGTGAGAATCAGGATTTTACATTTTCTCACCTGTAACATAACTTTTCATAATTCTATATTTCCTTGTGACACACGTAGAAACCTTTATTACATACGCAGTAGGCACAATTCAGGATACATTCACGAGTAATTATCTCAAGTGAGAATTCTGACAAAGATCTATAGTACTAGCTCTGTAATTATGAGTAATGCGTAAGTAAAGCAAAACATCAACCCCTATTCTTCTCTACTCTTTGAAGGGAACCAACGAAACAATCTTTAAAATATTCATCAATATTACTTCCCTGTCTACATATAACAACATGACTTTAAAATGCTGTTTGACCTAATGTAAGGGGGAAATGGAAAGGAGAAATGAGTTTATATGGCTACGAGTCTCTAAAAAAAGAGTCTGGAGGTTGTCAGAAGGATTGCCCTTATGAACAACTGAGCAGAGTCTGAGAGACAGATAAAGTAGATACAACCCCAGGTATTGGTTCCTTTGAGGGCTAAAGAGACCCACGGGTTCTATGGTCATGGCAGATGGGGTTCACTGCCATGTCAGATGGCCCTTCTGTGGAGCTGGTGTTTCTGCGTGATGGAACTGGACTCAGATGGGATCTCTTTTCACAAGACTTTCATGCTACTTTACTGGAATTGTAGTTGGTGTTGAGGTTTAAGATATATTTAGGAGATTTGAATCTCTGGACTGACAATAGGATAGCCAGGCCCTGAGCCTCAACAGACTTCAGCTCCTACACTCTGATTTATTGGACTTACCCCACTCAGCTAAGATGGAGTTGAAGAAGGACAACCACCACACCACGGAGCCTAGAGTGCCTACAACTGAAAGCAGGAGGATTGCATCCAGTATCCATGTGGAATCTTAGCCTCCTCTTGACATAGAGGTGCAACGGACACAACCAATCCAAGGTCCACAGAGAAAAGGTGGCACTGGTGTGGGAAAAGTGGCCATGGTGGCTGATGGGTATGGGGAATGGGAGGAAGAGATGAGATGTGGAGGCGTTTTTGGGACTTGGAGTTGCCCTGGATGGTGCTTCAGGGACAATCACCAGTCATTGTAAATCCTCCCAGGGCCCACTGGATGGAATGGGGGAGAGTGTGGGCCATGATGTGGACCACTGACCATGAGGTGCAGAGATGCCCAGAGATGTACTTACCAAATGCAATGGATGTGTCACGATGAAGGGAGTGAGTGTTGCTGGGGGGGGGGAGGGGGGAGTGGTGAGGTGGGGGTGGTGGGGTTGAATGGGACCTCATATATTTTGAATGTAATATTTTTACAAAATGAATAAAATTAAATAAATAAATAAATAAAACATTTACTAGAAAAAAAAATGTTACTTCCCTCTATGAGCACTGATCAAAAAATTAAAATGTATCTAAGGTTTCTAGCTCATTCTTATCCCCTTCCCCAAGGAAGGGTGAAATGTAGGAAGAAAACAAAATATAGAATTAGACTAACACTCCAGAATAGGGGTTGGCAATCTTTCTGTAAAAGGCTAGACAGCAAATATTTTAGGCTTTGTAGTCCAACAGGTAAATTGAGGATACTTTGTAGGTACTTATATTAATGAGAGAAAACAAATTTCCCAAAATTTTTATTGATGAACTTAAAATATAATAATAATTAAATACATTTTCTGGGATAATATAGGTCTAATAATGAGAAGAACAGAATTTTTTGGGGGGAGGAGATAACACTTGCTTAAGTGGTTCAAAGTTACTGTTTCCTATCATCATCAAATTAGGTTGCATATATTCTCACCTGGCAGGCCAGAGGGCCATAATTTGCCAACCCTTGCTCTAGAACACGGTAGCAAAAAGAATATTACAGACTCTCACAAAACAAACACTTCTCCTTTATTCATAAAACTATAAATCTATGAGGACAGGTATTCTAATTCAGTGGAGTAGTGTAGTGGAAAGAACACCGGACTTTGAGTTAAACTAAGTTTAAGATCCTACTGCCACACATTCTGTGACCTTGGGCAAATTACTTAACCTTAACCTCTTCCCATTCCTCTATGCTTCCAGAATAATGCAAACACTACAGTAGTTTAAAATAATTTTTTTTTTTCTCCTATGAGACAGTTGGGAACTCCTTAGGGCAGGGACTGCTTCCTCCTAACCTTAGTATTACTTGCTAATGAAATGGTACTTTCTTGCAGAAAAGATGAATAAACATAAATGCTTGATGACATGCATCAGTCTGTTAAGACATTACCTAGAAGATTTCATCTTAACATACAATAACTAACTCATTTAAAAACTGCTTAAATTATCTTCCTGTACACTAAATCATTAATTTCTCATTCATTTATAATCTGACAAATTTTTTGGAACATATGCAAATTCAGCTATAAAATAGTTAAATCAATTAGCGATTCCCACTTGGTCATATTAATTCAATATTCTTTTAAATGTCAAGAATACCACCTAATCAATTTTAGTCAATTACTATTAAATTAGAAAAATTAGTTAACAGACAATGAACTTTAGAGTTAGACCAACATTTACCAAAGTGGAGCCCAAACATTGTTCTTGCCACATGGTCAATGAACAGAGCTGCCTGGTCAATTAAGTATGGGCAATGTTGCCAAAACATCTCTCTTTTTTGGAACTTCTTAATGTACATTGGTATATTAAAGGCTCTGAGAAGTCCTATAGTATAACCTCCCTTTTAATCTAGCATTTCCCAAATTTATCTGCCTAGACAACCTTTAATCACTTAATACCCCACATAACTATGTTAAAGTTAAGACTATTTTATGGAATTATATATTTAAATGTCTTAGACCTCCCTATTTAGTTTGCTGTCCCTAAACCAGGGGTTCTTAACCAGAAGTCCATGGATTCTCAAGGGGTCTATGGAAAAATTTCAGGGGGTCCATGATCTTCAATTGAAAAAAATCAACTTATTATCTTTATTTTCTCCTGATTTTTAACTGAAACCTAGCATTTCCTTCACTTATGAATGCGTGCAGTAAATTACAGTAGTATTCATTTCATATCACATTACAGTTGTTGCACATCTCAAAAAATCGCTTATGCTCATCCATACTTGGAAATTACAGTTGTTGTTAGACCTGATGCTAGTTGAGTGTCATAAAACTATCTGCTGCTACATTCTGAGAAGGGGTCTGTCATTTTCACCTGACTGGCAAAGGGGTCCATAGAACAAAAAAGGTTAAGAACCCCTGCCCTAAACTGTCAGATCTCAACAGCTTTAATTTTTATTTTTTGTCCAAATAAAGCTTTGGATTCTAATTTTTAGAATTACTAATTTCATGTTTCTCTTGTAGAAACAGCTATAGCAGCAATGACACATCCCTCTCTTGATGACAGTACTGTCTAAACATCTTGATAGGAAGTTCTGTCAAACATCTTGCTTCTCTTGTAAGGCATTTATAGGAAGTACAGGCTACTGACAAATGTCAATCCTGATAAGTACACCTTTTCTCAAGCCATGCAGTACAAATAACTTTGTTCACTAATAACAATAGCTAACATTAAATTAAGAGATAGTTAAATTATCTTCCTTACTCGATAATTATGATTAAATGAAATAATGTATGTGAAAATGTTTTATAATATTCCTCATTTCAAATTAGAAATATAGAAATAAAAAATAATTTAATTTTACAGAGGTCATGTAATAACTAACTTTCAATCATTAATCATAATACTGTATTAAATGTTTGCTTTTTGCCAAGCACCAAGCTATCTGCTTTCACATTAGGTTATTATTTAATTGCTCTTTTTCCCTATTAACTCCCCAGTTTATTAGTTTCATTACAGTCTTTAGTTTGCTTATTCTAATACTACAAAAGCCTTCTGGTGATATAAGAAATATTGTTTCACAGAACTGAATTAGATTCAATTAAATATTTATTTTTTTCCTTGATTCCTAAGCACAATTTTACCCCCCTGCAAAGAAAATTTTCTCCTGGAGGTCTGCTTGCTGAAAAGTTGGTTTTTAGGAAATTGTTTCTCATTTTTGATTGATGGCCCCAGCCTCTAGAACTCACTCCATTCAAAGAGCAAGCTGATGGGGAATGGGTGTAGCTCAGTGGTTGAGCGCTTGCACAAGGTCCCAAGTACAATCCCTGGTACCTCCTAAAAAAAAGAGCAAGCTGGATTAGGAAGAGTTCATCTGGGGACATATTAAGACTTACTTATGTCTAAGTGAAGATGGCCAGTAGGAAGTAGGTTATGAGGCTCTGAATCAGAAAGAAAGAGATCTGGGGTATAGAAAATCTTGGTGGTCATTTCTATAGACAATTACTGATGCCTTGGGAATAGGAGAGAAAGGAGACTGAAAAACATTGAAATTTAAAGGATAAATCCAAAGGAAAGGAGCTTACTGTCCAATAGAATTCTCTGCAATGTTGGAAATGTTCTATATTGGCATATTCCAAAACAATGGCCAGTAGTCACATGTGGCTACTGAGCACTTGAAATGTGGGTAGTGTGACTGAAGAAATGAAATTTAAATTTTTAGAAAATATTGATTTAAATTCAAATAGTCACATGTGGCTACACAATAGACAGTGAAAGACTAGAAAGAAGGCTGAAAATAAGAGTTATGAGACCTATGGAAAGAGTATTTGAAAGAGTCAAAAAGAGTTGACAGTATTGTAGAGAAGACAGAGGAGACAGAAAGGCAGGGCTAATGAGTGACTCTTGGATTTAGCAAGGAGGTCTTTGAAACCTGCTAGTTTGTCCATCTACTTAACTCTTGAAAAATACTTATTTTTGTTTACTTAAATCTTAATCTTCTAGTGCATAGAGAATACAGCTGTAAAACTTGGCTTTTATCCTAAGTGTTTAAGAATGAGTAGTCATCTAATAAATACTAATGTTATATATTCAATAGTATATCTGAAGTACTGAAATGTAAACATTGTACTACAAAGTAAACACGAAGAGATTTGAAACATGAAAAATTTCCAAAGGAGATATGGGATTTAGTTAGTTGCTCAAACATTCCTTCACATTATCTAAGTTTCATGTTTTAAAAACACTTATCAAAAGAAGAACACTTACTTACCTTTAGTTTCTAAGCTTTCGAGAGTAGTCATTTTTTCTCTCTTCAACGACAATGCACCCCAAGGCTTCTACTCATAAATCTAGAAAAGTACAAATACGAAAAAATGAACAAAATAGCAAAATACCACACTAACATATTCACTAAGAGCTTCTGATTTAAATATGATATTCAAATTGCTTCTGCATTTTAGAAAGGAACTGTCCCTCATATCCCGTTCTCACAGGTTAACGTATTATTACAGCTACCAAAAGTCTCAAAGAATTTTAGGAGCAGTTTACTTTCTAATATTTTGTCCTACTGTCCTCATCAGTACACTCCAAATTATCAGACTAGTGTAAAGAATTTTAGTTCAGAAAATAGTACTGAGGTTAATGGAGGGGGCTTTTGAATCATTCAGAGGACAAAAGGAATTTACTTTCTTAAGAGATATTACTATTAATATATTATCAGAGAAGAACTTCAAACACAGCTGTTACGTAGATGCTTAACAAAAGGACTTAAGGACTGTGAGGTATAGTTTCCTATAGATGTGTCAGATTGAAGAATTAGAAAGATTTTTGATGTCACACTGATGTAATCTAAAGCTTCTTTAAAATAATATAAGTAATTAAACAAGTATTAAGAAGAATTATCCTTACCATGAAATAAATTGATAATTTGAATATCATCAGCCCTAACTTGACTATTTCTATTACCCAGTAATCCACAACCAATTGAAAAGCTGGTGTTGCAGGGACCTCTTCTGCAAAGACACTTTGTATCATGTAACGAAAACTATTTCTCAAGATAATTTGCAGTCTTGATAATAAAATTAAAATGGCGTAGTTCTTAAGCGTAAAAGAGAAACACACGCTTTAAAAAATGGGCCTTACAGACCCAAAGATTCCCTGGAGAAGCTAAGAAGGAAGGCGATACTGAGGAAGTGATAATCCTATCATGACCTGTACAGTGGATGACAACTGGTTTCACCACCAAAAAAGATGATTACGCTAAGTACGTGATACGACTCACCAGAGTCTTCCGTGAGTAACTTTCTTAGCAGGAAAAAAACCCCTTCATTTACAATCTATTGCTCTGAAAACAGGTATCCAAAGGCCCTTCAAGAGCGCAACAACTCCTGAACAAGCGTTAGAAAAACGCCCTGCGAAATCTACACGCACAGTCAGTCCGCTAGCAAATACCAAGTGAAGAGAGGGGGAAAAAGTGGGTAACAGGTGTGAAAGCGGCAAGTGTGGAAGTCACAAGTTTGTCAATATCTACTGGCCCCAAAGTTCCATCCTTGTGCGAATAAGAATTCCCGGAACAACAGGCGAATCTTTCTCTAAATCGAAAAGGACTGGGACACCAAGCTCCAACACAGACCTCCGTCCGTCTCCAAAATAACTTTTGGTTTCACAAGCCCCTTCTAGTATTTACCTCTAAGATTCTTCCTCTCCCGATTTCACTTTACAGAGTATCCGGCGTGGTACCACCGTACGGTTTCTCCGCACACTCAACTCCCATTCTGTAGCCGACCTGTCCAGGCAGTTCCAACACTAACCTGCCCACTCACTCCTAATCACTTCCGATTACTCAGGGTTTCGCTTCCGGGAATATTTTCCAAAAGTCAAAGGTAAACACACCTTATGGAGCGTTTAAACGCAAATAACACAAAACATAAATACGATGTAAACCCTCAGTAAGTGAAAGAGGATAGATGCCTATTTTATAGTAAAATAAAGCAGTGTTTGGAACCCAAAGCTCGCATTCCATTAAACTTCCGGGTCATCAGCCAACCAAACGGAAGTGAACGTGAGGACCGCGGTAGGCGGTGTCCAGTCGCCCCAGGTGACAGCCTAAAGAGGCCGGCCTGTAGATTCCGGGAGCGGAGTTGTTATTATTCTCAGCCAGTAAGGACGAAGGGGCGGGACGGTGGCAGTTCACGCTGTGTTCGGCAGTGGGCGGGGTTCGGTTACCAGAGTAACTGCGTGATGGTGTTGGTAGTGGCGTCTTCCTGTTGCAGCCCTGTTACCCGGTGCTGAAATCCTGAGACTATGGTGAGTTCCCAGCGAGGCCAAAACGACGGTTCCGGGATCCTGGATATCTCTTTCCCCCTTCCCAGGGGCCGCCCCAGGAATCTCCTTGCTTTGCCTATTTCTTACAGCACCCAGAATTCCACTTTGGAACTGCTAAGCCTCTAGAGTAATGTAACAGAAAGTTTAGGGTCTTAAAATCTGAAATGAGACATTATTTCGAACGAGCATTTAAGTCATTGCATTTTTCAGGTTCTCAGTTTCACCTTAACGCTCCTTATTCAGAGTATGCGGTGGTGCTCAAAATATGATTGTCTCGACACTGCTCCGAATTTCTCTAGATCTTGGAGCTGTTGCTCTTCGAGTGGCAGAACACTGCCCCCATCCTGTCCAAAAGCTGTAATAATAGCAGCACTTTGGATCAACTCTCTTCTATCCAGTTGATGTCTTCTGGGTTAGTGTTTCTTAACAGAAGAACCCCTCAGAACCACCTGGAGATCTTGAAATTTCACTTGCCTGAGCTTCATTCCCCAAAATTCCGAGTGAGTAGGAATCGGGCTCGGATATTTGCAGTTTTTAAAAAGCCTATAGGTGATTTAAATTCACCCATTTGTTTGAGTACATCAGGGTTCTACTTAGTTCACTTAATCTTTTAAGAACATATTATGAATAACACACTGGAGGGTAGAGAGATGGTTGTCCTGGGAAATCACTATGAATTGCCAAGAGCCCATCACTTCTTTCCACATTACTGCTCAGCAGTCCTTTTAGTTACCCTAGTCTGCTCCTGCCCTTTTCCTGCAGAGCCCTTTGAAACCTTCACCACTTTATAAACTGTCTCTCTCTCTCCTCCTTCCTCCTTTCTAAGCAGAAGACAGAGTCTAACAGATAGTTTCTTCAATCTCATGTTCCTATCCTACACACTTACCTATATTTTTATCTATCCTTCACTCTTGAATTCTTAGTTCAGAGAAAGAGGTGTATCTATCTTTGCTCTTGATCATAGTCCCTCTCATCCATTAGGAGATATTTTGCTTCCAGCTATCCTTTCTCTTTCCTATACTTTAAGCGTCATCTTCTCCACTTGCTTCTTCCTCAATGTTTAAGTCATAGATCCTTAAGAAAATGAAAATAAAACAAAAGTACTTTTCCCTTCTTTGTTTATCTAGTTATTGCCTAACCCTCCCATCTATTTATCAGTAAATTGCTTGAAAATATAGTATTTTTACTTGCATTAACTTCTGCCCCTTCATTTTCATCCTCAACACTGTTTAACTTCCTCTCTAATTGCTTTGATAAAGTTGCTTTTGCTTAAGTCTCTAAAGGCCCCGTAAGTGCCAAATTCAGTAATTATTTCTTAAAATGTATTTTTCTGATCCTCTCTGTGACAACTAAAATATTCATGATTCATGCACTCTCTTTTTCACTGACCTTGCCTGCTTTTTTAAATGCCATTCTCTGATTTTTACTCCTTAATAACTTTCACATTTGCCTGTGTGATTTAATCCACACTTATGGGCTTCTATTCACACTACCAAATTTCAGTTTTCACTTCAGACCTACTAAGACCTAGCCGCACTTGCTTCCTAGACATGGCTGTGCAAACTTGACTTGGACAAAACAGAATTTATTTGTCCTCCTGATTTTTCCTATTTTCAACAAGTTAATTAATGATAACACTATATTATAATCTAAAATAGGAATCAGAGTTATCCTACATTTCTCCCTCTCCTATAACCTCCATATTCAATTGTTTATTAGATCCTGTTTTAGTTCAAGGCCTCCTCATTTCTTGTCTAGACTATTGTAACCCTGTTTTAATAGTCTGGTTTGGCAATTCTCTAATCCATTATTTTTTTTTCTGCCACTAGAAGGAATTTTCTAAAACCCAAATCTGCTGGTGTTACCTCTTTAATAAAAAGACTAGAATGATCCCCAATCCGTATAGTATAAAATTTAGTGTTTGGAATGGCATATAAGGATCTCCCTGATCTAGCACTTGTCTTATCTGGCTAGCTTCACTCTTTCTTCTCTCTTTCCTAGGCTTTCCTTTTAGTCACTTGCTTTTCCTTGAACATACCAAGCACCTCAAACTTTACCCCTTGTTTGCCTGCCAAACTCCTATTGATCCTTCAAAACCCAGGATAAGTGTCTCTTTTGTGGTGCCTTTCTTTCCTACTCAGAGAGTTGTTTATTCATTCCCTTTTATTGTTGCTGCAGTTGTGATTTGTACACATCCCCTTTACTGTACTTTCTGCATTCAGTTTATAGGTTTGCCACCCTTATTGAATGGTGAATTCTTAGAGGAATGACTTTATCTTATTCACTACTATTGCTTAGTCTATATTAGGCTTGCTGAATGAATAAAATTTATAGGGAAGAATGTGGTAAGTGCTCTAAGAGAATACAAAGTATTTAGTGAGATTGAAAGATAGAGTTCTCAATTTTCAGAGTCAGTGAAGGACTAGAGAGTAGGCATGAAGCAAATGGAATAGAATTTCATTAGCTTGGATGCCTTGGCCTTTGCAGTGGCATAAGGAGATGGAAAGTGACATCTGCTGAATAATGTTGTTTTGTGCTTGCTACATTTTGTTAGTCAGGCCTCCCAACACTCCTAAGAGCAGTGAACTCCCTGTCCCCATCCCAGGATTGAGGGTGGTGGCTTTTAAAATTGGGTGGTCAGTGAAGTCCCCTCTGAGAAAGTGACCTTTGTGCTGAGATCTGGATGACACAAAGCTCTATTGGTGAAATGACATGGAGGGATGTGTTCCATACTTCACTAAGGTAAGATCAAAGGCCCTGAGTTAGCAAAGAGTTTGACATATTTCAGGAACTGACCTTATGGTTGTGAAGTAAAAAAAAAAAGTAACTGGGCGATGGGTAGCGTGGGATGGCTGCACTGGGGGGAGTATGGTGGCAAATAGTCTGAGAAGCAGTTAGAGAGGTAGGCAGCGACCAGATAACAAGTATGTGCCACAGCAGTGTTTCTTTAACTGTAATTTGTGACCCATTACTTGGTCATGAAATCAATTTATGGTATGTAGCCAACATTAAAAAAGAAAATGACATAAACTAGAAATTTACCATTTCATAGTACATACAGGAAGGATAACTTCAATTTCATGAAATTTTTGTTTCAAATAGTTTGTGTGTTGTGTGTGTTGTACTGGATTAGGGCATAAAATGTATTTCTTACTCTGATTCATGATCCCTACAGTTCAAGATACAGTATAGTTTGAACAATATATATGTGAAAAGGCAAAATAGTTGAAATCTGATGGCATATAGGTTTGTCTTATTCCTCTTTTGACCTAGTGACAGTCTTTTTATTGTGTGGGAAGAAAAGCTCTGCATTTGACAAAAGCCTAAAATTGCGTGGAATAGCATTTTAAAGTTTATTTCTGCATCCAGATCATTCTTCTTACTTTTGATCGATTGCTGTCAGTCCTTTATGAGAAAGAGTGAGCCTTTAGAAAAAGAGAGAGAAATGGATGTTCCTCCTCTGCATTCATTCCTATGTTCTGTCTAACCGCTGACTGCTAGTCTCCTTGTAAAGGCAGCAGAGAACTGAAGCTGTTTTCTCTTTTGGTTTGGCTTCTTGATCACTGCAGTTGGGTTCTTTGATTAGCTTTTGTCTGCTTTTGCTCTGTTGCAGTTGTAGCTTCCAGTTAGGTTCTGGGCATATGTTGGGTAACTGGAAAGAACCCCGTTACCTTGTGAAGCAGAGATAGGCAACTATAATTTAGTCAATTTCTTATACATGTTTAAGATAAATAATTTTCTAGAGTATTCAATTTCTTTACCCTTATGCATAAAGAGAATGGAGAAGATAATTCCAAGACTCTTTTGACTAACAAAGAGATAGGAATGTTGTTTATAACTTATATCATTATTGGAATGCTGTTACAAGAGAAACTGTTAGCTTAAATGGTCTTTAGATTGTCAGTTATTTTCCACAAGAATTAGACTAAACCTTTGAAGTACAAATGTCTGAAAGTTGTTGTTATTGTTGTTTTGGTTTGTTTTTTATTGCCTCCTATATACCAGGTACTATACTAGGCCCTAAGGGTCAACATTGAACAAAATAGACCTGACTCCTGACTTCATGGAAAATGCTGACTAGTGGGAGGAAATAGAAGCTAAATAATCAGACTGATAGCCTGTGTGACTTCTGTGATAAGTCCTATGATTAAAAAGTAGGGCTTTTTAATGGTCTCAACCAGATGTCACAAACTGCCACAGTAAACAAATTCTCAAACAAAAGGGCTCCTGCAGGCGCTAGGAAAATCTGGATACCATGGGCAAGCCATATGACCACATGAAATCAACACCCCCTCAGCAGGCTCTATCTGGGAATATATAAAAAGCTATTTTCCAAATATAGCATAGTTATACTCATTTACAAATTCCCTAGTCATTATTCTTCTACTTATTTTATTTGAACATATAATTTTCAATTTCCTTTGTTAAGCTCAATAAGGCCTCAGTTAACATGCTGGGAATTGTGGAACCTTATATTGCCTGGGGGTACCCAAACTTGAAGTCAGTGAATGAACTGATCTGTAATCATGGTTATGGCAAAATCAATAAGAAATGATTGCCTTGACAGATAACTCTGATTGCGTGATCTCTTGGTGGATATGGCATCTTCTGCACAAAGGATCTGACTCATGAGATCTATAGTGTTGGGAAATGCTTCAAAGAAGCTAACAACTTCCCGTGACCCATCAGATTATCTTTTCCCAGAGGTGGGAATGAAGAAAAAGATCACTCATTTTGTAGAATGGGGAGATGCTGGCAACAGAGACCAGATCAATAGGCTTATTAGAAGATTGAGCTGAGGTGTCTACCACGATTATTTTTGTAATCTGGTCAGTTAGTAAACAGTGACTGCTTTCAAATTGGGAAAAAAAAGTACAGGGCTAATATATATATATCTGCCTTTAATTGGAGGGTGCAGAAAGGCAGTTGAATTGAATTCTGGATCTGTGCTCTTCAATAACCACTAGTCATATGTGGCTATTTAAATTATTTAAAATGAAATAAAACTTAAAATTTAGTTCTTCAGTTACACTTGTCATGTTTTAAAGGCTTAATAGCCACCTCTATATTGGACATTCCAAACCAGACTATTTCCATCATTGCAGATGGTTCTGTTGGACAGCACTGCTCTGAAAAATGAAAGTGAGTTAACCAAATAATGAGAGAGATGATATTTCTAGGATGAGGGACTATTTCATGCAAAGTTCCTTTGGTGAGAGAGAGTGTAGTCCAAGGCAGTGGTGTGGTGTGGTTCAGCACAGGGCTGGAGAGATGGGCAGGAGCATCATATTGGGAACTTAGGGCTTGGTCTTTCTTCTAAGTACATTAGGAACAGTTGTATAGTTATAAGTAGGGATGTGGCATGATCATATTTATTTTCGAAAAAATATTACTTTTTTGCAGTGAAGAGAATGGATTGGAGGAGGGAAGTGAAGTATGTGTGGTACCTGATAGTTGCTAAATAAATGTAGGGTGAATGTTGATTAAATGGCATTGAATGAACGAATGCTTTAGAATAAATTATGTGGGATACCCAAACTAATGACATCACTGTTTTCATCAGCATTATCATTTCATTATTATTCATGTGTTGTACATTAGGTGTCCACTAAAATGAAAACACTTCCAGAACTTTAATGTTAAATGTAATAAAGTACTTTTTGAAGTTGGAGAATCAATTACTGAAAAGGGAAGTGTGTGTAAAAAAATCTGGTGGTCAAGGAGGCCTCAATTCACCTTTGGCACATTCCTTCTTTGTATTTGGAAAAATAGTAGATTTGGTTTTTACATAAATGAAAAATAAGTACTAAGCCATTGTTCTGGATGGAGGGTTTTATGGGACGAATGGATTTCAACTCTATTGGTACTGCAATTTGGAGATTCATGGGGAAATGTTAGGGTAACAGGTACCGGGCCTTCCTAAGAGGGTAATGATAAAGAATGATCCCTTTCCTTGTGTTCAAAATTATTAAAACAGTCTCACGAAATTGTATGTATGGCCTTGCTGGATGGCAGGTGAGTACAAAAGCCTCCAAAGATAAAATTTACCATCAGGAAAGAGGGAGTTTGGAATAGTGACTTTGACCCTTAATCCACATGTCTAAACTGTTGGAGAAGAGAATTGTTTTTGGAATATGCTAAAATTCTTTCTGAACTCATGCCTGCTGGGAAATAACTCTATGTATCCAAATAAAAAAAAACTGGCAAATAAATGTTAACTTTGGGGGCTAGATCACTTTTGGCGAGTATTATTCATGGGCCATATGTAAAACTGTAGGAAAGGAGCCCTCTCCTATACACTGTGAAGAACTATCATGAGGATCAACCATAGAGGCAAAGCAGCAAGGAGTAGAACAAGGTTTCATTAATAGCAGTGGTTCCTGGGCAAGAGTTGCCTTAGCTTGGGTTGCCCAGGCTGTCCAGTTTCAGCAGCTTGTGAGAGCTACCAGGGTGGATCCATTGAACCGAATAAGTCCTCCTAAAATTCCTGAACATAGCATAAAGGGGCATCTACTGGAGAAAGACTAAACTTCCTTCCCATCTAAGCATGTAGGAGCTTGGATATTAAATAATATGCAGACTTGGACATATAATTAATGCATGTATTTGAAGAGCACGCTGCAGTTTATAAAATTGTACATCGTTTATCTTATACAACCCTTACGACAATTCAGCAAAATAGAAGGTTGTTTTCCAATTTTGACAATTGATCAAATTGTCAAATTCTTCTTGTGCTGGCAAAAAGATACAAATATGAATTAGGACCTTAAAACACTCCCAGGCTAGCAAGGATGATCCAAGAAACAACTCTAATCTGAGTCAGAATTTCTGAATGCAGTGAGATTGCTCTTGGTCTATAGAGGAAGAGATGAATTCTGGCTGAAGGAATTAAGGAAATCATAATGAATGAAGTCCAGCCCAATGTGGTTCCTCTAAGTTAGCACTCATGTCCCCAAAACATTTTCTGGGAACTAAATGTTCCAATTTTAATACTCCCCCTTCTTGGATTCAGTCTGAACCTCTTGCTGCAAAGCTCTTCACACACTATTGGACTTAATTTGCTACCCATTCTCCCATATGTTCCCTGATCTTGTATGGGAATTGTACCTTGGGATTCTTCTGATTATGACTTTAACTTTGCTTGACAAGTTTGAGTCTCACTTTTGATCCCAGAAAGGAGTCTTTAAGCTGTCTTGGGTAATATTTGTCCTGTTTTGGCTCCAGATTTAGCTTTTGCTCTTAAGCCCATTTTCCAAAGACAACTTTTCCTTCTTTCTTATTCTGCCAACGCTGGACAATATTTAAGTTGAACTAAAAGACTTTTACATTTTGGATAAATTTAGATCTGGCCCAAGACATTTATTTTCATGCAGATTCACATTTGCTGACTAAGCTATATAAGACAACGGGATAAAAATCCAAGGGGACCTCCCTTAAGAAATTTACAGTATGGGTTGCCAGTTTCCATAATGGATTAATTAATTAATTAATTCAACAAATTAAATTCCTACTGTGTGCCAGGCACTGTGCTGAGAACTGGTATTACAATGCTGAACAAGGGAAGTGGATGTGGCTCAAGCAGTTGGGCTCCCACCTACTATATAGGAGGTCCAGGGTTTGATGCCCACGGCCTCCTGGTGAAGGCAAGCTGGCCCACATAGAGTGGTGGCATGTGCAGAGTACTGCCCTGTGCAGGAGTGCTGCCCCATATAGGAGTGCTGACCCACATGGAGAGCTGGTGCAGCAAGATGACGCAACAGAAAGAGAAATAGAATAGAGAGATAAGAGATGCAGCAGATCAAGGAGCTGAGGTGGAGTAAGAGAATGATCACCTCTCTCCCACTCTGGAAAGTCCCAGGATCGGTTCCTGGAGCTGTCTAATGAGAATACAAGCAGACACAGAACACACAGCAAATGGACACAGAAAGCAGACAATGGAGGATAGGGGGGAGAAATAAATTATAAAAATTTTAAAAATCTTTAAAAAAATAATGCTGAACAAGACTTTTATGATTATAGGTCTCCTGGCATTTATAAACTATCAGGAAAAAAAATATTAATGGTAATTGTGATAAGTGCTGCAAAGGAGAATTACAGGTTACAATGAGAGCATTTAACAACCACAAAATCAAACCTAATCCTTACTGGATAGGTCTGGCAGATGAGTGTATTGGGGTATATATGTTCCATGAGGAAGTCACTGATGGAAATGTGGGTGTTAACTAGGTAAAGGTGGGTATAGCAGTTTGATATTGATGAATTCCAAAAAGAAATATTGGATTATGTTTGTAAACTGGTCTTTTCCTCTGGGTGTATTAGAGTGTATTGGATTCAGAGGTTTTACTTTTACTTGATTAAATAATGATTAAGACTTTGATTGGCCATATCCATAGGGTGTTGTGTTCCTGCCCCCTTGGTGTGTGGGGACTCACAGAGAAGATGACATGGCAGAGGAGAATGGGAGTTTTGAGCTGGAGCCCAGGAAGTAAACACACAGGAGAAGAACACAGAGGAGTAGAGACGGCTCCTTAGACACAGCAGAAGCCCAGGGAAAAGAGACAGAGCCAGTTGCCTGATAGTCTACAGCTGGACTTGTGGAGACAGGGCAAGCCTAGAGAGTCTCATAGTCTATAGCTGACCTTGTAGAGAAAACAGAGATGTTGAGCCCAGAGAGAAATGAACCTTGAAAAGAGAGGAACCCAGGAAGCCTGAACCCTGGCATATGTCAGCAGCCATCTTGTTCCAACACATGGCAAAATACTTTGGTGAGGGCAATAACTTACACTTTATGGCCTGGTAAGTGTAAGCTTCTACCCCAAATAAACACCTTTATAAAAGCTAACAGATTTCTGGTATTTGGCATCAGCACCCCTATGACTGACTGATATGGGAGGGAGGGAATTATTTGGGGCAGAGGGACCAGTGTGCACATAGGACCAAGATAAGAGTGGTCTAGGTTGAATGTAAAGAGTTACAGTTAGCTTCTGTGGCTAGATCATGGGAAATAAAGAACAAAGAGGAGAGTGGACTGTTCTGAGACTGAGGCCAAAGGGGAGATGGATATCATAGGACAGGTAAGGATCTTGCTTTTTCTCTTACAGATAATGGGGAGACAATAAAAGATTTTCATCAGGGAAATGTGATGGTCAAATTTTAATTTTGAAAATCATTTTGGCATTAGTGAAGAGAATGGAAGAGAGGGGAGTCGCACTGGATTCAGGGAGACCAGGTAGAAAATTCTTTAGTACCTGTGAGAGACGGTGGTGGCTTAGATCAATGATGGCAGCAGGGCAGCGAAGACAGCAGAAGTGGCAGCCAGCTGGCTTCTAAGAAGTTCTAGGAGCTCAGTAGAAAAAATAGGGCCCATTTCACTTCAAAATATAGCAAATGGTATGTTTCCGCTAACTTTTTTCATGTATGTGTGCTGTAGAAATAGTATACTGATGGCTTATTTATTCCCAAGAAAGTTAAAATTTCAGAACTTTCTGGTCATAAGGAAACAAAGGAAAGGGGACTTTAAGCACATGAGAGGAAAGGAATGTTCATGGTGGTGAAAAGAGTATTGAAAACCCAGGCAAGTGAACTGGGAGGAGAATATTAACAAACAGAAGCTTTATGACTCTTTTCTCTTCCGTGTTTCATCTATCAAACAGGATACCCTTATCCCAAGACCAAACAAAATGACTGCTGTGGATCCTCTTTATGAAGACTTTTTCAACCATTTCGCTTTCAGAAAAAGCCATTTAATATAAATTTGCAGTCAAGAGCATGAGCATTTTTGCTGGATTCTTCCAGGATGTGTGTATATACTAGTGTACACATGCTCACACACATGCAGATTTGAGAGTTTGTATAAAATTTGATCATAACGCCTGAGTTTTTTTCTCCTTTTGATTTGACAGTGTTTTCATAGCAATGTGAATTTTAGTTTTCAAGAGGTATTTTGATAGGGCTTCATTGTTTCTGCTATTTTAACAGAACTTTTAAAGATGATTTCATGATTACTAAATAAAAGAATAGGATTTTATTCCATGAAAGTTTTTCTTTTTCCAACTTTTGTCTAAAAAGTTTCTTCTAAATGGCTTTACTGTTTTTGTCTTCAGCACCTGCTTCTTATTCATCCAGAATTTCTTTTGTTTCTGAAACTGCTATTTGGAAATGGCTGGAGTCCCAAAGCTCCAGGCAGGATTTCATTTACTGGAAATTAATTAGAAACTATGTATTCTAAATTAGAAACCTGAAACTTAAAAAAAAAAAAAAACAAAAACTATTTTCCCTGTAAGTTTTTATTACAAATGCAGCCTAGAGCCTGTTTTATTCTGCTATAACAGGAACCACTAGTATTTGCAAAACTGAATAGCAACTGGTTAATATAACACCGTAATTTTCCCTTACACATGCAGCTCTATATTTTTTCTCTTCTTTTTTCCTGCTTTTTCATCCCCCATACTTTCTGTCTTATTCACCAATTATTAAGTTGGGTTATAAAAGGGAAATTACAAGGTGAGGTAGAATTGTGTAATCAAATAGGCTGATCTACCTAGCCTGAGGGGTTAAGGAATGCCTCCTTGATCAAATAACTTTTTAATTCATTTTTTTCTTTGTTGGGGAGATGTGCACACTATGTGTTAACAAGTAAATGAAGGAGATCACCTCATGTGATAAGGGCTATGAGGAAAATTAAGCTAAGTAATGCAATATTGGATGGTTCCTAGATCAGGTAGCCTGAGGAAGGACTATCAGGAAAGGTCCCCAGAAGGAGGCAACTTTTAAGCTGAGGTTTCAGTGACAAAAAGGAGCTGGCCACATGGGGATCTAGGGGAAGAACATTCCAGGCAGAATCAACAGCCAGTGCAGACACGGTTAGAGGAACAGGAAGAAGCTGGTATGGCTGGAGCCTAATGAGAGGACAGGAGGAAAAAAGATCTGAGGGGAGGCAGGAGGCAGGGACCACTGAGGCCATGGAACTTGGACAGGGTTTTGGATTTTATTCTACATGCACTGGGATAATGCATTTCATGTATTTTCCCTGTCCCATCAAAATACTTAATTTTCCTTTGATCTAACTTACTGAAATGTTTAGGTTACCTAAAGTTCAGTTTCAGTGCCTCTTTTTACCCTGTCTGTACAATTTTTGATCTTTTGGGTGTGGGAAAATATTTTTCTGTCCTACTCTTATGGGATATATTGGGAAATGGAGAACTGAGGAAGGATGCTTAAAGAAAATGATAGGGAAGTGGACATGGCTCAGCTGATAGAGGGTCCACCTACCATATGGGAGGGTCCAGGGTTCGATACTCAGAGTCTTCTGACTCATGTGGTGAGCTGGCCCACACGCAGAGCTGCCTAGTGCAAGGATTGCCATGCCATGCAGGGACGCCCCATGTGGGCATGCCCCACGTGCAAGGAGTGCCCTGCAAGGAGAGCTGCCAGGCATGAAAAAAGTGCAGCTGGCCCAGGAGTGGTGCTGCACACAGGGAGAGCTGAGGCAGCAAGATGATGTAACAAAAAAGATATGCACTTTCCTGGTGCCACTCAGGGTGCAAGCAGACAGAGAAGAACACACAGAGAGCAGACAATGGGGGGCAAGGGGATAAAATCTTAAAAAAAAATTACTATTAAAAAAAAGGAATGGTAGTGGGAAATTGAGAAAAACTGCAAGTTGAAAAAGAAAATGAAGTTCAAAGTATATTAAAGCTATGGAAGTAACTCATATAGTAACTAAAGATAATGATATTATATTGTGACGAAGAGAGGTGGCAAAGTGGACTAAATCACACTCTCATAGGAAGAAGTTAATATTTGAAGTCAATGAATCAAGACAGTAGTAGAAATATGCTATTTTAGAGAGATGGTGGTTCTTTTATAGCTTTGAAAATTAAAAATAATTGTCTCTGGGGAGAGGGACTTAAATGTGGAACAGAAAAACAAAATATTGTTCTTTAGTTTTATCTATAATGTTTGAAATGAAAACTACATTACAGTACTGTGGATATTTTTTAAAAGTTTGAATTAGGTTAAGGATAACAGAGACTATTGCTTTTTATCATACTCTTCTTGTTTTTATTCTTTTATTGGTCATGTCCATATATAATTTTTGTAACTTGTCAGTTTTATTGATACATATTAGTAAAGCATAAATCCATCCAAAGTATATAATCAGTGGTATTTAGTGTAATCATATATTTTTGCATTCATCACTTCTGTCATTCTTAGTGCACTGCCATTATTACAGTAATAATAATTAAAAACAAACGAAATTTGTAACTTCTCAACCTCTCTATGCTTTCCCTGCTGTATATAGCTACTATTCTTTTTCCTTCTATCTAGTATATTTGTATTTATGTTTTGTGAAAAGTCTTATATATGTAATATCACCCATATCTGTGTTTTAAATGAGGTTCCACTGTCTCATACAGTATCATGTTACAGTTTTCAGCTTTCTTCTGGTAATGTACATGACCTTAGACTCTCTCTTTCAATTACTGTCATATGCATGTAACAGCTCTGCTAATTAGAAACACCATGATATGCATTTCTATTGATTTCCAAATGTTTACAAACTTTTTTTTACTAATTCTACACAGATTAACCCTCAGCTTTCCATTGTCTACCCTCCTTCTATTTTCTAGTGACCTATATTCTAATTATTAATTCCATGAGTTTACACAATATACTTAGTTCATAATAGTGCAGTCATACAGCATTTGTCCTTCTGTGTCTGGTTTGCTTCACTCAACATAATGTCCTCCAGGTTCATCCATGTTGTCATATGCTTCACGACTTCATTTCTTACTACCTCTGCATAAAAGTCTGTCATGTATTTATCCATTCATCAGTTGATGAATGCTTGGATTGTTTCCAACTTTTGGCACTTGTAAATAATGTCACTATGAACGTTGGTGTGCAGATGTCTGTTTGTGTCTCTGCTGTTAGTTTTCCTGGGAATATACCTAGTAATGGTATTGTCGGGTCACATGGTAAGTCTATATTCAACTTCCGTGAGAACTGCCAAACAGTCCTCCAAAGTGCCTGTACCATTCTACAGTCCCACCAACAGTCAATAAACATTCCTATCTCTTCACATCCTCTCCAACATTTACAATTTTCTGGCTGGTCCAATAGGTATGAAATGATATCTCATTGTAGTTTTAATTTTCATTTCCTTAATTGCTAGTGATGTTAAACGTTTTTTCATGTGTTTCTTCATCATTTATATTACTTTTTTGGAAAAATGTCTTTTGCCCATTTTTAAATCGGGCAGTTTGTCTTTTTATTGCTGAGTTGGATGATCTCTCTATATATCATGGATATTAAACCTGTGGTGTATATATGATTTCCTAGTATTTTCTCCCATTGAGTTGGTTACCTTTTCACCCTTTTGACAAAGTCCTTGAGGTGCAACAGTGTTTAATTTTGAGGAGGTCCCATTTATCTATTTTTGCTTTTGTTGCTAATGTTTTGTGTAAGGTTTAAGAAACTACCGCCTACTACAAGATGTTGAAGATGTTTTCCTAATTTTCTTCTAGGAGTTTTATGAATGTTGCTTTTACATTTAGGTCCTTGATCCATTTTGAGTATATTTTTGTATAACGTGTGAGATAGGGTCCCCTTTCATTCTTTGGAATATGGCTATCCAGTTCTCCCAGCACCATTTGTTGACTAGACTGTCCTGGCCCAGCTGGGAGGGCTTGACCACCTTATCAAAAATCACTTGATTGTGAATGTGAGGGTCTATTTCTGAGTTTTCAGTGTGGGTTCAATTTGTCATTATGTCTGTCTTTATGCCAGTACCATGCTGTTTTTACCACTGTAACTAAATAATATGCTTTAAAGTCCAGAAGTGAGAGTCCTCCAACTTTGTTCTTTTTTAAGGTCTTTTTTGGCTATCTAGGGTCCTTTATCCTTACAAATAAATTTGATAACTGGTTTTTCATTCCTGCAAAAAAGGCTGATAGGATTTTTGTTGGGACTGCATTAAATCTGTAAATAACTTTGGGAAGAATTGACCTGTTATCAATATTTAGTCTTCCAATCCATGAATATGAATGTCCTTCCATTTAAGTCTTATTCAATTGCTTTCAGCAATGTTTTGTAGTTTTCTGAATACAGGTTCTTTATGTCCTAGGTTAAGTTTATTCCTAAATATTTGATTGTTTTAGTTGCTATTATAAATGGAGTTGTTTTTCTGATTTCCTCCTTAGATTGCCTATCAGTAGTGTATATAAACGCTATTGATTTTCTATATCGCCACATTGCCAAACTTGTCTATTAGTTTTAATAGCTTTGTTGTGAAGTGTTCAGATGCTTCTGTGGCCGCCGCTGCGGTACCGCGTGCGGGTGCGGGTTACTGCACGCGGGTTACTGCCGGGGGTCGGGCCGAGCTTACGGCCGGACCGGGGCTGCAGCGGGCGGCTCAAGGCTTGGTGGGGACACGCGGTCAGGTGGAAGAAGCCACGGAGACGAGGTCTATGCGCAGGTCTGATTTATTTAAGGAAGTACATGGGGTTTTATAGCCTCGTGGAGGCGGGGAGGTTGTGGGAGGGGCAGGTCGGCGGGGCAGCTGAGGATTGGCTGCAGAGGCAAGGGCGGACCTGCGGTTTAGGCCGTAAGCAGTTGATGGCAGAGGAGGTGGTTTCAGAGGTTGTGCCGGGGCGGATGCGGGATGAGGGCGGTTGGAATGAGGCGGGGAGAACAGCAACAGGCTGGGAGGGGGAAGATAACAGTGGCTGGGAGGAGGGGCGGAGGGAGGCAGCAGCATAAGCTGCTGCCGAGAAGGGCCATAATACAGAGAGGTTATGAAGAACAGGCGGGTAAAGTATAAGGAAGCGAAAAGCAGGGTGGGAGCAGGGGACATGCTTCTAAATATAGAATCATATCAACAGGAAATAGTGAAAGTTTTACTTCTTCCTTTCCTATTTGGATGCCTTTTATCTCTTTATCCAGCCGAATTGCTCTATCTAGAACCTCTAGCCCAATATTGAATAACAATGGTGACAGTTGGTATCCTTGTCTTGTTCCGGATGTCAGTGGGAAAGCTTTCAGTCTTCCACCATTGAATATAGTGCTAGCTGTAGGTTTTTCATATTCGCACTGTACCATATTGAGAAGCTTCCTTTTATTCCTCTCTTTTGAAGTGTTTTATCAAGAAAATGTGCTGCACTTTGTCAATTGCCTTTTCTGCATGGATCAAGAGGATCATGGATTTTTCTTCTTCAACTTACCAGTGTGGTTTATTACAGTAATTGATTTTCTTGTGTTTAATCACCCTTGAATATCTGGGATAAAATCCACTTGATTGTGATGTATAATTCTTTTAATGTGCTTTTGGATTCTGTTTGTAAGTATTTTGTTAAGGATTTTTGCATCTATATTCATTAGAGATATTGGTCTGTATTTCTTTTTCTATAGTATCATTTATCTAGTTTTGATGTTCAGGTGATGCTGGCTTCATATAATGAGTTTGATAGTATTCTTTCCTGTTCAATTTTTTGGAAGAGATGAGCAAAATTAATATTAGATTGTCTTTGAATGATTGGTAAAATTCACCTGTGAAGCCATATGGTCCTGGGCTTTTCATCTTTGGGAGGTTTTTGGTGACTGTTTCAATCTCTTCACTTGTGATTGGCTTGTTGAGGTCTTCTGTTTCTTCTAGTGTCAATATAGGTAGTTCATATGTTTCTAGGAATTTTCCCATCTCCTCTACATTGTCTAGTTTTTTGGCATACAGTTGTTCATACTATTCTCTTATGATCTCTCTTTTTTCTGCAGGGTCTGTGGTAATGTCTCTCTTTTCAGCTCTGATTTTATTTATTTGTGCTTCTCTCTTTTTTCTTTGTCAGTCTAGCTAAGGGTTTGTCAATTTTGTTGATCTTCTAAAAGAACCAACTTTTGTTTTTTTTTTTTCTCTCTATTGTTTCTTTGTTCTTGATTTCATATATTTCTCCTCTGATCTTTACTATTTCTTTCCTTCAGCTTGGTTTGGGATTAGTTCACTATTCCTTTTCTAATTCCTCCAGGTGTGCAATTAGATCTTCTATTTTAGCTCTTTCTTCTTTTTTAATGTAAGCATTGAGGGCTAAAAATTTCCCTTTCAGTACTGCCTTTGAGGTGTCCCATAAGTTTTGATACGTTGTGATCTCATTTTCATTTGTCTCATGGTTTTTTTCTTTTTTTTCCTCATGATTTTTGCTGAATTCTGTTGCAATTTCTTCTTCGATCCACTGATTATTTAGGAGTGTGTTGTTTACTCTCCATGTTTATGAATTTTCCCTTTTTTTGGTCCATTATTGATTTCCAGCTTGATTCCATTATAATCACAGAAAGTGTTTTGTATAATTTTAAACTCTTTAAACTTATTGAGACTTGTCTTATGACCCAACATATGATCTATCTTGGAAAAGATTCCATGAGTGCTTGAAAAGTATGTATATCCTGCTGCTTTGGGGTCCAATGCTCTATAGATGTCTGTTAGGTCTATTTCATTTGTCATATTATTCAAATTCTGTTTTTATTCTCTGTCCAGATGTTCTTTCCAATATTTAGAGTGGTGTATTGAAGTTTCCAATTATTATTGTAGAAAACATCTATTTCTTCCTTCAGTTTTGCCAGTATGTGCCTCATGTATCTTAGGGCACTCAGGTAAGGTGCATAAATATTTAGTATAGTTAGTTCTCAATGAATACCCCTTTTATTAATATATAATGACCTTCTTCATCCCTTATAACAGTTTTGCATTTGAAATCTATTTTGTCAAATATTAGTATCACTACTTCAGCTCATTTTTGGTTATTATTAGCATGAAATACCTTTTTCCAGCCTTTCACTTTTAACCTGGTTGTGTCCTTATGTCTGAGGTGGTTCTCTTCTAGACAACATATAGATGGTGCATATATTTTCATCCATTCTATCAGTCTGTGTTTTTTCATTGGAGGAGTTCAAGTCATTAACACTCAATGTTATTATTGTAGAGGCATTACTTTCTTAATTCATTTTGTCTTTTGGCTTTCTGATATCATATCATTCCATTGCCTGTCTTCTTATCCTTTACTCCTCCTCATAATCTTCATTTCTACACTCTTCTTCATATCTTTCACCCTTGTTTTTTCCTTTCAGGCTGCAGCATCCCTTTAGTACCTCTTTGGTCTTTTGGTAACATATTCTATCAGTTTCTGTATGTCTGTGAAGACTTTGAACTCACCCTAATTTTTGTAGGATAGTTTTACCTGATATAGAATTCTTGGCTGGCAGTTTTTCTCTTTCAGTACCTTAAATACATCATACCCCTTTCTTCTTGCCTGCATGGTTTCTAATGAGGGGTCTGCGTTTAATCTTACTGAGTTTCCCTTGTATGTGATGCTTTGCTTTTCGCTTGCTGCTTTCAGAATCCTCTCTTTATTCCTGATATTTGTCATTCTGAATAGTAGGTGTCTCATGGTAGGTCTATTCGGATTTATTCTGTTTGGGGTGCATTGTCCTTCTTGGATATTGATATTTATATCTTTCTTAAGAGTTGGGAAATTTTCAGTCATTATTTATTCAGATATTCTTTTTCCCCTTTTTCCTTTTTTTCTCCTTCTGGAACACTGATAATGCAAATGTTTGTGCATTTCACATTGTCATTCAAATCCCTGAGACTCTTCCATTTTCTCCATTCTCTTCTCATTCTGTTTTTCTCTCTTTTCAGGTTCATATGTTTTAGCTTTGAAATCACTAATTCTGTCTTTGAGCATGTCAAATCTGCTGTTATGTGCCTCTAATATATATTTTTATTTCATCCATTGTGTTTTTCATTCCCATAAAGTCTGTTACTTTTCTTTGCAGGCTTTCACATTGTTCTTCTTGTTCATCCACTGTCATCTTAATGTTCTTTATTTCTTTATTCATTTTCTTTCAGTTCTTTGAATTGATTTAGGAGAGTTGTGTGATTGTCACTGGTTGTCTTAAATCCTTTCTCTCTTCAGGATATTTGGTTTGTTCCTTTGACTGGGCTATCTCTTCCTATTTCCTAGTATGGCTTGTGATTTTTTGCTGATGTCTAGGCATCTGAACATGTTGGTGAATTTACTCTGATGACCAATTTCTCTTCTTGCCTATTGTTTTTTTTTTTCACATCTATTCTTTGGTTCAACTTATTCTGCGTTTTTAAATTGCCTAGCTTAAATTGCCAGGGACTCACTAATGGTGTGCAGATTTTTTTTCCCCAGGGATTAAATACAGAAGGGACCAAAAATAGTTTTTGTCTATGCAATTTCCAAATGGGCCAGCAGATGGCAATTGTTGCCACACCTTTCCACGGAGGTGTTTCATTCGCTTTCCTGTGTTCTTGTGTTCAGTCTCCAGAGTAGAGAGCTCTACTGGTGGAATTCATTGAAGAAAAGCCCCTCTTAATTTAATTAAAATTAGTTTTAGGAGAGAAATCACAGATCATTTTTTAAAAGGTTGCAAAGGAGGAGTGGTCTTTTAGGTCAAATTCTTTTAACCCTTAGGATATCAATCATATGCAAATTATACACATTATAGTCATAGATCAGTTTCCTTTAACTTGCAAGTTTTATAATGTGAAGTACTGTCAGATTGTTTCTTGGCAGTCTCTTGGCATTCTAGGAAACATTATCTTCTGTGTTATTTGCATTTGTAACAGTACTTCTGAACGAAGAGTTGTTTTTTTTTTTCCTGTAGATTTATGGCATTACTTGGTTTGGGTTATTTTTGTCCACTCCTTTTTTTCTTACTCTCCTCCTCCTCTCTCTTTCCAACCCTTCCACTTTCCTCCCCTCTCATCTTGCCTTGCCCTAACTTCTTGGCTAACATACACTGAATGCTTAACTATGTGCCAAAAACGATTCTAAGTGCTTTACATGTATTTACATACTTAATTTTAAAACAGCCCTTTGCAGCAGGTACTATTATTATCCACATTTTATAGATGCAGTAACTGAGGTACAGAGAAGTTAAAAGACATCTGAAGATGTGTAGGTAATACAAGGAGGAGCAGAAATTCAACACAGGTAGCTGGAGCTCTTAACCATTATTCTGTATGGATTCACTAGCAAATATTAAGAATTAGTATCCAATAAAGGGAGAAAAAAATAGTTCTGTTTTGTTTTGTTTTTTTACTTAGTCTATCACTTCTGTGTAATAATGGAAGATACTCATTTCAGTAACTATTACTCTACCAACTCTTAAAGACATTTGTGAAAATATACAGTAATGTGAGGTGTATTTTTATAGTCTTTCATGAGCTTTGCAGACACTAAGGTGAATTTTAAAAATGGGAACTATTTCAGGTATATTTAAACTTTATACAGCTTTTTTAATAATGAAGACCAGAAACCCTTGATGAGAGAACAACACAGCCCTTTTTAAAAGATTCCATTCCTGTAGTATAATATATCTAATTTCATGGCAGTCTGCTTCTTTTTACTCCCTTATATAAAATATGTAAAGAAATGATACAGTTAGTTTCTGTGGCATATCCTTCAATATATCAAATATAAAGGTAATGGTTGAGATTTAAGCTTTGCAAAAAGTTTTCCATTACATCACTATAATCCATTTAATAAACACATTTTAGGCATTTTCACCAGAAATTTATTTTATTCTGTTTGATACTTACTATTTCTTGGAATATAATGTTTGAAATATTTATTAGTGAAGCATTTTATTATTTTTCATCAACAAAATCATTTCTAAAACGAAAGCATTTCAATGTTTAATTGTAATAGTGATAGCACCTGACAGTAACATAACATTTTACATTTTTAAAGGCATTTAAGTGCATTAAATAATTTGTAGTATCTTTTGGAGTTAGTTATCACATGCAAGAGAAGGAAGAACAATACCAGAGAGGAACAGACATCTGAAGAAGAAAAATAATCCTCTGAAAAGGTATTTGAAAAGAAAGGAAATGAACTTTCTACAATCACTTAGTAGAGACCAGGAGTGGGGACCACTTTGATCAAAAGCTTTTCACCCTCAGAGAAAATCAAGAATGGTCTACTGCTAGATCAAAAATAGTAGAATCTTTTCTTCTGAGAGAGAACTCTAGACTCATTCATTCATTGAACAATTATTTTTAAGTCCCTATTATATGCTGGGCACTGTTGTAAGCAATGAGCGGCAAAGTCCTGCTTTTAAGGAGCAAGATTTTCTGGATGGGAGACACACAATAAATATAAAAACATACAGTGAATGCAAAGTCAGGAATTGATGATGTGTGTTATGACAAAATTGAGCAGATTAAAGGGAAAGTAAAGTAAGCAGAAGGGTTGATTTGGTTGGGTAGTCAGTAAAAGCCTCTCCAAGTTGCTGATGTTTGAACAGAAACCTGATTGAAGTGATGGCATAGAGTCTTGGGAATCCTAGCAGTAGAGTGATCAGGGAGAAATGCAAGTGCTAAGATCTTGAGGCGGGAAGTCTGTTTGGTTTGGCAAAGGACTAGGGAGAAGGGCAGTGTGACTTAAGCTGAGAGAGTGAATAAGATGATGGAAAGAGGTGAGGTAGAGAGGTAGTACTCTGAAGCCAGATTATATGGGCTTTACGCGACATAAAATCATGACGTTTTAGCTAGAAGACACCTTGGATTTTTTTAGACCAGTGTTTTTGAAACTGAACTTGTGACCGATTAATGATTATGAACTCTAAATTGTGAATAACAACCAGTCTTTCCAGAAAAGTATAAAATACCAGATTGCATTGAATGAACAGGGATAAGAATTGTTTCATGGAACTTTTCAGTTGTACTTGGTGTGCATATATTGGTTCAGTTAGAAACTGTAGTTCTTACTATAAGTTTTGATTTTTAAAAAAGTTTGTGAGCCACTGAGCTAGTCTTATCCCCAGATATTATAGATGAAAAAACTAAATTGTAACATACTCAAAGGATCCCCAGATATTATAGATGAAAAAACTAAATTGTAACATACTCAAAGGACCCATGTCTTCTAATGCAGTGTGGCGCTCTTGCTACCACACTGTTCTCCCAAGATGTGGTATGCTTGTCTCTCTGTGTGTATAACTGACTCCATGCTGAATTAGTTCTAATGTTAAAAAGAAGAGGAGTCAAACACTTTTAGTCAATATTGACTAAAGTCAAAGTTTCTTTTTACACATATACACTGTATAGATATGCATCCACACATACCACATTATACTTTTTAAATTAATTTTGTGAGGAAGGTATTCTTGAAATAGTTTAGAATTTGAAAAAAAAATCGTTATTTTTATTTGTTTTAAACCTTGTAATGTAATTTATCAGAAAACAAAGTGAAGAGAACTCACTGAATGTCACTTATCTTCCATGAGAGTGACTGAACCTAATAATTTCAATGATTAAAAAAAGTTTCAAATTTACTTGAAGCTGGCTGGGGGAAGGATCAAAAAAGAACTCAGAGATTAGGTCTTTTTTTTTTATGTGAGGGGTTAGCAAGCAATAAAAGTGTTGACCCTGCATGTGTTTCCTTTCAGTAAAATATTTCTTAAAGTCCTAGTAACTGGAGAGGCTATATTAAAAACAAGGAAAAACTTAACTTTTAAGTCAGAATGGGAATACTATTTTTTTAATAGTATCCTGTCATTTATTGAATGACTACTAATATTTTTGTATCAGGAAATATTCTCCAGTACATTTGAGCCTGTTTAAAATTTGTGCCATGAAGTTTCAAATTTTATTTTTTTTCACATAAATGTTTATAGTGACTTTATTCATTATATATATTTTTTTAAAAATTGGAAGCAAACTAAATACTTTGTAACAGGTGAATGGCTAAAGCAAATTGATATATTAATACAGTAGACAATAAAAAGGAATGGATTGCTGATTCACACAAAGACATGGGTTAATGTCAAATGTGTTATGCTGAGAAAAAGCAACCAGATAACAAAGGTCCATACTTTATGAGTCCATTGATATGATAGGCTCAAATTTTCTTATTTGTAAGGGCAACTCTCTTTAGCCTTTATGTAGCTATAGAGAGAATTGAAGAGCTTTAGTCTCTTTTCTGAAAACCCTTAATATCTAGAGCATATGAGTAATACAGATTTTTTCAAGAAGTGATCATTCATATTTTGATACTTAATTAGGGTGACTGCAAATCTATTATGATTTAACAGGATTAAAATTGCAGAGTGCTTGTGAAATGGCTTTGTGGGCTGGATGTGTTGAAATCCACATTGAACAGTAGGTGGCACTCCTCCATTGTTGAACACATTTTTTCAGGAAAAGATGTGCTTCATGTATTTTGTCAGTAGCTTACTAATTTTAATCATATTAATATAGCATTCAAATGCTATTCATCCAGGCATCTCAGAGTAAACAGCACCACATATTATTTCTGATAAAGTTAAAGACACCATATTTTCCTTTCATATATCAGAAAACTGAAGGCTGTATGATGAAAAGAATGGCCTTGTTTGGGATTAAACTTGAAAATTATCTTTTGGAATCTGTTGCTCTATCAAAATATCCTTTATCTTTTTAATAAAAACCACCAAAACAATAAACTGCAAAATAAAAAATGATCCATAAATCATGAGATAATATAGGCAAAAGAATCTCAAAGGGTAGAAAGACCCTAATATGCAACTCATCAGATTTTACTGTCTTCTGTATAGTACTTATGATACCTGCTTTTCTCACTTTTCTAGAGGGATAGTCCTGTATGTATAGCCACTTGCATCTACATCTTGTAAACATGCACACGGTATTTTCTCTATGATTAATATTCAAAAATTATTCAAACTCATTCCTTTTCTCATGGGTATAATGCTAACAGTATTAGCCAACATAACTTTGATGATTTGGAACTATATGTATCCTAGAAAAACATGTTCTTAATCCATTCCTTTGGGTGTGAACTCATTGTAAGTCCTACTTAAGGACTTACAGTTCAGTGTGTGACCCATTCAAATCAGGATCACATTTATTCCTGTTACTGGAGTCCTTTATAAGAAAATGAAACTCAGACAGAGAGAGAGAAAGCCATGGAAATAAGAAACTGAAAACAGCAAAGCCTGGAAAAGGGAGAGACTAGCAGTTATGGCCATGTGCCTTGCTGTTGACAGAGGAGAGCCAAGAATCACCAGCAACCCGTCTTCGGGAAGAAAGCATCACCTTGATGATGCCTTCAATTGGACATTTTTCCAGCCTCAAAACCCCGAGGGACTAAATTCCCAGTGTTTATCCTAACTCATTTCATGGTATTTCCTTGAGTAGCCTAGGAAACTAAAACAGTAGCTAATGCTCAATGATAGTAATTTGCAATGCAGGCAAATGCTTCGTGTATTATACTCAGCATCTGCAGCATTTGGTAATTGACATTAAGGAAAAATGGAACCAGTTTGGTTTAGGTAGAGCTAACCCTTCTCTGTCTTTGTAACCTGGGTCACCATATACTCTTGTGTATGTTTGCACTGCACAACCATGGATGAATTGTGGACTTCTCTGATGTGTTTTAAAAAAGATACAACTTTTTCTGATTTGCACAAAAGTACTACATGGGCTAAAGAACAGTCTTCTCCTTATAATTCTAATGGTTATCTATACCATTGATACTTTTCCTAGAAAGAAAAACAGTAGGAGAAGGGAGCTCAGGAGAGGGAAGGTGATATAAAAATAACATACCCTGATGCCTCTAAATTGTAAAAAAAGGAAGGATGGGTTTGGGGCTTTCTCAGTGGAGACAAGATGCCTTCCCCACTGTATCTTCCCTTCTCTGTAACATCTCCTTGAGGTTACATTGGCTCTTGTTTCTTGAACTCGGTAAGCCCCATCTCCCCTATAAGGCTTTCAGTGTTTTCTCTGCCTGGAACATTTTCCCGCAGGTTTTTGAATGATTGACTTCTCATTCTGTTTTTAGTGACATCTTCTCAAAGAGTGCGTTACTGCTCAATCCAGTTGAGGAGGACCCCCTAGCTCTCTATTCCTAATCATTCACACATTCATCTATTTATTTGTTTGTCTTTGTAACACTTATTATTTTAGGCATTGCACTGTTTATTTTTTATATCCTATCAGGAGAGAAAGAAAATAAGTAAGCTCCATTCCAACAGGATCTTGTATGTCTTAAATATCCCGTGTCTGCTACACTGCCTGGCAAAGAGTGAAGGAGTAAATAAATTCAACTCTTCAGGCATAACTAACTTTGCATTTGATGATAGCCAGTAGATAAGTTCTGTTTCTTTTAAAATTCGTTCTTTAATCCATCCATTTACAAATATTTAATGGCACTTACTGTATTCTATTTGTTTATTTAGTCCATTGAAATGCATTCATAAAAGAAAAAAGACACAAATACCTGCCCTTAAAAGGCTTACATTCTATTGGCAGAGATATGCAATAAATATTAAACATATTAAGTAAAATATATATGATATTTGAGGATGTTAAGTGCTTTAGGGAAAAAATGAGCAGGGTAATGCACATTGGAAGTGCTGGTAGTGGTGGTGGATACAATTTAAAAAGAGGTGGCTGTTGAGCTGCCAGGTGTCAAGTGGTCAATTAAGATAATGAGCCAAACTTAAAGTAATAATCAAGCTTAATTTATTTACTGTGAGCTTAATTTATTTACTGTGACAGTGCAAGCAAGAGACCAAAAAAAAGAGGTACTGACTCCTCAGTGTTTCATTTTTTTTTTCCGACATGGGCTAGCACTGGGTGAGGGACGGACGGATGCAGTGTAGGCAGGAGTATCCATCTTGCTACTAAGGAGCCCCACACAAAAGACTCCTGCCTTTTTATGGACCTGGGGTACTTG
Source organism: Dasypus novemcinctus (assembly GCF_030445035.2). Classification (NCBI taxonomy): domain Eukaryota; kingdom Metazoa; phylum Chordata; class Mammalia; order Cingulata; family Dasypodidae; genus Dasypus; species Dasypus novemcinctus. Next base: position 47,497,300 of record NC_080685.1, on the reverse strand, counting down.
GGAGGCAGAAGAAAAAGGACTAGGAGTGTAGAAGGTACTGAGTCAAAGTGGAAAAAAGTGCCTTAGCTAAGGCCCTCCATGAGATCTTGGTAGAGGTGCAGGGAAGCCCTTGAGAAGGATAAGAATGGAGGTGCCTGGGCTAGCAGTACAAATATGTATATAAGCATGCTTGGCCCAGTGACATCTGTGTCCTTGATTACAATTCCCTCCAGAAACTGCAGTGTACTGACTGTGCACCAAGTGTGGTGTGGGAAGGACAGCTTTGCCCTGAGACCTGCCAGGCAAAGCCTTGTAATTAGTTTTAGTTGGACCTGAAAGATCACCCAGGATTTTGGCTTGGAGGGAGACTCCTCAATGACCAGGTTCAGTCTCATGGAGAAGGTGAGTGTTGAGCAGAGACTTGAGGGTGAAAAAGAATGAGCCATATAGATGATAGGGGAAGAGTATTCCAGGAAGTAGGACGGCCAATGGAAAGTCTCTTATAGGTGTTATGTGTGGTATGTTCAAGAAGTGTGGGTAGGGCAAAGTGAGTAAGAGTGAGAATTGGGGGAGATGAGGTCAGACAAATATGTAGAATATCCTTAGGAATTCACATACAGAAAAACCTATTAGAACTAATATGTAAATTCAACAGGGTTGCAGAGTACAAGATCAATGTATAAGAAATCAATTGTATTTCTATATGTTAGTAATGAATAATCTGAAAATGAGATTAAGAAGTCAATCCCATTCACTATAGCATAAAAATTACTTAGGTATAAATTTAGCATAAGTCTAAGACTTGTACACTGAAAACTGCAAAATATTGCTGATTAAAATTAAAGAAGACCTAAATAAATGGAGACATTCCATATTCATGGATTGGAAAACTCACTGGATGGCAGTTCTCTCTAAACTGATAGATTTAGTACAATTCCTATCAAAAACCCTGCAGACTATTTTGCAGAAATCGACAAGCTGATCCTAAAATTGATATGGAAATGTGAAAGATCTTAAATAGCCAAGACAATTTTGAAAAAGAAGAAATCAAGTTGGAGAAGTTGCACTTCCTGGTTTAAAAATTTTCTATAAAGCTATAGTACTCAAGACAGTATGGCACTGCCATAAAGATAGACATATAGATCAATGGCACAGAAAAGAAGTCCAGAAATAAACTCTTTATGGTGAATTGATTTTTGAAAAAATGCCGAGGCCAGTCAATGAGGAAAGAATAGTCTTTTCAGAAAGGGTGCTGGAGCAATTGGATATCCATATACAAAAAGATGAATTAAGGCCCTTGCCTCACATCATGCAGAAAAAGTAACTCAAAATGGATTGCAGATCTAAATATAAGTGCTAAAATTATTACGTTCTTAGGAGAAAATATAATAATAAATCTTCATGACTTTGGGTTAGGCAAAACCTTGTTAGATATGCCACCAAAAACATGACCAACTTTTCTACTTTTCTCTCACTCATCTCATTCTCTGTTCATCTCCATCTCCACCTCTCTGTCTGTCTACCTGTCAGTCTATCTTTATTTTCCCAATGAAATCTGGAATTGGCAATGTAAGGCAAGAACATTTACTCCATAGTACCATTTTGCATCCCAGCAGGACCAGATGTCATATACTTACATGGGCTAACTGAAAAGTTTTCTAAAGGAGTTAATTATAAAAGTGTGGGCAGAGTTAATGAGAAACTAGCAAGTGATGGGTCCTATGGAATGATGAGGACTAGCAACAGTAGGGAGCCATTACTACCCCTGGGACTGCAGGGGTAAAGGGAGAGAGTAGCCAAAGAGAAGCCTATCTGACAGGATGTCTTTTGTAGAGGGGAGACACTTACCCATGCAGCCTGACAGGGAGGAAATTGGGGGAATAAATATCATGACCTAACTCTTCTTCCTTTGGTCTTTAGCCAATGCCTCTTATTGGTCATATCCATGTGAAATTCAGATGCCACAAGTCCTGTGATGAAATCCTTGCAGATCTGCCTCCCAGGTTCACCTCAAGTTGAAGAAGAACAGAACAAAGTTCTCGAGGGACAAATAGAAAATGTCTAGTGATCTACTTTCAGGCCATGGTGCAGTGGCTATGGGATAAAGATATAACAAGATTTAACTATTTTGACATTAGCTGTTTTGACTGAAAAACTCAGTTAACATGTATGTTGTTATTTTCTGTGTCATCAGTTTTCCAGCCTCATAATAAAGTCATGTTTCTAATTGAATATTGAGTATATAATTGTGTAAATATTCTTTTGCCAGTATTTCATTTTTGACTCAGATGCATTTTTTCTTTTTGGAGTGTTGTGGTTCAATTAATTGTTGACAACTAGTCTCTTATAAATAACTCTTGTCTTAGAGTTACTTAATACTTTATCAAGTGTATTTTTTTAAGATAGTCTAGGAAGACACACATCCAAAAAAGTAAGAAAAAAATTAATACCTCTTTCAGAATCTTTCTGGTAATACAAACAGACATACAAACAAATAATATGAGTGTTGAGGTTTTTCTGAATCCTGAAGAATGGGTTTTATATAAGATCTAGTGATGGTATTCGATTTTTAGGCCTTCCTTACTCCTTACAACTTTTATTATTATAAGTATTTATATATATTATATATATATATATATATGTATTTAAAATTCTCAGAACTAAAAGCTACTGTGGAGTTTCAAAAGAAATAAATGATGCAGTTTCTATCTTCAAGAGGCTTATTTTTCAAGAGGCTCATTTGGTTAAGAAAGAATTTGTATTGCACAAATTTACCAGACCATAACCCAGTGTACTATTGTGAGAAATCAGTCAGACCATCAAGAAACAAGAGTATTTATTGAGATCTGCTATTTAACAAGTCACATAATTCTTGCCAAGTCAATTTATCTAAGCTTCTGTTTCCTCATCATGCATGCTTCTTTGATCTTTGAAATTCTGTGAAAGTGAAATTCTAAGTATGGAAATATCATTTGGTTGGGATTGATATGGGAAGATAATAGTTGTGTTTTCTGTAAGATGGCAAAGGCAAACAAAGTTCAGCCTCACTTTTTAGAGAGAATGTTTCCCTAAACAGACAGTATGTAGCATTCCTTTTTCATGTGGCAACCTGTGGACTTAAATTTATGGTTGTGATCTATTGAAGTCTGAGAGGAATAATTTTCAAGCATCTATATGGCCCAAACTGAAATAGTTTTAACAATCTCTATTCTATTTGTTGAAGATGGATGTGTACCGTTTAAAATGATTCCGTCTTGTTTTACAAGTTTCCTTATTCTATGGAAATGCTTATTTTTTCTGGCATTTTTCTTTTAAACAAAATTAAGAGGGAAGTAATTTGAAAGTGCATTTCTAAGTACCACAGTTAGGGAAACACATGAGTTTGTGTTCTGTTTACTGAAGCATTATTTTTTTTTCTGTAAACCCAAAAATAATACATTCTATTTCTGAGGTGTTATCTCAAGATGACTTTTTTTTTTTTTTAAAGAAAGTAACATCTTAGAAATATATGGAATTTGAGAATCATATTTTTCCCAATGGGAGAAGGCGTTTGGCATTAAATTGTATTTTTTTAAACATAAAAGTGATTGCAGCAGTTTTATGTGATATATTCTGTCAATCCATTTTAGTATGACTCAATTATGGAACTGCTGGAGATTTGGACCTGAAGGGTATCGAGAATGAAAGAAAGAGTAAAGGAGGAAGGAAACAGAGAAAGAAAGAGCGAAAGAAAAAGAACAAGAGAGCTGGGATCAGGGGGTCTGCGAGTAGAGACTCATTAGACAACTTTATTGTTTACAAGGGACTCTCTATATACCCCAGTCTATGTGACAACAAGCAGGAACATGTAGCCCACGTGACAAAAAGCAGCAACACATAGCCTACCTGACAACAAGCAGCAACATTTAGTTAACTATCAGCATTACCCAGTCTAAGGAATTTTAAAAAATCTTATCTCAAGGTACAAAGTCTAAGTGTTCTATTCACTACAAAAGGTTTGTGCTCATCTTTTCTTTCAGCCTTTAACAGCTTCATCCCATTTGCCAGGAACTCTTAATTACCTCATTCCTTAGGGTGCAAGCGTAGCCATGGAGACAGCATTAGCATGGAGACAGCAAGTCTCTCCTTGTGAGGCCACTGTGCCTCAGTTTCCAACATGGAACAACTTTTGTATAAACAAAAATATTTGATTGCCTATTGTGAAGTAGTTTTTCTTGAAATATAGCATTACAAAATGCAATGTTTACTTTAAAAATAGATTTCATATGTAGTTTTCAGTGCATTATTATAAATGCAAGTCAAAGTATGGCCTCATTTTTATTGTTATTGTATCATTTTTTAAGATCTGATTTGTTTTCATAGGCTATAAAATTGAAAGGATTTAGTTCATGAATCTAGAGACCCAGCAAACAGAGTAGCATATTCAGGCTGTTTAGCCTTTTTTTCCTCAGAATCTCTTTTTCACCACTCTAACGAGAGTAATCTTGGACAGGTTTCTTAACTTACTTAAGTGAGTTTCAACATCTGTAAAATGGAGATACTAATACTGTCTATCTCATAGGGTTATTTAGATAAAATACATAAATAAGTATTTAGAACAGGGCTTTAGAATATAGAATGTACTCAGTAGGAAGTGCTAATTCTTGAGTATTACCGTTACTGTTCTTGTAATATTGAATTACAAAATGAATTGTTTATATGTTTGAGCTTTATGTTACTGGCCTCTTTGAAGTCAGGGATTGTTCCTTAGAATTCACAGAATCTGCCACAGAGCTTGGCATGAGATAGACAGTTGATAAATATTTTTGGAATGAATAAGTGAGTGGGTAGGGAAGCAGATGTGGCTCAAGCGATTAGCCTACCACATGGAAGGGTCCCGGATTTGGTTCCTGGTGCCTCCTGGAACCGAGGGAGCTGGTGTGATGGGCAGGTGTAGTGAGCTGATGCAACAAGATGATACCACAGAGAGACACAAAGAGGAAAAACAATGAGAGACACAACAAACCAGGGAGCTGAGGTGGTTCAGGTGACTGAGTGCCTCTTTTCCACGTGGGAGGTCCCAGGTTCAGTTCCTGGTGCCTTCTAAAGAAAATAGAAGCAGACACAGAGAAGACAGTGACCGCAAACAATGGAGGGGAAGCAGAGATAAATAAAATAAATCTTAAAAAAATAATAAGTGGGTGGTTAAATGGAGTATCTGATTAACTATGATCTGTTTATGAAAAAAAAAGATAAAACCATTTGACATTGAGTTATTGTGAGAAACAACGGTAGATAGGAGGCAGAACATATAAGAGTCACTAAGCTGTTTTGATCTTACATTGCTATTAGAGGGGGAGAAAAGAATGCCACCCCTACTAATACAGGAGTGCTCGATTATTTACTATGGTATTAACATATTGCATACATTATAAATCATACCCAATAATAGAAAATGTCAGATGAAAAATAAATAGAAGTGTTGATATGTTCTCCCATTCCCTAGTGGGATCCATACTACTTCAGAGAATATTGGTACAGAAAAAGGCATTTTTCCAGATTTGAATTCAAGTCTTGTTTCTGGTACTTAATTGATGTAGTGGTTTGAAGATGTATGTACCTCAGGAAAAAATGTTCTTAAATTTAATACATTCCTGTGGGTATGAATTCATTGTAAGTAGGACCTTCAGATGAGGTGCCTTCATTTTAGGTATGGCCCAGCCCAATCAGGAAGGGATTATGGGAGTCCTTTATAAGCTGAATAAAATTCAAATACACAGAGCGACAGGAAATAGCCAGAAGCTGAAATTCAGTGGAACCCAGAAGAGAACAGGGAGTCCAGGAGATGCCACCATGATACCATGTGCATTACCATGTGACAGGAGCTAAGGATTGTCAGTAGCCAACTTCAGAATGCTACAGTCTTTGGGAAGAAAGCATTGCCTTGATGATGCCTTGATTTGGACATTTTCCTGGCCTCAAAACAACCTAATCCATTTCATGATATGCTTGAAGGTGTTTCCATAGTGTTATTACCACATTCACCTCACATGGTATGCTTGAGCAGTTGAGGAAACTAAAACAATAGGTGTGGTTACCAAACCTCTCTGTGCCTCAGTTTCTTATTCTGTAAAATGGATATAGTAATAATGACCTCATAGAGTTATTGTAAGGATTAATGAATAATATATGCAAAGAACTTATGGTGTTTGATATATTATGAAGGCTTAGGAAATATTAGTTGCTATACTACTACCAGTAAATTAAAATTATTATGTTGTTATTTGGAAGATCTTTTCCTTTGGGAATTTTAAATGAAATTGCTAGCTAATACTTTTTGTGGATGGGTAATTCCTAAATCATCAGTTCTGTTCTCTTACTCAATTTCTATCTTGTGCCTCCAAATGATTATGGTAATAATTGGAAGTTCTGCCTTCACTGCAAAATCTACAGGCCGTAATGTAATCTCATCATTTTTACTATTGACAAGATCATTCATTCTCCCATTCACTTTGGCTTGAAACCTTGAAAACATCTTCAGTCAAACTCTGTTTCTCATTTCCATGTCTCTTACCTTTCTGTCTCTGCTTATTACTACTTATTTTCAAATGTCTCTAATATCCATCCATTTCTGTTCACTCTTACTGTCACCCATTTTAGGCCTGAACTAAAACAACTTTCTGGTTTCCTGGTAGGTATCTCTTCTTTAGCCTCTTTTTGCTCCCAATCATCCACCCATCCATCCAATCATATTGGAAAACACTTATTGAACACCTACTTGAGTGAGGTAATTTTCTAGGCCCTGGGAATGCTACCTCTGCCCTCAATTTATCCCTTTTAAGATGAATATTATTTAAAAATTTACTTCATGATCATATTTTTCTACTCATTTGTTCACTGGCTCAGTGATTCACCATTTTTTGTTTTTAAAATTCAAACATGTCTTATCTAAACCATTTTAACAGGCTTTCCAGGTCCTCTTGCCAACTGTATCCTCTCTGGTTCCCCTTAATTCCCCATGCTTATACCAGCTCTACATTCTTGTGGCTTTTGTCATGATGACCATATGATCTGCTCTTCTTCAAAGGCCTATAGTTTTGTATCACACAGCCTGTCTGTGAAGTATTTTTATATTGGATTTTCCCTGTCATTTCATTTGCATTGGTCTTTATCATTTAGAATGATTGCGAGGCACCTGTGCAACATCGTTGCTTAGACCTCAGTTTATGTCTCCTTCCCCAACCCAGTGCCAAGTCTGGAAGTTTGCCTATTCTATCAATTCAGTGTTTAATAAACCTGTTGAAGATCATCCCACTTGAAAGGGACCCACATTGTCAGTACGTTTTATACACTTTTTGTTATATTATTAAAATAGAAGATATGAAGTTGATGTTAGTAATGATCAGAAAGGAGGATTAAGGTGCATTGCCTTCCTCTTCCCTTCTCCCATCACTCATCTATTTAATTGCTGAACATGAATGTCCCAGTTGCAATCCCAAAGGGATGGGCCTTGTAGGAGCTTAGAAAGTTCTGCTTTGTTTATCGATTAAACCTATGTTTGAATGCAAAAAATAAAATTTGGCTGATGAATACTAAAAGAACTTTAAATATATTAGTGACAAGCAATGAGTAATCAACTAAATTATTAGAAAAAGAAAGGTCAAGTTTTTAAGAAGTAGAAACAACGTGGCAAGATAAAGAAAAAATGAAATTTCTTTTGTAATCCTTAAGAAATCATTTGCTATAGTTTCATAATGAAAGAAAGGATTATTGCTTAGATCTAATTGAGTTCAGAGTTCTTAGGGACTTAAAATTTCACATGAAAGATCAGTAGGCTTAATTATGTGATTTCAGCTGGATAGAATATCAAGATGATGTGACATATAACCACTTCGGGGAAGCTGACGTGGCCCAATGGATAGGGCATCCTCCTACCATGTGGGAAGTCCACGGTTCAAACCCTGGGCCTCCTTGACCCGTGTGGAGCTGGCCCATGCACAGTGTTGATGCGCACAAGGAGTGCGCTGCTACGCAGTGGTGTCCCCCGAGTAGGAGAGCCACCCAGCGCAAAAGAAAGTACAGCCTGCCCAAGAATGGCGCTGCACACATGGAGAGCTGACACAACAAGATGACACAACAAAAAGAAACACATTCCTGGTGCCACTGATAAGGATAGAAGCAGTCACAGAAGAACACACAGTGAATGGACACAGAGTTCAGACAACTGAGGGGGGGAGGTAAGGGGAGAGAAATAAATAAATAAATTTTTTTAAAAAATCACTTCAGCACAAGACAGATATTCAAATTTGCTGATAATTCATGATTAACTTGCTAATGTAGTGGATAGAGGCAACAACAGATAAAATAAGCATGCAAAAAACCTGGTCATAGAGTTATGCTAGGAATTGTGTAAACACTTTTCAATAGAAATTCTTACATGAGTCTGAGATTTTTGAACAGATATTAATTCAGTGCCAACTTGTGCAAGGCACTGAGATGGGTCCTTTGGGGGATTTAAAGATGAATGATACACTCATTTTTGTCCTCAAGAAACTTACATTATAGTAGGAAGATAAGATATGTATATAAACAACTATAAATATGATTTTGACAGTTCATATAAAGTGCAAGGAGATTTCAGAGTACTGAAAAATTCAACTGGAGGACTCAGGGAGAATTTTATTGAGTAGGTGACATTTAAACTGTGCCTTGACCAAAATATATATGAAGATTGTGTGTGGACTGAGGGAAGAAGTGAAAAGGTTTAGGTTAAGAATGATATATTATGGTATTAATAAATGTTGTCTTTGTTTCAGGTCTGCAGCATATTTAAGGGTTTATTTTAGCAGCATTCAGAACTTAAGTGTGATCCTTTGTTAGCTCATTCCTGGAAAAACTAAACAGACCATTTATTTACTACCATTCTACAGTCTTTACTTGTCCTCATCTTAATTTATCATCCAGAAAAAAGTCAGCCAGCTCTCCCTCCCATGTGATGATAGGTAAGAATAGTTCCCTGATATTTCCCCACTCAAGTAATAGTATGTTCTCTGGGGGGCTTTATTTTTTAAAACAATGGTGATAGGCTTGTACAGAAGATGGGTATAAAGGCACATATATTTTCACACTTTGAGAATTGAAGATTCTTCCTGGCTTCTGCTGCTGCTGCTCCTGCTGCTGCTGCTACTGTTCCTACTACTACAGCAACTACAACTAGTACTACCACTATTACTATTTCTTCTTGCTTTCCCCCATCCCTCCCCCCTCTGGCTCTCTACCACCACCCCTCCATTTATTGAGCACACTTCCCATGTGTAATTCACAGTGTTAAATAGTTTAATTTATGTAATCCAAATGGCAACTTTATAGAGTAATGGAGGCTTAAAGAGGTTAAGTAACTTGCAAGAGATCATATGGCCACCCTGGAGCACAAGAGGTCTGAGTGGAGCTTAAGTCTGGGTATTTGACCTCTGCACAATATAGACTCCAATAGCAAGGAGTATGGTTAGTTAGAATACCCACCATTTTCCTAAGTGGGTGGGCTTTCATTTTGGTAAATATGTGTAAGATACTCTTTTCTTTATTTTATAGGTTTAGTTCAATAAATTCAGTTCAATTCAGTTCATTTTGTGTCAAAATTAAATGCTTTGAAGTTTGGAAAAGAGAAAAGAGATGAAGATACAAGGACTAAAATGTATACACAGTTTTAGAATTGCTTAGAGCTTAAATGTTTCCTTATATTAAATAATAAGCCAAAGTACAGTGGTGATTATTTACTGTTCTCCAGCCATGAGGAAAACTAGTTCCATACAGCCCTACTTCCTTACAGTCTACCAAATTATTTTTTTAAACTATAGTGGAGATATTTTGTTAAACTTATATTGATTTGTAGAAGATAGCTGAATTGTAAATGTCATAGAAAATGAGGGAAGCAGAAAAGATTTACTCTAAATTCTTGGGCAAATGGGCATATACAATGAGAAATATGCTGACTGTTGGAGAAAAACAGCATTCACTGGAACACATAGACTGAAATTACCACAGGCGGAGAATTTATTGAGAATCTCTCCCAACAGAGGGGGTCTGAAGAGAGACTTTAGCTCTCTCCTGGAAGGAGGGGATTTGAATTTATACAGAACTTTCCTAGGCGGGGAAATGATATTGGGAGGGGGTCAAGGGTACGAGTGAGGTGCAGGGGCCAATAGGAAGCCCTAGAGGTAAAAATTTTCCCTTGTATGGCTAGAGGGCAGTGGGTTAGGGAATTAGGTTTTCTTGGAATGCTGGTGTTCCTTTGATGTGCAGGGACTAAAGGGTTTTTAAAAATCTCCCTTGGATATGCAGGTAGTGAAGGTTCCCATCTTCCTTTGATATGCAGGTAATGACATCTCCATCTCCTTTTACTCCCATTTCCAGGTGGTGTCTTTGTCAACCTTTGGGGGAGTGCTATGCTTTCAGACGTGTAGACTATGAGGGAGGGAGCTTGTTTTCCCTCAATGCATATCAGAGGGAACTGAGTCACAGCTTATTAATTATTGCAAACTTAGTGAGAGGGAACCTCTATTACTAACAAAGCTGTAGTTAATTTGATTATTTTTTAAAATTTACCAAGGATTTCATTGCTTGGATGGAAGAAAAGACAACCTCTAAGTGGTGTTGAGCTTTGACCTCATAGATTAAAAAAACATCCTATGCATTTGAAGCTTGATGTTTGATTATTAATTTAGTTACAGAGAAGTGATTGTTCTTAATGACTGGAATATAATTGCTTAATTTCAGGGAAGTGTCATATTGGCTTTTTAGTTGGATTGTTTTAGATAAGTGATTATTTCAGAAACAATGCTTCTCTTTTGCTTAATCATTGATAATTTTAAGCAATGTGACTCTTTGTTACAAATAGTCCTGACCCAGTACACCACAGCCTGTTTTACTGTAACCTCATACATTTAAATGAGAATCTCATATGCTCATTTAATTCTGGAGTTTTAATTTCCTCCTTCTTTTGAGGTACTAGTTACTCTCTAGGCAAGGATAGGTCAATAGACGAGAATTAAAGCATCTCTCATTGAATAAACAATTTTTTCCCTTTGTAGTCTGTTTTTAATTTAGCACATTTGTTTTTGTGGTAGATGAGTTGGTTGATTCCAACATGGCAGTGCCTTTTTTTTTTTTTTTTTTAAAGGGTTTTGGGTCTGAGAGTGAGGGAAAGAATGGGGGATGGTAGTAATGCAGTGTTTTCCAAATGCCCTTATTTGTAGGTCATGAATCGGTTTAGTTAGTCTCCATCAACATTAAGAAACAGTAAAACAGACTGATAATAGATAGTATCTTAGTGCATGGCACATAGTAAGTTGTTTTAGTCTGCTAGGCTGCTGAAATGCAATGTATCAGAAATGGATTGGATTTTACAATGGGCATTTATTAGCTTTCAGATTTATAGTTCTGAGGCTATGGAAATGTCCAAATCAAGACATCATCAGGCGTTGCTTTCTCCCTGAAGACTGGCTGCCAACAATCCTGGACTCCTCTGTCACCTGGCAAGGCCCATAGTGGCATCAACTGGTCTCTTCCTTCTCCTCCAGGATTTGTTACTTTCAACTTCTGGCTTCTGTAGCTTTCTCTCTCTCTTTGTCTAAATTTTTTATCTTTCCTCGAGGTTTATTTTATAAAGAATTTAAAAATTACTTGAAATGTGGGAGTTGGTGGATTACTGACTTGACCAGCAAGTTAGAGGTGATGCAAGAGAATACACTTAAACACAGTTAAATGGCAGAGCCCTCCTTTATTCAGAGATGTATTAGTATATATACTTTTGGGGGCTGGACTTTTGTCCAAGAATTTTTCGAGTTAGACGTTAGAACTTTGTTTCTCTTATTGCCATATCTGGAGGCAAGGGAGCAGGACAGCACAAGCTGTTTCTGCTGATCTTTGATACCTGAACAAAGAACTTATACAAATAGAGCCTTATGGCCTTGCTAGTCTGTTAGTATTTACTTCTGCTATTTACGATCCGGGAAGGGAAAAAGTGGACGAGACTGTTCTCAGCTCAAGGACTTTTTTTGCGCAAGTGATAACAGACAAAAGCATGCGTGGCTGTTTTCAGCTCACAGATGTTAGTAGTAATCATACATTCTTTGTCCAGGCAACTACATTTCCACCTTTTTTGTTTGGGCCGGAAATTGGAATGTGGAAATAGAAGGTGGCTGCCACCAGTTGTTGACTGGTTTGGCTTAGGCTGCTGAGATGAACTGGATGACTAAAATAGAAATAATAAGAAAGATTATGCTAATAATAGTAATCCATACATGTAATTTGAGGCTGGAAAACCATTGAGAGGGGTTTAGCCATTGGAAATTTTTAGCCAGGGTATCAAGGACAGATTGTTGTATTAGGTTTTTTAGGTTAACTAATTGCCACTCCAATTGTTTTTGAAGAGTGGAGATATCTAATTGCACCTTGAGAGAGTGCACTTTGAAAGTGGGTTTTTATAAAATCCCAATCATGTTGGGTGTTGTTCCATGGGAGTGGCGTTAACGCAGATGCTGGTATGTAGCCAATCACATAATTTGCTTTGTAGCTAAGGCTTCTTGTCTTTCGCCTACCCAGAGAACTGCAGTTCCTGGAACATCTTGTTTGGTTATTATACTTTGATCTATGTAAGTTTGTGTTAACATGTTTTTTATGATGTTAGTAAAATTGTATTTACCTGTTGAGCGGTTTGTACAGATTTGTAAGCTGTAATGGCTGTAGCCACAGATGTGACAATCATAAGAGCAGGTACTATAAAGGCAATAAGGGTTACAATAAACCTTTTAGGTCGTAGTTTTCTCAGAGCTTGGTTAATCTGAGTCAAACTGGCGGATCCTTGCCAAGAATTGGTCAGATTGACAGGGATCCACATTTGGACTTTGCGACAGAGAACATAAATGGAGGAAATATTTAACTCTGTAATATTAGAGTGAGTAATACAGGAGGATAGATAGGAGTCAGCATTTATGGTAATGTTAATGTACCCTGTGTTGTTATTAAAAGTAATACTATTTTTAGGTGTTAGTAAGACTAGGAAAGGATGAGTGGTACAAATCATAACTGCATTACTTTGATTATAAATAAGATTTATGGAATAATTATTATTGTGAGTGTAATTACCATGGGATATATTGTGGAGGTAAAAGGGCAGCCTTAACCTCCAGACACTAAGATTCCCAGGGCTATAACTTTATTAAAGTGGACAGCTAAAACTGGTCCTGATAATCCTTGACTCCAAGAGATACTGGAGTTGGAAAAGGAGAAGTGTATGATGATTGCTGGTTTGGTGTCTACGGGGTCCCCAATCTATGAAGGTAAGTTTGTCTTTAAATGTAGTGTATCCATGTGCGAAGGAGGGGAGACAGGGAGCCCATCCTACAGATGCTGAATCAGGTTCCCATTCTAAGGGTATACGGCAATGCGGAACTGAGGTTGTGTGGTTGCCATTGTATACATTCAAGGCATTCACTGAGATAGCTGAAATAAAAGTTAGATAAGCAGGTTGGGAATTATGTTTAGGAATATAGTGTAGATAAGTCTGGGGCAGGACTTGTAGACACAAGTTGTCAGGGAGAACAGAAAAACTTTGTAGCGGGAAAGCAGACAAAAATAAGGGGCGAGGAATTCAATGCGATCCAGTCTTGTTCTTTAACTAAGGGACCTGCAGGAGGAAGCCCAAACCTTCCCATCCACTGTGTATCATTAGTAGAAATGGGAGGCTCAGGGTCCCAGGTTATACTAAACACTGGAGGATCTAAAATATGAGCCCAATATATTTCTGAAGAGCCAAGGGTAAAAGGAAAAAACATCATTATTATCACCCAGTAAAAAAATCCCCTTTACTGTAGCCGAATTATTGGATAAGATAGCTAAGTAGTCCAGAAAGTGCCCTTCTGGTGTGACTGGAACTCCCATTTGCATCATTAACTCCAGAGCTTGTTGGTCTAAAAACTTTAGACCTCCCCAGGTGATGGATGCTGCTGAACGTGTTACTGGGCACCTGGATCTCTGATTATTCATGGTCGGTTGCAGATTCAGTGAAGCCCGTTTGAGGGATCAGATTCTTGATGCTCTTTTTCCAGCTCATGGTAAGGTTTTACCAGGTGTGCAGGCAGCCACTTGGGTCCTGTAGGCAATAAAACACAAGCATACCTTCGTCCCCACATTAGTAAGTTTGTGGGTCCTTCCCATCTGTTGGAATTCTGAAGGTCTCTATACAGATCTCTAGGGCGATCTCTAGGTGTTAGGTGTAAAAGGCCTGATTCCCCCTTCCTTGTTTTTGTAACATGATTTTTAAGGTGGAGTGAGATCTTTCAACAATAGCTTGTCTTGTGAATAGACTAAACAGATTAGTAAATTGGTGGGTAGAGATACCTAACACTGAATGGACCTAATTTATAGTCCCTAAGACCTTTTGAAGATCATTAAGAGTAGCAATTTGCATGGCATGAATTTGCACCTTTTGGGGGGGGGGCAGTGACAGATCTTGCAGAGACTACATATCTTAGATATTTCCAAGGTTTTGTAAGTTGAATTTTGTCGGGAGCCAACAACAAACCTTGTTCAGGTAGAACATGTTTAAGAAACTGAAAGACAGCAGCCAGCTCCTATTGAGAGATCATTTGTTAAGAAGGATGTTATCCATATAATGGTAGATAAACACTGCTGGGTATTTATTCTTTATAGGCCATAGGACTCTACTTACAAAATGCTGACATATTGTGGGGCTATTTAACATTTCTGGGACAATACTTTCCATTGATAGCTGCTTGAGAGGAGCTTGATGATTTACAGAGAGGAATGAAAAGCCAAATTGTTCTTTATCAAAATCAGCTAACGAGATGTTAAAAAAACAATCCTTTAAGTCAATGACAGAGACCATTTTTTGGGCATTGTAGTTGGGTTAGGTCAACCCCACTCTAAGGGACTCATTGGTTGAATTAGAGTATTGCCTTTCCGTAGATGATGTAAGAGTCGCCATTTTCCAGATTTTTTTTGGAATAACAAATATAGGCGTATTCCAGGGACTGTTAGAAAGTTCATTGTGTCCAGCCTCTAACTGAAGCTACACCAATAATTCTGCTTGTCGAAGTTTCTCTCCCTTCAAAGGCCACTGCTCAACCCATATTGGTGTGGAGGACAGCCAGATTAAAAGTACAGGAGTTATTTGAGCAGTGGCGACATCTGAAAAGGCCGAGTTTTGATAATGAGGTTCCACTGTTTTAATAGATCTCTCCCCCAGATGTTAACAGGCACAGGTAGGATAAAAGACTGGACTATAGCTTCCTGTTGGTGGTTTACAACAGTTCATTGTTCTTGTTTTTTTTTTGTATCTGCAATACACCTTTAGATAGAGGTGGCGGTTTTCAGAGTGACTGGACACTAATAGTTTAAACTGTTTATTTACAACAGGGCATGGTATGCTGCATACACGTTGTTGTTGTTTTTATTAAGGGGCTATATTGTAATTTGGTCCTTTTACAGTTATAATTACAACCCAAAGGGTATTTGTTTAGCGTGTTGCCTCTGCCACAAACTCTACTTAAAGCTAATGTTGGTGCTGGATAGATTTAATTTACAAGGTAAATTAGAGTTCATCCCTTTACTATTTAAGTTTGTGCCAGTGGTTTCTTTGTTTTTTTTTTAATTTGCCTGCTGGAGGTTCTCTTATTTTCATGAACAACTTTTCTAGATTAACATATACAATGGTTTTAATATTTAAGCTAAGTGAGAGTGATATGGGCTGTGTGTGGGGGCTCTGTGTTTCTTCATGAATAACCTGGGCTATGTGTGTAAACTTGCTAAAACTTAAGATTCCAGCATAAGCCATGTGTACATGTGAACAATAAGAACTGCAGTCCTACCTTTCGTAACCATGCCAACCACTCCAGTCTGCCTAGTTCCCAGAAAGCCAATTAAATGATATAGGCTTTATAGCTTTGGATATTCAGGGAGGATGCAGGCTAAATATGTTAATTCAAGCTTACCTGGAATGTAGGGGATATGTGTTAATTCAAGCCTATCTGGTACTCAAAGCACCATTTGACTCCCCTCTCCTACATCCTCTGTATAAAAGACACCCAACAATTCTATTCAGGGCTCAGCTTTTTGGACAAAAGTCTGCAGTGCTAGGCCGGTTGTTAATAAATTTTCCTTCTCAAGAATATTTCTGAGTTCTGGCCTTCCATACGCGATCACTGAATCTCTCTGCTTCCACAACAAGAGATGAAGGGTTTTTAGTATTTTAACAATATTACAAACTTTTATTAATTTGAGAAAACATTGTACTTTATTAATTACAACAGAAGGTAATAGTTTTTGTTTTATTCAACTAAACGACATTAAAGAATTTGACAGAGCAGCTTGGACTTAATAGTGTGTTTCAATTGTTTGCTCATTTCAGGTTTTTAAGATAAGATACTATTGTTTTTGATGCTTTTAAAAAATTCTGTAAAAAGAATTTTTAACATAATATTATTAATATGATGAAATAGGGTTATAGTTACAGGTTTTTTATGCAGTTTAGATTTTTGTCACCAGGGAAGGGTAGGTGATTGGATTTTGCGCACAGCTTTGGGAAAGCACTGCAATTTACTGTTGGTTTTTTCACAGGAAGGTGAGTGTAGGCTTACTTGATTTGTTTAAGGAGATACTTGAGAAAGCTTTAGCAAGTTTGAAAACAAAGTGATAGTGACATAACTGGATATTAATTTTTGTAATAAACTAATAATATTTAGGGTTGCTACATATGGCAGTGGTGTTACTTTAATTTATGATAGCTTACTGTTGTATATCACTCTGTGGCAGCTTCAATGTGAATTGGACAAGGATGAGTTAAAGCATCTGCCTTGCTGCAGCTTTCAGTGTAAATCAGACCAGTATGAGTTAAAGCATTTGATTTTTTTGTTTTTTATGTCTTTATTTATTTTTTTAATGTTACATTTAAAAAATATGAGGGCTCCACATACCCTCTACCCCCCTCACCCCACTCCTCCCATAACAACAACCTCCTCCATCATCATGGGACATTCATTGCACTTGGTAAATACATCTCTGAGCACTGCTGCACCACATGGTCAATGGTCCACATTATAGTTTACATTCTCCCCCAGCCTACCCAGTGGGCCATGGCAGGACATACAATCTCTGGTAACTGTCCCTGCAGTACTGCCCAGGACAACTCCAAGTCCTGAAAATGCCCCCATATCACATCTCTTCTTCCCACTCCCTACCCTCAGCAGCTACCATGGCCACTTTCTCCACATTAATGTTACATTTTCTTCAATTACTAATCACAATAGTTCATGATAGAATATCAGTAAGTCCACTCTAATCCCTACTCTATTTCTCCATCCTGTGGACCCTGGAATGGTTGCGTCCACTCCACATCTATATCATGAGGGTGCTTAGATTTCACATGGATGATGGATGCAATTCTCCTGCTTTCAGTTGTACGCTCTTGGCTCCCTGTTGTGGTAGTTGACCTTCTTCACATCCATGTTAGCTGAGTGGGGTAAGTCCAATAAACCAGAGTGTAGGAGTTGCAAGTCTGCTGAGGCTCAGGGCCTGGCTATCACATGGACAGTTCAGAGATTCAGGTCCCCTGGGTATACACTAAACCCCAGCACCAACCACAGGTCTGGTAAAAGTAACAGGAGAGGCTTGTGAACAAAGGTCACATCTGAGACCAACTCCATCACACAGAAACACAAACTCCAAAGTAGGACCAACTGACATGGCACTGAACTCCATCTGCCATGACGATAGAATCTGTGGGTCTCTGTAGCCCTCAGAAGAACCAATACCTGGGGTTGTATCTACTTTATCTGTCTCTGGGACTCTGCTGAAGTGTGCGTAAGGGCGACCCCTTTGATAACCTCCCAGGTCTTTTTTGAAGACTCATAGCCATATAAACTCATTTGTCCTTTCCATTTCCCCCTTTTATTCAGGTCAAAAAGCATTTTTAACTCCTGATATTATATGTAGGCTGAGATATTCTGCTGGTCTGAGTTGACCCTTTTATTCAAGGTCATTTTCTAGTTACATCATCAGCTGGTACTTGGTAATAATCCCTCGGCACCAGGGAGGCTCATCCCCAGGAGTCATGTCCCACGCTGGGGGGGAAGGCAGTGCATTTACAGGCTGAGTTTGGCTTTGAGACTGGCCACATTTAAGCAACACAGAGGCTCTCAGGAGGTAAGTCTTAGGCACACTGCAGCTCTAGGCCTTGTTCTTATTTCAGGCGTACAGGCTCACAAGCATAGTCATTAGTATCAAGGGCTCATTGTTGGGCCATCCTTCTTTTTCAGTCTTTGCCGTTGCACTTGGGGGATTGTTGTTGTTCCATTAGGGAATGTGATTGAGCTCTCCCAGCTAGGAACTCAGTACTCCCTAAGTTGTTGTTTTTAATTGTAACCACTATGAAAATATCCAAACATTTTTATGTACCCTGGATATATGCCCTGGAGAACTCCCTGCCAACCATGTGTCCCCTGTCAATAACATCCCACACCAGTATTCCTCCGCTGCTATTGTTGAACCTCTCTGTGATCTAATACTTCTTTGAAAATGAAGCCCAATATATTGCCAGGTTCCATTAATAGTAAAATGGAATATAGTGATGAGTTTAAGGTTAGATATAGAATACATATTAATTTAGAAAAATTAAGGTAAAAATAAATTGGGGTATCAAAATATTTAAAAATGCAAAAGCTTTGTTTTTAATGTTTTGCCTTCCATCACTACAGTAAGTGTTGCCCTGTATGCAAATCGGCAAGGCAACTTCTTCTATCTTTTCCTCAGTCTACGTCCTTTCTTTTTCTTTTTTTTCCTAATTATTAAGCTTGTCTTCACAAAAGTTTTAGATCACAGTAATTTATATATACAATATACGGTACTCCCACATATCCAACATAAAACCCTTTTCCCTTCCATAGCAGTAATCTTTTTACATGTTCGTACTATATTTACTGAAAGTGATGTACAGATATTGAGATAATAGCTTTCAAACAAGTTAACACTTGGGTTTACATTGTGGTTTATATTTTAAACTATACAATTTTCTAAATTTTTAGTTATCTTATGTTTTACATTACAATTTGCATTTTAGCCTATAGACCCCTATACATTTTTGGGGTAATTTAACATGTCCTATATCCATCCATGCATAATCTTGTGGAACACTTCCATTGCCCCACAGTTACTTTGATTCCATCTATTTCAATACCTCTTTCCCCCTCCCCTCAGAGCCCACAGTGACAATCAATCTTCATTGCTTGAAGGGCCATGTTCAGAGATACTTGCAACAATGTTGAGGGCTTGACATGCTCGACTGTCCTAATGCATTGTGAGCCACCATTCCTCTTGGGAGATACAATTCCCTCTATTTGAGCACATCGGTCCTCCACAGAATGTGGGTATACCTTCACTCTCATTATATGGGTCTCCATCCAATGATATAACCCACTATGACAAAATGAACACTCACACACTCCCTAGAAGCCTGTCCTGTGTCAGATTCTCCCCTTTCAGCATCTTAAACAGGTAACCTTCCTTATTATATTTTTGAAAAAGTTTTTCTCAATGTTATATTCTCAACCACATACCTGAGAATCTCCTATGTTCATATGTTCCCCCACCTTCCCCCCAATTTCTTGATGAATATTACCCATCTTCCCATCCCTAGCCCCCCTCAAGCCCGCAAAGCCCCACCCAAAGGTATCCCTATGCCCCCTTTTTATCCCTTCCTTGTACAAATACTTACCTCCAGCTTATCAGAGATTTCACCCATGTAGGTGTCAGCTTGCATCCTTCCTCTACCCCCCAAATTCCTTTAAGCCTATCATCCGGTCTCTAGCTCTCTGAGGCAGCTTGTTTTACTTATTTCATATCATTGAGGTCATGTAGTATTTGTCCTTCAATGCCTGGGTTGCTTCACTCAACATAAGGTTCTCAAGATTCATCCATGTTATCACATGTGTTTGTAGTGTATTCATACTTATAGCTGAGTAGTATTCCATTGTATGTATATATCACATTTTATTTATCCATTCATCTGCTGATGGGCATTTGGGTTGATTCCAACTTTTGGCAATAGTGAACAATGCTGCTATGAACATTGGTGTGCCTATATCGGTTCATGTCCTTGTTTTCAGTTCTACTGGGTATATACCCAGCAGTGGAATTGCTGGGTCATATGGCATATCTATAGATAGTTTTTTGAGAAACTGCCAGACTATCCTCCAGAATTGCTGGATCCTTCTGCATTCCCACCAGCAGTGGATGAGTGTTCCCATTCCTCCACATCCTCTCCAGCATTTGTAGTCTTCTGTTTTTTTCAAAGCTGCCAATTTACTGGGAGTAAGATGGTATCTCATTGTAGTTTTGATTTGCATTTCCCTAATAGCTAGAGATTTGGAACATTTTTTCATGTGCTTTTTAGCCATTTGTATTTCTTCTTTGGAGAAGTGTCTGTTTAAATCTTTTTCCCATTTTTAAAATGGGTTGTCTTTTTATTTTCAAGATATACAAGTTCTTTATATATGTAGGATATAAGTCTCCTATCAGATATATGGTTACCAAATATTTTCTGCCATTGTGTAGGCTCTCTTGACAAACTCCTTTGAGGTGCAGAAGGTTTTAATTTTGAGGAAGTCCCATTTATCTATTTGTTCTTTTGCTGCTTGTGCTTTGGTGTGAAGTTCATGAAGCCATTTCCTGTAGATGCTTCCCTACACTGCTTTCCAAAGTCTTTATGGTCTTGGCTCTTATATTTAGGTTTTTGATCCATCTTGAGTTGATTTTTGTGTAAGGTGTGAGTTGGTAATCCTCTTTCATTCTTTTACATATGGATATCCAATTCTCCAGGAACCCTTTGTTGAAGAGGCCATTCTCTCCCAGTTGAGAGGGTTTGAGGGCTTTATTGAATATTATGTGACTGCATATATGAAGATCTGTATCAGTACTCTCAATTCGGTTCCATTGGTCTGTGTGTCTCTCCTTGTGCCAGTACCATGCTGTTTTCACTACTGTAGCTTTGTAGTATGTTTTGAAGTCAGGTAGTGTGATTCCTCCAATTTTGTTTTTCTTTTTCAATATGTCTTTGGCTATTTGGGCCTCTTTCCTTTCCATATAAATTTTATAGCTGTTTTTCTAGTTCCTTAAAGAATGTTGTGTTGATTTTTATTGGGATTGCATTGAATGTGTAGATCAGTTTTGGTAGGATAAACATCTTAATAATATTTAGTCTTCCTATCCATGAACAGGGAATGTTCTTCCATTTATTTAGGTCTTCTTTGATTACCTTGAACAGTGTTGTGTAGTTCCCTTAGTATAAGTTTTTTACATCATTAGTTAAATTTATTCCTAGGTATTTGATTTTTTTATTTACTATTGTAAATGGTATTTGTTTCTTGATTTCCTCCTGAGCTTGCTCATTATTGGTTTATAGAAATGTTACTGATTTTTGCACATTGATCTTATAACCTGCGACTTTACTAAACTCATTTATGAGTTCTAGAAGCTTTCTTCTAGACTTCTCAGGGTTTTCTATGTGTAGAATCATATCATCTGCAAATAATGAAATTTTGACTTTTTCCTTTCCAATTTGAATGCCTTTTATATCTGGTTCTTGCCTTAGTGCTTGGGCAGGTACTTCTAAGACAGTGTTAAATAGAAGAAGTGATAGTGGGCATCCTTGTCTTGTTCCTGATCTTAGAGGGAAAGATTTTAGGATTTCACCAGTGTAAACGATGTTGGCTGTGAGTTTTTCATATGTACTCTTTATCATGTTCAGAAAATTTCCTTGTATTCTGATCTTTTGCAGTGTTTTTATCAAGAAAGGGTGCTGTATTTTGTCAAATGCTTTTTATGCATCTGTAGATATAATCATGTGATTTTTTTCCTTCAGTCTGTTTATATGGTGTATTACATTGGTTGATTTTCTTATGTGGAACCATCCTTGCATACCTGGAATGTATCCCACTTGTCATGGTGTATAATTCATTTAATGTGTTGTTGAATATGGTTAGCAAGTATTTTGTTGAGGATTTTTGTGTCTAGGTTCATTAGAGAAATTGGTCTGTAATCTTCCTTTCTTGTGGTGTCTTTGTTTTGCTTTGGTACTAGGGTAATGTTGGCATCATAGAATGAGTTAGGCAATGTTCCTTCTGTTTCGATTTTTTGGAAGAGTTTCAGCAAGATTGGTGTCAGTTCTTTTCTGGAAAGTTTTGAAGAATTCACCTGTGAAGCCGTCTGGCCCAAGGCTCTTCTTAGTTGGGGAGTTTTTAATGACCAATTCTATCTCTTGTGATCGGTTTGTTGAGATCGTCAGTTTCTTCTTTCATCAATATAGGCTGCTTATGTGTTTCTAGGAATTGGTCCATTTCCTCCTAATTGTCCTTTTTGTTGGAATATAGTTTTTCAAAGTATCCTCTTATGATAGTCTTTATTTCTGTGGGGTCAGTGGTGATATCTCCTTTCTCATATCTTATCTTGTGTATTTGCATCTTTTCTCTTTTTTTCTTTGTTAGTCTAGGTAAGGGTTTCTCAATTTTATTGATCTTCTCAAAGAACCAGCTCTTGGTTTTGTTTATCTTTTCAAGTGCTTTCTTATTTCTATTTCATTTGGTTCTGCTCTTATCTTTGTTCTTTCTTTCTTTCTTCTTCCTGTGGGGTTACTTTGTTGTTTTTTTTACTAATTCCTCCAAATATGTAGTTAGTTCTTCAATTTTAACTCTTCTTTTTTGATGTATGAATTTATGGCTATAAATTTCCCTCTCAGTACTGCTTTTGCTGCATCCTGTAAGTTTGGGTATGTTGTGTTATCATTTTCATTAGTTTCAAGGTAGTTATTAATTTCTTTTGAGATTTCCTCCTTGACCCACTGCTTTTTTTTTTTTTTAAAGATTTATTTATTTATTTACTTCTCTCCCCTGTCCCCCCAACCTGGTTGTCTGTTCTCTGTGTCTGTTTGCTGCGTCTTCTTTGTCCGCGTCTGTTGTTGTCAGTGGCTTGGAAATCTGTGTTACTTTTTGTTGTGTCATCTTGTGTCAGCTCTCTGTGTGTGCAGCGCCATTCCTGGGCAGGCTGCACTTTCTTTCGCTCTGGGTGGCTCTCCTTACGGGGCTCACTCCTTGCGCATGGGGCACCCCTATGCAGCAGGGGACAGCCCTGCGTGGCAGGGCACTCCTTGCGTGCATCAGTGCTGTGCATGGGCCAGCTGCACATGGGTCAAGGAGGCCCGGAGTTTGAACCACGGACCTCCCATGTGGTAGACGGGCGCCCTAACCACTGGGCCAAGTCCGCCGCCGACCCATTGCTTTTCTAAGAGTGTGCTGTTTAATTTCCATATCTCGGTGTGAAATATGGGCCTCTGGCCCTTGCAGATTTCCAGCTTCACTCCACTGTGTTCAGAGGAATTATTTTGTATGATCTTTCTGAATTCATTGAGCCTTTCTTTGTGGCCTAGCATATGGTCTGTCTTGGAGAATGATCCTTGTACACTTGAGAAAAATGTATATCCTGCTGTATTAAGGTGTAATGATCTGTATATGTCTATTAGGTCCAGCTCCTCTAATATACTCTTCAAAGTTTTTGTTTCTTTGTTGATTCTCTTTTGAGATGTTCTGTCGAAAATTGGTAGTGGTGTATTAAAGTCCCCCACTATAATTGTAGAGGCATCTATTTTTTCACTTAGTTTTTCCAGTGTTTTCCTCACATATTTGGAGGTGCCCTTGTTAGCAGCATAAATATTTATGATTGTTCATTCTTTCTGAAAGATTATCCCTTTCACTAATATGTAGTGTCCATCTTTGTCTCTGAGAATTGTTTTGCATTTAGAGTCTGTTTTGTCTGATATTAATATAGCTGCTCCTACCTCTTTTTGGTTATTGTTTCCTTATAAGATTGTTTTTCAGCCATTCACTTTCAACCTCCTTGAATCCCTGGGTCTAAGATGTGTTTCTTGTAGACAGCATATAGATGGGTCATATTTCCTATCCAATCTTCCAGTTTGAATCTTTTGACAGGTGAGTTTAATCCATTAACATTCGCTGTTATTACTTTCAAGGAATTATTTGTTAGCCATATTTTGTTTGGACTTGTGTTTGTCATATTTGGTTGTTTTTTTCCTTCTCCTTTTTTTTTTTGTTGTTGCTCTTACACTCTCCTCCAACTCTGACTCTCCTATTTTTTTCTTTCTTCCTGCAGAACTCCCTTTATTATTTCTTGAAGGGCAGGGTTCTTGTGGCATACTCTTTTAATTTCTGTTCATTTGTGAATATATTGAACTCTCCATCATTTTTAAATGCCAGCTTAGCTGGGTAGAATATTCTTGGTTGGAAATTTTTTTCTTTTAGTACCTTGACTATATCATACCACTGCCTTCTTGCCTCCATGGTTTCAGATGAGAAATCAGCACTTAATCTTATGGAGCCTCCTTTGTGTGTGATGGTTCTCTTTTCTCCTGCTGCTTTTAGAATTTTCTCTTTGTCTTGAACATTGGATAATTTGACAAGTATATGTCTTGGGGTAGGCCTGTTGGGATTTATGGTGCGTTGTGCTTCCTGGACATGTACATCCATCTCCCTCAGTAGATTTGGGACGTTTTCAGCTGTTATTTCCTCCAACACCCCTTTTGTCCCCTTTCCCTTCTCTTCTCCTTCTGGGATGCATATGTTTGTGTGTTTTGCATTGTCATTCATGTCCCTAAGTCTCAGCTGGATTTTTTCTATCTTTTTATTGATCAATTCTACTATCTGTTTGATTTCAGATGTACTGTCTTCCACATCACTAATTCTCTCCTCTTACTCTTCTAATCTGCTGTTATTTGCTGAGAGTGTATTTTTGATTTCTTGAATTGTGCTGTTCATCACCATCATATCCGTTATCTTTTTGTGTATGACTGCAATTTCTTCTGTATTCTCTCCAGGTGTTTTCTCCATATTGTTAATCTCTTCCTTTACTTCATTAAATTGGTCACTAATATATGTTTTGAGAGCTTTAATTACTTGTTCAATGTTCTGCTCCTTTTCCTGGTTTTTAGTTTGTTCATTGGATTCATCCATCTTTTCCTGATTATTGGTTTGGTTTATAGTTTTTTGTTGCTGTCTGGTCATCATTTTACCTTGATGGGTTTAATCAGTTTTTTAGCTTCTTTGTCTATTCTTGGGGTTTAATTGGTTGTTGTTTGTGCATAAGTGTTATGTCTTCTCTTTGTCACTTTGTTCTTCTTATTCTATTTTCTTGTTGCTGGCTAAGTTCACTTTGAAGGAAAATATTAGGGCCAGGGAAAGCAAAATGAATAAGAAAAGGAAATTTATAAAGTAGTATTGATAATAAATGTTAACAGAACAACAATGTGAGATCTAGGAGAATGGATATTAGACTCATGTAAGTTGTGTAGAGTTATAGCAGTAAGTAGAGTACCTATAATGAGACAGTCAATGGAATATGGGGAGGAATATAGTATGAATTAAAAGGCCAGTGTTTTCATGAGAGAGGGAAAGAGAAAAGAAAGACAATAATATAAAGAGTGAATAAAAGACTGAAAGCAGAACAAAGGTATTAGAAATAAAATGTCAGACAATTTGGGGGCCAAACAAAGGGAGGTGGAATGTGAGAGAAACAGTAGATGATGGAGGATAGAAAGATATAGAGGAAAGGGGATAGTGTAGGTGGCCAAAATCAATCCACACAGAAAAGAGGAAATGGAGGATGAGGAAACACAGCAAATGTGAAGCGCTCCTTGCAGCACTTATTATATAAAGAAAATAAAATAAAAAAGAAGAAAAAGAGGAAAAAGAAAAAAGGGGGAGCGACCAAAAAAGGGGGGTGAGGGGAAGCAAGCAAGAAAAAGAAAAAGAAAAAAACTAAAGAAAAGAAAAAGGGCCTTGGGGGATAAAACGGGAGAAAAAATCAGGAGACAATGCAACAATAGTGACCACGAAGAAAAAAAAAAAAAAAGAACCAAAGTTTCAAGCTAGGAATCTTCATTGCAGTTAAATAAAAACACTTAGGGATCTGGCATTCCCCCTTTCTCCCTTCCTCACTTCTCTCTTTCCCAGGGTAGCAGGAAAGCTGCATGAGGGGTCCAGTGGGAGATTCAAGTGGGTCCTTGTTAAACCAACTCAACACAGAAGACAATGACTCTTTATTTCCAGCATGAGAGCACCTACGCCTCACCAGAAACCCCACATATGCTATTGGAAGCTTAGATAGCACGTCCTGCAGTCCCTCCCCTTAGCTGTGCTAGAGGAGGGCTAACTGATTTTCTGACTCCACCTTCTCCCAGACCAAGTTTCCTATCCCAGGACGTTTAGGTCAATTTGGCTTTCTTAGCACATTCGCCTCTCCTTTCTTCCCAGACTCTCCCCAAGTCAGCTGGTACACTCTTCCAAGCTCAAAGAAAAAAAAAATACAAAAAAAAACATGGAGGGCTAGGGTAATCATGGACTCAGACAGACCTCATGGTGCACTGGATTCGGGAATGGGAAGTCCAGGATATTGCAGACTCAAGGTATGTTAGTCTGTGGAGTGTGGGCTACCAGGGTTTGGGGGATACGGACCTGGGAACCATGCATCTGGTAAACACGGGGTTTGGTAACACTGCAGCACAACAAAGTTTTCAGGGATCACTGTGGCTGCACTGCCAGCCCTAGGGGGAAGGGTCCCACCCACAAGTTCTGATCTCTGTGTCAGAAACCCAAAATTCTACCTCTGGCAAGAATCTCTTTTGTCACTGTCTCACCAAATTGACATCCAGACACCTCCTGCCCTCCAAGCCCCTGAAACAGCCTGCTCAGGGTTTGGGAACACCACAGCACAACAGAGTTTTCAGGGATCACTGGGCCAAGCCGAAAGCCTTAGGGGGAAGGGTCCCACCCACAACTTCTGATCGCTGTGTCAGAAACCCAAAATTCTACCTCTTGCCAGAATCTCTTCTGTCACTCTGTCACCAAATTGACGTCCAGACAGCTCCTGCCCTGCAAGCCCCTGAAACAGCCCACTGCAGCAGGACTCTGACTCTACTCAGCTGCTTCTTTGCAGGAGAGATTATGAGGTGCACTCACTCAGACACCATCTTGCCCTGCCTCCTCAGCATTTGTATTTTTTTTTTTGATTTCCAGGCAGAGAGGTTGTTTTTGTGATACATACTATTTTTTTCTCTCTTTATTTATTTTTTTAAATGTTACATTCAAAAAATATAAGAGGTCACCATATACCCCCCACTCCCCTCACCCCAATCCTCCCACATCAACAAGCTCTTTCATCATCATGGGACATTCGTTGCATTTGTTGAATATAATTTGCACCACATGGATAATGGTTTATATTGTAGTTTACACTCTCCCCCAGTCCACCCAGTAGGCCATGGCAGAACATACAATGTCCAGTATCTGTCCTTGCAGTACCACCCAGGACAACTCCAAGTCCTGAAAATGCCCCCACATCATATCTCTTCTTCCCTCTCCCTACCCTCAGCAGCTACTGTGGCCACTTTCTCCAAATCAATGTTACAATTTCTTCCATTACTAATCACAATAGTTCCATAGTAGAATATCAGTAAGTCCACTCTAATCCATACTCTATTCCTCCATCCTGAGGTCCCTGGGATGGTTATGTCCACTCCATCTCTATATCAAGAGGGGGCTTAGATTCCACATGGATGATGGATGCACTTCTCCTACTTATAGTTATAGACATTCTTGGGTCCCTGGTGTGGTGGTTGACCTTCCTCACCTCCCTGTTCACCAGCTGGGGTAAGTCTAATAAACCAAAGAGTAGGAGTTGCAAGTCTGCTGAGGCTCAGGGCCTGGCTGTCACATGGACAGTCCAGAAATTCAGGTCTCCTGAGTATACACCAACCCCAGTGCCAACCACAGGTCCAGTAAAAATAACAGGAGAGGCATGTGTAGAAAGGCCACATCTGAGTCTAACTTCATCACACTCAGGAGTACAAACTCGAAAGAGGGCCAGCTGACATGGCAGTGAACTCCAGAGCCATCTGCCATGACCATAGCTTTTTCATTTTCATTTTTCATCTGCTATGACCAAGCTTTTTCATGTTTTTATTTTTTGAAACCTCAATTTATTTTTACTTTATTTAACTTTTCTAAATTAGTATGCTATATCTAACCTTTAAATCCATCACTATATTCCATTTTGCTATTAATGGAACCTGACAACATATTAGGCTTCATTTCTGAATAAGTTTTGGACCACAGAGAGGTCAGCTATGGCAGGGGAGAAACACTGGTGTGGGTTAATATTGATGGGGGGCACATGGTTGGGAGGCAGTTCTCCAGGGCATGTATACAGGGTACATAAAAATGTTTGGATATTTTCATAGTGGTTACAATTAAAAACGACAACTGAGGGAGTGCTGAGTTCCTAACCAGGGGAACTCTATCACATTCCCTAGTGGAACTGCAACAATCCCCCAAGTGCAATGGCAAATACTGATAAAGAAGAATGGTCCAACAATGAGCCCTTGATACCGATGACTATGCTTATGAGCCTGCACGCCTGAAATATGAACTAGGCCTAGAGCTGCAAAGTGCCTGAGAGTTACCTCCTGAGGGCCTACATGTTGCTCAAATATGGCCACTCTGTAAGCTAAACTCAGCATGTAAATGCATTACCTTCCTCCAGCATGGGACATGACTCCCGGGGATGAGCTCCCTGGTGCCGTGAGATTACTACCAAGCACCAGCTGATGATGTATCTAGAAAAAGACCTTGAATAAAAGGGTAAACTCAGACCAGCAGAATATCTCAGCCTACATGTAATATCAGGTGTTAAGGACCAATGAGTTTATATGGCTATGAGTCTCCAAAAAAGAGTCGGAAGGTCATCAGAGGGGTTGTGCTTATGCATGCCTCAGCAGGGTCCCAGAGACAGCCAAAGTAGATACAAGCCCAGGTACTGGTTCTCCTGAGGGCTACAGAGACCCACAGGTTCTATGGTCATGTGACACATACTATTTCTAATAATAATTAAAACCATAATTACCAACATTATATTTTTATCTAATATGCCAGAACATTGTTAAATTTTCAGAAATTTTACACACCTTTTAAGTATTCATATGAATCTTTTATATGTACAACTTTAACAGAGTGTTAAAGAGTCCCTTTTAATTTTATAGCACTTTCTAAATACTTTTCTTCAAATTATAACATATTAAATGAACGTGACTATTTTATTATTTCACTTTTTAAGGTGAACAAATTTTTAAAAATAATTTGGAATAAAATGTACTTTTCAGGATTTGATTTTGGGAAAGCAGGTTTGAATATTATGTTTTTTTTAAGAGTGATAAGACTTGTTTTCTTTAAACAGCTAAGGAAACGATAAGGTTAAAGTACAAGAAGCTATTTTGATAAAAGAGACTTTTCGTACATTGATTAGTTAGGAGAAAAACTCTTTGTAAAGTTTTGCTAAAACAGACCAATGATTTAAGAAACTTTGTTACCTTAACAGAGAAAGAACAAAATTTTAACTTTACATGGGTATGTTATATGATACTATAGCTTTTAAAACTTATAAATAGACCTGTTAATCTTACTTAACTTTAATTACAAAAATTTTTTTCTGCACACCTTCTGGTTTGTCCCGCATTTTGTTCTTTTCCTTTTATCTTAGGACAAAATTAAGTTCTTTTTCCTTAACACAAAGGAAATAACACATTCTGTATGCCTCCCTCATTTAACTTACCAAAGCAACTTTGGAAACTGTTTCAAAGCAAACTTCTTTTTTTTTTTTTAAAGATTTATTTTTATTTAATTTCCCTCCCCTCCCCCGGTTGTCTGTTTTCTGTGTCTTTTTGCTGCGTCTTGTTTCTTTGTCCGCTTCTGTTGTCGTCAGCGGCACGGGAAGTGTGGGCGGCGCCATTCCTGGGCAGGCTGCCCCCTCCTTCGCGCTGGGCGGCTCTCCTTATGGGTGCACTCCTTGCACGTGGGGCTCCCCTACGCGGGGGACACCCCTGTGTGGCAGGGCACTCCTTGCGCGCATCAGCACTGCGCATGGCCAGCTCCACACGGGTCAGGGAGGCCCAGGGCTTGAACCGCGGACCTCCCATGTGGTAGACGGACGCCCTAACCACTGGGCCAAAGTCCGTTTCCCGCAAAGCAAACTTCTTATAGCATACAATTACTATCAAAATTAAACAAACTTATCAGATTAATGATTTCATTATACATACTGACAGAAACATAAAATTCACCAATTTGACTTACAATTGTTACTCTTTTGGTATGGCTGTTTTTAAGTTTTTTATTATTTTACATTTCTGATTTTACTATTTTAAAGATTTTTTTGGAATCAGTGTTGTCTGTAATATGCAAGCTTGTTTTTGGAAATATTTTAATTAGTAATCAGCAAGCAGGGATGTTTGAGAAGTATAAACGCAGTTAAGTTTTAATTTAGCAGTGTAGATAGATATTTAACACATATATTTTGGATTATTACTTTTTTGGAGTATACTTAGATTTAAAGTTCAGGAGTAAGCTAAAGGTTTACTTGTAAGAGGTGAGTAACTGTAGGTTTGATACTTTGCAGGGAATCAAGAGGGACAGAATATTGGGGTTTGAATGGGATATGGGTAGGTTTTTTTAAAAGATTTATTTCTCTCCCCTTCCCTGCCCACCCCCCCCCCCCCCCCCAGTTGTCTGTTCTCTCTGTCCATTCACTGTGTGTTCTTCTGTGTCCACTTCTATTCTTGTCAGCAGCCGGGGAATCTGTGTATCTTTTTGTTGCATCATCTTGCTGCATCAGCTCTCCATGTGTGCGGTATCACTCCTGGGTAGGCTGGAACTCTTTCACACGGGGTGGCTCTTCTTATGGGGCGCACTCCTTGCGTGTGGGACTCCCTATGTAGGGGCACCTAGTGTGGTGTGGCATTCCTTGTGTGCATCTGCACTGTGCATGGGCCATCTCCACACGGGTCAAGGAGGTCCTGGGTTTGAACCGCCAACCTCCCATATGGTAGGCAGATGCTTTATTCGTTGAGCCAAGTCCGCTTCCCTGGGTAGGATTTTTGAGTTGAACTGTGTCTGATTTGTGATGGGCAGCAATGATAGTAATTTTAGTATTTTAGATTTCCAGGCTTAAAGTTCGACAGAAAAAAGGGGGAGCAGAGGAGGAAGTGAGTGGGTGAACAGGTAGCTTCTTAGTGGTTACAGTAAGAGAGGGATTGTGAAATTATTTTATTGACCTCCACCTTTGAGATTGAGGAGTGACCTAAGGGTTTATGGACTTTGGGAAGGGCAGAGTAAATGGCTTTTTTATTATTAAGAAATGAAATTGGCTTATCTGCCACCATCAGAGTTACTTGAAGCTCTGCTTTGGAGATGGGCGTAGGGTCTGCAAGGTTCCTGGGCACCTTTTATCATCTGTTGGCAGTTCCAGAAGGTATGGGAGGTTAAAGCTGGGGGTTGGTGGTGGAAATTCAGTTGTAATATTTGAAGAGATAGCATCTACTGAAGGCAGGACTAGAAGAGGTGGTAGAGGTAAATCTATAGATTCTGTTAATGAAGGAGCAGTAGAGGCTGCATCCTTTTGTGATTTTACACGTTAAAGGGAATGTATGTAGAGGACAGAGGGCCATACGAACCATTGCCCAGGCTAACAATACTGAAAAAGGGATTTTCCCCCTTGCTCATTTTTTCTTTTTAGGTTTCGGCCCACCTGCTCCCATAATTCTAAATCTAGGGTACCCTCTTCTGGGAAATAAGGACAGAACACAGAAATGGTTTATAATAATTGTAACTGTTGACTTTCCTTAATTTGACAGTCTGCAACTTTAAGAAGTTATTGCAAAGTACCCAGATATACCAAGTGTTGTTTGGACAGAGAATTTTCCATACTGCTCTGTTGATTCTAAACACGTTGGCAGCTATTCCCTTAAGAGGATACTGCTGTCCCTTACCATGGGATGAGAACTTAGTCCGGACTGAATCTCCTTCACGTGTTGATCACGTCATCTGTTTCCTCACACAGGGCACCACTTGTGGGAGTTGAAGGATTACTAACTTGACGAGCAAGTTAGAGATGATGCAGGGGACTACACTGAAACACAGTTAAGTGGTAGAGCCCTCTTTTATTCAGAGATATATTAGTATATATACTTTTGGGGGCTAGACTTTTGCCCAAGAATTTTTCGAGTTAGACATTAGAATTTTGTTTCTCTTATCGCCATATCCGGTGACAGGGGAGTAGGACAGCACAAGCTGTTTCTGCTGATCTTTGATGCCTGAACAAAGAACATATACGAATAGACCCTTATGGCCTTGCTGGTCTGTTAGTTTTTACTTCTCCTATTTACGATTAGGGGGAAGGGGTAAAATGGACTGGACTGTTTTCAGCTCAAGGACTTTGTGCAAGCATGGCTGTTTTCAGCTCACAGATGTTAGTAGCAATCAAATTCTTTTTTTTTTTTTTAAAGATACATAGATCACAAAAAATGTAAAGTACAACTAATTAAAATGGTATGGCTTTGGAGCATGAATAGATAAATAGATCAATGAAACAATAGAGCAGAGATGGGCATACTTTCCTTAAAGGGTCAAATAGTAAATATTTTAGACTTGCTGGCCACAGGATCATTGTCTCAACTGCTCACCTCTGCTGTAGTTGCTTGAAAGCATCCACAAACAAAATGTAAACAAATGGATGTAGCTGTGTTTCAAAAAAAATTAACTTACAAAAATATGGGATCATCTGGCTATAAAAAGTTGCTTCTGTAGTTCAGAGGGGGAAAGGACTGTCTTTTCAATAAACAATACTGTTTAAAAAAATATATATATATATGTAAGAGATTCCCATACACCCCATACCCTACACCACCCCACTCCTCCCACATTAACAACCTCTTTCATCAATGTGGCGCATTCATTGCATTTGGTGAATACTTTTTGGAGCACTTCTACACTGCATGGATTATAGTTTACATTGTAATTTACACTCTACCCTAGTCCATTCAGTGGGTTATGGTAGGATATATGATGTCCTGCATCAGTCCCTGCATTATCATTCAGGACAACCCCAAGTCCCGAAAATGCCCCCGTATTATACCTCTTTTTCCCTCTCTCCCTGCCTTCAGCTACTCCAGTGGCCACTGTCTCCACATCAATGAGGTAATTTCTTTCATTGCTAGAATTATAATAATTCTGTGGTAGAATACCAGTAAGTCCACTCTAGCCCATATTTCATTCCCCAATCCTGAGGACTCTCGGATGGTAATGCCCATTCCATCTCTTAATTGAGAGGGGGCTTCGATCCCACAAGGACATCATTTTTTGTAATCATGAAGGTAAACAAAAGCCCTGAAATAAGGATTTGGCTGTGACTACATGTATACTATATGACTATACTAGTCACACTACTGTGCAAGAAAGACAGTAGAAAAATACAGTAGCCACTAAGAGGTGAATAGTTTCATCCAGTAAAAGCGAAAGATTCCAGCCTGAGAGAGAGGAAGAGTTGACTTCATTTTTGTAAGGAGAGAAGGTCACTCCATGAGGGTAAATGCTATGAGTGTGGCTTGCCTTATTTTTAAACACTATCTACAAAGTTAAATCAGAATCATTATTTTAGGTTTTAGGTTAGCCATGAAAGTTATATAGGATGCTAGCTTTGCATATTTACATGCTGGATGGAATGTGTGTGTATATGTGTGTGTGTGTGTGTTCATGTGAGAAAAGTGTCTCTGTTTACCTGAGCAGCAACCTCTTTCCATTACCTGGCAGGGGCATTTGAGAGCATTTCACTCACACTAACACTCCAGTCCCCATCTGTTAACATTTATTCCTCCCCCCCAGTTGTCTGCTCTCTTGTGTCCATTCACTGTGTGTTCTTCTGTGTCTGCTTGCATTCTTGTTAGGTGGCACAGGAATCTGTCTCTTTTTTATTGCATCATCTTGCTGTGTCAGCTCTCTGTGTATGTGGCGCCACTCCTGGGCAGGATGTGCTTTTTGTGCAGGGCATCTCTCCTTGCGGGGTGCACTCCTTGCGCGAGGCGCCCCCCTATGCAGAGGACACTCCTGCATGGCATGGCACTCCTTGTGTGCAGCAGCCCTGTGCATGGGCCAGCTCACCACACTGGCCAGGACGCCTTGGGTTTGAACCCAGACCTCCTATATGGTAGGCGGACACTCTATCAGTTGAGCCACATCCACTTCTCTGATCCAGTCTTAATGAGTCAGAGTAGGTTTCTCTGAGGAAAGATATAAGAATTAAGACAAGAGGATAAATAGGAATGAATTAGGCAAAGGTAAGAGAAGAGAAAGAGTTTCCTTGCAAAACTCTTCATCTGGGAAGAGCTCGATTCATTCCAGGAACTAAAAGAAGGCCTTCAAAGCTGTAGCCCTGCAAGAGAGGGAGACCAGACCATACCAGATTTTATGGACAATGTTAAGGATTTTGCCCTTTATCCAAGGGCTGTGAGAAGTTTTAATTGGGGATGGGGAGGTGGTGGCAGGCTCAGATTTGGATTTTAAATAATGTCAATTTGTATTCATTGTGAATTGGGGGATGGGGGCAGATAGATGCAAGGTGGCCATTTAGAAGGCCCATGGCAGTAATTCATCAAAGAAATGACGCTAGCATAGGTTAGGATGGTATCAGTGAAATTGAAGAGAAGTGAATAAATTTGAGAAATGCTTTGGAAATAGAATTCAAGGGACTTGTGGGTGTATGAGATGTGGAAAATGAAAAAAAAAAAGAGGTGTCCAAAACAGTTCTGATGTCTCTTCCATGTGCAACTACCTCCTGAGATAATACATACTGGAAGAGGACCTAGTCTAGGAAATAGAAGTCTTGAATTTGATATTGCAGTTGTTGAATTTGAGTTTCTGAGAGTCATCTAAGTGAAGGTGTCTAGTAAGCTGGAACCCAGAGGAGCATACTGAGCTGGACATGTGCATTTGGGAATTTTTGGTACATAGATGGCAATTGATACCTTAGATTAAAAATCACTTAGGTGGATTGTATAGAGAAGAGGAAACTGATATGCTGGTGAATGTTCAACAACCAGCTAGATGTCAGAGAAAGGTACTGATTTGTAGTGCTTACAAATTTCCATGGGTAAATGACTGATTTTGAGCTTCCAGTGGTATAAGAACCGGATGAAAAGAATCCTGAAAATAAACAATTAGCTCTTACATACGGGTATGAACCAACTCAAACACATAGAAAAGGACCTAAAACCAAGTCTTTAGCCATGCCAACATCTAAAGCAAGTTAGAGAAGGATGAGGCTGCAAATAGGATAGAAAAGGAATAACTAGAAAAGTAGAAATAAAACCAGAAGAGTATGATATCAAAGAAACCAAGAGAAAAGCATTTCAAGGAGGAAGAGATTAATCAATAATGTCAGATGCTTCAGGGGTCATGTAAGATGGGAGCTACAATATACAGTACTTTAAAAATGTCGAGGTCACTTGTGAATATAGAGATCCTATTTCTGGGGGGAAATGGAATATTAGATTGGGGATATTTGAGGAAAATAATAGATTGATGTAGGAGGAGAGAAAATGGAGATGGTAAATATAGATAACTCAGAAATTTGACAGTGATGAATCATAAGAAGGTGACCGATGGAGGGGGTTTTGGACCCAGGAATTTTTTTTTTTCTGTGAAAGACTTGAGTATGCTTCAATATTGAGGAAAATTATCTATTTGAAAAAGAAAGGTTGAATATATATATATAGGAAAGAGAAGAGGTAATTGATATGTTCCAAAACAGGGGCATTGATTTATACGGTGGGAAAATGCTATCTTTGCTGTTAATAAGGAGGGAAAGGGTGGACAGCATATGCTAAGCAAGTCAGTAGGTCTGGTAGTGGGAGGCTGAGGGATTGTTATCTATTGATGAACTGCTTCTGTATTCAGATGGCTTCTGTTTCCTCTGGAGTGTAATTATTTGCTGCTGTTTAGAGAGGAGGTGAGGCTGGAAGTTTGGCAACAATGTAAACAGTTTAAATACTTGTAGAGAATCAAAGATCTATTTGACTAGAGACACATCATATGTTTCCTGAGCATATGATTATCACAGCAACCATGAGCAGAATTCAATTGTCCAGGAGCAAGCACAAAGAAAGCACAATAGTTAACTTCATCTAGAGTTGAGTCTCGATCAAATGGGTCAATTAAAAGTTTGAGCTAGTGAATGATGCTGTTAAGAATGTAACTGAAATGACAAATCAAAGAATCTAAAGAAATGAAGTAGAGGCTGATGGATTAGAGAAGTGTCAAAGGACCATTGCACTGGAAGACCTCATCATGTAAAAGAAGTTGAACAAACTAGCTGTTAAGGATAGCAGGATATGGGTAGTAAACAGAATGGCTTGAGTTACTGAATTTGGTGGGTAAAATACTTTCAAGTGATAACAAGACTAGGCTATATTAGTCCTGTCCTTTCCTCCAGATTTATCTGTGAATTCAGTCAAATCCTCTTTAGAATCAATATATAGATGGCTTTTAAATTTCACCTTTTACTGATTGCAAAAGAACATTAGCATTTTTGTTGGTTGTCAACTACTTTTTAAAAAGAGAAATAGAAAGAAGGTAAAATGGTTTCAAAACAAATGGATGAAACTTACAAATCAGCATGTGCATGATAGAATCTGACGATGAAAAAAAAAAAGGGCTACACTGGGAAATGATTCATCCAGAATACCATTTGAATAGAAGCGATTTCTATATGCTACATTTTAAAATGACATTTTCCTTTTTTTAGAAGATATGAAAAATAAGGTTGGAAAAAAAATCCCAGGGTTTTCTATATTTTAAAAAGCATACCATCAATTGGAAATTAAAAGTAAAAATTATAAAGTACCTTACTCTATATTCTGATGAATAATTATTTAAACAGTATTGAATGAATTTTTAGTGAGAGAGAAAAATTAAGTGGCCTATCTTAACTGAGGTGATTACGACATAGTAGAACATGGAACTTGGGGCCGGAAGATCTGAGATCTTAGAAGTAACACAATGCAATATTTTCCTTTTCTTTTGTCAAGAAAGTGTATTATTTGTTTGATTGAGAGATTAATTACCCTCCTTTTTAGACTATTAAGTAAGGTCCATGAAGGCAAGGATTATGTTTGTTTCTAATCGTCATTGTCATTTATTGACATATCTTTATATAGAACATAGAACATGGTAAGTATTTGATTTGTTGAATAAATGAATCAATGAATAGGAATCATATAATGTATAAAGGTCTTATGGCTTTGAATTATTCTTTTCTTTTATAATGTTATACATAAATAATATTAACAAATCGAAATACCACTTTTACAATTTATGTATTTTATTAATGCAAAGAATATTGAAATAGACTGTTTAAACTTCAGATAGGAGATTACATACTCAGTTTTGGCACCCTTTAAGTGAATATAGAACTCTGTGTCTATCACCAATAAAATCTAACCTTTAATTTTAAATCTTACAAGTATTAGAGATGTTAGAGATGCTATGAGCTTAGGGAGTGAGATTCCCTGAAATTATCATCTTTAATTTTGCTGATTTGTTTCTCATCTTTAATCATGCTGACTTACTGACAATGTTAAAAATTCATTGTTTCATTTTACAACAGTTTGTAATGGGTGTGATTTTTCTCATTCTTCAAATGAGGAGACTGAGCATATAGAAATTATGAGATAGTTGGCATGCTCCAAATAACCACGTTTTTGTTTTGGCTAAGGTTTACATTAATTGGAAGTCAAACTTGAGTGTTCATATAAAATGTAGAAACTCACACATATGTAAAGAGGCCTTTATAAGATGAATAGACTTTTATTCTAAAAATCTAATTTTTTTTCCCCTTAGTGTCAAAATTACAGTTTTAGATTTGTTCTAGGGGATCTGTGTCTTTTCCCTGGTGGTCTGAATTATGCAAAAGGATACTCTATATTCTTTTGTGTTGGGGATTTGTCCTCTGTTGTTTTCTCTGCATTTCACTGCTACTTAATAATGCATTGTGCTTCAAAGTGTTCCTCTCTCTTTCTCTCTCCCTCTTGACCTCTTTCCTCCCCATCCCCTCCCTCCTCATCTATCTTTTATACTATCTGTTTCATGAGGGGAAAGGTGGGAGTGTGCTGCAGGAATGAAAGACTCACACACCAAAACTCTTATGCAGGGAGGGCTTTGTCAGGTTTATTTCTCTTGCTTATATATCATGTATTTTTTCATTTTGCCAAGGACTGGTTAAAGTTAAATTTCTCAAGGATGTTTTGTCTTGGAACAAGAAACCTTGTACCTAGGCTCACATGCTATCTAGCTGCAGAGATGCAAGAAGAAGTCGTTTTCAAACTTCAAGCGAAAAGAGATGGCTTGTGCAGAGATAA
Source organism: Dasypus novemcinctus (assembly GCF_030445035.2). NCBI lineage: Eukaryota > Metazoa > Chordata > Mammalia > Cingulata > Dasypodidae > Dasypus > Dasypus novemcinctus. The sequence continues at coordinate 47,458,968 of NC_080685.1, read as the reverse complement.
GCAAGAGCAGAGCTATTTTTGCTCTGAAGCAAGAACAGATGAGCTTTAATAAATCATTTAACCATGCCCTTGCAGAGGTGGTGGGACTAATTCCCACAGGAGTGAGTTTCAAATAAAATAAACAACACTATATCTAATTATCTGGTCTCTAGAAATTCTACTGTCTAAAATATTTTTAAATGAACTTTTTTCTTTATAAAAGTTTTATATAAAATCTAGAAAATACAGAAAAGTAGAAGAAAAATAAATCTTAAGCTTTGAGTATACTTTTCGACTTTTTTCATTTGCTGCAAAATCATATATTTGATACATGATTGTTTAGACCGATTTTTTAAAGTTTCTTTTTGTGATTTTGTAAATAAATAGTATATCTGAAGAACACAGGTACAATATAAAGAAGAAATTAGTAAACCTACATAGGATCCTACCACCCAAATTTAACCATTATTTAGATCTTGAGATATTTTCTCAACATTCATGTTATATATATATATATATATATATTTGTTTTGTCTGTGCATTCTGGTTTTAAGTATTCTTAATGGAAGAGAACTCCAGACTCTGAAGAGTCTAGATGAAATATGGTATATAGAATGGTCTATTGACAATCTTTGTTGGTATTTAAATAGTCCTTAACTAAGGAAGAAATGCTGCCTTCAGTTTTTCAATATAATTTAAAAATTAAACTATAAAGAAAACTATAAGATAGAAAACAATTTAACCCCTTTGACCTTAGGCAACAATGAAAAAAGGTAATGCAACCACATGGTTAGGGCCATTCAGTTCAGAAAGCTGGAAACTGAGAAGTATCCCCTTGCCCCCCAAACTGTACATTCCCCAGTAGCAACTACTTTTTACAAATTCTTGAGTGTCCTTCCAGAAGAATGTTCCCAGCCTATACCAGATATTAAAGATTTAGGTCATCATCATTCAAGTTCCTTGGCAATGAAACTCTTTAGTATTTTACTGTATGATGATCTTTTGCAGTAGGAACAGAATTTTTTTGTTTAGGATTAATTTACAGTTTCCCTACTCAGTCTTCAGCTTTCTTGTTTTTTACATAATCATTGGCATATTGTTCCTTACCATGTAGCATCTTGCAGAACCACTGCTTTTTGTTACTTCACATCTGTCCCTGCCTTCCCCCCCTAACTCATGAAAGATTCTATTTCATTCTGTTGCCTTTCTTGCTAGTGTTTTGGGTATAGACTGGATGTATGCTCATAACATTAAAAGAGTTAGGCACATTAGTTATTACTGGTAAAATTTGAACAAAGTGTGATTGAATGTGAGGAATCTGTTTTATTATGTATAAATTATATTTTTAAATGTTGAAAGTCTGGCTTGAATTGGGGCTGTTTTGTGCCAAGTCCAGATGTAGTCCTGTTATAGCCCTAGAGAGCTTTTAAATCTAGGGAGTAAACAAAGTGTCTCCTGAAAGGCAAATCAGAAAGTTAAGTTTAAATCAAGTGTGAACACAATTTGTACTTGGCATGATACTTAAACCATTTTTCATAGAGGAAGTAGTACTGGCTTGGGAGAGTTTCCTTGTCTGTAAATAGAAATTATTCTTATGCAGTTTTAAAAGGTCTCTTTGAAGTAAATCACAGTTCACAGCTCTGGATGAAGGAATGAGCTAATTTTTCAAGATGGTATGAAATATGTTTTTTTCTTGGTATGTGGGTATTGTCATGAAACTCTTGGTTAAAACTGCAAGAGTATACACTTAGGATCTTAGACTTTTTTGAAGTCTTATAGACATCATTATTGTTGCTGTTTTGGGGGGGAGAGAGGCGGGAAGGTACGAGGATTGAACCCAGGACCTCTTGTACATGGGAAACAACTGCTCAACCATGGAGCCACATCCACTTCCCAATAAGAGTTGGTTTCTTTGTTTGGTTGGTTTTTGTTTTTAGGAGGTACCAGGGACGAACTTGCTACCTTGTACATAGGAAGCAGGTACTTAACCCCTTGAGTTACATCTGCTCCTTTTCTTTTTGATGCTTATTTATCGGAGTTTCATTTCATGCTTTGCAGAGTAGCAAAGTCTCCTTTCAACACCTCATTAGAGTACTAGATTTCTGAGGGAATGTTTACAGATTCTTGCTTTCCCAGTAGAGTGTGGTCTCTGATATCTATTTAAATTTTTTTCTTTTATAATAAAAAAGTAATTTGTTTATGTTGTTTTTTTCCTAGAGGTCATAACTACCTTAGAGTAACAGAATAATTTTGGGCAGCATAGTGTATGATTTCTGTAGTTTCCTAAATAACATCTGCATTGTAATTTTTTGGTCTCTTAAATTGATTATATATTAGAAGGACATATCCCACTGACTTTTGGCTCCTTGATATTCAGGAATTGGGATACAAATGAAAAGGAGTACTTTATTCAACATGCTTGATATCATAGGGAACAGGATCAGTCCCTCTATTCCATTTCATAATTTCTACTTCCCTTTGCCTACATGACTGTTAAAATGTAACAGAACTTGATCCTATCTAGAATTATTTGATTTTACATAGGGGAGTAGTTAAATCACTCGATATTTCATTGTATTAGGCCCACTGAAATTAATAGTTTCTAAAGGGACTTTTGCATCATTTTCCACAGGCAATACTGTTTAGTGGGAGAAAGCATGGGCTTTTGGGCTTTGCAAAGTCTGAAGGACCAGAGTTTGAGTTCTGACTGCCATTTCTTTGCTTTGTAACCTTGGGCCATTGTTCAGTTTTTCTGAGCGTTGGAATCCTTGTCCATTAAATAGGAATACTACCAACATTATCTATTTTTGTAAGAATGAAATGAGATAATGTGTATAAAGACACTTAGTATGTATTCTAAAAATAGTAGCCATTATTGTTATCATCATGACTTTTGCTATCATTAATTTCTTAAAGTTTCAATCATTTTCCAGTTGCTAATTTATTAAACATTCTGAGAAATGTTTGCCTGCTTTTTGAGGAAGAGGAAAGGAAGAAAAGTCATTTTAACAGAAGAGAGGGTGGAATAATGAATAGAGCATTCCCGATTTGTTTGTCATTTATTTCAAGGGAGATTCTTGTGCACTGATATTCACTAGAATTTGAAAGAGATCAGGAGACTGGGTTCAGCAACAGGGTTGGGTGAAGAAAGGAGATTCGTTCTTTGCTTTATATAATTTGGAGAACATGATCTACCCCTCACAGCCTTCATACTATTATTTTCACGCATGCAAATTTTAATTACTTTATATCCCACAAGAGATTATTGTTTTGTATAGCCATTAATCATTTATATTTACCCACATATACTCCCATTGTTCTTCATTCCTTTCTTCAATTCCTTGAATCATCTGTGTTTATTTTCTTTTTTCCTTTAGAACTCCCTTTAGAATTTTTACTAACAATAAATTTTTTCAATTTCTCCCTATCTGGAAATGTCTTCATTTAACCTTAACTTTTGAAAAATATTTTGGCTGCTTATGGAATACTTTGTTGGGAGCCATTTTCAGTTCTAGAATTTCCACTTGATTAAAAATAATAGATATGACTCTGGTAAAATTTTCTATTTTGACATGTGTTTTCTTAAACCTGTCATTGTTATTTGGAAGCCTATGTCTGATAATAACAGTGTTATCCATGGATCTCTTTTTACTGTCTGTTTTTTCTCTTGCTTCTCTTTGATATGTCTGGTGCCATTGTATGCTGGGTTTTGTGTATGAAAAGTTGTAGAGTTTCTAGAGATGAAGGGGGTTAGAATGGAGGAAATATCATTGCAGTATGATCCAGGACTAAGCACTGACTAAACGCAAAGCTATTTCAAATATTCTAAAGAACAGTTTACCCATAGCATTGGGTTCCAGGAAATGCAACAGAAAGATTAGAGTATTTACCAGGGATCTCTTCTTTAGCAGGTTTGAACTCTCATTTTTCTCTCCCCAGACCTCCAGAAACTCCACTGAGCTTTATAGCTACTTTCTGCTCAACTTTATAGCCTTACACCCTTTGGAATTTAAAAATTTTCAGCACAGATTTGAGCTGATGTTTCTGATTCTCTTCTGTTGTCTTTTCTTTGCTCCTCAAAGTTTGGGTGTTTTGGTAGGCAAAAACTCCAAGTTTTGTCTCCCTGTCTCTGAAAGATTGCCCAAAGCTCTGCTAGTTTCTTTATCTCTTGGCATCTTTCCTCTGCCAGCTTCTTAGGCTCCTCAGTTTCTTTCCCAGTTTGGTTCAAGACTTAGAATACGTCCATGGTATAGAAGCAGTACAAAGACTGTTGCGCTCCCTTCACTGAACTTCTTGTCTTTTGGATCTTGGATATTCAAATACTAACTGCTTGGAAGGGCTTCAAGATCATCAAACAGATTTTTTTTTTCATAATCTACTTTTCTAGTTGTTCTTGGAAACTGGTGTTGGTTTACTCTAAGTACTTAGTCATAGCTAGAATCAGTAGTTTCTCAGTTTATTTATTTTATACTAAAACTGTTTTCTGGGTAGGATGTAGGGCAAAAGTCTGCTTCCTCCCTCAGAATTAAAGAGTGATTCAAGAGTATAATTGGCAAGTTTTGTGTTATGTTACCTGGAGAAATGGAAGTGCCAGTTTTTATTGTTTTTCATTTATCTCACTGTCTTTGCCCTTTTGCCTTCAATTAGATGTACCACCATTTCTTCCATTTTATAATTTTATTTATTTTAATGAAGGTAATGTTTCAATGACTAATTTGCATGAATGAATATTTTAATACATGGTAAATATTGCATAAGCTACTAATATTTACATTTTCTGTTCAAAGGAAAATAAATGCTAGAATGCACAATGAGGCCTAAACTCAAGACAACAGCCTTGTTAGGAGCAAGGTGGAAAAATGTATGAAGAAAGGCTTTTATTAATGTCATACTATGCCCCTTATTTTATGTTTATTTTCTCTTGTAAATGTGACTTGAAGAAGATTGTGGGAAAAATTAAATAGTGTCTTTAAAACTACTCATCTACATCACAATTTATGAATATAATCATAAACATATCTATAATTTCACCATTAGGGTTTATAAGTAAATCACTTCCATAAAGAATGCACTCATATATCCTAACTGTTGAATCAAGTAGCATGTCCAGAATTAACAATAAAACATTTGGATTCCTTTCTTCCTTATGCCCTTAGTTTCTGATTGTAATGAAAGACATTTGGGGCTGGAATATTTTTATTAACATATAGTGGGAAATCCTGCTTAGTGGTCAAGGCACAGAGGCCAGTCTTTGCCTTGCCTTTTTTTTTCCCCCCTCTTCTCTGTGCTAGCCATGAGAATTCATCTCAAAGACCTCCACTAGAGGGAGCTTAATTGACCAAGTGCCCCAGCTGCTGTGCTCTAAAAACCACCATAGCTTTTGCAAACTAGGCCATGCTTCCTAGGGGCTGCTTCTAGCCATTTGAGTTAGAGGAGCAGGGAAACTAAAGCATGCTTGTCCCTGGGAGACAAAGGATTCCGTTGAAGGCTGATTTTGTCTTGAGCCCTCCTTGATGCCTTCTTGAGCCCTCCATGGACTCTACAGTCATCTAGAATGATTCTACTCAGCTTTCCTTCCCTTTAGCCTTCTCTTGGGATCAGACTTAGGCTGCAATCTGTCAGCTTTCCCAGCCTTCCCTGGCTTCCTCCCCCTTTTGTCTTATGAAAATTATTCTTAATAAAATTTTTGCATATTTAATCCTAATTTAGTATTTGCTTCTTGGTGAACCTGGAATAACACATTCTCCTACTATTTCTATAAAAAGATACTATGATATAAAGTTACCAAGGAGAGAAAGGATATTTAGTGTAATTGTAATGACAATAATATTTTAATGCTACTAGATTATTAAATTTAGAAAAGTGAAAATGTCATATAATTGAGAGCTAGCCTTTCAGAAATATTTCCTTATATTAGTTTATTGATAGGTTTTTCAAATGTAAACTTGCTTTTAGTGGTCTTTTTGAATTATTATAGTAGGCAGATCTACAGAGCTCATGATCTAAAATAATGTCAGTTTACTCAGGGTAACTGGATGGCTGTGAAGTATTAAGCAGATCATAAATCATCCTTGAGATATCCAAGTATATTTAATGAGGAATTAGAAGGAGATATTTCAGAGGGTGTGTCGATAATATTAATATATTGGTGAAAAGTAGAATAGTTCAGTATAATAAATAGGTATGACACATTTGTTTTCTGCAAATATTTGATAATTCTTGTTTTCATTTTGAATGACTTAAGCAAGACTGCTTATATTTTATATGTCAGTATTAAAATTCTTCTATCTGTCTTTGCAGAACCATAGCGAAAGATATGTTTTCATTGCAGAGTGGTATGACCCAAATGCTTCACTTCTTCGACGTTATGAACTTTTATTTTACCCAGGGGATGGATCTGTTGAAATGGTAAATGAACCTTATTTTGCTTGAATGTTGGTAAAGTGGGTGAAGATGGGATAGGGAGAGGAGTAGTATTGCCTTTTATATAGTTGTTTTTTAAAATACATTTATATATTGTAATGGAAAATTTTATATGCATTATAATTCCAATGCAAGAAGATAACTGTTCCATTATTTTTATGTCAAAAATAGTAATTAATGTATTTTGGTTAGAAAACTCAAGTGGAATTCATATTTTAGATTAAGCAATAGTCAGTATGTGTTTATAGGTATCACAGTCATAAATATGTAAACATTATTGAAAGCTATTATCTCGTTAAAAACTTAAAATGAAGAAGATTGAGTTAAGAGCATTTTGTTTATTTTAATGTGTCCCTTCATTGGTTAACCTCTTTCACAAATGGATCTATTTGTTTTGGAGATTTTGCATAGATAAGAAAGTAGAGATTTGGGTGTGTGACTGTTTTTTTCTGGGATTTCATAGGCACTAATTTGCTGGGGTGACTGGCAATAAACAAATATTTTCTTCATTGTTTTTTAGTATTAATATGTTATAAGAAATGTTTATGTATTAGTTGGATTGGACTAGAAAATACAGAAGTTGTATTAATAATATAAAAAAATTATCATGTTTTCAATATGTACCTAAAAAGAAACAGAATGGTAATGTATCTGATAAAATAGAATTAAGAATGTTTTCTAATTTATAATATTAATACTTCCAATTGGTAAGTTATAGTTTTGTTTTATTGTTGTTTTGGGTTCTAGCATGATGTAAAGAATCATCGTACCTTTCTAAAGCGGACCAAATATGAAGATTTGCACTTGGAAGACTTATTTATAGGAAATAAAGTGAATGTCTTTTCTCGTCAATTGGTGCTAGTTGACTATGGGGATCAATATACAGCTCGTCAGCTGGGCAGTAGAAAAGAAAAGTAAGAAAACAATTAAATAATCTTTTTTTAATTCATTACATTATGTATGAGACTTGGTACCAAAATTCTAATTTTCTGATTCTGTCTTAAGTTTGCAAATTTTAGAGATTTTTCTAGTAACCCAATTCAGTGTTTCTGCATTTTCAGAATTTTGTGGAGGCTATTCTGTAATTTGCTACTTCTTCATTCACAAGAGCAAAGTGATATTATAGTCTTAGGCAGTGATTTTTTGGGGGGGTGGGAAGAACAAATAAAATCTTTCTATATGCCCTCATAAGTCTTTGTAACATGCATCTAATTGGACCTGAGAATTGAATGTGAACAGTCTTGTTGTTTAGGATAACAATGGCTTAAGAAAAGAAGTTTTGAACATCTTTTCAAAGCACTGAAAGATTTTTTCACTTTCATTGCCATATTTTTGTACTTAGGTATTTCTTGATGTATATACAATAGGATAATCTTAGGTTTTATTTTGTACTGTCTTTAACCATTTCCTAAGTACTTAATGTGGACAAGTCTGCAAGCTGCTCACAGATGAGCAAGCAAAATACATATCAACAAAAATAACTATTAGACACCATAGAAAATAGTGAGTGCCATAAGCCTGAGGGAAATTCAGAGTAATGCAAAGTTATTTCAGTTGTAGAAGAACAAGGATGGCTTTGTAAAGGTTTCTGAGCAGGATCATGAAAGATAGACTAAGGTTTTACCCAGGCAGTTCAAGTGGTAGAAAAAAGAATGCTGGTTAGAGGGACAAGTATGAACAAAGGCACAAAGGCAGGAAATTGTTGGTCACACACAGGAAAGAGCCAGTTCTGCTTGACTAACTTGATCGTTAAAAAAAATATATATATAAGCTCCATTTTGCAGATGTGGAAGTTGACACTGAGAGATGTTAGGTAACTTGTCTAAGGACACAAAATGTGGCAAAATTAAAGCCTAAAGTTAATATGACTCAAGAATATGAGGATTTAACCATAGGAAAATGGATAGGACCTGTAAATGGTTGTCCTCATTCTGCCTTAATTCATATTTGTCTCTCCTAGCACATATTCTCACACATTATAGGCACCTTACCTGTCTTAGCTGAATGAATTAATGATAATTTTAAAATTATTATCTACTCTTTCCTTCTTCCATTGCCTCTCTATTCTCAATTAGTGTCCTTTGATTTAGTTGACAAGGAAGTTTTTGTTTAGAATGTTTGTTATTATTGTTTATTATAGATATTTGTATACCATCTTAATGTATGCCCAATAAATGTTGACTGGCTGATCATTTGAAGAAAGACAATATGAGTGTTGAAAAAAAAAAAAAGAAGACTTTAAGGAAATTGTGATGCAGGAAAATTTTCTGTTTTGTTCACAACTGTATACCTGAACACCTGTTTTAGTAATGCCTTAAACAGTTACTGATTCACAAGAAGTATCCCACAAAAATTTGTTGAATGAATGAATAAATGAATTTGCATTGTTGAAAATGGCTGGGGGAAGATTTTACAGCTAAGTGGTTAACTGGTATTCCTGCCTGCCTTCGTATGACTCTTCACATGAAGTAGAGACACCATAGCATGGTACTTTCCATGTTTGTCTCTTTATTCTTCTCTCTTTACGGTTTGTCTAAGTCACAGTTTGCCATTCTGAATTTCCCTCAGTTTCAATTTAGAAGAGAAACAATACAAATTTGAGATGTAGTAGGAAATTAGGCTATGTAGAAAACAAGGACTTTTGATAATGTTTATTTTCTGAACCTCAATTTTCAGTGTTATCAAAATGACATTTTAATTTTCATTCTCTACATTTATGAGTTTGCAATCTTCTGAGAGTACAATTAACTATATTTAAAATGAAATTTTAATTTTCTCATTTTTCTTTGCTCTGACTTCTGTCTTTTATATTTTGTATTTTCTTGGGAGATTTGGGCATTTTTGGAGTGATTGTTGCAGTAATTAGAAATAGAGATTGTTGGTAGAAGCTAAAAAAATGTGTTTAAAAGGTTCCAAAAACTATTTTATTACGTAGGAAAAAAAAATCAGGCAAACTGTTTTTTGAGATCTGCCTCTGAGCCAGCGCCATAGTAACATGACAATTCTTTCTGTGCTTTCCCTAACCCTTCCTTACAAGTTTTTTAATAGTTCTCCTGATGGCTGAATGCTCTGTGCTGGTGTCAGTACACAGGTGGTGATGGATTGGAGAGGTGGTAATGCCTCATAAAAAGGAAGATGACAAGGATTGCCAGGATAACTGTAAAAGAGGGCTAAAATATTAAGATGTCAGATAAATAGGAATCTTTTATTGTTATTGAACCTTATGGTAAAAGTCTGTGAGATTAAGGAAAAGCCACCCAAAACTCCTTTATTCACTACTAATAAATAATTATAGCTTTTATTTATTGAAGGCATGCTTTATTGCCAGTCACTGTGATATGTACTTTACATTTACATTTCAACTCAAGACTCTTAAGTACTCATTTAAACTAGCAAAAGGAAATGAATTAAGGAGACAGTGTCAAATATCTATCAAATCAAAATAAAATAATAGCCATAATAATTATAGCATATGTATATCAACTCTGGTTTGTCTCAAATGAATATTTTTTATTCTATTTTATGGAATAGTTAAGTAACTGGGTCACAGCCACGCAGAAAACCAGCAAACCCTGTTCTGTCTAAAAGTCATTCTCTTTCCATTAAATCTCCAGTCCATTCTCTTTCCACTAAATTAACCTTTTAAAGTGTTATTGAATGGGACTGATTTCCAGTAAAAACAGGAGGAACAGAATTATATCTGCTTTCAGTGACATAAACTGTTTCACCATTTTCATTTATGATTCTTTCCTAACTGCATGTGGGTTGGCAAACTCAGCAACCATTTGGGTGATTTAAATAAACTTGTAAGAATTTTTAAAATGTATTTTTTCATTTTAGATTGTAAGTGTAGAAATATGGAGATTTACGTGTATTTCTATCATGATCCCACAGAAACAGCTTCTGTGTAATAATTATAATTTGATGTATTTCTCAGTTTTGTGTAGTATCAAGTAAAGTTTATGAGTTAATTACATCCCTATTGTATTAATTTTATTCAATTTCTTTCTTTCTGGAGTAAAGCCCGGGGTGGGGGTTGGAGGACAGGGTGAAGTTTGTCTCCATGGAGCCCATTAGCTAATTATGAGGCAGTTATCCAGATAATTAAATATAATTCATTTCAGTCCACAAATTAGCTTCAACTTTCCAATTCCCTTTGACTATAGAAATCTGACATTTGACTCACATTTCTGTCCTGTCTCTATAAAACTCCTCAAAGCAAATGGATAAATCAATGAATCAGATTATTATTATTATTATTATTTTTTTTTTGAGGAGGAGGAGGTACTCAGGACTTCGTATGTGGGAAGCAGACCCTCAGTCACTGAGCTACACCCACTCCCCAAATCAGATTATTTTGATTTTAATTTTAGCTAGCTATGAATTATGTTTTATGGTTCTCTTGTTTAGATGTAAGGACAGTACAATCTGTGTATTTCTAAAATTCTATTTTCCCAAATTGGAACTATTGAAATCTTATGTATACAGTCATCATTGTTGATGTCATTGTCATTTTAAGGAATTATGATAAGATCCATGTACAGGCATTCCTCACTTTATTGCACTTCACAGATAATGTCTTTTTTACAAATGAAAGGTTTGACACAATCCTTTGTCAAGCAAGTCTGCTGTGACATTTTTTCCAACAGCATGTACTTACTTCATGTCATTCTGTAACATTTTGGTAATTCTTACAATATTCCAAACTTCATTATTATTATATCTGTTATGGTGATCAGTGATCTTTGATGTTACTATTGTAATTATTTTGGGGTATCAAGAACTGTGAACTCAATCAATAAATGTTATGTTTCCCAACTGTTCCTTTGACCCACTGTTCTCCTATCTGTCTCCCTGTCCTCCAGCCTCCTTATTCCCTGAGGAACAGCAATATTGAAATTAGGCCAGTTAATAACCTTACAGTGACCTCTTAGTGTTCAGGTGAAAGGAAGAGTCACTGTCTCTCACTGTAAGTCAAATGATAGAAATGATTGAGCTTAGTGAGAAAGTCATGTAGAAAATAGAGATAGGCTGAAAACTAGGACTCTTGTACCAGTTATCCAAGTTGTGAATGCAGAGGAAAAGGAAATTAAAAGTGCTACTCCAGTGAATACATGAATGATAAGAAAGTGAAACAGCCTTATTACTGACATGGAGAAAGTTTTAGTGGTCTGGATAGAAGATCAAACCAGCTACAACATTTCCCTTAAACCTAAGCCTAATCCAGAGCAAGGCCCTAATTCTCTTCAATTCTGTGAAGGCTGAGAGAGGTGAGGAAGCTGCAGAAGAAAAGTTTGAAGCTGGCAGAATTTGTTCATAGTATTTAAAGAAAGAAGCCATCTCCATAACATAAAAGTGCAAGATGAAGCAGCAAGTGCTGATACAGAAGCTGCAGCAAGTTATCCAGAAGATCTGGCTAAGATAATTGATAAAGGTGGCTATACTTAACAACAGATTTCAATGTAGATGAAACAGCCTTCTATTGAAAGAAGATGCCATCTAGAAATTTCATAGCTAGAGAAAAGAAGTCATAACCTGGCTTCAGAGCTTCAAAGAACAGACTGACTCTCTTGTTAGAGGCTGTTGCAGCTTGTGACTTTAAGTTGCAGCCAGTGCATATTAACCATTCTGAAAATCTGATGGCCCTTAAGAATTATGCTTAAATTACTCTGCCTGTACTCTGTAAATGACACAACAAAGCCTGGGTGATAGTACATCTATTTAAAACAGGTTTTAGTGAATATTTTAAGCCCACTGTTGAGAACTGTTCAGAAAAAAAGACTTCTTTCAAAATATTACTGCTCATTTACAATGCACCAAAGAGTTGTGATGGAGATGTATGAAATTAAGGTTCTTTTCATGCCTGCTGACACAACATGTATCCTGCAGTCCCTGGACCAAGGAGTTATTTTGACTTTCAAGTCTTATTATTTAAAAAATAGATTTTGTAAGGCTATAGCTGCCATAGATAATAATTCCTCTGATGGATCTGAGCAAGGCAAATTGAAAATCTTCTGGAATGTATTCACCATTTTAGATGCCATTAAGAACATTCAGGATTCATGGGAGGAGGTCAAAATATCAAAGTTCACCAGCACTTGGAATGACCAACCTTCATGGCTGTCTTTGAAGGGCTCAAGACTTCAGTGGAGGAAGTAATTGCTGATGTGGTAGAAATAGCAAGAGAACTAAAATTAGAAGTGGAGTCCGAATATGTGACTGAATTGAGGCAATCTCATGATAAAATTTGAATGGATGATGAGTTGCTTCTTATGGATGAGCAAAGAAAGTGGTTTCTTGAGATGCAGTCTACTCCTGGTGAAGATACTATGACCATTATTGAAATGACAACAAAGGATTTAGAATATTACATGAACTTAGTTGACAAAGCAACAGGTTTGAGAGGTTTGAGAGGATTGAGTCCCATTTTGAAAGAAGTTCTCCTGTGTGTAAAATGCTATCAAACCAGCATTGCATGCTACAGAGAAATCTTTCATGAAGAAAAAGTCAACCAATGTGGGAAACTTCACTGTTGTCTTATTTTAAGAATGCCATGGCCACCCCAACCTTAAACAACTGCCACCCTCATCAGTCAGCAGCCATCAACATAGAGGCAAGACCCCCCACTATCAAAAAGATAACTTGCTGAAAGCTTAGATGATGGTTAGCATTTTTAACAATACAGTATTTTTAAATTAAGATATGTGTATTATTTTTTAAGACATAATGCTATTGCATACTTAATAGACTACAGTATAGTATAAACATTTATATACAGTGTAAAACAAAAAATTCATGCAACTCACTTTATTATGATATTTGCTTTATTGTGGTGGCCCGCAACTGAACCCACAATATCTCCAAGGTATGCCTGTATTGTTAGATGATGTTAGGGTGGAAGTACTGTCAGCAGCTATCTTTTCTCTGAGAATCTGAAGTGCTATTTTATTATCATCTGGGTGAATGCCTGATATTCAATTTCAGTACTAAAATTGGGTCAGGCACATTATTTAAACTCAAGGCTAAATATTTCCTTGTCTAGCCCGAGTGCAAATCTTACTGCCAGCTAGCTGCTGAATCATGGCACGTCATATAGCACAGTTGTATGTGGAAGCAGAGAGAGGACAGCATGGCTGGATATGGGGCCAGTCTGGCTCTGCTTTAACCAATCCATCATCAAGAAAACAGAAGTTGTGCATCATCTTTTAATGCACAGTGACCCTGTTTACGAGCAAATGGGATTTCCATCCTTCTAGGGAGTAGTAACAGGCTGGGAGTTGGATGATAGTGAAGAGAATAGCAGATAGATGTGTAGTCATCATCCAACAATTGATAAAACTAAATAACAATATACTTTTTCAGTTTTGTAGGGCCCAAAGTATGCATACCAACAAAACAATTTTACAATGCAAATTTATGCTCTGATTGGAGGAATAAATTCTTACCAGGGATAAAGAAAATTTTTTTCTATGACTCTGCAGAGCCTCCTTCAGACTCTTTCACTTAAAATTATTTGTCAAATAAAAGGAATTTAGAAATTTGAAGCATACTGAGAAGAATCAATGGGCTGTAAAGGGAAGAAACAGAAGCCTTCTACAAGTGTCTTGGGGCCGTTTGGTACAGTGGTCTAGTCTCAGAAGATCCACTGATGTATAGTTTATAAAATCTATTTTAGGTTCAGAATTATAGCTCAAGAGCAAGACGAGCTCATGTTAGGTTTATTCTGTTTAAGAAGACATGGTAGCAGAATATGTTAGGAAGAGTATTAAATTATGATAACTTTTTAGATTTGACATTTAAAAGGAGAAAAATTTCATGACAATATTAGGAATTTTATATGACTTCATTGCTTTTACCCTGTGATAAATGAGGTATTAGAATATTTATTTTGATGGCTTTTTATCTGTTAAGAAGTTTATGAAAATCAGTGAAAAATAATACCAGTATCCTACAAACAATCCTTTAAGTTTGAACACTTTGCCATATATTAAATTATAACAGCTTATGTTCCTACTGCATCTCAGCCAGAATGTCAACCTATGAATCAAATTGAAAGGAGAAAGGCATCACTAGATTAGATGCCCAGCATTATACCAGATGCTAAATAGCACAGGGACAATGTAAGATAATCTTTGATCACAGGATCTAAATCCAGGTTAATTGAGTCTCCATCATATGAAACAGTAGCAAAATCTGAATTCTCAATATGGATTCTCCTGTCCTCATGGAGATGTACTAATTTAATAAGAGTCCATTGTCCAGAGGTGTATACGGGTGAACAACAAGCTATTTGGGATAGACCAACAAGCTATTTGGGGTAGAATCTAACTTCAAAAGGATTTAGGAATACTTCTACCTAGAGAGAGGGAGACTGACCTAAATAACCTTTTGAGTTTTTTTAATATAGTCCATTTAATTACAAATATTTACTTAATGCAAACATATTATTGCTGAGAATTTTTTTAAAGCACTGAAACAGTACTTTGTATTTTCTAGATTTTTATAGTTTAAGAATAATTTGAATGAGCATGCATTTTCTGAGATTAGAATTTGATTCATATGAGCCATTACACTTTTTCTTATTTGAAGATTTGGAAATGTCATCAGATATAAATTTGGAGAAATTTTATTGGGAGAGAAATATCAGTGAAATCTTGGTTATGTTAAATAGTCTTTGAAACAACCTCAGGCTTCAGGTATTGTATACTCAAACTGTACTATAGTATGCAACAAATGAAGTTTACAATACTTTAAAAAGAATCTATTCCTTTCTCTTTCCCTGGTTGCTGTGGCACTGCACCCTCCTCTTCTGTCTCTACCTCTCTTGCCAAATAATAGGGAGTGTAGTATAAGTCACTTGAGTCATGAGGAGCAGGGATACACATACTCCTGTTCTCTGATTTTATTCTTTTAAGCCAATCAGCCTAACAACCCAAGTGAACCAGGGCTGTCTCTCAGGAAGGAGAGCAGCAGAATATTAGTTCAGTCCTATTCTCACCTTTCTGAAACTACTCCCTCAGCACCATTTATTGTTACTTCCAAGACCAGAGGTGAATAGCTGAATCTTTGCTGCTAAAAAGCTCTTAAATGCAGTAGGATAGGATCTTAGTTCATTTACTGTGGACTTGCTGAAAATTTATCCTCTAATCTTTTTCTCATCCTTAATTGTCTATGACCACATTATCCAAGATGCCTTAAGATTGGTTATATGATAAGCCCCAAAGATAACATTACTGCCCCCTCCCCAATAATTCATTGAAAAATGCCTTACCATTGTTCAATTCCCAGGGAGAAATTAAAGTATATTCTGTAAAATAAAGTCAAATTATGTCTTCCCATTCTATTTATTCTCAGAGGTCTCTTGTTCAGTTAACAGATTAGAGGTGGATTTCCTTTTCAGTTCTATCCTAAGCCAACTTATCCTAGAATGGATTTTAATTGATAATGTATTTAGGTTAATTAATGACTTTTTGTCCTTTCTTTCTTTCCTGTTATGCTTTAATTGTGCCACTTCTAAGTAACATATAGCTCTTTTTTTCAAAGAAAATTCATTCTGAAAATCTGTAGATTTTTACTGGTAAGGTTAATACCTATAACATTTACACATACTGTGTTTATTGGCATTATGGTACATATTTCTACTATTTACTGAAAAAAAAATCATGAAATAATAGAGTCCCCATATAACCTCTTCCCCCCACTTTTCCCTATTAACACTTTGTGTTAGTGTGGTGCTTTTGTTGCAATTGATGAAACAATGTTATTGTAATTATATTATTAACTGTAGTCCATAGTTTACAATAGGGTTTACTGTGTTGTACAGTTCCGTGGTTTATAAAACTTCTTTACAAATTTTATTTCAAATTCAAAAAATTAAATGACAGCCAAAAGGCAGCTCAATAAGTTATGGAAGTATTACTCCAAAAAAGTTCTCTCCAGGCACTTTTATCTCATCAAATCCTGAAAACAAAGTCAGTTCTTCCTCCAGTGTTCAGAAAGATACACAGATGAACACAGATTGATGAAATAACATGATCCAGATCTTGTTAATGAAGACAGTGAAGAAGAGAAAAAAATGTTTAATCATATTCATTTCTCATAAAACTAAACCCGTTTTTCTTTTTTAATCTTTAGGATTGATATAGTACTGTCTTTGCTTTTGCAACAAAAATATTACAATTTTATTGTTAATGATAGTCTGTAAGGCACATTAGTTTTATTTTTTTGCATGTATCATCATATTCTACAGACCTTGTAATAGAACATCATTCCTATAAGGTACAGGATGAGGTTACTTTCCTTCTAGAGAGGTATCATGTTTCTTTCTGCCTGTTTCTTGGAGGCATTAGTAATCTGGATTACCTTTAACCAAGTTTAGAATTCGAATTTTCTAGAATACCTAGGTGATGTGAACTTGTGCTGCTAGACCATGTGTGGCCCAGTTCTTTATAGTTCATCCATATGGTATAGCCTTTTTTTTTTTTTCCGGGAAGTGTCAGGGATTGAACCTAGGACCTCGTATGTGGGAAGCAGGTGTTCAACTACTGAGCTGCATCTGCTTCCCTGGTAAAGCCTTTTGTCCAAATTTATTATAGGGAGGATTCTTCACTGGATTTTATTCCCCTCTCCCAGTCAGGCAGTACAAATTAAAGTTCAGATTGACCAGAGAGGCAATACTGTCAAGGCAAAAACAACTTTCATCCTTATTTTTATGGGTCTCCATTTTCCTTTCATTTTGTCCTAGTAATTACTTACTATCTAGTCATTTCTTTACCTTTAGAAAAGATTTTATCTGCCATTTTCAGTTTTCAGTAGAAGGATTGCTCTGAATAACTTTGCCATTTTGAAACTCAAAAACACTACTTCAGTGCATTTTCTTCTAAACTACAGGTGCCTCATATGAGGTTATTTTTCTTTATCCATGGGCAAGTACACACTTTACAATTGCAAAAAAAAAAGTATAAAAGAAACCATAAATTTAACTTTTGGTTGATATTTATAGTGGGTTTTGAGATATGGAAGGCGGATATGAATACCTTTTGGAATAGTTATATTTATTAATATGGATTAAAGTTTACCACTTTACTGTTTTAGGATAGCATTCAAAAAGTTTGTAGCACCGTACTATCCAGGATGTTTATTGTACAGTAATTGCTTAGTCATCTTTATCACAGACATGTTTGCTGCAGGTTTTGCTCAGAGGCTGATGGTATATGAAGACCAGTTTTTTTCATGGCTCTTTGAAATTTGTTATTTTCCAGAAACTCTGTATCCTGTCTGAGGTTTGTGAAGGCTGGCCATACTGTATTTTTCTTTCAAACACCATAGCTAAGAAAGATTTTCCTCTGCTTTTGTTTTCTTTTGAGAACATCTGATATTGTATCCTACAGTTCATGCCTCAATGCAAGCAGGAGGATGGCTGTGGTAGAACATTATACTAATGGGCCCAAGGAATCACACCTCTTGATATCCATGTCCTTGACTGGTCCCCTTTCACATTGATTCTGGACTTGATCATTTGGCTTGCATTGGCCAAAGGGACATCAGTGGACATACTAAATTGGACACTTAACAGTGCTTGTGCATTGGATGCCATATGACTATATCAGAAGTAGCCTGGTTTAGCCTAATAAGAATGAAACACTGAAGAAAGTCAGAGAAGCCTAGCAATCTCAGCTGAGTCCAACTGACCTGCCAGCCAAATGCAGATGTATGAATGAGTCCAGTTGAAACCACCACTCAGCCAATCCACAGAATCTTGAGAAATTAATGTTTATTGTTTTAGACCACCAGATTGTGGTTGGTTTGTTATGCAGCAATAAATAAGAGGCCCTATTAATCTTTTTGTGATCTTTTTCTTTGTGTGCTATTTTCATTTTTAAATAATACTTATGATTTCTGATGCTTCTCCTATTTTCTTTCTATTTTAATTTTTTAATTATTATCTTCTGAACAATTAAGTTGTAAAGATATTACAGAGGAATTTATTTAGAGTAATTAATCATATTAACCCATTGTCTCCTGTGGGCATTTACTTTTTTTTTATTTAGGAGGTACCAGAGATTGAAACCAGGACCTTGTACATGGGAAGAAGGCACTCAACCACTGAGCCACATTGGCTTTTCTGAGTTGTTTTTTCATTTGTTTGCTTTTTGTTTGTTTTTGTTTTTAGGAGGCAGTGGGACCAAATCCAGGAACTCGCATGTGGGAAGCAGGGTCAACTGCTTCATCCACAGCTGCTCCCCTCCTGTAGGCATTTAAAGAGAAAACTGAATTGTATTTAAACTAAGTTCTGTCAGTTTTGGACTTTTCCTGTTGTTTTCTGTTCACAAAAATTGATGATTGCTGATGTGTTTTATATTTTTATGTAAGAGCTGTGGTTCCTGAAATGTTATTCCAGAGTTTAAGATAAACAATTTATAGGTTGGTCTAACTTATAATATTTATTTAAATAATGTATACTGAAAAGTGAAAGGTTTTAACTGTAGCTTCAATGAAACCATATGGTATAAAATAATATAAGTGATTCATCAGCTTCAAAATAAAGAAAAAGATTGTCTGGGACAGCTTATAATAAACAGACTAAGATAAACAGTTTCTTTTATAACTCAAACATTTGAAAACCCAGCTATAAATTATATCCAATTGCAAGTAAGAATATTTGAATTATAATATCCTTAGCTGCATATGTCTCCTAAGTAAGAAAAGCTAACTATGAAAAGGACAACTGTTTTCCTTTTATGGAATCCTTAAATTGCTACCAATGTAATAACAACTGAAAATAAAGGAAAATGGCAGCAATTTTAATCCTAATTTTGCAATTTTTATGATCTGAATTATGACAACTAGGCTGGTTTTTAGCTTGCATTTGCAAATATTATTTTGGAGAATTCAGAGTCTTTTAATGATAGAAACATTTGAAATAAATGTGGTACAAACAAAAGGGACACAGAACTGGTACTCTTTTGAAAAAGAACTGAGTGTTTTGTGCTAATTATGCCACTGACCAGCTGTGTGACCTTTGCAAATGATCTCTCTGGGCCTAGTATCCTCTTCAGTGAAAAAGAAGGCACTGAATTATTAGCTTCTTCTCTAAAAGTCCATTTATTTTGTGCTTCAGAGGAAGAGAATGCATTGCTCTAATGTATTGTCTTTGAAGGAAAGCATTATTTTAAAAGCATGGTGCTCGCTCTTCACACACATTGTTGGATGAATGGACATTTGGTTTTTTGTCCATCACTTATGCCCATGAATAAAGAGGCAGCAGGAAAATTTATAATTATTTTCAAATCAGTGCTAAACTGACTATATAGCATACATATATTAAAATCTGAGAGACCAAAAACTAAGCTCATGATATACTCAGAGAAACCCAGAATTTAGTCATTTGAATAAAATATATTCCTAGATAAGGGAGAAATCTCAAGAGCTTGTGTTTTCTGTATTTCTAAATGACAGTGTTTCCCTCTAAGTTTTTAATGTAATTTTAGATTGAGTACCCAATTTTGAAAAAAAATAAACACATAAATTTTTAGGAGATACCCTTCTCTACATAATTAATTTTGATGCTTGATGATCCAGAATTATTGATAAGAAAACTATTGCTACCTGGGACTTATAAATAAAAACTGCCAAACTATTTTTATTTTCAACTTTATTCTTTATTTCTTTACAGAACATTAGCCCTGATTAAACCAGATGCAGTGTCAAGAGCTGGAGAAATAATTGAAATTATAAAAAAAGCTGGATTTACTATAACCAAACTCAAAATGGTGATACTTTCAAGGTAATTTGTTGATTATTTTCAGTGATGTAAAACCTGTTTTATTTTTTTGATCACCTTCTATCTTTCATGCCATTGTTAAAAAATAAAACTGCTTCCACTGAATGGCAAAGAATGGAATACTAATCTTATTAGAATTAGAAAATATGAGACAATAGTTAATCAGCTACATAAATAAATGATTGAATCCCAAGGACATGAGTTGAGATTATATATGTCTCATTTAACTGTTTGTTAACTTCCTTAATCACATCTGCTTTTATATCACCAATCTTTTCTTCTTAACATAGAAGTATAACATACTGTGTAAAAATGTAGAAAAGGAAATGAATGTCAGATTATTTCTTTTTGACAAGAGAGTGCTGAATGTTAGTGTTGAGATTTCCAAAATCCAATGTGATTAGAAGTTGCGCTTTCTTTTTACCCATTTATTATTCTGAAAAGCAATCTGTCCTATCAGACCAGATATTTTCTAAGTCATTTAGTGAAAATAAGACTTACCCATTTTATCTGTTCATTTCTATTACCAAGTAGCTAACATCAACCCAATGGTAAAGTTTCATTTCTACCCTGGGAATAATATTATAATATTTCTTATTTGCAGCATCAAAATGGGGACAGCCTTCTCTTCAGTTTTTTAGAGAACCTTTGGCAATAGACATACTAATTATCTTTCCTTGATAGTCCTTTTTAAAAATTTTTCCACCAAGTAGGCAAAGCAAAGACTGAAACTTCAATTCTAAAGGATGAAGAAGGGAAGTAGAGTTTCTGGTAGAGAAAATCCTGCTTTCTCTCAGGTCACTTCCTGTTTCGTTGAGTCTCTCCCACTACAAGGAACACAAATGTTTGCAGGGCACTAATGTGGTAGTTAGGCAGCCTTGGCCCCAATGGTCATCATACCATACTCCACAAGGAGTTTTTTTATTATTGTTGTTTGTTTAATTTTTTGGCCAGGAGTCTTCTTAATGCTTTGAGACATCATTTGTTCCTGGATATCTATTCCAGGGGAGAGTTGCTTTTTTGTCTCTATGAGATGGGGTCATTGGATAAACAGTAGGCATTGGGCATACAAGACCTTTGGTCTTCTGGGTTCACTTAACAGGCTTATCTCTTGCCACTCCTTGCAAAGGCTATCACAGCCTTTAGTTCCCTGAAAATGCTATGCTTTATCTCACCTCAGCCCTTTTGTACATAATTTTGTCTCTGTACATAATTTTGTACTCTATTTTGTCTTCTGTTTGTAGTCCATTCTTACTGAATATTCAGGGCCAACTCAAATTTCTAATAAGACTTAATTCCAAACATTCTTAACTGCTTCTTTAATTGTCTATGGCACTTTATACATCTCTTTTGATATTACTGTCAAATCTGGGATTTGATTTTAACCAACTTGCAAGCTAATGGTTAGCCTGTCACTCTTTCATAGATGCTAGCAGAAGGCTCAAGACTCCTGGGTCTGTGACAAAGGACTTTTTAGTCATGGCACAGCCAGCAGCATGAGCACCATACTTGTGTCAGTTTCCCTTACTTCCACGTCCCACAGGGATGATGTAATATGGGTCCAGATGGATGTTGTGTATGCAGTGGGTTGCCTCAAAACTGAGTAACATTGAACTTGACTTACCTGCTGTTTCACAGCAAATAGTAAACAAGCCTACTCTTTCTCCTGAAGAGAGACATTATTTCATCCCTTAAGATTGCTTGCTGTAAACACAATGCTAAGAGCAGTAAGGGCCTTGCATTCTTGGCATGCCTGGCAAGACACATAGGAGGGAGAAGGATCCATGGGACAGTTTCTCCCAAGGCTTAAATATTTTCTAAAATTATTAAAATGTAATTTCCTCCATTGTGATAATATCTGAACTCAGCAGCTGAGTTCTTTCTGACTTTGTATTTCTAGGCCTTGAATCAGTTCCTGATTTTCAATGTCAGCAATAAGTAAATATTTTATTGAAAGAATTAATGGATAGATTTCTGTAAACAAATGATGAGTTTCTTCAACAAAACAAAACAAAACAAAACATGACAACAACCAAAAACTTCCTTAGCTGGTGATGCACTTGCTGATATCTATCTCTTCTAAATTTTTTAAGGGATGAATTAGATAAGGAAGAGGGGAAAAAAACTAATGAATTCTGGTTTCAACTTTAGCTTTTGAATGGAGAAAGCTATGAGGTTAGTGACAGATTAGAAGGAAACAGTGAAACACTTCTAATAATTTATCAAGAATTTTCTTTTCATGGATATTAAAGATCATGATTCTTTTTATATTAGTTCACTTTGTTGTGTTAAAAACTTTAAAATTGGTCATTTTGATACCTTGTTGCTAGCTCTCCTAATTTATTCCCCAAAAGTTTTTCCAACATTCAATTTTACCTCATTGTAGACCAAAATACAGTATATATGTATCTCATTTTTATGAATTCTTCCCCTTTCCTCTCACTCTCTCAGATTGTTTTTCAGCAGTTGATAGTATACAGAGCAGAAGCAATCAGAGATTTGCAACTGTAGATATTTAGGTGTGACTCTGTCCTTCTGCCCTTACTAGCTCTTTGACCTATACAAATTATGTAAATAGTTATAGCTTCATTTTTATTCTATATAAAATGAAGGTGATCATGCCTATTATAATATATTGTTGTGAGGAATAAATGTAATAATTTATTCTGGCATGTAATAGACTCTTGAAAAATATGAGTTTCCTGTCTCTCCCCATTTTGAAGGGATGGATTTTATTTTCTATATTGGTATAGTATACTTTCATAATGTCTTCTTGGCTAACGAGAATATTTCAGTACATTTGGTTTTAATACCTGGTATTCCTTGTTATGTGAATTCAATTTGTAGTAAACTGGTAATATCTCAAAAACATCACATACCAAATTAATTCTGAAGCCTGAAAAGTTAATCCTTTGCTAGGGACACTTACATCTTTGCTATTTCAAAAAGTAATTGATGTTGATATATGTATTTGTCATATACAGAAAATTCAATTAAAAGCTTTTAAGAAAAAAACTACAAAGTTCTAGGAAGACACCTGATTTGGTTTTTTAAAAAAAGTTCTTCAGATATTTAGTTAAGGTTTGTATAAATTTTATAGGCCATTATCCTTTCATTGTCTGTAAAAGATATTATTTAGAGGGAATATACATTTAAAAATTAAATTTCTATTGTTATTTAAAAAGTCTAAATTCCTCCATATTTTCCTCCCTTTTTTTGTGCTATCAGAGCATTCCTTTTTTTTATTTTCAAAACAGTTTATTGAAATATAGCATTCATTCATTCAACAATAAATGAATAGTAAAAGTAATAGTAAAAGTTATGAACTTACAAAACAAACACCCCACGACAAATACCTTGCATTGTTGTGAAACATTTGTAACAAATTATGAATGAGCATTGTCTAAGTCTTATTACTAACTATAGTCTGTATCTTAAATTTGATGTATTTTCTACACAATCCACCCTGTTATTTTTTTTCATAAACATATACTTTATCTAAAGTGTACAATCATTGGCATTTAGTATAATCACCGAGTTGTGCATTTATTACTAGAATATTTTCATTTCTCCAAAAAAGAAAAACAACAAATCAGACTACTATCATACCCATATATTAGCACTATGAAATACAAGTCCTATGATGTGTATAGCATTATATTTTGCCCCATTAATAACCAATAAGTTTACATTAATATGCATACTTAGCCAAGTAGTTTTAAAAAACACAATTATTTAGTTTTTTCTTTGGGAAGATTTATTTAAGAAAGAAAATTTTAACTATTAAATTCAAATTCTAGTCTAATCTCAAGTTTAAAGCCTGTAGGAAAAAATCACAAATTTTCAAATTTAAGGTGGCTTTGCGATTTTTATGTAACTTATTTGGACTTTAAAGAAAAAGTAATTAATATTGTCAAATGTTGAACTTTGTTTTTAGAATGTTAAAGATGCTGGCTAGGGGAAGATAAGTGATATAGAACATAAGTATAAAAATAAAATTTGCCAGCATCTGGGAGATTTCTGGGGAAGATGGTGGAGTAAGGAGCTCCAGAATTATTTTTCCACAAAAACAACTATTAATAGGCAGGAAGTGTCTGAAACAATTTTTTTGAAGCTATAGAGGCAGAAGAACACTGTATAGCATCCAGGGAAGAGGGGAAGGATGATGGTGATAAATTACAATAAAGCACTGTAAATTGCTTTCTCTGCATAGTGGCTACCAGTGCCCACCCACCACTCTTTGGGCAAGCCACCACAGCATCCTGTCCCTGACTAGCTGCTGATGAAAAAAAAAAAGGGACGTAAAAATCCTCTTCCCCAAGAACAGAGGTGTGCATGACTGATTACTGATCATGGCTCTTGATGAGAGAATTTGGGTTGCTGAGTACTGGCTCCGAGGGCAGCTGTTATTTCAACCCACCCTAGAAAAAGGTGGTAGCAGCCATTGTTTCAACCCTTATTAGATAGGGGCAGAGGTGATGGAGAGTTAAAGATGCAGGGCTTCCCCTGGCTGCATTTGCCAGGCAGTCTGGGAAAACTCAGCTTTGGGGAGCCATCAGAGAAGGTTCTGGTGCCCATCCTGATCCCCTCCCCAGGGCACCTTGGAGTCAGTCTGAATCCCCTTTGTGGGTCCCTGGCCCTGTTTTGTCTGGGAAATACTGACCTGGGAAAGTCCTCTCCAGGGTAACCCTCCTCCTAGAATTTGCCTTCTAGGCAAAAGCAGCATGAGACAATTAAATGAGTGTAAAAATCTATAGAGGTGGACAGTTGGACAAAGGCCTGCTGACATCACATATCCAGGAGAGGGCAGTCTTTATCCTGGGAAACAGAGGGAATGACCAAACTCCTGGAAACAGGGGAACTATATACTAACTAAAGAGCAAAAACCTAGAACAAAGCAGAGGCCCCAAAAGACAGGGGAATTCTGCACAGTATATTCACTTTAGACAGACTTTCCTAATAGGAGGGCTAAAGCTCAAGAAAATAACTGCCTTATCACCCACTGGTTACAAAACCAGGAAACAGACATACCAGGGAATAAATTCCAGATGTAACATTTTGAACTATTAAAAAATAGAGTGTACAGCAAAAAAGTACAAGACAAACAAAGAAACAGAATGGTGGCCCATCCAAAGGAAG
Source organism: Dasypus novemcinctus (assembly GCF_030445035.2). Taxonomy (NCBI): domain Eukaryota; kingdom Metazoa; phylum Chordata; class Mammalia; order Cingulata; family Dasypodidae; genus Dasypus; species Dasypus novemcinctus. The sequence goes on along the minus strand of NC_080685.1, from coordinate 47,433,644 downwards.
AGGATAAAAATACAGAAAACACCAGCAAGACGAGAAGACAAGAATGTGGACATCCCAAACAAAGTCTTTAAAAAAGTCATCTTAAAAATGCTTAAGGGGATGAAGGAAAATACAGAGAAAGAACTACAGGGTATCAGGAAAACAGTGAATGAACATTATGAGAGCCTAAGGAAAGATATAGAAATTTTAAAAAGGAACAAACAGAATTACTGGAGTTGAAGACCATGGTAAATGAAATAAATGCCAGGAGAGTAAAGAGCAGATTGGAGCTGGCAGAAGAAAGGAGCAGTGAACTTGAAGACAAGACACTTGAAATGAGTCAGTCTGAGGAGCAGAAAGAAAAAGGGAAATATTAAAAGTGAAAATAGCCAAGGCAGCTATGGGACACCATCAAGGGCATGTTTTGGGAGTTTGAGAAGGAGAAGAAACAGAGAAAGGGGCAGAATAGTCAAAGAAATAATGACAAAGAACATCCTGAAATTAGAAGAAGATGTGAATATGTAGATCCAAGAAGCTCAGAGAACACCAAACATGATAAAAATGATAAAAATACACCCTGTCATGTATTGATTACACTATCAAATGCAAAAGACAAGGAGCGAGTTCTGAAAGCTGCAAGAGAAGAGAAGCATATTACATATAAGGGAGTCCCAGTTATTGAGTACCAATTTCTTACCAGAAACAATGGAGACTAACAGACAGTGGATTGACATATTTAAAGTGCTACAGGAAAACAACTGCAAGAATTTTATATCTGATGAGATTCTTTTTCAGAATTGAGGGAGAGATTAAAACATTCCCAGATAAACAAAAACTGAGGGAGTGAGTGCATCACCACTGGACTTGAAACAATACTAAAGGGAGTTTTTCAGACTGAAATGAAAGGACACCAGAGACAGTATTTCAAAGCAGCATAAAGATATAAAGACCTGCAGTATAGGGAACCATTTGGGTAATTATAAATGTTTGTATGATGGGTATCTCAGTTCTTACTTCCTACAGGTTCTAAAATGAAATTGCAAAAAAGTAAAGATACCAGGAGAAAAAAAGTGATGATAAATCTAGATTTTTGGACATACAAATGTACAAAGGTGTAAGTGCTAACAAGGACAAAAGAAATGGTGGAGGAACAGAGGGGTATAAGAAAAGTATATGTGCATGTTATTGAAATTAAGTTGATATCAGACCAAATATGATTGTTACATATGTAGTATGTTAAATTTTTAACCCCATGGTAACCACAAGAAAAATAGGTAAAAAATATACCCAAATAGAAATGATAAGGCACTGAATATGGCACAACACAGAAAAGCAAATAAATATAAAAGTCGCTTTTAACAGAAGTGAGGGACAAAAAAGGTATGTCTTACAAAGCCTAAATAGTGAAAAAGCAGAAGAAAGACCTGCACTGTCTTAGTGACTTTAAATGTAAATGCACTAAACTCTCCAGTCAACCGGCAGAGACTTGCAAAATGGATAAAAAAGTATGACCCAACTATATGCTGTCTGCAAGAGTCTCACCTTAAAGTCAATGATACAAGTAAGTTGACAGAAAAATGATTGAAAAAAATAAAATATGCAAAAGTAAGCAAAAGAGAGCTTGTGTGCCTAAACTAATATTAGATAAAGTTGACCTTAAGTCAAAAACATTTACTAGGAACAAAGATGGTCATTATATACTGATAAAGAGGATAATTCACAAAGAAGATGTAACAATTATAAATATATGTGTACCTAACAACAGAGCCCCAAAATAACTGAAGCAAATATTGACAGATTTGAAGGGAGAAATTAATGATTCTACATTAATAGTAGGAGACTTTAATACACCCCTCTCAATAATTGATAGGACATATAGTCAAATATCAATAAGGAAGCACAAAACTTGAATGATACACTATACCAACTAGACCTAACAGACATATATACAACACCATACCCAATGAAAACAGAATATAAATTCTTCTTCAATGCACATGGATCATTCTCCAGGAGAGACCATATGTTGTGTCACAAAACAAGTCTCAGTGAATTACAAAATATTGAAATCAACAGTGTATCTTCTTCAACCAAAGTGGAATGGAGCTAGAAGTGAATAACAGAAGGAAAAAGGCAAAATTCACAAATATGTGTAAATTAAACAGCATACTCTTGACCAATGAGTTAAAGAGGAAATCAGAAGTGAAATTAGGAAATATTGTTAGGTGAATGAACAGTACAACATATCAAACGTGGGGTGCAGCTAAGGCAGTGCTCAGAAGGAAATTTATATCTGTTAATGCTTACATTAAAAAAGAAGAAAGGGGGAGTGGGTGTAGCTCAGTTGCTGAGTGCCTGCTTCGTATATATGATGTCCCGGGTTCAATCCCCAGTACCTCCTAATAAAAAAAAGGAGAAGAAGAACAAAGACTTCAAATCAGATATGTAACCTTAAAACTGGAAGAACTAGAAAAAGAAAAGCAAACTAAATCCTATGGGAACAGAAGGAAGTAGCAAACATAGTGGAGACAAATGAAATAGCATTAAAAAAATAGGATTGACAAAACCAAAAGTTGGTTATTTGAAAAGTTTGACAAACCATTAACTAGACTAACAAAGGAAAAAAGAAAGAGGACAAAAAATAACGAAAATCAGAAATGAAAAGTGGGGCGTTAATACCAAACCTGATGAGATAAAAAGGACTATGAGAGAATACTATGAACAACTGTATGCTACAAAATTAGATAACCTAAATAAAATGAACAAATTCTTTGAAACACACATACTACCTACATTGACTCAAGAAAAAAATAGTAGACCTCAGCAGACCAGTAAGTAGGAAAGAGATTGAATGAATAGGCAAAATCTTCCAAAGAAAGGCCCAGCACCAGATGGTTTCACAGGGGAAGTCTACCAAACTTTACAAGAAGTCTTAACTGCAATTCTGCTTAATCTTTTCCAAAAAATTGAAGAGGAGGGAAAGCTCCCTATCTCATTTTTTGAGGTCAGCATCACCTTTATACCAAAATTGGGTAAAGATACCACAAAAAAAGAAAACTACAGACCAGTATATCATATGAATATAGATGCCAAAATTCTCAACAAATTACTGGCAAACTGAATCTTACAGCATGTTAAAAGAATTATACACTGTGTTCAAGTGTGATTTGATATGCAAGGTTGGTTCAACATAAGATAATTATTTAATGTAATATAACACATAAATGGAATGCAGGGAAAATCCCATATGATCATCTCCATTGATGCAGAAAAGTCATTTGAAAAATCAAGCATTCTTTCTTGATAAACTATTTAAAAAATGGAAATAGAAGGAAGCTTTCTCAACATGATAACAGGCATGTATGAAAAATCCACAGCTGACTCACACTTAATGTTGAAAGACTAAAAGCTTTCCCTCTAATATCTGAAACAAGAGTGTCCACTGTCACTGCTGTTATTCAACATTGTACTGGAAATTCTTGTCAGAGTGCTTAGGCAAGCAAAAGAAATAAAGGGCATCCACATTGGAAAGGGAAAAATTAAGTTCTTCCTATTTGCAGATGATCTGATTCTATTTACAGTGAATCCTGAACAAGCTACACAAAGCTTGTAGGGCTAATGAATTCAGGAAAGTGGTGGGTACAAGATCAACACCCCCAAAATCAGCATCTCGATACACAAGCAATGAACAATGAGAAGAATAAATCTAGAAAAGAATTTCATTCATAATAGCAACTACAAAAATCAAATATCTAGGAATAAATTTAACCAAGGATGTAAAGGACTTGTACATAGAAAACTATAAAACGTTTCTAAAGGAAATTAAAGCTGACCTAAGTGGATGGAAGGGTATTATTTGTGCATGGGTTGGAAGACTAAATATCATTATGATGTCAGTACTACCCAAAACAATTTGTAGATTCAACGCAATCCCAATCAAAATTCCTACCACCCTTTTTTTTTAGAATTGGAAAAGCCAATCATTAAATTTATATAGAAGAGTAAGTGGTCCCAAATACCTCAAGCTATCTTGAAAAGAAAGAATAAAGTTGGAAGACTCATACTTCCTAATCTTAAAACTTACTACAAAGCTACAGTAATCATAACAACAAGGTACTGGCACAAGGACAGATTAATAGACCAGTGTAATAGAATTGAGAGCTCTGGAATCAACTGTCATATTTACAGCCCACTTATTTTTGACAAGATGGCAAAGGCCACTTAGTTGAAAGAGTAGTCTTTTCAAAAAATAGTATAGCACTGGAAAACTGGATCGCCTTTTGCAAAATAAGAAGATCCCCTACCTCATATCATATACAACTTGAAGTTGATTAAAGACCTTAATATAAGAGCTGAACCATCAAAATCCCTGAAGAAAACATAGGGAAGCATCTTTAGGACCTTGTGTTAGGCAATGGTTTCTTAAATTTCACACTCAAAGCACAAGTAACAAAAGAAAAAAAATAGATGGGACTTCATCAAAATTTAAAACTTTTGTTCCTCAAAGAACTTCATCATGAAAGTAAAAAGATATCCTGCACAATGGAAGAAAATATTTGGTAACCACATATCCAATAAAGGATTAATATCTAGTATATATAAAGAATGCTTCATTTTAACAATAAGACAAACTAACCAATTAAAAAATGAGAAAAAGGCTTGAATAGCTATCTTTCCAAGAACACTGAGAAAGCATATGAAAAGATGCTCAACATCCTTAGCCATTAGGGAAATGCATTACCCATTTGAATGGCTGCTATTAAAAAAAATAGAAAACAAGTGTTGGAGACAATGTGGAAAAACAGGAATACCAGCCACTGTGGAAAACAGTTAAAAATCTAAGTATAGAACTACCATATGACCCAGTAGTCCCACTAGATACATACCCAAAAGAATTGAAAACAGAGACTCAAATGCATATTTGCCCACTGATGTTCATAGCAGCATTATATACAGTTGCCAAAGTATGGAGGCAACCCAAGTATATATCAACTAATGAATGGATAAATAAAACGTGGTATATTAAACAATGGAACATTATTCAGCCATCAAAAGGATTGAACTCCTGATACATGTGTCAACATGGATGAATCCTGAAGACATGTTGAGTGAAATAAGCCAGGCGGAAAAGGGCAAATGAGGGCAAATGTATGATCTCACTGTTTTGAAACCATTAGAATAAGCAAACTTATAGAGTAAGAATCTAGAATATTGGTTACCAGGGGATGAGATGGGGATAGGAAATGGGAAGTTAAGGCTTAAAATATACAGGGTTCCTATTTGGAATGATAGAAATGTTTTGGTTACGGATAATGGTGATGGTAACACAACATTTTGAATGAAATTAACAGCACTTAAGTATATATCTGAATATGATTAAAAGGTAAAATGTTAGGTTGTATATATGGTAACAAAAACTAAAAAAAAAAAAATCCGTGGCACTGCAGTACACAGTGAACCCTAAGTTAAGCCATGGATTTTATTTAATGTAATTATAAAAATGTGCTATCATCCTTTGTAACTAATGTTCTACACCGGTGCAAGTTGGTGGTGCTGTGGTATGTGGGAATTCTCTGTTTTATGCACAATTGCTCTGTAAACCCTCAAGTTCTCTAATAAAGCAAAACATAGTAAATATTGTTTCCTATATCCATTGTAATTTTGTGTCTTATCATATATGTGACCCACACTTAGAAATAATTCTAAAATGGAGAGGATTTGAGTGGAAAACATGGTGAAAAATCTTTAATCAATTCAGATGCAGATAAAATAAATATGAATTTAGAAGATTTCATCTTTATTTTATTAATGTACATTAAAATGGTACTTATTTTCTTATATAATTCTTACTAATTATTGTTTTTTGATTACTTATAGGAAAGAAGCAACAGATTTTCATGTAGACCATCAATCAAGACCCTTTTTTAAGTACGTGCTTAATTTGGGAGGTAGTGGTATATAATTGAGGATATTCTGGGAGACTAAAGAGTTATATTTCTACAATTCAGAAATTTGTTATTTCAGAATTATCTGCAAAAAGACCATAGTAACATCTTGCAACTGCATAAAACTCTTTTCTAGTTATTTTTCCTCTGTTCTCTTATTAAATAAGATTTCTTATATCTCATCTTATTATCTTAAACTTTAATCAGAAGCAAATAACATAATTTGTTTAAATTATTTGGAGTTCAGCTTTCTTTTTTTAGATTTGAGTGGTTCAAGAATAGAATGATAATTATATTTTATGTTATTAATTTCTACTTTTTAAAACATTTTGTAGACATGGAACAGTGTCCATAGATCCCTTATATTTTAACTAAATAGTTTGATATATATTTTATTCCTTGAAATATAACAATTAACTTATGATAGAACTAGAATCTTTGTGATAAGTATTTGGAATGTTATTAAATTCAAGTGAATACTGTGTGTGCTCATATTACTATTGACAGACAAGAGTGTTTATACTTCTAGTGGAGAAGGACGCTATATTAGCCAACTTGTTAAAATTGACATGCCATTTGGTATCCTACTCAGAAGAGTGGATTTAAAAAATATTTTATATAAGAAAATTATTATAGATTATTTTAAATAAAACAAAATTTTGCCAAGCCTTATTCTAAAAGGTATACAGAAATTTCTTGAAAATAGGTAGAAGGTGGGAATCAGACTTTTTTATAGTCTTTGCATATGTTAGTTGTATTGAGTTATGAATCCTACTTTAATGTCAAATATATAATTAGTTTGCAGTAAATTTTATTAAATAGATGAATAATACTTTTCTGGTATTGGGAAAGACATAACAAAAGATGTAGCTGCAGTAATTGGAAATAGTTTCATGAATCTGTCTTTTATGATCAGGCACACCATTCCCTGCTTTAATACATGCCATACTCGTATTATATGCTTATTCTACTAGGCATTTTGAGAATTCTTTTATTAACAGGACATTAGATTATAACTTTCTTACAGTGGGATCTTGATTTGTAACATAGTTTCTGATATATAGCAGGTATGCAAGAAATAGTTATTTAATGGATTTGTTGCCCTGATTTGGGTTCCCTAAATCTCATGTTTATTTATTGTTGTTTTTCTTGTTAAGGTCTTACAGAACATATATAAGGAGGTCCTATAGGCCTCCTAGAGTAGATGGTATGAATACTTCTTTGTACCTATTACATCTTAGAAATATTCTTCAAAATAAATTGGAGTGATTTAGAAAGGAAGCACTGAAGGGAATTAGCTAGTATAACATGGTTTATGAAGGAAAGGAATGTAAATCAGTCAAGTATTATTGGACACAAAATGGCCTGTCATACCTTGTTCCTTTCTCCAGGAGAGTCACGTTCTGTCTTTTAGTATGGATAAGAGAGAGACATGGACTTATCTTAAAATGCACATTGTCCTTGCTTAGCACAGTAGAAGGGATGGTGTCACTTATCTCACGGTTAAACTTGTCATTGCTTTCTTGTTTATATATAGAAGTGGAGAAATAAAATGAACTACCATGTTTCATACCTTGGGGATACCAAGACTCAATGCTAGATTTTTAATCAAGAACCATTTGAATATTTTAATAATTTAAGGTAGGGATAACCCAGGGTACCTTTTACATTAACAAAGAGATATTTCTTGAAGGCCAGTGGTTTAGTTTTTCTTTATCATTTAACCTACTCAGTGTTTTTTGATTGAGGATTCTTTGTCAGTTTTTTTATTATAATAGGTCTACAGAAAAGTAAGTATATTTTTACTGCAAATATATGACAAGACATCACTTATTTTTTCTGTATAATGATACTGTATTTGACTGCAATAGTAAACAATATGAAAATTTTTAAAAAGATGTTTCTGTATTTTTCATAGCAACAGGGAAAGCATAAATGAATGATATACATCTTAAGTCAATAAAATAATGCATTACCTCACAGCAATTTTTCTGGTAACAGTAATTGATTTGATATTAGTAATTTTTAGTGACTTGGACCATGGCAGAATACTCAATTTATGAAAAAAAAAATTCCCCATGTAAAATTTACTTTGCTCAATAGTTTTGGGATCATAATATTGAAATCTATGTTGAAATACTCCAAATGTAATATATCTTCATTATTATGAGTTGTCTAGGTTGACAGAATTAATGAAACAACTAAATCTTTTATCTGTTTTGTAGTGAACTGATCCAGTTTATTACAAGTGGTCCGGTTATTGCCATGGAAATTTTACGAGATGATGCTATCTGTGAATGGAAGAGATTACTTGGACCTGCAAACTCTGGGGTAGCACGTACAGATGCTCCTGGAAGCATTAGAGCCCTGTATGGAACAGATGGCATAAGAAATGCAGCTCATGGTCCTGATTCTTTTGCTACAGCTGCCAGAGTAAGGTGTTTTAAAAATATCTTAATTCTGTTTTGCTTTTGTTAACTGTGTTATGTCAAAATGAAGCATTTCTGTCACTGGTGATTTAGGTTGGTCTTATACATAGACTCTAGCAGTAAAATACAACAACATAAAACTGACCTTTTGCCTAGTATCAAACACTGTTTCAGTAATATATCTTTTGCCTTGGTCAGGACATTGTCACATTTCCTAATTCAAAGATTTAAATTACTGTGAAGCAAGTGTTTGAATTATTGAATTCATTTAAGATACCAGTTTATGGATAATAAATACTTAAAAAGAATGCTTAATTTTATATGTGCCTTCTTTGATTCAAACTAAAAACTAATTTCAAGCTTACCATCCTTTTATTTTCCTACATAACTAGTGTTTAAAATATATAAATAAGGATTATAGCAGGGTTATAATGATGCCGAATTAATGAAGGGCAAATTTATTCTTAGCATTATGAGAAGTTTCTCAGCTTGGTCAAGATGGTTTTTACTCTGGCTATCTTTGCAATGAAATAATCTTTGACAGTTTTGTAATATATGATTTTTTCTTTTTCTTAAAACTCTCAATCCATTAGCAAATCATTTCATCTTTGCTTTCAAAACAAACCCTATATCTGACCATTGTCATCTAAATCACTACTATATATAATTCTCCTAGACTGCTGCAGTAGCTTCCCAATGTTTCTTTCCTCTTTTCCACTTATACTTAGTTTATGAAAACTGTATTCTGCCCAAGTAAAAATCACTCTGCCCAGAATGATGTTTTTAAAGCAAATCAGGTTAATATTTATCTACTGAAAACCCTTTGGTGAATTTCTGTCTCTTATGGAATAAAATCTAAAGACTTTATTGTAGCCTCCAATGCTCTACCTTATCAGACCCCTATATGCCTCTCCAATTTTAACTCCTCTCACTCTCCCACTCACTCACTGGAACCGAGGCACATTTTCCATCTTGCTTTTACTTGAATGGTATATTTCTGCTTGTCGTTGTCAATTAACAGCAAAGAGGGTAGTCTGGTTGTATGGGAGTAAGTTAGTAAGGGAGTGATGAGGTTACAGAAGTAATCAGGGGAAAGACCATATGGTCTTAGAGACCATGGTAGGAGTTTTGGCTTTTTCTTTGAGGAAAATGGACATCCACTGCAGGGTTTTGAGCAGAGGACTGACATGTTTGTTTTGCTGTTTAAAAATATCATTCTGACTGCTGCATTTGAGACTAGACTCTTGTGTGCGAGAGTAGCAACAGGGAGCCCAGTTAAGATGCATGTGCAATAATCTGGAAAGATGATGGCTTGGGCTAAGGTGGTAGCAGTGTGAGATGTATATATGTAAATTTATATAAAACATACATTTGTTGAATGTTGATGGTCAAATGAACAAGATTTCCTGCCAGATTGAATGTAGAATATCAATAAAAGAGAGATCAAGGATGACTCTGAAATGCTTGGTCTGAGCAACTGAAAGAATAGAATTTACATAAACTGAAATGCGGAAGGTTATTATACCTGGCATAAGTAGGGGGGGAGATCAGGAGTTACATTTTTGGGCATTGCGAACTTAATATGCATGTAACTCATCCCAGTGGAGATGTTGAACAAACAGTTGGGTATGTGAGTTTGGGTTTGTGGAGAGGTCTGGATTAGAGGCAAAAATATGGGGGTCATCAGCACTTCATGGAATTTAAAGCCATGAGGTTGGCTAAGATTACCAAATAGAGGGTATAGATAAAGAAGGAAAGAGAACTAAAGGCAGAGCCTTGGAGTACTTTAAGAAGTCTGGTTAAAATAAAAAAAGAGTGAGAGAGAAACCAGCAAATGAAGTCAAGAAGGAACCATCAGTGAGGCAGGAAAAGAAAACTCCATGGTAATTATGTCCTGAAGGCCAGTTGAAGAAAATATTCTAAGGCGAGAGAGTGATCAGTGGTGTCAAATTAGGCAGATAAGTCAAGTAGGAAGAGGACCGAGAAACTGTCATTAGATTTTGCAATGTAGATATCATTGGTGAACCTGGCAAGATCAGTTGATGGTGAGATGATGGCAAAAGTCTGTTTGGAGAAGATTTAAAAGAAAAATGGAGCATAGGAACTGGAGACAGTGAAGATAGACAACTCTTTTGAGGGGAATTGCTGCAAAGGAGAACAAAGAAATGAGGTGGTAACAACAGGGAAAAGCAGGATCAAGAAATTTTTTTAATATGAGAAGAATTACGATGTGAAAAATTGATGAGGTTGGAAAAAGAAGGAGGCTTGTGTGAACAATGTCATTGATTAGGTGGGAAGGAATGGAAAATAGAGTCCAGGTGGAAAGAAAGGCTGCACTTGGGTGCATGGGTTTTAGTCATCTGTAGAAACAGGTGAGTGGTCAGAGTATGTGGATGCAAATGCTAATTTTTTTCTTATTGCTTCTGTTTTCTCAGTGCAGTAAGTAGGAGATCAACAATGGCTAAGAATGAAAACGGGGAGGCATTGCAGGTTTCAGGAGAGAGGGGAAGATAAGAAATAATCATCTAAAAGACTGAGAAAATGAACAGATTAGGGAAATATAGTTTGATTGCTATGAAGAATTAATGGTCCACCTGATGTTCTTCATGGTCATGAATTATGTGTTCCTAACCATGGGTCTGTGAACTTGAATTGAAATTCAAAAATCAATTCTTGTGGGCATGTATTGGGGTGGGTATAATATATTTATTAAATAATATACCATATAATGTGGACTTAGTAAGGGGTCCATGATTTTTAACCTGACTGGCAAAGGGGTCCATGGAACAAAAAGCTTAAGAACCCCTGCTTTAGTTGCTTCTCCAGCCAGGTTCAACTGCATGCTGAAGGTGCAGAGTGGTAGACAGTTGGCTTTAACCGTGATTTGTGGTTTTGCAAAGCAAATATGTTGATGTCATAGAGGATTTAGGGAGTCAAAGATTAGTAAAAGAGAATGATTATCATCTTTGGCTGTATTTACTGTAAATGTGGTTTACTTTCTATTATTAAATTACCAATCAGATCTTTGAAGGTTTTAAAAAAGAACGATAAGCATAAATAAATAATGAAGTAAATGAGACTTGAACTGAATGAAGACCACTGATCTTGTTCGCTGAGACTTTCTAGGGACTTTCTATTTTCCCTCATTACCACCTTATCCTATCCATTTCTTTCTTCTTTATTTCTACCAATTCATTTGAGAAATTTGAACATAAATAAGTTTGTCAGTTTTTAGGTTTTTTCAGCTCTCTGCATGTTTATACATTAGACGATTCTACCGGTGGGTTCTATGAGGGCAGGAATTTTTGTCTGTTTTGTTTTGATCATTAGAACCTGCCTGGCACATAATAAGTGCTCAATAAATATTGGTTGGGTGACTGAATTCTCCAAACATTGGTCATTAACCTCCCTACATGCTTCACATTAATAAAATATTTTTTTCAGAGTGTTTGTATTATAAGCTTTGTATAATATATATAAAAGTGAAAGGGAATGGAAAAATGTCAGCATATTATTTTTGTACTTTTCTCAGGGTGCTTTGTCTTACAAATATACTTTGTCATCTTTGGAAATACTGTGAGTCTTATCTCTGAGTCCTGCTATACCATATCTCCACTGAATACTAATATAAAGCTGTACATTCATTTTAATAATGCTATTGCTGCTGAAAATAAGTGGATTCAGAAAAGCAAGGCAAGTTTTATACTTTAATATAATAAAAATAAACTTGTCTTAATTATGTGTGCAGAATGATTTCCTTATTTCTTTTTGTAGTTGAATAGCTACTGTAATACTTTCTCCCAAAAAAAGGTTTTAAACACATTTGTTTATATTTTGTGCACTTGAATTTTTCAGCTCATTCTTACATTAGTCCCCGAAAAGCCCCATTACATTATTTATACAAACACTTTAAGATATACATATTCTACTTTTTTTTTTTTAAGTTAGGCCAGTAGGAAGAATTTATTGGGAAATGGGGGAAAAGAACAGAACTTGCTGAGAAATGGGAGAGGAGGACAGAAATACGCACCGAGATTCAATGCGGGCTCCTCTAGGCAGAAAGAGCGGGCTTTGGCTTGTGTGGTCACTTCTTAAGCTATTAATTATTCTTCCCCTTGCTAATGCTAAGGGGAGGGGCCCCAGCTATTATTGGTTACCCCACCAATGGTGGGAGTCAATGGTGAGGCCTGTTTGGAAAATCCAGGGCATCCTGTCAGCCCCCAGAAGAGTCCTAAGTAAATCTCATGGCAGTAAGATATGCATATTCTTGACCCTTGTCTTGACAAGAGTGAATTTTGTGGACATCATGTTAGCTAACTGAGAATTAAGGAGAAATGCTATGGCTGGACACCATACACAAGGAATTTAGGACTAGAGGTATTAACCAAAAACTGAAAAATGTCACAGAATAGATACGCAGCTCCCAAAAACTTCCCACTGACCTTGTCCTATTACTTGTTGCCTATTCTTTCTTTCCCTCTATCAAAAAAGTACTATATTCACTCTTTTCTCTTTCTCAATGACCTTTGACTACTCATTGGGAGTAGTCACCACAATTTGGGTTCACTAGAGATGTTAACAAAAAACTGAAAAACCTCACAGAGTAGATATGCAGCTCCTAAAAAACTTCCCACTGACCTTGAATTCCCATTAGTTATTGCCTAATCTTTCTTTCCTTATTAAAAAAGTACTAATTCTTTTCTCTTCCTCAGCCACCTTTGACTATCATTGAGAGCAGTCACCACAGTTTGACTTCATCCTCATAATTCCACTGAAACTGTTTTAGCTAAAATAACCAATGTCTTCTTTTTTTAAATTAATTTATTGAAGTATATCACTCATACATAAACATACATAAACAATAAGTTTATAATAATAGTTGTGAACTTGTAAAACAAACATATATAACATCCTACAGGACTCTCATAACTCCCCCTACCACCAATAACTTGGATTGTTGTTAAGCCTTTTTAACTAATGATTAAAGAGCATTGTCAAAATATTACTGCTAACCAAAGTAGTTTTCCCTCAACCAACCTTATTATTATTATCTTTGTATCATTTATATATCAACATACATAAACAATAAGTGTATAGTAAAAGTTGTGAACTTACAAAGCAAACATGCATAACATCATACAGGGGTACCATACATCAACCGTCCACCAACACCTTGCATTGTCATGAGATGCTTGTTACAAATTATGACAGAATATTGTCAAAATCTTACTACTAATCATAGCCTTTATCTTACATTTGGTGTGTTTTTTCCCCAATTATTATTTTTTAAATATATTTTTTATGATAGAAGTTGTAAACTTATAAAACAATCATGCACATGTGCAGAATTCCCAAACAATACCCCTCCATCAACACACCACACTGTGGTGGAACATTTGCTACAAATAAGATAATATCATCTGATTGTTAACATAGTGTACAGTTGGCTCACATTTTCCATCTGCCTCATTATCAATACAGTACACCTTTCATGCAAGAATATTATATTGGCGGTGGACTTGACCCAGTGGTTAGGGTGTCCGTCTACCACATGGGAGGTCTGCAGTTCAAACCCCAGGCCTCCTTGACCTGTGTGCAGCTGGCCCATGTGCAGTGCTGATGCGCGCAAGGAGTGCCGTGCCACGCAGGGGTGTCCCCTGCATAAGGGAGCCCCATGCGCAAGGAGTGCGCCCCGTAAGGAGAGCCACCCAGTGCGAAACAGTGCAGCCTGCCCAGGAATGGCACTGCACACATGGAGAGCTGACACAAGATGACGCAACATAAAGAAACACAGATTCCTGTGCTGCCCACAACAACAGAAGCGGACAAAGAAGATGCAGCAAATAGACACAGTGAACAGACAACTGGGGTGGGAGGGGGAAGGGGAGAGAAATAAACAAATAAGTAAATCTTTAAAAAAAAGAATATTATATTATTACTGCTAACCAGTCCATAGGTCAGTCCAGCTGTATTTTTCCCATGCTTCTCACATTCCCAACACCCTGCATAGTGATGTACATTTGCTCTAGCTCACAAAGGACACTTGCATCTGTACCATAACCACAATTCTCATCCACCTCTTGCTTTATTGTACTATTCAGTTCCTAGATTATTCTCTAGCATTCTGTCAGTTGCCATTTACATACCTAGACTACCATTCTCAGCCACATCCCCATTTATAAACTAGCTGTTACTATGTTACCATCCACTCTATACAGTTCTATACTTTTACAGTAAAGCTAATTAAAAGTTCTACATACATTAAACATCAGAAGTCCATCTCAGTCCTCCTCGTATCTTTTAAGAATCCACCACCTACCACCAAGTCTTGAAGACATTTTCCTGCAGTTTCTTCTAGAGGTTTTATGGTTCTTGCTTTTATTTTTAGCTTTTTTGTCCATTTTGAGTTAATTTTTGGATAAGGTATGAGATAGGGGTCCTCTTTCCTTCTTTCAGCTATGGATATCCAGTTCTTTAAGCACCATTTGTTGAATAGACTATTCTGCCTGAACTGTGTGGGTTTGACAGGCTAGACAAAAATTTGACCATACATGTGAGAGTCTGTTTGTGAGCCATCAATTTGGTTCCATTGGTCTATGTGTCTGTCTTTATGCCAGTACCATGCTATTTTTACCACTATACCTAGGTAATATGATTTAAAGTCTGGAGATGAGGGTTTGCTTTTCCTTTTTATGATATTTCTGACTATTCAGGACCCCTTACCATTCTAAATAAATTTGATGATAGCATTTTCTATTTTTTTAAAAATAAATGCTTGTGGAATTTTTATCGGGATTGCATTGAATCTGTATGTCAGTTTGAGTAGAATTGATATCTTAATAAGACATTTGGTCTTCCAATCCATGACCATGGAATGTTCTTCCAGTTATTTAGGCCTTTTTTGATTTCTTTTAATACTGAGTTGCAGTTTTCTGCATACAAGTGCTTTACATCATTGGTTAAGATTATTCCTGACCATTTGAGTTTTATCTGTCATAGTTTTTTTTCACCACTTTTTTGACACTTTTAGTTACTTTTATTACTATACTCTTCATTTCTAGACTCTCTTCCAGGCCTTATTCTCCTGTCTTTTCTTTTCATGCTATTATATGATTCCAGTGTTTTTAAAATTTCATTTATTGCACCTTTCATTCCCATAAGATCTGCTATTTTTCTATGTATGCTTTCAAATTCTTCTTTGTACTCATCCAGTGTCTTCTTAATATCCTTAATCTCTTTAGCCATCTCATTGAATTTATTAAGGAGATTTGTTTGAACATCTGTGATTAGTTTTCTCCACTCCTTTATGCCATCTGGAGGCTAATCTTATTCCTTTAACTGGGCCATAGCTTTCTGTTTCTTCATGTGGATTGTAATTTTTGTTGTTGTCTTGGCATCTGGATTACTAGAGTATTTATTCTAGATGCAGTTTTTCTCTTTAGTTTAGGACTCTCTGCCCTTTTTCCCTTGCTGGTTGTGCAGTAGGAGCCAAGGATGTAGTTGGTGGTATAAGCTGTGGATGCTCAGGCTGCCCTCATTGAGCCAGGGACCAATGAAGCTTCTCCCAACTTTCTCCGTTGCCAGGGGCAGGGACAGAATCACATCTGTGTGGAATAATCCAAGCTGTGCAGGCCTAGACTGTAGTTCATGCCCTTTCTCCCCTGCCTGGGGCGGGAATGGAGCTGCAGGTGTGGGCAGCAATTATGCAGTGTGGATCTAAGATGATTGCAGTTGCCCCAGTAGACTTCTGCTTTTCCGTCTGTGCCAGCCAAAGGAACCTGTAGTTACTTGGATAGGGTGGTGCAGGGCCTGCCAACCTCCTCCAGAGGTTGCCAGAGGCGGGGCTGAAGCCTTGTCTAAGTTTGCAGGCAGATCTGGGTGAAAGAAACTGGTTTCTACTGTCACTGTGATTTTCGGTCCACCCAGCTTCCCCTCAGTCTGGGGGCTGAGTAAAAATGGTGGCCACCAGCCTCTTTCCTACTTGGGCTGATTCACACCCCAGCTGTTCCCAGTGTTATATCTTAGCCAGCTCAGTCTACCAATCAGTAGCTGAAATCAGCAGCCAACCATCTCCTCCTCCCCTGTTTTTGGGAAATGGAGCTTCCAATTCCAGCCATATAACAACTCCTGGGGTGGCTTGTGCTGCCAGAGTAGGATAATCACCAGCCTCTGCGGCTTTGCCAGTAATTTCCCAGAGAGGCTGGTGCAGGTCCCCCCAGCTTCCTCTGTGGTGGAGTTGGCACGGGAGCCTAGGCTAGAGCTGCAGTCTGATCTGGATGGAAAGAAGTCAATCCCTATTAGCACTGTGATTTTCAGTCTGCCCCACTTCCCCTTATGCCAGGCATGGAGTTAAGATGGCAGCTACTGGCCTCTTTCTGGCTTGGACAGTCTCAAACTTTAGCTGTTCTCAGGATTATACTTTAGCCCACCAAGTTTACTCGTTAGTAGCTGAAGTTGGTGCCCAACCATCTCTTCCTCCCCTGTTTTTGGGAAGTAGAGCTTTCAATTCTAGCCGCAGAACAGCTCTACCTCCAGTAGAGGATGAGCACCGGTTCTGTGGCGTGGAATGCTCTACTTATCAGTTTTCCCCGCAGATGGGCAGTCTCCTCCATCCATTTCTTCAAGGATGTTGCAGGATGCTCCCCTGGCCTCCTAGAGCCCCTGAATAGGTACTTCAGCTAGCTCCAGATAGCTCTGGGTGTTTACTAACTGCCCTGTAGCAGGAGCTGATTCTAGGAGCTCCTTACTCTACCGCCGTCTTCCTTGTTCCTAATATCTTCTTAATTGTAAAAATTTCATTTCTTATCTGCTGTATTTGAAAGTTTGAACACTTTCCCCTTTTTTGAAATGGTCCACATTCTTTTAATTCTGTGATATCATTCTTTCCTTGTTTCTCTCCCATATCTGTCCTACCATAGATTAATATATTTTATTAATTGGATTTTCTTCTTTCACATGGCCTTTGTTCAGGCTTCTTTCCTTGATATTCTGGTTTTCTTGCTATACTTCTCAGTCTTCTTTCCTGTAAAATGATGTAATAATTGTATCTATTGTACCTATATCATAGTTTTCTTTTCAAATTATTTCTAATGCAATTATTTAAGTTCTTAATATAGTACCTGAAACATAATAAGTAGTTACTAGATATATCTGTTATTAATATAATGTTCCATTTTCAGGGTACTTCCCTAATCCATAACTATAAATTATAATGGTATGATATATACAGATATACAGAATATATAAAAGCCAATAGGTTTCCTATACATCTGAAATAACTAGTTAGAAATAAATGTTAAAAGGGATTTCTATTCAAATAGTAAAAAATTGTATTACACCTAGCATGAAGAATCTAACAAAATATGTGGGAAACCTTTATGGAGAAAATTATAAAATTTATTGTAGGCAATATCAAAAGACTTAAAAAAAAAGGTACAAACCATATTCATGAATGAGAAGGTTCAGTATCTTAAAGATATTCTTACCAAGTTGAACTATAAATTCAATGCAGTTGTAGTCAAATGCCTAACAGGGTTTTTCCATGAAGCTTAACAAAATTCTAATGTGGAAGAGTCAAGGGTCCAAGTAGCCAAGTCAGTTTTAAGAGGAAGAAGAGTGTGTGGGGATAAGATGGGTACCTATTTTATAAGAGAATAAGACTTTCTCTTAAGCTTTAGTAGGAAAACACTGTGGTATTGGCACAGGGATAGACAACAACATCAGTGTAACGGTCCAGAGTGCCCAAGAAATGACCCATTGATAATGGGAACTTGGTTCATTGTAAGTCATTGGGAAAGGGATCGACTGATTACTCAGTAAAATGTGCTAGATAATTTCATAAGGGAAAAAATAAATTAACGTTCTTCATCTATACCGAGGATTCCCCATGGAGTTCCAGACTCATACCCAAACATTGCATCCCAAACTGAACTCATAGTTTACCAAACTATTACTTTTGTGTTCAGTATATAACTAGCAAAGAAACTTGGGAGGTGGTACCCTTTCTTCTGTCTCCCATATCCCCCACAGCCAGTCAGTAAAAAGTTTTGTCAATTTTATCTTTCAAATATTTTCTCAAATTCTCTCCTTTCTTTGCATCCCTACTGTCACTGTTCTAGTTCTAACCTGGGCTGCTGCAGCAGGGTTCATATTTTTCTCTCTCAAGGATATCTTCCACCAAGACTTCAGAGTGAGCTATCTAAAAATTTTCTTCTGGCCATGTTGTGACTTTACAGAAAACATTTCAAAATGCTCCATCATCCCCAGATTCAAGTTCAAGCTCTTTAACCTGTAGTTCAAGGTCTTCACTGACCTCTTTGCCTTTTCTGCAGGCTCACACACTGCCTCTCTCTTGTACTGTTTTTATCTTTTGTTGTTTTTACTTATACTACCATCTGCCTTACAATGCCCAGGTAATTTTTATTTGTCATTTAAAACTCATCTCAGAGTTTTTTACATATTCTGGATATAGAGTCTTTATTCAGATATATGATTTTCAAATATTTTTTACCAGTGTGTAGTTAGTCTGCCAGTTTGTATTTTCATGCCCTTTCAAAGTAACTTTGGAAGAGCAGATTTTAAAAATTTTTATGAATTTCAGTGTATCAATTTATGCTTTTGGTGTCAAATCTAAGAAGTCTTTGCCTAGCTTTAGGTCACAAAGATTTTCTCCTGTGTTTTCATCTAGAATTTTTATAGTTTTAGATTTTACATTTAAGTCTGTGGTCCATTTTGAGTTAGCTTGTGTGCATGGTGCAAGGTTTGATCAAATTCCAGTTTTTTGTTTTTGTTTTTGTTTTGTATATGGCTGTCTAGTTGCTCTAGCACCATTTGGTGAAAAGACTATCCTTTCTCCACTGACTTGCCTTTGCACCTCTGTCAGAATTTATTGGCTATTTATGCATGGGTCTATTTCTGGACTTTGTGTTCTGTTCCATTGATCTATTTGTCTATCTTTGTGCCAATTCCACGCTTTTTTAAGACAACAAGCATCTCAATTAAAAATGGGCAAAAGATATGAGAAATCACTTCACCAAAGAAGTTATACGAATTATAAATAAGCACATTAAACAGTACACAATATAAAAAGACTTAAGAGAAATGCTAAATAAAAATCACAGCACGATATTACTACCTACCTATAAGAATTGCTGAAATGGAAAGGACTGACCATGCCAAGTACTGGCAAGGATGAAGAGGAATTGGAACTCTCATGCACTGCCTTTGAGAATGTAATATAGCACAACTATTTTAGAAAACAGTTTGGCAATTTCCTAAAAAGTTATCTAAAAAATGAAACATATACCTATCATATCCAGCCATTCTGCTCCTCAGTATTTAGAGAAGAAATGAAAGCAAATGTCAGTACAAAGAGTTGTACATGAATGTTCATAAGAGCTTTGTTTATAATAGCTACAAACTAGAAATAAACCAATTGTCTGACAGGTGAAGAAACAAACTATGGTATATTTGTACATGGAGTACTTTTCAGCAACAAAGAGAAGTACAGTATTGATAGACACTACAGTGTGGATGAATCTCAAAATAATTTTGCTGAGTGAAATAAGCTAAACTAGTTAACACACTGTGTGCTTCTATATATAAAAGTCTAGAAAATGAAACTGATTTATAATGACAAACTATATCATGGTAAAAAAAGGTACATCATGGCAAAGGAGCAGGGAGAAGGCTAGGATAAGGGTTATAAAAAGGGAAGGGGGTAACATGTTTATTATCTTGATATTAGTGATGTTTTCATGGGAGTAAAGAACATGTCAAAACTTGTCAAATGGGGAGCAGATGTGGCTCAAGTGGTTGAGCGCCTGCCTCCTACATGGGAGGCCCTAGGTTTGGTCCCTGGTGCCTCCTAAAAAAACAAAACAAACAGCAAGCAAACAAACAAAAAACCAACTCATGCAAGCCAGTGTGGCTCAGTGGTTGAGTGCCAGGTTCCCACACGTGAGATCCTGATTTCATTCCCCAGTGCCTGTTCCTCAAAAAAACAAAACAAAACAAAACTTATCAAATGGTATATTTTAAATATATGCAGTTTAATGTATGTTAATTATACCTCAGTAAAGCTGTTAAAAAAAAATCCTGCTCAAATATCATAACTTTTCTTGATTCCCTTTTTCCTCAGAAATGAGTGAAGTGCCTTTCCCTGATAATCCTTAATGCCTGCCATATACCTCTGTCACTTATATGCTTTTTTTTAAATGTCTATCTTCCTAGGAGACTGTGAATTACTTGAGGGATACCTCATTCATCTTCATATCTACAGGTAGATGGCAGGCACTCAAAAACATTTCAGATTTGAAAACTACATTAGAACTAATGTTTATTGAGTGCGCACTACGTGACAGGCACAGTTCTAGTACTTTAGTATTTCATTTAATTTTCACAGCAAGCCTATGTGGCTGGTTGTATCATTCCAGTTCACTGTTGCAGAATTTGATACAGAATTTAAGTACCTTGTCCACTGTTACCCAGATCACAGGTGGTGAAGCAGAACCTCTGAACTTACCTACCACTCTCCAGTGCAAATGCTGAAAGTAGCAAACTACCTTGTTTTAAACATTACAGTCTCTTAAGATATGAAAGTAATGGAAATAACCTTGCAGAGATTTGGAAAACAGTAAAAAGAGCAAGAGTCCTATAGCCCTCTCTCAATTGGAGGTGGAGTGGACATTGCCATCCTAGGGTCCTCAGGATTGGGGAGTGGCCTGTGGACTGGAGTGGACTTGCTGGTATTCTGCTATGGACTTGTGATTCTAGCAATGAAAGAAATTGTATCGTTGATGTGGAGGCAGTGGCCGCTGGAGGTTCTAGGAGTGGGGAGAGGGAAGGATGGGTGTGGTACAGGGGCATTCTTGGGACTTGGGAGTTGTCCTGGATGGCATTGTGGCGATAGATACAGGCCATTATAAGTCTTGCCATAACCTGCGGAATTGGGTGGGGGAGAGTAAATGACAATGTAGACTTTAGTCCACGCTTAGTGGCATTGTTCTAAGATGTGTTCATCAGTTGTGATGAATGTGCCTCCCTGAGGATGAGGGATGTTGTGGTGTGGGAAAATGTGGGAGGTGTGAGGAGTGGGGCATATGGGAATCCATATGTGTGACATTTATATAATCTAAGTATCATTAAAAAAAAAGATATACAAACGGTCAAAAAGCACATTAAAAAAAACATTGTGCGCAGTAATCCTGCTAGCAATGTTTACAATTTAGCTATTTATGATCGCTTCCTTCCAGCTCATTCCTTTGCTCATTTATGTAGTTTACATAGTAAACATCATTTGACATAGATTTAATTTACTTTGGTTCTTTTATCCATTTAATGTAATAGGATAACATTTTACATGTTACCATAATTCTGTCATAACTGTAAATTTCACTGGCTACAGAATATTCTCTTACATGAATGTAACATGATTTGTGTAACCATTCCCTTACTTTCGGACATTTTCTTAGGTTCTGTTTTTTTCATATTTTTAAATAATGGTGCATTAAATATGTGACTTCATATTTCCTTTGCAAATGTTTTGGATTATCTCTGAGAATAGATTTTTTAGTATGAAATTAGTAGAATATAGAGAGAGAACATTTGGTGTGCTTTTTTCTTGGTGTGCTTTTTAATGTTTTAATATGGGACATTTACAAAAATGATAGTTATTGATTTAACTTACTGTATACAAATTTGGAAAAACTTTTAACTGGCAACTGTTTAGTGTTTTATTATAACAATTAAAGGTATGAATATAGTCTAGTCAAAATATTTTAGTAAGATTATCATTGGTATCTTGTCAGGGTGAAAATTTATGAAGCAATATAACTGTGTACTTTAGAATTTTTAAAAGCTTAGCTTATCAAATTGAATATTTTGGGGGGACGTTATAGATTTTTATCCTTTCCTGATAGGCAGTTTAGGGAACTATAAAAAACCAACAGTAAAAGTGGGACCTTGGAAGGAAAATGTTTTAACAAATCGCAAAGGCATATGGAATTTTTTGTGTGTGACCTTTTATTTGTTGTGTGAAGTCTTTGAATTAGTTGCCATAACAATGATCTAGTAATAGTGCTCTTGCAAATGTGAGCTTGGATTAGTAGGTGACACAGGAATAACAACCTGCACAGGGAGAAAGAAAAAACAAAAGCATGAAGTAGAACCACTCCCTTCCACTAATAAGATATATTTAAGTAAAACCTTTATATCTTTATGTCTTCAGTATTTGTTCAGTATATATAAACTGGTAAATGGATACCTGGAAAGCTGGTGCTTTCATTTTTAAAAATTGAACAAGAAAATAAATTAGAGGCAAGTTGAAACAAAAATAATTGGCCAAATTTTTGCTTAAACTAGAGGTAGAGAAATTTAGCATTATTTTTCACTTTTGAAAGACAGATGATAGAAAAAGTTCAGGGCTTTGGAGCCAGAATGGTCTGATTTGAATCCTGACTTTGTCCCTTACTTTTTGTAAGGGTTTGCTACTTAACCTTTCTGAGTCTCATTTTTTTAATTTGTATAATGTGGATGGATAAACATTTTTTTTAGAAATGCAGAGTTTATAAGTTTCTGAATTTCAATCAAACTATTCATTGAGAAACCTTGTTCTCTATACTGGAGAACGGCAGTGAACAAAACAAAGTCACTACTCACGTGGAGCTTACATCTCTTGGTGGGGCAGAGGATCAGATTATGATCAAGTCAATGGTTTTACATATTGGGTGGTAAGTACTCTGAAGAAAATAAATAAAGCAGGATGGGAGATAGAAAATGATAAGGGTAAAAGAAGGGATGGTGTGTTGGGCAGGGGAGGCGAATGCTATTAAATATAGAATAGTCAGAAAGTCTTCACAATCTCTGATTTGAGAAGAGATCTGAAATAAATAAGGGAGAACACCACGTGAATATCTGGGTGTTAGAGTGTTTTCAGCAGAAAGAGAACAATGCATGCAAAAATTCTGAGGTTGAAACATATTTGCTATGTTCAAGGAACTGGGAGGAGGCCAGTGATACCACAGCAGAAACACAGGTAGTGGAAATATCAGGAAGTAAGGTGAGAGAGGTAGCCATGGCCAAATCATATAAGGCTCCTAGGTTATTTAGGACTTGAAAATCCATTCTCACTAAGATGGAAGGCCATAGGAGGGTTCTGTGCAACATAATCTAAGGTTTTTATGTTTCATTTTGCCTGCTCTTTTATGAATAGATGAGGAGAGTGGGATTTGGTTTGTTGTGGCAGAAGTGTAGAATCGGAGATCAGTTAGGAGATTAGTGCAGTAGTCAAGGGTGGCATTGATCAGGATAGTAGATCTGGAGGTGGTGAAATCCTGGATATATCGGACAGGATTTCCTGATCAATTGGATGGGTGGGTGGAGGGAAATGAGAAAGGGGAGGGAACAAAGATCATTCTAAATTTTGGGGAGCCTGTGCAATTGAAAGGATGGGGAAAGTAGGGTGGAGAAAGAGTAGATTTGTGGGAGACAGAGTAGAAATCAGGAGTTCTGTTTTGGACATCTTAAATGTGAAAAGTGTATTAAGTATTGATATCTAAGAGGCATTTGCATATACATCCATCAGGAGTTTAGAGGTATTGTAGTTTCCCAAAGTGCTGCTGATACAAAGTACCAGAAATGAGGTGGCTTTTATAAAGAGTATTTATTTGGGATAAAAGCTCACAGTTCCAAGGCTGTGAAAAGTCCAACTCAAGGCACTGTAAGAGATGCTTTCTCATTGAAGTCAGATGCCACGTGTTGAAGCAAGATGGTGGGTGTTCTCTGTCTGGTCTCTGCCTTCCCCTCCGGAATCTGCTGTCTCTTGGGACTCAGCTGTGAGCAACCAGGCATAGGGCTTGTCTCTTTCCAGGCCTCCTACATCATTCTTGGATGTTCCCTTCTCTTCCCAAGTTCTGCTGTAAGCTATCAGGCACATAGCAGGGCTGGTATCCTCTTTTTTTTTTTCATCCATTCTTTTTTTTTTTTTTTTCTCTTTATTTTTTTAATGGAGCTGGTATCCTCTTGAATTGTTCCATGGGCACAACCTCTCAGGGAACTTTGTGCTTAAGCAATCCTGTCTTACATTATAGAATCAAATATGCTGGCTCCCTTTTTCCTCTGTCTGGGTCTCTGTGTCTTCCTTTATATAAGACCCAGCATAAGAGGACAGAGATTCAACAGGAATCATGTCCCAGTGACGTAATCCAGTCAAATGGGTCTCACACCCACAAGAATGGATTAGTTTACAAACATAATCTTTCTCTTTTTGGGATTCATAAATTAATCTCAGACTGCCTCAAGGGGTAGGTTGGACTGGATGTAAAAATGTACATCAGATAGCATTCAAAACTATGCCATTAGGTGAGATCATCAATGGAGTTACATATATAAAGAGTAGAAGTCTAAAAGACTGAGCTCTAGAGCTCTTCAATACTTAGAGGTCAGCGATATAGGGGAGAACTATCAAAGGAGACTAAGGAGCAACAGTGAGGTAGGAAGAAAGCCACATGATGAAAGCATGCCAAAATATAGGGATCTAGCAACTGTCTAATAGTGTTATTGGTCAAGTAAGAAAGAGGAGGACTGAGAATTAACAAGTGGACTTGACAATGTGAAGATGCTTAGGGATTTTGATGGAGCGCTTTGGTGGAATAAAAGCCCGATTTCAGGGAGAATGGAGGAGAGGAAGCAGAGAGAGAATAAATACAGCTCTTTTGAGGAGGTTTTGTAGTGAAGGAAGCAGTGAAATGGGACCTATAGGAAGGGCATGCCCTTTCCAGTTTGCAGCACTCCCTCTTGTCACATCAAGCCTACTTCATACATTTATTACCTGCCAGACCCGTATAAGGCACTTGAATTTTTAACTGTATTGAACAGGTTTTCTAAGACCATGTAATCAAAGCATCTGGTATAGGACTATAAATGGTAGTAGTTATTGATCAAGAAGGGTTATAATAAATGAATGCAGCAACAGGTTAGAGAGGTGCTTGCTCCCTGAGGTTAGAAAATTTTTCTTTTATTCTAAAGTGTCTCAACACTGGAATTGATCAGGTATATACTTTAGTATTTGAATAATTCCTCATTTTCCTTCGTGGTTGTTAAAAATGTGTAACATTGTGGTATATTAGCATGTCCTATGACCTTTCACTTTTTCAATTCAATGAAAAATGACTATTTACTTTGAGCCAGTCATTATTTTAGATGCTTTGGAGCCTTCAAAGATATGCAAGTTAGTTCCTTTCTATAAATTTTAATTTGGTAGAGGGCAAATAACTACAACTTTGGGGGAGTATAGGGTGCTGATTAGGGGTGTCAGGAAAGGCCTCCTGGGAGGAGATAGTATTTGAAGTGGCCCTTTACACATTGGTAGGATTCTTCAGTGTTTGGGATGGAGGGCTTTATAGCAAATAGTAGAAATAATAGTAGTAAAAGCTTAGAGTCAGTAGTAAAAGCTTATCTGTCTCAGTAATGCAAAGAACTGATGGGTGTGGCCATTTATGACTAGATCAGATTACAGTGTTATCATTTTAATGAACCATTTTCAAAGCAAATAAAGCAGCAAATACCTAACTCTGGCTATAATATGCAGTTCATTTGATTGTGTACTAGACTCTTGTTACTTTTTTTTTTTTGAGATTCCTGGACTGGGGAATGAACCCAGGCCCGGGACCTCAAATGTGGGAGACCGACGCTCAACTACTGAGCTGCATCGGTTCTCCTGTATTGGCTCCCTTGTCTCTTTGCTTCTTGTTCACTCATTTTCTTTGGGAGCCACTGACAACCGAACCTGGGACCTACTATGTGGGAGGCAGGTGCTCAACTGCTCGAGCCACATCTGCTCTCCTCTAGTTACTATTAACTAACTTATAGTTCTCAAATTCCTGAATACTAATTTCTATTTCTGTAGATTTCCAAGTTCTTATTTTTATTTTACATATTTCAATACGAATTTTAAAATGAGATCTATGTCTTCATGAACTAATGTTTTGGGAAGAGTAAAAGCTTTATGCTGGTTACATCTGATATTCCAAAAATCCTGGGACAGGATGGTGTATATTTTCATTGCTTTAATTAACGTTCCTTTATATATTCTGATTATAAGTCTTGAAACAAGGTTCAGTTAATCTTTGTAAAAATCAAAGTTTTCGAAAATGTGAGGTACAGAATCTATATTATGAAACTTTAAAAATAATTGGATAATTCTTCCTTCCCTCACAGAATTATCTTGGGAATTCAAGATAAGAGATCACATATGCCAAAATCATTTCTCTCTGCCTTTAGGAAATGGAGTTGTTCTTTCCTTCAAGTGGAGGGTGTGGTCCAGCAAACACCGCTAAATTTACGGATTGTACCTGTTGCATTATTAAGCCCCATGCTATCAGTGAAGGTAAGTGTTATGTTGAATATAATATATCAAATACATTTTGTAATATCATAATTTATTTTATTAATGTTTATTTTCTTGTTTTACATGTAGAAATTAGTTTCAATATTTGCATTTAATTTCTCTTTGAAGGTACATGAATAAAAGTGTCAGAGTATGGGGGAAATCTGTCTATATTTTTGTGTGCTGATTTTTTAATCTATGCATTTTTAGAAGGTGCTCCTTGTGTTTGGTTTTTAGGTATTCCTTGAGTTGCTGATCAATGCTTTTCTCCTCTTGTTTATCTGTCTCCTTCCTTTGATCACATAACTATGATTCAATTAATTTGCTTAAATAGATTCATATGTAAAATTGAAAAAATTATCCATCAAATCTACACCTTTCTGAGAAAGTGGGAGAAATTTCCTCTAGTTTGCAGTATCTGAAAAAGTTCTTTGACTGATACATACATACATACTGAGAGTTTGCAAGTTTTTTCTTTATTTTCCTTCCTTTCAGTTTTTTCATCTATTTACTTTAAGTCTGTAGTATGTATTTTTATCAAATATCCCAAATCCTTTTGGAAATGAGATGGGATATAATTTTTAAAAATAGAATATGCTAAATAATAAACAGAAATGAATTGATTCATTTTTTACTTTTATGTTTTCTAAGTATTAAACTAATTCGGGTATATAGTAGAAAATTTGGGGGAAAAAACCTTAAAAGAAAACAATAAAAATTACCTGTTTCCCATCACCTAGAGATAATCATTAATATTTTGATGCATTTCCTCCAAAACCTTTTCTTCTGCATTTATATATATATTTGTGTGTGTGTGTACACTGATATATGAGTATGCAGTTGTTAACATGGTTGAGATATGGGTCTATAGGCTGTTGTTTAAATTCATTTTTTTGTGAGCATTTTTGGATGTCCTTAATTTTCATGAATATTTTAATAGTTGTATACTATGCAATCATATAGATGTAGTATAATATCTGGAGACCTAAGTTGTTTCCAGTTTTTTGATATTAGAATAAAACTTTGAATAGTACCTTTGTACATAAATATTTGACAATACCTCTAATCATTTCCTCTGTCTAGTTTCCTAAAATAGAATTATTGGTTGAAAGGATATGAACCTTAAATTTCTTGTTGTATAATTAATGCTTCTTTAATTATTCAAAAAGTACTTTAAATACCTTATAGATCCACATCATTACAGGGAACCTACATATAAGTGTATAACAAACATATATGGAGAACCCAACTGTGTGCCAGGTAATGATAAGGTATCTCAGACATTTTCTGCTTTAATCTTCACAGCAATCATGTGAAGTAGATGGTTTTATCACTTTTTCAGATAAGCCACCTAAGGGTTAATGAATTATTTTCCTCTGCTTATCATAGTGGGGAATCCAGGATACAAACCCTGTTCTCTTTTAAACTGTGTTCTTTCCTCAATATTATATTGCCCTAACATAAAATCAAACAGCAATGACAACAAAAATATAACATGGTTAGTAACACTTCTATGCCCACGGCAAGTGAAAAATGACTGATGTTAACAATCTATGGGAAAAAAAATGGAAAGTTTTGTGCTCATTTTTCTTACCTGAAAATAGACACACATACACACTTACATACACACACATACATACACAGACATTTGAATGTGATAAGAGACAATTTGCCATAAAAGTTCTTTTTATTTAAAGGCCCTGAATTAAAACAAAAAAGTTTATTTTTGGCTTATATTTGCAAACTTAATAAGTTCTATTCAATTAGATTTTATGTGCTTTCATCTTTTCTAAGAAAAAATGTGAAAGGAAAGAAAAGGAAATGAAGTTAGAATAAATACTACTTAATACCTTAAAGATTACTCAAATATAATTGATAATGAAATTAAAATAATAGAGCATACAAATGAAGGGTGATATCAAAATAACTGTTATATGTAAGTTTATATTTATATAGATTTAAAACATTTTAATAAGCAATTCTTTGAAGATTATATTTTATATAAAGTAAAAGTAAAAATTAATTGTAATAAAATCTAATCAGATGGTAGGCCTTTAAACTTTGGTGTTTTAAGGCTCTATTTATTTTTTTGTTTGTTCTTTCTTTTCCTTCTCAACCTGGATTTCAGGGATACTTTAAGAACATTTTGAAACGTTGAGTAACTAACCTAATTCAGATTAAGACTTAACCTATGGCTATAATGAAGTATAGTTTTCATATTGCATTTATTACTATCAGTAGATTCACTCTACCCTCTTTCAATTGTTGGTTTATGTTTATCCTTTTCTATAAATAACCCATTTCTGGTTTAGTTAATGTCACCTGGGTCTGGCTGTAGGTAAGAAAAAAAAAAAAGGAGTTGGTGATAGTAGAGTAGCTGAACTATGAAAGAGTAGTTCCTTTCTTTTGACTGCAGACTCCCCAGAAAATGGTCAGAATAGTCTGTTGACCAAGCAAAACTAAGTTTATTATACAAGAGAACACTACCTTGATGAAGGCTTAATTGTAGTGCCTTACAAGGGAGAAGTCATGGGGCGATATTGTAGAGTTTTAAAATCTGACTTTGAGAGATTAAAGGAGGGTCTTTCAATGCACTGATCTGATTAAGATTGTGCAAAATTCATGATAATTAGTTTATAATTAGTGGAAACAGTGAGGCAAGGATGTTAACCTAGTGTAACAAGTATATAGTTGTTTGATAAGCGAGGGATTTGCCCAGTTGAGGGAATATTGTGAGAAGAGGGTTGCTTGAGTAGTGTATTGTTGGAGGAAATGGGTTTCTGGAAATTTCCTGGGGCAAACAATGGAGGTATTCATTGATTTATAGCCTTATCTTTCTGGGCAAGAATTTCTTGGTACAAATGGTAAAGTTATGTGGGTGTAGATGACCTTTTTTTAGTTCTATGCTTAATCTATGTATATGCAAGTGGTCTCACCACTCACTTCTAAGGTAGGTAGAAAAACAGGAGAACTTTGGGAAGTAGCTGGTTGGGAAAAATAAGAAGGTAATTTGGGTTCTTTGTAGATTAGATATATATTGTCATTTTGGGACTCAGGTTTTAAAAGAGAATAAAAACAATGTGAATTTCTTTGTGTCTTCCATTTTTCATTGCAAAATTATGCTGTATGTTTCTTTTGATGTCCTCAATAGTATTTATATGTAGTTATGTCCATCAATGAAATGAATTTCTTTTACTCTGAAACCAGACTGTCCAGCTTTGAATTCTGGCTCTGTCACTTATTAACCATGGGATATTGCGTAAATTATTCTTTGGACCTAGTTTCCTCATCTGTGCAAGTAGAATAATAATGTACCTTCTTCACTGGGTAGCTGCAAGGATTGAATATATTAGTATATGTAAGGTGCTTAGGATGTTATACATATTTTTATAACTGCTGTATAACTGTTAAATGTTATTACTGTTGTGATTATTTTATTATTAATTAATATTACTTTTATTTTTAAATAAAGTTGAACAGCTCCTTGATAGCAAACAATAGTTTAAAATGCTAAAAAAAAATGCAACATCATCCACAGAAACAAAACAACCATGTCATTGTTTAACAAACAGAGTTCTTTAATTATTTTCCCCTACTAGAGTCTGGGTACAATTTAAGTTCTTGAAATGGGATCATTGCTTATATCTATTTTTGTTTGCTGATTACCATTGGCACTGGTCAGGAGGTGATAGCCAAATCTGGGAAAGCTGCTTATTTTGCAGCTTGTTCTTTTAAAAGCAAAACACTTTAGCCTTTTTCAGGTGTTAGAACCCTAAAGTTTTAGAGATTTTTCTTTTTCATAATAGATTCACAATAGATTTATAATAGTTTTATTGCATTTTTCATGTTAAAATTGTTCCTCTGAAACTTAGTTTCTTTATCAATAAAATGAGACATGATGGTTTAAAATTTCCCTCTCAGCCTTTTCTGCTATTTTATGAAACTGTAAAGAAAATGCTTATTAAGGAAAATAATATTCTTTATCTCCATATTGTATTTTGGCTGTAGAAATTAATGATATTTTCATGGAAAATGTTTCAATACAAGTTTAGATTTTATTTAAAAAACATATAGAGACAGTTTGATATGACCTTCTTACATTTAATTAAGAGCAAATTATCAGACTATAGGCAAATTTTTAAATTTAACATCAGAATTTGCTCTGGTATGCTCTTTGAAACAGGACTGGTAGCAGTCAGGTCATATTTATCAAGTTCCTCATTTTGTTTTAATTGGGTTATTTTTACTCAGATTCTTTTGAGTTTTAATTTCCACCCTGAGTATTTGTTTTGGTATTAGATAGTCTCACAATACACATTCCACCTGTGGAACTCCTGTGCATTTTATGATTGATTTGGTTAGGATCCCAGCTTTTTCTGTATTAGATTTCCTTCAAGTAATGTAACTTCTAGGATACTGTGGAAGAGTCGTAAAAATTTTTGATGTAAAGAGAATGGATTTAAACATTGTAAATTGAGCTCAGTTTCAACATAAATTCTTGGAGTGGCCCAGTTTTGCTTATAATGTCATAATTTTGGAGTTTTGTGATTGCTTTATATTTTCTCTGAAAGAGTAAAGAATTGCATGGAATTTTTAACAGATGTGCCAAATACATTGTACTACATGTAGGACTTTGAGTTTGAATGCATAGAACTTAACATATATTTTTAAAATATAATATAGCTAGTGAAAATATCCTATGAATGTGTAATTTATGAGAACTTTAAATAAAATTAGTGATTTATTGATTTAGAAGAAATCTCAAGAGTTCTGCTAGTGACTATAAAAGAATTCCAGCTGTCAGTAAGGAATATATTTAATGATTCTGAAGAGGTTGGTTTGTATTAGGCTTTTTAAAAATTCCACTTAAATAATGTGAAGTTGTGTTCCAACATTTAATAACCTTTAGCAGAAAATTAGAGTCCCTACGATTGGCAATTGTAATGACTTGGGTGAAGGCAGAGGGAAAGAAGGCCTTCTTAGATCTTCTGAATGAGGCCATTAGGATTTTGCTCAGGTATAGAACAGCCAAGTTTTCTTTGTATCATTTCTAATTGCAGTTCATATTTCTGGGGTGCTAAGTGCTTTATATGACTTAATTAATTCTCGTAACTATGAGGTTATGTCCTCTTTGTTACAGAGGAGAAAACTGAGTCAGCAATATATGAAGTAACTTACCCAAAGTCACACAGCTGTTTAATCACATGGTTGAGATTTTAATAAGGCTGTCTTTGTTCTCTTCCATTATCCTATATTGCCTCTGTGTGTACTTAAACCCTATAATCAGATATGATAGTTGATTTCATTTTACAGATATGGAGTCTAAGAATTAGAAAGGATATGTAAAATCCTGAAATCCAGAGCTATTTGGTTCCAAAACTGGGATTTTCCCACTATTCCATGAATACTGAGGTCAGTTGATTGATTGTGACAGTCATTCCTGGTAGTCAGTCACTACCAAAGCTAGAAGGTTATCTAAATATTGAGATAAAGGGTGATTTTAATACCTAACATTTTAAATGGGTGACAAATAATCAGTTAAAGATAACACTAAGAGGTATTAGAGCTATTCTGGCCAAGATAAAGAGAAATTTCTTTAATTAAATGGAAAAATTTTTAAAGATGTTTATTTGATTAAAAGCAGTCCTTGTTTGTTTGCTTTTATTGTTATATTTGCAAGACTGTACTTTTCTAAGTAGAATTTATATTTATTTAGACTTGTCCAGGTTTTTTCTCTTGCTTTCTGCACTCTAGTGTCACTGTCCACATATCAGTTCCCTAAATATGCCTTGTTCCTTCCCTCTCAGGGCCTTTTTAGAGGCTCTTCCCTTTGTCTGGGATGTGTATCAGTTGCTCCTTATCTATACCCCCAAAATATCATTTTCAGGGAAGCCTTACCTAACATCCCCCAAAGTGTGGTAGGTTCTCAAGTGACCTCTTCATTTGGCACTCTGCTTTTCATTCATACCTCAGCTTGCAATTATGTAATTATGTATGTTATATATACATTATATGTTGATTTTTTTTTGGGGGGGGGGTACCGGGGCCAGGGATTAACCACCTGAACCTCGTATGTGGGAAGCCAGTGCTCAACCATGAGGTACAATTCAGGCTCCCCTGAGTTGGTTTTTTCATTTATTTGCTTGTTTCTTTGTTTGTTTGTTTTTTACAAGGCACTGGGGATTGAATCCAGGACCTCCCATTTGGGAAACAGGCGCTCAGCTGCTTGACTCTGTTTATTTCTTCTTTTTTTTGGGGGGGGGGGGTTAATTTTTTTTAAAAATTTATTTAAGTGTATCACTTTTAACTGTTTAGGAATAATTGAGAACTTACAAAACAAACATATAACATCATATAGAAATCTCATAACTCACCCTACCACCAGTACCTTCCATTGTTGTTAAAACTTCTTAACTAATGATTAAAGAGGATTGTCAAAATATTACTACTAACCAAAGTAGTTTTCCCTCAACAAACCCTATTATTATTATTATTTTTATATCATTTATATATGAACAAATGTAACAATAAGTATATAGTAAAGGTTGTGAACTTACAAAGCAGACATGCATAACATCATATAGGAGTCCCATACATCAACCCTCCACCAACACCTTGCATTATCGTGAGACGTTTGTTACAAATTATGAAAGAAATTGTCAAAATCTTACTACTAATTATAGTCCTTTTCTTACATTGGTGTATTTTCCCCCTAACCCACCCTTTTATTATTTTTTAAATAAATTTTTTATGTCAGTCGTTGTAAACTTATAAAACAATCGTGCACATGTGCAGAATTCTCAAACAACATCCATATATCAACACATCACACTGTGGTGGAACATTTGTTACAGATAAAATAATATCATCTGATTGTTACCACGTCCATAGCATACATTTGGCACACATTATCCATACTGCCTCATTATCAACACAGTACGTCTTTCACATAGATGCAAGCATATTACATTATTACTGCTAACCACAGTCCATAGGTCACTCCAGCTGTATTTTTCCCATGCTTCTAACATTCCCAACACCATGCAGTAGTGATGTACATTTGCTCTAGCTCACAAAGGACACTTTTACATCTGTACCATCAACCACAATTCTCATCCACCTCTTGGTTTACTGTGCTATTCAGTTCCTAGATTATTCTCTAGCATTATGTCAATTGGCATTTACATACCTAGACTACTATTTTCAGCCACATTCCTGTTTAGAAATTAGCTGTTACTGTGTGTTACCATCTACTCTATACATTTCCACACTTTTACATTAAAGCTGATTAAAACTTCTACATGCTTTAAACATCAGTATTCCATCTCAGTCCTCCTCTTATCTCCTTTAAGAATCCACCACCTACCACCAGGGCTTGAAGCTATTTTCCTACAATTTTTTCTAGAAGTTTTATGGTTCTTGCTTTTATTCTTAGGTTTTTAATCTATTCTGAGTTAATTTTGGATAAATGTGAGAGAGGGGTCCTCTTTGCTTCTTTTGGCTATGGATATCCAATTCTTTCAGCACCATTTGTTGAATGGACTGTTATGCCCAAGCTGTGTGGGTTTGATAAGCTAGTCAAAAGTCACTTGACCACACATGTGAGAGTTGGTTTCTGAACCATCAGTTTGTGGTTCCATTGGTCTATGTGTCTGTCTTTATGCAAGTACCATGCTGTTTTTACCACTGTAGCTAGGTATATGATTTAAAGTCTAGAGACTAGGGTTCACTTTTCCTTTTTATGATGTTTCTGGCTATTTAGGTCTCCTTACCTGGCCAAATAAATTTCATCATTGTGTTTTCAATTTTTTTTTTTTTAAATGCTGGTGGAATTTTTATTGGGATTGTATTGAATCTGTGTATCAATTTGAGTAGAACTGACATCTTAATGACATTTAGTCTTCCAATCCATGGACATGGAATGTTCTTCCACTTATTTTAGGCCTTTGAAAAAATTTCTTTTAACATTGAGTTGCAGTTTTCTGAATACAGTGCTTTATTTACATCATCGGTTAAGTTTATTCCTGACCATTTGAGTTTTCTCTGCCATATTTTATTTTCACCACTCTTTTGACACTTTTAGTTTGTTTTATTGATATAATCTTCATTTCTAGACTCTTCCAGGCCTCTCTCTCCTGTCTTTTCTTTTCAGGATCTGGCACATCCTTTAGTATTTTCTGAAAATCTGGTCTCTTGCTTAGAAATTCTCTGTTTCTGTTTATCTGTGAATATTCTAATCTTGCCCTCATTTTTGAAAGACAGTCTTGCTGGATATAAGATTCTTGGCTGGAAGTTTTTCTCTTGCAGTATCTTAAATATATCAGACCACGGTCTTCTTGCCTCCATGGTTTCTGGTGGGAAATCAGCACTTAATCTTATTGAGTATCCCTTCTATGTTATGCATTGCTTTTCTCTTGCTGTTTTCAGAATTCTCTTTGTCTTTGGCATTTGACATTCTGATGAGTATGTGTCTCAGAGTTGGTCTATTCGGATTTTTTCGGATGGGAGTACGTTGTGCTTCTTGGACATGAATGTCTATGTCCTTCGTAGGATTAGCAAATTTTCTACTGTTATTTCTTTAAATATTCTTTCTGCCCCTTTCCCCTTCTCTTCTCTTCTGGGACACCCATGACACATGTGATTACACATCTCTTGCTTTCATTTAGTTGGCCTTGTTCAATTTTTTGCCATTCTTTTCTTCATCTGTTCTTTTTTTAAATAAAGATTTATTTTTATTTATTTCTCCCCCCACCTCATTCCCCCTGTTGTCTGCTCTCTATGTCCATTTGCTCTGTGTTCTTCTGTGTCTGCTTATATTCTCATTAGGAGGCTCCAGGAACCGATCCTGGGACCTTATGGAGTGGGAGAGAGGTGATTATGCTCTTGTGCCACCTCAATTCCCTGTTCTGTTATGTCTTCATATTTTCTCTCCTCTGTGTCTCTTGTTGTGTCATCTTGCTGCGCAGGCTCTCAGTGTTAGCTGGCACTCCTGCACCGGGCAGCTTTCCTGTGCTGGGCGGCATTCCCACACAGGGGCCACTCCTGTGTGGGGTGGCATTTCAGTGTGGGCCAGCTTGCCCTCACCAGGAGGCCCTGGGCATCAAACTCTGGACCTCCTGTATGGTAGATGGGAGCCCAATTGGTTGCGCTACATCCATTTCCTTTCATCTGTTCTTTTTTATGTTCACTTTCAGAGGCCATTTCTTCAAGCTCATCAATCCTTTCTTCTGCCTTCTCAAATATGCTATTATATGATTCCAATGTTTTTTAATTTCATTCATTGCATCTTTCATTCCCATAAGATCTGCTGTTTTTCTGTGTGTGCTTTCAAATTCTTCTTTGTGGTCATCCAGTGTCTTCTTAATATCCTTAATTCTCTTTAGCCATTTCATTGAATTTATTAAGGAGATTTGTTTAAACATCCATGATTAGTTGTCTCAACTCCTTTATGTCATCTGGAGGCTTATCTTCTTCCTTTAACTGGGCTATATCTTCCTGTTTCTTGGTATGGATTGCAATGTTTTCTTGGTGTCTTGGCATCTGGCTTACTAGAGTATTTACTCTGGGTGCAATTTTTCTCTTTAGTTCAGGGCTTCCTGCCCTTTTCAAGGATCTAGTTGGTGCTATAAGCTGTGGAAGCTCAAGCTGCCCTCATTGCCCCAGGGACTGATGAAGCATCTCCCAATTTTCTCCTTTGCCAGGGATAGGGTCACAGTTGTATGGAATAACCTAAATCATTCAGGCCTAGGCTGTCATTGCCTAGAGAGACTGCTGAAGCTTCATGCCCCTTTCTCCCCTACCTGCAGCAGGAATGGAGCTGTAGGTGTGGGCAGCAATCTATGCAATGTAGGTCCAAGATGACTGCAGTTGCCCCAGTAGACTTCCAGTTATTCAGTCTGTGCCAGTGAAATGTACCTGCAGTGACCTCGATAGGCTGATGCAGTACCTGCCAGCTTCCTCCCTGTCAGAGGTGGGTTTGAAGGCTAGGCTAGGACTGCAGGCCATTCTGGGTGAAAGAAACTGGTTCCTGTCACTATAATTTTTGGTCACTGGGCTTCCTGTCATGCTGGGGGCAGAGTCAAAATGGAGGCCACTGGGTTCTTTCTGACTTGGACAGAGTCACACCCTAGCTGTTCCTAGGGTTATGCCTTAGCCAGCCAAGTCTACTTATCAGTAGCCAAAATCGGTGGCCAACCGTCTTCTCCTCTCCTGTTTTTGGGACATTAGTTTCCAATTCCAGCCACAGAATAGCTCCTGAGGCAGCTTGCACCACCAGACTAGGATAATCACTGGCCTCCATGGCTTGGCCTGTACCTTCCCGGAAAGGCTGGCGCAGGTCCCCCCAGCTTCCTCCCTGCTGTAGGTAGGGCTGTGGCCTAGGCTAGAGCTGCAATCTGACCTGGATGGAAAGAAGCCGGTCCCCACCAGCACTGTGCTTTTCAGTCCATCCCACTTCCCCTAGTGCCAGGCACACAGTTAAGATGGCAGCGACCGGCCTCTTTCCCGCTTTGACAGGCTCAAACTTTAGCTGTTCTCAGGAGTATACTTTAGCCCACTATTTTACTCTTCAGTAGCTGAAGCTCGTGCCCAACCATCTCTTCCTCCCCCATTTTTGGGAAGTGGAGCTTTCAATTTCAGCCATGGAACAGCTCGCAAGGCAGCTTGTGCCTCCAGTGGAGGATGGGCACTGGTCTCCGTGGTATGGAGCGCTCTACTTATGAATCTTCTCTGCAGATGGGCAGTCTCCTCCTTCCATTCCTTCAAGGATGTTGCAGGATGATCTTCTGGTCTTCTGGAACCCCCAAACAAATGCTTCAGCTAGCTCCAGATAACTCTGGGTGTTTACTAACTGTCCTGTAGCAGGACCTGACTCTAGGAGCTCCTTACTCTGCCACCGTCTTGCTGGTTGTCCCTCCCTATTTATTTTTGACTAAAAATCATTGTCTGTCTTCCCCACCAGATTACAAACTCTGATTGTGGGGACAGGGTCTATATCATTGACATACTTTTCTAAAAATTTTCTCCTCTTCATTGTAATTATTTTTAGCCCATATGTTATTTCAGAATTTCTTTTTTTGTCAGAACATTGTCAAAGACTATGGTTTTTATGATAATTGGATTTTTGAAATTTGTTATTATTTAGTACATGGTTTGTTATTTAGTACATGGTTATTTAGTACATGGTTAATTAAAATTGAAGTTCCCAATATGTGCTTGAAAAGAATTTTTGTTTGTGGCAGTGTTCTTTATTTATATATAAATAAGCATTGATTGAAACCTGTTGTTAAACTTTTTTTTTGTCTGCTTCACTTAACACTTACTGACAAAAGGTATGCTAATTTCTCCCATATTATAATTACCTGTTATTTTGAATTTGTCAGTATCTCCTTTTCTTCAGTCTTTTGCTTCTAATACATATTTTTTTGTCTTAATGTTACATTAAAAAAATATGAGGTCCCCGTATACCCCCCACCCTCCTCACGCGACTCTTCCCCCTATAACAACAACCTCCTCCATCATCATGAGACATTCATTGCATTTGGTGAATACATCTCTGAGCACCACTGCACCTCATGGTCAATGGTCCACATCATAGCCCACACTCTCCCACAGTCCACCCAGTGGGCCATGGGAGGACATACAATGTCCAGTAACTGTCCCTGCAGCACCACCCAGGACAACTCCATGTCCCGAATAATACATATTTTAAAGTCAGTCTGTATGTATGTATTCTAATAGTCTTAGAATAGGTGAATTTAATCTATTGCCATTATTGTGATTACTGATATATTTGGATTTATTTCTTCTTCATCTTGCTTGAAGTTTTATCATTCATTTCCACTGTTAGAAACCTTCTGTTGGAAGGTTTTCTTTATTCCCCTCCTTCTCTGTTTATCTTTTTGTCAGAAAACCCTTGATCAGCAGTCAGCAAATTATGGCCCTTGGGCCAAAAAGGAACAGCTGCCTTGTTTTGTAAATAACATTTTTTTACTACACAGCCATGCCCATCTATTTATATATTATCTGTGGCTGCTTTCATGCTACAATGACAGAGTTAAATAGTTGAAATAGACTGTATGGATCACAAATCTTAAAATAGTAACTATTTGACCTTTCA
Organism: Dasypus novemcinctus; assembly: GCF_030445035.2. NCBI lineage: Eukaryota > Metazoa > Chordata > Mammalia > Cingulata > Dasypodidae > Dasypus > Dasypus novemcinctus. The sequence goes on along the minus strand of NC_080685.1, from coordinate 47,394,788 downwards.
CCTATAATTTGCTGACCTCTGCAATGGATTGTATTTTTTAAATTGGTTATGCCTAACTTTTAATGTGTGTTCTTAACTCTAAATTTTACCAATAAAATGTAAAATTATTCACTTTCTCCAGATTTGTCCTGAATAAGACAGAGAACTTTAGATTGCTTTAAACAGCCCTTGAAATCTCCTCTGATCACCCATGAATTGTCATGAGAATGTTAATTCTGCTTTTTAAAAAAAATATTTTTTAGCAACAACTTTACATGTAAATTTATTTAATCCACATAAAATAAAATTTATACATTTTAAGTGTACAGTGTTAGGAATATATTATAGTGTCTGTGACAGTTTAATATTATTTATGAATTCCAAAAAAAGATATTTGATTGCGTTTAGAAACTGGTCTGTTCCTCTGGGCATGATACCCTTTGACTGTATTATATTCAGCTGAGATGCCTTTGATTATTAGGGCCTTGATTTAACCATGTCCTTATAGTGCACTCAGCGTTGAGTCCCAGCCCCCTTGCTGGACTGATAAAACAGGCTCTCACACAGAAGTAGACATACAGGGAAGATGCACAAAGAATCCTGAGGCCCCAGAAAGATAGATGAGCCTAATAGTCTACAGCTGATCTTGTGAAGAGACCAGACCAGCTGAGCCTGAAAAGACATGAGCCCCAGAGGAAGAGAGACTAGCCCTATGCCATCCTACAGCTGAGATTGGATAAGCTGGGACTGTGGAGACTTATGAGGAACGAGGAAGGCTGAACCCTTACAGACATTGCCTACCATCTTCCTTCAACACGTGTCAACAGACTTTGGGTGAGGAGGTATCTCTTATGGTACCTTGAGTTGGACTCTTTAGGTCCTTGTAATGTAATCTTTTACCCTAAATTAATACCCTTTTTAAAAACCAACAGATTTCTGGTACTTTGCATTAGCACTCCTTTTGCTGACTAATACAGGGTCTCAAACTCTTAGTCAAGAAGTCCTTCTTAATATATAATCTTGATCTGCCTTATGACTCCATCCTGAAGGTATTTAGGGGATGAGTAGAGAGTTCTAATTGTTTGAATATATTACTGTTTAAAAGGAGGAAGAATAGATTCATTCCAGGATCAGTTGTGTACTTTGATTATAGGTTTTCTATCATAACAAAACAATGGAAAGTCAATGTCTTTTGTTATTTGTCTTTTGAAGTCAGGGCTTGCTCATCCTACCTCATTGGAAGAAAGAAACATCTGTTGCTAGGCAGCCAATGCTCCAGCACCTAGCAACTGTGATGTTTGCATCAGGAACTTTAGGTCCTCTTCAGAGCTTAGTATGTAGAATACAATCAAAAGATTTATACACATCTGTCTAAATGAGAATATAGGAATCTAAATAAAGGAGTGGCAGTATGCTCAGTGATAAATCCTACTTCACCTGGTAAGGATGATTGTAGTATATATTTGGAATGACTATTGTACTTCATGGCTTTGACTAATTTTAACTAATTGTTTGATCTTGGAAACATTTCTTGACTTCTCAGTTTTACCATCTGCAAAAGGAGATGTCAGAACCTACTTTATAAGTAAGTTAATAAATGTAATGTTCTTATGGTAGTTTGCATAATAATAGTTCAATAAATCTTAGCTACTAATAATAGTAGTGTGAGGGATATCACATGTTACAACATTAATATAGAATCCTAATTCAGTAGTGTTTCAGTAATCTATTTTTTTTATAACAAATGGTCCCAAAACTTACTTCTATAAGAACAATTTATTATATCTCACAACTCTGTGAATTGACTGGGCTCAGTCAACCATTCTTCTCTGGTGTACCTGGCATCATTCATGTGGCTTCATTCAACTAGGAGCTCTACTGCAGCTATAATGTACAAGATTGCCTCTTAACTTTCAGAAACTCTTTCCACTTACCCCCTCATCACACACTAGTGTAGCCTGAACTTTTTTACAGCATGTTACTAGCTTCAAGAGGAGTATTCTAAGATAATTCCTCATCTGCAAGTGCTCATCAAGCCTCTTTGTGCATCATGCCTTAATATCCTATTGGCCAAAACAAGTCACGTTGCTTAGTTCAGGTCAATAAAGGAAGGGATTACACCAAGACTTGGAAACCAGCAATTATGGTTCATTGGAGGCCACCAGTGTAGCAACCTCTCACAAGTGGGATAAAGTTATCAAAAAGCCCTTAACTTGGTTGGAAGCTGAGACTGGAACCTGCACGAGTGGTGTTATGCCACTAGTGTCTTAGAACAGTGCTTCTCATACCTTAGTGTGTGACAAAACCACCTGGGGAGACTGTCTAAAAATGCTTATTTCTGGCCCTAAGGGTCAGAAATTTTGTTTCAGTAAGTCTGGAGTAGAATCCAGGATTATGTATTTTGAACAGTCTCTCCTGGTTTTCCTGATGAATACCCAGTTTGAGAATGATGTAGCAAAAATTTTTAAGGCAGGGAACACCCCTATTCCTCTGGTGATCTCTTTCATCAAGGGCAAACCTTATAAACTTTTGCACCCAAAGAAAGATTCTTATTTCCTTTTCTGTGACAGGTTAATGCAAACCTGGTAATCTCCTTCATCAAGGGCAAACCTTATGAACTGTTGCACCCAAAGGAAGATTCCTATTTCCTTCTCTGTGGCAGGTTAATACAAACATGGGGCTGGTTCGGGAAGAGTCACCTTTTGGTTTTCAGTTCATTTAGTTCAGAGGTATTCCCCTGTGCTGAATTTTAGGTTGGTGAGTATTTCTTAGAGTGATGGAAAGTTTGGGTATCTTGGACTCTTTCCTTTGGTAAACAGTGTAGTTCCCTCTATAGTGTTTTAATTCTGTACCTTGGCTAATGTTTAAAAAAAATAACAAAAAAGTTTGATCGGTGGATAGACAGTCCTTAGATTGATATGTCCCTATAGTGAGATTGGAATAAAACCCAGGTTCATTGAAAGAAATAGCACGAGAGTAAGTATAGCATCAGGGAAAGTGACTGCTGAGATAGGGTGTCCCCAGAAGTCATAGTGCACTTTTAAACTTTAATATCTTCAGAAGTATAAGGGCTACAAACTTACTAAACATTCTGTGGGAGCTGGGCTGGATCCTTTGGAGCTGGGATCCAGGGATCCAGGGCTCATAATGTTCCTTTAGCAGAAATGTTTTTAAAATGAAAAGCCAAGGTAGTTTGATGATTCAAGTTACATAGTAGATTATATATTTAGAAATTCTGACAAATATAATCATACTATAATCTTATGAAGAAGAAAAAGGGGAAACATCTAAAGGAAAGATTATACCTTAAAGAAAACTTCTGAAAAGCTTGGGTTTCCAAAGAACATGTTAAAAGATGAGAAGAGCTGACACAAAAATGCTGAAAATGTGGTACAATAATTGCGGGGTTTTTTTTGTTTTTGTTTTCATTTTTTTCAGGTATCAGGGCCGGGGATTGAATCCAGGACCTTGTATGTGGGAAGCCACTATTCAACCACTGAGCCACATTGGCTCCCCTGAGTTGTTTTTTTCATATATTTGGTCGTTGTTTGGTTTTTGTTGATATTTGTTTTCAGGAGGCACTGGGGACTGAACCATGTGGGAAACAGGCACTCAACCACTTGAGCCACATCGGCTCCCAGTAATTGTGTTTTGAGGGGATTAAGAAATGGTACTCTGCTTTTCTACACACATCTTCACACATCTTCACACATCTTTCTTACTCTATAAATCCTGTGGTTCAAATACCTCACTTATTTTAGTAGTTTGTTTCTAACCTATCATCAACTCATTCACACCTTTGTTGACATTGAACACACTTAACATTGACTTTTTTTTTAATTAAAAAAATTTTTTTAAATTTAATTTTATTTATTTCTCCCCACCCCCTTGTTTGCATTTGCTGTATCTGTCCATTGCGTGCCTGTCTTCCTTTTTTTAGGAGGCATGGAAACCAAACTCAGGGCCTCCTGTGTGGGAGGGAGGCGCCTTATCTTTTGAGCTACCTTTGCTCCCTGCTTTGTTGAGCTCTCATTATGTTTTCCTCCTTGTATCTCTTGTTGCATCATCTTGTTGCATCAGCTCACCATGCCAGCCCATTGTTTCAGCTTGCTGTCTTGCTCATCGTCTGTAGGAGGCACAGGGCACTAAACCTGGGACCTCCTGTGTGATAGGTTGGAGCTCAATCGCTTGAGCCACATCTGCTTCCCTACATTGACTTTTGTTTATGCAAAATATGGAGTGGATTATTTATCTAGAGCTATTTTCATGTTAGTTACTGCCAAATGACTTAGTTCTCAAAGGGATGGTTTGCATTATCTCTTTAGGATTATCTTAAGGATTTCAAAGCAAGTAAATTGGAGAATCTTCCATATGCTTGACATCAATCTCAGAATTTTTTGTACAGACATATACCACAGATTCTTTTCCCTACTTTTCTTATTCTTCAGTCTCTCCTGGATTTAAGGGCAGGCAGACTTCAGGCCAAATCTTATTTAAACATTAGGCTGAGTCAGAAGATAAAATTTCCAGTATGAGTTTTTAAAAAGTTTGGCTTTGTATTAATGTTATTTTTCATATAATCTGATTGCTATCAGGAAATGGGATTGAAAACTCCTGCCTCATCTTCTGCATAAATATGTTGTGAGCATATTCACTCTGAGGAAATTACACTGAGATATAATTAAGTAATGTTGAAACAGAGTGTATGTTTTTTTAGGAACTGTGTTCTTAGGGTATTGAAACTGTCAGTATGTACCTATTAAGATATGATACCAAAGAGATAAATAGGTGGGTAGTGCTAAGTTATAAGCCAGGAATTTGTCTTAGTACCTTTTAAAGTAATTTTTCTTATTCTATTAAAAGTAATACATACTATAGAAAATTTACAAAATACAAAAAAGTATGTTTTTTAAAAATCACTTATTCCTAACATTCAGAGATTCTAACTCTTTACAGCATGCCATTTCCTTCCTTCTCTGTTAAAACATAGCTAAACACAACATGGATGAATCTCACAAACATGATGCTGTGCAAAATAATCAAGGCATAAAAGCTTAAAAGCATGTCTTGCTATATGATTCTACTTTTATAAAGTTCAAATAGACAAAAATGTCAACTATATTTCTCAAGAATGCATATGTAGGTAGTAAAATATAAAGAAGTGTATGGAAAAGGTCATTCAGAAGTCAAGTAGACTGGAGGAAAAAGAGTAATAATTGGAGAGGCACACCCAGAATGCTTCTTGGTGTTGGCAATCTTCTATTTTATTTTATTTATTTTTATTTTTTTACTTGTAGTTAGCATAGATGTTCAATTTAAAATTATTTATTAAACTGTTTGTTATATATTTTATCATAAAATACATGGAAAACCAGCAAAGCATAAAACAGATGGTATATGCTTCCATTTAATAAAAAACAAAAATGCCATGTCTGCATATTTTTATACAAGTTAATTATTTCTATAAAATATGTAAGAAATTACTAATAAACAAACAAAAAACTCTATAAATTACTAATAGTGTTTGCCTCCGAAGAAAAGGACTGCGATTCTGGGAGGGAGACTTATTCTCACCATATACCTTTTTATTTCCATTTTGTGTGTGTTTTCCAATGAAGAGTCATCTTAAAAGTTAAATGATATTCTATTCATGAACTATTGTGATTAGTAATTGAAGAAAATGTGGCATTGGTGTGGAGAAAGTGGCCATGGTGGCTGCTGGGGGTAGGAAGTGGGAGGAAGAGATGTGATGTGGGGGCATTTTCGGGACTTGGAGTTGTCCTGGGTGGTGCTGCAGGGACAGTTACCAGACATTGTATGTCCTCCCATGGCCCACTGGGTGGACTGTGGGAGAGTGTGGGCTATGATGTGGACCATTGACCATGAGGTGCAGTGGTGCTCAGAGGTGTATTCACCAAATGCAATGAATATCTCATGATGATGGAGGAGGTTGTTGTTATGGGGGGAGGAGTGGGGTGAGGGAGGTGGGGGATATATGGGACCTCATATTTTTTTAATGTAACATTAAAAAAATAATGTAACATTAAAAAAATAAATAAAGACAAAATGATAAAGGGTAGGGGAAGTTATGACAAAACAGTCAACATTTAAGAAATAATACATTCATAATTTCCTTGTTAAGATTATATAGATTTGATGTAGAGGATTAAGTAAAAAATATGACTGAAAATTAATATCATAGACTTTTGAGATCATACTACCCTTTTCAAGGTTAAGGGAGTAGTGGGTGTGATACGTTAATACAGATACCTTGCTCACTGTAATGGTTCTAAAACATTAGTGAACATTATAATAACCTGGAGGACTTGTTAAATACAGATCCTAGCCTCCCACCTCCAAAGTCTGATTCAGTAGGTCTGGTTTAAAGTCCCAGAATTTGCATTTCTAACAAGTTCAGGTCATGCTAATGCTGCTAGTCCAGGAACCACACTTTGGGAACCACTACATATAAAAATTCTACCCTACATATAAGCATATATTGGGAAATAGAAGAGCAAAATTGGAGGTTCATACCCCATGCATACAGTATGTGCTTCCAGTGATCAAGAAGCAAGTATTATGTAATGTGTGGCCGATATTTTGGGATTAGGTCTATTTTTAAGTTCTATTATTTTAGTTCCTCAGCTGCTAAAGCAAATGCCATATAGTGGTTTAGCTTAAACAGTGGGAATTTGTTGTCTCACAGTTTTGAGGATAGGAGAAGTCCAAAATTGAGGTATTAGCAAGGTGATAGCTTCTGGTGTGCTGAGGCTGGCTCTCAGTGATTCTTAGTCTTCGTCTTTACTGTCAATGCATATGGTAGCTTCTTTTTCTTTCTCCTCTGGGTTCTATTGACTTCCACTTTCTATCCTCCCTGGTGACTTTCTCCCTGTACCCTCTCCATAAGGCTTCCAGTAATGGGTTTAAGGCCCATCCTGCTTCAGTTGGCCACAACTTAACTAAAATAAAATCTTCAAAAGGTCTTATTTACTGTAGGTTCAAACCACAGTAATGGCTTAAAAACAGTCTCCCTCCCCACCTCCCCAACACACAATTCAACCTACTATATTTATGCATGACAACATACCTCTTTCCCAAGCTAGGGAAATCAGATAGAGCCATTCAAAACTAACTACAGAAAAAGATGTTCTGGAAATAAGATGCCTAAATTTGCTAATTTCCTTGACTTTAGATAGCTGCAATCAACAAAAATCAATGTAATCATTTAAAAATTGTACACAGGCTGACTTGGAAAATGATTTTCTTTAAATTTCCTTAAAAAAGGAGATACCAGAAATATTTTTAGGTAAGGAAGATATATTTACTTAGTTTTGTTCATGTTGAAATTAAGGGATCCATGGTTTTAAATTGCCTATTAGTCTTTCAAGCCTTTTATTGTGTTTACCAGTAAAACTAACAGATTTCCATTGATGAACAACATGTAAAGCATCTGTGTAATTATATTCATAAAAATCTCCTGGAGACACATGTCTGCTCTCCTGGAACTCATGCTTGCTGTAGCCACATAAGGACTGTACCCTCCCTACCCAGAAGCTGGCAGTATCCTGTGGTATAGAAACATAGCATTGCGTTATGATTGTCTGATTGACATCTTCTTTGTAGTAACCTGGCTTTAACTTTGGACTTCCGATGACCTATTTGCCATTTCTTGCACAATTTCAGTTTCTGGTCTGCATACTCAATACGTCCCTTTATTTTTGTTTTTCTTGGATGGCCCTTGTTTTAAGCCTCCAATCTTGTTACAACCAAGCTAGTTTTTCTTGGCTTTCTTTACTATGTTGAGCCAAACCTTGTCCTCCCATTAAGGTAAGCTTCTTGACTGCCCTTTCTTGGAGATCTTAGTTCCTGTAGGTCTTGTCCATTTTCCCTATCTGGATGTGGAGACTGTTCTAGCCTTTACTATTTTCTACTCATTTAATTACATTTTGATGAGTTTCAATATAATGAGTAACTATATTGTGGGGTGTATCAGTAAAACTGTTTCTATTGGTTACTTTTTTTACTGCCTTATAAGGAACTGACATATTGTCCTTGTTAGGAAATAACTGGTAATGGAAAAATGTATATTTTAGACTTTGTTTGCGGTTACTACAGAGAACCAGTCAACCAGACAATAGCAAAGCAAAGCTGTTTCTAAACACCAGGGTACTGCCAGCTTCTTGGTAGAGGGAGATGCTTCCCTAAAAGTGTACTATTAAAAATTGGGTAAAATAGGCCTATCTTTTATAAGTTTACTTGCTACCTATATGAATTTTATAATCAGCTAATGGATTAGTTTGTGGTCCTTTAAGACCTGGATGCCTTACTAGGTCTCAGTTTTAATAATTCTATAGAATCCAGATTCTTGATCGCAGTTGATTTAATGGGATTCTGTAATATTTTTGCTTACTTCAAGGCAGAAAAGCATAAAAGACATTTGCAGCTAAGATGATCTGTGGGTTTATCTTTTAATATGATTAAAAATTACTTTAATCAGAATAACAATAAAGAATATCAAAGAAGAATATCAATAAAGTTGGATTGCATAGTAACATTGCCATCTAGGAGACAAAAATCTTCTCCATAGGTTATTTGCTATGTACATTTGCTGTGATTAGTATTAAATTCCTTCTGTAGAATTTAGTAATGCTTGTATTTTCTTCTGTACTTTGGCATTGAAAATTAATCTAAATTCTCAATCTCTAGCTTTGTTTTGGCTTTATACTAATCACATTTTAAAAATGCATTAGTCCTATTTTTTAGTTAAAAACCTTTCACTTCTATTTCATTAGACCTAAATTTTAGAAAAAAATCACATTTCTTCAATTTGAGTTGAATTGGTTATTAATATTAAACATATCATCTATTTATGCATCATTTTTGTTAGTTCTTGAACTCTTAGCTGTTTCAGCATCATTTTTGTTAGTTCGTGAACTCTTAGCTGTATCAGCATTAAAACTTTTCCTGCACAGGTTCTTACCCAAATTAAATGCAACTTTTTGTTATTGACATTTTTTCATTGTATTCCATCCTGCAGTTTCAACTCTTACCACTCCTAATTACTGTCTGGATTGCTAAGCATAGCATCAGGTTATGTCAAATTGTCTTGTACAGCAGCCTGGCTGCTTCTTTAGAGTTGTGGTCTTTTGCAAGCTGTTTGCCTGCCCAAATTTCCTTTTCATGGACTCTGATTCTTATGGGTAGGATCTTGTTGTCATCTCTTTATACCTTGCAAATTGCAAGGAGTAAACATAACATTCATGGTTATGGTATTTTACAATACTTTCCATAGTGTAAGTTTGGGTTTCCTGGCTCCAAGGTTGCTGTGGAGTATAAATATTGAGATATCAAAAGAAAATATCAAGGCTCCAGGAAAGAACTTAACATCTGATTAAGTTATCTCCACAGGAAATATTTTTTTATGTAGAGACTTATGGCAAAATTGAAACTACTAGAGTATTAACTATGAAAGTCTTTTGTGTCACAATTTTGAAGTATATTGTCTATCCTTTTTCAACAACTTTGCTCTTAATGATTTTCTCTCTATAAAACAGTTTTCTAGAAACATTAACAAATAGTAAAGTGATAATTTTTTCATCTTTCTTTCATGTCAGATTTGATGTACATCAAAATGGTAAGAAGGAAGGAATCAATAAATTGAGGATCCTCTGAATAATTAAATATTTACTATATATACATTCCATACTCTTCTTTGTTATGGATTCTATAGTATATACTCAGAAAATAAATAAGTTCCATGGAAATAAGATATGTGTATGTATATGTATGTGTGTGTGTGTGTGTGTGTATATATATATATATATAGGCCAATATTGTGACAATTTATTTTATTGCAATATCACATAATCTCAAGATCTGAGGTCAAGCAGAATTGTGTTTAAAAATCAGTGCTGGGAAGCAGACTTGGCCCAATGCATAGGGCGTCTGCCTACCACATGGGAGGTCTGCAGTTCAAACCCTGGACTTCCGTGACCGGTGTGGAGCTGGCCCATGCGCAGTGCTGATGCACATAAAGAGTGCCGTGCCACGCAGGGGTGTCCCCTGTGTAGGGGAGCCCCACGCGCAAGGAGTGCACCCTGTAAGGAGAGCCGCCCAGCGTGAAAGAAAGTGCAGCTTGCCCAAGAATGACGCTGCACACACGGAGAGCTGACACAACAAGATGACACAACAAAAAGAAACACAGATTCCTGGTGCTGCTGATAAGGATGGAATTGGTCACAGAAGAACACACAGTGAATGGATAGAGAGAACAGACAACTGAGGGGGGAGGAGGAGAGAGAAATAAATAAATCTTTAAAAAAAATCAGTGCTATTCACTTATTAGGTATTAGGGCATGTGTTGAATCCTTAAATATAGATGAAGAACATTTATAATATAAAGAATATAATAGTACTTTCCTCATAGGGCTGTTGTGGGGATTACATGAAATAATGTGTGATTAGTACACACTGTGTCTATGAAGGAAAAGGTTAACTATTCAAAGATTTATGCTTCCCTTCTATAGTGCAGAGTTGCTTCTGGAAAGTGACTGTTCTGCAAGGGACTGTATTTCCTAACGTCCCTTATATGGCTGTGTGACATAGTACTGGCCAAAGGAATGTAGGGAGAAATGGTGTTTACCTTTTCCATATTCAACCCATTAAAGGCCTGCACAATCCTCCGTGCTCTCTCCTTGCACACATGATCTCCCCTGACTGCTGGATGTCCATGTCCACAGGCACTTCAGCAGCTATGGGTTGAAAATAGGAAAATCTGTATCAACCTAGGTCCCCGAATGATGGCTCAGAGCATAGCCCTCAACCATTGGACTTTATCTGAGTAAGAATGTATGATGCCACTGGTATTTTCCTGTGTATTTATTTCAGTTAGTTTCATACAATGTGCTTAATAAATTTGAAAGAGAGTATATTGCAGTAGTTTGAGGGCAAGCTCTGCAGTCAGATTACCTGAGTTTTTATACTGACTCTGATAAGTACCAGCTGTGTGAACTTGGAAAAGGTATTCAAATTAACTGTGTTTTAGTTTTCTTACTTTAAAAAGAGGTTAGGGAAGTGGTTGTGGCTCAACTGATAGAGCATCCACCTACCATATGGAGGGTTCAGGGTTTGATACCCAGGGCCTCCTGACCCATGTGGTGAGCTGGCCCACACACAGTGCTAATGCACGCAGGGAGTGCCATGGCATGCAGGGGTATCCCCTGCATAGGGGTGCCCCACATGCAAGGAGTGCATCCCACAAGGAGAGCCGCCCTGCGCAACAAAACTGCAGCCCACCCAGGAGTGGTGCTGCACACAGGGAGAGCTGACACAGCAAGATGATGCAACAAAAAGAGTCACAGATTCCTGGTGCCACTGACAAGAATGCAAGTGGACACAGAAGAACACACAGTGAATGGACACAGAGAACAGACAATGAGGGGGAAGGGGAGAGAAATAAAATATTAAAACAAAACAAAACAAAAAAGAGGTTAACAGGACTTCTGGGCAAGATGGCAAAGGAGGGAGCTCCAGGACTGAATCCTTCACCAAAACAACTATTAAATAAGCAGGGACTCTCTGAAACAACTATTTTGAAACTCCAGAGACCAGAAGAACACCGCACAGCATCCAGGAAAGAGTGGGAAGAAGAGGTTGATAAACTATGGTAAAGAACAGTAAATTTCCCTCTCCAGAAGGTGGCTACCACTGCCCTTCCCTGCTTTTGCAGCAGGCAGACACAGGGTCCAGTCCCCAGCCAGCAGCTGGTGACAGAAAGGGACACAAAAATGCTCTTCCCCAAGAACAGGTGTAGGCATAGCCAATCATTGATCCTGGGTTTTGATTAGCAAATTTAGATTGCTAAGTCCTGGCTCTGAGAGCAGCTATTGTTTCTACCCGCCCTGGACAAAGGCAGCAACAGCCATTGATTTAACCCCTGCCAAAGATGAGCGGAGACCAAATAACTGAAATGAAAAGTATCCAGAAAGTTATAGGGAAAGAGGAGAGGCAGCTGGGACCCAGCAGAGAACATGGTCATGAGATCCTTCCCGGAAACCCACTGCAACCAAGAATGAAGCTGGAAAGACCCGCCTAGACCCTAGCCATGAGTTCCCATTTGGAACTCTTTCTGGGGTCAAGGGGAAGCCCCACGTAACTCCAAACAGGCCTCCTTTTGATCCCCTGAGAGCCAACAGGCAGGGATCATAAAGCAACCAACTGAACAGCAAACAGTTGGGGCCCCTCCCCAATGTTAGGAAGGGGGAGGAGGAAAGGTCTTAAAAAGGCCCCACATGCACATCTCACCCAGTAGCATACCCGCACCCATGTCTTGGGTTGTGAACTTATCTCATTTCTAGTTTTATTGTTTCTTAATAAATTCTTTACTCCTTTGCCTGCCCTAAAAAAATGTTCAGGAGGGTTTCAAAAGCAGACTAAAGCTGGCAGAATTAAGAATCAGTAACTTGAAGATAAGACACTTAAAGTGAGTCAGCCTGAGATGCAAAAAGAAAAAGGAAATACTAAAACCAAACATAGCTACAACACCAATATATGTGTTATGGGAGTTCTAGAAGGAGATGAAACAGAGATGGGGATAGAAGGAATAGTCAAAGAAATGACAAAGAACTTCCCAAACTTAGAAAAAGATATTTATATGCACCTCGATGAAGCTCAGAGAACACTAAACACAATAAAAATGAATAAAAGTACATCCTGTCGTATACTGATTACATTATCAAATGCAAAAGACAAAGAGAGAGTTCTGAAATCTGCAAGAGAAAAGCAAAGTGTTACAGACAAGGGAATTCCAAAAGATTTAGAGCCAATTTCTCTTTAGAAACCATGGAGGCAAGAAGGCAGAGGGTTGAAATACTTAAAGTGCTGAAAGAAAACAACTGCTAGTCAAGAATTTTATATTTGGTGAGACTTTCAAAAATGAGAGATTAAGGCATTCTCAAATAAACAAAAGCTGAAGCCACATTTATGGCCAACTGATTTTTGACAAGTGGTAAAGACCACTAAATTGGGAAAGAATAGTGTCTTCAACAAATAGTGCTGGGAAAATTGGATCTCATTTTGCAAAAAAATGGAGATCCCCTACCTCACACCAAATGCAAAGATCAACTCGAAGCAGACCAAAGACCTTAAGGTAGGAACCAGGACTGTATAACTCCTAGAAGAAAATAGAGCGAAGCATCTTCAAGACCTTGTGTTGGACAATGGTTTTTTAGACTTTACACCCAAAGCACAAAGAAAACATCATCCAAAAAACAAAAAAAACTTTTGTTCTACAAAGAATTTTATCATGAAAATAAAAGGACAACTTACACAATGACAGAAAATAATTTTATTTTATTTATTTATTTATTTTTTAAATTTTATTCATTTTGTAAAAATATTACATTCAAAAAATATGAGGTCCCATTCAACCCCACCACCTCCACCCCACCACTCCCCCCCCAGCAACACTCACTCCCATCATCATGACACATCCATTGCATTTGGTAAGTACATCTCTGGGCATCTCTGCACCTCATGGTCAATGGTCCACATCATAGCCCATACTCTCCCACTTTCCATCCAGTGGGCCCTGGGAGGATTTACAATGTCCAGTGATTGCCCCTGAAGCACCATCCAGGGCAACTCCAAGTCCCAAAGGCACCTCCACATCTCATCTCTTCCTGCCATTCCCCATACCCATCAGCCACCATGTCCACTTTTCCCACTCCAATGCCACCTTTTTTATGTGGACCTTGGATTGGTTGTGTCCGTTGTACCTCCATGTCAAGAGGAGGCTCAGATTCCACATGGATATTGGATGCAATCCTCCTGCTTTCAGTTGTAGGCACTCTAGGCTCCATGGTGCGGTGGTTGTCCTTCTTCAACTCCATCTTAGCTGAGTGGGGTGAGTCCAATAAATCAGAGTGTAGAAGCTGATGTCTCTTGAGGCTCAGGGCCTGGCTATCCTATTGTCAGTCCAGAGATTCAAATCCCCTAAATATATCTTAAACCCCAACACCAACTACAATTCCAATAAAGTAGCATGAAAGTCTTGTGAAAAGAGATCCCATCTGAGTCAGTTTCATCATGCAGAAACACCAGCTCCAAAGAAGGGCCATCTGACATGGCAGTGAACCCCATCTGCCATGACCATAGAACCCGTGGGTCTCTTTAGACTTCAAAGGAACCAATACCTGGGGTTGTATCTACTTTATCTGTCTTTTAGACTCTGCTCAGTTGTGCATAAGGGCAATCCTTCTGACAACCTCCAGACTTTTTTAGAGACTCGTAGCCATATAAACTCATTTGTCCTTTCCATTTCCCCCTTACATTAGGTCAAACAGCATTTTAAAGTCATGTTATTATATGTAGACAGGGATATTCTGCTGATCTGCATTGAACCTTTAATTAAAGGTCATTTTCTAGTTGCATCATCAGTTGGTACTTGGTAGTGATCCCTCGGTGCCAGGAAGGCTCATCCCCGGGTTTCATGTCCCACGCTGGGGGGGAAGGCATTGCATTTACATGCTGAGTTTGGCTTCGAGACTGGCCACATTTGAGTAACATGAAGGCTGTCAGGAGGAAATTCCTAGGCACAGTGCTGCTCTAGGCCTTGTTCTTATTTCAGGCATATAGGCTCACAAGCATAGTCATTAGTATCATGGTCTCACTGTTGGACCCTCATTCCTTCCTGGTCCTTACCGTTGCTCCTGGGGGACTGCCACTGCTCCCCTAGGGACCATGACAGAGCACCCCTGGCTGGAACCCAGTACCCCCCAGCTGTAGTTTTTAATTGTTGCCACTATGAGTGTATCCAGACATTACCATGCACCCTGGACATATGCACTGTATAGCTCCCTGTCAGCCATATATCACCTGTCAATAGTATCCTATACTAGTATTCCTCTGCTGCCATTGTTGAACCACTCTGTGATCCAAAACTTCCTGAAAGGAGAAGCCCAATATAATGTCAGGTTCCCTTAATAGTAAAATGGAATATAGTGATGGGTTTAAAGGTTAGATATAGAATACGTGTTGATTTAGAAAAATTCTACATCCTATCTTTTTCTTTTCTTTTTTCCTAATTATTGAGCTTCTCGTCACAAGAGTCCTAGATCACAGTAATTCATATATACAATATACAATACCCCCACACATCTACCATAAAACCTTTTCCCTTCCACAGCGATATTCTTATAACTTATTCATATCATATTTACCTAAACTGATGTATAGACTCTGAGACAATAGCTTTCAAACAAGGTGACATCTGTGCTTACATTGTGGTCCATACTTTAGGATATACAGTTTTCTAAATTTTTAGTTATCCTATGTTTTACATTATGGTTTATATTATTAGTCTGTCATCCCCTATATGTTCATGGTGTAATATTACATGTTTTACATCCATCCTTGTGTACTCTCGCGAAACTCCTCTCTTACCCCACATTTACCTTGGTTCCACACATTTAACATCCATTTTCCCCTCCCCTTGGGGCCCACAGTGACAGCCAACCTCCATTTCCCGAGGAGCCACGTCCAGTTCAGGGCCTAACTTGCTCAAGTGCCCTAATGCCCTGGGAGCCACCCTTTCTCTCGAGAGATACAGTTCCCTCTATTTGATGGCATTAGTCCTCCCCAGGATGTGGGACCACCCCCACTCTCACTACTTGGGTCTCTACCCAATGGTACAACCCACCCTGGCAAAATGAGCATTCAGCCCATCCTGCATCAGACCATCCCCTCCGAGCATCCTAAACAGGTAACCCTACTAATTATATCTTGATACGATTTTCTCAGCATTTTTCTCTCAACCAACACCTGAAACTCTCCTATGTTCGTATGTTGCCCCACCCTCCCCCCCACTTTTTGGGCAATATTACCCATCCGCCCATCCCCAGCCCCCCTCAAACCCGCAAAGCCCCACCCAACGGCAACTCCTTGCCCCCATTTTATCTCTTCTTTGTGTTCATACTTACCGCCAGCTCATCATAAATTCCACCCCTGTAGACGTCGACTCACATCCTTCCTCCACCCCCTGATTTCCTGTAAGCCTATCTTCCAGTCTCTAGCTCTCTGAGGCAGCTTCCTTATTTCATATCATTGAGGTCATGTATATTTGTCCTTCAATGCCTGGGTTGCTTCACTCAACATAAGGTTCTCAAGATTCATCCATGTTATCACGTGTGTTTGTAGTGTGTTTGTTCTTACAGCCGAGTAGTATTCCATTGTATGTATATACCACATTTTATTGATCCACTCATCTGTTGATGGGCATTTGGGTTGATTCCAACTTTTGGCGATAGTGAACAATGCTGCTATGAACATTGGTGTACATATATCGGTTTGTGTCTTTGTTTTCAGTTCTGCTGGGTATATACCCAGCAATGGTATTGCTGGGTCATTTGACAAATCTATGGCTAGTTCTTTGATAAACCGCCAAACTGTCCTCCAGAATGGTTGGATCCTTCTGCATTCCCACCAGCAGTGGAAGAGTGTTCCCCTTTCTTCACATCCTCTCCAGCATTTGTATTCTTCTGTTTTTTTCATAACTGCCAATCTTATGGGAGTAAGATGGTAGCTCATTGTAGTTTTGATTTGCATTTCCCTGATAACTAGAGATTTGGAGCATTTTTTCATGTCCTTTTTAGCCATTTGTATTTCTTCTTTGGAGAAGTGTCTGTTTAAATCTTTTCCCCATTTTTTAAATGGGTTGTTTATCTTTTTATTTTCAAGATATAGGAGTTCTTTATATATGCAAGTTATAAGTTTCTTATCAGATATAAGGTTGCCAAATATTTTCTCCTATTGTGTGGGTTCCCTTTTTACTTTCTTGACAAACTCCTTTGAGGTGCAGAAGGCTTTAATTTTGAGGAAGTCCCATTTATCTATTAGTTCTTTTGCTGCTCGTGCTTTTGGTGTGATATTCATGAAGCCATTTCCTATTACAAGGTCCTGTAGATGTTTCCCTACACTGCTTTCCAAGGTCTTTATGGTCTTGGCTCTTATATTTAGGTCTTTGATCCATCTTGAGTTGATCTTTGTATAAGGTGTGAGATGGTAATCCTCTTTCATTCTTCTACATATGGCTATCCAGTTCTACAGGCACCATTTGTTGAATAGGCCATTCTCTCCCAGTTGGGAGGGTTTGGTGGCTTTATCGAATATTATGTGGCTATATATGTGAGGTTCTATATCTGAACTTTCAATTCGATTCCATTGGTCTGTGTGTCTCTCCTTATGCCAATACCATGCTGTTTTCACTACTGTAGCTTTGTAGTATGTTTTGAAGTCAGGTAGTGTGATTTCTCCAATTTCGTTTTTCTTTTTCAATATGTCTTTGGCTATTCGGGGCCTCTTTCCTTTCCAAATAAATTTCATAGTTAGTTTTTCTAGTTCCTTAAAGAAGGCTGTGTTGATTTTTATTGGGATTGCATTGAATGTGTAGATCAGTTTTGGTAGGATAGACATCTTAATAATATTCAGTCTTCCTATCCATGAACAAGGAATAGTCTTCGATTTATTTAGGTCTTCTTTGATTTCCTTGAACAATCTTGTATAGTTCTCGGTGTATAAGTTCTTTACCTCTTTAGTTAAATTTATTCCTAAGTATTTGATATTTTTATTTACTATTGTGAATGGTATTTGTTTCTTGATTTCCTCCTGATCTTGCTCATTATTGGTGTACAGAAATGCTACTTATTTTTGCACATTGATCTTATAACCTGCGACTTTACTAAACTCATTTATGAGTTCTAGAAGCTTTGTTGTAGATCTCTCAGGGTTTTCTATGTATAGGATCATGTCATCTGCAAATAATGAAATTTTGACTTCTTCCTTTCCAATTTGAATGCCTTTTATTTCTGGTTCTTGCCTCAGTGCTCGAGCAAGTACTTCTAAGACAATGTTAAATAGGAGCGGAGACAGTGGGCATCCTTGTCTTGTTCCTAGTTTAGAGGGAAGGAGTCTAGGATTTCTCCATTGTAAACAATATTGGCTTTAGGTTTTTCATATATACTCTTTATCATGTTCAAAAAATTTCCTTGTATTCCAATCTTTTGGAGTGTTTTTATCAAGAAAGTGTGCTGTATTTTGTCAAATGCTTTTTCTGCATCTATAGATATAATCATTTGATTTTTTTCCTTCAGTCTGTTTATATGGTGTATTACATTGATTGATTTTCTTATGTTGAACCATCCTTGCATACCTGGAATAAATCCCACTTGGTCATGGTGTATAATTCGTTTAATGTGTTTTGAATACATTTAGCAAGTATTTTGTTAAAATATTTTTGCGTCTAGGTTCTTTAGAGAAATTGCTCTGTAATTTTCCTTTCTTGTGGTGTCTTTGTTTGGCTTTGGTACTAGGGTAATGTTGGCATCATAGAAGGAGTTCGGCAATGTTCCTTCTGTTTCAATTTTTTGGAATAGTTTCAGCAGGATTGGTGTTAGTTCTTTCCGGAATATTTTGTAGAATTCACCTGTGAAGCCGTCTGGCCCTGGGCTCTTCTTAGTTGGGAGATTTTTAATGACTGATTCTATCTCTTTGCTTGTGATTGGTTTGTTAAGATCATCAATTTCTTCTTTCGTCAATATGGGCTCCTTAAGTGTTTCTAGGAATTTGTCCATTTCCTCCTAATTGTCCTTTTTGTTGGAATATAGTTTTTCAAAGTATCCTCTTATGATAGTCTTTATTTCTGTGGGGTCAGTGGTGATATTGCCTTTCTCATTTCTTATTTTGTGTATTTGCATCTTCTCTCTTTTTTTCTTTGTTTATCTCACTAAAGGTTTGTCAGTTTTGTTGATCTTCTCAAAAAACCAGCTCTTGGTCTTGTTTATCTTTTCAAGTGCTTTCTTATGTTCTGTTTCATTTAGTTCTGCTCCTATCTTTGTTATTTCCTTCCTTCTTCTTCTTGTTGGGTTACTTTGTTGTTGTTTTTCTAATTCCTTCAAATGTGCAGTTAGTTCTTCAATTTTTGCTCTTTCTTCTTTTTTGATATATGAATTTATGGCTATAAATTTCCCTCTCTTTACTGCTTTTGCTGCATCCCATAAATTTTGGTATGTTGTGTTATCATTTTCATTTGTTTCAAGGTAGTCATTGATTTCTTTTGAGATTTCTTCTTTGACACACTGTTTTTCTAAGAGTGTGCTGTTTAATTTCCAAATCGTGGTGTGAAATCTGGGCTTCTGTCCCTTGCAAATTTCCAGCTTGACTCCACTGTGGTCAGAGATATTGTTTTGTATGATTTCAATCTTTCTGAATTCATTCAGCCTTTCTTTGTGGCCTAGCATATGGTCTATCTTGGAGAATGATCCATGTGTGTTTGAGAAAAATGTATATCCTGCTGTGTTTGGGTGTAGCGATCTATATATGTCTATTAGATCCAGCTCCTCTAATATACTGTTCAAATGTTTTGTTTCTTTAGTGATTCTCTTTTGAGATGTTCTCTCCAGAGTTGATAGTGGTGTATTAAAATCCCCCACTATAATTGTAGATGCATCTGTTGTTTCACTTAGTTTTTCCAGCGTTTGCCTCACATATTTAGAGGCACCCTTGTTAGGAGCATAAATATTTATGATTGTTCAATCTTCTTGACAGATTTTCCCTTTCACTAAAATGTAGTATCCTTCTTTGTCTCTCACAATTGTTTCACATTTAAAGTCTATTTTGTCTGATATTAATATAGCTACTCCTGCCTTTTTTTGGTTATTGTTAGCTTGTATGATTGTTTTCCAGCCTTTCACTTTCAACCTCCATGAGTCTCTGGGTCTAAGATGTGTCTCTTGTAGACAGCATATGGATGGGTCATATTTCCTTACCAATGTCCCAGTCTGAATCTTTTGATAGGTGAGTTTAATCCGTTGACATTCAGTGTTATTATTTTCAAGGAATTATTTGTGTTAACCATATTTTGATTGGATTTGTGTTTGTCGTATTTTGTTTGTATTTTTTCCCCCTTCTATTTTTGTCTTTTTTGTTGCTCTTACACTCACCTCCAACTCTGCCTGTCCTGTTTTTTCCTTTCTTCCTGCAGAACTCCCTTTAGAATTTCTTGAAGGGTAGGTTTCTTGTTGGCATACTCTTTCAGTTTCTATCTATCTGTGAATATTTTGAACTCTCCATCATTTTTGAATGCTAGTTTAGCTGGATATAGAGTATTCTTGGTTGGAAATTTTTTTCCTTTAGTACCTTGACTATATCATACCACTGCCTTCTTGCCTCCATGGTTTCAGATGAGAAATCAGCACTTAATCTTATGGAGCTTCCCTCGTATGTGATGGTTTTCTTTTCTCTTGCTGCTTTTAGAATTTTCTCTTTGTCTTGAGCATTGGATAATTTGACAAGTATATGTCTTGGGGTGGGCCTGTCGGGGTTTATGACCAGTGAAGTGTGCTGTGCTTCTTGGATATGTACATCTGTCTCTTTCAGTAGATTTGGGAAGTTTTCAGCCATTATTTCCTGCATCACTCCTTCTGACCCCTTTCCCTTCTCTTCTCCTTCTGGAATGCCTATAATATGTATGTTTGAGCGTTTTGCATTATCATTCAGGTCCCTAAGTCCAACTGGATTTTTTCTACCTTTATATTGACCAATTTTACTATCTGTTTCATTTCCGATGTACTGTCTTCCACATCACTAATTCTCTGCTCTGCCTCTTCTAGTCTGCTGATATTTGCTTCAAGTGTATTTTTGATTTCTTGAACTGTGGTGCTCATTCCCATCATATCTGTTATCTTTTTGCGTATGTCTGCAATTTTCCCTCCAAGTGTTGTCTTCATGTTGTTATCCTCTTCCTTTACTTCATTAAATTTGTCGGTGATAAATGTTCTGAGATCTTTCATTTCTTGTGCGAAGTTCTGCTCCCCTTCCTGATTTTTGGTTTGTTGATTGGATTCAGCCATGTTTTCCTGATTACTGGTTTGGTTTGTAGATTTTTGTTGCTGTGTGGTCATCATTTTATCTTGACGGGTTTAATCAGTTCCTTAGCTTCTTTGTCTAGTCTTGGGGATTAATTAGTTGTTGTTTTTGCACAAGTGTTATATCTTCTCTTTGACACTTTGTTCTTCTTATTCTAATTTCTTATTGCTGGTTGAGTTCACTTTAAAGGAAAGTATTAGTGCTTGGGAAAGGCAAGGAGACAGTGTATAGTAGTATTGGTGATAAATGTTAACAGAGCAACAATATGAGATCTGGGAGGATGGATATTAGATTCATGTAAGTTGAGTAGAGTTATAACAGTAGATATAGTACCATAATGAGGTAGTCGACTGAATGTGGGAGGAATATGGTGTGAATTGAAAAGCTAGTATTTTCATGAGAGAGGGAGAGAGAAAAGAAAGGTAGTAGTTTCAAGAGTGGATAACAGACAGAAAACAAAGGTATTAGAAATCAAGAGTTAGACACTTTGTGGATCAAAGAAAGGGAGGTGGAATATAGGAGAGACAGTAGGTGATGGCGGATATCAAGATGTAGGGGAAAGGGGATAGTGTAGGTAGCCTAAATAATTTTATACAGAAATGAGGCAGTGGAGGATGAGAAAACCCAGCAAATGTGAGGTGTTCCCTGCAGCACCTATTGTATAATTAAGTTAAAATAAAATAAGTAGAAATGAGGGACAAGAGAGAGAGAAAAAAACAGAGGAAAAAAAAAAAAGATGAGAAGAAAGGAAGAAGGAAAAAGGGGGAGGACAAAGGGTAAGGAAGAGGTAGGGGAAAGAAAAAAAAAGATATACACGAACCACAATTGCAGTACCGACTACAACAATAAAAAAAAACCCCTAAATAACTGAAAAAAAAAAAGACTTTGGGGGATACTCTGGGAGAAAAGACTAGGGGATAATGCAATATTAGCAATCAGGACATTAAAAAAAGTAAAAGATAAGATAAAATGAAAATAAAAACAAAACAAAATGAAACAAAAAAGAAAAAAACGCAAACGTTGAAGGCTAGGGGATTCAAGGACTTCAGATGGACCTCAGGGCATGGTGGATTCAGGGATGGAAAGTCTGAGATATTGAAGACTCAAGAGGTGTGGGTTTCTGGGTTGTGCGCCACCAGAATTTAGGGGACTCAGACCTGGCAACCTCAAATCTGGTCAACAGGGAGCCTAGGAGCACAGCAGTGTAACACAGCCCTCAGGGATCCCCGCAGCTGGTTGCCAGCCTTATGGGGGAAGTCAGATCTGCAAACTCTATGTTATGTCTGAACTCTGCAATTCACTTACTCACTGGGTTTATTTATGTGGATATATCGTCAATTCAGCTTTTGGACAGCTCCCACCCTGTGAAACCTCAGAATGGCCACCTGAGGGCGCCTCTACACTGCAGCCAATTTAATGACACAGATCAGAAGCCAGGCCTGTGGGTGGGGCTTCAGCGGGTAACACCGACAACAGAGTTCAAAACCGGAGTTCCCCAGCTTCGCAAAATATTCCCCAATCGGCTTCCAGATGTGTCCCCCTCCCTTGCTGCGCCCTATAGCAACCTCCCAATTACGCCCCTTTATTGCCAGCAATGTAATTCTGCTGCAGATCGGCAGCCGGGCTTGGGGGGCGGGGCTCCAGGCGGAAGCGCTATTACTTGTGTCCGCAATCAAAAATTCCCCGCTTCACAACAAAACACAGTCTGTCTCCCCAGATCGGTCCACAAAGGCGGCCCGTCACATCAACCCCCCAACAGCCCGCCCAGGACTCGCGAATTCCCCAGCACCACAGAGCCTCCAAAAAGCGTGGCCGCAGCACCGATCCCACGGCTCCACCCCTCCCCAAGGAGGGAGCAACCGTGTGCAGGTCTCACCTCCGTGCAATAGAACCCCAATTCTATCTTATAGACCAATCCTCTCCGTTACCTTCCCACCAAATTGATGTCCAGACACTTCCTGCCCTGCAAAAATCCCGAAAAAGCCTGGTCCCAGAGAACCTCCAACGGCGCCCAGCTGCCTCTTCCCAGGAGAGACCGCAAGGCAAGCTCACTCAGCTACCATCTTGCTTCCTCCCCCTATAAGAAGTTTTTCGAAAATAATTTTAAAACACATATCCAATAAAGGATTAATACCCAGTACATATAAAATAATCCTTCAACAACAGAAAAACAAACAACCCAATTAAAACATGAGCACAAGACTTGAACAGACATCTTTTTAAAGAAGATATACAAATGGCCCGAAAGCACATGATAAGATGTTCAACATGTATTAAATAGAGACCTAAGGGTGGGATGGAGGTGGGGAATGGGAATAGGGCTTAAAATATGTGCAGGGTTCCTATTTGTAGTGAGGGAAGTGTTTTGGTAATGGGTGGTGGGGATGAAAGCACTTAATTATGAATGCAGTTAGCAACACTGAAATATGTATGTGAATATGATTAAAAGGATAAATGTTAGATTGTATGTGTGGTAACAAAATTTTAAAAAATTTAAAAATCCATGTAACACACTACATAGTGAATTTTATGTTAAGTCATGTAATTTAATTAATAGTACAATTATAAAAATGTGCTATCATCACTTGTAACAAATGTTCCACACCAATGCAAGATGTTGGTTGTGGAGTGTTATATAGGAATCCTGTATTTTATGCATGGTTGTTCGGTAAACAATATTACCTACATATTAGGTTTTGAGGATAAAATGAGTTAGTATTTGCAAAGTGGTTGAAACACTGTCTGGCACTCAGTAAGAGTACACACACACACATATATACATATATACATATATATATATAATATTTCAAATATTGAGATTTAACTAAATAATTACCCTTTAATAATTCTTCATTAGTTAGACATGAACTAGTTTTCTTTACCCAAAGGTCCTCTTACATGGTGGGATGATGTAATAAATCCTTTTTCATAATGTCTGGCAAAAAGTGCTCAATAAATCATAACTACTATTATTATTTTTATTCTAATATATTTATTTCAGTAGAAGAGCCCCTATATTTCTTCTTTGATTCCTTTTCCTCTCTTTCTATTTAAAACTGAACTTTGTTTTCAATGTTGTCTTTTTTACATTCATAATGGTGTATCTTCCCAGACCCTTGGCACTTTTTCTTTGGCCTGAATCACTCTTCTTCTGCTAGTTTAACTCCTATTTATACTTCGTATCTCATATAAGTATCTCTTTCCGCCTGCCCTTCCTAGATAAAATCCCTATATTATTGTCTGGAATAGCAGTATGAAACGCTTCCTAACAACATCACAGTTAGAATTTTACTTTTGTGTCATTAGTTGTTTTTTTTTTTTATCTCCCTGTTTTATTTGCTTGGCTGTTCAAGCAAATATCATGCAATGTTCAGCTTAAACAATGAGAATTTATTTGCTCACAATTTTGAGTTTAAGAGAAAGTTAAAATCAAGACATCATCAACGCGATGCTTTCTTCCCCAATTCTGTGGTGTTCTGGGGCTAGCTGCTGGAGTCCTTGGTCCTTAGCTTGTCACATGGCAAGGCATGTGACTGCCTCTTCTGGCCTCTCTCCTCTCTTCTGGGTTCTGTTGAATTCAGCTTCTGACTGCTCTTTGTGGTGTTAATTCTGTGTCTGCATTTTATTCCTTTCATAAAAGACTGCAGTAATAGAATTAAAACCCATCCTGATTAAGGTGGACCACACCTTAACTGAAGTAACTTCATCAAAAGGTCCTATTTACAATGGGTTCACACCCATAGGTATGTGTTACATTTAAGAACATGTTTTTGTGGGGTACATATAGCTCCAAACCACTACACTCCCCTACTATATTGTAATCTCCATGGCATCAGGGATTGTGTTGATTTTTCACACAGCGTTTTATCCCCAGTGCATTTTATAATGCCTGACACAAATTGACCCAGAATAATTTTAGATGAATTAATTAATAAAATAAGTCAGCTTATAGTTTCATATCTTCTATAAATAGCAGTCATAGTGATGATAGTCAGTGGTTAAAGAAAATAGATTGTGTAGCCAGATCGCCTTCTGAACAAAGTTAGGGAATAGATTGATTTCTTATGAACATATCAATCCTAATAACATCTGTAATGACTGGACATTCACAGTGTTCTCTCCCCACATAACACGTGAGATGTACCTATACTGTGAATGTCTAACATTGTCATATTATATTACTACAAGAGTGTAAATTAGTTATCAAATATAGTTCCTCTTTGTTTTTAATTATAAGTGTAATAATGTTCATTTATAAAATTTGTAAAATTTTAAGGTATATGAAATTGATGGTTATGGCTCTTATGTTTAGGTCTTTGATCCATTTTGAGTTGATTTTTGTGTAACATCTTTTTTTTCCGAATGGAAATCCAGTTTACCCAGCACCATCTGTTGAAGAGAATATTCTTTTCTAATTGAGTTTTCTTGCCCCAGTGCCAAAAATCAATTGGCCATAAATCTGAGAGTTGGCTTCTGAGCTCTCAATTCCATTGGTCTATATGCCTGTCCTTGCACCAGTATCGTGCTGTTTTAAATACTGTCCTCCAACTTCACCCTTTTTCAAGATGGCTTTAGCTGTTTGGGGCCCCTTACCCTTCCATATAAAGTTGATCATTGGCTTTCCCATTTCTGTGAAGGTTTTTGGAATTTTGATTGGGATTGTACTGAGTCTATAAATTACTTTGGGTGGGATTCACATCTTAATGAGATTTAGTCTTCAAATCCATGAACAAGGATTTGAACAAGGAATTCCCTTCCATTTATTTAGGTCTTCTTTGATTTCTTTTAGCAAGACTTTGCAGTTTTCTGTGTACAAGTCTTTTACATGCTTGGTTATTTTTATTCCTAGACATTTGATTCTTTTAGTTGCTTGTGAATGGGATTTCTGATTTCTTCTTATGTTTGTTCCCTGCTTTTTTATATAAACACTGCTGAGTTTGGTATATTAATCTTGCATATACTTGAATTTATATATTTTATTTATTTTTAATTATTCTTTTATTTGTTTCTACTTGAGGTTCAAGTGGGGCAATCTATACACCAGCCTTGAGACTCTTACCTTATCTGACTTCTGTGCATCCATCCTGGATCATAACTCTGATGTTAGTTTATTTTCTAATAACTGGTGCAAACCCTGTTATGGTCTGTGATTTAAATTATGCAAAAACTTGAATTTGACTGTCCCTTTTATCTTAATAGATACCAATTGGTGTTAAACTGCCTGTTTTGTGTAATTGCTTTGTGATTTGTTTCTCTTATTTGGTGCAAGCCTGTTTGTATTTAAATGGTTGTCTGCTATTTCTAAAAATAATATTTAAACTTGAATGTACCAGAATATTTTACTGTCAGTTTCAACTCTTACTCTCTTAAACTGTGATCATTTCATCGATTTTATGGACAGAAGAGGGAGGTATTTTCTTCTAATCCCACTTTTTGATTATTCTGACTGTGCACAGAAATTTTTTCTTGGATAATTTATCGCTGTTTATAATGTTGTTGTTTTTTTGTCACAATAAGCACACATCAGAATACCAGAGTTTTCAGAATATACCATTTTGTTTTTTGTGTCCACCCTTCCTACAACCTTCTCTTCCCAGAATGCAGTGTTATACGTCCTATATAAATTAGGTGGCTTCAGGAGGACATTGCTGGAGCAAGTGATAGAAACCCAACTTCAGCTCCCATTTTAATACTGTCTTATTTAACCAGACTGCTGGTTGACATCCCTGATATCTCTGGCTCTCAACTTTGCGTCTCTTGCCTTTCAACTCTGTGGTCTTAGACATGCTTCTCCCTAGCACCTAGGGAGAGAGGAGGACTGCCAGCAGTGTGGGGCTCATATACTTGTGACCATATTTAGAAAGAGGCTTTTCCCTCTGGTTCTACCTAAAAAAAATAAATAACTACATAAAATAAAATCCCCTTGGAAGGACTGTAATGTCATTTATGGGCCCATTCCTTATCCCTAGATGAAGTACTCTGGCCTAGGAAGCCAGAAACTATGATTGGCCTTGTGTAGGTCAGTAACTACCTCTTTCTTTACCACTTACTGAGACCATGGTTATGGGGTCAATAGGAAGATGACAAATTCCTTCCAATCAAATGACTAAAGAGATCAGTTTCCCTAATAATTGGGGAGGATGATATTAATCCCAGGGAAGTGAGAGCTTTTTAGGAAGATAGAACAAAAGATTTCTGATTCTGTGGGTGACAGGGAGCAGGGAGACCACTTACAAAGAAACTTTTGAACAATACACGAGCAGAGATGGAGATGAGGTGATATGACATTCAGAAAATTTAAATGATAGCATTCATAAAGCGAAAAGCAAACTATAAGAAGATAAATTAGCTATCAAACACCAGCCAGATAAAACATATGGTCTGCTTTGTTTGACCCTTTTGAACTTCTTTGCTGCATGGCATGGATTATATGTTTATATGTATATATTTGCTAGTGTGCTTCATTTAAATAGTTATTGTCATTTTTTGTGCTTTATTTGCATAGTTATTGCCATCTCTGTGCTTCATTTACATAGTTATTACCTTTTGTGCCATCACCTGGGCATTTTCTGTTTAGCATAGAGTAAAGGAAACATGGTTATTGACAGTTTGTTGTTTCAAGTTGTTTCGAGTTAAAACACATTCGTAAATGCCTCTTTACCCTGCTTCTATACCTAAACAAATGAATATTTTAAAAAATCAATATCCTTGAACAAAATAACAGGTAGGATAGCAAGAATGGGTGCACTAATGCCATATGACCTAAATAAATAGAAATTCTCAAATAGGAATTTGGCTAATATCCTATCAGCTGTTCTTGCCAGAATGGCAGTGTTACTTGGGCTATAACTTCTTTATTGTTTTACCCTACTATGAATAGAATTATTCTATTCAAATAGTTCATAGGGCACAGTTTAAAGTCATTATAGATTCTTGTTGATATAGATGATAGAGTTCTCTTTGTATTGGTTAATACAAAGGGCTGAATAGTGCTTTCATTTTTAGATAAAGATTCCTGTTTAATAACCTAAGTATTTTCTTCATCATGATATTCAAGAGCCTTTTAGAGAGCTATGAGACCAAAACTGTTTCATAATAATAATTTAAAGGTTATAGGCCTTTTTAAATGTGTGATATTTGCGTTCATGGAATAAAAGTAATAGTGGGTAAAACTTCTAGTGCTTTAACACAAATCGAGACAATAAACTATAATAGTAGCTATTGTATTTTTAACCAGAATGTACATTGTGTGTGTGGTGGGGGGCAATTTCATTTAAGAATGCCCTTCAATAAACAGTAAAAATAATTAATTTTTAAAATATTTGATCTCAAGTACCTAACTTTTTTATATTCTTTTTGATGAAATAGGAAATACACATAAAGTCCTTGAGCACATAATGAAATATAATGTTGTCTTGAGGAAAAACTAATATATTATTGTTTGAGTTGTGGACTCAGTTTGATGCTTTTGTTTCATGGAATAGCCATTTTACTTGAAAGAATGATTGACAGATGTCATTATTTAGACATGGGTACTTGGCAAATATTTTCTTAAAAACATAATAAGCCTATCATTTTATAGAAAACAGCTAACAATAGTTGTTGCCAAAGATAAAATCTGAGCTTACAACTTAACATAAGCATTAGAAACTTAGAAAACATTTTTACTACTTTGGTTTTGACAGCTTCCCAATACTCAATGAAATTAGTAGTGATGTTAATGAACATGATTTTTTGATATGTTGGCATTTGGAAGATTTTGCATAACTCAGTGAACTAGTACTTTCCAAGTGATCAATGTATGATGTTAGAATGTCATCATACATTGGATAGATGGTGGTGATGGTAGCACAACACTGTAAATATAATTAATACCACTCAATTATATATTTGAACGTGGTTAAAATGGGAAATTTTAGTTTTATATATGTGTGGAAGGAAGATTATGTTTATAAACTAATCTAATCTGGATATGATACCCTTTGATTATTTTGGATTCAGTTGAGGGGCCCTCTGAGATTAGGGCTTTGATTCGACCACATCAGTAAGGTGTGGCTCAGGTTGAGTCCCTCCCCCCTTGGTGGGCCTATATAAATGGACATTCAAGAAGACACACACAGGAAGAGAGAGACCTCCATAGATGCCAGAGAAGAGAACTTTGTCATGTGACAGAAAGGAGAAGGCTCAGAAAGCTAATGCCCCAGGGAGAGATGAGCCATTTGCCTGAGAGCCTACATAGGGGAGGCTAGGCAGAGATCAGCGACCATCTTGTTTCAACATGTGGCAACTGACTTTGATGAGAAAGCAACCTTGAGTTGGACTTATTAGGGCCTTGTAATATAAGCTTTTACCCCAAATAAATAACTTTTATAAAAGCCAACAGATTTCGTCAGCATACCTTTGCATCAGCATACCTTTTGCAGACTAATACAATATGTTACTAGAATAAAAACTTTTAAAAAACTCATAAAGCTGTACAACACAGTGAACCCTATGTAAACTATGGACCATAGTTAATAATTATAATAAAAGTTGCCATCAGTTTTAACAAAGGTACCATGCTAATGCAAATTGTTAATAATAGGGACAAACTGTGTGTGTGAGGAAGGAATATGGGAACTCTGTACTTTCTGCAAGTTTATAACATCTCTAATTAAAAAAAATAATTGATACAGTCCTGGAGACATGTTCTAAATGAACACTAATAATGTGATGTTTAAAATTTTAAAAAGAATTCATTCAAACTGCAACATACACCAATGGATCTTAATATAACAGGGTAAAAAAAAATCATTGATAGGGTTTCAAATTATATGTTGTAATGAACCTTTATGAAACTACCACTTATCAAGAAGAATATTCAGGAGTGACATCACAGATATGGAAGAGAATGGCATTCCAGGGTTCTATCCCCTGACAGCACTTTTAAACAAAAAACCAAAATCATACAGAACCATCTTTGTCAGGTAGTTAAAGGGATGCAGTAATGAAAAAAAGGGCAACTTAAAAATGACAGGAAATCTATGAGGCACCTTTGTTGGCTCTGTTCATCCCCCCTTCCCCAGCATGGTACAGAGCAGTCTTGTGTTCTCAGTGAGGGTCCCTGGTCCCATTTTCTGAGGTATCAAAGTAATCTTTATGCATGTACTTCAGTACAGGTATGTCTGTACTCTTCTGTATGGTGGCAACCATTGTAGAACTTACCCTTCATGTGAAAGTTGCTCCCACAACAGCTAAAATGCTATTAGAGGGGAACAGGTCTAGCTTAGTGGTTGAGCACCTGCTTGCTATGTATGAGATTCCAGGTTCAATGCCCGGTGCCTCCTTAAAAAAATGCTGTTAGAAAACAATCAAATAATATCTGCCTGGAGCAAGGATTACTTGCTTTGAGCATTCAATATAGCACCCAGGACCAGAATAAAAGATTCTTTCTTAGGGGAAAAGAGACATTTGAACTGGCATAAATGGGAAAACTTCTAAGTCCACACACAGATGCCCAGGATAAAAGACCTGCTTGGAAAAGACAGGGAAGAAGCCTATGCTTTAGCCTAGGGTCGTTAAGACTGGCAAACTTCAGAAAGAAAGGATTTATACCAGAGTTCAAAGTCTGAAAAAGGTGATTTCTTTTTCTCCTTTCTCTTTCAAGGCAATCTATGTCATAAAACCAGCTGGATACAACCTAAAAAAATAGGTATCTCTGTGACTAAACTCCAAAAATAACACTTTAAAATATTAAAATGCCCAGTGTGTGACAAAAGATTCCAAGGCATACAAAGAAATTGGAAATGAATGGCCCGTTCAAAGAAGGAAGACAAAGCATAAGAAACTATCAGTGAGGAAGGTAGACTTTGGACATACCAGACACATTTTCAAAATTTTCTTAAGTATGCCCAAAGAGCTAAAAGAAAACACAGAAATAAATTACAGGAAATCAGGAAAACCCTAGGTAAATGAAAAGAGAATTTCAATGAAGATATAGAAATCATTAAAAAAAAAAAAAGGAATCAAATACTGGAGCTACAAATCGCAATTACTGAAATTAAAAATTCCCTTGAGGGGTTAACAGCAGATTGGAGCTGGTAGAAGAAAGAACCAGTGAACTTGACATTAAGATAATTGAAATTATGCAACAGGGACAACAAGAATAAAATGAAAAGTGAATAGAGCCTAAGAGATGTGTGGGAAATGACCAAACATACCAATATATGCATTATGGGAATCTCAGAAGGAAAAGCTAGAAAGGGGCAGAAAGAATATCTGAAGAAATAATGGCTGAAAACTTCCCAAATTTAAGGAAAGATGAATCTACACATCCAAGAAACTCAATGAAATCCAAACAATAAACTTAGAGACTCACACTGAGAAACATTTTGATCAAACTGCTGAATTCCAAAAAGAGAATCCAGAAAGCCTCAAGAGAAAAGCAATACATTATATACAAGTGAGCCTCAATAAGATTAAGTGCAAATTTCTATAAGGAGAGAGGCCCCGCATGGGAAAAAAAAATAAGCACAGCCTGCCTAGGAGTGGCGCCACACACATGGAGAACTGACGCAGCAAGATGATGACGCAACAAAAAGAGACACAGATTCCTGGTTCCACTGACAAGAATGCAAGTGGACACAGAAGAACACAAAACAAATGGACACAGAGAACAGACAACGGGAGGAGGGGGTCACCAATAGAAAAAGAAAGAAGCAATGAATATAACATTTTCAACCAGTAAGTATCAAGGCTAAACTGGATATAGTGCATGAAGATGAAAGTTGAATAAAAATAACTTTAAGGTTTTGAATCGCAGTAACTGGAAGAATGATGATGTCTTTAAAAAGAAAATAAATAATAAAAGAAAATTAAGAGAAAATATACTAAAAGATTTTTTTTGTTAAGCTTTATTCATTTTGTTAGGCATTTGTTAAGCTTTTTTATTGTTAAGCTTTATTCAAAATTCTTTCATTATCAAACCATGCCATATTTTTCTGGAAAGGAAAAAAATGGCTGTTTTTCCATTTCTGGTATATATTTTGTATAGTAAAGAAAGATTATTTGGTCAATGTTGCAATCTTCAATGGGGGGAAGAGAAGGATAGAAAAATAAATAAAAAATCTTTAAAAAAGAAATAGCACTACCTGGTCACAGAAGGTAGTAAATAAAAATGTATGTTCAGGCACTGATTCTACTTGGTGATTTGAGTTACTTGATGACATACAGTTGATCCAGAACGTGTGTGTGTGTGTGTATGTGTAAGGGGAGAAGGGGAAGAGAAAGAGAAACTTTAATTGACTTGAACAATTAGAAGATTTTTTTATAGAAAATGATGGAATTTCAATATCAGTCTGAGACCCCCCCCCCCCCGAGTCTACAGACTCATTATAAAAACCACTCACCTGTGGGATATAGTCCAAATTCTACTTGTTGGAATCCAGGGCCTTTATCAATATGGATTTAACCTCTTTCTCCTTTCAGCTATTTTTCTTTCCTCTCTTCTTACTGTTATGTAAATGTGCTCACAAACTTTCCCAGATTGTTGCCTTCTCTTGTACTCCATCTCTCTATAAGCCCACCTATCTACAGTCTTTAAGGCTCAGTTCATTCTCCAACTTCTCCTTGAGGCTTCTACCCATCTCTTCATATAAAATTTAATTTTTTTTTCTTTCTTTGAATGCCTTCTTTAAACTCCTTCAGTTCATTTGGCATTTCACTTTTTAAAAACTTTTTAAAATTGAAGTTTATCATTCATACATGAACATCCATAAACAATATGTATAGTAGAAGTTGTGAATTTACAAAACAAGCATTCATATCATCATATAGGGCTCCCATACTTTACCCCCACAACAGTGACTTGCTTACAACAATTGTTAAATACTATGAAGGAGCATTGTCGAAACATTACTATTAACTATAGTCAATATTATACATTTTGTTTGCTCAGTGGCTCTCATTTTCATCACAGAGTTGTGCTGTCAACACCTCAGTCAATTATAGAAAGTTTTCATTACTCCAAAAGGAAAATCCAATACCCCCTTAGAACCCCTATATTCCCTTAGAATTGATATATTATCTTCTTTGCCATTCATGCAAAAATATTGCAATGTTACTAACTATAATCCATAAGTTACATTAGTTGTAAGTTTCCCATGTATCATCATATACTTAACACTTTGTAAAGGAAGAACATTCTTATACTATTAACTACAATCTTCATCCACCACCAAAATCACTGTCATACAGATCCTACATTATTCTTTACCTTTCAATTAAAATATTACATCCACAGACTACCCCTTTAGGATACAATCACATTTATAAATAAGCAGTTAGTTATACTCACTACAATGTGTTACCATCAACTCTATTTATTTCCACATATTTACAATAAACCTTATTTAAAATTCTACGTACATTAAACATCAGCTCCCATTTTCAACGAACATTCATTTTCTTAGTAACCTATACTCTAGAGTTTACCTCTGTGAGTTTACTCATTGTTTTTGTTTATATTAGTGAAAGCATACAATATTTGTCCTTTTGTATCTGACTTATTTCACTTAACGTAATGTCCTCATGGTTCATCCATGTTGTTATATGATTCCTGATTTTCTTTCTTCTTATAGCTGAGTAGCATTCCATTGTTTGTATTACATATACTACATTTTGTTTATCTGCTCATTAGTTGATGGACACTTGAGTTGTTTCCATGTTTTAACAGTTGTGAATAATGTAGCTGTGAACATCTATGTACAAATGTCACTGTACATACAAGACAACAGATCTTACAGTGATGAAAGACAATGTAAAAATTTTAATTTTATATTTTTAATTATTCCACTTTCTAAAATATTTTGTATTTTGTTATTTTTAAAACTACCATTGTTATTTCATTTTCTTATTAATTGCCTTTTTGAAGAAGTTTTGTATCATGGAAGGGTAACAAGCCATGGTAGCGGAGGATCACTGGTAGGGGTTGTCAGTGATCGGGAGGCATGGAGGAGGTTCACCTGGAGCATACCTATAAGGCATATAAATGTATTCAGGTATTCATTTCCCTGATAGCTAATGATATTGAACATTTTTTCATGTGCTTTTGGCCATTTATATTTCCTCTTTGGAGAAAGGTCTATTCAAATCTTTTGCACATTTTTTAATTGGGTTGCTTGTCTTTTTTTCTTTTCCTGTCAACTATTGATAAATGAGTACTGAAATTTCCTATTATTAATGTGCATTTTTGTATATTCCTCTTTCATGTATTTTTAAAAAATAATTTTATTGATACATATTAAGAAAGCATAAATCCATCCAAAGTATAAAATCAGTAGTGTTCAGTATAATCACACATTTGTGCATTCATCATTTCATTCTTAGAGCACTTCCATCATTCCAATAATAATAATAAAACTCATCACCTCTCAATTTCTCTATGCTTCCCCTACTATACAAAGCTGCTATTCTTTTTCTTTCTCTTTAGTATATTAGTATTTATATTTTGTAAAAACAGTCTTATTTATGCAGAATCTCCCGTATTCATGTTTTTTGCGAGGTTTTACTATCTTATACAGTCCCATGTTACAGTTTTTAGCTTTCCTTCTAGTAATATGCATCACCTTAGACTTTCCCTTTCAACCACAATCACACCCATGTAATAATAGTTCTGCTAGTTACAGACACCATGACATGCTTTCACCATTTTTATTCATTTCCAAAAATTTACAAACAACCTTTTTACCAGTTCTTCAATAGATTAGCCTTCTGCTTTCCATTCTCTACCCTCCTTCTATTTTCTGGTGGACCTATATTTTAGTTATTAACTACATGAGTTTACATAATATATTTAGTTCATAATAGTGCAGTCATACAGTATTTGTCCTTTTGTGTCTGGTTTGCTTCATTCAACATAATATCCTCCAGGTTCATCCATGTTGTCATATGCTTCACGACTTCATTTCTTCTTACTGCTGCATAATATTCCTTCATGTGTATATACCACAATTTGTCCATTTATCAGTTGACAGACACTTAGGTTGTTTTCAACTTTTGGCAATCATAAATAGGCATTTCTTTTTATTTGTGATGTTACTTTTAATTGTTTGATTTTCATGTTCTCTACCTCACTAGTCTTAAGGGTCTTAATAATGAAAATGGTGCCTTAGAAGTTTTCTGCATTGTCCTTGGACTATTGTTGATATTCCTGAAATCCTTAGGAAATGAATTGTTTTTAACTGTAATGCTTAGTATTAGGAATTTAGTTTCTCTTGCAAAAATGTGTGATTTCTTCATATAGAGTGTAAGCAAAGTACTTGATGTAGAAAAATTTGCATTTCTAAAAAACTAAAATGCCTTAGAAATTTTGTATTTTTATAGCCATATTTTCTACATTTTCAGGACTGCTAGGAAAGATCCTTATGGCTATCCGAGATGCAGGTTTTGAAATCTCAGCTATGCAGATGGTAGGTAATTTGTAATGTATTACAGTTTATTGAAATATGCTTTAAAACGTTTTGCATTCCTTGTTTCTCTTTGCTTTTGTGAATTCAACCCATTAAAGATAAAAACCATATATATATTTTTTTTTTCTTAAGATTTTTTATTTTTTACTTATCTCTCTCCCCTTCCCACCCCCATTTTCTGCTCTCTGTGTCCACTCTCTGTATGTTCTTCTGTGATTGCTTCTGTCCTCATCAGCAGCACCAGGATTCTGTGTTTCTTTTTGTTGCGTCATCTTGTGTCAGCTCTCCGTGTGTGCAGCGCCATTCCTGGGCAGGCTGCACTTTCTTTCGCTCTGGGTGGCTCTCCTTACAGGGCGCACTCCTTGCACGTGGGGCTCCCCTATGTGGGGGACACCCCTGCATGGCACGGCACTCCTTGCGCGCATCAGCACTGTGCATGGCCCAGCTCGACATGGGTCAAGGAGGCCCAGGGTTTGAACCGCGGACCTCCCATGTGGTAGACGGATGCCCTATCCATTAGGCCATGTCCGCTTCCTAAAACCATATATTTACTGAATTAAATAACCTTCTTATAATCAAAAGATATTTTGAAATTATTTTACCCATGTAATCTTCCACTGAGAGAGCTAATATTCAAGTAGTACACCTAATATAAGCTTTTTTTTTTTAACTTTATTTTTTAAAAGATATTTCAATTATATAAATATTACAGAGAATATATAGGGGATTCCCATATGCCCCATCTAATATGAGCTTATAAGATAAGTTTATACGAATTCTGGAACTTTAGTCACAAAATAAATGTGAACCAAAAAATATATTTAGTTTTTATAAACACAAAATATAAAGAAACTGACTAGTTATGTGTTTTCTTTCTTTTGGATTCCTGACTATAAGCAGAAAAGGAAGGGAGATAATCAGTTCTTTCCTTTTCTCTGACCAGTTCCTTTCTCTGTTTTGTAGATGTGCCCTCAGGACCTTCTTTGGAGGTAGAGTAGTTCAGCCCCTCTGTTGGCAGACTTGTTCAAAGTTGCCTTGTTCAGAATCCCACACTTGTTCAAAATCACCTTGCTGACCCTGCTAGAAAACCCTTCATTGAAGAAATCAGCACCCACTTCTGTATTTATCTTCATTCTTTACTCACTTATGGCATTTGATAAGAAACTGATGCTTATAGGAATCAAACAATTGGGTTTTTACACTAAAGGCTGACAAGTTTATACTATTTTAAAATTAAAATACTCATTTTGGAATGAGAATTTTTGTACCAATATTATTTATATTCTCTTTTTCTGAAGAGGAACTGCTTTTGATTTCTGTGAAGTCTTAGGATGACCCAAGATTAGCCATTAGGCAGGACACTAATTGGGGTCTATTTTGTGTCCCTGATTATTGGGTATGTCCATACACAACAGATTATTCAGGAAAAACTTGGGAGACTGACAAGAAAATTGATACTTGAAGATTCTTATCTAAGCATGTAAAATAATTGTTACCCAAATTAGTCCTTGTGATATATTAATAGGACTGTAGGACCTAAGCCCACTTAAAAATGATAATTATGGAAATTTTAGTTTTAAAAATTAACCTAACTCTAGGCCTACAACACAGCACAGTGATTGGCCATAAGATATACTCAATAAAAAAGAACAGTAAAGAAATGATTAATTAAACCTATGGGGGAAACATGGTAGTGTAGTAGCAAGTAAAGTTCATTGATATGTGGAGTCAGAAAGATCTGCTTCTGAATCCTGTGTCACTGCTTTCTAGGTGTGACCTTGGCAATTCTATATGACATTCTGTATGGTGTGATAAATCCTCCCAGTTTGAGTTACTATTTGTGAAGGCAGTAATTTCATAGTGATCTTCAATTCTGGCAAAATAAAGAAGGAAAGAGGGGGAAAAATAAAACAGGAACTTGGAAATTCTGAGAGCAGTTAGAGTTTAAAAGTCTTAGTTCCTGAGATCCTAGAACTTAATGAAATTATATTTCCAACTAAATTTGGATTAAACCTTTATAAGAATGAGTTTTTATAGACTTATTTTGTAAGCATATTCTGATTCAAAATTCTTTTTGAAAAGTAGTAGAAATTACAGATTACTTGTACCAGTGCTTTTTATGACCCAAACTAACTAGGGATTTTCACAAATGCTTGAGGGAGAAAATGGTATTATTTTCCACCCTCTCTAAAAAATCTGAAGTACTCTAATGATATTTCTTTTTGTGCCATAAATCAATCAATCAACATGATATTGTATATTAGTCTTTTTTTCTTTTTGGTATCAAGGGTGAGTTTTGTTCAGAGGGAGGAGGAATAGGTAGTAGTTAAGAGTGTAGTCAACGGGATCAGACTGCTTGAAATGGAATGTCAGTTTGGGAAGTTTATGTAACTCTTCTGAGTCTTAGTAGCTTGGTCTGTAAAGTGGGGACATTAACACTATGCCATAGGGTTACTGTGATTATTAAATGAGATGATGCATGTATTGTACCTGGAACAATGCTTGACATAATAAATGTTACCCATTTTCATTATTGGTGAACCGATCTTTAATGACACTTTTTTCCAAAGAAATTTCATTTATGCAAGATTCACAATTTAAAGTAAATATATCCAAAAGATTATAAATGTTGAGTGCTGAATATGGCCCATTTATTTTTCTTTTGTTGGTTGGCTTTTTTTTAATATAGTTCAACATGGATCGGGTTAATGTTGAAGAGTTTTATGAAGTTTATAAAGGAGTTGTGTCTGAATATAATGTAAGTATTGAAGTAAATGTAAAGTATTGATACTACGAACATTTTGTACTACTAGGGGTTTCAGTATTGTTTAGAATCATATAGGTATTCTTTATTCCCCCCCCCATCCCCCCCCCCTGTTGTCTGCTCTCTGTGTGCATTCGCTGTGTGTTCTTCTCTGACCGCTTCTATCCTTATCAGTGGCACCGGGAATCTGTGTTTTTTTGTTACATCATCTTGTTGTGTCAGCTCTCTGTGTGTGCGGTGCTGTTCTTGGGCAGGCTGCACTTTCTTTTGCGCTGGGCAGCTCTCCTTACGGGGCGCACTCCTTGTGCATGGGGCTCCCCTATGCAGGGAACACCCCTGCGTGGCAGGGCACTCCTTGCACACATCAGCATTGCGCATGGGCCAGCTCCACACAAGTCGAGGAGGCCCGGGGTTTGAACCACAGACCTCCCATGTGGTAGGTGGATGCCCTATCCATTGGGTCAAGTCTGCTTCCCGATATTCTTTAAAGTATTCATGATTCTGCCAGCAGTCAGCTGATAATAGGCAGTGACTAAGGAATTCTTATTCTGAGAACCAGTGAATCATTTTGAAAATATCACATTGTTTCTCTTATGAAACAAAAATACACAGGAATATACCCCATCCTCCCCTGAAAACAGCAATCCAAAACAAAACCAAGTTGATGGGATGTAGACACATT
Organism: Dasypus novemcinctus; assembly: GCF_030445035.2. Lineage (NCBI taxonomy): Eukaryota > Metazoa > Chordata > Mammalia > Cingulata > Dasypodidae > Dasypus > Dasypus novemcinctus. Next base: position 47,355,997 of record NC_080685.1, on the reverse strand, counting down.
TGATATTTTCTTTGAAGTTTATAGTATTCTCAGGAAAGACTGCTCAAAATACTTTAGAAAATTAAAAGCAAATCGTTTTTAACAGTGTAGTATAACTCCACAGTAGTACTTAATACCCATGCTAAAGACACAAATACAGATAGCATCAACTGAAAATGTGACTGAGACCAAAGAAATAATATTTAAAGGAAGTTGTTCAAGGGGCAATGAAACATGTTCTTGAAAGCAAATGACTATATTCAAGTAAGTCAAATCTTTTTCCTTAAAATACCATGTAGTATGTATTAAATAAAAATTTCCTTTGCCTTCTCTTCATCAGAATTTCTGAGAAATATTGCCTATAAACTATGTTTTCTTTTAGAATTTTGGTTTTACATAGTTCTAGCAATGAGATTAGATTCTCTTCTCTTCCCTTCTTTATTTCCTTTCCTTTCAGCCTACTTTAAAAAAGGAAAAATGCACTGGTTCTCATTAACAAGAACTGATCTAAACCTTTGTCTAAATTAGTCATGCATTGTAAAGGCCAATTATAAAATATTTTATTTTGTGTCTAGCCCACTGACAGTGTTCTACCCTTTTTTTAGAAAGACTAGTGATTTTCTCTTGTTGTAGGAACATCTAGTATTGTTTATTTTGTTTCCTTTTGCTTTATAACAAAATCTTAGCAGCTTCTTCGATTTGAATTATGTGTTTTCTTTTCTTAAATGGAAGCTATTTTAAAATGTTTTTAACATTTTTCAATCTTTGTGACTGTTTTCCATTTCTTAAAAGTGAAATTATACATTTTCCTTCTTTTGTTTATTTAATTTTGATTTTTTAAAATACAGTTAAAATTAATAACCTTCATTAATTCAGATTATAGTTTAATTGTATATATGGTAAAGAAACTCATGAAGACATATCCCACAATGGCTTTTGATGGAGTCTTCTGTTTAACATTTTTTTTTCTATTCTGTGCATTTTGAACTGCCTTATATACCTGCAACTACAAACTATACAAAATACATGAAACAGCAGTTTAGACACTGAATGACAGCAAATGCAAGACTGTGATCCCTGAAAAAGGGAAAAACTGAAGTGAGCCCTGTGATTGTCCCATCTTACTACCTAGAGGCAAGTTTCTAGGCCACAAGATAGACAAAACACAAAAAAAATCTAGTGGGCTCACTGAATTGAAGAGAAAGAGACTAGAGTTCAGGGAGGCCAATATAACATGAATTTGCCAGATAGAATACTGGAGAGAGACAAGCTACATGTGGAGATAGACAGGTGAGAATATATTTGTCAAAATGAAGGAAAACTAAAGTCTTTTTTTTTTTTAAATAGTGGAGAGAGCTCATCAGATAAAAGAATAATATCAGATAAAAATGTGGATCTACATGGAACTATGGAATACTCATGAGAAAATAGAAAAGGTTTTTTTTTTTTTAACTTTTAGTTGCTGTGAAAGGTAATTGATTGTTTAAAGCAAAAGATTAACAATGTGGTAGGGTTTATGATATATGATATATATAAAAGCAAAATGTATAATAGCACAGATAATAGGAGGGGGTTATGGAAATATGCTCTTTTAATATTAACACTGTATGTGAAGTGGTATAATGCAAAACATGATCAAAGAAAAGTGCTTTTCTTAGTTTATCTGAAACACTTGATAAATCTTTCTTTCTTCTCCCTGAATGTGAAACAGTACATTAGGCTGTATGAAATGAAAACGTATACAAAGGCTTTGAGTCAGAAGTTTGGTTGGGGTATATAAGGAATGTAGGTATAAAATGGTGTAAAGGAGCCAGAGTATCAAGAGCTAAATGAGACTGTAGAAAAATAATAGGAGGTGATACCATATCATGAAGGGTCAGGTAAGCCACTTTAATGAATTTGGAGGGTTTACGATATACTACATCAAAATAAAGATGTGTTATTACAGAATATTTAAATATTAATCCAAAGTCAGTCATCACGCCTAACAGAAATGCTAGAAGTTAGAAGAGGGAAAGGAGGTCATAGTTAATATGACACACATAACCCTACTCATTAGAATTCCTACATGTATCTCCTTGCAGTCACTTTGCTGTTTCACAAAGGTCATGTGTAATTGATTTTTATAGGTAATTATGTTGAGTCTGATTTTCTGTCTCATGATATTGAAGTACTGCCTATACATAAATATCAAGAGACAAGTTCTCAGTAGGTGTAAAAAGAAGGCATGATCACATTTTTCAAATGTGAGGAGTATTAAAATTTTGGTCTCCTTCTTCCTTCTTTTAATGGCAATAGATACTGTAGCTTTAGTTGTTTGATGGTAAATCTGGTCCCTCTTATTCCTTATTTCTAGAACTCATTATACTTTTTTAAAGACTCTTCGGAAGAAGCACTTTTGAAATTCTTATTTTTTAGAAGGTTAACACTTTCTTCAAGAGGAATAAGATGTTTGAAAGGAAAATATAGTAAAAGATAATTGTAAATAATGTGGGGTCAGGTGGTAAGGCATTACATTAAAATGGTAGTAATGTCAGGGATGGAGATGAAAGGAAATCTTAAAATATTTTTTATAGTACAAATGGATAGGATTGGGGAACTGATTGGTCCATGGCATACAGGTGGGGAGGAAGTCAGAGATGTTCTTAAAAGTTTAAAATTAGTAGAATAGTGGTAAAACTAAAAGAAGGAGAGGTAAAAAATTATTAAATTCTAATGATTCTTTTATATTATAGGAGATGGTGACAGAAATGTATGCTGGCCCTTGTGTAGCAATAGAGATTCAACAAAATAACCCTACGAAGACATTTCGAGAATTCTGTGGACCTGCTGATCCTGTAAGTTATTGTTTGAAATATTAATCAAGTTTGTGTTATTCATTTACTAAAGATTTTTAACAGGTTTGATATTTTAGTTTGTTCTTTAAAAGAAATAGAAGAATTTGTTCACATCATGATAAAAATGAATATAATAGAAATGTTTATTCAGTATGGCATTTTACAAAATTTTTTATGTAATAGTCTCAGAAAAAGTGAATTTATATTAGTCTAGGTACAATATAGAATGGAAAGAAACATTTCCTTATTTTTCTTATTGCTAAATTGTAAGCAATTAAAGCTATAGGTAAGCTCTATGATAGAAATTATATATGGTACTTTTGACCTTGTAAAGCAGTAAATAAAACTCTCAGTATGAAGAATATTAATATGGTGGTCTCATATAAATAAATATGGGCAGTGTGACTTATGGGAAATTTGATATTCTCTAGTATACCTTTCAGTTTTCTTTATTTTCTTTCCTATGGGCATTTGGTAGAGGGGACGGTGAAAAGCAGAAGCAGCCTCAAAATACATATAAGAATGCTCGTGCAAATTTATAAGCTAGATAGGATTATGGGAAGTCCTGCTGATTTTAAACACTAAGTATAATTTACATTTACTGTTTTTTATTTCACCATCATTTATAGTTTATTGAAGATGGGCAGCTAATTTATTTCAAACAATAGCTGAGTTCTTTTACAATAAATCAACAGCACCTATAAAGAAATCATCTGGGGAAGCGGCTGTGACTCAAGCAGTTGAGCCTGTTTACCATATGGGGGACCTGGGTTCAATCCCCAGGGCTTCCTGGTGAAAAAAAGAAATAAGTCATCTCAGACCTGCGAGGAGAGGTGCAAGGCTCCTGGACCGCATAGCAATGTACCAAAAAGACAATGATGCAACCAGATAGAGAAAAAAAAAAGAAGTCAGCTGGGAAGGGTATGTGGCTCAATGGACTGAGCTCCCACTTACCACATGGGAGGTCCTAGGTTTAGTTCCCAGTGCCTCCTGGAGGAGACAAGCAAGACAGCGAGCTGGTGCAACAGGCTGGCACAGTGAGCTGATGCAACAAGATGACACGAGAAGAACACAAAGAGGAGACAAAGCAGGGAATGGAGGTAGTTCGAGCAATTGAGTGCCTCTCTCCCACATGAGAGATCCTGGTTCGATTCCTGGTGCCTCCTAAAGAAAAGACAAGCAGACACAGAGAGAACAAAGCAAGGGAAAACAGTGAACAGACAGCGAGTACAAATAACGAGGGGGGTTGGGGGCAGGGATAAATAAATTAAAAAAAAGAAATCCTTAAAAAAAGAAATCATCTTATATGATTATGCTGCATGGCCCAGTAAGGGAGAACCAAAATATTTCTAGGGCCTACAAAATACAAATGTTGAAGGACTGATTGGGTAAATGAGCAATTAATATAGTTAGGTGTTAATCAAGAAAACTTTGTGAAAGCAAGACAAATGTAAACAGGGTTTTGAAAGAGGAATTAGGACACAGAATGGGAAAAGCTTTAAAGCATATTCGAAGGCAGAAATGAAGGAATTTTCAAACAAAGAGGATTTGGAAGAGAAATTAGGGCACAAAGGAAGTGGGAAAAGCTGTAAAGTATGTTCAAAGGTAAAAGTGAAGGAAATTTTCAAAATGACTGTCATTCAGAGCCAGAATATTTGTATGCCTTAAATGTAAAAATGCATACCAGGAAAGAGAAGGAAGTAAGTTTTCTTAGAGGAACTTAGGTGGAGAATATTGATAGAGGTGAGTATGGGGTGGATAGCCTAGAAAGCCATATTAAAATATGTGGGTTCTGTGTAATTTAATCCCCACAGAGTAGGAAATAGGAATTCCTTACATATGGCATAATTTTGCATATACTGAATTATTTCTTTGATGCATCTTGAGCAAACTAAATCGGAAGGGATTAAAGACAGGGTGCTCTAAAATAGAAAGGAACAGATGTGATGGCATCAATGGAGAGTCAGCAGGACCTACTTTATATCTGTTTAAGGCAGAAAAGAAGAATAGAAGTAAATATATGTGGGGTGAAAGAGCTAAGGATTAAATTGTTATTCTGCTGCAGAGGACATTGGAAGGGAGTGGTCATGATGTTATTTAATATTAAACATAAGAAATTAGGAAAGGATAGTTTTTGGCTTGATAAATAAATAGAACCAAGTTTTGCCATATTTTACGTTTTTTTTTTTTTATTGACTTTGTAATAATATTACATTAAAAAAATATATATATATGAGGTCCCATTCAACCCCACCACCCCCACCCCACCGCTCCCCCCCCCCCAGCAACACTCATTCCCATCATCATGACAGATCCATTGCATTTGGTGAGTACATCTTTGGGCACCTCTGCACCTCATGGTCTGTGGTCCACATCATGGCCCATACTCTCCCCCATTCCATCCAGTGGGCCCTGTGAGGATTTACAATGTCCGGTGATTGCCCCTGAAGCACCATCCAGGGCAGCTCTATGTCCCAAAGACGCCTCCACCTCTCATCTCTTCCTGCCTTTCCCCATACCCATCAGCCACCATGTCCACTTTTCCCAATCCAATGCCACCTTTTCTATGTGGACATTGGATTGGTTGTGTCCATTGCACCTCTATGTCAAGAGGAGGCTCAGATTCCACATGGATGCTGGATGCAATCCTCCCACTTTCAGTTGTAATCACTCTAGGCTCCATGGTGTGGTGGTTGTCCTTCTTCAACTCCATCTTAGCTGAGTGTGGTGAGTCCAATAAATCAGATTGTAGGTGTTGGAGTCTGTTGAGGCTCAGGACCTGGCTATCACATTGTCAGTCCAGAGATTCAAATCCCCTAGATATATCTTAAATCCCAACACTAACTGCAACTCCAGCACATTAGCATGAAAGTCTTATGAAGAGAGATCCCATCTGAGTCCAGATTCATCACACATAAACACCAGTTCCAAAGAGGGGCCCTCTGACCTGGTAGTTAACCCCATCTGCCATGACCATAACTCCCATGGGTCTCTTTAGCCCTCAAAGGAACCAATACCTGGGGGTTGTATCTGCTTTATCTGTCTCTCAGACTCTACTCAGTTGTGCATAAGGGCAATCCTTCTGACAGCCTCCAGACTCTTTTTTAGAGACTCGTAGCCATATAAACTCATTTCTCCTTTCCATTTCCCCCTTACATTAGGTCAAACAGCCTTTTAAAGTTATGTTATTTTATGTAGACAGGGATATTCTGCTGATCCGCATTGAACCTTCCGTATAAGGTCATTTTCCAGTTGCATCACCACTTGGTAGTTGATAGTGGTCCCTCGTTGCCAGGGAGGCTCATCCCCGGGTGTCATGTCCCACGCTGGGGGGAAGGCATTGCATTTACATGCTGAGTTTGGCTTCGAGACTGGCCACATTTGAGTAACATGAAGGCTGACAGGAGGAAATTCCCAGGCACAATGCTGTTCTAGGCCTTGTTCTTGTTTTAGGCTTATCAGCTCACAAGCATAGTCATTAGCGTCAGGGGCTCACTGTTGAACCCTCACTCCCTCCCGGTCCCCGCCGCTGCACCTGGGAAACTGTCGCTGCTCCTCTAGAGACCACGACAGAGCACCACTGGCCAGGAACCCAGTACGCCCCCTGCTGTGGTTTTTAATTTTGCCACTATGAGTATATCCAAACATTACCATGCACCCTGGACATATGTTCTGTACAGCTCCCTGTCAGCCATATATCACCTGTCAATGGTATCCTATACCAGTATTCCTCCGTTGCCATTGTTGAACCACTCTGTGATCCAGAACTCCCTGAAATTTGAAGCCCAATATAATGTCAGGAAATGGCATATAGCGATGGGTTTAAAGGTTAGATAAAGAATACGTGTTGACTTGGAAAAAATTCTACATCCTATCTTTTTCTTTTTTTTTTCCCCCTAATTATTGAACTTCTCTTCACAGAAGCCCTAGACCACAGCAATGCATATATATAATATACAGCACTCCCATACATCCACCACAAAACCTTTTCCCTTCCACAGCGATACTCTTACACCCTATTCACATCATATTTACTTAACGTGATGTACAGAGTCTGAGACAATAGCTTTCAAACAAGGTGACATCTGTGCTTACATTGTAGTGCATACTTTAGGATACACAGTTTTTTAAATTCTTAGTTATCCTATGTTTTACATTATGGTTTACATTATCAGTCTGTCATCTCCTATATGTTATGGTGTAATATTACATGTTTTATATCCATCCTTGTGTACTCTCACGAAACTCCTCTCTTATCCCCCATTTACCTTGGTTCCACACATTTAATGTCCATTTTCCCTTCCACCTTGGTGCCCACAGTGACAGCCAACCTTGTTTCCCGAGGAGCCACTTCCAGAGATAGATGGAATAGTGTTCAGGGCCTAACTTGCTCAACTGCCCCAATGCCCTGGGAGCCACCCTTTCTCTCGAGGGATACAGTTCCCTCTATTTGATGGCATTAGACCTCCCCAGGATGTGGGTCCACCCCCACTCTCACTACTTGGGTTTCTACCCCATGGTGTCACCCATTCTGGCAGAATGAGCATTTAGACATTCCCCAGGAGCCCGTCCTGCATCAGACCCTCCCCTCCGAGCATTCTAAACAGGTAACCCTCTTTATTATATTTTGATATGATTTTCTCGGCATTTTACTCTCCACCAGCACCTGACCCTCTCCTGTGTTCGTATGCTACCCCTCCCTCCCCCCACTTTTGGGCAATATTACCCATCTGCCCATCCCCAGCCACCCTCAAACCCGCAAAGCCCCAACCAAAGGCAACCCCTTGCCCCCATTTTATCTCTTCTTTGTGTTCATACTTACCACCATCTTGTCTTAAATTCCACCCCTGCAGACATCGGTTCACATCCTTCCTCCACCCTCCGATTTCCTGTAAGCCTTTCGTTCAGTCTCTTGCTATCTAGGGCAGCTTGGTTATTTCATATCATTGAGGTCATGTATATTTGTCCTTCAATGTCTGGGTTGCTTCAGTCAACATAAGGTTCTCAAGATTCATCCATGTTATCACATGTGTTTGTAGTGTGTTTGTTCTTACAGCCGAGTAGTATTCCCATTGTGTGTATATACCACATTTTATTGATCCACTCATCTGTTGATGGGCATTTGGGTTGATTCCAACTTTTGGCGATAGTGAACAATGCTGCTATGAACATTGGTGTACATATATCGGTTTGTGTCCTTGTTTTCAGTTCTGCTGGGTATATACCCAGCAGTGGTATTGCTGGGTCATATGGCAAATCTATGGCTAGTTTTTTGAGAAACCGCCATACTGTCCTCCAGAATGGTTGGATCCTTCTGCATTCCCACCAGCAGTGGATGAGTGTTCCCACATCTTCACATCCTCTCCAGCACTTGTATTCTTCTGTTTTTTTCATAGCTGCCAATCTTATGGGTGTAAGATGGTATCTCATTGTGGTTTTGATTTGCATTTCCCTGATAGCTAGAGATTTGGAACATTTTTTCATGCGCTTTTTAGCCATTTGTATTTCTTCTTTGGAGAAGTGTCTGTTTAAGTCTTTTTCCCATTTTTTAAATGGGTTGTTTATCTTTTTATTTTCAAGATATAGGAGTTCTTTATATATGCAAGTTGTAAGTTTCTTATCAGATATATGGTTGCCAAATATTTTCTCCCACTGTGTGAGTTCCCTTTTTACTTTCTTGACAAACTCCTTTGAGGTGCAGAAGGCTTTAATTTTGAGGAATTCCCATTTATCTATTAGTTCTTTTGCTGCTCGTGCTTTTGGTGAGATATTCATAAATCCATTTCCTATTACAAGGTCCTGTAGATGTTTCCCTACACTGCTTTCTAAGGTTTTTATGGTCTTGGCTCTTATATTTAGGTCTTTGATCCATCTTGAGTTGATCTTTGTATAAGGTGTGAGATGGTAATCCTCTTTCATTCTTCTACATATGGCTATCCAGTTCTCCAGACACCATTTGTTGAATAGGCCACTCTCTCCCAGTTGAGAGGGTTTGGTGGCTTTATCGAATATTATGTGGCTATATATGTGAGGTTCTATATCAGAGCTTTCAATTAGATTCCATTGGTCTGTGTGTCTCTCCTTATGCCAATACCATGCTGTTTTCACCACCGTAGCTTTGTAGTATGTTTTGAAGTCAGGTAGTGTGATTCCTCCAATTTCGTTTTTCTTTTTCAGTATGTCTTTGGCTATTCGGGGTCTCTTTCCTTTCCAAATAAATTTCATAGTTAGTTTTTCTAGTTCCTTAAAGAAGGCTGTGTTGATTTTTATTGGGATTGCATTGAATTTGTAGATCAGTTTTGGTAGGATAGACATCTTAATAATATTCAGTCTTCCTATCCATGAACAAGGAATAGTCTTCGATTTATTTAGGTCTTCTTTGATTTCCTTGAACAATCTTGTATAGTTCTCGGTGTATAAGTTCTTTACCTCTTTAGTTAAATTTATTCCTAAGTATTTGATATTTTTATTTACTATTGTGAATGGTATTTGTTTCTTGATTTCCTCCTGATCTTGCTCATTATTGGTGTACAGAAATGCTACTGATTTTTGCACATTGATCTTATAACCTGCGACTTTACTAAACTCATTTATGAGTTCTAGAAGCTTTGTTGTAGATCTCTCAGGGTTTTCTATGTATAGGATCATGTCATCTGCAAATAATGAAATTTTGACTTCTTCCTTTCCAATTTGAATGCCTTTTATTTCTGGTTCTTGCCTCAGTGCTCGAGCAAGTACTTCTAAGACAATGTTATATAGGAGAGGAGACAGTGGGCATCCTTGTCTTGTTCCTGAGTTTAGAGGGAAGGAGTCTAGGATTTCTCCATTGTAAACAATATTGGCTTTAGGTTTTTCATATATACTCTTTATCATGTTCAAAAAATTTCCTTGTATTCCAAACTTTTGGAGTGTTTTTATCAAGAAAGTGTGCTGTATTTTGTCAAATGCTTTTTCTGCATCTATAGATATAATCATGTGATTTTTTTTCCTTCAATCTGTTTATATGGTGTATTACGTTGATTGATTTTCTTATGTTGAACCATCCTTGCATACCTGGGATGAATCCCACTTGGTTGTGGTGTATAATTTGTTTAATGTGTTGTTGAATACGATTAGCAAGTATTTTGTTAAGTATTTTTGCGTCTAGGTTCATTAGAGAAATTGGTCTGCAATTTTCCTTTCTTGTGATGTCTTTGTTTGGCTTTGGTACTAGGGTAATGTTGGCATCATAGAAGGAGTTGGGTAATGTTCTTTCTATTTCGATTTTTTGGAATAGTTTCAGCAGGATTGGTGTCAGTTCTTTCCGGAATGTTTTGTAGAATTCACCTGTGAAGCCATCTGGCCCTGGGCTCTTCTTAGTTGGGAGATTTTTAATAACTGATTCTATCTCTCTGCTTGTGATTGGTTTGTTAAGATCATCAATTTCTTCTTTCGTCAATATGGGCTGCTTATGTGTTTCTAGGAATTTGTCCATTTCCTCTAGATTGTCATTTTTGTTGGAATATAGTTTTTCAAAGTATCCTCTTATGATAGTCTTTATTTCTGTGGGGTCAGTGGTGATATTGCCTTTCTCATTTCTTATTTTGTGTATTTGCATCTTCTCTCTTTTTTTCTTTGTTAGTCTCGCTAAAGGTTTGTCAATTTTGTTGACCTTCTCAGAAAACCAGCTCTTGGTCTTGTTTATCTTTTCAAGTGCTTTCTTATTTTCTATTTCATTTAGTTCTGCTCTTATCTTTGTTATTTCCTTCCTTCTTCTTCCTGTTGGGTTACTTTGTTGTTGTTTTTCTGATTCCTTCAAATGTGCAGTTAGTTCTTCAATTTTTGCTCTTTCTTCTTTTTTGATATATGAATTTATGGCTATAAATTTTCCTCTCAGTACTGCTTTTGCTGCATCCCATAAATTTTGGTATGTTGTGTTATCATTATCATTTGATTCAAGGTAGTCATTGATTTCTTTTGAGATTTCCTCTTTGACCCACTGTTTTTCTAAGAGTGTGCTGTTTAATTTCCAAATCGTGGTGTGAAATCTGGGCTTCTGTCCCTTGCAAATTTCCAGCTTGACTCCACTGTGGTCAGAGATATTGTTTTGTATGATTTCAATCTTTCTGAATTCATTCAGCCTTTCTTTGTGGCCTAGCATATGGTCTATCTTGGAGAATGATCCATGTGTGTTTGAGAAAAATGTATATCCTGCTGTGTTTGGGTGTAGCGATCTATATATGTCTATTAGATCCAGCTCCTCTAATATACTGTTCAAATGTTTTGTTTCTTTGGTGATTCTCTTTTGAGATGTTCTGTCCAGAGTTGATAGTGGTGTATTAAAATCCCCCACTATAATTGTAGATGTATCTATTGTTTCACTTAGTTTTTCCAGCGTTTGCCTCACGTATTTAGAGGCACCCTTGTTAGGAGCATAAATATTTATGATTGTTCGATCTTCTTGACAGATTTTCCCTTTCACTAAAATGTAGTATCCTTCTTTGTCTCTCACAATTGTTTCACATTTAAAGTCTATTTTGTCTGATATTAATATAGCTATTCCTGCCCTTTTTTGGTTATTGTTAGCTTGTATGATTGTTTTCCAGCCATTCACTTTCAATCTCCATGCGTCTCTGGGTCTAAGATGTGTCTCTTGTAGACAGCATATAGATGGGTCATATTTCCTTATTCAATGTCCCAGTCTGAATCTTTTGATAGGTGAGTTTAATCCGTTGACATTCAGTGTTATTATTCTCAAGGAATTATTTGTGTTAGCCATATTTTGATTGGATTTGTGTTTGTCATATTTTGTTTGTATTTTTTTTTGTCTTTTTTGTTGTTGTTGTTGTTGCTCTTATACTCTCCTCCAACTCTGCCTGTCCTGTTTTTTCCTTTCTTCCTGCAGAACTCCCTTTAGAATTTCTTGAAGGGGAGGTTTCTTTTTGGTATACTCTTTCAGTTTCTGTTTGTCTGTGAATATTTTGAACTCTCCATCATGTTTGAATGCTAGTTTAGCTGGATAGAGTATTCTTGGTTGGAAATTTTTTTCCTTTAGTACCTTGACTATATCTTACCACTGTCTTCTTGCCTCCATGGTTTCAGATGAGAAATCAGCACTTAATCTTATGGAGCTTCCCTTGTATGTGATGGTTTTCTTTTCTCTTGCTGCTTTTAGGATTTTCTCTTTGTCTTGAGCATTGGATAATTTGACAAGTATATGTCTTGGGGTGGGCCTGTTGGGGTTTATGACTAGTGGAGTGCGCTGTGCTTCTTGGATATGTACATCTGTCTCTTTCAATAGATTTGGGAAGTTTTCAGCCATTATTTCCTGCATCACTCCTTCTGACCCCTTTCCCTTCTCTTCACCTTCTGGAATGCCTATAATACGTATGTTTGAGCGTTTTGCATTGTCATTCAGGTCCCTAAGTCCTAACTGGATTTTTTCTATCTTCTTATTGACCCCTTCTACTATCTGTTTGATTTCTGATGTACTGTCTTCCACATCACTAATTCTCTGCTCTGTCTCTTCTAGTTTGCTGATATTTGCTGCAAGTGTATTTTGGATTTCTTGAACTGTGGTGTTCATTCCCATCATATCTGTTATGTTTTTGCATATGTCTGCAATTTCCCCTCCAAGTGATGTCTTCATGTTGTTAATCTTTCATTACTTCGTCAAATTTGTCGGTGATAAATGTTCTGAGATCTTTCATTGCTTGTGCAAAGTTTTGCTCTCCTTCGTGATTTTTGGTTTGTTGATTGGATTCAGCCATGTTTTCCTGATTACTGGTTTGGTTTGTAGACTTTTGTTGCTTTCTGGTCATCTCTTTATCTTGATGGATTTAATCAGTTCCTTAGGAGCTGTTATTTTTGCATAGGTGTTATATCTTCTCTTTGTCACTTTTTTCTTCCTATTCTAATTTCTTGTTGTTGGTTAAGTTCACTTTAAAGGAAAGTATTAGTGTTGGGGAAAGGCAATTGTGTAAGCAAGGGAAAAGTGTAAAGTAGTATTGGTGGTATATGTTAACAAAGCAAGAATATGAGATCTGGGAGGATGGAGGTTAGATTCATGTAAATTGTGTAGAGTTATAACAGTAGGTAGAGTACTTATTATGAGGTAGATGATTGAATATGGGAAGAATATGGTATGAAATAAAAAGCTATTGTTTTCGTGAGAGAGGGAAAGAGAAAAGAAAGGTAATAGTTTCAAGAGTGGATAACAGACAGAAAACAAAACAAAGGTATTAGAAATTAAGACTTAGACCCTTCGTGGATCGAAGAAAGGGAGGTGGGAGGTGGAATATAGGAGAGACAGTAGGTGGTGGCGGATATCAAGATGTAGGGGAAAGAGGATAGTGTAGGTAGCCTAAATCAGTTCACACAGAAATGAGGCAGTGGAGGATGAGAAAACCCAGCGAATGTGAGGTGTTTCCTGCCGCACCTATTGTATAATTGAGTTAAAATAAACTAAGTAGAATATGAGGGACAAGAGGGAGAGAGATAACAGAAAAAAGAAAAAAAAAGGGGGGGGAGGGACAAGAGGAAGAAAGGAAAAGGGGGTGGGCAAAGGGTGGGGAACAGGTAGGGGAAAGAAAAAAAAAAAAACAGATATACACGAACCAGAATTAAAACACCCACTACACAACACCTACCACAAAAAAAAAAACCTTAAATAACTGAATCAAAAAAGACTTTGGGGGATACGCTGTGAGAGAAGACTAGGGGATAATGCGGTGTTAGCAATCAGGAAATTGAAAAAAGTAAAGAATAAGTCAAAATGAAAATAAAAACAAAACAAAATGAAACGATAGAGAAAAAAACGCCAACGTTGAAGGCTAGGGCATTTAAGGACCTCAGATGGACCTCAGTGCGTGATGGATTCAGGGATGGAAAATCTGAGATATTGAGGACTCAAGAGGTGTGAGTCTCTGTGGTGTGGGCCACCAGAGTTTAGGGAATTCAGACCTGGCAACCTCCAGTCTGGTCAACAGGAAGCCTGGGAGCCTCGCAGTGTAACACAGCCCTCAGGGATCCCCTCAGCTGGGTGCCAGCCCTATGGGGGAAGTCAGATCCGCAAACTCTATATTATGACTGAACCCTGCAATTCACTTACTTAGTAGGGCTCATTAGTGTGGGTATCTCTCACTTCAGCTTTTGGACAGCTCCCGCCCTGTGATTCCAAAACACTGCCAATAGAGGGCGCCTCTACACCGCAGCCACTTTACTGGTACAGATCCGATGCCCGGCCTGTGACGCCGAAAACAGATTTCAAAACCAGAATTCCCAAGCTTTGCAAAATATTCCCTAATCGGCTTCCAGACGTGTCCCCCTCCCCTGCCGCAGCCTAAAACAACTTTCCAATTACGTCCCTTTATTGCCTATAGCCTATTTGGGTTGGAGATCGGCTGTCGGGCTTTTGGGGGCGGGGCTTCAGGCGGAAGTGCTATTGTTTGTGTTCGCAATGAAAAGTTTCTCCCGCTTCACAACAAAACACCGTCTGTCTTCCCAAATCGATCTGCAAAGGTGACCCGTCGCATCAACCCGCCAACAGCCCGCCCAGAATTTGCGAACTTCTTAGCACCTCAGAGCCATCTAAAAGCGGAACCGCCGGGCAGGACCGTGGCTCCCCCGACCCCCAATAGGGAGGAACCCGTGTGTGGGTCTCACCTGCGGGCAATAGAACCCAAATTATATCTTCTAGACCAATCCTCTCCGTTACCTTTCCACCCAATTGATGTCCAGGCACTTCTGCCCTGCAAAAATCCCGAAAAAGCCTCGCCTTGGAGAACCTGCAGCCACGCCCAGCCGTCTCTTCCTGGGACAGACCGCAAAGGCAAGTTCACTCAGCGACCATCTTGCCTCCCTCCTTATCCATTTTACGTTTTTAAAGTCAGATTTCTGCTTAATGGTCAAGAGAGGTTTTTGGTTTTTTTTTTCCAGATAATTAGAATTTTGGGTGATCAGTTTTCTAAACAAGCAGGGGAATGAACAAAAGAGATGAAAACTAAGACAAAAAAAGAAGTTTGTTCATTTTTTCATTCTCTCATTCATCCAATAAATATTGAATGTGTTAGTATTTTTTAATGTAAAGATGGAAACCTCAAAGAGCTTATAGTCTAAGAGTAGATGTTATAGAATTCGAGAGAGGTTCAATTATTTGTTCATAGAGAGGCTAGGACTCAGGAATGATTTTGAGAAGGAAAAATGGTTTATTGACGGCTGGCTGGACTCAGGAGCTTTCTGTTTCAATCCCGAGGCCCGAACAAGACTTTTAAGTTCCTTTTATACAGAGAGGAAAGGTTAAATGATCCCTTTGTTTCAGTTCTCAATAGGCTTGAATTAGCATATATATCTTCCACATCTTAGGTAAGCTTTTAGCATGGACTTCAGGCATTCTAGATAAACTTTTAGCATATTTTGTTTGCATTTCCCCTGAATACTTAAAGTTTATGGACCTTGCATTGTTAAACTGTTTCCTGGGACTGGAGTCCTTGCCATGGTCACCAAGGGCAGGACTGCAGCCTTTTATCATCCCACACCCACAAGTCACAGATAGTTTAGGTTATCTCTTAAGAGACAAAGAGCCTCCTACCCATAGCCCACATCATAGAGACATATGTAAGTGGATAATTTCCATAAACTATGGCAACTGCATTGTTAGATGCGTGCACTAGGTAGTATGTGAGTCCAGAATTTTGGCACTTAGCTCAGCCTGGGGATGGGCAATGGGGGTCAGGGGAGACTTCTTGAAGAACATGACATCTGAGCTGAGTTGTGAGGAATGATAGAACTTAGTGGAGATGATGGAAAATGATATGATCAAAATTATGGATGTCTGAAACAGCATTGTTTTGGGGCTGCAGCAAACTCTTTATCATTGCTGGAGCTAAAGTACGTGGCAGTGAAGGACAGAAGCTGAGGTCATTAAAGGAAGGACTTGGGATGAGAGCAATCATAGAAAGAAGAGTCCTGCAAATAAAAACTTACTGATTCTCTTTTTCTAGTTACTTATTCAATGAACATTTACTGTCTGAATAGTATGTACAATGCTCCCTGCTAGGTTCTATGGCTGAGGTATAATAAAGATGAATAGAACATATGTGCCTTTGCTTAAGGAACTCATAATCTCTTCATAGCTTGGTTTGGAAATAATTTCAAAATCATGAACCTTGCCTCATTCAGCATAGATGATGAAATTACTCCACTACATTTTTTCATATTATTTGTTCATGAACTCTTTATAGCATTAGAGAAAACCCCATCATAGGAATTCAAAATTTGTAAATATTAAATGTTAATAGTAATTATCTTTGAGTGGTAGGATTATGCTCATGTTTTAGTTTGACATTCCTATATTTTATAAAATTTTAAAAATTATTTATATTAGTTTTATGATATGAAAAAATAATTTTTATTTTATATCAACCTGAATGTTAATGAACTATAAAATGAGGAGACATATACTTATGGGGATGGATTCTCTCCTAGAGTCTCAGGGTTCTGAGTTACATTATTTCTAAGTACAGATGTGGGATGTTAAGCAGGACCAAGTGCCTTTGGTGAACATTTTCAAATCAGAGGAAATCCCGTTAGTAATTACAGTCAAAATGACTCTTTCAGTTTGGTCTCACTCTTCTTTTGGTTCATTTGATTCTTCTTTTCCTTCCTTCCTTCCTCACTTTTTCCCCTCTTCCCTCCAGCAAATATTTATTGAATGCTTAGTACATGCTAGTCACTATGGTAGGTACTGCTAGGTTTATATTAATGATCAAACAAATACAGTCCTTTCCTTAGAGAAGCTTGTGGTCTGTCTCTAGAGGGAGATAGAATTGATAATTAGTGATCTCACTTTAAACTTCTAGATATGACAATGTATTCATGTATTATATTATCTTAAAATAATTTCTCTACTGCCTAGTCATTCCCATAGCTAGAGACCCTGGGGCCACAAGATAGGTAAATATAATTAGTGCCTGGAACAGTACCAACTACATAATAGTCATGCAATTCATATTTGTTAAATTAATGAAAAGACTGGAAATATTTTTATGTATACCAAAATCTGGTACTAGTGCACTATTTAAATGTAGGTCATGGATTAATAACACTTTCATCATTGATGTCAACATGATTGACAGAGTCTTCCTCTCTTTGGCCTTCTAGCTGGAAGGAAAAACATTCTGTATATAAACAAAATTTCTTCCAATCTCTCTAGAAGTGATTTCCAAAGGGACAGATAGTATAAAGACAGGCTATTAGGATGGGGAAAAATATTAAATTTTCCATTTCTATTTATTTACTATCTAAAAATGTCAGAAACAAAATTTTAATAGTATTTAATATATTGATTAAGAGTATATATATAGTCTATTAAAACATACATATTCTTGTATATTTACATGTGCTTGAAAAATTTTAGAGGCCACTGCCTAAAATGGAAGCAAATATCGCAAGAGAGCTTTTTACAATTAGAAGAGTATTCACTTAGCACACCACTAACCTGCAGAAATAAATCCACCTAGGTAGACAACCCATTCCAAATTTGCCTCTGGAAAAGGTTTGTTATGTTTTTTTTACATTTTTTTAATTTAAGGTAATAGATCACAAAGAACATTACATTAAAAAACATAAAAAGAAACAGAAAAAACATGAGGTTCCCATTTACCCCACTCCCCACCCCCACCTCATTATTTTTGTAAATTGTATATTTTTGAAGATATATACATTACAAAAAAAAAGTACGTATATTACACATTTTATTCATTCATCTTCCCCTTCTCCCCCCCCATTGTCTGTTCTTGGTGTCCATTCGCTGTGTGTTCTTCTGCATCCACTTGCATTATCTGGCGTCACTGGGAAACTGCGTCTCTTTTTTGTTGTGTCATCTTGCTGTGTCAGCTCTCCGTGTGTGTGGCACCACTCCTGGGTGGGCTGTGCTTTTTTCACGTGGGGTGGCTCTCTTTAAGGGGTGCACTTCTTGTGCATGGGGCACCCCTACGCAGGGGCATCCCTGCGTGACACAGCACTCCTCACGCACGGCAGCACTGCACGTGAGTCAGCTTACCACACAGGTCAAGAGGCCCTGGGGATTGAGCCCCGGACCCTCCGTATGGTAGATGGATGCTCTATCACTTGAGACATGTCCGCTTCCCTGGAAGAGGTTTTGATTGTACTTGCTGAAGAATTTCACTGTTGAGTAGCAGTTTTCCTGCTGAGCCATAAGGAAACTCAGGGAGTCACCAAAGACCGGGTAAATTGCCTAGAAAAATTGCACAGAATATATTTGTTCTTGGACTGACTGATCTAATTACCGAAAGTAGCCTAACCTAACTATGTCTTGCTTTGTGCAAAATGTGTTCCTAAAACACGCAAATCACATTATTTATAATGTAGAGGATGTTACTTAAGGGAATCTTGTAATGAATAGTTTCATAAATTGAATATCCACCTTCATTTGTCCTCATACTTTGAAAACCTTTTACCCTGTCCCCAAGTTGAATTAATAGTTAAATATCTTCATACAATGGCAGTGCTATAAATTTTAATGAAGTTTCCTATTCATTTAATTGTCAGAGTGGTATTTTATCTGTTACCTAGTAGCCTTAACAATTTAAGGATTATAGTGGAAGTATCCTAATATTTTTTAAAATGCCATTTTTTTCATCAGTGTGCAGGAAATTACAGTAAACTTGGAAGAGAAATTCTTAGGAGCTAATGTCTGTTGCTTCTGTCATCTATTGACTTCCTTGTTACATTCATTTATTTGCTGAAAGCTTTGAAACCCAGATCTTGGTCTTTCTCTTCATCCCAATTCCCAACATGGGCAAAATAAACATCCACATGAAAGTGTCATCTAATACCTGGCCTCATAGTTAAATAGACTCCTTCTATCAATTATCATTAATTATTCTACATCACAATTTTCTTCCACAGCCATGCTTTATTCTTGTTGACATTCAGAATAGAATCATCTCTGCACACTTAATCACTAATGTAATAATGTCTGTCATAACTTCCTGGTCTTCTGGGTCTTGATCCTCTTCATTGGGCATCTTTGGCTAATTGAGACCTCCAGGCTTGTGTACCTTTACCTTTTCTATACTACTACCACTTTCTGGCTTCCTTCTCTATTCATTCTTTATTATTCATCTCTTTAATCACCATTCTGAACACATCCTCAATAGCTTCACTCTTCTTGTCCTTTTTAGCAAGACTGTGCAAACTCTAATCTTAGATAAATTCAACTATCCACATAAATTCAACCTACTACATTCTTATACACCGACTGCATGTTTCTGCTAGATGAAGACTTCTGGGAAGATGGCATTGGATAGGGTGGCAAGACTCAACTCTCTTACCAAAACAATGGAGAAAGGGCAAAAAGCCATCTGAGGGAGATTCTTTGCATTGTCCAGAGAGGAGGGGGAGAGAAAGACCAAAAGACCACAGTGAAAATCATGAGTTACTAGACCCCTGGCTGGAAATAGCACCCATCCCCCACCCTCAACTTCGGATTGAACAAGGCAGGGGACTGTATAACACAGTGATCCCCAAGCTGAATGGTGGACTGTGGTTAACAGCACAAATATGAGATTTTTCATTCTTGAATTGTAGCAAATGTACAATACTAACACATGGTGTTAATAATAGGATGGTTTGTCAGAAAAATACACCAAATCTATGCTATGGATTATAGAGAACAGTAATATTATGACAATGTTCTTTCCTCATTTATAAAAAATATGTCACAACAAGATAAGGTGTTGTTTGTGGGGCAATGTATGGGAATCCTTTTATGATATGCATGATTGTTTTTTTAACTCACAATTTCTCAAATAAAAAAAATAAAAAAATAAAAAGGTTCTACTAGATGAAAGTTAAACTATTGTAGACTTCCATGCCAATAAAAGTTAGGATTTCCAAACAAATATAGGTTGATAATGCTGCCTAGAAATCTTTTTTCATTTCCCTAATTTGCTTTTCAACCAATCTTACAATGCTACTTTAATCCTTCAATATTTTTTCAGCCCTTTTATCATGACTTCATCTTCCTTTCCACCCAAAAGATGGCTCCAACTCCTACTTAAGAGAAAAGAGAAAACTGGGTTTATTAAGCATGATATCTTAACTTTCTGCCTTCACACAATTTATTTCTTTCTAAACTTATACTCATCTTTTCACTCTAGTCCCAATGGAATGTACTTCTAGTTCTTTTTAAAGTCTTTTCAAACTGTTTTTTATCCTTCTCCTATCTTTCCTTCAAGACTTTGCCTGGTAATCCCTCTATCATCTGAATTTTTCTTTTTAATAATGATTTTTTTGTAGTTATAAATGTAATATATGATCATTATAGAAAATTTTAAAATTGAATAAAGTTTATTATAATATAATATAATATTGAGCATTTTCTGGCGCTGGGTTATATGTCATCTTATGATATAAAATAATTTGTTTATTCCCTGTAGTTGATAGTTATGGGTAAAAATTTAATAATCATTAAAGAATTTTACAGAGTATTCTTATGTAAATTTCTTGTGTGCATCTAAGTTGTTTCCTTAGGAGAGATTCCCAGATATGGATTTTCTGAATCAAAATTTATATGTATATATCTCTTAGGACTCTTACTGTGTATTTTTTAACTATTTTCCAGAAAGTTTGTTCCAGTTTACTTTCTTTCTTTTTTTATTTTTAAAGATTTATTACTCTCTTCCCCCACACACACACCCCTCCAGTTGTCTGTTCTCTGCATCCACTCGCTGTGTGTTCTTCTGTGTCTGCTTGCATTCCTGTCAGCAGCACCCAGAATCTGGGTCTTGTTTTGCTGCGTCATCTTGCCGTGTCAGCTCTCTGTGTGTGGTGCCATTCCTGGGCAGGCTACACTTTTTTCATGCTGGGCGGCTGTCCTTACGGGGCGCGCTCCTTGTGTGTGGGGCTCCTCTACGCAGGGGAGACCCCTGCGTGGCATGGCACTCCTTGCACACATGAGCACTACACGTGGGCCAGCTCATCACATGAGTCAGAGGCCCTGGGTTTGAACCTTGGACCTCCCAGATGGCAGGCGGACACCTTATCCTTTGGGCCAAATCTGCTTCCCCCAGTTTACTTTCATGCCAGCAATGTATAAGATTGTGCAATTGCCAACATTGGGGATTATTAAGTCAAAATATTTCTAATTTAACAGATGAAATGATGATTTCATTGTTTCAATATTATTTATTATCAGTTTGTGAACGTTTTTTATATTTATTGGCTGTTCATAGTTCTTGTAAATATTATGCCCTTTGATCAATTCTCTACTGCTCTTATTTTTATTTTTATTTTTTTGTTTATAATTGTAATTTTATTATTTGTCCTTACAACTCTATCCTTTTTTGCATTATGTATTTTATTTATTTATTTATTTACTTATTTATTTTTAAAGATTTATTTATTTCTCTCCCCTTCCACCGCCCCTGCCCCTGCCCCGGTTGTCTGTTCTCTGTCTATTTGCTGTGTCGTCTTCTTTGCCTGCTTCTGTTGTTGTCAGTGGCATGGGAATCTGTGTTTCTTTTTTTGTTGTGTCAGCTCTCCGTGTGAGCGATGCCATTCCTGGGCAGGCTGCACTTTCTTTTACTCTGGGCGGCTCTCTTTATGGGGCGCAGTCTTTGCAAGTGGGGCTCTCCTACACAGGGGACACCCCTGCATGGCACAGCACTCCTTGTGTGCATTAGCACTACGCATGGGCCAGCTCCACACGGGTCAAGGAGGCCCGGGTTTGAACCGCGGACCTCCCATGTGGTAGGCGGATGCCCTAACCACTGGGCGAAGTCCGTTTCCCAAGGGGCCAACTCCTCCTCCTTCATTATTTTTATGTGCCATTTACATGTTAAAGTTGTATTCCAGATTTTGTTACATATAGACAAATCTGTCAATATTTTCCTTTGTTGTAAGCTTTTAAAAAAGCTTAACTGTACTTCCTCACTGAGAGAAATGTATTTTATTCTAATAATTTTGTGGTTTCACTTTTCACATCTAGTAATTTGATACATTTGAAGGTTTTGTTGTTGCTATGTATGGCCCAAGGTGAAGAACTGATTCCTTGTCTCTCTTAAGTTTTACCAATTGTCTTAATATCATCCTTGTTTCTAGGTTATTTGTTAAATTATATTAATCCCTGTATCAGTTCTTATACCAATTAACAGCATTTTCATTACTGTGGTTTTATCTTAAGTTTTGCACAGTTTGACTATTATGTGCTTAGTCGTGCTATTCTTTGCATTTATCCTACATGGGATTCATTGAGATTCCTGTATGTTTAGACTGCTGGTGTTTTTGTTTTTGTTGTTTCTTCTGGTTTTTATCAAATTGGAAAAATTTCAGCCAAAATTTCTTCCAAATATTTAGTCTTGAGGCTTTACACTCATCTGCTCCCTGTGTCTGGTTGTTATGTTTGCTCATCTTCTTTAAGAGGCACCAGGAACTGAACCTGGCAGCACCTAACCACTTGAGCCACATCCGCTCCCTGCTTGTTGTGTTTGCTTGTTTGTCTGCTCATTGTGTCAGCTCATTTTTTCTGTTTGTCTTCTTTAGGAGCACTGGGAATCAAACCCGGAACCTCCCATATGGGAGATGGGCATCCAACTGCTTGAGGCACATCCACTCCCATTATCCGACTTTTAAATGAAGCATTCTGAGGACCTCATCCTCTTGTCTCTTCAAAGTCTGTAGGCCCTCCTTGTCTGTTAACATCAATATGACAGCATATTACCTACCATAATATGCTGATGGCTCCAATATACATGACTCTTGCTCAGTCCTATTTCTTGTGCTTCATGCACTTCTAAAACTCAGTGTTTTCTAAAATTTGCCCCTTCTTTCTTACAGTCTCCTATCTTAAATGAATGTTACTATTATCATCCTGTTTGGAAACTGGGGAATTATCTACAACATTTTTCTGTCCTTTAACCCAACACATCTGTATCCCAAGTCCTGTAACTTATACCTCCTTTATATCTTAGTATTTGTCTCTTTTTCTCTATTCTCAGTGCTACTTAATTATTATCCCCACTATTGTTATTATCTCCTAAATTTTCCCTGATTTTCAGTGTCTTACCCTTCATAGCATTTTCAACATTCCTGATGCAGCATTCTTTCTAAAATATAGAGACTTGGTACTCCTCAGCTTAAAACCCTAGAGTGGCTCCCTATTACTTACCAATAATAAAGTTCACCTTCGCTAGGAAGGCGTGCACCATCCTCCTTGATATGGCATTTACTACTTCTTGCTGCATTTTTGCCTCTCCTCTATCACATCCACATTTGCACTTCACTCTCAACTACTATGAGACTGTTTATTTTTCCTTAAAAAGCACAGTTTTATATTTCTCTGACTTTCTTCACATCCTCTGTCACTGTTTACAATGTCCTTCTCTTATTACTATAGACACTTCCTCAACTATTGAGACTTTTCCCAGGCATCTGGGAAATCACCCCACCCTCAGGTAGAACTGGCCACTTCTTTTTTTGTGCCCTCACTGTACCCTATATATGCTATTTTCATATCACCACTTAAACTTCATTTATTTCCCGTCTGTCTCCTCCTTTAGGGTCTGCCCTTAGGGTTATTTTATTCATCTTAGTATTCTAAGCATCTAGAAGAAGTACCTAAAATGTGGAAAGTACTTTATAAATAGTTGATGGTGGAAAAAATGAATAGGTGAATGTGTTTGGAGTCCCATACTGGAGAAATGAGTAGATATTTCATAACAGAATATAGTCCCCTTGTTTGAAAAATAGCACCCAAGATTTCTTCAGGTTTTTGAATCAACCTTAGATTTTTATCACTCGGACTTTACCAAGGTATGATCTTTAAAATAATTAAAGATATACCAAAATATATAAATCAATGGTGAAGGTCTATTAACCAGGAAATCTAGGGAGAGGATTGTTCCACACATGAAGACAGCCTGAAATGTGAGAGCCCACATAGGATGAGGATGTGGAATGATGACCTGGTGTGGCGTTTCACAGACCCAGTGGTGTGAGGATGGTTTCCCTATGGGAGGATACCTAGCATGAGATATCTGGCATGGGAGCGCATGTGACCTAGGGAATCTGCCTGGCATGGGAGTCAGCCTGATTGGCATGATAAGAACAGCCAGGTGTGGCTTGACACCAAATAGTGAAACCTGGTTGTAATGAGAAGGACATCTGCAAGGAGGTAGGTGATGACAGAGAGGGGATATTGGTTACATAGAGGGAAGTTGATCACATAAGTAAATAAATTAAGGATAATGGAAGCCAGGTTTCTCCCAGAGAAAGGAAGTACAAATATTGAAAAAGAGAAAACTGGAATGAACTCTGTGGTGTTGAATTAGAACTAGAGATATTGATGTGAACACATGGCTTTCTATGTGTACAGATAAATATACAGGGGAGTAGAGATAGCTGATGTGTTGAGTGCCTCCTTCCCATGTACAAGATCCTGGGTTCAATCCCTGGTACCTCCTTAAAAAAAATTAAAGAGAAACATACACACACACATTTATATATGAATGTAAAAACATACACATATTCCTTTGTTCTTTTTACTAAATAGCAATTAACATACCTAGTACCCAAATCTTGGCTTCTAAATATCACTCTCCATGACAGAAACAGAGCTCCTTGAGAAATGAAATGGTGAATTCTAGGGTTGGGGCAAGAAAAATATAAAATGACCTTGGAATGTCTTAATATGCCAGAATAATGGTACCATGTCAAAAGGAAAAAGAAGCCAGATTGAAGGGCTTCTACTAGTCAAATTGGAACCAATTTGAGCATCAAAGTAAATGATGATAGCAACAGAGCAAAACCCATTCACTAAAATAGGAAATGGTGACTCCTTACAGATATTTATTAATTAATTAATAAAAAATTTGATAAGAAATGGTATGTGGGTTTTTTTTTAAACATATACCACAAAATTTGTATTAATTATAAAAGGAAAAGGAGTAACTTGCCATGTAAAAGACTGACAGGCATTTTTTTTTAAGTTTAATTAAAGTGATCAGGGGAGTGGATATACCTCAAGTGGTTGAGTGCTGGCTTTCCCATTTTTGATCTCCATTACCTCCTAAAAACAAACAAATGAAAAAACCAGGTAAAGTGATCAAAGTGATTGTCATAGTTCAAGCAAAAAATCAGTCATCAAAATCACATACCAAATGATAGGATAGAATGAGAATACAACATCATTTCTGTGCCATTCCTGCCAAATATTCATAACTGAGTTCCACTGTACAGAAATATCAGAAAAAGCCATGGCTTCTAATCTTTAGAAGCATCAAGATCATAAAGTATAGCGAAAACTGAAGCTCTTCCAGACTGCTAGACACTAAAGAAACATGAAAACTTAATTCAACGTATAATTCTGAACCGGGATCCTTTGGTCATAAAGGACAGTATTCACCAACTGCTATGAATATGCCACAATGATGAAAAAGGATTGATATGGGAGGGTGGGGTGAGGTGGGGTATGGGGTATATGGAAACCTCTTATATTTTTTAATGTAACATTTTTTTGTGATTTATTTTTTTTAAAAAGAATTAAAATTTTAAAATTTCAGTGATTTGAACTGGTTTTAATGTAATATCTATTAAGTGATTCAGCAATGAAAAATAATTCTGTTGAAAATTATGTTTTTAATGAAGAGTCATTTTCTTAATAGCAAAAACAAACAAAAACAAAACAAAAAATAAACCACATCCCAATAACATATACCAGTTAGGGTGACCAACATCACCATCTCAGTTTGTTCAGGATTGTACCAGGTTTAACACTGAAAGATCTGTTTCCTGAGAAGCCTCAATCCCTGGAAAACTGAGACAGTTGATAGCTCTAAATAATTTACATCATTATTGCATGCTATCTCTTAAAAACAAACCATAACTAAGGGTTAACTAACCATATTCTCTTAAAAAGAAGTTTTAAATGAATATTGCATTGTCATTCAAGTTCAGAGGAAGTACAGTTTAAACTTCTTTGCCTACAACCAAAGTAGGTTATTTAGCTTTATATTTTTAATCAACTTTTCATTTGCTCTATAAGTTACTCTTTAGCTGGAATTTGTTTATAGTAACAATATTAATTAGAATTCCATTTTCCAAAACAATAAAAGGAGTTGAAAGTAAAATTGTAGAGGTTAGAGAAAAAATGCAGAACCAAAATATAGTAGCCCCATGTGGCTAGTGGGTATCATATTAGACTGTGTAAATCTAGGCTACTCCAATAAAACTTGCTTGGGCATATGGAGCTCTTCCCATAGTCTAGCCAAGATTATTGGAGTGCTAGCTGGGGTTTGTGGTCAGAACAAATAATAAAGTATAATAGTGCTTAGGGGAGCAGATGTGGCTCAAGCAGTTGAGGGCCCACCTCCCACATGGGAGGTCTTGGGTTTGGTTCCCCGTGTCTCCTAAAGAAAACTAGCGGACAATGAGCAAAATAATGAGAAAAAAAGATCAGACAATGAGCAAAGTAGACAACGATAAAAAACAAACCAAAAAAGCTGAGTGAACAACAACAAACAATGAGCAAACAGATGAGGGAGCCAACTCAGGGGAGCCAATGTGGCTCAGTGGTTGAGTGCCGGCCCCCCATGTATACGGTCCTGGGTTCAATCGCCACTTCCAGTTCCTCAAAAAAAAAAAAAATAGTGCTTACTTTTTATTCCTTTGCACACATTTTTCTCAGGGTTTTAAAGAGAATTAGTCAGTCCTGAGTAGGAGTCAAATTTCTAGATTCTTGGCCAGAATACTATCAATATATCGTACTCTAGGTAAACAACAACCAGATTAGAAAAGGGCTTTATATGTCATGCTAAAGACTTGGGATTTAATTCCAAAGGCTGTGAGTGCCGTTTATGAGTAGTGATATGACCATATTTACATTTTAGAAAAGTTAACATCATGGTTGTATGGATGACCCGTGTATAGGGCAGATTGATTAGAAGTAAAGAGAAAGATCCTACAAAAATATAGGTAAGCGGTGATGAAGGGCTGAACTCAGATAGTGACAGTATATATAAAGAAGAGAAGACAGGTTGAAGAGGTGTTAAGGAGATATAATCCACAGTGCTGGGTGATCAAGTGAGTGTGGTATATGAGGAGTTTTCAAGGATGATTTCCAGACCTTTTTTTATCATCTTAGGCAACTTAGATAATAGAAAGTAGTGTATTATAATATAGAATACAGGAGAAACCAATTTGAGAGGAAAACATTGAATTCCATTTTGGGACATACTGATTTGAGTTGAGAGAGTACGGTCTGAAAAATGTCCAGTTTAGTATATTTGGAGGTCCTAGTGACAGGGTAAGAGTAATTTCGGTGGAATAGTGAGGATAGGAGCCAGCCTTTGTTAACATCGTCACGTCACAGCACCATGAGAACATATAGAAGGGGCCGTGAGTTCTTAGATCAGTGGGCTTGTGATGAAGGGACAAACATAAACGAGAGTAGTAGAAATACATTGAGTGGATGGGATTTTATTAAATAGTCATTTTAACATACTTTTCAACTGTTAAAAGGTTATTTGGAGTCCATCTTGTATCTTGTTAAATACATGCTGAAAGTTTTTCTCTGTTCTGAGTAAAAGACTTAACAAAGGAAAACAATTTCAACCTCATGTTTATGGTGCCATCAGGCTTCTGCTGGCCTGCAAGTTGGAGTTATGTGAAGACTGCCAAGGGACTGCAGTTACTAAAAGGCTGCAATAAGAAGGGTCCTCCTCTTAACCCTAAAGACAGTTGTTTGGGAGTTGGATAATGGTTGCTCCCTCTCTCTAGAGCAGTGTTGCCCAATACAGTAGCCGTGAGCCGCATGTGGCTATTTAAATTCAAATTATTTATAATGAAATAAAATTAAAAATTTTTGTTCCTTAGTTGCACTAACTACACTTCAATTGCTCAATAATCACATGTGGCTAGTGGCTATCATATAGAACAGTACATATTATAGAACATTTCTATCATCACAGGAAGTTGTTTTAGACAGGAATGACCTAGAGAATCTGCTTTCTTCCTGTGAGTCTGAGAAATTTTTGTACCCTCAAAATTTATGCTATTATTTACTTTAAGTACTTCATACCTGTCTCCTATAATTAACCATTCAGCAGTTTTTTGAGTTACTTTTGATTGATTCCAATTTTATTCTGTTGATGAAAAGACTTACTGAATGAAATTGATTTTGGAGGGCAAGACTATTATATATACTAGTAGAATGCCAGAAAGTACTTTTTTGCCTCATACCCTATATATCACTTCAATTTCTTTATAAGAAGATCTAAAATTTACCAATTTTGTTATATTCGAAATCTTTGTTAAATGAGCAACTGAATGTGACATATTAAAGAAGTGATAATAAAAAGTATTCAATGTTTCTTATGGATTTATATTTCCCGGGCATTGTTCTAAAAGCCATTATATCAATTAATCCTCCCAAATATCCTGTGGGATTGTTATTATTCTAATTTAGAGATAAGGAAACTGAGGCCCTGAGCACACGGTCAGTAAGTGATAGACTTGAACTCTGTCTAATCCCAAAGCCTATGAGAGTAAGGCATAGTTCTTTCCTTGCCAAGGGAAGCCTCAACATAATGACTCTGGTTTAGTGAAGGCAAGAAACTCTGTTGTGTTGAGGCTTTTCATATGTTTGAATGGATATTGTTGCACTAGAGGGACCAGGGCCAGGTTTTAAACATTTTAATAAATCACCTTAGCCTTCTATCTGTTGATAAACAAGGCTAGTATCAAATCATGCAGAATTTGGGTCTTTGGTATATTTGGTTGTTTTACACTTTAAACAGATCTTTAAAACAGGCTGTTTCTCCTGTGATGTGATCAGTATGATATGAGAGCAGTCTCTAGATCAAGCAAATGATCTCTAAAGCAGGATGCTCCCACCTTAAGGCATTTGTACTGGCTATTCCCCTCTACCAAGACCTCTTCTCCCAGACAGCCACAGACATTACTCTCTCACCCTCTTCAAGTCTCTACTCAAATATAACTCCCTCAATGAAACTTAACCTGACATATTTAATCACCTTTAATGTACTACAAGATTGAATTTTTTTTTTCTTCTAGTTTTCTTTTAATACTTGGAGAAAATATTAGGATGAGGTTAAAGACAGGGCAAGAGCTGTTCTATTTCCAATAATTGATTAGCAATGAGATTGTTATTATTATGGGCAATAAGAGCTTAAGGGTCTTATCAAGATATCCAAGGACATATGTGAATATTGTCCTCTCTTTTGGTTAATGCCTTAGCAAACCTTTAGAGCAAATTTCTCCTTGTACTCAACTGTTCTACTTTCAAAAGTTCAAAATAAGATACTAAGCATTCAGCAACTTTGGAAAAAAAGTCATCTCTTTGTTTCAGTTTGACATTAACACATCTCTTCTTTATCCAACAAAATAAATGATACCTCTGTGTGTTAGAGTGACCCTAGAGAAAGTTACAAAGGCTTTTCACTGTCTTTTCAAACAAAATAATCCTAAAAAGCAAACCTTATCTAATACCCAGTGTCTTCTTTCCAAGTCAGAGGATCATTTGTGATCTTAAGAGAAGTTTAATTCAGGCCTATTATCAGTTTTTGAAATGGGGGGGGAAAAAAAGAAAAACTAAGAGAGTTTCCAAATGAAAAAAGGAACCTAAGAGACTTAGAGGAGCTACCACAGGTTCTGTAACCATATTTTTAAACTAGACTATCCCCTTCTTTGCCAGGCTCAGAGAACACTTTAGAAAAGTAGCCACCAATCTTTTTAAATGGGATGATGATGGAGAAAAATATTAAGACGTTGTTCCAGGGTATCTGCCACATGTAATTCTATTCCTCCCTCTTCAAACTACTTGCTTCTTGCACATCTTCCTAAGTTTAATATTGAAGAGCATTTTTTTCACCAAAATTGTCTATGCCTTGTCTCCCAATTTTCAAAACCTGATGAAGACTAAAGTTCTTTTATCTCACAATAAACTTAAAAAAAATGTTTAGTAACTTCTATACAACCTAAAAATTTCCCCTTTAACCACACGCAAATACGTAATTCATTGCTGTTAATTACATTCACATGTTGTGCAACTATCACCATCATCATCATCCATCACCACAGCTTTCCATCACCTCCAACAGAAATATTGTACCAATTAAGCTTTAACTCCCCCTTTCCCAACCCCACCTGCAGCCCTTGGTAACCTGTATTCTAGCTTCTGACTCTATGAATTTACTTATTCTAATTGTTCCAGATCAGTGAGGTCATACAATATTCGTCCTTTGTGTCTGGCTTATTTCACTCTAAATGAAGTCTTCGAGGTTCATCCATATTGTTGCAGAACATCGGTCCTTTTAATGGCTGCATAATATTCCATTGTATATATTTAGCCCATTTTTCTTACCCATTCATTTGTTGATAGACACTAGAATTGCTTCCATATTTTAGCAATTGTGAATAATGCTGCTATGAACATTGGTGTAAAACTATCTGTTTTATTTTTTGAGTATATACCCAGAAGTGGAGTTGTTGGATCTTATGGTAACTCTATACTTAATTTTCTGAGGAACTGCCAAACTGTTTTTCACAGTGCTGGACCATTTTGCATTCCCATCAACAATGAATGAGTGTTCTATTTCTCCACATCCTCTCCAACACTTGTTTTTCCTTTTTGCTTGCTTGTGTGTTTTTTAATATTAGCCATTCTAGTGGGTGTAAAGTGGTAGCTCAGTGTGGTTTTGATTTGCTTTTCCCTGATGGCTCATGATGTTGAGTATCTTTTCATGTGCTTTTTGGCCATTTGTATATGTTCTTTGGAGAAATGCTTTTTGATCATTTTTTTATTGGATTGTTTGTCTTTTTATTTTTTAATTGTAGGATTTCTTTACATATTCTGGAAATTAAATCCTTATCAGATATATAGTTTCAAAATATTTTCTCCTGTTGTATAGTTGTCTTTTAGTTTCTTGATGAATTCCTTTGATACACAAAGGTTTTTAATTTTGATGAGGTTCCACTTATCTATTTTTTCCTTTGCTGGTAATACATTTGTTGTAAGGGCTAAGAAACCATTGCATAACACAAAATCCTAAAGATGCTTCCCTCCTGTGCAGTAAGCCAAGTGTCTGTGCAATTGCCCATGTGAGTGCCCGTGTGGTAAGCCAGTGCCCGTGCAGCAAGCTGAGTGCCCGCGCAGTGAGCCAGTGTCCATGCAAGTGAGTCATGCAGCAAGATGATGACACAACAAAAGAGGGACGAAGGGGAGAGTCAAGGTGAAGCACAGCAGAGACTAGAAACTGAGGTAGTGCAATTGACAGGGAACTTTTCTCCACATCAGAGGTCCCCAGGATCAAATCCCGGTGAATAGTAGAAGAGAAAGACAGTAAGAGAAGACAAAAAGAGAAAGAGATACAGAAGATCACACAGCAAATGGAAACAGCAGAAACAGCAGGGCAGGGGAGAGAAAGGGAAGAAAAAAAAGATGCTTCCCTACTTTTTCTTCCAGAAGTTTCATAGTCCTGGTTCTTAC
This sequence comes from Dasypus novemcinctus, assembly GCF_030445035.2. NCBI lineage: Eukaryota > Metazoa > Chordata > Mammalia > Cingulata > Dasypodidae > Dasypus > Dasypus novemcinctus. Next base: position 47,324,674 of record NC_080685.1, on the reverse strand, counting down.
CTTTAGGTCTTTGATCCATTTTGAGTTAATTTTTTGATATAAGGTAGGAGTCCTTCTTCATTCTTTTGTATGTGGATAGCCAGTTCTGCCAGTACCACTTGTTGAAGAGACTATTTTCTCATTGAGTGGACTTCACACCCTTCTCAAAAGTCAATTGGCCATAGATGTAAGGGTCTTTGCTTTTTTTCATTAAATTTTTTAAATTTGAATTATGTCATTTATAACATGAATATGCATAAACAGTAAGTGTATATAAAGGTTGTGGACTTACCAAACAAACATGTAACATCACACAGGGCTCCCATATATCACCCCACCAATGTTCTGTATATGTCTCTTAGGTCTAGTTCATTTATCGTATTATCATATTATTGAAATTCTCTTTCCTTACTGATATCTGTCTCAATGTTCTTTCTTTTGATAAAAGTGGGGTATTGAAATCCCCAGTTATTTTTGTAAAGGTGTCCTTTTCTCCTTTCAGTTTTGCCTGTGTTTGCCTAATGTATTTGGGGTTACTGTGATTAGGCACATAAATATTTTTTCTTGATGGAGTGAAATATATATTATTAATATATCAACAGCTTTGACTTAAACTCTATTTTGTCGGATATTAATATGGTTACCCCAGCTTTCTTTTGGTTACTCTTTGCACGGGTTATCCTTTTCCATCCTTTCACTTCCAACCTATTTGTGTCTTGCGGTCTAAGGTGATTCTCTTGTAAACAACATATAATTGGATTGTGCTTTTCTATCTATTCTGCCAAACTGTGTCTTTTTGATTGGGGAGTTTATTAACATTCAGTATTGTTACTGTAAAGCAGAACTTAACTCTAACCATTTCGTCTTTTGTTTTGTATGTCATATCTTTTTTGGTTCTCTTCTCTTTTTTGTGACCTCCTTTTGTGTATTGGTGATCTTCTGTGATGTATCTGATAGATCTCTTCCTCATTACCCTTGCTCTATCTTTTTTTGGCCAGGTTTAAACAGTTATCTAGGTCTCTTTGGACTGACAACTAGTTGAAGACTAGGGAAATTTTTTTAGGCCTCATTCTATTCCTTCCATTAACATTTGACTTACTTAAAGACTAGTTGGCTATAATCCCAATGTTTAATGGAAAAGGTTCCCATTTCATATAACATATGCCAGTCTTGTTTATTGGGGAAATACATATTAAAATAGAATGATGCAATTTTTTAAATCAATAAATGGGCAAAAGTTAACAAAACAGATAAAATGCAGTGTTTGCAAGGATGTGAAAAAAGGCACTGTAGGCTTTAGGATTATAGTGAGATTTTTTTGTGTCATTTTTTTCTGTATTTTCTGAATTTTTAACAGATTTGATTTTATTAAAAAAAAATAAATTGAAAAAAATTGGCAATGCCTGCTTGATAAACAATCCTGTTTAAAAACTTGTTCTCCTGGAGAGTGGATGGCTATAAGAGGTTTAATACAATTAGCTCAAAAAAGTAGAAAATATATAATGAAAAATTCTTACATTTCAGAACACCTATTTATCTTGGATTTCTTTTCCTTTAGAGTTAAATAGCACTCAGCCCATTTAAAAACTTGTCAAAGATAATAACTCTCTCTGTGAATATAAAAAGATGAAACAATGTGACCTAAGAGAAAAGTAATAGAAAAACAATTGACATTCAAGTACTGAATAAATTTGGCTTTTACTTCATTTGTTCCCATGAGAACAAAAACAAAGATTTGTTCAAGTATAATATTACTGGTTCAATGGCAATGTTTTCCTATAAGGCAAGAGGTGTAATTTAAATTTATGAGTCAGATGTTTAGATTTTACATTTTCGTTTCCTGTATGTGTGGATTTTTTAGCTAAATTAATTTAAAATAAAAATGTTTTCTTTTTTTGGATTGTTCCTGTGAACTTTAGAAATGAGAATAAAATTTTTAAAAATCAAAGTTCTTTATAAGTAGTTTTCTTTTTTTTTTTTCCTGTGAGAAAATTAGCATGAAATTCCTCTTATTTTGGGATTTTTCACTAACTAGGAGATTTGCAGTTTTGAAGGGTGCAGATGTTAAAATAGCCCTCTTTTTTCTATTTATTCAATATTTGTCAAGAAGAGGTTCAGTTTTCCTTTACTTGGTATGGTCATCGTTTCTAAAGCCTATTTATTGTTCTCAGATTTGATGAAGTCAGCACATTATTATTGCTGTTTCTAGTTTTATATGTTCTGCAATTGGTTTTGGAAATCAAAGGCATATATGAATACTGCTTCTGTTGTTCAGACTCTATTGATTATTGTCTGTATAATTTTACTATGCCTGATTACCAGCAATTTCTACTTATTCACTGAAAGTAGTTCAGAACTGCATAATTCTCTGGTGAATATGGCTTAGAATTTAAGTAAGGGAGAGAAAAATAACAAGTAATTCTCTCAGTCACTGTTAAATTACCAATAGTTTTTCAAGGTAATCAAGAAAGAATATGCTATTTTCCTTAAGCTAATAGCAGTTCTGCACCAAACTTTTAAAAATACTTGAATTTTAAATTATAATATATATAAATATGATTTTGAAGCAAGATGGATATTTTAACTGGATTAATACCCACATTTATTTGAGTGGTTAACTTTAAAAAAATTAAGTTGTTGTACATAAATATGTTGTAGAAGAAGAGAATATTTTTGAATTGTTAAAGATGGAGGTTTGGGGGACAGATGTGGTTCACACAGTTGAGCTCCCGCCTCCCACAAGGGAGCCTCAGGTTTAGTTCCTAGTGCCTCCTGAAAAAAACAAAAACAAACAACAAGCAAAACAAATGGAAAAACCAACTCAGGGAAACTTAGGTGACTCAGTGGTTGAGCACCAGCTTCCCACATACAAGGTCCTGGGTTCAATCCCCAGCACTGTTACCTCAAGAAAAAAAACAAACAGATGAAGATTTTGGACTCTATTCTAGTCACAATGATAGTGAATGCCATGGAGCAAGCTTAATAATGCATGGTAATTGATTTGTTTCCTAATTCAATAACATAACAGCTAAAAAAAAATAGATGGGAGTTAATAATTAACATTTATTGAACACTTCCTATGTTCTGGGCATATAAATGCTTTACATGTCATAATTCCTTTGATTCTCATAGTAACCCTGTGAAGTTGATAAGGTGATTATCCAGTTAATCCACAGAGAAGTTAAACAAACTTGCCTAGCATTATATAACCATTAAATAACAGAACAGGATTCAAACCCTCACGTGGTTGCTCCAGAGTTCATGCCTTTAACCATTACTTTATATTGTCTTCTTATATGTCCATGAGACCCTATCATGATATTGCCAAGGCATAAAACTTATGCAAATTAAAGACTTTTGAAAGTTGGGTACAGAAATATTTTCTTCTCTGTGAAGTTTTAAAACTAGAGATTTGAGTACTTTCTTTTTGAGTGATTTAGCTAAACCTGATCCCCCAAATAGTAAAATAAATGACATTTGCCTCACATTACATATGCCATAATTGCTTTTATTATGACTAAAAGGTCAAAAGCTAAATAAATACTAAAAAAATGGGTTAAAGGTAAAAGGAAGTTTATATCATATCACTTTACCTCTCCTAGATATAACATCTGTATATACAGGAACAAAATAATGTTTTCTCTTATAAAAGCACTTAAATGCAGTTTTTACTACTGTCTGATGACTAGTACTTATGCTTCTATTTCAAAATATTTCTTACATATCCAGATTTATCTTAAACACTTCTATATCATATATTCCATCAAATATAATAATTAAATCCTCTCAAGCAGTCTATAAGCAGTACATTATATTATGTGGCATTTAGAAAAGAAAAAATAAAGGAAAGAAAAGAGTGAGATATTGCTTTAATTTCCTTGGCTGCTCAAGTAAATGCCATGCAATGGAGTGACTTAAACAATGAGAATTTATTAGGTCACAGTTTTAAGGCTAAAATAAAGTCCAAAACGAGGTGTCATCAAAGCAATGCTCTCTCCCTGACGACTGTGGCATTCTGGAGCTGGCTGCTGGTGATCCTTGGTCCTTAGCTTGTCACATGGCAAGGCACATGGCAGTGTCTTCTGGTCTCTTTCTTCTCTTCTGGGTTCCATTGAAGTTCAAATTCTGGCTGCCCCCTCTGTGGCTTTCTCTTACTGTCTGAATTTTATTCTGATTATCAAGGACTCCAGTAATAGGATTAAGACCCATCCTCATAGAGGTCAGCTACACCTTAACTGAAGTAACCTCATCCAAAGGTCCTACTTAATGGGTTCATACACACTAGAATGGATTTAGTTTAAAAGCGTGTTTTTCTGGAATTATATAGCTCCAAAGCATATTGATCTAGATGAGGGATAGTAAATATGGGAGGAATAAGAGATGGTCATGTAGACTGGACTCGGTGTAGAAGTCATACTTAAGCTTGATCTGGAGGCAAAGAGGAAGCTCCAATAAGGCAAGGGGAAGTAGGCAGAAACAGTAGGGGGAAATGATTGGGACAACTTAGTTCATGAGAATTGTTCAGTGTAATTCTCTAGGGGTTTCAGTTTGCCCTGTGATGGTGGAACCTACCCTACCGCAACCAGTACCTCTTTCTTTTTCTCCATTTTATTTGTGATTATAACATAACAGGGAAAATCTGTCATTTTCTAGTAATATAAAAAGTTCTTGTTTTGGCACATTGCATTTATAGTGTATTCCTTTGTTCTGGTTGGAAATACACATACACACTCATAAATATTTTAAGAATGACATTTTTTAGAGCATCTGAAACTGTCACAGAAGGAATATCTACACAACAAACTTAGAACATAGTTGTTTTTTCCTTCAGATGAATACTAATGTACCAATCCCTAGGGGGCACCAAAGTATCTGATAAAGAATATTTTGCCACATTGATATTTACTGCTGCCCTATTGAAGAACTATGCATTGGAACACTTTCTGGGTTGGGCCATACTTTCTGGAATGGAAACCTCAGTCTCAAGCAACAGGATCACTAATTAGAATTATATCAATAATGGTTTTATATTTAATAGTAAATCTCTAGAATAGTGGAGAATATAGAACAGTCTTCTTTGTGAGTAAAACTTCCAGAGGTTCTTTATGATACAGACTTAGGGTAAACTAGAAATAAATTTCACTTTAAGGATTTTTTACCCTTCTTTTTCCTCTATTTTTGTTGGATTGGGGTTTGCTTTGTTTTTTTCAACTAAAAATATTGACTATTTAGTGGGTACTGAGTATTCAGAAGTGAACATGATAGGCATTGGCTCTGCACATGTGAAGTTTATAGCTTCATGAGGAATATGGTCAGTAAACAAATGATTATATAAATATGTGAATATTACAGCTTTGTTAAGTGCTATAAAGGAGTATGATCATTGTATATAAGCTCATAACAGTAGACTGTAGTTTACGTGAGGTGAAGGGATCCCTGAATGATTCCCATTTTTTTCTGAAACCTGAAAAATGGAGAACAGTTTTGTGCGGAGGTCCTAAAGTTTGAGAGAACCTAGAAATTCAGAGAAGTCCAGTTTGGCACTAGTTTTGAATAAAAAGAGTAGAGTATCCTACCATGCAACTGAAAAAGTTTAGGTCAGATTATAAAGAGTGTTGTAGACTACATTAAGTAGTTTGTATTCATTCTAAGTGTAAAGGGAGGCTCTATGGAAAAGTTTAAACAGGGAATTTGATGTGATCAAATTAGTATTTTAAAAGATCTCTATGACTACTATGTGGAAAATTGGTTGTAGAATAAAGTAATTTTGAGTAGAAACAATGGGACCCTCGGCTTGGATGATGACAGTGGAAGACTTTGAAATATATTTTAGAGGAAGAGCTGGGCAGAGCTTGGTGGTAGTGTGGAAATGAGCATGAATTGCTCATAGTTCATCTGCTAATATAAACAAATTCTTGACAAAAGGGACTGTTCTGTTTTGGAGGAGTTACAGAAACAGTGATTAAAATGTTCTCCCTGTGCTATTGATTTTATTTATTTTTAAGACATTTTTTATTTATTTCTCCCCCCCCCCATTGTCTGCTCTCTGTGTCCATTCACTGTGTATTCTTCTGTGTCCACTTGCATTCTTGTCGCCAGAGATCTGAGTCTCTTTTTATTGTGTCATCTTGCTGCGTCAGCTCTCCGTGTGTGCGGCACCTCTCCTGGTCAGGCTACGCTTTCTTCTCACGAGGTGGCTCTCCTTGCGGGGTGTACTCCTTGCATGTTGGGCTTCCCTACATGGGGGACACCCCTGTGTGGCATGGCACTCCTTGCACACATCAGCACTGGGCATGGGCCAGCTCACCACACATGTCAGGAGGCCCTGGGTTTGAACCCTGGACCTCCTGTATGGTAGGCAGATGCTCTATCAGTTGAGCCAAATCCGTTTCCCATGTGCTATTGATTTTAAATGTTAGGTACATATAAATAACTTTTTTTCTCAAAAATAGGAAATAGAAATAGCAAAAATGCATTCAATCTTGATTTTAAACCATGTTTCTTAGGCACCTATCTGCTCTTAATAAATTTGGAACTTGTGGATCTTTGGTAGGATATTTCTTCAGTATGTCTTCAGTATGTCTGTTTTGTTTTGTTTTTTCTTTGGTTGTTGTTCCTAAAAATAGTAATGGCCTGGCAATAATGGACTCTTAATCATTTCCTCAATGTGAATTTTAATTTTGTGGATTTTTTCAACTCAAGTTTTGTTAAAACAAAAATGTTATATTTCACCCTGCTATAACCAGCAGATGTTGCTTTCTTGTTAGTTCTTCTTTTGGAGATTCAGGAGTGGGTGGAATTAATTGATTAGGATCCACAAACATAAACTATGATGATATTCTTTAAAACATTACAGGATTGAAATCCAACTAATAATATATATTTTTCTATGAAGAATTTTCTTGTTTGCTTGTTTGTTTATTATTATTAATGAAATAAATAATGAAAATGCTCTAATAATGATTGAAGTGATGAATGCACAAATATGTGATTATACCAGATATCATTGACTGTATGCTTTGGATGAATTATATGCTTTATAATATGTACTATTAAAATTGATTTGTTTGAAAAAATGTGCATATTTGTCTAAACCTATAAGCCTATTGATATCTTTTTACTACTTTATTATCTCATAAACATGATGTAAGCCATTAAAGATTACCTTTGGACACTGGGATTGTTTCAAGTTTTGGCTTCTAAGCCTTCCTATTAATTAATGTAATATACTGTTACAAATTGTGACACCTATTTAGAGGTCATATTTAATGTTGAACAAAATGCAGATGAATGCTGATTGAATCAACATTCTAGTCTCTCTAGTTTCAAAGTTACAGAAATTATTAGACTAGAAAGTACCTTCCTTTTCTTCACTATTACTTTAGTTTAAATGTAACTATGTATTTAGACTTCCAATGTACAGTGAAATGATAAACAGCCATTTTCCCTTATTATCGCTTCCCATTGTTAACCTCATTCTAAAAGCATCAGAAGGTTCCTTACTTATTGCATAAGCAACATGCTTAGTAAACTTGACTCAAAGCATTCATTTCCATCAATCTAATCCGTTCAATCATTCATCCAGCTAACCACTCTACTAGCCAACCCACCAATCAATAACTAATCAAACAAACATTTGCAAACTTTTTTTCTAGGTACAGTTACTCTTAAGTAAGAGTAACAGCACCCTTTTCTTAAACCAGAGAAATTTATGTCCTAGCAGCAGAAGGAAAATAATTTTGTAATAATTGCAATAAGGTATGATAATTGCTGTGATAGAAAAATGTTTCAAATGGAAAAAAAAAAGATTTGTGATCAAATAAGTTTGAAAAATATTGGGTTGAAACTAAGCAATTTTCTTTACTACAGGACTCTAGATGCTAATATGCGTTATGAATCTCAAGAAAGGGCATCTGGTATGAAGTATTTTTTAATTTTGATACCAAAAGTTAGAGATGACAACCAGAATGAGAAAAAATTCCTATTCATAATTCTTGCTAAACTGCCTGCATTTATCATAATGAGAACATAAAGAACTTTAAAACATATCTCGTATTTTTTAGGGAAGGGAGAAAGATAAACAGGGCTATATAAATGTAAAGTTCAACAATTTAGCTAATTTCTTGCTTACTCATCCCAACATCCTTTCCTCCTCACTCAGTGGACCTTTGAAGATCTTGAGGCTTTTGAGTTTTCCTGCTTTTGAGTTTCTCATCACTGTCAGAAAGTAATTATTTGTCCTGTTATTGAAATTTATTCATTCCAACATACTAAACCTAACATACACTTGCATTTTTTAGAATTATAGAGTAGACAGGATTATCTGCAGTTAAAGGTATATGAGTAAAAAAAGTTGTTCTATTTTGTTTTTATTTGTTTTCTGTTTTTCTCTTCTGGTGCTGGGAGAATTGGAGGGATTGTTCATATTGATCTTTGTCTTCCCTATTGAGTGTTGCCTGAGTCTAATCCTAGAGCAGGGACTCTTTTTTTTTTTATCATTATAATAGCTTTTTTTTTTTAATTGACTTTGTAATAATATTACATTAAAAATATATCTATGAGGTCCCATTCAACCCCACCCCCCCACCCCACCTCTCCCCCCCCCAGCAACACTCTTTCCCATCATCATGACACATCCATTGCATTTGGTAAGTACATCTTTGGGCACCTCTGCACCTCATGGTCAATGGTCCACATCATGGCCCATACTCTCCCCCATTCCATCCAGTGGGCCCTGTGAGGATTTACAATGTCCGGTGATTGCCCCTGAAGCACCATCCAGGGCAGCTCCATGTCCCAAAGACGCCTCCACCTCTCATCTCTTCCTGCCTTTCCCCATACCCATCAGCCACCATGTCCACTTTTCCCAATCCAATGCCACCTCTTCTATGTGGATATTGGATTGGTTGTGTCCATTGCACCTCTATGTCAAGAGGAGGCTCAGATTCCACATGGATGCTGGATGCAATCCTCCCACTTTCAGTTGTAATCACTCTAGGTAGAGCAGGGACTCTTATCTTAGTTTCCACAGACCCCACTTTCTATTTGAGGATAAGAAAAAAAAAACCCTCATACCTATTTTCACTAACCTCTAAATGAAGTATAGAATTCCCATGACTATAATTGACAAATCACAGTAGTCACAATACCTTGACTTTGTAGCCAATGGAAATCACAAGCAATTTCAGACCACATTGCAATTGTAAATGAAATATCATTTACATCCATTGCTACTTTAAAATTATAGGAGTTATTAGATCAACTGCTAGGTCTTAGTGAAGATACATATTATTTTCTTATATCACAACTTTAAAATATAGTTTGATAATTATATTTCAAAATAATTTACTTTGTAATTCTGTATGTTTTATTTTATGCACTTAACACAGAGGTCTGAGAAGGTTCATAGGATTCATCAGACTGTCAAAAGGAATCCTCAGTACAAGACAAAACTAAGAACTCTTGTCTTAGAAGAAGATATACATGGGTCATATTAAGATCCCTGGAAAGGCTCAGTTAGAAAACAAAGTAGTAGTCTAAAACAGCTTCTTCCCCTTTGATCCTTTTTCCTAAATTAATCTTTCCGATATTCTTTGTCCCAAGCCTCTGCAATATCCCTTCTTGTAAGACTTGTAGCCCATTCTTAATGTTCATTTTCTAACACTCACCTCAACTTCCACATACATATTTAAATAGATTCATTCATTTATTCATTCAACCAATATTTTGGGGAAGCCTATTATGTACTAAGTATTGTTTAAGATACTGGAGACATAAAAATGAACAAAACAGGCAGCCCGTGTACTAGGAAGGACACAACACCGTTTCTATGATATTCCTGTCAAAAATGCATTTAATCAGGAGGAAAAAAATCAGACCCCACTTTAGGGGCATTCTATAAAACAACTAGCATATACTCAAAAATGAGAAAGACAGAGGCTAAGGAACTGTTCTGGATGAAAGAAGCCCAAAAAGACATGACAACTAAAGGGCAATATATGATCCTGGGTCAGAAAAACAAACGCTCTAAAGGACAACATTGGGACAATTGGGGAAATATGAATATAGACCTTATACTAAATGATGGTATTATATAGTTATTAATATCTAGAATTTGATAAATGTATAGTAGTTAAGTAAGAGAAAATCCTTGTTCTTAGGAAATAAGGATTTAAGGGTAAAGGATCATGATGCCTGCCACCTATAATATTATTATTAATAATAATATGTGTATATGAAGTCATTAAAAAACAACAGGCAGTCAACTTTGCCCAGGTAGAGCTTATATTCTAGTGGAAGGAAATAGACCATGAAGAGAATAAATAAAGTATGTAGTATGCCTAATGATGTTAAGGTTGTGAAGAAAAATAAAGCAGGAAAAGGAAATAGCGTTTTCCAGATAAAGGGAGGGATTTGCAGTTTGTAAATAGAATGGACAGGGAAGTCCTCACTGAAAAGGTAATGTTGGGTCAGACTTGAAGGAAGTGAGAGTGAAAGCAGTCCAGGCAGAGGGAGGAAACTGCACATATGGAGTGTGCCTTGTATCTTGGAAGAATCAAGGAGGCCATTGTGGCTGGTGTAGAATGAACATGGGGGGAACAGAAGGAGATGAGATCAAGGGCGTAAGAGATAGGAAGGAAGATCATGTAGAGCACTGTAAGCCAATGTAAGCCTTTGACTTTTATTCTGAGTGAGATGGGGGCTACTGCAGAGTTTGAGAGGACGGACATTATCTGGCATGTTTTAACTATATCTCTCTTTCTGCTGTATGGAGAACAGATGAGGATGGCAAGAGCAGAAGCACAAAAATTGTGAGTGCAGTACTTGAGATGTGGTGCTTCAGAGTGGGGACTTTGGAGTCAGGCTGCCTGAGATTCTTCATCCATAAAATGCCTTCTGCTTCCTCACTGATTAAATGTGAAAGAGTATACCTATCAAGAGAATTAAATCAGTTAATGTCATCTACTCCTTAGCATAGCATTGTAAATATTCATTAAAGATTGATTGCCCTTTTCTCAGGATGCCCACGAGCACATACTGCGAGAGCAATGAAGAGGGGGCAGGATGAGAAGGCTCAAATGAGCTCTGGAGACCTTGTTTTTATGTTTTAATTTTAGGTGGGTCATGTAGAAGCAGTGAAGCACTAGGTGTTGCTTGTTGATCCAAAATTCATTCTTTTCATGTGTATGTATGATGATGGTGGTGAAGTTTAAATTACAGGAGATCAGGAGAAATCTATTGACACTGACTCTGATCATCAGAAGTGAATTAACAAATGAATGAAAAAACTAAAAATGTGATTATTATAATAGTAATTGTTGTTTCTTATTAGTCTAATTACCTTAAATAATCATAAAATGCATACCATTATACTAGATTAATTATTAATGTTACATTAGTAAATATTTATTTATAGGCTTCATAATTTGGTCATGTGGAGTCATCTTACAATTCATCAAAAAATTAGATGAAAAACTACTTTCAGTGTCATGTCTTGGCCATTCCTGTTTTTTAACTTGTAAGAAGAAGATGGAATTTCTGATGGAGTTATACATCTGTAAAGATAGTACACCTGCCTAAGAAACTCAAATATCAAATTTGGGAGTTCTTAGAAGCACAGATCTCATAATTGAGTTGAATGTTAATTCAAATCAGTTTTTATTGAGATCAACTATAGGTATGGCATTGCTAAATCCTGTTTACAATCTAGTAAAAAAGAAAAGAGAAATTCCCAAAAAAGAGTAATATAAATCAAAGAGTAAAACAAATACCTTAAGAAAGGTAGCAAGTGCAAATGGGATTTTGAAAAAAGATAGTGCTTACATCTCTTTGGAGAGAGTGGTAAAGGTTTCACAGAGATATTGGCATGGGAAAGGTGGTGAACCCTGAAGAATAAGCTGGAATGATGGCCTACACCTCGCAGGGGAGGGATAATGCCACAAAAGCACAGAGGTGGCCAGAGGGAGCAATTTAGTTTGACTAAAGCATTTAATGTAGTATAATAGCAGAAAATAAATGTAGAAAGAATTTGGGATCATAATGAGTACCGGACTGGGAATGTTGTTATTTAATAGGCACCATAACATTTTAGAGATTTCTGACAAAGCAGTTCCATCATATGATCAGAACAAGAGTTATCTGACAATATATAAGATGGATTGAATAGGGAAATATAGGGGAGGAGGAATCCAGTACTGAAGCACTATAGCAGTTCAAGAAGCACTGCTTTAGAAAGATTGCAAAGGAAAATTTTATAGGTCTTACTTAACTGTATCTCTATGTCATCATCTCTTAACCTCACAGAGTAACTATATGTGGTATAAATGAACAATGAATGTACAACATTTAGCACAATGCTTGGAATATAGTAAATACTGAATAAGTATCCGTTCTGCTGTTGATGATGGTTATTCTGGTGCTGATGGTGTCGCTACTTTACAAATTCTCCTTCCTCCTGTTATTTCTTATAAAACTCCTTTATTTCAACCACCTTTTAAATTGTGATGTTCCCTGGAATAATATTTTCAACTCTTTTATAGTTCTGTATGTCATTGTTTGGTAATTCCATCCATTTCCATGACTGTAACAACCACCATTATGCTTGCTGGTACCCTTTAAATCTGTATTTCCTTACAGAAATATCTCCCAAGCACCAGGTCCTAATCTCCTACTGAGTATTAGACATCTCTATAAGAATAACCCTACAGGTATTTCAAATTCTATCTTGTTTTCTTTCTTTCCTTCTCTACTTCTTTTTCTTATGTCCAGGAATGGCACTATATCCAGAGTCAGCTAAGCCCATATTCTGGAAATCTATCTTAAGATTTGCCTTTCCTCTACTCATTACAGTCAATCAAGTCCTGTAAGAGTCTTTCTCAACATCTCAAATATTTCTCTCTAAACCCACTTTCTCCAAGGAGATGTAAGGTACCTCCTAAAAACAAACAAACAAACAAACAAACAACCCACAGCTCTCATTGGGAGCAGATGTAGCTTGGTGGTTGAGCACCTGCTTCCCATGTATGAGGTCTAGGATTTAATCCCCGGTACTACCTAAAGAAAAAATCTTTTTTGTTTTATGAAACTTGATAGACTGGTGAAATAATTATTTCAGATGGTAAAAAGAAAAGAACGAAAATAGGAAGAAGATATTTTTTGTGTGAAGTTTGCAAAACCTGAGCAAGGTTTATACATTTGATTTTGAAGCCTTTTAATGTTTTTGCTCCTAACAATCAATTTGTGAGATATCTGTGCTGTTATTTACTCTGATTACTGCCTCCCTCCATTTTATCTGAGGAAACTGAAGCATAAAAATATACAGTGACCTGCCCATGGTCACTTAGTAGGATCCCTGGAATTCAGCTACTTAATATATCTAATGTTGAAGATTCAGGGTCTCAAGGTTCAGTATTCCTGCATACAAAGAGCCTTTGAATGCCTTAGTATCCCCCCACTATAGCAATTAACTCACCCCATACAGATGTGCTCAGTCACCAGCAGGGAATGACAAAGCCACCTGTCAGAGGCTGAACAGCTTGCAGTGTTCACTAAATGATTTGCTCCCACACACCAGCCTCTGTAACAGTATGAATTATTGCATGTCACCTTTAGAGTTTTACTTAAGTGTAATAGTTGAAGCCAAAATGTTCAGTCTCTGAATTCCAAGGCTCTATTTTTTTTTAAGATTATTTATTTATTAATTTCTCACCCCCTTCCCCTCCCTACCCCCCTCAATTGTCTGCTCTCTGTCCATTTGCTGAGTGTTCTGTGTCTGCTTGTTTTGTCAGCGGCATCAGGAATCTGTATCTCTTTTTGTTGTGTCATCTTGCTGCATCAGCTATTGGTGTGTGCGGCACCACACCTGGGCAGGCTGCACTTTTTTTGTGCTGGGATTTTCTCCTTACAGGGCGCACTCCTTGTGCATAGAGCTCCCCTATTTGGGGGACACCCCTGCATGCACAGCACTCCTTGCACGCATCAGCACTGCGCGTGGGCCAGCTCATCACACTGGTCAGGAGGCCCTGGGTTTGAATCTTGGACCTCCTATGTGGTAGGCAGACGCTCTATCCATTGAGCCAAATCCGCTTCCCCCAAGGCTATATTAATTGTGAAAGTATGCACATGATTTTCCAAACTGTGATTCCTTCCTAAAATCATTTCTTAATTACTGCTTTATTTACTCACGGTGCACCAAGTACTTTTCATGTGCCAGGCAATGCTAGGCCATAGGGATACTGTGGTGAAACACAAACAAATGAATGAACAAAAATCCCTGCCCTCACAGAGCTCTCATTCTAATGGGGAAACAGACAACAAACAAGTAAAATAAATGCTTTGAAGAATAAAGAAGCAATAAGGGGATTCTTTGTGCTTTGAGAAGGATGGTCTGTGAAGACCTGACAGTGACCATGCCATGATGAGTGCTGCTGCTACCAGGTCAGCATTTAGCATTTAACTGGTTTTCATTTCCCCATTCCTTATATCAGCTTCCTTGGCCTCATCATTTTCCAATATAGTTAGCTGCATGATTGTCACAAGAAGTCTTCCTTTTCAGTCCCTAGTTTCTCTCTCATTTTCGTTTTTCTTCTTAAAATATTCGTTCCTAGCAAGATTTAAGTTGTATATATGTTACCAGAGTAAAAACTATGGACTGTAGTTAACAATATAATAATAATATTCATCAATTCTAACAAATGTATTACACTAATACAAAATGTCAGTAATAGAGGAAACTGTGGAGGGGGGTGGTATATGGGAACTCTCTAGTTTAGTTTCTGCCTGACTTTTCTATAAACGTACAAGTCCTCTTATAATTTGTTTTTAATTCCTCCCTGTGATTATTTTACTCTCTTCTCTGCATTAACAATTTTCTCTGAAATAGTGTTATTCCCTTTAAGATTTCTTAGTCTAATATTTTATCTGTTTTACTACCCCCTTCTCATTTTCTTTTCATTTATAGAGGGGATCACTTGTTCTGAATACCCTGAAAAATATCCACATTACTACCACCCAAGTCCCCATCCCAGTAAGAAGGAGGGGTGGAGTTTTTCCCGAAACAGTGCACATCAGGGATAAGTGGTAGCCACCAGCTGGAACTGTTAGCATTTCAAAATCCCAGGAGCCTGCAAAAATATGTGCCAGGGCTTATCTGCCTAATGTACATGTACTGCTTCTCAGTTTCAAATGACAGCCCCCAGCCATATTACTTAGACAGCGATCTTTATGTTGAGATGGAAGGAAAGTATTTTTAAACCTTTATGGGACCTTGGGAAATTGCCATTTTTAGACACAAACAAACCTGTCACCTTACGGGTCTATCAATAGATAAAAACCACTGATATCAGTGCCAAGTTTGAGACCAGGATCAGTTAACAGTTGGCATGAATAGTTCTGAGCCACGGTGTTCTTAGGATGTTGTCCGTAAGACATTTTATTTATATCTCAGTGAGGCAATCCTCCCCACTTGCAACACCAAAGAGCGGGACTTATGGGGCCCTGAAAACCATGCAGACGCATGCCACTCTTTCACCTTTGTGTATTGATTTTTGCTTAGTGACACTAATTAACCATTGCATCTATTTAGTAAGTACAAGCATGATCTTTTGTGAAACCATTAAATTAAAATATAATGAAAATATTAGCTTACAGTACATGCAATTTAAGACTTGAAAATTAATATTACAAAAGTATTCTCTACTTTCCAAAAGAATTTCTTTCAGGATTGCTTTAAAAATAGGTTTCCCTACATTTTAAGTAAAATCTAACACATATAATATAAAAGGTGAAATATATATATATGAAGAAAACATCAGCCTGCCCTCACTTACAGAAGATTGTACATTTCAGAATAAGCAAATGTGATCTTTCATACTTTCCTCACTCCATTTTCTTTTGAAACATTGCTACCTGTTTGCTGTGCTATTTTCAAGCTACCCTAAATTGTTCAGACCAAACAGTTTTTCAGCACAATGTCCCTGCGCATTCCCCAGAGCTCTGGTATGTCAAGTTTACAAAACGATTAGAGAATAAATTTATGTCAAGGAGGTGGACTATACCATATTCCCTCTTTTCTTCTTTTCCAAGTACTGTCTCCTTTAAGACACCACCAATTTCACCAACCTTGAGTGGTTTTTGCCTTCCTTCAAACTCTTATAGCCCTGATTGCCCACATCTCTTTTCTGGCAGGTGGCATATGCTCCTTGTTATAATTTTTCTTTTATGTATATTCTTTACCCCCTAGTCTAGAAACTAGAGGCTCTGTCTTACCCCTTTTTTGGTATCTCTAATACCAAAAATTAAATAAAATAAAAATACTCTAACATAGTCCTTCTCAAAGTTTCATGTACCAATGAAATATCTGGTATGTTTTAGTAAGTCTGAGGTGGGGCCTGAAATTCTTCATATGATGAAATTCCAAGTGATGTGATGCATCTGGCCCACAGACTATGCCCTGAGTGTCAAGGTTCAGCAGACTTTCAACAAAGGTCTGCTGTGATGCAATTTGTTTTAAAAATGGCAAATTATTTAAATTTTGTTAAATGCTTAACTTCGTTTTTTTGCAACATGCAGATAAGCACCAAGAGGTAAAAGTAGATTTAAATAAATTTATTTATTTAAATCATTAAGTGAATGATTAAAGTTGTAGGATGTCTTCACCACCCTCCCCTCCCTACTCCCCCGATTTTTCTATCTGATCAATGGTAATGGAGTTTAACTTAGTCATATTTGGGAAGCAGACTTGGCTCAATGGATAGAGAGTCTGCCTAACACATGGGAGGTCCGAGTTCAAACCCAGGACCTCCTTGACCCGTGTGGAGCTGGCCCACACGCAGTGCTCATGCACGCAAGGAGTACCATGCCACACAGAGGTGTTCCCCGCATAGGGGAGCCCCATGCACAAGGAGTGTGCCCCGTAAGGAGAGCCACCCAGCGTGAAAAAAGTCCAACCTGTGCAGGAGTGGCACCGCATACATGGAGAGCTGATACAGCAAGATGACGCAACCAAATGAGACACAGATTCCCATGCCGCTGACAAGAATAGAAGCGGGCACAGAAGAACACACAGCAAATGGACACAGAGAGCAGACAGCTCGGGGGGGGGGGGGGGTCGGGTGGAAGGGGAGAGAAATAAATTAAAATAAATAAATCTAAAAAAAAAAAACTTAGTTATTTTGCTACCAGATGGGATGAGATTATTATGTGAATTACTTCTGGCTGTACTAGATTCTGGCTTAAAAGCAAAAGCCTTTAAAATACACTTCTAGTCACCTGAGGTATCTAGTATTTTCCTCACTTTTGTTCTTATTGAAGACACCTGGCCTTGAGGAGCAGCTGCAGTATTCTTCGTAAGCTCTCAGATTCTACAGGTATCCCATTTTGAATTATGCATATATTTCTATATAAAACCTATAAAGTCTTTTTTTTTTTTTTTTGAGATACTAGGGCCAGGGATTGAACCTGGGACCTCAAATGTGGGAAGCTGGCGCTCAACCACTGAGCCACATCAGCTCGCCTGAATTGTTTTTTTCATTTGTTTGCTTGTTGTTTGGGTTTTTTGTTTTGTTTTTGTTTTTAGGAGGTACCAATAACTGAATATGGGACCTCTGATGTGGAAAGCAGGCACTCAACCGCTTGAGCCACATCTGCTCTCTTAAATTCCTTTTTTGATGGAACTCAGCAGTGAGGCCATATGATTATGAACAAGCAATGAATCTGAGTCCCTAAGCCCTAATGGCAACAAGTAACTAATGTTCCTTAATACAGAGAGAGAGAATGCATTGAAGATCATTCTGGAAGACTATGTATACTTCAGATTTGATTGCCAATATTAAAATATCCAACTAGGATAACACCCATTTTTCTGATTGTTTTGGTGGAAATAGTTCACTTGCTTTTTAGTGTGAGTCAACTTGGCTTATGCTTTTTTTAAAAAAAAAATTATTTTTATTTTAGAAGTGCAGCACCTCTTTATTTTTCAGGAAAATGTCCAAAGTATACAGAAGGCAGAAATCTCACTCAGACTGTTTTAGGTTATTGAATTTTCTGTGCCTTGAAAATCATAGCACAATTGTCTGGAGACCCCTGTGAGGATGTATTACATCATAAAGTACACCAATGTTAACCCATGTTATTAAACTGTCAACATAAATGATACTGCAATTTGTTGTCAATCCGATGCAACTAAAAGCCACATTGTTGGCAGGAAGTTTAAAACATAAGACTATTCTCTAATCATCTAAAGCTTAAAGTACTTTTGGGGAAAATGCTGTAATAATTGCTCCACTACTCCAAAGCAGCATGTGTGAATTTCATTGGTTTTGTACAGCAAATGCTCAGCTATTATAAGGATTCAAAAGGATTATCACGTAAAGGCTTTGACTAGAGATGCTGTAGATGTCTCATTTCACAGCACATTATTAGTGGTTTTCTATAACAATAGCAGGAAGAAATAAATCTCAGAAACTAAAATTTAAATCATTCTTAATTTTCACAGATATATATGATATTACCAATAACATCAAATGTTACAACTAAAGGAAGTTAGAGCATTGTTTTAAAATTTTAACTTTAGGTAATCCACTGCAATGTGGGCAGGCTAGGTACTGGTTAATATTTTTTATAACACTTTACATTTAGGAAACAGATAAAATGTTTGAAATGGAGAATTTGCCAGTGGAGATAAAATTTCTTGTTCAAATATATGAGCTTACTCTCCTGTGTGTGACATTATACATTTTTAAAATTTTTTTAAATTTTAATTATTTATTTATTTAATATTACATTAAAAAAATATGAGGTCCCCATATACCTCCATCCCCCTTAACCCCCTTTCCCCCCATAGCAACATTCTCCTCCATCATTATGAGACATTCATTGCATTTGGTGAATACATCTCTGAGCACCGCTGCACCTCACGGTCAATGTTTTATATAACCTCTTTCCACAGGCCCCTGTATCTCTACGTCAATTCAGTTCTTCACAAGTGAAACAGGCATACTAAAATTGAAGAGGATAGTATCTCTGTGCTGCTAGTAGTGAAATACATTTTTTTAAATATAATTTTATTGTTTTCTCCCTAATTACCAAAGTAGTTCATGATTTTTACTCTCCCCCCCCCAATGAGGAAAATTATGGAAAAGAACCAAGAACCAATAAAACAAAACCCCAAAACTACTTCTTCCTAGAAATAAAAACTGCTAACCTTTTAGTCTCAAACCATTGTCTTTTTTATACATATTTTTAAAATAAAATTAAGATCATACAATATTAGCCAAGCCAGGTGTGCTTCTTGAGGAGTCTGAGGAGGATAACAGACAGTCACTTGAATAGATTGGCACCCTCAAAGAGGCGGGCCAGGGGATTATCCACAGGCAGGGTCTAGATTCATTTCTAGTAATTTGCTACATAGAAATGATTCAGCAATGAAGTCACCAAAGCTCTATAGCATAGATCATGACTGTATAGTTTTAATCTGAAATGTTAAATGTTAAAAAATGTGAGCAGAAATGTTTTTCATAAAGTGAACACATACATTAAACCAAAACAAAACAAAATAAAAACTCTTGGTAAAATACCTGTGGAACCTTTGTCCTGGAAGCTTGCTATTTTTGGTGTAGTCTCCAAAATGAATATGTTACAAAATGTACTTTTAGGTATTTGAATGAATTAGCTTGCTATAGAGAGTTTGGATCAATAAAACTTCTTAAATAGTAATCAGAGCACTAGAGTGTTCAGATCTTCAGACTGCAGGTTCCCATGAACTTCTCCAAAAAAGAGCTACAAGATGCTGTCTTGAGACTGGGGTCCTGTCAATGATGCCATTTTGTTATTTTTGTAAGTCCCAGCTTCAACTGTCAATCTGGTGAAGGGCCTTCTAAAAGCAACAGATAGAGAAGTGGTCACAACTCTTCCCTTATGTAGTAGAAATAATTTAATTTTTTTAGATACCCCAGAGTAAATTCTGGTTAGTGTCCTGCATTGCTGAGATGTCCTCTTCATTACTTTAGCAATTCAATCTATTTGGGTACAGTTTTGCTTTTATTTTTAGGTATATATTTATTTCATAAAGCATGGTACAACTGTTTGCAATTTTGAATACTTGAGAAATTTGAAATATATAAAGAAGATACAGACCAACTCAAAATATATATTAAATCCCTCCCTCTGTGAGAGGTACTGAATGCTGGGAGTGATGCTAAGATGAATAACACAGTCCCACTTTCAGTTATCAACTCTAGGGAGAGACATTCATAATTAAATGATCAGTGAATATTAAGTGGGTATGTGTTACATCCTAGGCACTGTTCTTAGCCGTCAGGATTAGCAGTGAGCAAGACAGAAATGCTCTGTGTTCTTACAGAGAGACAGACAAAATAATTTCAGTTATGATGTGCCACACTATACTAAGTACCTGTTGGTATCAGAGAGGTATTAACTCTGGCTGGAAATTGGGAAATTCTTCATGGAGATGACACTTTTTCTGAAGGTGTGGAATTTCACTAAGGATATACTGGGAGTAGGAATAGCATTAACAAATTAAGGTGAAAGGAAAGTGCATTCTAAGTTCAGGGAAGAGTAAATAAATGTAGATAAGCTTATCCTCCCTACTGTGCTTGATAGGGATTTTGAATAACCCTGAGAATATGCAGAACTCAATGCAAGTTATAAAGAAGTATAGTGTTATGGCAAATATGTAAGTCTTCTTTTCCATCCTGTTCCATGCACAGATATTTGTCTTTCATCAGCATTTTTCACTTATTAATATTTTCTAAAGCATAAATCATATGTCAAGTGTATGAGGGGTTGAGACTAGAAGTGTACCTCAGGAAAAGATTGAGAAGCACCTTGAATTATCATGCCTTATAAATTTGTACTTATTCCATGAGCTGTGGGGAGCCATCGGAGGTATTTAAGTCAGGAACAAATAGTATCATACTGATTTTCATTGCACCTTGCTGAACTAGGGCCATAATTATGAAGAATGAATAAAAGTTCACAGAACCAAGAAGATCCTGTGGAACTTGCCATGAGAGCCCTGGATGAATTTAATTACTCTCTTCCTTGTGCTTTTATAGCACTTTGTATACACCTCTATTAAAGCTTTTGTTTCACTGTTGGGCTTTTATAATGGTGTGTTAGAGACAGCTTGTGAGATCCAATTGTAGAAATCACTTTCCACCTTCACATTCTGCCATGGTAGGAGTATTTACACCATGGAAATGGGCAAATTATACACATCAGGTTTTTTGTTGTTTGTTTTTTGAGAAAAATTACCAGCACATCACTGGTATTAATTTACTGCTCAAATTCTTGAAAGACTTGACTTCTTAGGGTAAAATACCATGAATTACAAATCTCTAATTCCTTAACTCGTGGCACCAAGGCCTCACATATTTAGTATCATTAGATACTTTTTGAATAAATGATTAACATTATTAAGAAATGAGATAAGACATAAATTAACAAATGAGATCTTGACCAATTGAATATGGATAAATGAGTGAAGTTGAAAGAAATAGTCCTAACTTTTTCTAGCCTGACTACTTGGGAGGAAAGTGATGCCATTAGGAACCAAAGAAGAGAAATTGAATTAGAGAGGGTGGGGAGCAGGGAATGAGAGGGAAGATAATCACTGTGGGTTTTGACATGTTATGTTTGAAGTACTAGCAGGGTTGGAGATGGCCAACGTTCATTCCAATTACTATCAAGTGACAGTTTTGGAATTACTTTTCCTGTTGTATTCTAAAATACTCAACTATACAGCTGGTTGAAGTATAGTTCAAAGTTATCATTCACTAACTTTTACTTTATTTCAGCAGTATAAGAGAAAAAAGAATTTCTCTAATGCATTGTGAACACTGCTTTGGCAGGGAAAAGCAACAATCTGATAACGTAGAAAAGAGTGACTGAGAAAATGAAAAATTTTTTTAACACAGTATAATTTGATGTTTCAAGCTGATACTCATAGTTTACAATTCTATTAAGAGAAAATGAATTTGAGAGGGGGATAAAGTTACGTTTTAGAATATAACTCCTGAGGAATACTTTTCTTTTAAAAAAAATCTAGTTAAAGACCGTAAGAAAAGATATCTTTATATAATTAATACTTGGGGAGGAAAACAAGACACAATACTTCCTGAAGTCAACAAATGTCAGTAAATGTCATCTGAATTATCTAGGTATTGGGATATTCTGGTTTATTAAATGTTCTGATTAATAGGAAAATTCAGTATATTCTGTACACAAATGAATGCTTTCCGAAATTATAACTAAGAAAATATGCTTGACATTGCAACTATAGTGAATACGGTTTATTCTTGCCTGTATTAATGAGGGTCTTGCCTCAAATCATATATAAGTATGTGAGTTATTGCACTATAGGAGTACATATTTTTAAAATGGTAATAAAGAAGTCCAATAAATAAGATGAAAAATCATTAACTATAATGTGATCGCTGATGTTTAGAGTGAATTGGTCTTTTTTACATGGATATTAGCAAGAAGATTTAGTAGTTCTTCAGGGAATTTAGTTGTGTCTCAATATCCCAACTAGAAATGTCATTTATGAACATGTACTTGTAAATATAATGCCACTTTGGTGGATTGCTCTCATCCCACTTCATATTTTATATCTGTGATTGAAACAGTTATATTATCCTCAATCAAGGTCACAGAGTAAGTCACTTTTCGAGCTATGGGATTAATGCTTAGAGTTCTTGATTCCGTTCTCAGACAGGTGCCCTAGTTTGAGAAAGTCTGATATATAAAACCACCAACTCAAAAAATAGGCAAATTAAGTAATCACTACCTTTTTTGAAAGGACTTGCTTCATGGTTCTTTAAAAGAGGCAGTTCGGAAGAGTGTAATATGGCTGAAGGGGTTTGAACTGTTAGTAACCAAGAGGCTTATTTTCTTTGCCCTTGACTAAGTATAAATTTAGGCAGGTTAATGATTTCACTCATTCATTTACTCATCCTTTAAAATTATTAATTCTTTTGCTCAATGCATCTTTCATGAACATTTTCTGTGTTTTGGATATCCAAAGGCTAAAAAGTCATAGTCCCTACCCTTAAGGAGTTTACAGACTATAAGAGTGAGACAGATGTATGAGTAAATAAATAGAAGAAATTGTTGACATTAAAGGCAAAGAGGCCCATTAGTAGTCCACTGTAATCTAAACAAGAGGAGAGAATGTGAACTGTGACTGTTGGAGTAGATTTGGAAAATAAGGAATGAGACTTTGCTAAAGAAATAGAACCATGTGAGTTGGTGGCAAACTGGATATAGGGTGTGAGGGAAAGAGAGAGGGGATTTAGGATGACTCATAGGCTTTGGCCTAGATAACTTTGTTGAGTGGTGGTGCCATTCATGAAGAGAGGAAATTTAGGAGGAGGAGGGTGTTTTGAGAAGATAATGAGATTAGTTTGGACAAGTTGAATATAAGGATTTTGTGGGATAACCAGGTAAAGATGGTCAGGTAGTTGTATATTCCAGTCTGAAACTCAGGAAAAAGGACTAGGGAGCATCAAGGATTAATAAAAAGTCATCTAAGAGTCATCTAAAGAGACATAATAGCAGTGAATGCGATTGCCCAGGAGAATCAGAAGTTAAGAAGAGAGCAAGACATGAACTCTGGGCAGGAGGAAGATGGAAATAACAGAGCCTGATGAAACAGATGCCTGATGAAAAAGGATGAAAAAGGAGGAGAATCTGAATTGTGGTGTCTTGTGACTAAGGAAAGGGAGAACTTCCGGAATAAGGACGTGGTTCATAGTGCTAAATACTGAAGAGAAGTCACAAATGGAAAGAATCTATGGACAATTAGATTATTGTTGTCCTTTATAAAAGCAGTTTATGTAGAGTAATGGAGCAAAAGATTGAAGAATAAGTGAGAGTGGAAATTGATGAGAAAGTTTTTTCCAAGTGTAATTTGTCTAGTAAGGGGCAGTAACTAAAGTTGGGGACAAATGGTTTATTATTTTCTTTAATGATGGGAGAGACATGAGCATTTTTATAGGATGCAAGGAATAAATTATTGGAAAGAGAAAGTTTGAAAATGCAGGAAGAAGAGGGAAGTACAGTGGAGTAGATTCCTGACCTAGAACAGACAAGAGATAGAACAAAGGAATGAACACCCCTTCCATTGACACTGAATGGAGGAGGTGATGGAAGGATACAAGCATATATGCTTGGGTATAGGAACTTGAGGGAGATGGCTCTTGATAGCCTCACTTTTCTCTATAAGCAGGAGACAAAGTTGTTTGCTGAGACAAAAGATAACTAAGGATGGGTTTAAGGATAATGGTGAACATTTGTAGTGCCAGCTGTGTGGGATAAGTGAGCAAGGAACTTTTGTTTTAGCTTGTTGCCTAGGATGGCAGTGTGAGAAGCATGGTGAGACTGCCCTTAACCTTATGATCTTGTATAGACTAAAGTCTCCTTTAGTGTCAGGGAGGTTTGCAAATGTTAGCTAGTCTTGCTCAACTTTTAGGTAGAGTGTTGCTGAGAAATTATCCCTTGGTCAAATGCAGCTAGCAGTTAGTCTCTAACTATCCACACTATCCAATTCAGTAGCCATTACTCACATGTTGCTCTTGAGCACTTGAGATGTGATTGGTATGTGTGATAATTTGACACTTTTTGAGGATTCCAGAAAAGATCAGGTTCTTGAAACTAATCCATTTCTCTGGGTGTAGGACCCTTTGATTGGATTGAAGGTGTAGATATACAGAAAAGTCATACATAAAATACATAAAATATGGAGTACCTGTGCATATATCTATGCTATTAACACCTTGCATTAGTGTGGTATATTTGTTACAATTCATGGAATAATATTTTAATAATTGTTCATCATTTAAAATAGGTTCAGTGTGTTGCATAGTCATGATTTCTTAAAATTTTTTATTCTGATAATGTATATACAACCTAACATTTTCCCTTTTAACAACATTCACATATATAATTTAGTGCTGTTAATAACATTCACAATGTACTACCATTACATCCATTACAATCCATGCAAGCAAAACTCTGTACAACTCAAGCATTAACTCCCTATTTCCTCTCCCAAACATGACTCCTGGTAACTAATACCTCAGATTCTGGCTCAATGAATTTGCTTATACTAATTATTTCATTTCAGTGAGATCATACAATATTTGTCTTTTGTGTATGGCTTATTTCATTCAACATGAAATCTTCAAGACTCACCCATGTTGTTGAATGTGTCAGGACTTCTTTCTTTCTTATGGCTGAATATTATTCCACTGTTTGCATAAACCACATTTTATTTGTTCATTCATTGGTTGATGGACACTTTGGCTGCTTCCGTCTTTGGCAGTTGTGAATAATGCCACTATGAGCATTGCTGTGTGGAGCAGTTTGTTATTGTTTATGAATTCCAGAAAAGGTACTTGATTATGTTTGTAAACTGGTCTGTGCCTCTAGGCATGATATCCTCTGGTGATACCCTTGGATTGTATTAGATTCAACTGAGATGCCTTTGATTAAATTATGTTAAGATTAGGGCTTTGATTAGGGAAATTCTGTTTGAGTCCCTGCCCCCTTTGTGGGCTATGTAAATGGACAATCAAGGAGACACACAGAATAAGATATGTGAAGAGACAGCTCCAAAGACATGGAAGAGGAGAGGACTTTGATCCTGTGGCTCCAGGAGGAGAGATGAGCCATTCACCTGATAGTTTATAGCTCACCTTGTGAAAAGAACAGAGCAGTTGTACCTGGAAAGAAACAAGTGCCAAAGGAAGGGAGACTAGAGCTATGCCAGCCTACACTTGAGATTGGAAGAAGCTGGAACCACGGAGCCTTAAGAGGAAAGAAGAAGACTAAATCTTCTTAGATGTTGCCTGCCATCTTGCTTCAACACATGGCAACAGACTTTGGGCAAGGAAGTACCTCTTATGGTACCTTGAGTTGGACTCTTTAGGGCCTGGTAACTATAAGCTTTTACCCAAAATAAATACCCTTTATAAAAGCCACCAGATTTCTAGTATTTTACATCAGCACCCCTTTGGCTGACTGATACAGTGTGCAAATATCTGTTCAAATCCCCGCCTTCAATTCTTTTAGATACATATCTAGAAGTGGGACTGCTGAGTTATACGGTAATTCTATACTTAGCTTTCTAAGAAACTGCCAAACTGCCTTCCACAGTGGCTGCACCATTTTATAGTCCCACCAGCAATGTCCCTATTTCCCCCACATCCTCTCTAACACTTGTGATTTTCCTTTTTTTAATAGTAGCCATTCTAGTGGATGTGAAATGGTATCTCATTATGGATTTTGCATTTCTCTATTGGCTAACCATGTTGAGCATCTTTTCGTATGCTTTTTGGCCATTTGTATATCCTCTTTGGAGAAATGTCTTTCTAAGTCTTTAGCCCATTTTTTATTGGGTTGTTTGTCTTTTATTGTTGAGTTGTAAGATTTCTTTAAATATTCTGTATATTAAACCCTTATTGGGTATGAGGTTTCCAAATATTTTTTCCCGTTGAGTAGGCTATCTTTTCACTTTCGTAATGAAGTCCTTTGATGCACAAAACTTTAATTTTTACGAGGTCCCATTTACCGATTTTTTCTTTTGTTTCTTGTGCTTTGGGTGTAGTCTAAGAAGCCATTGCTTAACAGCAGATCTTGATGATGCTTCCCTACATTTTCTTCTAGGTGTTTTATAGTCCTAGTTCTTGTATTTAGGTCTCTGATCCTTTTTGAGTTAATATTTGTATATGGGTGAGGTAAGGGTCTTTTGTCAGTCTTTTGCATTTTGATATCCAGCTCTCCTAGTACGATTTGTTGAAGAAACTTGGCAGTCTTGTCAAAAATTAATTGACCCTATATGTGAGGGTCTGTTTCTGAACTCTCAATTCAGTTCTATTGGTCAATATATCTATCAGTCCTTGTGCCAATACACGTTTGGTTTGTTTGTTTTTACCACAGTAGCATTGTCATAAGTTTTGAAGTCAGAAAGTGTGAGTCCTCCAACTTTGTTCTTCTCTTTCAAGATGGTTTTGGCTATTTGGGGCCCCATATGCTTTCAAATACAT
Source organism: Dasypus novemcinctus (assembly GCF_030445035.2). Classification (NCBI taxonomy): domain Eukaryota; kingdom Metazoa; phylum Chordata; class Mammalia; order Cingulata; family Dasypodidae; genus Dasypus; species Dasypus novemcinctus. The sequence goes on along the minus strand of NC_080685.1, from coordinate 47,297,630 downwards.
TTTGATGATTGACTTTTCCATTTCTACAAAGATGCCTATTAGAATTTTGATTGAGATTGCATTGAATGTGTAAATTGCTTTGGATCAATCTGACATCTCAATATTTTGCCTTCTAATCTATGAGGATGCAATGCCCTTCCATTTATTTATACCTTCTTTGATTACTTTTAGCACAGTTTTGTAGTTTTCCATGTTTAAATCCTTTATATCCTTGCTAGATTTATTCATAGATATTTCATTCTTTTGGTTGTGATTGTAAATCACTTTTTTCTCAATTTCCTCCTCAGATTGCATATTACTAGTACATAGAACACTGTTAATCTTTGTGTGTTGATATTGTACCCCACTACTTTGCTGAATTTGTTTATTAGCTCTAGTAGCTTGTTGTAGGTTTTGGGGGACTTTCTTTATATAGGATTATGTTATCTGCAAAGAGTGAAAGATTTACTTCTTCATTTACATTTTGGATGCATTTTTCCCCCTTTTCTTGCCTAATTGCTCTAGCCATAAATTTCAGTGCAATATTGAATAATAATGGTGACAAGTTGCCATCCTTGTCTTATTCCAGATCTTAAAGGGAAAGCTTTCAGTCTTTCACCATTAAGTATGATGTAAGCAGTGGGTTTTTCATATGTGTTGTTTTAAGTTTCCTAACTAAGCTGCTTAAACAAATACCAGAAAATGGACCGGCTTAAACAATGGGAATTTACTGGCTTATGGTTTTGAGGCTACAAGAAAGTCCAAACGAAGGCATCGTCAAGATGATGATTTCTCCCCAAAGAGTGTGACTGGGTCTAATTGCCAGCAATCCCCAGTGCCTCTGTCACAGGGAAAGGCACTGCAGAACTCCTTGTCTCTCTCATCTGGGTTTCATTGATTTCACCCTCTTACTTCCCATGACTTTCTCTCTTTCATGTCTGAAGTCATTCTACCTTTAAAGCACTCTAGTAATAGAATTAAGTTGATGTGGGAGGAGTGGGGGGGTGTGTGGGGTATATGGGAACCTCATATTTTTTAATGTAACATTTTTGTGATCTATGTATCTTTTAAAAAAAAACTTAAACATTAAAAATAAATAAAAATAAAAGACCTACACTGGTTGATGTGGGCCACACACACCTTAATGAAGTAACCTCATTACAAGGTCCTTTCTTACAGAACATGTTTTTATGAAGTACATACAGCTTTAAACCAACACATATGCCTTTTTATCATGTTGACAAAGTTTCCTTCTATTCCTCTCTTTCTAAGTGGTTTTATCAGGAAAGGATGATAGATTTTGTCAAATGTCTTTTCTGTGCCAATTAAGTAGATCATGTGGATTTTTCTCTTCATTCTGTTAATGTGGTTTATTACATTAATCGATTTCTTATGTTGAACCATCCTTGCATATCTGGAATAAATCCCCTGATAACAGTATACAATTCCTTTAATGTGTTGATGGATTTGATTTTCTAATATTTTGTTGATGATTTTTGCCATAAGAAATACAGACCTGTGATTTTCTTTTCTTGTGATATCTTTGTCTGGCTTTGGTATGAGGGTGATGTTGGCCTTACAGAATGAGTTAGGTAGTGATCCCTCCTCTTCCAATTTTTGGAAGAGTTTGAGCAGAACTGAAGTTAAGTATTCTTGGAATGTTTGATTGAATTCCCCTGCGAAGCCATCTGGGCTTTTCTTTGTTTGGAGGTTTTTTAAATTATTGATGCAATCTCTTTCCTTGTAATTGGTCTGTTGAGATCTCTTTCTTCTAGAGTCAGTGTAGATTGTTTGTATGTTTCTAGAAATTTGTCCATTTAATCTAGGTTGTCTAATTTGTTGACATAGTTATTCAGAGTGTTGTCTTTTTTTTTTTAAAGATTTATTTTATTTACTTCTTTCCCCTTACCCCCCCGCCCCCAGTTGTCTGTTCTCTGTGTCTATTTGCTACGTGTTCTTCTTTGTCCGCTTCTGTTGTTGTCAGTGGCACGGGAACCTGTGTTTCTTTTTGTTGCATCATCTTGTTGTGTCAGCTCTCCGTGTGTGTGGCGCCATTCCTGGGCAGGCTACACTTTCATGCTCGGCGGCTCTCCTTATGGGGCACACTCCTTTCGCATGGGGCTCCCCTACGCGGGGACACCCCTGCATGGCATAGCACTCCTTGCACGCACCAGCACTGCACATGGGCCAGCTCCAGACAGGTCAAGGAGGCCTGGGGTTTGAACCGCAGACCTCCCATGTGGTAGATGGACACCCTAACCACTGGGCCAAGTCCGCTTCCCCAGAGTGTCTTCTTATGATCTTCTTTTCTCCTGTGGGGTCAGTAGAAATGTCTCCCATTTCATTTCAGATTTTAATTCTTTGCACCCTCTCTTTTCTTTGTCAGTTTAACTAAAAGTTTGTCAAATTTATCGATCTTTTCAAAGAGCCAACTTTTGGTTTTGTTAATGCTCTCTGATGGTTTTTTAATTCACTATTTCATTTATTTCTGCTCTAATATTTATTATTCTTTCCTTCTGCTCTCTTTGGGCTTAGTTGGTTTTTTTTTTTCTTTTTCTAGATCCTCCAGTTATGCCATTTAGGCTTTGATTTTAGGTTTCTTCTCTTTTAATGTAAGCATTCAAGGCTATACATTTCCCTCTTATCACTGCCTTTGCTGCATCTTGTAAGTTTTGGTATGTTGTGTTTTCCTTTTCATTCATCTCAATATATATATACTGATTTCCCTTATGATTTCTTCCTTGGCCCATTGATTGTTTAAAGGTGTGCTGTTTAGCTTCTATATATTTGTGGATTTTCCAGTTCTCTGCTTGTTATTGATTTCCAGCTACATTTCATTGTGTTCAAAGAAAAGGCTTTGTATAATTTCAGTCTTTTTAAATTTATTGAGACTTGTTCTGTGACCTAACATGTGGTTTATCTTGGAGAACAATCCATGTGCCCATGAGAAAATGTATATCCTGCTTTTTTTGGGTGTAATGTTCTGTATATGTCTAAGTCATGTTAATTTATTGTATTATTCAAGTTCTCTGGTTCCTTATTGATCTCTCTAGGTATTCTTTCTATTGATTAGAGTGGTATATTGGAGTCTCCAACTATTATTGTAGAGGTATCTATTTCTCTTTATAGTTTTGCCACTGTTTTTTGAAGCACTGTGTTTAGGTATATAAATATTTATGATTTTTATTTCTCTTGGGAGATTGATCCTTTTATTAGTATATAGTGCCCTTCTTTGTCTCTTGTAACAGCTTTTGACTTAATGTCTATTTTTTCTAATATTGGTATAACTGCCACCCAGCTCTCTTTTTGCATGCAATATTTTTTTCCATCCTTTCACTTTCAACCTTTTTATGTCTTTGAGTCTCTTGTAAACAATATATAGTTGAATTATGCTTTTTTATGTATTCTGACAAACAGGGTGTTTTTATTGGGGAGTTGAATTCATTACCATTCAGTGTTATTACTGTAAAGGCAATAATTCAGCCATTTTGTCCTTTGGTTTTTATATGTCATATCTTTTTTGTTTATCTTTTCCTTTATTGCAGCCTCCTTTTCTATACAGATGACCTTTTGTGATGTTATCTGACTGATCCCCTTCTCATTTTTGTTTCTCTGTGTTTCTTAAATACTTGTCTTGTGCTTATCCTGGGGTTTGCATTATACAGCCTACACCTATAACTCACTAGTTTGAAAAGATACTAACCTAACTTATAGAGCATACATGTTCTCTGCTCCCATATCCCTCCTTTCCCTTCTTTTGTTATTTTTTTCCCACATTACCTCTTTATATTTTGCATGTCCGTTATAAGGAAATATGACTATTTCTTACTCAGTTACATTATAACTCCTATAGGAATTAATGAGTATATATTGAGAATATAATGCTATTGGGTTTTGTGTTTACCTACTTAGTTACATTTACTGAAGAACTTTACTTCTTCACTCAGCTCTTAACTGCTCTCCCCTGTCTTTTCCTTTCAACATGAAGGATCCCTTTAGCAGTTCTTGCAGGGTGGATCTCTTGGTGGTGAAGTCTCTCAGTTTCTGTTTATTTGTGAATGTTTTTTAACTCTCCCTCATATTTAAAGGAAAACTTCCAGATAAAGAATTTGGGGCTGGCAGCTTTTCTCTTTCAGTTTATTAGATATATCATATCACTGCCTTTTCACTTTCATGATTTCTCATGAGTAATCAGTACTTAGTGTTACTGAGGATCCCTTGTTTGTGATGGATTACTTTTCTCTTGCTGCTTTCAGAACTCTCTCTTTATCTTAGGAATTAGACATTTGGATTACTGTGTATCTCAGAGTAGGTCTATTAGGATTTGTTCTTTTGGGAGTACATGTACTTCTTAGACATATGTATTTGACTTTCATAAAAGTTGGGAAATTTTCAGCCATTATTTCTTCAAATACTCATTCTGCCCCTTATCCCAACCCTTCTCCTTCTGGAATTCCCATGGTGCTTATGTTGGTATGCTTCATGCTGTCACTGAAGTCCCTTAGACACTAATCAACTTTTCTATTATTTTTTAAAGTAGTATTATTGAGATATATTCATTTACTATACAATCCATCTAAAGTGTAAATTCAGTGTTTTGGGTTTTTTTTGTATAATCACAGAGTTGTGCATTTATCACCGCAGTCGGTATTAGAGCATTTTCATAATGCAAAACAAAAAAACAAACAAAAACCCCATATGCCTTAGCAGTCACCTCTCAATCCCTCTATCCTTTTCCTGCCATACATATCCACTAATCTAATGCCATCTCTATAAATTTATTTATATTTACAATTTATATAAATGGAGTCAACTAATATACAGTACTTTGTGTCTGGTTTTTGTCACTTAGAATAATTCTATTTTTACACAGTTGATTAAAGAATATTACTATATTAATATTCATTACAGTTCATAGCTTGCTTTAGGTGTATTTTTGCCCAAATACCACTCTTATTAGTAACATCTTATAATATTAATGTGCATTTGTTCTGATTCATGGAAGAACATTCTTGTATTTGTACTACTAACCACACTCATCGTCTGCTACAGGGTTCACTGTGGTATACAGTCCCTTGTTTCATCCTTTAGATTCCCTTCTAGTGACATACACAACCCTAAACTTTCCCTTTCAACCACAATCATACGCCCATATTGGTACTGCTAATTATATTTACTTTAATGAGCTACCATCATCTCTATTCCACTCCAAATGTTTATAATCAACCTTATTAAACCATATTATAAATTCTGCACAAATTAAGCCTCTGCTCCCCATTCTTTATTCTCATTCTATCTTCTCATGATCTATCTTCTAACTATTAACTCTATAGCTTTGCTAATTATATTTTATTCATATTAGTGAGCTCATCCACTATTTGTCCTTTTATGGCTGGCTTGTTGTACTCAACATTATGTCCTCTAGGTTCATCCCTGTTGTCATATGCATCATGACTTCATTTCTTCTTACAGCTGAATAATATTCCATCATATGCATATACTACATTTTGTTTACCTATTCATCTGTTGATGGACACCTGAGTTATTTTATATTTTGGCAATTGTGAATAATGCTGCTATGAACATTGGTACATGTATGTCTGTTCATATCCCTGCTTTCAGTTCTTCTGAATATATACCTACGAGTGGGATTGCCAGATCATATGGCAGATCTCTATTTAACTTCCCAAGGAACCACCAAACATTATTCTACAGTGGTTGCACCATTCTACATTCCCACCAACAGTGAATAAGCACTCCTATTTCTCCCTATCTTCTCTTAACACTTTTAGTTTTCTGTTTTTTTAATAGGGCCATTCTAATAGGTGTGATATGATAGCTCATTGTAGTTTTGATTTGGGGTTCCCTAATAGCTAGTGATATTGAACATTTTTTCATATGCTTTTTCACCATTTGTATTTCCTTTTTGGAGAAATGTCTATTTAAGTCTTTTGCCCATTTTTGAAAATTGAATTGCTTGCTCTTTTGAGTTGTGTGATCTCTCTATATATCATGGATATTGAACCCTTACTGGATATGTGGTTTCCAAATATTTTCTCCCATTGAGTGGGCTGCCTTTTCTCCTTGAGAAAGTCCTTTGAAGTACAAAAGTATTTAATTTTGAGATGGTCCCATTTATCTGTTCTTTCCTTTTGTTACTTGTGCTTTGTAAGGTCTAAGAAGCTACCTCCACCGCAAGATCTTGAAGATGCTTTCCTACATTTTCTTCTAGGATCCTGGCTTTTATATTTAGATCTTTGATCCATTTTGAGTTAATTTTTGTATAAAGTGTGAGATAGGGGTCCTCTTTTCTTTGGGATATGGATTTCCAGTTCTATATTTTTCTATCTGTTCTTCTGACCATTTTATTTCAATTGTTCTGTCTTCCACTTTGCTGATTCTTCTGCCTGCTCAAACCTGCTATTGTATTCCTCTAGTGTAAATTTTTTTTTTAAGTACTAGGACCTGACGATTGAACCCCAGATCTCATATGTGGGAAGCCAGTGCTCAACCAGTGAGCCACATCAGCTCCCCTGGGTTGTTTTTTTCATTTGTTTTTTGCTTGTTGTTTGTTTTTATTTTTTTTAGGAGGCACTGGGAACCAAACCTGGGACTTCCCATGTGGGAAGCAGGCACTCAACTGCTTGAGCCACATTTGCTCCCTTCTCTAGTGTATTTTTTTAAAGATTCCTCCCTCCCTCCCTCCATCCCTCCCTCCTTTCATTCCCTTTTTCTTTTCTCCCCTTCCTTGTTGTTTGTGCTCACTGTCTGCTCTGTTTGTCTGTTTGTTGTGTGCTTTCTGTGTCTGCTCATCTTCTCTTAGGAGGTATTGGGAACAGGACCTGGGATCTCCCATGTGGGAGAGAGACACCCAATCTCTTGAGCCACATCTGCTTCCTGCTTGTTGTATCTCTCGCTGTATCTCCAGTTGTGTCATCTCATTGTGTCAACTTGCTGTGTCAGCTTGATGTCTTCCTTATCATCTTTAGGAGGCATCAGGAACTGACCCTGGGACCTCCCAGGTGGGAGGCAGGTGCTCAACTGCTTGAGCCACATCCACTCCCCTCTGGTGTATTTTTTTTTCTTTTTTCTTTTTTTTATTGACTTTGTAATAATATTACATTAAAAATATATATACATTAAAAATATATATATATAATATATTATATATATATTAAAAATATATATATAAATGTAATAATATTACATTAAAAATATATCCCATTCAACCCCACCACCCCCATCCCACCTCTCCCCCACCCAGCAACACTCATTCCCATCATCATGACACATCCATTGCATTTGGTAAGTACATCTTTGAGCACCTCTGCACCTCATGGTCAGTGGTCCACATCATGGCCCATACTCTCCCCCATTCCATCCAGTGGGCCCTGTGAGGATTTACAATGTCCGGTGATTGCCCCTGAAGCACCATCCAGGGCAGCTCCATGTCCCAAAGATGCCTCCACCTCTCATCTCTTCCTGCCTTTCCCTATACCCATCAGCCACCATGTCCACTTTTCCCAATCCAATGCCACCTTTTCTATGTGGACATTGGATTGGTTGTGTCCATTGCACCTCTATGTCAAGAGGAGGCTCAGATTCCACATGGATGCTGGATGCAATCCTCCCACTTTCAGTTGTAATCACTCTAGGCTCCATGTGTGGTGGTTGTCCTTCTTCAACTCCATCTTAGCTGAGTGTGGTGAGTCCAATCTGGTGTATTTTTAATCTCCACTATTATGTTTTTCATCCCCATAATTTCTGGTATGTTTCTTTTTATATTTTCTAATTATTTTTTTACTCCTCCATTGTCCTTATTTTTTTCATTTGTTAGAGAATTTGTGAGTTTACAGAACAATCATGAGTAAAATATAGGATTCCTGTATACCCACTTCCTCTGCTACTAGCATCTTGCATTGGTGTGAAACATTTGTTACAATTGATGATAGCTAATTTTTAAATTGTACTATTAATTAAAGTCTGCGTTTTAAGTTGGGGTTCACTGTTTAATAGTGTAGTTCCATGGAATTAAAAATTTTTTATTCTGTTATCATATATACAATCTAACATTTTACCTTTGAAGCATATTCAAATATATATTTAGTGCTGTTGTGTTCACAATGTTGTGCTACCTTTACCACCATCCATTCCACATAGGAACTCTGTACATTTTAAGCCTTAAATTCACATTCTCACCCACTCCATCCCCCAGAGTAACCTGTATTCTAGATTCTGACTAAATGAGTTTGTTTTTTTAATTATTTCAAATCAGCGAGTTCATATAATATTTGTCCTTTTATGTCTGGCTTATTTCACTCAACGTGATGTCTTCACTGTCCACCAATGTTGTCACATATATCAGGATTTCATTCCTTTTTATGGTTAAATAATATTCCACTATAGGTATATACCACATTTTATTTATCCATTCATTGGTTGATGGATACTTGAGTTGCTTCTATCAATTAGCAATTGTGAATAATGCTTCTATGAACATCAGTGTGTGAATACCTGTTTAAGTCCTTGCTTTAAATTCTTTGGGTATAGACCTGGTAATGGGATTGCTGGGTCATATAGTAGTTCTATACTTAGCCTTCTGAGGAATTGACAAATTGTCTTCCACAAAAACTACACCATTTTACATTCCCACCAGCAATGAATGATGTTGCTATTTCTCCTCATCCTCTCTGACACTTACTATTTTCCATTTTTTAAAATAGCAGCCTTCCTAATGTAGTTTTGATTTGCATTTCCCTGATGGCTAGTGATATTGAGCATCTTTTCATGTGCTTTCAGGCCATTTGTATACCTTCATTGGAGAAATGTCTGTTCAAGTATTTTGACCATTTTTAACTGTTTTTTTTTTTTGCCATTTTGTTTTTAAGTTGAAGGATTTCCATATATATACTGGATTTTAATCCTTTATTGGTTATATGTTTTCTTAATATTTTCTCCCATTGTTTAGGTTGCCTTTTTACTTTCATGATAAGGCCCTTTGAGGAAGAAAAAAATTTTATTTTGGTGAGGTACCATTTATCTGTTATTTCTTTTGTTGCTTTTGCTTTGGGTCTAAGAAACCATTGCCTAATACATGGTCTTGAAAATGCATCCCTATGGTTTTCTTCTAGGAGTTTGATAGTTCTAGCTCTTATATTTAGGTCTTTGACAAAGAGTTTATTTTTGTATAAGGTGTGCGGTAGGGGTTCTCCTTTTTTAAAAATTTTATTTTTTAATATATTTTTTTTATTCTCTCCTCCCCTCATTGTTTTGCACTCACTGTCTACTCTCTGCTTGTCTCCTTTTTTGGAGGCATCAGGAACCAAACGTAGAACCTCACTGTGGAAGGGAGGCACCCAGTCACATGAGCCACCTCTGCTCTCTGCTTGCTGTGGCTCTCATTGTGTTTCCTGCCTGTGTCTCTAAATTGAGTCATCTCACTGCATCATGTTGTTGCATCAGCTTGCTGTGCCAGTCCGTTGTGTCAGTTCACTGTCTTGCTAGTCTTCTTTAGGAGGCACCAGCAACAAACCTGGGACCTCCCGTGAGGTAGGCAGGTACCCAACTGCTTGAGCCACATCCACTTCTCCCTTCTCTTTTTGCAAATCCAGTTTTCCTAGCACCATATTTGAAGAGACTTTTCTTTCCCAATTGAGTAATCTTTGCCACCTTGTCAAAAATCAGTCGGCTGTAAATGTAAGGCTTGACGTCTGACCTTTCAATTCAATTCCATTGGCGTATGTCTGTCCTTGTTCCATTACCATGATGTTTTGATTACTGCATGTTTGTAATATGTCTTAAGATCGGGAGGTATGAGTCCTCCAACTTCATTCTTCTTTTTCAAGAAGACTTTAGCTATTTGAGCCCCTTACCCTTCCATATAAATTTGATGATTGACTTTTCCATTTCTGCAGAGAAGGTTCTTGGAATTTTGATTGGGATTGCATTTGAACCTATACATTGTTTTATAAAGTATTGACATCTGAATGTTATTTAGTCTTTTAATAAATGAATGTGGAGTATCCTTCCATTTATTTAGGTCTTCTTGAATATCTTTTAGCAAGGTTTTCTGTGTACATGTCCTTTACATTCTTGGTTAGTTTTATTCTTAGATATTTGATTATTCTAATCCCTATTGTGAATGGAATTTTTTTTCCTTGATTTCCTGTTCCAGTTGTTCATTGATTATATTTAGAAGCATTACTGAAATTCAGATGTTTATCTTGTACCCTATTACTTTGCAGAATTTATTTGTTAGCTCTAGCAGCTTTGTTGTGGATTTTTCAGGATTTTTTGTATATAGGATCATATCATCTGCAAAGAAGGAAAGTTTTACTTCTTCCTTTCCAATTTGGATGCATTTTATTTCTTTTTCTTGTGTAATTGCTGTGGCAAGAACTTCCAGTATAATATTGAATAACATTCGTGACAGCAGATCTTGTTCCTGACCTTGTAGGAAAGCTTTCAGTCTTTCAACATTAAGTAGGATGTTAGCTGTGGGCTTTTCATGTATGCCCTTTATTATGTTGAGGAAGTTTCCTTCTATTCCGAATGTTCTAAGTGTTTTTATCATGAAATGTGCTGTATTTTGTAAAATGCCTTTTCTGCATCAATTCAGACAATAGTGGTTTTTTTCCCCTTCATTCTGTTAATGTGGTGTATTGCATTAATTAATTTTCTTAGTGGAACCCTGCATTGTAATTGTTAATTGGTCTAACATTGCTTATTTCCCAGAAATATAGAACTGCAACTGCATTAGTTAATGCAAAGCTGTAGGCAAATGGAAAAGGCTGTTCTTGGGTTAGTTTTAATAAGGTATTTTTTAATTCCCAGGGGAGTCAAGAAGAGGACTTAGTATGTACGATTTAATATTATAGAACTTGTTGCTGACGAGTATCAGTGATGGCTAGAAACATGAATATGTGCTGTTTTAATTATGGTGGTTGAGTCATTTGCCTTTAATATTGTTACCCCTTGTATTAGTCAGCCAAAGGGGTGCTGTTGCAAAGTACCAGAAATCTGCTGGGCATTATAAAGGGTATTAATTTGGGGTAGGAGCTTATAGATACCAGGCCATAAAGCATAAGCTACTTCCCTCAACAAAGTCTATTTGGAGCAAGATGGCTGCCGATGTCTGTGAGGGTTCAGGCATCCTGGGTTCCTACATTCCTGGGGCTTGCTTTTCTCTGGGTTTAAGGTTCCTTTCTTCCTGGGGCTGACTTCTCTTTCCTCTGTTAGCTTACTTCCCAGGGCTCCAACTTAAGTCTTTAGCATCAAACTCCAACATCAGAAACCCTCGCATCAAAAGCTCCAACTCTGTCCTTTGCCATGCCTCTTATCTGTGAGTCCCTACCCACCAAGGGGTGGGGAGTCAAAGCCCTAATCATAACTTAATCATGCCTAGGTACAGATCAGATTAAGCATATTCCAATATTTCTTTTTGGAATTCATAAATAATATTAAACTGCTACACCCCTGTTGCTTATGAAATGAAGGCAATGATTATAAAATATTTATTATTTTGTTTTGTAACTGGTTCAAGGTTTCCAGGCCTGGGACCATGTTTATTCCTTTATTATTTGTCTACTTATCTATCACTACTATCATGGTTATCGTACAATTTAGGGGAGACTTTTATTTCCTCTAAGAAATTAGACTAGTGGCCAGGTGTGATAATCCATCATATGCTTTACTCATTGTATAACTGTACTTTATAGTTGATTACACTATTTCTGAATTCTTCTAAGTTCTATAACCAGTAAACTTCACAAATCACTTCCCAGTGAAATTCAGTTTTTTTAATGGAAGGTCATTTTCGTTCTTGTACACCTCTCTTGTATTGTAGAGAACTGGAAAAAAATGACTTTCTATGAAAGCAATTTGTTTTCTTTGTCCAGACATATTATATCAGTCTGATAGACTTGATAAAACAATGGTATTCTTTATAATGCACACAGCCATAAAGTAATTGAATAATCTTCCTCTGCTTTTTTTTTTTTTTTTTTTAAGATTTATTTATTTATTTATTTCTCTCCCCTTCCCTTCCCCACCCCGGTTGTCTGTTCTCTGTGTCTGTTTGCTGCATCTTCTTTGTCCACTTCTGTTGTTGCCAGCGGCACGGGAATTTGTGTCTCTTTTGTTGAGTCATCTTGCTGTGTCAGCTCTCCGTGTGTGCAGCACCATTCCTGGGCAGGCTGCACTTTCTTTCACAGTGGGCAGCTCTCCTTACAGGGGGCACTCCTTGCACGTGGGGCTTCCCTACACGGGGGACACCCGTGCATGGCTCGGCGCATAAGCACTGCGCATGGGCCAGCTGCACATGGGTCAAGGAGGCCCGGGATTTGAACCGCGGACCTCCCATGTGGTAGACGGACGCCCTAACCACTGGGCCAAGTCCACCGCCTCTTCCTTTGCTTTGTTTTCAGTATTTTGCTAATTACGATTCTATTTAGTGCATTCTTCCTTGTCTTAGATTTAGAGTTCTTTTTTTTTCACCAGAATTCTTCCTCTAACTACAGAATTACCTGAACAGAGTTTTTAGTATTCATGATGTGCTGTACAACAACCAAGCATTTATATGATGGAGTTGAGTAGGCAAGGTTGTAGTGTGTGGGGAGAGTGGGGGGATAGCATTGTATGAATATGCCAGGAATTTGGTCATTTGAAAGACTGTTGTGCCTCTGAGTACAACTAGGTATTGTGCTTTACAGAGTCTCATTTTCAACAGGGTAACCTAGCTTTTATAAGTACTGCAATACTTTTTAAAAATTATTCATAATACTAAATGAAATTGTATGCTGGTCCTTTGTGTTGCTTTTATGTATCTAATAATTACTTTCAGTCCTTTAAGGAATAGGACTGTGTCATTGTAGGATGGTTTTCTTCAGAGAGTACAAAGAACGGGGGGTATATGATTCTATTAGGAATCATTAGGGAAAATCTGCCAGGAAATAGAGGGGGAAAATAATCTCTGGAGGATTCTTCTAGACTTTCACTTCTAATGTTTCATATTTTTTACTTTCGTAAGCATTTATGATATTTTGCAATAAGTAAAACTAATATGAATATATCAATACCTTTTAAAAAGAAAATGATATAAAATGAAAACCTAAATTTTTAGAGCAGCTATGAAGAGAGTACTTGATATTCTATTTCTGTATGTTTCTTCATTATTATTTACCTATGAAATATTTTATACCAGTAAAAATACTTCATAGTCTCTCAGAGGCTTTTGTGTAGATTATGACTGTCTAATAAAATTGTCATGTTACTTGATTATTTAAACTTTTACTTTTATTCTAAAAATATTAAAACTCTTGAGAGATATATGTTAATCAAAAGATACATATATTTGCTTGGATTATCTTTGACACATATCAAAATATACCTTTTTATCTCCTGAAGAACTGTCTCATTTTGACTGTCTTTGAATTCTATAGCTATATTAATAAAAGTTATAACCATTATTTATTGTTTATCCCGAGTACCAGGCACCGTTTTAAATACTTTTATCTGTATTTACTCCTTTAATTCTCACAGAAACACTACAACCTCGTTCCTATTTTTAAGCACTGTTTTACAAAGAGAACACTAAAGCAGGTACAGAGAGATTACATAATATGGCATGGTCACACAGCTAGTAAGTGACAGAGGCAAAATTCAAACCCAGGAAGTCTTGCTCTATAGCCCCTGCTCTTCAATACTACTCCATCTTGGCTCTCTGAATAAAAGTTATATCATTTTATGTCAGTCAACAATTATTTACCAATATTTACCATGTGTCCATAAGACATACATTATCAAAGGAAGTTTTCTATTATGTCAAGGGGTTAAAAAATGAATAGGAACTTACTAAAAAAGGCACACGCAAAAAAAAATATATAAAATGCAAGTCAGAAGGTTTATAATAGGAACATTGGGAAAGGAAGGATTGCTTTGATTAAGAGGCATTCGAGTTGGTTTAAAAGAAGTGATGTTCTCATTAGGATAAGCTTGCAGGGAAGATATACAGTGGATGATAAAACCTAAAAGGTAGGTTTAGGCAAGAATGTGTAGAACTTAGAATGCCACCCAAGGAGTTTTGCCATTAGCCTTCAAAGAGTTTTGAGCAAGTAAAGTAGCATTCTAATGATTGCATTAGGTCCAAAATGATAGCAGCATGAAAAACAAATTAAAGATGGTTTATTGGAGGGGAACAGGGATAGTTCAGTGGTTGAGTGGCTGCTTCCCATATAACAGGTCCCAGGTTCAAACCCTGGTGCCTCCTAAAAAACAAAACAAAACAAAACTAAAAAGGTGTATTGGTTTTGGGTGGATGTCAGTAAATTGAGATTGCATCAAGATGGCAGATTACCAGGTATGTCCATCATTCCCTTCTTAAATCTTCAAAAAAAAACCGGAGCTTTATTTTGTTTTGTTTTTAAGAGTAAATCTCCCAACAGTGCTGGAAAACTAGTGTGCTGTATCATAAACTTCAAAAGATAAAAAGCAAACAGGATTGGACTGTTAAGGAAAACCACACTCTAAAGCATGTAGGAGAGGACTGTTTCAGAAGAAGAGGGATAGGGGTTGGGGTTTCTGGTTGTGTTCCAAATCAGACACTGAGGGACCTGAGGCCATCAGAAGAGTGAGCAATTGGAAAATTGCACGAAGAGCAGCAGTGCAAATTAGCTCCTTCCCGTTTCCTTGCAAATGTTAAACAGAAGGCAGCTGATTCACAATCAAAGGCAGTGAATTGGAGCTTTATCTAGAGAGGCAATGTATTGCCTAGATAGCTAGTGAGGCCTAGGAAAGAAAAGCAACCAGAACATCCCACCTAGCAGCATGTCCCTGACATCTATGACAGGTGAACTGAGAATTCCAAAAAGATAAACAGTCAGGAAATATCAAACATTTGAAGTAAACCAGTACCATTAAAGAAGATGCCAAACTCAACAAGTAGAATCAACACCTAAGGAAATTAAATTAATACAGCTAACAAAAAGAGACTTTAAAATAAGTTAGGCAGGGAAGTGGATTTGGCCCAATGGATAGGGCATATACCTACCGCATGGGAGGTCCAAGGTTCAAACCCAGGGCCTCCCGACCCATGTGACGAGCTGGCCCACACGCAGTGCTGATGCGCTCAAGGAGTGCCGTGCCATGCAGGGGTGTCCCCGTGTAGGGGAGCCCCACATGCAAGGAGTGCACCCCATAAGGAGAGCCACCCAGCATGAAAAAAGTGCAGCCTGCCTAAGAATGGTGCCGTGCACATGGGGAGCTGATGCAGCAAGATGGCACAACAAAAAGCGACACAGGTTCCGGGTGCCGCTGACAAGAATACAAGCAAAACACAGAAGAACACACAGCATATGGACACAGAGAGCAGACAACTGGGAGGGGGCAGGGAAGGGGAGAGAAATAAATAATTTTTAAAAAAGGACATGAACACATTAAAATAAATAAATAAATAAGTTAGGCAA
This sequence comes from Dasypus novemcinctus, assembly GCF_030445035.2. NCBI lineage: Eukaryota > Metazoa > Chordata > Mammalia > Cingulata > Dasypodidae > Dasypus > Dasypus novemcinctus. The sequence continues at coordinate 47,282,190 of NC_080685.1, read as the reverse complement.
TATCTTCAGGTAGTCTTTAAGAGAATACTGGATCCATGAATAAAAATAGTTACTGAAAATTTAAATATAATTATTGACACTTTAAAAATACTTTTAAATTAGAAGAATGATACAGTAGGCCCAATTGAAAAGAAATTAACGAGTTGACAAATTAAATGGAGGTATTATCTGAGAACATAGCACAAAGAGACAATGACAACTGGATGAAAAGTATAAAGGAAAAAAGAGAGGAAAGGTAGAACCAGAAGTTTCAATATACATCTCAGAAATAGCTCAAGAAAAGATAAATTGGAGTAGGGGAGATAATATAAGAAATAATAGAATTTAACTGATGATATATATATATATTGTGTATGGAGCAAAATGGTAAATGGCCAGTGCCTGGACACATCATCATATTTCAGAACACCAAAGATAAAGAGATAATTTTTTTTTCTAGAAAGAAAAAAAATTACCTGAAAAGAATAGTAATCAGATTTCAGTACTCTGCAATACCATATTTACCATATTATATATATATATATTGCACGCATGCAGTGGATGCTGTGGAGGGCCCCTCAGGTTCCTCTCTGCCCTTCAGGACTGAAGCCCTCATTCCCTACCTGCTTGGAGTGTGGGCAGCTAACAGTAATCCATTGAGCCTCTCTCGAAGAATTGCTGTCTGTTAGAGAAGGTCATCTTGTCCAACCAAGGTAATGTCCCTGTCCCTGGAGCATCCTACAATCCAGTAACTTGTCAATATAGGGATATAAAGGTCTAACCCCTTTGCCTCAGTTTAGGACAACCCTGAAGGGCATCCCAGCATCAGAACTTTCTAAAGGATATCCTAAAGTCTCTGTTGTTACTGTGCTGCCATTCAACTTCTCCCTCTCCCCCCGTGTAGATCCTGAGGCCAGCCACCTCCTAGTAAACTTCTTGCTTGCAAACCTTTATCTGAGTTGGTTTCCCAGAGAATGTAATTTGTCACAATATTGTTTTCCAACACCCAAAGGACACTCACTAAAATTAAGTATGTATGAGGATACAAAGAAAATCTCAACCAATTCCTTAAAATAAGGACCAGAGACCACATTCTCTGACTAGAGTAAAATATGATCAGACTTTGACAATAACCCTCAGCAACCCCTGACCCCCCAAATTTGTATTCATCCCTACTCACAAACACGTTAGCATCTCTGTAGAATTCAAGTGCTGTGCATGTAGCAAGCACTTCCATAGAAATAATATCTTAATGATTATTGTGAGGGCCACATAAAATTTAATAGATAGAGAATAGTTTCTTATGAAACAGCTAACCAAATTGAGTCATTTTGAAGCATTTTATTTTTCCTACCTGAAATCATAAGAAAAGGAAAATGAGTGCCCACCTTTCATAATTTTATAAAGTACATCTTATTTCACAAAATGTCAGCTTACCACCATGTAGAGTAGCTGTTTAATATTGGGTACCTAATTCCTAGGAAAGTTATGGGGAATAGAATGAAAATAATGAATATGAAATAAGAAAATTTGAAAGCATACTTATTTTTTTAGTTTATCAAAATGTTTTTCCTGAACTTAATTCATGTACTCTTGATGTTTGATGGAAACCTTAAAGTTAAGACTTGAATGATTAAAATTTACAGCATTTTTGTCTTCCACCTGGTCTAGACCATGTTTATACCTTAAAATTGATTATTACCAATAAATGCAACCCTTTCTCCTTCCTTACTTTCAGTAATCTCAATTTCAAGATTCTAATTCTTAACTTCCCAGCTTACTCACTCTAATACATCAATCTAAATAATCTTTCCATTAGGAGCTCTAATCCATTGATTACCTTTTCCCTGTCTCTCCCCACTCTACTTTGATTCTCTCACTTCCCTTCTTACCCATTTAAAAGTATTTTTGCCCATTGGTATCATTCCCTTGCATATACTCTCAATTCCCTTTCCCCTCTCTTATTTTGCTGTGTATTCTTATTAAAACCTCCAACTCTGATTAAATTCAACTCTTCACCTAATCTTTGCCTGTGCCTGACCCTTTCTATGGCAGCTGAATGTGCTGGCAAAGACCAAATAACTGTGCTTCATGATCTCTCTGTATATTCGTGAACACTAACCCCAAGTGGGCCTTAATTGCTCAACAATCATATTGTACTTCCCTAGTCCATTCAATCTTCTGTTCTCCTAAGATGTATTTCTTATCTTCCTTTCTCTCCTGAGATCCCGTATAGTCCTCCTTTATCTGTACTCTCAACTGATGACAATCTTGCTGTCTTCTTCATTGGAAAATAGAATCAATTGAAAGAGAACTTCTAGAGGAATCTTTCCAGGGAGATGTAAATGTTCTATGTCTTGTATAAGGTGGTTATTACATGGGTGTATACATTTGACCAAGTTCATGGGACAGTATACTAAAATTAATACATATGATTGCATGTAAGTTATCTTAATAAAGAAATAAAAATGAAAAACTTCCCTAAGTTCCCACTACCACATATACCCATCTACCTGCAACTGAGCCTATTTACTTGGTCTACTCTCTTGATGAAATTCCTGGTATCCTTTATAAGGCCAACTCCTCTGCTTACCCACTTGATTTCATCTCTTCAGCAGTTTTCTCTTTTCCCCGTTGCTTCTTCAATTTTTCCCTTTGTTGGATCATTCCCATCATTTGTAAACAATATGACTCCCCAAAACTCTCCTGATCCCACTTCTCTTTCCAGTTACTGCTCCATTCTTCTCCTCCTCTATATAATGTAACACCTCAAAATAGTTTCCCGTACTCACGTTATCCAATTTGTCCTCTCCCGTTCTTTTTTATTTTTTTTATCTCTCTCTCCTCCTCCCCCCCTCTTTGTCTGCTGTCTGTGTCCATTTGCTGTGTGTTCTTCTGTGTCCTCTTGCGTTCTTGTCAGTGGCACCGGGAATCTGTATCTCTTTCTGTTTCATCATTTTGCTGCATCAGCTCTCTGTGTGTGTGGCACCACTCCTGGGCAGGCTGTGCTTTTTTTTGCTTGGGGCAGCTCTCCTTGCAGGGGAACATTCCTTGCATGTGGGGTTCCCCTATGCAGGAGACACCCTTGCATGACACAGCACTCCTTGCATACATCAGCACTGCGCATGGGCCAGCTCACCACACGGGTCAGGATGCCGTGGGTTTGAACCCTGGGCCTCCCATATGGTAGGCAAACGCTTTTATCAGTTGAGCCAAATCCACTTCCCTCCTATTCTCTCTTGAAACCACAATAAATCAGGTTTTGCACCCACTGCTTCTCTGAAACTGGCTGTTGTTAAGAATATCAGTGACTCCATATTGATAAACCTAATGCTGAATTTTCTATTTTCATCCTATTTGGCTTAACAGCAGCATTTGACACTGTTGATAACTCCCTTGTCCTTGAAATTTTTCTTCACCTATCTTTCAGGAAATAACTTTCCTGAATTTTTTTCTTTCCTAGCTGTCCATACCTCCACAGTCTCCTTTGCTTATCTTTCCTCATCTTCTTAACCTTTTAATGATGTAGTGCCCCTGGGCCACCTCTTCCTTGGTGATCTCTTCTAGTTCATAGTTTTAAATACTCTGTACATGTTATTGACTTCCATTGTCATCTGCAGCATGGAAGACTCCCTTGAACTCTCAACTCATAGCCAACTATGTATTTAATATTGCCACTTAGATATTACTCAAATGTAGTGTGTTCAAAACCAAACTTCTCAGGACTTGTCCTGCCAGATGAAGATGTACTATAGAGTTTTAATAATTAATACAGTATTTAGATGTGAGAATAGGCAATTAGTCCAGTGGAACTGAATAGAAAACTGAGAAAGACTCACACATACATGGAAACCTTACATAGAACAGAACTATCATTGGAGTTCAATGGGGAAAGAGGAAAGATGTTCAATATATAGTCCTAGGACAATTAAATATCCATAAGGAAAACATTAAAATGGATCTGTATCTCACATCATGGACAAAAATTAATTCTGTATTAAATAAGCCCATATCCATAAGGTCCAGGACTTAAATATAAGACAAAACTTTAAAAAAAATTTGAAGACAACAGAGAAGAATATCTTTATGACTTGTGGAAGGGAAGAATTCCTTAAGAAACAAAAAGCACAAATCATAAATGAAAAAAAAACTTTAATTTTATCAAAATTAAGTAGTTCTGTTCATCAAAAAACATGCTAAACAAAACTCAAAGACAAGTTATATACTGGGAGAAGGTATTTGCATCATACATAAATGACAAATAATTAGTGTCAGTATATATTAAGAATGACAATCAAAAAGAAAAGGAATAACCCAATGGAAGAATAGAGAATAATCAAGAATAAGTTTTTTACAGAAGAGAATATGTGAAAAGACACTCAACTTCTTTAGTGATCAAGGAAATGTAAACTGAGAACAACACAGTATACCACTTCACACCATCAGAATGGCAAAATTAAAGTCAAGCCAATATCAAATGTTGGCTTCAGTGTGGATACTGGAAATTCTTATACAATGATGGTTGAGGGTAAATTGTTAAAACCACTTAAGAAAATAAACCACTTCACAGTTACTGGTAATATTATTTTAATTCAGCTTAATAGTGGATATATAGGTATTTGTTTCATTATTCCTTAAAGCACAATCTATTTCAAAATTAAAATAGGATTTAAATTTTTTTTTAATTAGAAAGACTAAGTAGATCATTTATACTCTCATATTTATTTTCTGATATCATTTTGTTTCTTTTATTCAGATTTTGAGTTATTAACCATTTATTCCCCTTAAAGGGGAAAGAATTATATCCTAACTTATATCCTAAGCTGATACAATTATAGCATTTAAAAAAAATAAATTTTATTGATATATTTTAATAAAGCATACAATTCACCCAAAGTGTCCAATCAGTGTATTTGGTATAATCACAAAGTTGAACAGTTTGTAAGTAGTTAATTTTAAATCAAGTTGCTTTGATCTCTACTATCTCTATAAAATAAATGTTTTTCACAGTGATGATCTGGGCTAATATTTTGTGTGAGTCCCATAATCTGTTGATGAAAAGAAATGTAATTATTGATTGCCCTCTGATATAGATTACAATGGACTTTACATAGGGCCCCAGAGAAAGCCGAATGAGTAAACTGAAATTTTGCAGTGCGAAAAGTTTTCATACATTCATGCTATTTTCAGGAAAAAGCAGCACCATCAGCATAGACCTGTATTTTTGGAAATAATATAATTCTGGTATTTCATACAGCTGGTGATTTTCTTATTAGGACCATAAGACTGACTTTAATTTTATGTGTATGTATATTTAATAGGAAATTGCCCGGCATTTACGCCCTGGAACCCTCAGAGCAATCTTTGGTAAAACTAAGATCCAAAATGCTGTTCACTGTACTGATCTTCCTGAGGATGGCCTCTTAGAGGTAAGATAAAGTAGGGTAAACATCCTATTAAATATTTCAAGCTCATAAATAATCTCAGCAGTTTCCATGTTTAAGAAGCCTGTTAATGTTCTTGGTTTATACTGTTGCTTGGCTAACTGACAACTAAGTCTGCAACTTTTAAAGACCAAGTTTTCAACAAGTCTGTAGATGCTGTATATAATTAGGTAGTCAAACAATTAAGATATTTCTCTGTGATTGGTATATATTATTGTTTAAAGATCATTTAAAAAGAAAAAAGCTGTAGCTTTAAATAATTATGTGAAATTTGTTTTTAAATCAGGTAGAAATACCATTACCATAGGTAGCTGATCATGGAAATCTTCCACTGAAATTAAAACATTCAAACTACCATTGATGATAATTTTTATCGACCAGGTGCTACCATGATAAATGCTTTGTGTAAATTATTTATTTTAATCTCCACAGTAACTCTAACAGACTGGTATTATTATATCTGTTTTCTCAGGAAAATGAAATTGACATGCAGAGAAGTAACATTTGCAAATCAAATAGCTAATAAGGGAGAAAGCCATATTTTGACCCCTCCTCTATTTAGTTAACATAAAATAAGGAACAATGAAAGAATACTAAGAAAATATAAGTGAATATTGTTCTGATTTTGAAAGTCCTAAGCCAAAACCAAAGAAAGAAATCTTAATGAAAAGACTGAATTTTTTATCTTAAGTTTTTTAAATGTTTATGTCAAAGGAACTAAATGAAACTGAAAGACAAATGATGAATTTAAATGATTAAGTATAAATGACAGAAAAATGGTATCCTTATATATAAAGAATAATTTTAATGAATATCATTTATGTTTTATGTGGTCAAATATATCAGTAGTCATTTTTGATAATCTTTATCTTGAAGTCATACATATAAAAGTCTTCCTCAAACATTTTACTTTCATTTTCTTACCTTTCTTACATTTGAAATGTTCAGTTCACCTGGATTATTTGCTTTTTGGTATGAGGTCTGTATCTAGCCAGCTGTCATATCATTGTTTATTAAAGTCTTTCATCTCTTCATTGTTATTTCTATTTATTAAATATTTATATATATCTGTGCCTGTTTCTGAATTGTCTATTCTATCCCATTTGTCTATGCCAGCAAAATACTTTTTTAAATAATGGATTAGATTGTAGTTCATTGATATTTTGCCAGAGTTTTCACCTATTTTATAAATATTCTCTTCACCTATAGTTTAGGATCTATAGACTAGGTTTGAATAGAGACTGTTAATTCAGCGAGACTGAAATATGAATACCATGAAATCTGTGCCCATTTAAAAAATAGTTCCCAAGGTATGCTTGTGATTTTACACAATTTGAAATAGATTACTAATGGCCTGTGGTTTGCAAAACCATTTACTAAGTAATTAAAATCTTTCTGACCTAACTGCATCAGAGATTTCATTGCAAATTAATGACTGTGCAGTTTAGAAAATTAATCAAAAACCAGAAGTTTGGAACTCCAACATCTTTTTCTAATGTGGCTGATGATACTTGAATAAGTAACTTTTCCTTTTCCTGCTTCACTTCAATGAAATGGAATGGAGAATCCTGATATAGCCTCTTAGTTAGGGATTAACTATTTATAGATTGTTAAATGGGAAAGTTTATAAAGACACTTAAATAAAGGCCAAAAGAGTTATCTATTCATAAATTGAAATCGAAATTCAGAGTGACACAACACAAGCTGTCTGATCAGGGAAGCACTTTGTACTTAAGATCTGCTATCATTAAGTGAACATCTTTTAAATATAGTCTAACCATAAAATTTATTGCCCAATCCAGAATCCTTTCGAAAGGCAGCTCTAATCAGACAGGATGCTCGGACAATAGGCATCAACGGGAACTGTCACAGGCAAACTGGGATGTATGAATTAATATTATTATTGCAAGAAGGAAAAGAGGGTGGTATGTTATTTGTCCTTAATCTTTCCCTAATATGAGGTGTACTGAGCTATGTTGATTTGTGTCATATGTGTAGATCTTAGAAGGTATTATTTCAATGTATATTTTGTCATCATCCATTACTTCATTTATTTATTCTTACAGCAAGCAATTATAAAGCATGTTTTACTTGCCGACATTGTGATAGGGTTTCAAAATCAAATGAGACATTTTCCTTGTCCTCATAGAGCCCCCAGTAAATTTTAGATCTTAAGGATCTTTGCATGAATTTAGAAAATCTGCTTTCTTTGAGTGTTGCTAATGGAAACATAGTCTCTTTTGTGTTCATAGGAAAAAAAAATAGCCGTATGTATAGGATGAGACATTCTAGGATGTTATTTCACTGGCAATGTATCTCAATGTTGTGTAGCAACTATAAGGATCTTAAATTTATTTATGTTTTAAAGAAATCATTGGCAGAAAATTATTTAGCTCAACTAGTAATCAAAGAAATGCTCGATTTCTGCTAATGGTAAAAAAAAGTTTAAGTAATAATACCCACTGCTGGTAAGGACAGAGTAAAATGTATACCGTGATATTTTGGTGACAGCTTTGTGACAAAATGTATTGAAAGCCAGGGAATTTTTCATACAAATTTGAACTGTAATTTTACTTCTTAGGATCTAGTCAGGGGAGAAGGATAGTAGCAGGACTACAATGGAAAGTTATCTGCACAGATGTTCATTGAAGAAGTATCTAAAATGGGAAATAATATACATGTTTAGTGGTGCATCTGATGTTCTCTCCTCTGAGAAACCTTCCATGACACCTAAACTCTTCATTAGGGTCCTTCTCTGTGGTTTCATAGCACTTTGCTTCCCTCTACATGGTATAGTAGCCCACAGTCAAAATAGCTCTAGGTACTCTTAGGCAAGTTATTCCTTCCTCTTTCTCTAGATTTTCTCATTCTGTAAAATGAGGATAAGAGCAGTACCTGCCCTATAGGATAACATAGTACCTAGCACATGATAATTGCTCAATATATGGTAGCAATTATAATTATAGCACATTATCTCTTTGCTTGTCTCTTTTCCCTACAAGACTGTGACTACTCAAAGGGAAGAGATTCTTTTCCCTAGTAGATACAAGCTCTTCAATAAATGGTTTTTGAAGGAAAGATGGGAAGAGTTTGGTTAAATAAATTTGAAGAAGTAGGTACTTTTTTTCTTGTTGTTAAGGATGATAATGAAGACATTCTAGCAATGGCTCCTAACCTTGGTTTCACATTAGAATCACCTAAGCAGCTTGTAAAATACTGATGCCCAGTGCCACCCCCAAAGATTCCTTTTTGTTTTTTCTTTTGAAACAATTTCAAACTTACAGAAAAGTTGCAGGTGCAGTACAAAAATTTTTTTCCTAATCATTTGATAGTAAGTTGCCAAAATAATGCCAACACTCCTAAATATTTTAGTGTGTATTTTTAATTAAGAAAGTAGCATTTTCTTACATAACCACAGTACAATCATCCAAATTAGAAAATTAACATTGATATTTATTCCTGACATCTAATCCTCGGACCACATTCAAGTTTTCCAAATTGTTCCAATAATGTTCTTTAATATCAAAAGGATTTCATGCATTGCATTTGTTTGTCTCTTTAGTCTCTTTCAATCTAGAACAGTTTCTCAGTTTTTCCATGACTCTTGTGACTTTGATGCTGTATTAGTCAGGGTTTGCTAGGGAAACAGAATCAACAAGAGATATCTGTCTATAGTAAGAGATTTATCAGTCTTTCATGTACTCTTGGGGATGCACAAGTTCAGGTTCCGCAGGCAGACTGCAACCAGGACCTCTGATGAAAGTCCAGTGAAGATTTTTGACGAGTTCTGAGAGACTTTGCCTGTCCAAAGACAAGCTGGAAAATTCTCAATAAATGCTGGAATCACTTCCCCTTTTAAGAGATTCAACCGATTGGGTTAAGCGTCACTCATTGCTGATGGCAATCTCCCTGATTGGTGTAATTATAACCAGCTATCTATGATTTACCACTGCAGTAAAGTCAATGGTGACTAAAGTCCATAAATGCCCTTGTATTACAGTTAGCCCAGTGCTTGCTTGACCAAAGAACTGGGTACAATTACCTGGCTGAGTTGATAAAATAACCTAACCATCACAGAGCCTTCAAAGAAACCAAGCAGAGATTCTGGTTTAATTGATCCATTTATTTCTCTGCTCATCAGAAACTTCTCTGAATGGCTTTTATCTGTAGTTCTAAGATACTGGCAAATTCATTTTTCTGTATGGCATATATTGTTCATATAAAGTCATTTTTGGCTCTCTGTTGTCCCTGAAAATGAGTTGGGCTTTGATTTTTTAGCTCAACATTGTCTATTCCTCCCCTCCACTCCACTTCATTAATCCCTCCCTTTCTCATGTTACTGGTGACACCTCTAAGGGCTCGTTTTATTTTTTCCTTACTTTATAGTCCTGAGGGATTCATTGAAAAATTTTCTTCTTTTCTGTCTTTTGCCTTACCCCTATAGTCTGTTCTCAGGATTTTTCTTTCTGATTTTCTCCAACAGGAGCATCCAAAACTTTGTATGTACTGAAATTGAAATTCTCAAAGTTACTGAATGGGTATGGTAAAAAATTCAAGTATAGCTTTAAACTTTGAATTCTGTACAAAAAAAATGATAAAATAGTCATTCATTCAGTTATATATCTAAAACAGTTTTTTTAAACTAAAATCACTGCACTGAGGATACAGCAATAATCAGAACATATGTAGCCTCTGCCTTCGTGGAGCTTACCTTCTAGGAGATGGTATTTATTGTCATTTTTTAAAAGAATGGTAGAACTATGGATTATTCCTCTATTTTTCTTTTCCAAACTTTCTGTAATTTGGTTATATCACTTTTATGATCATAAAATAAAAATTGAAGAAGCATCTAAAAGTCATTTTATATATCCTACACTTTGTATATTTAAACAGTTGAATTTGAACAGTTGCTCAGATTTTTAAAAATCTGAATTTAAATATATAAGTACTTCTGCATGGACAGATTCTTATTCTTGTACATGCTGGAAAATAAAATGAATGAATCAAGGATTAATCAGAAATAAACCTAGATGTAAGGTGACTAAAATGGCTGGACAGGTCCAGATTTCTTGGCCATGATTAGTTCAGGCTTTTGCACCTGACACTCATAATTTATCTTTAGTTTTAGTTTCTATCTTAAAGGAAGAGTTATGATTTTTTACAAGTACAATGTCAAAGAGGGAACAACTTGTACAAAGGCAAAAGTGAGCGGCTTTCTCTTGTAGATCTAAAAATAATTTAATAAGGCTGGGGCTTTGACCATGAGTGGGAAATGGCAATAGACAAGGCTGAAAAAAGTCAGCAGGGGCCTTGTAAAGTCCTCTTAAGACATTTGAACTTTATCCAGAAGGCAATAGGGATCCAAATAAATGTTTTACCCAAGGGAGTAGTACCATCATGTCTGTCTAAAGGTCATTCTGGCTGCAATGTGGAAAATTGATCAAAGTGGGCAAGTCTGGAGATAGAAAAACCAGGAAGAAGGCTGTTGAGGTAATTCAGTGGGAAAAGCTGGTAGCCTGAATGGGTGTGGCAATAGGGGTAGCCAGAAGCAGTAAGCTGCACGAGACTGTGGGGTAGAACTGAAACCTTCAGAGACTAATTGGAAGTGGAGGATAACCTATGGGAATGAGTCGAGGGAGACTGCTAGTACAGGTTGAAAATTCTTTATCTGCAATATCACAATCTAAAAAGGCCTGAAAACCAAAGGTTTTATTCATAAATTTGATGGCCAAAGCTGACCTAAACTTACATAAGGCTATGTGTAGTTTTTTATTTAACACACTTGGTATAATTACACTGCTTCACAATACTAGTGTATTAGATTATGAGACTACCCAGACCCCTTGGGGCATTATATATATATATATATAATAGTATGCTTCTGAATTCCAAAACACCTCTGACACCAAGGATTTCAAATAAGGAATCATGGGGATTGTTTGAAACAGTCTCCATAGAGAGAGAACTGATCATAGACTATAGATTGCAGATAGTATTTAGAATTCACTTATTTGAACGATTACATGTTTCACAGTTTTATTATTTTTCTGGTGAAAAGCTGGATTGACCCAGTGTTGGGTCAATGGGTGCAGTGAGGAAAGATAATTGAGGATGTTAGCAAGAGTGGTTGTAATAAATAAGGAAAGACATAATAAATGGAGTTGGAAGATGAGCGAAGGGGATGGAGATCTTTCTGAGGCTGACAGGTAAGGGTTCCTGGAATAACAGGGAGCTGAAAAGAAGAGGCTGTGATCAGAGTAGCAAGTCTAAATTTAAGATTTCAGAGTCAAAGCCTTTCATGGTGATGATAAAGTTCAGGATATGGCTATGGGAGAGGAAGCCAGAGTAGTGTAGAGGTCAATATGTAAGAAAATGAGCAGCCTTCAACTGAGTGCTCCAAGGAAGCCATGCTGTTGGGGATATTCAGGTTTTGTTTACAGCAAAGAGGCTTTAGTGAAGAGGTTCAAGTTCCAAGAGAGTTTGCTTTAGTACTGAGATTAGCGGGAGCAAGAGGAATACTGGAAGATTGGGCTAAGGAAGAGTCCCAGAGCCATGTAGTAGCAGGAAGGAAGAAAATAGGCAAGTACAATGGCCTTCATCTAGAGTGTGGGGTGTTAAAAGTTAAGGATTGTATTTCTGCTCACTAGTAATAGTGACCCTCAAAATAATGTCTTTAAAAATCCGGACTTTTATATATTTTTTGCCATTTACTTAACAGTCTGACAGTAGGTAGTCTCAAGCCGGTATGGAAGCTCCACAATACCATCAAGAACCCAGGCTCCTCTGTTCCTCTCAGCCATCCTCAGTTCATGCTTTTTGCCTTGTAGTCCCAGGATGGTTGTTAGAGTTGCAGTTATCCCTTGTCTTCCAGGAATGAAGAAGGCAAAGAGCAAAAGGTGAAGAATGCCAGCTGAGGCAGTGCTCCCTTACCCATTCCCCCCACCACCACTATTAAGGAACTTTTTCAGAAGCTTCAGCAGACAGCTACTTAAAATTTATTGATTGGGATTTAGTCCCATGGCCACTCTGTTCTTTGAGGTGAAGCTGGTAAATGTAGTTCTCTTAGTTGAGAACATTACTACCTCTAACAAATCAATATTCTGATAGAAGTAAGGAAAGGAGACTGGATATTGAAGACATCAAGAGCAGTGTCTGCCATAGGTGGCCAACAAGGTTACAGGGTATTTTGCTAACTACCAGGTTTCCAATAGAATTAGCCCCAGGAATTCCCTAGTGCAGTGGTTCCCAAGTGCTCTCTCTGGATCAGCAGCATCTGCATTACTTGAAGATTTAGTGGAACTACGCCAGAGCTAGTGAATCAGAAACTCTGGAGGTAGGGCCTGGGAATCTGTGCTTTAATAATCCTACGCTCCTAACCACCACCACCCCCTCAAATAATTCTAATGCCTCTAAGGTTTGAACATCAAACAATGATTCCTAGTCAATAGAGTGCATCAAAATCACCTGTGGGAGTTGTTGAACCTACATAAGTTTGAAGTTATTCTGTTGTGGTACAGTAGGTTTGGGATGGGTCTCTTGTGTAATTTTTTTTAACGTTTCAGGTAATTCCAATGTAGTTAAGAATCCAGCTGTCATTTGAAACTACAGCCCTAGTTAATGACGGCACACTCAGACTATTTTTAAAGAAGTAGGCCTTGGTTCTGCTTTTGAAGAAAACCTAGACAGTATGAGGAAGCTAGCAAAGGGATTATTTTGCTTTTAGGACTCATTCAGAGTTAGAAACAGCAACATCTGGAATTGAGGGGATCTCTATTCTCAATGGATTCACCACCTCTCCAAGGGAGTCTTATTCTCTGCAATATGGGAAAATAGAATATGACCTGGGTTGATAACCTGGACTCCATGGGGGAAGTCCAAGTGTTGAGGCTGCTATGATGCCCTTCTGGGAATGATTAGAGGCCCATTGTGTTCATGGGTATTGCATGCATACTGAGGCTAACAAGGATAGAGGTTCTGGTTCTCTCACTTTCTATAGGTGCTTATCTGTTACCGCCTCTCTCCACCCCTCCTCCCCTTTCAGCCCCCGCCGCCCTTCCCGCCAGTCCCGCCCATATTGCCAACCTACAATCTGCCCTCTTCCCCAGTAACTGCTTACCTCAGGTCTATCCATCAGCTTCAGCCTGTCCACAGCCGCCCCTTAGCCAACCCTCCCTTCATCACGCCCCTCCCTCTACCCAACCCTATATAACTAAGTGTACTTCCGCAATAAAGCAGACCTGTTCTTGCGCTCAAGCGGTCTCTGTGGTTTTTCCCCAACCGCGCGTCCCCCACGCCTGGAGAACCGGTGCTCCCTCTTGGGGCACCCCCCGCCGGCTGATCGGCAGGAGCAAGCCCCCCCGACTCTTGGGCCTGAGCGAGGACGAAACCCCCACGCTCTGCAACAACTGGCGCCCAACGTGGCGGCTCCTCCCCCGGCCCCTCTCTGCTGCTGCTGCTGCTGCTGTGATCGTCCTCCTCTCCAGGTAGGGACCCCTCGCCCGGACGAGCCCCAAGGGACCCCTCGCCGTCGTCCCGTCCCTATCCTGTCATGGGCGCCTCTTTGTCATTGCGTCAGGCGCCGCAAGTCAGGGCCCTCGCTGTCCTGCTCGATGCCAATGGAGTCCGTGTCTCCTTGTGGCAGCTCCAAAAGTACTGGGATCTCTTGCTCCCCTTTAATCCGTGGCTCGCCACCTGCCAACTCTGGAGCCCGGACACATACTCGCGACTCATAGATCGAGTCACCTCCGCCATGGAGCACGAGAAACTCACCTTCCCAGCAGGCCTCTTACCCGTTCTCGTGGCCATTCGCGCCTGTCTCCTTGGCGCTCCGACCGAAGCCGTTTATGAAGCTTCTCCCAAACGGCCTCTAGACTGTGATCCCGATGAGCCCGCCGACACTGACTCTCTGTCTGACCAACTTGCTGCTGCTCTTGAGCGCAAACCTCCCCGCCCGAGCTCCCCGCAGCAGACAGAAACCACTCCTGCCGCTCCCCAAGATGGCGGACTTCCGCCTTCTTCCCCCACTTCTGCCCAAGATGGCACACATCCGGCTTCTTCTCCGCCGGTGTCCTCCTCCTCCCGCCTCTACCCGCCTCTTCCTGCCCAGTTAGCATCCGGTTCGGGCCCGGAAGCTGCATGGTCGCCATCTTCCGCTAAACCGGATGCGCCCCTCGCGCCATTTTGTCCGCTGCCGGATATGGCTGCTCCGCCATCTTGGCCGGCACCCGGAAGAGTCCCGCCGCCATCTTGTTGCCGCCCGGAAGCCGCTAAGCCGCCATTTTCTCACCCATGTTCCGCTTATCCCTTGCCGCCGCAGTACGGCAATAGCCCTTCACCTGCCTTGGCTGCTCCATCAGTCCCCGGTGCCACGTCTTCTCAAACCCCCCAGCTGTATCCGCTGAATCCGCAGCCCACGCCGCAGCGACCCCAAACTTGGCTACCCTTTACAGCGGAAGAGCTCAGGACCCTCCGCAAAGCTGTAAAGGAAGACGGAATTGGCAGCCCTTATGCGCAGCAACTACTTGAGGAGTTGGGGACCCAACTCGTTCTCCCATATGACTGGATTGCACTAGCCCGTGCCATCCTGACACCGGGTCAATTTATTGAATGGCGCACCCATTACCAAGCGGCTGTTGACCGGCAAATCGTGGAGAATGCCCAAGCTGGCGTCCTCGATCCCTCCGATGCATACACGGGGACCAACAATTATGCAGACCCTCGTTCTTACCTCCAAATTGACCCAGGGTTTTGGCACCGGGTAAAAGTCCTCGTCCAGCGGTCTTTCTCTCTAGTCTCCACCAAGCAGCCCACCAAGCTCGCGCAACTGCTCCAAGACTCTAACGAGACTTTCCCAGCATTTGTCGCCTGCGTCCTGGAAGCTTGCCAGCGGAAAATTTCTAGCGAGGACGCCCAGTTTGTGCTGGCCAAATAACTTATCATAGACGGATGCCTTGCGCCATTCCGAGCCGTAGTCCTCCCCATACGCGATAAAGCTCTGCACGAGTGGGTCCTTGCTTGCCGCGATGTCGACCCGCAAGTCAAAACGCTCACCGCTGCCTTTGCGTCTGCCATGGCTGTTTCGTCCACCTCCACTTCCGTCTGCTTTCGATGCGGCCAGCCCGGCCATTTTGTCCGCGAGTGCTCTCAGCCAGGCCCAGCGCCTCGCTCCGACCTGCCGTCGCGGCGACCAAGGGGCCCTTCTACGCCATGTCCGCATTGTGGGAAAGGATATCACTGGGCCCGTGACTGCCGTTCTGCTCAAAGTCCTCAGCAGCCTTTAAACTCCCAGCAGGGCAGGCCTCAGCCCCTCCCCCAAGAGGCCTCCAGAAGAGTTCCCAAGCCATAATGTGGACAATGCCCATCACGCACCGCCAGAGACCCTCATTAGAGCTTAAAATCGATGGGCAATGGCTCGATGGGCTCCTGGATTCCGGCGCTGAAGTCTCCTGTGTTCCCTTCGAAGTCGCTGCGTTCAATCACTGGCCCCTAGAAACCGGCCCTCAAGTCATCGGTGCCATGGGAGCTGCTACCTCCTGGAAAACGTCCCAGCCACTGCATTGGAGCAACCGGGAAGGCCATGAAGGCCAAATTCGCCCACTCGTCCTTTCGTCTGTCCAGACCATCTTGTGGGGAAGAGATGTCCTCAGCCAGTTAAAAGCCCGAATTACCACAGAGGCCTTCTCAGCTGCGCTGCCCCCCCCCTACTAGGGGCCACTGCTCACATCTCAAGACCTGACCCTATTCCTCTGGAATGGGACACAGAGGAGCCCATCTGGGTCAAGCAGTGGCCCTTACCAACCCTTGGCTCCATCCCCCTCTGCCGTCGGTCCAAATCAGGTTCTCAATCCTCCACAGCCACGGCCTCCCTCTCCGTCCCGCTCCACCGCACCCTCTCCCTCACCTAGCACCCCTCGCTACTGCCTCCCTTAACTCCCACTACCCCAAGCCCCGCTTGCCCCCTACTCAGTACTCCAGCCCTCTCATTAACCTAATCAAAGCTTCCTACACCTCTCTAAACTCCTCTCACCCCAACCTCACCAAAAGCTGTTGGCTCTGCCTGTCCCCCTCTCTTCCTATATATGAACCCGTCGCCACAAACCTCACCTTCAGCGAATCCTCTGAAAATTCTCCTACCGGATGCAACTGGAACACTTCCTCTGTTCCCCTAACCTTCCAATCTGTTTCCTCCACAGGGCGCTGCGTTCATTCCCGCCAAGGTTCCCATCCTCTTATGCACGCCTGCTCTTACTACTCCTCTCCTAGCGCTTCCGCCAAATTCTTAATCCCCCACAACACCTCCCAGTGGCTTTGTACCTCCACGGGATTAACCCCCTGCCTCAACGTCGCCACCCTAAATGCCTCTAAGGAAACCTGCCTGCTTATTTTCCTTGCCCCACGAGTCCTTTTCCATGGAGACGACGAATTCTTTCTCTCTCTTCACGCCCGCCACCTCTCTCCCCACATTCAAAAAAGGGAGCCTGTTACTGCTGTCCTTACCGTCGCCACCCTTTTAGGTCTCGCTGGAGCAGGCACAGGGATCGCCGCCCTTGCTACGCAATCCGCCTCTCTCTCCTCCCTCCGGCAGGCGGTCGATCAAGATATTACCTATCTCCAAGAAGCTGTTGAGCATCTAAAAAACTCCCTTAACTCTCTCTCTGAGGTCGTTCTCCAGAACCGCCATGGCCTTGACCTCCTCCTGCTCAAAGAAGGGGGCCTCTGCGCCGCCCTTGGAGAAGAATGTTGTGTATACGCCAATACCACCGGCCTCGCAGAGGATAGCCTACAAAAGGTCCGCGAAGGCCTGGAGCGACGCCAAAGAGAACGCGACAACGCGAGCTACTCCTCCGCATTCTTCCACTCTCTCCTCCCGTACCTGCTCCCATTCCTAGGCCCCCTTATCATTATCCTTTTAGCCCTCACTGTGGGCCCCTGGGCCATTAGAAGGATAGTCCACCTTGCCAAAGACCAAGCCAATGCAGTGTTCAGCTCCTTTGTACAAGTCCACTACCAACGCCTCGCCACCTCTGAGTCCCCCCCCAGCCGTCCACCTCGCCCCTTCCGCCCGCACCACCTACTCCAGACCGCACGCCTATAGCTTCTTGTCTCCCTCCCCCCATTTTTCCCCAACTATTCCTCCCCATCGGACGGGGGGTCCGGGGACATCACGAGCCGTTTCACTGGCAAGGCTCAGCGCGCGCCAGGCGCCGGCGTGCGCCGACCCTAATGGCGGGCACATGCGTCCTGGCCAGATGCTATGTTGTCCGCTCACGACCAGCCGGTCCTCGTGGTCCCCCCCCCCACCCCTCGTCTTATCCCAGTGCCCGTCCCTATAACCTCCTTTTCCTCCTCCTCCTCCTCATAATCCTTGTCTTTGTTGCTGCGCACGCCGAGCCATTCACACCCACCGTGCGCGCCAAAACTTGTTGCTTCTATTTCCTTTTAAAACAAAAGGAGCAATTGTTACCGCCTCTCTCCACCCCTCCTCCCCTTTCAGCCCCCGCCGCCCTTCCCGCCAGTCCCGCCCATATTGCCAACCTACAATCTGCCCTCTTCCCCAGTAACTGCTTACCTCAGGTCTATCCATCAGCTTCAGCCTGTCCACAGCCGCCCCTTAGCCAACCCTCCCTTCATCACGCCCCTCCCTCTACCCAACCCTATATAACTAAGTGTACTTCCGCAATAAAGCAGACCTGTTCTTGCGCTCAAGCGGTCTCTGTGGTTTTTCCCCAACCGCGTGTCCCCCACGCCTGGAGAACCGGTGCTCCCTCTTGGGGCACCCCCCGCCGGCTGATCGGCAGGAGCAAGCCCCCCCGACTCTTGGGCCTGAGCGAGGACGAAACCCCCACGCTCTGCTACACTTATCAAATCGTTCATTATAGACACTAGGAAATAAATTTAGATTATTTTTGAAAGATTAGTTGAGGAATATCAATGAAAAATCTATGGCTGTGGAATCATTGGACTAAAAATGACCTTAAAGGGGCATTTACGAAAGTCATCCTCCTACCCATTCATGTCTGTCAAAACAGGCATAATTTTTAGGGCTTCTTGAGAAAATTTTACAACTTACCTTGGTATTTTGTAGTCCTCCCATTAAAGAAGTCTTGTTTATATGCAAGGCAAATCCCTTCTTTGTTCAGGGGACATTCATAAATATGGGTTTTCATCTTCTGCATTATAATCCCATTTGAATGTATTAAAGCATTTTACTTAAAATAGTTGTATGTGTGTGTGTGTGTTAGGACATAGGCTTGTGTCACATTTATTACATTATAGTTTCCTATTTTTTAAAGCCATATTTCATTTTAAATATTTGTCTTCCTGCCTCTCTTCCTCACAGGAATATAAGCAAACTAGAGACTGAGTTTTATTCCTAAGTACTATAACCACACCACCTCACACAAATGGCCATTTGGTTTGGTACGTGCTTGTTCAAAGAACAAACTATAAAAGGCATTAAAACCCATTCATAATCCCCCCTTGAAATATGCATCTGGATTGTTGCTGGTAATTTGGGAGAAGGTTATAGTTACAGAAAATAAACATAATCTCTTCTTATAATAAATGTAGCTGAGTTTAGGATACAAATGGGATTTTTCTCTTCCCATGTCTCTGTTCTTTTCTGTCTCCCATGTCTCATGAGGTGAGTAGAGAGGTGTGCATTGAGACAACTCCCCCTTATCTGTGCTGGGATAACTCAGACACCTCACAACTCAGATTCCCAAAGTCAAAATGAGCCCTCACCGTTTTTGATCTATTAAAATTCTTCTGGTCCTAATGTGCTCCCAGGCCACACAAGCACAGTGGTGGTATTTCCATTCTGCCTATTCTTACCTCTTCAGTGGACCTCAAGGTGAGACAGAGGGAGAGGTGCCTTTGTTCTAGCCAGTGTTTCTCCATCTGGCCTCTCATTCCCTAAGTGACAAATCCCAATGTGAAATAATTTTATCAAGTCTCCACTCATTTCCCCTTTGTAGGAAGTTTTTACCTCTGGGCTTTTCTAGCGGGTCCGATTTTCACAAAAACTGCTCTGTCTCTCATCTCTGTGCCCTGCAGACTAGGATAAGGCTCCAAGACACTACTGGTGCTAATTCCTTGGGTGTGCCAAGAGGCAGTGCCAGTTCTCCCATCCCTACTTAGTTTTCCACTTATATTCTTGCTCAGAATATTTTGAACTTTCATATCTACAGGAAGCTGTAATTCTTTCCTTGCTCTCAAGAAGGGGTTGTACTAAGAGGTTAGGTTCATGAGATTAGCCCTAGTGGGGTCTGGCAACATCTCTGCTCTTTTCTCTCATGTCTTACTGTCTGTCTGTTTTTTCTTTAGGAGGCACCGGAAACCGAACCCAGGACCTCCCATGTGGGAGGAGCTCGCTGCTTGAGCCACATTTGCTCCCCTACCTGAGTTTTATTATCACCGTCACAGGCAGTTCCAAACAATGTCAGTAAAAAAAAAAATACTGCCCCCTCCCCAGGTGGTCTACTCCTGCCAGCAATCCTTGGTTCTTCTGCTGTGGCAGGCTCCTTGGTGGCATCTGCTGTTCTCTTTCTTCTCTTCTGTTTCATTGATTTCAGCTTCTTACTTCTGTGGATTTATCTCTTTCTCTGTATTCATTCTGATACTAAAAGATTTCCTGATTAGGATTAAGTCCCATCCTGAATGATGAAGTAGCCTCATCGAAGGTCCTGTTTACAGTGGGTTTATACCCACAGGAATGGATTAGATTTAAGAACCTATTTTCTTGGGGTACATACAGCTTAAAACTACCACAGAAACATCTTTTCTAATCATCCAGCAAGAAGTCTTAAGGACCTGATGGTCTAAAATGAGACCATTTAGAAATATTCTTCTACTTCAGGTAATCTATTTCTACAGTTAAAAGTACAATTCTTTGGATGATATTTATCTCCTCCACTAAATTCTATCCCCAATGAAAACAGTGGCCTTGCATCTTTTGTTCATTGTTTAACCCCCAGTGCCTAGGCAATCAATATTTTCTTCTTATATAAATCCAATAATATTGATAGTAATGATAATAATAACAATGAACACTTACTTTATGCCAAGCCCAAGTACTTGGCCTACATTGTCAAGAAGCTGTACAGCTAGTAGTAAAAGATTCATCTGGGGAGCAGATGTGGCTGAAGCAGTTGAGCACCCATCTCCCACATGGGAGGTCTCAGGTTTGGTTCCTGGTATCTCTTAAAGAAAACAAACAACAAGCTGACAATGAACAAACAATGATCCTACAGACAAGGGAGCCAACTCAGAGGAGCTAATTGATAGAAAAAAAATGCATCTAGAACCAAACTACCTGGTTGAAGTCTAACTCTGCTGCTTAACTAGCTGTATAAATAAGCTGGTTAAAATTTTGTTCTTCAATTTCCTACCTATTAACATGGAGATAATAATAGTATTTATCTCAGAAGATAGTCACAAGAAGTAAATTGATCAATATATGCAAATATGAATAGGAAGTGCTCAATAAGTATTGTTGGTTATTGCCATTATCTTTGTCATTATTTTTGTGATCTTTATCTATTACCTCATTTGGTATTAGAAAATGAATATATTAGATAGAATCAAAGAAAGTGTTATAACATTTATGGTGTACCTGTTATGTGTCAGGCCTGTTAGGCTCTTTCACAAATGAGATCCCAGTTCAGTTAAAACTCATTAAGTATAATTTCACAATCAGAAGATGCTTAATTCTATTTTCACCATATATAAAGCATGTATAACCTGGCATCAAATAATACATTAAAAAAATACATAAAAGAGACTTTGCTTCTTTTACTATAACCATTTATTAGCAAACATCAGGTTATATTCCCTTGCAAGAAATCTAAAGGTCAGCCCCAGGGTAGCGTAACAATTAAACTTGGTCTTGGGTTTTCCTTTTCCAACCTTCTCCTCATCTTATAAACCTCATGAGTCATCTGGCAGTAAAATAAAACTCATGTATGGTTCACTCTTTGAGATTGAGAATAGATGTTTTATCTAGACAAGCAAAACTCCCCCTTTACCTACTATTTTATTAAAAACAAAGAGATCAAAATTCTGTTCTCACTTCACTGAGTAATGCTTGTCTCTTTTTTATAGCCCTGTACTATTGAATCAATACTGAAATATTGATTTAAATAAATATGGTCAATTATCTATCAATCATTTACCACACTGAATAAATGTAGAGGCTAGTAAGGGCAAACATCTAGAGAGAGAGCAACAACTGTTTGTCCACTAATTGCAACCTGTTCACCAGGATACTTTACCTTTTGGTCACAAGTATCTAACTGAACTAGTTTGCTTTTTTTTTGCTTTTGGATCTTAAATTTGTTTTTCTTAGCCATATTCTTATAGAGCACAAAAATATTTGTTATGGGCTTAAAATAAATATTTTGTGATTGAATTAAAGTTATTAAGAATCATGAAGGTACCCAAAGGTGACAAACTAGAAAGAAATTTTAAAAAGGGCTGGCCCCAAACTATATAATCCAGATTTGATAGGAATATATATCATAACCAAGTATAATCCTCTAGTAATAGCCAGAAATAGGTAACTGAAATATTAACCTGAGTTCACTAGTGCTTATTTCTAATAATCCTAGAATGGAAAGAACTTCCAAAATAGCTTTGGTATAGTGCCTACCGTGTGTCTGGGCGTTCTGTGAAAGAGAACAGAGAAAGGTACCACACACAGAACATATGTGGATACATGGTTTTGATGTTGGCATCAAATAGGGAGACAAAGTGTCCTTTTTAACCTGAGTTACATGTCTCTCATTATCTAGCACATCTGATATCAAATTCACCTAACTCCCAAGGTTATCCAGCCCTTCATTTCTCTTACTATGAAAGAGTGAGGAAGAAAGGTGTAATCCTCCCACTCACTGTTTGTCCTCTGTAGTTTGACCCTGAACTCTTGCCTTGGGTCTGCATACTACTTCATTTTTTTAGCCAGTGACTAAGCATATTCTGAGCTAATAAGTAACTCTCAGGTAAGTTATTAAAAGTCCATAAAGAGGGCATGGTAAGGAACCTAAAACATTATTGACCTCCTCAAATCCATACTCTTTTTCATTCATAAAAGTGAAACTCCCACTGTGGTTTCAGAGTAAAGATGGTTAAATTCACTATTCTTTGTCCTTTAAACAGTTAAGGTCATGTCTGCTTTAACAGGAGAGGAAAGTGGAATAGTCAAACAGAAACTAGAAAATATTAGGCCTAATGTTTTTAAGAACAAACTGAGAATGTATTGCAGGCTATGTAAAACTTTTAAAGAAACCTGAAAGGATTTTAGCCCTCAAATGTCAAATACTTTTACTACCATGTGGATACTAATATGTAAACTACTTTCTGTGAGATAATTGTGAGGGAAATTATAATAGTTACTTTTTGCTCTCCTTTAACCTAAATTTTCATTGTCATAAAGGTAGTAACTATGAAGACATCTTGAAAGTCTCTTATTTATGGTAAAGTCACACATTTCTTTTTTTATTTTATTTTTATTTTTATTTTTATTTTTTAAAATTTCTCTCCCCTTACCCCCGCCCCCCAGTTGTCTGCTCTCTGTGTTCATTCACTGTGTGTTCTTCTGTGACCGCTTCTATCCTTATCAGCGGCACCAGAAATCTGCTTCTTTTTGTTGTGTCATCTTGTCATGTCAGCTCTCCGTATGTGCAGCGCCATTCTTAGGCAGGCTGCACTTTCCTTCACGCTGGGCGGCTTTCCTTATGGGGCGCACTCCTCGTGTGTGGGGCTCCCCTACACAGGGGATACCCTGCACTGCAGGGAACTCCTTGCACGCATCAGCACTGCGCATGGGCCAGCTCCACACGGGTTAAGGAGGCCTGGGGTTTGAACCGCGGACCTCCCATGTGGTAGGTGGACGCCCTATCCATTGGGCGAAGTACGCTTACCCATTTCTTTTCTTGATGCAAGTATAGATGAATTCCAAACTGTTGAAGTTACTATTTTATAATCTCACATTGACAAATGTTTACTTGATATAGTTAGGAACTTAATATAGTCAAGTTTCAAAGATATATATACATTGAAATTTATTTGTGTTGATTTTCATGTCTTCTACTTATTTTTTATTTTTATGTCCATGATGGCAATATTAACTAGCTTGCAGAAAGTATTTGCTATGTGCCAAGCACTGTTCTAAAGATCTTATAAGCATTGACTTATATAACTCTCATAAGAACCCTGTGAAGTAAATATTATCCCATTTATAGATGAGTAACTGAAGGTTAAGCAACGTTCCCAAAACCATATGACTAGAAAACACCTGAATGGAGACTTAAGCCCAAGCATTCTGAGTTCAGAATTTGTACCCTCAGTCCTCACTGCTTTTCCATATAATTTTAAAGTAATGAGTTTTACTCCTCCAGAATGTATGATGGATTGGTGAGAACTGAAAAATTAAGCTTGCAGGAACATTTAGAGTATTGAGCCAGAATATTTGCTCCATCCAAATAATTGGAATGATTAGATATTTACTTATATGTTATCCTTATTTACTTATATTTTTATTCACAAACTCACCTACATCTGTTTTAGATGAAAAACATAAAATACTTATACCTCAAAATTCTCAACCAGCAGGCTGCTATAATTGTCATTAGCGGGAGGCCTTTAAGCTCTTAAAGGGGATTAGGGAAGGTTTAGAGCTCCTGGGATTACAAAGGGTTATTCTGATTCCACTGTGTAAATTGCTTACCCATAATAGGGGTGCAGTCAATATTTGTTGAATAATTGAGTGCATAATTCTTGTCTCCCATTTTAATGTTAACATGTTAAGAGACTAAACATAAAATCAGAAACTTTCTCCTATGCATACTTCTGTTAACAGGATTTGTCACATTGTAAAATAATTGTTTCTATACGGCTTTTCCTTCCAATGTTAGCTTCTTGAAGGCAGGGACCATGTCTTAACTTTGTATCCCAAGAATCTAGTTCCTGGGTGTTAGTAACCTGACTGATTATTAATAAAAGTTTGTTGAAGAAAAGGAAGGAGAGACAGGCAGACATGCAGCAGGTCTCTCTGTATCTATTTTAAATTTAGTAAGAGGTCATTGGTTTTTAATCACTTGAGCCTTTTAAATAAATTTGAAGATGATATTCCTTGGATTTGACATTGCTTTTATGACTTAGCCACTGTAAAAGGCCACTGGGGATCAAACAGTGTGTGCATTATATTCTACCCTGTGGGTACACCACCCAGTAATTTTGCTGCATAATTATATCATCTTCTAAAGGGTCGGTGTTCTTGATGAGATCATCTGCAATTATTGATAAACACATTTATTTTTGCTTAATTTATACAGAAGGCCTATCTGGGTGGTCCCAAGTCACTACAGTATCCAAATTTCCATCTCACAGCGTAGATAGAGCCTAGGAAGTCTGCCTTGGAAAATTTTGGCTAAATTCTTTGAAAAACCACAAATCTGCTTATTATGAGTCAAATGTGCAGCACAGGTTGCTCCCTCCCCACCCCTCAATGATATATCTTCATGCCCTACTCCTTTTTTCTCGTTGTCCCTTCGATAGTCTCATATTTCATCACATTGTGACTCATCTCAAGTTCATTCCTGAGTCATGTTTTGCTTATGCCGTATGAGCCCACAAATGTGCTGAATACCATTTTTATTTCTAGAGGTTTTTAAAATTCTACTTAATTCCATTTTTTTAAAGTTCAGTTAACATATTTAACGGGCTTCCATCTTTGTTGTAAGCTTACTCTAGATTGTGGTTTCCTTTTTCTTTTTTTTTTTTTACTGTCCCTATCATTTCATATATGGAACACAGCCTGCTATATCAGTGATATCTCATTACTGCAGCAGTCTTAGTGGGAGTAGAGACTGCAATGTGCTAGAGAGATCACCATATCAACTCTCAGAGAATAGTGTGAATATAGTTTTAAAAATTGTTCTTCCATGGAAGCTTCTGATAATGCCTCTGCCCCCTGCCTCCATCCACCCTCAACCCACTTCTCACTCTACTACTGAAACTGACTGTATGGCAGCAAATGAATCTGATTTAAGACAGAAGAGTGCCAGAGTTAGTTAAATGGAAATGTTTTAATTGACCATCTCATTGCTTTCTTCCCAATCACACCACAAGATTCTATTATGCATTATGTTTATAGTCTGTAGTATAATGAATGGTAGCCTTTCTAATGTTAAATACTGGTCCCTTTTGGCATCAAACTTAATATTACAAATAGCTTAACCTGATGGATAAATGAATAATAGCTGCAGGTATAGGACAACAAATTATTTCTGTGCTCACAATATGAGTGTACATAACTTTCTGTACAAAGTTCTCCCCTTTGCTTGTTACACATTAACTTTTTGGTTACTGTACAGTCACCCTCTGAGAGCTAAGATCTGCTGCTTACCATTCTTGGGGCAAAGAGGATTGTAAAACATTGTCAAGCAGTAGCACCCAGCATGGCGTTGAACCTTTCCTTAAAGGCAGTGTAATGATACATGTTTTGAGTATGGCCTTCTAATTACTTTAATAAAGAATCCATTGTTTCCATTTAGTTGCATGATCATTTTGTTATAGAAACCCATACTGACATCAATATCTTAGGCTAAGGAAGGCCCTGAAAAAGATAAGAACTGCTCCAGGTATTGGAGAATAAGTAAAAAAGGTGGGAATGACATTTCAGGCAAAGGAAATTGTATGTATCCTGGGAAACTACAAGCCATTTGGCATTTTAGAGTTTAAAATAACATTAGAGCAGAGTTAGTGTAGCTCAGTAGTTGAGCACCTGCCCCGTATGTACAAGATCCCATGCTCAATCCCCAATACCTCCTCAAAATAATAATAATATTAGAGAATAGCAGATGAGTTTGAAAAGGTAGCTAAAGATCAAGTCATATGATTGTTTAATGCCATATTTAGGAGCTTGAGACTTATAGAGTTACTCCATGGGTTTACTCTCTGAAATTGCTTACAAAATATTGGGAATATATTCATTTTATTAGATAAAAAGGGCCCATAGTTTTTATTAGATACCGAAGTGATCATCATCCAAAAATTAAGAATAATTGCACTGAAAAGTTTTAAGCAAGGGAATGGCCATACTGTTCATTAAGTACAGCATTATGTATCCATAATTCCACATCACAGAAATGTGACATACAAATGTCAGTTCAAAGAATTAAGAGTTGCCAGGAAGAACTCCTATAACCAAAATGAAACCATGAATTCACTCAATGAATAAATATTTTACTGAGCACTTACTATGTACTAGATACCTTGGTGGGCAGTTATGAGATGACAGTGAACAAAAGAGGAATTGTCCCTGTTCAGAGCATATGGTTTAGTGAGGAAAGCAGACATCATTCAGATAACTTGTTTTACCAGTGAGGAGAGTGGGGCTCAAAAAAGGAAAGTGGCTTGCTTAAGGGAACATGGCTAGTTCTATATAACCTTAGATTCCTAACCAGTAATATTGGGTTTCCTACTATGCTGCACTGTGTCTCCATATCCTTTGTAATCACTGTAATTGATTATTATTATAATTGAGAATTATTATTTAGTAATGAACATTAGTACTTTCATTGTTTTTGAAGTCCAGTAAAAATTGATTGCTCTAAGTTATCAAGCATCTTTTTTACTCAAACTTGAAGGTTGAAAACTTCTAAAAATGAATTTTTAGGGAGCAAGTCTTATTTTATTCTGGGTAAACTGAAAATATTGCAAGACCAGCATTTCTATTTCTAAGTCAGTCCAAAGTCTATAAGCATACAGAACTGATGAGGAGTGAGGGAAATTAGTTGAACTTTTAATAACTTTCCTTTATTTGAACTTGAGTTCAAAGGTAAATCAAAAGCTTAAAGGTGAAATTGAATCTTACTACGCCAAAGAGGCTTCCTTTAGCCTTAATTAAAATCTGAAGTATGTGGCAGGCTTCAGGATGTAGTGATTCCCAGCACAGGTTCTGGAGTCAGGTGATCTGAATACAAATCCCTACCCTTTCTACCGATCAACGTTGTGACATAGGTATTACCACCTTTCTCGGACTCATTTTCTCCACTTGTAGATTAGAAATAATTACATTTCACAGTAAGGATTAAGTGAGATTCTATATGACCATCTCATCAGAGTTCAGTGCAAAAAATAGAAACCACTGTAGATGTTTCAAGAAGAAAGATATTAATATAGGGAAGGTCATTGGAAGGGCTGGAGGAAGAGAAGCTAGTGGATGCCCCAAGACCTCTAATGTTATACCCCCATTACTCAAACTATGATCTAGAGGTTAGGCACCTCAACCACAGCTGCTGATGGAACTATCTCTCCCAGCCGTGAAGCTGATGATAAGACTGGAAGTCTGAGTCCAGCTACTACAAAGGCTTAGCTTCTCTCTGACTTGCTTGCCAACATTCATAGCAGTAGTGTTACTGGATTCTATCTAGGTTCTTGGCTATACTGCAGAAATGAATTTCAAAAACATGCCAGGTGAGTTAGGCTAGTAGTTTATTCAGGTAGGGAGGAAAGAAAATGGGAGAACATAACAGAAAATAACAGAGCAGGGGGTCCAGGTAGAGAGAAAGGGGTGAAAGGGATGAAGGGGACTGATTTACAAGCTATAATTCCCCATTATAGATGATAAATCCCTAGGTTTACTTGCGTGGCCACATGGCAGGCAGCAGCATACAGAGAGCAGGACAGGCCCATACACAGAAAGAGCAAGGCATGAAAGAGCACTTAAGCCTCCTGGCTTGCTTGTAAATTACTAATTATTCTACTCCTCTGCTAACGGCAGGGGAGGGCGTTTCAGCAGTTTGCTCTTTTGATTGATTACCCTACCCATTAATTCCTTAGTGAGGACCCAATGATAAAGTTTCCCAGGAAGAAGCCTTTGTTCTGGATAGCAGAATTCTGGAGGTGGGGGTCCTCTAGCAGCCGTCTTGGGGGTTTCCAGCGTCCACGTGGACTCTCTTGCCAGGTTCCAGATCCATCTATTAATTCCCTATCTTATTAGCCTGCTTCAGTAGGAAATGGTCTGTCTCACCTGTATTCCAGATTTCACATGATTGCATCTAATTGGTGAGGCTTAATTTGTAACTATAACCGTAGTTGCAAGGGGCTCTCAGAATTGTATTTTGTAGCTTCCCAAGTCTCTCCAAATAAGATAAAATGGAAGTTGAGACACCCAACCTAAGTATCTATCACAGGGATATAGCCCAGGGTCTGGCATACAGTAAATGCCCAATTAATAATAGTTATCATTAGTTTTTCTGGTATTCATATTTTAGTAGCAGGAATATTTGGTATTACCTACTGTCAACACAAAACTTACTATGCAAATTTTTATGAATCTGAAGAGGTTGATTTGATGATATTTTTTGAGATCCAACTAAGGATATAATTAAATCAAAATCTTCATCTATCCTGTAATCCATTTTTTGGGGAGGAGGTCACTAGAGAAAGCAGGATTATTAATGCTGCCAGAAGGACAGGAAAAGGAGGTCTCAAATCTTCTGTCTTCCTGATTTTTAAGATTTTAGGGATTTTAGGAATTCCAGCAGGAGAGGGTGGAGTGGTGACCATCATAATAGTAAGTGGACACAAGGGGAGCCTAGTTTGGTATAACTGTAAACAAAGGTAAAACTAGTTTAGAATGACCATCACAATAGCAAGTCTTAATTTAAAATGATCCTATTCAAGGGTGAGGTCAGTCTAGCCAGTTTCAGTAATTTTAGATATCAACTTTTGGCTATTCTACAACATCCTGGAAAAGCAAGACAGAGCATCTATATAGTGCTTCATCATAATCATCTCTTAATTCTCAATCGATTTGCTTCAGGCTTCATTTTTGCTTCAAAACAAGCTGGGTACTTTTGTTTATCAACTAAGCAACTAAAACTATTTTAACATTAGGGTATGGAGAACAGGACTGGCCCAATCAAGCCCCTGGTATTCACAGAAACCAAAGTGGGGCTGGATTTAAATTGCTGTGGTTCACTTCCCCCCCAGAATAGGATCATTCACCAATCCTGGGGAAAGGGCCTAAGACCACTCCTAACTGATTCCTGCTGGCAAGGGGTGGTGCCAGGGTTTTTTCTGGTGAAAGGTGAGATCCATGCTATGGAAGGAATTGGACATTTCTTCTTTTGGGTCACGGGTCTAGAGAAGTTGGTATGCTACAAAGAGTCTAATTGCCTGCAATCCCGTAGAAACAAAAGATGTGATTAATCATAATACAGTTGGAAGGAAGAGCAAGATGAGAATAATAGCTAAATAGGGCCAAGCACACTTATGAGGAGTTCGAATTCCATGGGAGGAAATCTCTTAGTGATCCTCAGATTGACTGGGCAGAGGGGTTGTTAAAGTTCTGTAGCCAGGTTGCTTGTTTATATAGTTTCCATATATTGTAACCTGTTAATTCCTTTTCCTAGGTTAAGTCTTTGAACCCATTATTTTAGATAGGCTTTTCTTTCTCCCCCATCAAGATGGTAGTAAGTAATGAAGCAAATTTCTATGTATTATCTGATTCATTTAACACATTAGATTAATGTATTAATCTATTAATTTGTCTTTTTAATTAGATTAATAAGACAAAATTCAGTTCAATATTTTGTGATGGGACATACCTTGCAGAATTCAACTGTAAGCAGCTAGATCATTTTATTAGGTGTCTAGCACAGCCTAAATCTTTCCTATAATACTGTATGTATAATGCTATAATAATATTGAAATTACTGCTTTCTAAATGCTAATGAAACAGTAATTGTACCAATAGTGCCATGCTCTCACGACCATTTTCTTTTTTCTTCTTTCTTCTCTTTTATTTATTTATTTTATTTTCTCTAAACATTTCCTTCTATTCTCATATGACTTTGGCAGCCAGAAGCTCTAATAGCAAAACATCTCTGTCATTTTTACCACTGTTTTAGGATGAATAACAAATGTACAAAATAATTACAAATGCTTGGTCTTCTGATTTATTACAAAATTTCCTGGTCTTTCTGATGTATGGATGCCAGTTTTCCAGATGCCTCTTTTCACAAAGGAATTCTTAGTTTGAACTCTGTTTTTCTTTAAGGAAAGGAAGGCCTAATCAGAAGTGACTTATGAAAATATGTTGCCACTTTTACAACTAATTGAAATAACTAGAAGAGTAAGTGGATTATGTATTCTGAAGGTCAAGCATAGGGAAATGCTTTCTCCTACCTGAAGTTTTGTGACATCATTTACTCTAAAATTATTTTTATTTTATCCTCTGTTTTATGTTCATGAACATGTAGACAAAGGATGTTTATCATAAGTCAGTATAAGAAACTGAAATTTAAATATTTAGAGTCAAAACTAAAGACATATTTTATTCATTTATATCCTCAAGAAATGTTTCTTGGATACCTACTTATCTACATTTAGAATCCAGAAAACTTTCTACATTGTATTATCTACATTGATTTTTTTTTCTTTGCTTAACATTTTATTTAAAGACCTTAAAAATGAACCATTTTCTAAGTGCTGTAGAGATATCAGGAAAGAATGAATATGTGATACTGTTCCTGTCCTCATGGAGCTAACATTCTAGAAGGTGAAAGACATAGACATAAAGTGACATTGGGCAAAATAGTATTGTACATAATTTAATGAATCCTGTCATAATAAGTAGTGAGTTAATGATCTAGCATTATGATCACCATGCTTTTTTTTTAGCCTTCCTGGCATATGCAAGCCTAAGTATTCACGTTCTGAAATGCGTTTTGTCATCATTACCAATGAGCTTTCTGCATTTACTAGGGATCTAAAGCAATAAAGAAACAGCTTCATATACATAAAACAATATTTTATTTACTAGTTACACCATATTCTTTGGTCTTAAAATATATTCACAACAGGTAGTACAAATAGAAGTCGAGAGAGACATAGTTGAGGAGCCAAACATAGGCAAAGTCTTATATGAAGGTGATCCTTGGCTACGTATTAAAGGAAGGTGTGAAAAGATGAACATTCTACAAAGAGAGAGTGCTTTGAATAAAGACATGGAAGAAAGAATGGATGTGCATGTTCTTTACACATGTTCAGAGCAAAGTTGTTCATGTAGTAAGGAACAGATGTGGAAAATAAGTTTAAGTAAGAAAATATATGTCAGAAGATAGAGAAACTTTAATTTTAGGATGTGGAGTTTAGAATTTCACAAACAGACTAGTTTGTTTCATATGAATACCTCAGTGTACCCTTATGAAATCTGCCACAGTCTTTTTGGGTGGATAATTTCCTGTATTGAGTGACATGATAAGTATAAAACTCTCTAGGTCAAACTTCTCTACATGTCCCATCTGAGTGATGTTTCTGGAATGCCTCAGTACTAAGACTATAACAATATTTAATGGCACAATAATGGAAACCAGGTAATAAAGTATAGAAATTAGCTCATTACTTAATGGCAGTACCACAAAATATCATTGGATGTTGATGTCAGCATTATAGGTTCAGGTCAACAATATTTTTAACTGAACCTAATGTTAAAAAAATGTTTGTTTTGAGCCTCTCAAGTGTTGTCCAAACAAGGAAAGAATACTTTAGGGAATGATATGAAAAACAGATTTATAACCTAAAGGAATGAAGCAAAGAATATTTTTTTCTAGTCAAGGTGATGTATGGGGGTTTTCATTGTCCTTAGGCAATGATAGCAAATTCAGGGCAAGCATTTTCACAGTTAGAGATTTTTATGGCTAATTTACATTCCAGTGAAATGAGTACATATTTAGTCTTAGCCAAGTAGATTATATTTTAGCTGAGCAGTAACTGTATTGCTCGCCTGAGGGAAATTTTTTTCTGACATATTTAAAGATTTAGTTTGCCCCAATTTAAAAACATTGCTTCAAATTTAAATTAATAAATTTAGGCAAAAGCAATAACCTCCGCAGGTAGAGAGCAATATTGTTGACATATTATTTCAAAAATTAATTTCCAAATTAGAAGCATGGTCGAATTCCACAGTGTCACTAAAAGACTCAAAATTCTCTCCAGAACTAACTAAACCCACAAATAAGGGAAATATTAGACTGGTTAAAATGATAAAAGAACACGGTTTAGTGGTTATACTCCCAATGTTCTTCTCCCGGTTACTCTAACAGCCATTAGGACTAATTTGAAAGAATGCATATTTAATCTCAGCTTCCAAGTCCTGTACTTTTGGTTCATATTTAATCCTAAATTTTAAACCAGAGATGTTTCTATGTCATCTAAAAACTTGAATTCTAAAAGAAAGTCAAAAGAGCCCATTAAAATGCTAGTTTTTTTGGTTTAGTCTTGTTAATTAAAAAGCTCCTTTCTCTCAAACTTCCATAATTTAAATTACATTTATAATACACTGCCCCTGGTTCACTACAAGACATTATTTTAGAATTCTCTAGGACAAGAATACAGCAAGATCTTGCCTTAATGTCCAGGTTAGTTGTTCATGGAAAGTAGATCTTAATTTTTAATAATATCACTTTGGCTGCCAATGTAATTAAAGTAATCCCCTTTTTGTTGGCTTTGAAGACTTGGGATACGTGTATACTGAGCACCTTGTGTGTGTCATCAACATAGAGGGTACTTTGGGAGAATGCAAAATGATAAATGTAGGTCTTTTAAAAATATTATCACATAGATAAATAAATTGTGGTTTTTGCCTAACAATATAAATAAGTGAATCATTCATCCAGAGTATTTTAGTCACTCTGACTCACCATGGAACCAGGCCATTTATGAATAACTTTTACCAAGATCTGACGTTCTTTTT
This sequence comes from Dasypus novemcinctus, assembly GCF_030445035.2. Classification (NCBI taxonomy): domain Eukaryota; kingdom Metazoa; phylum Chordata; class Mammalia; order Cingulata; family Dasypodidae; genus Dasypus; species Dasypus novemcinctus. The sequence continues at coordinate 47,249,004 of NC_080685.1, read as the reverse complement.
GGAGAAGGCTGGAAACTTTTCCATGATGCCAGGACAAAAGATGCAAGAAGGTGGTATCTAATTTTACATACAATTAAAACTTATCCCTAACCCACTCGGGTGCCATATTTGCACTTTATGTTAAATGTAACTCTAATATCCTCTTTACTCAATGGAATTGGCATTCTCACATGAATTAAAAGTGCCAGTTTTTGAAGAGCTCTCACTGAGTTGACATCACAGATGTCGTTTATAAGAGTGAAAGAGGAGACCAAAAATAGTAAAGCATTTCCTTTTTTGCTGTACTGTAAGATGTTTTAAAAGTTTTCAGAAGAAAGCAGGCCCCAAATGATATTTTCATCTCTTTCAACATTTGGTTTATATATATTTTTTTGTTTAAAGTTATATGTGCTTAGGTGAAGTTTTTGCCTGACAAACTAAAACTTTAACTTAGGCAGATCCCAAGTGATCATCGAAACCCCAGCTCCCCAAGTACTGAGACTACCTCCCTTCTGTGATTCTTACTCCTCTCTCCTCCTACGGGACTGGTACAGGTGCATGGTTTCCTTTCCACTCCCTTTGCCACCTATGGTTTATTAGCTTATCTCTTTACTTTAATCTTTTCTCAGAGTAGAACAAGATAGGCATCATGGCACTTGTTGGTTAGAGACAGGATTCAACACCTGGTATCCAGTTGATCTCCTCAGGAGCTGCCAGGAAAAGGGGGACTGTGGTGGGAAGGTGGTCTATCACCAGAAGTACGCTTCCCAAGGCATTCAGTTTAGCCACTTTCTTGTTATGAAATAAGATTCATCTAGTACCGCTGTGTACCAAACACCGTGCTAGGTACTTTACATGCATTTATCTAATGAAATCCTTAAAACAATTCTTTGAGGTAAGAATTATTATTATTCCTATTTGTGAGCTAAGGAAACTGAGGTTTGAGATGTTAAGTAATTTGTCCAATATCTCTTAGCAAAAATGCAAAGTTAGGTCTCTAACTGCAAACCTGGTGATTTTTCCATAGCACCTATTTGCTTCTCTCTGTAGAAAACAAATGTATTGGTTGATCGCTTGTAGGTAATCTTCAAATTATTCTAGTCTACAGGTATAGGTTACTGCTTTTTGCTGCTCTTGATCAAGTAAAGTTCAGGTCAGTAAGCTTTTTTCATTCTCTTGGTTAAAATTAGTCCCAGACCAGCCCATATTCAGTGTAGGAGGGGCTATTCAAGGCCATGATAACCATAATACAGCTCACTGGGGCCGTCTTTAAAGAATAGCTGCCACATAAAGCTTTTTTTTTTAGGATTTACTGGGGAATGAACCTGGGACCTCATACATGCAAAGCAGGTACTTAACCACTGAGCTATATCCACTCTACCACAAAGCTCATTAAAGAAGAAAAATGAATAAGAAGGGGGGGATTAACTGCATAGTAAATATTGAGTGATTGATCAATACTGAACTAAATGGAAAAGAAGTTATGAAGCACTGTATAAGCAGAGTGAGAAGATTTTTAGGGTAATAATATTTAAGTAACATCAATGAAAAGAACTTATATAAATACAGTATAAAATACAGTATATATATATTCTTTGTAGAGACAAATAAGACTGTTTTCCTTCGATAAGTGCTATGATGAGAATCTGCAAAGGCTTAAGTATCAATAAAAAACATAATAAGGTATGAGGTTCACTAGTACCAGACTCTATGTCTTTGTTCTCTCTAAGCTACAAATAGTATGACTTTGTGCAGTGTGGAAGTGTGGGGAAGATTTTTCACTCAATCAGAAACTTATCTTAAAATTAATAAACAAAACAAAAACCTTGCACAACTCACCAATAACAAAGAGAATTTATATGCCATTTCAGTTCAATAGCATTATCTTTTGCATTGTTAAGCACCAAATACTGTTAAGTGATGTAAATCTATATTATATCATTTAGGATTACCCTAAAAAATGAGCTTTTATTAGTCTTAACTAGATTTTTTTATGTAGAAGTATGAATATATCTCACATGGCAGACAGAGCTTGTGGCAAAGTATCTTCTCTTGTGTATGATCAGAATGATATTTACTATCCATGAGAAACTTTGTATGTTGCTACCAAAGTTAGAGATATTTGGACTATTTAGACATAGTGTGATTTAGACCAGGGATCAGCAAACCACAGCTGGTGTGACAAATCTGGACCTCTGCCTGGTTTTGTAAATAAAGTTTTATTGGAATGCAGCCATGTCCCTTCACTTATATAATGGCTGTATCTGCTTTAGCCCTACAATGGCAGAAATGAGTAGATGTAACGGAGATTGTAATGGCATGCAAAGCCTAAAATATTTACTATTCTGGCTCTTAGAAAAAGTTTGGTAACCCCTGATTTAGATAAGTCAGGCCATTTATCAGTATTTTAAATTCCATGAGAATCTTTATTTTCTGTTGGTTGTTTGGTTAGTGGCTTAAGGTTGAAATTCTAAGCTCACAGGGTAGGAAAGTAGGGATAGAAGGAGGGTCATGTGTAGAGACACAGAAATGTGACAGAGGATGGAGTTTTCAGGTAATTTTTTGAAATTAGAGTGACTAGAGTTTGAAATCTGAAGGGTTATGGTAGAATTTGAAAGAATAAGATGGGGTCCAGGTTGTGATGGGTTGCATTTTGTTTTCTAAATAACAGGTAAGGGAAACGGGCTTTGGCCCAGTGGTTAGGGCGTCCGTCTACCACATGGGAGGTCCGCGGTTCAAGCCCCGGGCCTCCTTGACCCGTGTGGAGCTGGCCATGCGCAGTGCTGATGCACGCAAGGAGTGCCCTGCCACACAGGGGTGACCCCTGCGTAGGGGAGCCCCACGCGCAAGGAGTGCACCCGTAAGGAGAGCCGCCCAGCGCGAAGGAGGGAGCAGCCTGCCGAGGAATGGCAACGCCCACACTTCCCTGCCGTTTCCGCTGACGACAACAGAAGCGGACAAAGAAACAAGACGCAGCAAAAAGACACAGAAAACAGACAACCAGGGGAGGGGAGGGGAATTAAATAAATAAAAATAAATAAATCTTAAAAAAAAATAAAATAAAATAAATAAATAAATAACAGGTAAGGTAAGATAACTCTACTTGTAGTCTAGAGAGTGGATTGGCAGAAGGTCATAGATAGAAAACTGATATACTTCCTATTTCTACTTGGATTTGTTGTAAGCATTTCCAGTTTCACATGTCCAAAATGGAAAAACTTGCTTTTGCCCTACTGCACACATGCACACTGCACACATGCACACAGGCACACACACATATACACACACAGACAAGCAAACAAGCAAATTCATTCCTTCATTTCAGTAAATGGCAAAAACAGCTACACTGTTGTTAAAGCCAGGATCCTGGAGGTCTTCTTGACCTCCACATCTAATTCTAATAATGATGCCTCCAAAAATATATTAGACTCTACCTGCTTATCTCCATCTTTATTGCTACCACCCTAATCCAAGTCACATCATCCCTTGCCTATACCTTTGCAAGAGCCTCCAAACTGGGCTTCTAACCTCATTCACTTATTAAGTCTCCTAATACTTCTTTAATATTGGCAAAGTGGCAGGCACTGTTCTAGGAACCAGGGATTCAGTGCTACCCTGAAGCCCAATTTCCCCAACTCCAATCTATTCTCTACTATTCCACCACAGCAAGGAGCATCATCTTAAAATATAAATCAGATTATATTATTTTCCTCCATAAAATTTTTAATGGCTTATATTTTACTTACAATACAATCAAATTCCTTTCAATGTATGATCTGGCTCTTGTCTTCCCTTTGTGCTCAACTCATGCCACTCTCCTACATACTTACTTTTAGTCACAATGACTTTTTAAAATTTCTTCTGTTATTCATTCTTTTGTTTTATTCATTTCCTCCCTTGATCATACAAAACTTATATTCATCTCAGGGCTTTGCTGCTTGCTAATCTCCCTGTCTTGAATGCTGATTCTCTGATATATCATTTGGCTGCTCTTTCTGGTATTCCAGAGCTCAGCATAAAATCATCTTCTCAGAGAAGTCTTCCTTGACTGACCTTCTTATTTTGTTCCTAGCACATGGATGTCAAAGTACTAATAGCATTGCATAGGTCTTTTTAAAAATGCATCTACTTTGTTTTGTAAGTTCACAACTTTTACTATATACTCACTGTTGATGTATGTTCATAATAAAAAAATATGATGTAGCTATATAAAAATGTATTATGAAGTAAAGTAAATAAGTAAATAAATAGGATTAAATGGAAAAAATGCAACTGCTTGTTGTTGCTATTGTTTTTTTAAAAATAGAATGTAAGCTCCAATGGGAGTTCTTATGTATCTTATTATTAAGCTGTATTCCCAATACTTCGCACAGTGCCTACCACATTAGTAGGCACTTATAAAACATAAATAAAGGAAGGAAAGTGTGTTATATGCTATCTGTAAATTGATACAGTTTTTGACAAACATTGTAAAATATTCTTCTATTCCCCTGCATTTTCTATTTTTTAAAAGCAGTTCTATTGAGATATATTCATTACCATACAATCTATCAAAGTTTAAAATTAATGGCTGTTAGTATAATCAAAGTGGTGTGCATTCATCACCACAAAAAATTGTAGAACAATTTCATTACTCCAAAAAGAACTCCTCACCCCTTAGCAGTCACCTCTCAATCCCCTGTCCTTCCCCAGGCCTACACAGTTACTAATCTAATTCAATCTTTATGAATTTATTTATATTTACATTTTATTTAAATAGAATATACAATATGTGGTGCTTTGTGTCTGGTTTCTTTCACTTAGTATAAAATGGGTTTTGTTTTGTTTTTGCCTGATATTAACATCTTATAACATTAACATATATTTGTTCAGTTTCAAAGAAAAACAGTCTTATAAATGCAATATTACCTATATTCATACTTTACGTAAGGTTTTACTGTGCTATACACTCCCATGTTACATTTTTTAGCTTTACTTCTAGTAATATACATGACTTTAGACTTTCCTTTTCAACCACTGTTATACTCATATAATAACACTGCTAGTTACAAACATTATGTTGTGCTTTCACCTTTTTTATTCATTTCCAAAGTTTAACAACCTTTTTACCAATTCTGTACAGATTAACACTCAGCTTTCCATTCTCTACCCTACTATTTTCTGGTGACCAATATTCTAATTATTAACTCCATGAGTTTATACAATATATTTAGTTCGTAATAGTGCAATCATACAGTATTTGTCCTTTTGTGTCTGGCTTGCTTCATTCAACATAATGTCCTCCAGGTTTATCCATGTTGTCATATGCTTTACAACTTCATTTCTTCTTACAGCTGTATAATATTCCATCATGTATATATCAGAGTTTGTTTATCCATTCATTTGTTGATGGAAACCTGGGTTGTTTCCATCTTTTGGCAATTGTGAATAATGCCGCTATGAACATTGGTGTTCAGATGTCTGTTCATGTCTCTGCTCTCAGTTCTTCAGGATATATACCTAGTAATGGTATTGCCTGGTCACATGGGAAGTCTATATTCAACTTCTTTAGGAACTGCCTACAGTTCTCCACAGTGGTTGTACCATTCTGCATTCCTACCTATCTCTCCACATCCTTTCAAACACTTGAAGTTTTCTGTCTTTTTAATAGTGGCCATTTTAGTAAGTGTGAAATGATATCTCTTTGTAGTTTTGATTTGCATTTCCTTAATCACTATTGCTGTTGGGCATTTTTTTCATGTGTTTTTTGGCTGCCATTTATATTTCTTTTTGGGGCATATGTCTATTCAAGTCTTTTGATCATTTTTAAATCAGGTCGTTTTTCTTTTTATTGTTGAGTTGTAGCATCTCTTTATGTATCATGGATATTAAACCCTTCTTAGATATGTGATTTCCAAATATTTTCTCCCATTGAGTTGACTGCCTTTTCACCCTTTTGACAAAGAAAAGACTTTTGAGGTGCAAAAGTGTTTAATTTTGAGGAAGTTCCATTTATCTAATTTTTCTTTTATTGCTCTGGCTTTGGGTGTAAGGTTTAAGAAACTACTGCTTACCACAAGATCTTGAGGATGGTTTCCTACATTTTCCTCTGGGAGTTCTATGGTTGTTGCCTTTATATTTTAGGTCCTTGATCAATTTTGAGGTAATTTTTATATAAGGTGTGAGATAGGAGTCCTCTTTCATTCTTTTGGTTATGGATATCCAGTTCTCCCAGCACCATTTGTTGAAGAGATTGTTTTGTCCTGGTAATGTGGACTTGGTAGGTTTATAAAAAGCCAGTTGGCTGTAGAGGTGAAGGTTTATTCTGGACTCTTAATTCTGTTCCACTGATCAATGTATCTATCTTTATGCCAATACCATGCTGTTTTGGCCACTGTAGCTTTGCAGTATGTTTCAAGTTCAGGTAGTGAAATAGTCTTCCCACATTGCTCTTCCCTTTTAGAGTGTTTTTGGCTATTCAGATGTATAGTCTTCCAATCCATGAACATAGACTGTCTTTTCATTTGTTTAGGTATTCTTTCATTTAGCATCGTTTTGTAGTTTTCTAAATATAAGTCCTACGCATCTTTGATTCCTAGGTATTTGAGTCTTTTGTAACTGGGATTTTCCCCTGATTTCCTCCTCAGATTGTTCAGCACTACTATACAGAAACATTACTGATTATTGTGTGTTGATATTGTATCCTGCAACTTTGCTGAACTCATTTATTTGCCCAAGTAGCTTTGTCATAGTTCAGAATTTTCTAAATATAGGATCATGTCATCTGTCAATACTGAAAATTTTACTTCCTCTTTTCCTATTTGACTGCCTTTTTTTCTTGTCTAATTGCTCTAGCTAGAACTTCTGTCACAATATTGAATAACAGTGGTGACAATGAGCATCTTAGTCTTGTTCTAGATCTTCGAGGGAAAGCTTTCCACCTCTCTGCATTGAGTACAATGTTGACTATGGGCTTTTCATATATGCTTTTTTTATCATGTTGAGGAAATTCCTTTCTATTCATATCTTTCAAAGTGTTTTTATCAAGAAAGGATGCTGAATTTATCAAATGCCTTTTCTACATCGAATGAAATGATTATGTGTTTTTTTTCCCTTCAGTTTGCTAATGTGGTGTATTACATTAATTTTATTATATATCATCATCCTTGCATATCAGGAATAAATCTCCCTTTGGTCATAGTATATAAGTCTTTTGATATGCTGTTGTATTCTATATGCTACTATTTTGTTGAGATTTTTTGCATCAATGTATTTATTAATTTCACTTAAAATTTCTTCTTTGACCCACTGATTGTTTAGGAGTGTGTTGTGTAGCCTCCACACCTTTGTGCATTTTCCCCTTTCCATCTATTATTGATTTCCAGTTTCATTCCTTTATGATATGAGAAGGTGCCTAGTATAATTTCAACCTTAATTTATTGAGACCCACCTTGTGACCTAACATGTGGTCTATCCTGGAGAAAGACCCATGAGCACCTGAGAAAAATGTATAACCTGCTGATTTAGGATGTGGCATTCTGTTTATATCTGTTAGGTCTAGCTCATTTATCATACTGTTCAAGTTCTGTGTTACCTTGTTGACCTTCTGTCTAGTTGATCTATATAATGATGTGAGTAGTGTTGAAGTCTCCAACTCTTATTATAGAATGTCTGTTTTTCCTTCAGTTTTGCCAGTTTGCCTCATGTATTTTGGGACACCCTGGTTAGACACTTATAACTGTTATTTCTTCCTGGTGGACTGTCCTTTTTATTAATATATAATGGCCTTCTATATCTCTTACAACTTTTTTTTTTGCATTTGAGGTTTGTTTGTCCAATATTAGTTATAGCTACCCCTGTTCTTCTTTGGTTACTGTTTGTATGGAGCATCTTTTCCAGCCTTTCACTTTGAGCCTGTTTGTATCCTGTATCTAAGGTGAGTCCCTTGTAGGCAGTGTATGGATGGCTCATGTTTGTTTTTGTTTTTTTAATCCATTCTGTCAGCCTCTATCTTTTGATTGGGGAGTTCAGTGCATACACATTCAATGATACTACTGTAAATGCATTATTGATTTCCACCATTTTATTCTTTGGTTTTCACAGGTCATCCCTATTTTCACATGTCTTTTTACTTTTTGGTTATCCTTTCTGCTATTTTGCCTTCTACACTCTCCTCCAAGCATCTCTTCCCTGTCTTTTTCTTTTAGGCCAAAAGGATCCCTTAATACTTCCTGCAAAGGTGGATTATGTTTTACAAACTCTCTTAGTTTCTATTTATTTTTGAATATTTTAAACTCATCTTCATATTTGAAGGACAATTTTGCCAGATAAAGATTTCTTGGCTGGGAATTTTTCTCTTTTAGTATTCTAATTGTATCATACCACTGTCTTCTCATCTCTATGGTTTCTGATGAGAAATCCCCACTAAGTCTTACTGGGCATCCCTTATATATGATGCTTTCTTCTTTGCTTCTCTCAGAAGTTTCTCTTTATCTTTGACATTTGACATTAAGAGTAGTATGTGTCTTGGAGTAGGTCTATTGAGATTTTTTTTTTTCCAGATGGTTTCTTTTTTTTTTTTTTAATTCATTTTTTTAAAATATTACATTCAAAAAATATGAAGTCCCATTCAACCCCACCGCCCCCACCCCCCACTCCCCCCACAGCAACACTCTCTCCCATCATCATGACACATCCATTGCATTTGGTAAGTACATCTCTGGGCATCGCTGCACCTCATAGTCAGTGGTCCACATCATAGCCCATACTCTCCCACGTTCCATCCAGTGGGACCTGGGGGATCTACAATGTTCCGTAATTGTCTGTGAAGCACCACCCAGGACAACTCCAAGTCCCAAAAATGCCTCCACATCTCATCTCTATCTCCCATTCCCCGCACCCAGCAGCCACCATGGCCACCCTTCCCACACCAATGCCACATTTTCTCTGTGGGCATTGGATTGGTTGTGTCCATTGCACTTCTATGTCAAGAGGGGGCTTAGATTCCACCTGGATACTGGATGCAATCCTCCTGCTTTCAGTTGTAGGCACTCTAGGATCCATGGTGTGGTGGTTGACATTCTTCAACTCCATGTTAGCTGAGTGGGGTAAGTCCAATAAATCAGAGTGTAGAAGTTGAAGTCTGTTGAGGTTCAGGGCGTGGCTATCATATTGTCAGTCCAGAGATTCAAATCCCCTAGATATATCTTAAACCCCAGCACCAACTACAATTCCAGTAAAGTAGCATGAAAGTCCTGTGAAAAGAGATCCCATCTGAGTCCAGTTCCATCACGCAGAAACACCAGCTCCAAAGAAGGGCCAACTGACATGGCAGTGAACCATTCTGAGTGGGATATGCTGCAGTTCTTGGACATGTAAATTAATTTCTTTCACGAGACTTTGGAAATTTTCAGCTATTATTTCCTCAAATACTCTTTCTGCTCCTTTTCTTCTCTTTCTGGAACTCCCATGACATATATGTTATTTTACTTCATGTTGTTGTTCAACTTCCTGAACCCCTGCTCAATTTTTTTCTCTTCTTTCCTCTCTGTTCTTCTCTCTTCAATTTCAGCTCTTCTGTATTCTGCACCATTTATTCTTTCTTATATCATTTCATGTCTGCTGTTGTATACCTCTAATGTGTTTTTTTATCTCACTTACTGTGTCTTACATTCCTGTAAGCTCTGTTATTTTTCTATTCAGGTCTTCAAATTCTTCTTTATGCTCACTCAGTGTCTTCTTGATGTCCTTTTTCCCTTTAGCCGTGTTGTCTTTCATCTCATTAATTTCATTTTGGAAATTTGTATATATGCATCTCATCGATTAGTTGTCTCAAATCCTGCAGCTCTTCTGGGGCTTTGGTATATTCCTTTCCTTGAGCCATTTCTTCCATTTTCTTAGTATGGATTGTAATTTCTTGATGATGTCTAGGCATCTAATTATGATGGTAAGCTTACTCTGATGCTCAATTTCTCTCTCTCTCGTACGGATTTAGTGGTAGGAGGCTATGTGTTACTGTTTTTCTTTGATTTTTGGTTCAACCTATTCTAGGTCTTTAGGATTGTCCCTGGAAGTTGCTCAAATCTGGGCCATGGACCTAGTAATGGGTTGCAGACACGCTTCCAAGGGCCTTTGAGAAGGAGGCTATAAAGGCCAGAAAAAGCCTCTTTTACTTATTCACTTAATTTTCTCACATGCACTTCCTTGGTCTGCCAGTAGATGGTGCTATTCAGTGGTTCTCTCAGTTTAAAGCCTGATGTGAGTGTGTTCACTTCAATAGGGGATCATAATAATGCAACAGAGGATTCTGCTTTGAGGCTATTCAGAGCTTCTCAATTCAGACTTTCTCAGAGGCTGTTTTCCACCTTTTGCTAGCAGTCCCATCCCTTTTCGTATGTAGGAAATAATTCCGCCCCCCTCTAAGGCCTCAACAACAAGTCCTGGTCAGTAGGGAAGGTAATTGACAGGGTTGGATCTCTTTAGTCCCTTGTCTCCCAAGGCAAATGATAGTGTGGTTCCACCCTGCCTGGAAGTGCTCATGGGACACAGTAGACCAAATTTGTTGGCTGAAAGCTGAATCAGCCTTTGGCTGCATTCTCCTCTCTCCCATTTCCTGAGCAGGTGAATCCTTGTGAACCCCTCTGCTGCCATTGGCCTGAGGCTGGAGAATTCAAAACTATCTGCTCACAGTCTGGGGGAAGGGTGCCGGTGGCTGCAGTTGCAGCCTCTACTCAGTCTTCCTGTGAGATTTTTTTCCCTGTGCCCCTCTCTCTTCAGGGTGGTACCCAGCCTTCCCCTGGTATCCTAAACCCTAGCACATTTCTTCCAAGGGCCATTTCTCCCTGTCCTCTTGCTATTTTTCTGGGAGAGAAGAGAGTCCTATGTCTTTCTAAGCCATCATCTTCCCAGAAGTTCCCCCCTGCATTTTCTTAATTCCAATATTAATTTCAGTGAACTAGAATGCTAAACCTCAGCATTTTCTGCTATTATTTATCCATAGGAAATGGAAAGTGCATAGCAAAGAGAAAGCAACAAAATTGAGGAATTGTACAAAATCCTCTCAGGTCTCTTTCAGCTGTTAATTTCTGTGATTCTGATTTTCCAACTATTCCGTTAATTTTAATTTTATTTATACAGAACAGCCAGTACCCCAAAATTCCCTTCAAATTTACTGTTGTGTTATGAGTGATTCAAAGGTCAGTTATTGTCAGAGTTCATTCTATGCTTGGAAACGGGCTCTGAAACACTCTCTTAGGAGATTCTTACAGGCAGCTTCTGAGTTTTTTTTTTTCCTTAAAAAATCAACCCAAGCGTATCTCACTAAAGGGAGTCGTTCCCACTGTGTTAGGGGAGTCAGACGTCCCAGGTGATGGGCACCGTACCTGCTCTGAGGAAAACATCGCTGAAGCTGGCACTAATTAGCTCCCTTGGTAATAATTTCATCTAAAAGGGTAAGGATTGAGTAAATTAATGAAGATAGATCTCATCCTAGACTCATAAACAGTGAGGAGAAGGTCAGGCTAAAATGCTTAGCCTGGTGAAGTGTAAGGAAGTTGACTGATCCAGGACAGGTGGTTCTCGATACTCACATAGGGGAAATTTTCTTATTGGAACTGTTTGATCTGACTCCCCTCTTTTTAAACAATATTCAGTATGTTTTAAGTATCTGTATTGGAGATGCCTAATTCGGAGATGTGTATTTAGTATAAATGATGATGGCAGTGGAGAACTGCACCCACAACCCGAGAATCTCAGGTGAGCTACTTGCCGTTTTACTTTGCTGAGCAGGTTGGTAGGAAGCATAACACACATAGTTAAAATCATGTTGCCTGGACCTAAAAATTCCAACTCTGCTTCTTAGCTTTAGCTAACTATAGAACCTAAACTTTAATTTCCTCTACTGTCAGACAGAGATCATATGGTGTGTATTTTAAGTATTAATGGGTTGATGTATGAAAAACACTTAGAACAATGCTATTTACTACTATTATGTTGTTACCGTTGTTTATATCAGTTAAGAATTTAGCTGCTAAAATGAGAAATACCAAAAATAAAACAAATTAGAGGTTTTCTTCTTGTTGCGTACCAAGGAATCAGGAGGTAGGCAGTAGCCAGCACTGGTTCAGCAGCTCAAGGATTCAGGCCTGAGATCTCTGCAGTAATTGTATTTTGAAAGTGATTGCCTCTTGGTTCCAACGTGGCTACTCAGTCTCTACCATCATGTGCTCATTCCAGGTAGGAAGAACAGGAAGGGTAAAGGGCAAAAGTATGCAGCTAGCTGAGTATGCCTCCTTTTAAGGTGCTTCCCTATAAACCCCCAACCAGTAAGCCCTCCACCCCCCCTTAAAAAAAGAATCAAAATTCTCTTTTAAAAGAGAAGGGAAAATGAGTATTTGTTGGGCACTAGCCACCTGTACCACATTATTTTCAATGTTGTTATTGTTGTGCTGTTACTATTATTATCTTGAAACACTACCATCTTTCTCTGCTGCAAAGGTCCCAGAGATAGATCCATAGAAAGAGAATATCTCCCTGTTTTGAACTCTTCTTGAATCTGGCAACATTAATCTTGAAAATGACACCTGGAAGGTATATGCCAACAGACATCTTTAAGTTAAGAGGTTGGGTTCTTTTCCTGACTTTTGAGATTATCATGTTCTGGTATAGATAGTTTAAGAAAAGGCATTAAAAATTAATTAAAATAAATGGGCAGACTTTTGATGAGGCCACTCAAAATAAGCTATCACTAAGAACCAAGATACTCTAAATGAAATCTTTAAACTGATAAGGCTTTGAGCAAAGTCAATATTTTATGCCATTCCAGAAATTCAAAGTACTTTGAGGTTCTTTATGGCCACTTGTATTCTTGTTGGAAAATAAATGAAGATTCATTTTTGATAGAAAAAGTATTTTGCTGAAGCATGTCTGTGTCACAAACTTTCCTCTCTGGAAGCCTAATAACTCTCCTTTTTCAGAAGGAATATAGCCATTCATTGCTTACCCATTTGAAATTTCCCAGTTTTTTACTGCCCTAGATTGTGAAGTACAAACCAGCCATGGTCTTTTCTGGGCTAGGGACAGAGTCCTTTTCACTATGTTCATGAATAGAAGTGTTTGTTATTGTTTTATCAATATGATTGGCAGAAGGCAATGAAGGAGATTATACCAGAAAGCCTTTATTTAATCTATAGCCCACTTGGGGAAAGAGTCGATGATAAAGTTGTGAATAGAAGAGAAATAGAAAACACATAATGCAGACATTTAATTATAAGTATTGTCTACCCTTTGTGAAGAACTCTGGAGTGTTATCAAAGATGAAGTGTGTTTCCTTCAAAGTCTCCAACTTTTCCTTCAAAAGGCCTTCTCAACATATGATTCTAACCATTTGAACCCTTTAAGTCTTTGGGGGTAAAGAAGAACTTTTTTTAAAAAAATCTGAAATTATCTCAACATTTCTTCTCTGAATTTCTTCCAAGATTTTAAAGTCCATTCATTGGACTTCATTGTCTAATGAACTCTGATATTCTATCTTTGAATTTACTTCAGAGTTTTTATACTTTTCTAGTCTGTCCTTGTAAAGAAATCTTCTAGATAATCTTAGTTGCTATTTTCTAGTTTGGCTACTTCCTTCTTTCCAAATGAAATATGTATGAGGCATAGCAACAAGAACTTTCCAAGAAACAAATACCCTTTTTTGTTTTGTTTCATTTTGATTTTTTAAAGGGCATTGTAATTCCTTGGATTTGATTTCCAGTATCCTTTATGAGAACACTCGGCATTGATAGCCTCACAGACAGCATTGTCCCTTGGGCCCAAGTCTTTAGGGAACCACCAAAATCCCTTTCCTTTATTGCTGTTGCACTCATTCTGAAGTCTGCTTTGATTTCTTTCCTTGTAAATACCAGGGTGACTGACTCCCATTGAATTTTGCTGTCTACTTTTTGTGCCCACATTCCCATTTCATTATGTGAGGTCTCACCATTTCCTTGGTCCATCATTCATACTGAGGGCCTCCAGTATCCTGTGGATACTAATAAAAGCTGAATGAACTGGGAGATTTTATTCTTTCCTTCATATCACTTATGAAATGTCAGATGTGCCTAGTTCCAGCCCTGATTACTAGGGCACCTACTCTTACTACTTCTCTATCTAGAGCAGTGATTTGCAACCCCAGCAAACTTCAAAATCATCTCTGAAATTGTTTAAAAGTGAAGATGCCCAGGACCCACCTGAAACCTAATGAATCAGACTCTCCAGAGGTGGGGTCCAAGCATCTGTTTTTTGTTTTCTTTTCTCTTTTTTCTTTTCTTTTGTATGTGCTCATAAACTTATCTGATTTAGTACACAACAACTCCATAAGGTAGGTTTTATTACTCTCAACTTTTAGGTTAGAAAGTTTAAATGACTTTTCTAGGAGCACTAGGAAATAGTGCCCAGAATCAAAGTCATTTCTTCCAAGTCCAAATCCAGTACCCTTTTCACAATGCTATGCTATTATTTCTACTGATTAATATCTTTATTATTTTATTTTTAGATAATGTTAGACTTCTAGAAACATTGCCAAAAAAAAAAGTCCAAAACATTTCCATAAACCCTTCACCCAGACTCCCCAAATGTTAACATTTATTTCATCATCTTTTCTTCTTTTTCTCTTTGTGTGTGCAAATGTGTGTATTTATTTAATTATGTATTCTTTATATATAATTTACAGTTAATTATAGGCATATCCCTGTTTTAGATTTTCTTGGCTGCTCAAGCAAATACCATGTAATGGTCTGGCTTAAACAATGGGACTTCATTAATCTATGGTTTTGAGGCTAGGAAAAAGTCCAAATCAAGTTGTCATCAAGGCAATGCTTTCTTCCCAAAGACTGGCATTCTGGGGCTGGCTGCTGGTAATCCTTGGTCCCAGGACCCTCCGTCACATGGCAGTGCACATGGTGGCTTCTCCCTTCTCTTCCAGGTTCCACTGACCTTCAGCTTCTTGCTTTCCATGGATTTCTCCCTATCTGTCTGAATTTCATTCTGCTTATAAAAATCTCTAGTAATAGGATTAAGACCTACCCCTGTTGAGTTGGGCCACACCTTAACTGAAATAATCTCAACAAAATGTCCTATGTATAAGGTTTCACACCCATAGGAACATGATTAAGAACATGTTTTTCTGGGATTCATAGCTCCAAACCACCACATACTCCTTTATCTCTCAATTGCTTCAATGTATATTTCCTAAAAACACAGATATTCTCTTCTGTCACAATAGAACAAGGATTAGTAATCAAAGAATTAACCTTCATACAGTACTGTTATCTATGTACAGAATTATTCAAATTTCACCAATTTCATCTAAAAATGTCGTATAACAAAAAACAAAAACAATTTTTCTCCAGGATCCTATCCAGGGTCACATACTGCATTTGATGCTCAATTCTCTTTACTATCTTAATCTGCAGCAGTTCCTCAGTCTGTTCTTGTCTCTCATGACCTGGCTAATTAGGCTGGCAATCTTCTGGTGGACAAGAATTATCCCAACAGTTTTGGCTTCCAGAGCGTGATGGAGTTAAGAAACGTGGCTTTGTTGACATATAGCAGGATGCCACAACATTGTGAGAACATATGAGACCTAGTGATATTTAGTTATGATAAAGTATTTACCATAGTCTGGACACGATTTTTAATGCTTTCTCTATACCAATTTATTAAGTAGAAGGCATTATTATAGCGTAGATGTGGAACCTGAGGAACAGAGAAATTAAATAACTTGCCCTAGGTCACCCAGCCAGTAAATGGTAGAGCCAGGAGTTAAACCCCCGTAGCCAAGCTCCATCTCAAAGTGTAGCTGGTACCAGCATAGGCTGAACCTGAGACACTAAACAGTGTTAGGTGTCTTCAGGCAAGTTATTATCTCTTAAAAACCTGTCTCCCCACCTGAAAAATGAGAATTATAATATCTGCCTTATAAAGTTAATCATAAGGATTGCTTGTGATAGTCTGTGTGAAGTACTTGGCATGTAGTAAGCTCTCCATTTTTAAGAGTAAAATTTATATGAATATTGAAAAATGGTCTGTGACTCATACTAAGCAAGGTTATTCTCAGAGAATGCTTTTTAATCATTGGGCGTGGGGAGGAGAAAGGAACAGAAATGACAAACGTATTCTTATTTTCAGATTTTTAAAAGGTGCTAGGGAGGGATGAGCTACAACTCAAACCACTTTCAAGGCAAAAGTAACAAAAGTTCAGTCAGTGATGAGTCATCGGACAATTTTAGAGTGAATTTATAGAAAGGCCTCCTGCCTCTTTACTTATATTAGAAAGAAGGTATATGTTTTCCATAAAGAGAAAGATCAGCACCATACTATTCTTAATAGAGTGATTACCTCAAAAACACAGCAGTTGCTCTCATTAGTGTCCCCAGGTCAGAGTTGTCAAGAAGCCTTTAAAACAGAACTTTGAAGACATTAGGTTTACAGAGTTACTGAAATGTATAGTTATTTTTAATGTGAAATTTTTTTCATTTTGTTTTAAAACATTTCAAATACAGCCTCTGAACTAATGGAGAAGATAAAGATGAAGGAGATGTTCAAGGACTAAGTTATTTCAGCTTTTCAAATTGCCTATAAATTGATCTTAGGAGGTACATTACCTTCAGCGCAAGGACTTTTGGGGCTCTGTAGCTTCAGCAGTAGGCAGGAACAGATTTTCATCTCCTTTACATCAAGACCTTAATGTTTCCTCTGAGCCCTTCTATCTGGAAAGCCCTATACTGCCTTTACCTACCACTTCTTTCCTCAGAGCCATCTACTTCTGAGCTCAGTATTTTTGAGAATTGAAAATAAGTGGTCCTGCTGAGCTTTTTGCCACAGATCCATGGAGCTGATCCTGGCTGTAAGAGACCCAATTGGGTTGAAAGTTGTTTTTCTACTGAATAGCTATCTGTATTTAAGTAAGTGTACTGAAAAAAAAATCATTACAAATTATTGGCACACTAACTCAGTCAAATTAAGATTGGCTAGATTTTATCTGAAAATCTAGTATCATGGCATAGGAACACATATTCTAACTGGGTGCTAGAGCTTCATGGCAGTATGATAAATAAATCTGTAAATATTCTAAGCACATCTATATTCTAATTTTTTTTAAAAGGCAAAACCAAAAAACACTGCAGGTATTTCTGATGCTCAACCAACATTAAGAAGTGTCTTGACTCAACAGTTTATGGTAGAACCCAGGCATCAGTACAATTAAGCTCCAGTGGAGACTCTAACACAAAGCCAGAACTATGAAAATACTGATTTCAAGGTAACTCCTTATTCTAGAATTTCCATTGGTGGAGTAATGGGCAGGACTGAAATCACTACCATTGAGGCTCACTTTTGCTAGTCACTATACTCAGGGCAAAGATGAGAGATTCACTGGAAGCTTTTCTTGAGCCTACAAGTGAGCAATTATAGAAAATTTACATTTATTTAAATTCCACCTTACAGAATTTGCAGTGATTTAGTACAGATATGAACAAATGCAGAAACTCCTTCATGAAAGATGACAGAGCCAGTGTGGCCTACAGTTGGCAGACCCCAGTCCTGCCAACTTAGCAAGTTCCCCATCTATAAGATGGGGAGGTCATGGGGCCTCTTGAGTCTCAGATTCCTCACCCATAACTGGAGATGATTCTTCACAGAGCTGATGTGAAGACTGAGATTTATGTATGAAATTGGACTGTACACTAAAAACTAGTAAATAATTGTAAATTACTGTTCTTATTTAAATCCATTAAGCCTTCAAGTTAATCTTATAAGTCATCAAGTATCATTATCCCTTGGCATGGCCAAGGTATATTCAACTAAAATTTCCTGTTCCTTCACTTATGTCAAATTCAACTCATCCTCAAAACTCAAATGTTGACCTATTAAATATTTTGTGTCCCCACAGAAGTTTCTTATTTGCAGTTCTATCTTTGCACACTAGGGTGTTTTTATCTGATAACATGAATCTTTCTCTTTCTGGGCTATGAGCTTTCTGAGGACTAGGTCTTATTTATCTCTGAATTATCATAGATGGGATGTGCTCAGTGTTAGTTAAGTAAACTGTTGGCAGAAGAAGAAAGGGATAGAAGTAGGCATAGACGAAAATAGTTTCGATCATTTAAAACATTTAGACATATGAAGGCAAACATTCCTTGAGAACAGGGACCTTGTTTGTCTGGACACTACCTCCCCAGTTCATGGTCATTGCCAGGCAAATACTAAGTGGCTCAGAAGAAATTTGCAAATGAAAGAAAAGACGAAAAGCCAGCTATAGGCAAAGATTTCAGTAAGCACTGACTTCTCACTCCATCTTTCATTTTCTGTAGTATAACTCCAAAGTGTCTATTAGCCTTATTCCATTCCCTTGAAGCCCCGAGACACCAGTGCAGAATCATTAGAATGACCCAAGGTTTGATCCTCACCCACTGGTCATTTTAGAATGCCCTGCTTCTTATCAAAAGGTATAGGCCCTTGGGAAGCAGATGTGGCTCAAGCAATTGAACTCCCACCTACCACATGCGAGGTACCAGGTTTGGTTCCCTGTGTCTCCTGGGCAAGATGGACAAGACAGCGAGCTGGCATGACAGGCAGGTGTAGCAAGCTGATGCAACAAGGAGACCACACAGAGGAAAGACAATGAGGCACAACAAAGCAAGGAGCTGAGGTGGCACAAGTGATTGAGCACCTCTCTCCCACATGGAAGGTCCCAGGTTTGATTCCCAGTGCCTCTTAAAGAGAAGACAAGCACACAGCAAATGGACACAGAGCAGACAGCAAGCACAAACAACAGGTGGAGGAGGTTAATAAAATAAATCTTAAAAAATTTTTAAAAGGTATAGGCCCTACATTCCATTCCTGCAGGTTTTCCTGTGCTCCTCCATAACTCACTAATTTAATAACCATAAATCCCCATAATTGGTTATGGGTGCTAAAGGGCCACCTTTGGCAAGTAATACATAGGAATGTAATGTTTGAGCTCTGAAACATTTAAACCAAAGGATTGAGCCAATGATGACTATCACTGAATAGATGGTTTCAAATTACCCTGCACACCTGATCTCCATAGGGCCAATACTGGAGGAAGTTAAGTGTTTCCTTGGGAACTGTAGGCCTTTACATTCTGCCTATAAGACTCCTGATTTTATGAAATTGTTTTAAAAATCTTTATGTTGAGGCAAGCTGGATACAGTATGTGTCAGTATGATTATAATATGAGCCTTTTTAAAAATATTTTTGTTGAGGCAAGCTGGACAGTGTGTCAGTTTGATTATACTATGAGCCTTTTCTCAGGAGACGGTTCATGTGTGGCTAAATAAAATAGCTATTAGTAAGAGCCAGTACCTTAATGGGACATTTAATCCCTCAGAACAAACTGATGGGGAAAATCTCTGGGAGAAAAATATAGAATTAAAACATGAACCAAAATATCTGCCTTGGTCCATCCATTTCTGTTTCACATTGAGGACATAGGTGCTAATTAGAACTACCTGTTGGAAGAACAGACCCGTCTCTCTCTTTAATTCCTAATCAAGTCATTTTTCCCACTGTAGAGCCTGGAGGACTGCAGATAATATCTGCCTGGCTAATGCTAGCCACCTCTTAAGAGAGGAAAGGAGAGAATGTTTTCTCTGTTGAACCTGAGACCAAGATCGGTTTACTCACTTGATTAAAACTGTTCTTGAATGCTCCTTGGATAGTTTCCCTGTATTTATAAGGTCCTTAAGTCCTGGATTTTCAAGGCAACCTTACTTGGTTTCCCTCCAGTGGCCACATCTATACTGCTATCAAAGTTACTAATCCTTTAAGAAACCACGATCATGAGCACTCACTGAACTTTGAAAGATTCTGATAACTAGATTTTCATCTCTGATCACAGATAATGTTTTTCATTTGGAGTTGGAGCAGTTCCCTCTGGTGCAGCTTGAGCAGACAGGGCATGCCATTGTACTAAAATTGATATGGTTCAAATTAGATTTTGCCCTAACAGGTACAGAACAGAAAACTCTGGCTTCTGTTAATGCTGTACTTTCAAGCAGTGGTCAGTGATTTATCACTTTGATGATTTTTGCCACATCTGAGTACCACTCAAAATAACTATTTACTGGTTTTCTTTAAATCTGTTCACTGTTATACTTGACTAAATTATTTTACAGGCAACTAGTATCACTTGTCCTTTGTGAAGGTAATCTCAAAATACAATGAAAATGAAAGTTATTAAATTCTAAGTAGATATTGTTACTTGCCACAGGTTCTAAGCTAAAATCTGTTTATTTGAAAGGGAGCTTAACCGGGTTAAAGATATGCTATCCCCATGCTGAAACTCTCCTTGAGGAAATAGGTTTAAAGAAAATTGACTTGTTTTCTCTATTCAGTAAATATTCCAATCCTTTTAATTCCAAGTGGTACTTGAGAAACACTGCCTTGGGAAAACTTTATAGTCTACGTAAGGAATTGTTTGGTTGGCTGGCCTTCTTTCTAGAATGTGAGACCATCCCCAAAGAGGTAGCTGAAACTGTCCCTACACCAAGAAATGTATCATGTAAGGAGTAAACTGACAATCTAAGAAGGGAACCAGACATAAATGTATAGAGTCAGTGCCAGAAATATGCATGTGCTTAACACTAGAATGTGAGCTCCAGAAGATAGAGGACAAGCAATCAATAATACCTGTTGAGACAAAGTACACCAACCACATTCCCCAGGCTCCTAGTGGTGGTATAAACCAAAGGATCATGAGTGGGGGGTGAGCTGGCACAGTCTGGAGAGCTTTAGAGAATCAAGATTTGGAAAGGATCTTGAAGGAAATATTTCATGGATGCTGTGTTATTCATGGTTTTTGCTGAATTTCCTCAATTGATAAGAAGGGCTCCTAAAAACTTTGCAGCTATTTTTGTTCAATGGAGTCATTGTTTCTCTGGTATTAATTTGCCATGATATAATTTGCTTTTCTCTTAAGATAACAAGTCTCAGGTGGTATATTTTAAGTATAAACAAGAGAATCAGGTCAGCCAGATTATAAACGTGGGGCAATAAGGTGGGAATTTCAGCTGTTATTGGGTACTTCTGAATTAGCTGTGCTATCACACAAATGTCTGTGGCCTCTGGGTCTGCCTCTCTGTAAAAGAGGAGGGTCCCTGAAGAGGCAAGTTAAGGCTCCCACCAATGGATTTCTCAGGACTGGCCTGAAGGCAAGGATTTGCCTGAGCTGTGGCTGCATAGGCTGGCAAAGGTTTCCATTTTCAGAAATATGATAACAGGTATTTAGTTTGGGTATTTCCCACATTGGATAAGGAATAATAAATCTTCAGCTCAATTTGTAAGAATTTAGTATGCCTGGAAAATATTTCCATCTGATTTTTGTCTTCTTTCACACTAAGGCTAGTTGTTAAATATGGATAAATAAGGACTTAGCACAAACCAGGAACCAAAAAGCAAGCTGTGAACCTTGTTAATTGTTAATTTTCTGAACCTCAAACTTTATCTCATCTTTTTATTAATAACTGAACAACTTTTTGACCTTTTAAAAAATTTCATTGGTTGAGTCTCTGCCTCTGAGAGGCTGAGTTGTTTCTTTGGAAAGGGCTGTACTTGGTATTCGTGTCCATGGATTCCTCACCAAGCTGTTAGCCTCTGTTGTGTGGAAAAGGCTGAACTTCCGTAAGAACTAATGAAAACATGTGTTTGTCTTCCAGGTTCAGTATTTCTTCAAGATCTTGGATAATTAGCAGTACAGAAAATAAAGAAGTCACAGACTGGGGCTTTTAGACAAGAGTGAGTCACGCACATGAGGAATGTGTTCATTCTTTTATTGTCCATTGTTTTAACCTGACTGAATACAAGATCAACAAGAGCACTATACTCCTGGCAATTATTACATATGTTAGAACATGGATTTTGCACTTTAGACAACATTTAACACCAGTCTATGGGGTACTGCATTGCTTTTTATAAAGTTCAAAATAAAGATTTATTTTCAAACAAGTGACTTTGGTTTATTTCATACATTACACTTTTTCTTGCAGAAAAACATAAAATTGTACAACTGCATAAATATAAAATTCTTCCACCATGAAAATGGTTAAAACATTCATAAAGACACAGCACCAGCATGTGATGCCTCCAGAGAAAGGAAACGAGGTAAAAGAAAATGTACAAAGCAAATTAATTTGTCCCTATCACTAGCCAAAGTGACAGTCTGATCCAGATCTCATACACAGCTTCAGAACATACTGGAGGACAAGGGAGGAGATGGCAAGACAGCATTCAATACAAAGCACAATACAACCCATCACCTTTTTGTGTTTTTCTGTAGTGTCACTTAAAATTTAAAGGGCAGTTCCCCCCATGACAGCCCACCCCCAGCCCCAGGAAAGAAAATAAAGACCTAACACCACAGGAAAAGACTATGGAGTGTGTTAAAAAAATGCTCATTGATGGGCCATTATCTTTGAACGAGCCAAACCGGGAAAAAAAAAAAAAAAGTACCCATGCCAGTTTTATTCCCATTGAGTATTTACACCTTGGACAGCAATCCTTGCTCACATAAAGTAGAAAACAGATACGTTAAAACATGGCTTGAAAAATGACCAGAGTATGCACCTATAGTACTGTACACTAAATAAAATACACAAGGCAGCAATACTTAGAGGCCAGAAACACTGCTTACTACAAGTCAGTTATGGAATCATAATTTACAGTAAAAATGGGCACGTCCCAAGGCTCAATTTTCATTTTTCTTTTGTCATTTACAGTAGAATAAATATTTTGTTGCTATTGCTACACTTTAAATTTACATTCTAACCTATTAAATGCAGAAAGCTAGTGTAAAGCATATAGATTAAGTGTAGGTCCCATACGTATGACAGTTTGTTCAAGACAAGTAGGTTTTTGTTTTTGTATCTTTTTAAATTTTTTAAATGGCTAGTGGGAAAGATTTGTGCTTGTGATCAGCTCTTAACTTCAATTTTCACATCAAAACGTCCCTGAAAACGGTCTTTCTCACTGTACCCAATGTTCTCACCATACGCCTTACACTCTATGCGAATTTCAGTGTCCATGGTGAGGTTGGTGAACTGTACGGCCAGCAGAGGCTGCAGGTACTTGGGCTGCAGGAGTTTGCCATAGTAGGGATAATACTGCAGAGGAAAACCAGCATAGCCGCCCAGCCCAAAATATTCCACATTTCCAATTTTTTCCTTATCTTCATCTCGCTGAAAACCAGAGTGAAATGTGATTTTTTAATGATATACAGCATGGATCACTACTTATCACATACAAACATGACTCTCAACTCCACAAAGCAGCTTGCAAACCATCACTGCACAGAAACCCACAGTCCTCCTCTTGACAGGCCAGGCTCAGACCTCTCCCAGAAGCTGATGAATATTATTCACTGGAGGGCATTGGTTCAGTGACATGAGAGGAAGCAACATGTACTCAGGCCTATTCATAGTAGCCTCAAGAAGTGCTCATAAAAGGAGGCTATTCTTATTGAACAAATGGGGAAACTGAGGCAAGGACCAACGACAGATTTCTCCAAGCCAACACAGCCGCCCAGGAACATGGCCAACACTGAAAGTCAGTTACATGTTTTCCTCTTCAGTGTTGGCCAGTGGATACTTCCTTGATAGTATCTCCAAAGGTCTGACTATTTGCCTCTCATTTTCTTGTGTGTGTTTCCTTTTTTGGTGCCAGCATAAAATGGCACTGTCTGGGAATTCCCTTTCTTTATTCTGCCACCTCTCTCTAAATAATTAGGCAATGTTTTTAGATCTAAAGGGAACCATGCTCTGTTACCTTCATTTTTCATTTTTTTTTAAAGAGAAGCCAAAACCAAATTCATATATGAAATTGTCGATTAATGTTGACCCCCAATTTCTCATGCACCATATGCCAAAGAAGCACTTCTGTGGGCTAGTTCACTCCTAATTTATATAAACTAAATCAATGAATTCAGATAGTTCAGTTTCTTATTCCAGTGGAAAGACTTTTACTTCTTTCCAACTGTATGAGCAAACCTGATATATTCTTTTACTCTTTACATCTTTCTGTCCTTTTAAGAAGTTGTACCTAAGATAGCTATAACTCAGTGAAACTAATATCCGTAAGTAATGTTTCTTGTTCCATGTATTCAAATTTTATCTCTAACTTAAAACAGTCATTCTCCCTTCTCCCACTGCCTCACTATCCTACCCACCCTTAGGACTCTGGAATATCTCCTTACCTTGCCAGTGCACTGAACAGGCAGGACATATGGATTATACTTCATCACTGGGTAAACTTCCAAGGACTCGTTCTTGGGAGGCTAAAACAAAAAACAAAAACCCAACATTGGTAAGGTTGTAAATAATGTGTAAAATTTCTGAAAAAGAAAATAACAAAACACTAAAGGATAGCAAAGTGAATGAAGCCCCTTAACCAATAGGAAAGGTCATGTTTGTGACTTTCTTGCAATGTAAACAAAAGCCCAAGTTTTGTGACTCCCACTATTAAGCTACAATGCAACATATTAAATGGAACTTCTAATAGTGATTCATTATAACCTTTACTCAAGGACACTAAAATATGAACCAGTCCAGAAATAATGCTCATTTGCTGAGATTATAATAATTATATGGAAAAGTAAATTGACATTCCTATTTTATAAAACGTGTTTTCCTGAATAAACCATATGAATAAGCCACACCATCCTTTTCCTTCAGGCATGCCTTCTTCTAGTAGGCTTTTCTTTTTCTGAATCTCCAGCAGGGACATTGCCACTTAAGGAGAGTTTCCAATTCTGATAGGAAAGTCTATTTTGTAAAACAGATAAAGGTGGCATTGCCCTAAACAAAGGGGTTTGGTGAAGGGGTGAATCCATTAAAGGGACCAATAGTATAAAGCTTGAAAATGAATCCTGACATGAAATATGACACATAGTCTAATCAAAGTCAGATAAAGTGGACGTTTCTCTCTATCAGTAAGGGACTAATATTATGGTACTGGTCTTTGTTTTAGAAGGCAAGAAAATGAGTATCCGAATTATACTTTTTTGGAACTTTTGGCCAACAGTATATTTTTACCTTGGAAAATACAATGAGAAAATATTTATTGATAAACTCTGATAAAGAAGTTGCAGAATCTATCCTCAGAATGTATGAAAACAGGCATATCAAGTAAGATGTGTGGGTAACTACAATCTCTTATAAAAAATATTTCCAGTGACGATGTAGTTGGGGATTTGGGTTGAAGTGATGAACCCAAATAACCACATGGAGATCAAAGGAAGACTGAAAAAAGTTAGGTGAATTCATCACTGAATACAGTGTCTCTATAAATGTGAGATGTGAATCACACTGGACTAGACTGACTGCCTCTCACTCTCAGATTCTAAGAAGGGGAATGTCAAAAGTGAGGGATTTAAGAGGAGATATGGCTCGAGCTGTTGAGAGCCTGCCTCCCACATGTAAGGTCCTAGATTTGGTTTCCGGTGCCTCCTGAAAAAAACAAAAACAACAAGCAAAACTAAACAGAAAAACCCAACTCAGGTAAGCCAATATAGCTCAGTGGTTGAGCACTGGCTTCCCACATTATGAGGTCCTGGGTTCAATCCCTGGCCCCTGGTACCTCAAAAAAAACAGGGATTTAGAGAACAGACAGGCGGAGATTAGCCACACCACAGCAGTTCCCTTTCACTGTTAAACCATTATTTTATTATTCTAAATGTAAAGTTGATTTATCTTGATGAAGTGTTCCCTAGCAATAAAACATCAAATACAAGTATGACATCATTCTCATCATTTTTCTTCCATTATAGTCTAGTCTAAATGAAAAGAGGAATAGCATCCTGTTGAAAGGTGCATTAATTTTTGCAGGCGATACATCAAGCCCCCCACCAGGCAACCACCAATCTACCCATACATGTATTTCCCTCTTGGTAGCAGAAAAGGAGCTATGATGCATCCTTCAATTCAAACAAGGAATATTTTTCAAAAAATATTCATCTCTTCATTGATTTGCTTTTGAAAATACTACTCATGAGTAAAAAGCATTGTGAAAACAAATTAAGAGCATTCAATAGAAAATTAATGTACAAAAAAGCCAGAGTTCAGAAATGAAGTATGCTTGTTCATATAACCCAATATATTGCAATCCACCAGGGTGTTCTCCTGTTAGAACTGAAAACTACACTTACAATGGCAATGGCTACATGGGCACTTAGGGGGAAACCTGCTAGAAGAAGCCATGCTTAAGGGAAAAGGCCTGCATTATTCATTCATGGGCTGGAGAAGAGACTGCACTTCATAAAAGTAAAAATCACCATGAATTTCCCTCTTTTTAAAGAATTAGTATAGTCACGGTGAACAATGGCCATTTGCCATTTTTTGGTCCATTGTAAACAAGATTATCAAAATTCTTCCTAGATGGTGTTCAATTTGCAATGAAATCTTTCTTCAGCAAAAAATTTTTTTTTCCTTCAGATTACCAAGTAAATACAGTTTGAAATACTCTTATGGCTTCAAGAGGACCAAAATGGCAGGATAACTGTACATGCAAGCAGATTTTAAATTTAAAAATATATTTTCCTATTTAAAGAGTTAGCTATAGAAACTGTTATTTGGAACTCAGTAGAATAAGAATAGTAACAAAGGATCCACTTCAGAATTTGATTTTGTCACTCAAAATTTCTCTAACTTTTTAGAAAATGAGGTTCATGACTTTACAGGGTGGATGCAACAAGTTTTAGAGTTATTCTATTGACAGGGCTTTAAAATCATCACAGAATATACACCTCAAAACTCTGACATTTTTTTCTCATATCAATTAAGTACTTCATTCAAAATGTGATTTGGATCATTTACATATAGGACTTAAAACACTTACCTTAGGTTTGAAGCCCAGAACTCGGTTGAGCTTAATAATGACACACGGTTTGCCCTCTTTGTAGCCAAAAGTTTCATCATTTAATCCAGAACAATTTCCCAACCACTCAAGCTTGAACCTGCAGACTTTTCGCTCTCCTCCTTCATTGTTAAATTCTCCTCTTTCTTTGGGTTCACTGGGCACATCTGAAAATGCAAACACCATTTTTATATTGTACCAACAATTCCCTTAGCACCACTGAAAAAAGGAAAAAGGAACTTCCTTCCTTGTGCAATTACCTATTCTAATATAGTACTATTCTACATTTAATGTATCATCTGGATTAAGCAAAGATTTCTAGCAATCTCTAGTCTCTTCACTGACAATGAAAATATGTTTTACAAAAAGCAATAGCTAGGGCATGAACCCAGCACATACATGTCTTGGTTTCTGGTAATATTTCTCTTCCTTTAAATAATAGATTATTCAGCTATTTAAAAGACTGAAAGGAAACTGGATCACTGTTGATGACTAGCACCATTTATGCAGGTTAGCATCTGTTTAGCTCAGTAACAGAGACATTGTGTTAAATTAGAACTCAAATTTAAAGGAATGTTAAGGAATTTTTAAAACTAGAACTTTCTTGGTTAGAATTTGCCTACAGTTGAGGTGTCCCTAATTAGCTTGTTAAACAGTAAAGGAGGAGAAGGGAACAATTTTTTCCCTCTACAACCTCCATTTGGGTTTACTGTTGGGTTTTTGTTTTTGTATTTTTTTTAAATTTGTTGATTTGAGTTTTTTTGTCTTTTAAGGCTTTGAGTTCTTATAAGCAATTCTTGAGAAATTCTAGCCTAGCATTTCTGCCTCATATCAAAACCACAGTAGTAATAAATGCAGAATTTAAGTTAAATACAAAGCCAGAGCAATAATGTAGAATCTAAGTTAAATACAGAGTTGATACAAATTCTATATCACTGACTTCATGACACTAAGAGCCACTCTACCTTTTGCCAGTTACTTCCTCATCCAAAATACTCAGTTGCCTAAAACACATATTCCGTTGTCCATCCCAATCAGGATCTCTATAAAATATATCCTGACCTTAAATCCTCCTAAGTCACTATCAGCATGCTTATAATTGTTACACCAAAGGGCCATTCTGGGGAGAAAAGCCCATGTGCTCCTTTTCTGTAAGGAGTACTTAAGATGGGAGATATGGGGAGTGAGAATCTGGAAATGTAATCAATCAGTTGTGCTTCCAAAATCAATGGGTATAAGAGAAGGAAAACTGCAAGTGTAGTCCGTGAGTCTGAGTAGTATAAAGCAGGTGTCTGGGAGGATTCTAAAATAAGACACCTTTCAGATGCAGATAACAGAAATCCTTCAGGGCTAGAGTTCAAGCTCTGTATTTCAGGAATATCTCTCAGTCACTGAATAACAAATAGAAAAAGGGATATAACACTTAAAGGAGAAGAAGCCACCCATGGACATCAACAATGAGTATACTTACTGCCACACTCTTCAAAAGTCATATCATCCTTCTGGGCCAAATCTTTGTACTTATCCAGGAACCTAACTATGTTCAGCACATATTCCTCATAGCTCTTGGGGTCATTAGGACGAAAGGAAATTTCAGTCTTTTGGATCTGTGGAATCTGTGTCAATCCTAGACCAGGTAGAGCGTTAAAACAACAACAACAACAACAACAACAGAAAATCATTAGTGAGAAGGCAGTCAACAAGGATATTTCAAAAGCAAACTTCATATACAGCACATACCTTGCTAATCTCACCTGGTTGAAAAAGCATAGGTTAAATTCTTGCCTTCTTTATAAAATCATTCCTCTGGTGTTTAGATTTAGAACCTAAGTACCAAAGATTATGCCCAAATAGCACATTTAATTTCCACAGCACCACTTGATGATAGGCATTATCTCCATTTTATTGGAATACTGCTTGCACAGACAAGTACCTGGCCTGAGATGGCAGGGCAAGTCTTATTGCAGACTAGGTGTGCTGTACTCTAAAGCCTGTTATCTTTCCATTATCCCCACTAGTCAGCATTTGTGCAAGTGGTTTTCCCCTCCTAATTGCAAGTAAGCCTGGAGAGCAGAGGACTTCTAGCCAATGAATTTCATGACCATTAGCAACTCAATGGATTCAAGACTACTCAATAGAGACATTTCCTTGGATTGTTTAACCTCAGTTGGACCTTTTACCCTAAGTTGGGATGCATGTGCAGTTACCACCTTGCTTTCCAATGCAAAAGTGATTATTCTGAATATGTCAGGTGCCAACCAGGGAAGCATTCAATGTACATGTGCCTAGGGTTTACACTCTCTAATCAGTTCGTTAGATTCCTTAATATCCAAAAGCCTCTAACATCACAAGACTTCTTAGATGGGTATTTGAATTACACGACACTACACTAACCAGGGGCCAATGGTAGAGAATCAGCCCCACCTGCATTCTAATCAAGGTTGCCAGATAAATTACAAGACACCCAGTTAAATTTGAATTTCAGATAAACAACACAAATATATATATATACATATTTAGTATAAGTATGTCCCAAATACTGCATGGACTATATATATAAAGTATTGTTTATCTGAAATACACATTCAACATGTGTATTTTTATTTGCCAAGTCTGGTAACCCTATTCTCATCCTCACTCCCTGCAGACCTGAAAGGTGACTCATCATCACAATCCTTGAGGAACAGTTATGCCCTAGTCTCCCTCCACCAGCCCCTGCATCGCATTCACCTAGGGGGGTTGTCAAACATGCAGCCTCACAGACTCTACCCCAGACCTGCCAAAATCCATCTTCATGGCAAGCATGAAGAGATCCTTAAGCACTTTTAGCTTGAGAACCACTGGTCCAGAGAATTAGAATCAGGGTGACGCAGAAATAAAGACGAATATGTGACGAGTAGAGAATATTAACTATCATTTGTGTGGCCTGAGAACTAGGCCTCAGTAGGGGCTGGACTAAATGGCTATTTTTTTCCTAGTAATTGAGGATAGCTTTGAGCTTCCTAATAGTTTAAAGAATGAGGAGGCCCAGCTTAGAAGGGCTATTAGGGATAACTTTTTCCTAGTATGCAGTTCCCTAGAGGAATGGAGGGGATGAAGATGAGGACAAAGGAAAGTGGGAGTCTGGAGCCAGAATGGTTGCTTGAGAAACAACTTCAGAAGTGACATTAAGAACTATCTAAAAAAGGATGATGTGGAACCTGCAGAATCAAGGGAAAAAGAGCTGCCAGTAGTGATAAAAATGAGTTAAGTGAGAAATAGCAGAATTTGTTCATTTAAAAACTTCAGTTAAAATACACAAATGTAAGTAGAAGCGTCTACTGAGATTTCATGCTTGAGAGAGAATGGTAAATTAGGCTACTCACTGAAATGGGGGAAGGCAGCTGGGGAGGGTCATTCCTGGTTTGAGTTCTAAGGAAGACATGTCAAGTCAAGGTGACTTGCCTGGAGCTGGGAGAAGTGCAGGGGCAGGCCCAGAGCCAGAGGCTCAGCAGCACTCAGGAAGACAGGGCATTTGCCTAGAATAATTCTGGAGTCAGGAAAGAATGGAGACTTGAGGGACAGTCACACCACAGGAGCCACCAGAAGCTAGGCCAGAGGGGATGCTGCCAGTGTGCTATGGAGAGGAGAAGGAAGGTGACAAGGCCCAGAGGTCCTTGAACTGATCAGGTGGGAGATTTGTCAGAACCATTTTCAGGTCATTTATTAAAATGTTGTGGGGGGTGCAGGGGATGGAAATGGACTCAGAAGATCTAAGTGCACAGGGTTCAGCAGTGTTTCCAGGTCTGAGAAACTGAAGGCAGAAGAATAAGAGACAGGTAGAAGGGTGAAAAACGCAAGAAACCCAAGAAGAGTTTCCACCTAACCTTCAGCAACAGGGAGAAGGTGGGGAAGTTGCTGCCAGTAGGCATCAGCATGCTGGGTACCAATCTCCCAAGCTCTGGCCCATCAGCAGAGAAGATGACAGGGCAAGAGACAAAATACCAACAAAATGGCAAACGAGCCTGCTGTAGGATCTGGAGACTCTCACCCAGCAAATTAGAAAGGAAAGGGAATCTAGAAGGTAATGTTGAGAGCAAACATGGTAGACCCTAACATTGCAAGGTGCACTTGATGAAAAACACATGTGTCAAAGTCCTCTCCCGCTGCCTCTGCACTGCTCGGCCAGTGCCTGTTCAGGCACGCATGCCCCTGAAGGCTCCAGTCCCTTGATTTGTGTATGAGGAACAGTGATGCTACTTCTCAGACTTCCCCCGAGAAAAAGAAGAGCAAGAAGAAGGGCCACGCAGAGTGCTTTGCAATCGTCCAAGATGCCAAGTTCAGGGT
Organism: Dasypus novemcinctus; assembly: GCF_030445035.2. NCBI lineage: Eukaryota > Metazoa > Chordata > Mammalia > Cingulata > Dasypodidae > Dasypus > Dasypus novemcinctus. The sequence continues at coordinate 47,217,816 of NC_080685.1, read as the reverse complement.
CTCCAAGTATAATCCTAAATGGTAAAATCCCATGTAATTTGTCAGACACCAAAGCATCAGATCTTCTCAATGAGCCCTCCGGACTTTACTAACAAAATGCTACTGACAAACTGGATGTTTCAGAAACCTCGGGGCTAAGGTCAAAACTAAGTTCTCAGGGAGGATTGTGGGAAGACAGCAAAGTAGGAGGCTCTGGGAATCTGTCCCTCCACAGAACAATAATTAAACAGGCAGAAACTGTCTAATTCAACTATTTCAAAACTCTGGAATCCAGTAGAACACAGTATTGCATCCAAGAAGAGCGGAAGAGGCAGGTAAATTACAGTAATACCAGTGTTATCAGCTCCCATCCCCACACCCTCCAGGCAGGCAGCGGTGGAGTCTGGACCCTGGCACAGCTTGCTAGTGCCAGAGAGGGACATAAAATTCCACTTCCCCAAGGTCTGGTGGAAGGGCATGGGCCAATTGCTGATCAGCTTTTAATTAGTTACTTCTGATTACTGGCAATCCAGTTCTGAGGGCAGCCATTGTTCCAATCCACTCTGGACAAAGGTGGTGGAGGAGACTTATAGATAGTACTCTTCTTCAGAGCTGCGGAAGACAGGAAAAGGGCTACACCGGCTGGGCATGTGCTGAGTCAAGAAAGCTCAGCTTTGGGGAGACAAGGAAGAAAATACTGGTGACCTTCCTGGCCACCATTATTCCCTCCCCAGAACAGTTTGGATCCAACCAGCTGGCTCTCTCTTGAAGGTCCCTGGCCTTGTTCCAATTGGGAAAGACTGAGTTGGACAGCATAGCACTCCATTCAAGAATTTGCCCTCCAGGAAAAAGTAGCTTGAGATAGGAAAAGCAGAGTAAGAAACAACTGAGATCAAAGGCCTGGGCAAAGGCTTACTTGTTTTCCTGCAGCTAAAGACCTGGGAGAGGGAGAAGGTCCCTTTCCTGGGATTTAGAAGGGACAAACTCCAGGAAACAGGGAAACCCCTGGGCAAACACAAGCCCAGGACAAGACACAGGCCTAGAGTAGACAGAGGACCCTGTACTTTGTATTCACCTTGGGCTGACCTTCTTGATAGGAGAGCTAACCCCTTAAGGAGAAAACCAGGCAACACAAAGCCAATATGCAAGGCTGTGAAAGGTGGTGGTGGGGGTGGGGAGGGTTGCTTATATTGCTCAGTTTTGTCAGCTCCTGCCACTCAGGAAAATCTCTGTAATATCACCAGTTGATTACAAACTCTTAAGACACAGACATCTCATGGAATAGATTCCAGAATTAACATTTTAAAACATTAAAATGTACAGTTGTGTGCAAGAAGAAATTACAAGACAAACAAAAAAACCAAAAAGACCCCATCTCTTGAGAAACAAAAATGGCCCATTTAAAGGAAAAGGATAAAAATCCATAAAACATCAAGGAAGATCAGACTATGGACAAAACGATCTTCAATATGTTCAAGGAGATGAGGATAAATACAGAGAAAGAACTAAAGGATATCAGGGAGACTATGAATGAACAATATGAAAATCTCAGTAAAAAGGAACCAAAAAGAAATAGTGAAGTTGAAGACCACAATACTGAAATAAAAAATTCACAAGAGGGTTTGTTTCAACAGCAGATTAGAGGCTGGGGAAGAAAGAATTAGCAAACTCAAACACAAGACAATAGAAATGAATTAGGATAAGGAAAAGAAAAAGGAATTATAAAAAGGAAAAATAGACTGAGACTTCTGGGACACCATCATGTATACCAATTATGGGAGCCCAGAAGGAGATGAGAGAGAGAAATTAACAGAAGAAATATTCAAAGAAATATTGATAAAAACTTCCCACACTTAGCAAAATTTGTGATATACACATTCAAGAAGCCCAGAGAATATCAAACAGTATAAACAAGGAAAATACATGAAAAATATATCCAATTAGAAATGAGAAGGTATACTCAATATGGTACAATACAAAAAAATCAAATAAATATGAAACTAGTCATAAAGAAGTTTGAGGGACAAAACAAAGGTATAAACTTATGAATAAATGGCAAAATGGCAGAAAGGCATTATCAGTAGTGACTTTAAATGTAAATGGATTAAACTCTCCAGTCAAAAGGCAGAGATTGGCAGAATTGATTTTTTAAAAAAGCATGACCCAACTATATGCTATTTTAAAAAGATTCAGCTTAAATTAAAAAATGTAAGTAGGTTGAAAGTGAAAGGATGGAAAAAAATATATATACCATGCAAGTAGTAACTATAAGAGAGCTGGGGTGGCTATACTAATACCACATAAAATAGACTAAGAAAAACTGTTATGAAGGACAAAGACTGTCATTATATAATGATAAAGAGATCAATTCAACAGGAAGATGTTATAAATATATAAGCATCTAACAGCAGAGCCCCAAAATATATGAAGCAAATACTCACAGATTTGAAGGGAGAGATAGATGGTTTGAATTAATAGCAGGAGACTTTAATACCCCACATTCAATTACAGAGCACTCAGACAGAAGATCAATAAGGAAATATAAGATTTGCATGATACTCTAAACCAACAAGACTTAACAGACATATACACCTCACCTACTAACAACAGATTACATTCTTTTTTTTCCCCTACAATCTCTTTTTTTTAATGTTACATTAAAAAAATAAGAGGTTCCTATATACCCCCCACCCCCTCCTCCCACATCAACAACCTCTTTCATCATTGTGGCACATTCATTGCATTTGGTGAATACATTTTGGAGCACTGCTGCACCATATGGATTATGGTTTACATTGTAATTTACACTCTTCCCAGTCCATTCAGTGGGTCATGGCAGGATATATAATGCCCAGCATCTGTCCATGCAATATCATTTAGGACAACTCCAAATCCCAAAAATGCCCCCACATTACATCTCTTCTTCCCTCTCCCTGCCCTCAGCAACTACCAAGGCCACTTTTTCCATATCAACGCACATTCTTCTTGAGTACACATAGATCATTCTCGAGGATAGATCACGTTAGGTCACAAAACGAGTCTCAAAAAAATTTTAAAAAATAGTGAAATCATTCAATATCTCTTCTCTAACCAAAATGGAATGAAACTAAAGTTCAATAACAGAGGGAGAAATAGAATATTCACAAATATGTGGAAATTAAACAACATACTCTTAAGTAACCAATGGGTTAAAAAGGAATATTAGGAAATATCTTGAATGAAAATGAAAATGCAACATACCGAAAATCATGGGATGCAGCAATTCAGAGGGCAATTTATAGCTCTAAATGCTTATATTATGCAAGAAAGACTTCAGAGACTTAACCTCAAAACTAGAGTATCTAAAAAAAGAAGAGTAAACTAAAACTAAAGAAAGCAGAAGGAAGGACATAACAGATTAGAGTGGAAATAGAGAATTTTAAAAAAAATCAAAACCAATAGTTGGTTCTTTGGAAAGATCAATAAAGTGACATAACTTTTAGCTAGCCTGGCAAAGAATAAAAGAGAGGATGCAAGAAACCAAACTCAGAAATAAAGGGGGCATTACTACCAATCCCACTGAAATGAAGAGGACTATAATACTATGAACTGTACACCAACATGGTAGATATACCCAGATGAAATAAACAAATTCCTAGAAACATGCAAACTACCTACCCTGACTCAAGAAGAAATAAAAGATCTCAACAAACCAATGACGAATGAAGAGATTGAGTCAGTCATCAAAATCCTCCCAACAAAGAAAAGCCCACGACCAGATGAATTCACAGTGGAATTCTACCACATTCTACCATTCCACCAAACATGCAAAATGGTACAGCTGCTGTGTAAGACAGTTTGGCAGTTTCTTAGAAAGTCAAGTATAGAATTACCATATGACCCAGCAATCCTACTTCTAGGTATACACCCAAAAGAATTGAAAGCAGAGACTTTAACAGGTATTTGCCCACCAATGTTCAAAGTGGCATTATATATAACTTCCAAAGGATGGAAGCAACCTAAGTGCCCATCAATTGATGAATGTATAAACAAAATGTGGTATGTACACACAATGTAATAATATTCAGCCATAAGAAAGAATGAGGTTCTGATACATGTGACAACAAGGATGAACCCTGAAGGCATCATGTTGAGTGAAATACACCTGACATAAAAGGAAAAATATTGTAGTATCCCGGTGATATGAAATACTTAAGATAAGGGAACTCACTGAGTCAGAATCTAGGAAACAGGTTACCAGGGGACATGACAGGGGTAGGGAATAGCAAGTTAAGGCTTAAAACAGAGTTGCTATTTAGGATGGAAGAAATGTTTGGCAACATATGGTGGTAATGGTAGCAAAACATTGTAAATATAACAACACTGAAATATATATATCTGAATCAAACGGGAAATTTTAGGTTGTATACATTACTAGAAAAAAACCTAATTAAATAAATAAATCCATGGAACTGCACAACACAGTGAACCCCAAGTTAAACCATGGACTATAGTTAATAGGACAATTATAAAATTGTGTTCTCAGCAATTGTAACAAATGTACCACACCAATACAAGGTGTTAATAATAGGGTAGTATGTGGGAATCCTGTATTTTATGCATGAGTGTTCTGTAAACCTACAACTTCTCTAATAAGATGAATGAATGAATGAATGAATGGATGGGAAGGGGGGAAAAAAACTACACTGTTTACTGAGATTTATATTCTTTATTAGCAAGCACTTCTGCTGAACATCCAAGATCTGATTTCTGTAACCAAAAATAAGTATTTCTGTTATATAGACAATGGCACCACGGGCCCAGAGAAGAGTTCTATACAACTGGTCTCATGTCTCTCTAGATAATGAGAAATAATAAAAAAACAAGTCATGGAATCACACACATTTACTACCTGAGAAACCAACTCCTTAAGTAAGCATAGCTCAAGGTCTAAGCCCAGGCAAGTCTATGTTACTATGTTAGAAAAAGGAGACTGAGGATGCTTGAAGAGTCTCGACTTTGTGCAGAGAAGCATTAAAAAATGATGAAACCAAGAATGCTAGGGATGAAATAGACTGTTAAGTATTTGGTCTCATAATCTCATGACTTGTCCAGCTGAACTGAGACCTTGGGCCAAAGTCTCCAACCTATCCTTTCCATTTTGAATGATACAGTACCTTGGTGAAGAGAAACAGATAAACCTCAGGGAAGCTTAGCCATGTCTTAGTCTCTTCTGCAGGCTAAAGTTTACCTCTGGAATCTTATTATTTTTTTAGGAGGTACTGAGGATTGAACCCAAGACTTCGCAAATGGTAAGCAGGCACTCAACTACTGAGCTACATCCACTCTCCACCTCTGGAATCTTTAAGAGGTAAAATCTAGGGGTCTTAGAAGGTGGTAACCAACATAAGTCTTAGTGGCCCACCTTTCAAGATAACCCTCCAACCTCTGATTGCAAAAGCTGTTTCCAAAAAAGGACTATAAAGAAAATTGCTTTTCTCAAAAGTAATTTCTCTAAAGTGATTAGAGACATAAGAGGGACAGAAGAAGGATGCTTGAACTAAATCATTTGGATAAGTGAAATTTAATATTTGGTTTTCCATAATTCCAAGGTTTAATTCAATATAAACCTTGGAATTAAAAAAAAACAAACAAATGTTTGGCTTCATAATTAATTGATTTTTAGAAATATATTTGCCTTTCCTCAGACCCCATCTCTTGAGAAACAAAAGTGGAAAACTAGTAAGTCTTTGACTCTAGTAGGTAATTCATAGCAGGAAGGAGAAATGGCAAAAAGAGGACGAAAAGAAAAGAGAAAATAGGTTTTTCATGAAAAAAGAAGTATTTTGCTTCCAGTTAGGTTTATTCTGTGGCAAGCTTACAATTTCTCAATCTACTTTTGGTTTTGAAGTATTTAATCTAGAATGCAGTCATTTTAACCTTGTAACTGTTACACAAATGACTCCCAAAGCACAGCTGCTTCTATTTGTCATTTAACACATCTGATGAATCATTAGACCAAATACTCTCAATAGGCATCATTTTCTATAGAAACCCCCAGGAGGGTTCCTGCATGAATAAAAAGGGCACAGGGGGCAAAGAAACACAAATATAGTCATGCATGCAATACGTGTCGGGTTTCCTATATGTATGCTGAAAGTAATTTTCAATTTTAAAAATTGGGGGATATGATTATACATACGATATCCCCTATACATATATAAATATCCTCCTATACAAAAATACATACATACATATACCTATATACACGTGTACATATATATGTACATATATACATAATGTATATTTAAATTTTTCCCCTTTCAAGTACCCTTCTGTAAAACTTAAGATATGTCTGGATTTTGTTTTTTGGAATCTGAAGGATTAGAATCAATTTATCTAAAATATACAGGGAAGATAGATAACGGTGCCTCGGTGCTTCCTGGAAACTAGCTGCCTTTGACTCACCCTTGACTTGGACGCGGGCTTCGCGAGGAGTCAATCCCGACCTCAGGCAGGGACATGTCTGTGCCCTCCCAGACACCACACTTTTTCCCTCTGAAAAACTCTTTGAAGGATGAGTTGCTGCTCTTTCTCTACAGCCAAATGGATGTCTAACAACCCTCAGTGTAAGGAAGTCTTTCCTCCTAAATTAAATGCTTCAAGCTCTAGTTGAAAGCCCTTCTCTGTTGGTGGAATTACCCAGTATAGCAGACTTTTTCCTACAGTTGCATGTGGCAGTTTGATAATATTTATGAAATCCAAAAAGAGATGTTATGTTTGTAAACTGGTCTGTTCTACCGGGTGTGAGAACACTTTGATTATATTAAATTCAGAGGTTTCACTATTAAATCAAGATTAGGGCTTTGATTTGACCATGTCATTGGGGCATGCAGGTTGAGTCCCTGGCCCCTTGGTGCGGTTATAGAAACAGATGCTCAATCATGAACATAGAAGTAGATATGCAGAGAAGATACACAGAAAGAGACAGCTCCATCGACCCTGCAGGGCCCCCAGAAGAGAGATGAGCCTGACAGTTTGCAGCTGAAGAGAACAGAGCAGCTAAGAAGCCCTGAAAGACTAGCCCTATGCCAGCTTATGGCCGAGATGGGAAGAAGCTGGGCCCAAGGCGCACTAAGAGGAAGAGGAAGGCTGAGCACTCGCAGACATCACCTGCCATCTCGCTTCAACACGTGGCAACAGAGTTTGAGGAGGAAGTAACTTTGAGTTGGACTCTTTAGGGCCTTGTAAGTGTAAGCTTCTACCCCAAATAGATACCCTTTATAAAAGCCAACAGTTTCCTGGTACTTTGCAATAGTACCCCTTTGGCTGACTAATACACTGCATACTCATTTTCAGGTGAGCAGATGGGGAATTACATAATTCAGAAAAGCTTTCTTAAAAAGAGCAAATAATTTCACAAGGTCATATCTTCATCTTTTGTATAGCTCACAATTTTAAAGAAAAAAGAAATATTTTTAATAAACAAAAAATACAACCAACCAAATCCTAATATTTTTTATTAGCCATACTCATTTGTTCAAGGCTATTCTGAAGAACAAGCACACACATTTGACTTGCCTAGATAAAATAAACATTTGCTAGGTGACCAATATCCGAAATTAAGACACTGTATTATAAAGGATATTTGAAGAGGTCTATTCATGTAGTGGGGCAAGATACCCTTTCCTTGTTGGAAGCCACTAGATAATATATCCCTGTTCCCTTTCATCTCCCTACCTTTCTCTCTAGTGTTGTCTGTGTCAGAAGGATCCAGAAGTCATGAGATTATTATGAGAATCAGAGCTCTGAGCAAGCAGATGTCAACCCCATCACATTTCACAATAGTAGAAATGGAGGCCCTGAAGCTGATGCTCTTTCTACTGCCATCTTCCCTGATGGAGAACTTCCCTTGCGCGAACACAGAGGGGAAGGTCTAATTGAAGTTTCAGAGAGCTAGCTTCCCCCCCACCATTGCTCCTACTAATTTGTTATCTGGTCCTACTCATCATATGTCTCTGTGGTGCCTGTACATCTAAAATGAGCATGTAAGTCCCTTTTTTCTATGGCTCCAGCATTTTTAAGCTAATCATTAGACTTCTAGTGTTCCCAAGAGATGAGTTAATACTTGCATTCTCTTCTTTAAAAATGAGAAATCAACAACATGGGTAGATGAGTTCTGAAGCCAAAGAGTGAGGAATAAGAACTTGGAATTCCTCGACCTAAGGCCTTTACCAAATCATGAGGCTGAGCAGTAGCTTCTGGAAATAGTAATTGTCACCAATGCTAGCTCATTCACAGCCCCAACTCTGGGAATAGGTTGGCAGGATCCATCTGGGGGTGGGAGGAGAGGGAGAGGGAGAGGCAGTGAGGCCTTTAAAGACAGCATCTTTATATGTATCACATCAGTTGCTGGATTACAAATCAGCAGATTCTAAAACACCAGTGGCTGAAATAACAATTCCTCCAATGTTTTAGAAAGCAAAATTTGTCTAGTTTCCCCTTGGAAATCAGAGTGAAAGTAATACAAGTATGGCATAGTTTGAAAAAATACACTGTTCTGCGACTGACATAATGAACATCTCAAAAATTTCACTTAAATCACACTGGGATTTGAATGGCAATGGCTTATAACCTAATGATTTCTTTTCTCTTTTTGAGGTCCCAGGGGTTGGGGATTGAACCTGGGACCTCATATGTGGAAAGCCGGTGCTCAACCACTGAGCCACATCAGCTCCCTGAGTTGTTTTTTCAGTTTATTTTGCTTGTTGTTTGTTTTTGGCTTTTTTTTTTTTTTCAGGAGGAACCGGAAACTGAAGCAGGGACCTCCCACGTGGGAAACAGGCACTCAATTGCTCAAGCCACATTTGCTCCCCAGCCTAATGAATTTTAAGACAAGATAATATTTCCCCTACACAGTCAAGACTGCACTGGTACTGCTGGTGGTGCCAGTGTGGCCTGCTGATCTTCATCCACCCGACCCAATGCTGCATTATGCTAAGAATGAATTCTGCCAGCACTGAGCTGTCTTTACAGCAAAGCAAAACAGTAAGTCACTTGCAACCAGCTTAAGAGGAAGAATCCAAGTGTACATTTGTACCTGCTCATCAGGAAGCAAACCAGCTGGGACTCTCCCCTGGGCCCACTGACTGGCACACAGTGACCTTCATCTCATTCCACTGTTGCTAAACCAGCCACGGGGTGGAGGCAGGGCAGCACTGGATGTGAAGAAGAGTAGACTTTTCCATTACACCACTGAGCAGGCAGCTCGGCAAGGTCATCGAGGACAGGGCCTGATGAGCGTGAGCGTGTGGCTGTGTGTGTGGGGGTGGGTGTGCCTGTGCCTCCTCAGCCCTCTCCAGCACAGCTGATACCGGCATCCCTCTCCAGATCCACAAGCACAGATGCCCGCTGACCCCCTTGAAGGCGCTCATGAGAAGTCCTCGTCAGGGGACACTGAGCTTGTCAGGGGCTAAAACCCAGCAAGTGCAGGTATTTTAATGAGAAATATTACAGAACAGATACAATGTTACTTAAATTTACTTCAATTGTTTAAAATCTTTTTTCCTTTAGCCCAATTTTTTCTATGCACTTTTCATAGAAAACAGTGCTCCTACTAGAAGGGCACAGCTATAAAAATAGAGGTTGGTTTTAACAGCTACCCTTTATTTTGTGCCGTTAGTTTTCCCCCTACTTAGTACCAGTCACTAGACTTCTATTTATGGTCTCATTTCATCCTCATAGGGAATTATTCCCATTTTACAGATGAGAAAACTGAGGCTTAGTGAGGTTAAGTTTTGAGTAGAATGTAAGGATTGTGTCCAACTCCAAAACCACTGCTTTTCCTTCTCATGTAAACAATAAAGATCATTTGTGAAGCTAAGTGTGACAGCTCAGGAACGCAGGGGCTGCTTTGATATTGAGGTGTGGCAATATGAAAATACCTGTAATTAACCATTTTTGACCTACAAAAATAGCAGCTGAAGATAGCGCAACCTGATCAGCTGAGGCCCCAGCCCTGAGCTTGCCAGGCAGAGCAGGCAGATGTTTCGGTCTCCCACAGCAATAAGACTGTACACATTAATAGCCACCAGTGCACGGGCAAGAAATTGTACGCGTTATCCATTTCCTCTTAAATTGCACTTCTGTTCTGGAGGTAAGTCCTTTCTCTGGACTTTCATGTTTGGCCTATCAGCTTATCCAATATTATAGATACACAGACCCAAATGCACAACGGCCACCGCTTAATGTGGCGACATTCACACGAGCTGTTTAGAAGAGATCTAATAACAAAGGCTTCCAAAGTAAAGGGCAGTCAAAACCCAGTCAGGCTGGGTTTGCATTCATGCCTCAAATTCAGTTAATAAGGTAGTAAGTCCTCAAATGAGAAGTCTTTAAGTGATGTGCAAAGTCTTTCAGACTCACCAGGTTCATTCATTTAACTTAAATATACTATTTTCCTTCTTTTACCATCATGAAAATGGAGGCTTGGAGATATTAGGTTGAAGCCAAAAATTGTTAGGGTATTCTTCTACATATTTGTTTATTCTGGGCACTCAAGGAACAATCCCTGCCTACCAAAAATACAAATTCTTAAGATTTGCGCTGAAAGATACCAAGAGAGGAGGGTCTGGTTAGGAGGTCCGTGTCCCGTCCCCCCCCCCCCCCGCCCCCCCTCCCCCCCCCGAGCTCTCAAGGGCAGCCTCTGATCTCTGATGTGCTACAGTGGCCTGCCTCTCTGATCGAATGTCATGCCTCTTAGTAAAGGCACAGAAAAGCCCCACAGAACAAGGGGGAGGCACTTGCCCGAGAATCTCCTGGCAATGAGGAAATCAGAAAGACAAGGACATCGGCAACAGAACTGGCAAGATGGGGAAGCACTTTTTCTGTGAGTCAGACCAAAGGACAGGAATGCATATTTCTAAGATGAGCCAACAGCACGCCTTTGGAAAAGTGAGTTTGTCAGGTCAGCCCAACCCTTGTGAGGACACTAAATATAGGTACTAAGAAATTGTCTTTTAAGAAGGGGCCGAAGGAAGGGGAGGGAGGGTGTTCGCTGGAAGGGACTGCACCTCTGCCAGGAGATTTTATAGGCAAGGTCATTTGCAAGTACTTATTCTAAAACTCCAGCATTTTGGCTTTTTACAAAGAAATGAAGAAGATTTTTAATTTTAAGGAAGATTTACTCTCCCTATCCACCCCCCCCCCAAGATCCCAAAGGGTCGTTTTTCAATCTAGGAAATTAAAGAAAATGCTTGGCTTTACAGTTATCTTTTACTTTGAGAGTAAGGATTATCATAAAACAGCACCACAGTTGAAGAATTAGCTTTTAAAGGGCAAAAAAAATTCTATACAAATTATTACCAATATCACCATAAAAATTCTGACAGATGAGACCATGAAAAAATGCTCCTGCTTTACTGTCACAAAGACCAGCACAGACATTTTTACTTAAGATGCTGAGTCTTTGGAGTACATCGTAACTCTTGCTGCAACCTTTGCATGCACCCATTTCTTTTGGGATACAGTTGCTGGAAAGTGTGGATTATTAAACAGGTTTAAGTCATTTTATATACTTACGCATTTTATTTTTCCACTGTCCAAATCTCCCAGATATAAGCTGAACTTTACCTGGAAATCTGGTGCATTTTTCTCTTACAGTAGAGGACTACTTGACTCAGAGCTATAATGCATTATTTGCCACCTCCGTATTTTCATGATTTTCCTCTGCAAGTCTTTCCCACACCCAGAAGGGAGGCCGGAGTGACAAGTCTACAACAGGCAGCAGGTATGCTAGGCTGCTCAGTGCCATTCCGACAGCCTCAGGGTCGTCACCTAAATACAGCCGTTAATAAACCTTTGCTCAGGGAAAGTGGAGAGGGGGCAATCACTGCCAAGCGCCCAGCAGCTGCCTCAAGGTCACCTGTAAGGGGAGAACCCGGAAGTTACACAATACTTCCTCTTTCTCCAGCACCTCCGGACAATGATTTTTAGAAGAGCCAGACTGTAAAATCATGTTTGCTTTGCTCCACTGTGTTTTCCTTCTGTCAGCTCCTGGCATAACGGCAGTGGCCCTCCCTAGGGGCAGTGTGGACACGCAGCATGTGGGTGCCGTAGCTGGGTCCGCAGTGCAAGTCACTCGGCACCCAAATCACAGCAGGGGACTCAGTTGGGTGGGGTTTTGTATTTTTCTCTGATAACCTTTTCGTTAACTCAAGTTTTTGAAGCTCAAACAGACAACTCAACTATAAGGTGGGTGCAGCCAGCAGGTAAATAAGACTCCTATTAAGCAAACAGGTGTAAATATTAAGGCATGAAGGGAGAGTGACTCTGATCAAGGTCAAACTGCAAATCAATAGCAGGTGGGAAAATGGAACCCTTTAGTCACGGCTCCTCTCCCTGGAAGGAGTTAGCCATTTCAGAGCCTCTCACTAGCCCTAAAAATAAGTCAACCTTTTAAAATAGGAGCCAAAATGATTTTTAAAGGATTTACTTGAGTCATACTGCTCTCAAGGAAGTGAAGTATGTGCGTTCAAGCTGGAAAGGCCCTTGAACCATACCGCGGACCTACCCCCCAGCGTAGGGATGAGGCCCTCATTGGGAGATGACCTGACAGGCACAGAGCCGGTGAGTGGCAGGCTGGGTGGAGGGCCAGGTGCCTAACCCTCCTTCCAGAGCTGTGAAAAGATGTCTGCAGTCCCAGGGAGCCAAGCCCGCAATGCGGGGAAGAGAACTGGCTGCAGCAGGGCAAAGTTCCTATATTCCCTTTTCAGGATTCATTTAAATCTAAATTAGAGAACAATTTTCAAAACAGATTTTCTTACTAGAAAAGGAATCACCCATTTTATCTCTGGAAGAACTGAACTTGAATTCCTTTTACCTGGTGGGGCCACTCGGTCCTGATATGTGGGCTTAAATTCACTGATGGTGAGCAGCATCACCTGGATGGTTCCGATGAAGATCCCAGCCAAGCAGCCATAAAATATTACGTAGAATAGAAGGATCTTAACTGCAAGGAGAACAGACAGAAATAAAAGACTGTGATGTAGTCACATGCTCATAATGGAAGTCTGATCTGCCCAGAGATGGCTGGACTTCCTTAGATTTCCCTCCAACATGTTTCCCCTACAGCGTTCTTTTCCAACATTCATCAAGAGAGTGAGTCTCACACCTGCTGATATGGGGTAAAAGTGGGCTAACAGGCAGCCCTCCATTTTAGTATGTGTGTAAGGGTAGGAGGAATGATCAGCTAGAACCAAGAGTCTTTATGGATATTTAATTTTATTCTCTAAATTTAAAAAAAATTCATGATGGTCGCCAATAAAATCTAGAGCTGTGTTTTTGTGTGCTTATGCAATGCATTTCAAATATGACGATACGCTCCCTTAGGGACATATTTTCTTTGCATGTTTATTCCTTGACATACAATCGAGGCTCTGCTGCTGCTCCAAATCCGAAGTGCCTGCAAGTTTTTATGATATGATGGAGCAATGAATGCAGAGAAGTCCTGTGATCTCGCCTGCTTTTTACTGTCCCCCTAACCTTGCTTTGTATTTTACACTAAGTACATTGTCTTTCCCTTCAAGGGAACAAGACAAGGGGAAAAAAAATTAAAAGTAAATCGTATAGTGAAAACGGCAAGTACTCTTTCACTACAACTCTGACTGGAACCAGATTAATAATTGACTTGATGAGTTGCATTTTCTTCTTCCATGGTTAAAAGAAAAAGGGGATGGAGGCAGAATTAGCTGAAAAAGAAAAAAGGGGAAAAAAAAAAACCCACGAAGCAAAGAGAGTGGAATGAGGCTATCAGTTACCGTTTACAAGGATTACCTCCCCGATTAGCCACATAGTAACAGGCTGTACTAGGCATTGCCCAGCAGCCTGGTGCCAGCCAAACAACACTACGCTAATGCAAAAACAGGAACAAGTGAACCATAAGGTTATCAAGACAGAAGCATGACTGCACAAAGGAGCCTTAGGTTACTTTTAAAAGGTCTAATCTCATGCATTAAATTCTGAGGTCCTTGGAAAAAGCCACAGAACAAAAGTATTATTGAAAAGGAATGTATGTGCATGTGGCCGGAGAGTGGGTATTGGGTTGGGGGGGGGGGGGCAGTGGACGTACAACTGCGGGAATTTAAAAACCCAACGTCTGTCAGGCGATAAATAGATCAGGGGAATCATGTGACAGAGCTCTTAAAACAAGCAAAACACACATAAAAACAATCCAAAATGCAATGATAACTCTTATTCTGTTCCATCAAAAAAAAAAAAAAAAAAAGAGCCGAAAAAAGGAAAAGACACAAGATAAGGAAGATTAAAAAGGCTGTATGTTTCCCTTTGATCCAGAACCACAGATACCCAAGGCAGTCACTCCCATTCCCTCCCAGCAGGACAAGGGTTAAGTGCTGCATTCCGTATCCAAGCAGCAGTAGGCAAATGGCAAGGCTGTGACGTCAAAAGATTTGGAAAATTTTTCCAGTGAATGCTCCTAAAGAGGTGCAAGAGTTGGTATAACACAGTTAGCAAGAGAGCTGTCGTTTCATGTCAGTTCATGTTTTCTTGTTCGCCCCTACCTCTTCTTGGTGCTCTTAGCTTACTCGCTACCTCCTCTAACAACTGGGGCATTTTTACATTCACTTCCTGGACTCCAGATACCTAATTCTAATATAGCAAGGCACATCAGCGAGGCTATGATTTGAAAATAGAAATACAGGAATGGAAAAATAATGATTAACCTCAAGAACACACAGCCTCCGTTCTGCTGACATGAAACCCCAAAAGAAGTGAGGAATGTTCCTCTTTTGCTCAGAGATATTATTTGGCAAAATCTCCCCAGTTACTGTTCTGAGGTCCCTTGGTCGGAGTAGAGCAAGTGCCACTGGCAGGGCCAACGCAGTGGGCTCACTGGGCCTTGCTCGCAGTGGACTCACTGGGCCTTGCTCGAAAAAAAGCTGGACAAGCGACACCGACAAGTCCAGTGTTTACCCCTAAGACCACACAGGTGTAGGCATTTTCCCTCTTACACAATTTTCCTTTTAAAATATTACATATATATGTATGTGTATGTATGTATGTATGTGTGTGTGTGTGTTTGTGTG
This sequence comes from Dasypus novemcinctus, assembly GCF_030445035.2. NCBI lineage: Eukaryota > Metazoa > Chordata > Mammalia > Cingulata > Dasypodidae > Dasypus > Dasypus novemcinctus. The sequence continues at coordinate 47,202,754 of NC_080685.1, read as the reverse complement.
TGTGTATCTCAGAGGTTTTTCAGTGAGGAAAAAAATTAACCCCCTTCAAAGGGTCATAGGAAGATGGAAAAAAAGGCACCTGGGTCCAGCTGCAAACAAACAAAAAAAAACCCACCAATGCCATCTAGTATTAACTTAAAAGGTGGAAAGCAAAAAGTGATTTGCATGCTGTGATTTCTCCAGCAGGGGACAGCTGAGTCTCCTGTGCCCATCTTGGTGAAAATCTACCTCTAAGCCAAACTGAACCAAGGGCATTCTGCCCTCGTCCCAAGGGCATCCACGGTGGGCCCAGTGCTGGAAAAGGTGTGTTCACTCCATCTGAGGCAGCCATTTCTGCCTCTTTCTCTGCCTAACAGAGCCTCTGTCATTCCTTACATTGCCAGAAGGGAACAGACGTATCAGCCCAAAACAAAACTGGATTTTTAGCCCAGCACCTGCACCATGGAAAATGGAAGGAAAGATGAAACCAGCACACCAGCCCTGGCGTCTGAATTTATGTCAGTGTATCAGTACCTTGCGGGATGTGGTATCAAGACACAAATACTAATACACATGCAAATATTAATGCCCACACATACACTCTCATACGGAGGAGCTGCCTCCATTACATGTCGGCTTAAAGAACGTGTCATTCCATGCCACCTTTCCCTCTAACGCAAATATTATTCTGAAAGGAAGCATGGAATTGGAATGAGGAATAAAATATATTTTATGAGGGGAGAAACTCTAGAAGGCAAATTTCACACTGTGCCTGGAGTAAATGCAGCTCAGGCCCCCTGGGACGCTGCTGGGCTCAGACCACCAGGGAAGTAGTCCCAGCTCAATGAGGGACACGGGCTCCAGATCGCCAAGCACCTCAGAGCCCCACTCAAGTTTCGAGGAGTTGCTAGGAGATGGCCCTGACTGGGAGCTATCCCCCCAGTTCTGCAGGTTTTCCCTTAAGAAAACACAGGGAGCTATCTTTGTGCCTAAGAAACCACGGCAATGATCCAATTGAGGATCAGTCTCCCTGAAATAAAATAGAAGCTAAAAGCCATGGCCTTAACGACCCACATTTTCCCTGGCTCTGGGAGGCCTGTGCTTCCCAGCAATACCTAGGAATGAGGCTTCACCTTGACTAACCTTGGAGTGTGATGCATTATTAACCCTTTACTTTTCTGTCAAGAAAGACCCACTATGGGCTGCATTTTTTTTCTTGAAAAAACAATAAAGCATATGTATCAGCATCTTCCATGTCAAAATGTCAGCCAAGCACTTATTTCCCTGACTCATTCTCCTGCTGATACCCACAGATCCTCCCAACCAAGCATTCTGCACCAGGCCCTATATAGGGCTTGCTTAGTGGCTGCAGTGGTGATGCTGGAGGTAATGATGATGGTATTGGAGGAGGAGGGGGCAGTGATGCAGGAGGGGGGAGTTCCCTCCAGCCCTGCCTTCCGCAGTCACGACTCTTACGGATTTGCCTACAACTCTGCCCTTCAAAATGACCTTTTTCAAAAAAACATGTCACCCTTCCCAGTGTAGGGAGGCAGAAAACAAGTAAGGTTGCTAATTTTCCATAGGGGGTGGGGGGAGGCAGGAGGGACTCCATCCAGCAACAGGCTGCACAAGACCTTATAAGATGAACTGCTAGTTCTGCTTTTGTGCGTTTATTTCTTAGCCTCACAGTAATCAACCTTAGCTACTGATTGTGCATCTGTCTTTAGAGACCCTGAAAACAACCAGACTTTGCTGTTTCCGGGCCAAAGCGCAGAAACGAGTCCTGACAGGGAGCTTGCTGGACAATTTCTGGGCTGTGATGACTTCAGGGGAGGTCACCGGGGAGACTCTGGCCGACGCTGTGAAATACTGCAGTATCCCTCCCCTCCCCCTTGCCTTTCCTCTCCCTCTTCTGACATACATACTTAGATGCCTAACATACAACCTCGCCTGCATTCGATCCCCTTACCTCGTGAGGTTCTCTCACAACCCCCCAAACTCATTTTTTAAGGACCTGGGACGTGACTGCAGGATGAGAAATATCGAGTCTCCCAAAACCTAACCATTCCCAGGAGGTAAGCGCTCAAGGGATGCTATGTAGGACAGACTGCAAATTACAAAGACAAGACCTCTACGGCACATAAAACCCTCTGCCTGGCAGGCTTCCGCCCCCACTCCGCACCCCATCCTGGGGACTCCCCATTCTGCACAGGAAGGCCAGTCCAGGCCGGCGCGATTCGAGCAGCGCCCACTCCCCGCTCCCCTCCACCTTCGCGGGCGCGATGGGCGCAGAGCGGTCCGCACAGCCTGCGCAAGGTATGCGCTGCCCGGAAAAGGGAAGGCGCGGGGGGCGAGAGGGGCGGCCCCGGTACTTACACCAGCTGCCACCAGTCCTGCCCAAAAACTCCTTCTTCTCCGAGTTCCAGATGAATTTCTTCCAGCTCCCCTCCTCCTTGGCTTTTCCCCTGGCCATGGTGGCGGGTCAGCAGCTGCCGCGGGGGCTGAGGGTGGGTGACTGCAGCGCGCGCCCTGCGGCCCTCTCCGGCTGCTGGTCGGCGCCCCGGCCTGACGCCCCGCAGGCTGGACCCACCGCTGCCGCTGCGGCTCTCGGAGTGCAAGACGCGCGCCCGAGGAGCCGAGCAGGGACCGGGAGGAGGGGGAGGCGGCGGCGGCTGCGGGGGCGGAGGGAGGAGGCGCTGCTGCGCAGACTGGCGGCCCCGAGGCCGGCACCTATTGGTGGGCTCACGGCCGCTCGCAGGCGCTCTTTGGTCCGCCACGCGCTCCTCGAGCCCTGGGGGACTCCGGGACTCCGCGAACCTGCAGCTGCCACTCCCGCTCCCCGTGAGGAGGCGAGCTCGGCCCCCGCCTCCCGTGACCTCCGCAGAGGTAAGCAAGGGGCAGGGGAAAGGCAGAGGGAAGGACGGACAAACCCAGCCCTGCGCGGACCCGCCCGCCACCAGCCGAGAAATTGGCCGGGCGCGCACGCCCTACCTTTACTATATACCGCGCCTCGGCGGCCCGCCGCCCCGCCCACTAGCGGCCGCGCTGGCCAATCGCCGGCGCGGGGGGCGGGGCCTGGGGCCTGGAGGGGCGGGCGCGGGGCCGGCACAAAGGGGTCGCGGCGAGCAGAGGGGCGGGCCCAAGAGCGGTGCACGGAGGAGGACGGAGGAATGGCGAGGAGGCGCCGGCCGAGCGCGCACCCTCCTGCGGGCTCCGGGTGGGAGCCGACCGCGCCTCCCCGCGTGCAGGAGCCCGCACCTGAGTCGCCCCGCCGGCGCTGGCGCCCTAGCTCGCTACCCCGGGGGTTCCGGCCCGGCTCTCCGAACCCAGTGTCCCCCGGCAGCCTGCTCTCCCCAGCACCCTCCCGACCTCCCTCGGCAGCAGGTCACCCCTCCTAGGCCCTGGCAGGGTGGGGGAAGGTCACTCCGGGGAGGCTGGGAGTCGGGGCCTCTGCCCGGCTCCGCCCCGCCCCGCCTCTCGGCTCCTGCACCTGCCGCCGCCTCTGCTCCCCACCGCTGCGGGCTGCGGTTCCGGCCCGTGCCTCTCCTTCCAGGCCAGCCCAGCCGGCAGTCCCGGCTCCCGACTCCTGTGGGCGGCTTGAACCACCTCGAGCAGGACAGTTGCCAAACCCTGAGACTGACGCCTTCCCACCCAGGGCGGCAGCCCGGAGCCGGGGCTTGGGAGGGGTAGGAGGCGTGGGAAGCCGACCAGCCCCCACTGAACCCTCCCCTCGGAAACCGGCCGCACTGTATGGCGGCTCTAGCCGGTCTAGACCCAGGCGACTATGTCTGCATGTGACCCAGCCACCGAGGGCTCTCGGTGGCTGCTAGGTCGGCGGCAGGTATTCTCATGAGCATGCTTTAATCTCCTCCCCTTGGGGGTACCGGCCACTTCCTTCGGTAAAATTCATGGGGCCAAAGGTGCCTTTGGGGAGACCCAGCTTATATAGCAGGATGTTGCCGAGCAGTACTGGACATGAAGGCCCCCCGTGGCATCCTTTAACCCCTGTTGCTGAAGAGCCAGACTCCTCGGCTTCCACTGAGCCCCTGAGCAGCTTCACACATTCCTTTCAGGGCAATGACACAGCAGAAAATGGGGGGAGGGGTTGCCTCTGCAATCACTGCAGAGAAACCCTATGCCCAGGGAGCAGCATGGCCCATTCTAGAAGGGGGTGTCCCAGCCCCCTATAGAGGGATTACCCAATACAGGGATGTTTGTCTAAGCCACCCTTCTATCCCCAAGGTCAACCTGGAGGCCTAAAGACAACCTTGTACTACTATAGTAGGATCTTTTTTTCCCACTATGCCTTATCAAGGCTCATCTGCAAGACCTAGGCAAACCTGAAACTGTGAAATTCAGGGGAGGGGCAGCCATCTATCCACCTAGCCCCAGAGAGGCTACTGCAGGGCTCTGTCAAGGACAGCCATGGGAACAGTGTGTTGGGAAAGGAAGCCACCCCCTGCTTTGCCCGTGCAGTGTTTATGTTGGAGAAGTCCCAAGTCATGGTAGGAGGACTGCTGGAAGAAGCCACACCTGCAGATTTGATGTCCCTGGCCCCTCCTAACAGAAGTTACTTCATGGAGGAGTTTCCAGCAGCACAGGTCACAGGGAAGGGCATGTGTTTATTGAGTGCCCACTGCCTAAGAGCGAGGAAAGCCTGTGGGCAGAATCAGCAAGAAAGGATGAGTAAAGAGGTAGCAAGTGAAGGGGTCAGGAGGATGAGGGGTGAGGGTGTGTGCCTTCCTGCTCCCATCCCATCCCCAACCCTTGATCCTTTTCTCTTTCTCTCTTCCATGTGGAGAGAGGCTCACAGCGACATTCTTAATCAGAACCCCCTTTTTTTTTCTTAAAAGAGAAATGTCCTGTCTCAGCTTTCCAAGGCTGTTGGAAATGTCAAGTAGACTGATCCTACTTCTCCCTTGTCCTTGAGCTATTTTCCTCTAGGGATCCTGTCCCCCAAAGCTTTAGTTTCCTAGTTTTGCTCATTCTTCCTCCCCTGCATGTGAACTCTCCTAGGGTTCTAAGTCCTGCTGTACCTGCATAGCCAATGCAGCATTTCATTCCAAACCAACTTCCCCCAGGCTTTCTAGAAACCTCTTTTTCCACACAAACCTGGTAATGCTGCTGGACAACATGATCTCAGCCCTTAGAGAAACCAGATTCCACTGAGTGGCTCACTTCAAACTCCATCTGCCCAGCCGCTCTAGACCATCTAGAATTGTTTCGCCCATCACTGCTTAAGAGAATGACAGATCTGTGTTCACACTCCCAGCTTCACCACTTACAAGCTGTGTGACCTTGAGCACGTCCCTTGTTCTCTCCAGGTCTGTCCCCTCGCTTGTAAACCTGGAGTGGTACTTCTTGCCAGGATTAAATAAGAGCAGTGGAAAGGTGCTAAGCACACTCCGGGGTGCATAGCAAGAACTCATAAGTAGCTAGCTTTATGATAATTAGCTATTTGACCTTATCTGACCTTGGGGCTAAGGTTATCGCTGTGCCATCTTCCCACCCTGACACTCACCTCCTGCCAGGACTTGGAGTTCCCATCGGCCCTAGAAGGTCACCCTGACTTACTCCCCACCCTTTAGGTCACCTTTCACCTTGGTTTCCAACATGCTCTGTGACCTCCTCTAACTTCAGTAATGAATAACTTGAGCACACCATGTCCCTTTGGGCTGAGCTGGGCAGGCTTTTGTTCTGAGGCCCCTTTTACGACGTGTGCCTTAGCAGCAACAGGTTGAAAGCTGGAAGTGTGTGGTTCTCCAGAGGAAGGGGTGACTGGCAGGTGGAGTGTGTGGGGTGTAGGGGGAGGCGTGGAGGGCCAGTGTTTCTTTGCAGGAAGGAGGAGGAAGAAATTCTTCAGCTCAGCTTAAAGGCATGGGGCAAAGAGAAGAATTTTTAACCCCTCTTTCTAAGCAGGCTAGGGGAGAGGGATGGTTCTGGTTGGTGCTCTGTGTGGGGTGGACCAAAGGGAGGCAGAGAGCAAAAATGCCATGGAGAGTAGAGGGGGTTAGGGATGTCTGTCCAAGTGAGGATGACAGGTTCCAGTTCAGGAAATAGCCAGCTGCTGCTGTGATCCAGGGTCGGGACCCGCAGGTGAAAGCAGGACGGGGCAGCCCTCTTTGTAGCAAAGTGGCCAGTCCAAAGCGAGGCTGAGAGAAGAGGCAGAACAAATCCAGCAGCCTGGCGCTTCTGTCCAAGATCAGAGAGGCCAAGATGGAGATTCACCTGCTTGGGAAAAAGAGCGTGCCACCTGGCAGGCTGCACGAGGGAGATCCAGATCCAAAAAGCAGAACCCCCAGAGCGACTGGCTCTCTGAACTCTTCAGCCAAACAGCGCTCTGCAGAGGACTCAGCAAGGCTGAGCTGCCAATCCCACGTTCCCACACGTGCTCACACACAGCGGGGTTCTGTTCGGCCTGCCCTAGAGTATTTTAAGTACAGAGCAGAGGGAGTGAGGGTACTTGTTACACGGTGACTCATCCTGGCAGCAGAAGCTGTATGCAGTGCTGAGGAAAATGGCTCAATGAAATGGCAGACTCTGTTTGCGGTGGAAAGCGGCTAGAATACACAGCTCTGCAATGGAGGGCACAGTCGGCTGGGAGAGGGCGAGCCAGGGGAACTGCCGCCAGACTGTTCACCCTGGCCGGGGGTTGGGGTGGGTGGATCCTGGGTCACACCTAACACCGGGCTGACCTGAGCCCCCTAAGTATCCATCACGGAGTGCCGTGTGTCACAGGCGTCATTCTGTGCTTCACAATGGATCCTGGGTGTGTGATGGAAAAACATTCATTCTCCAGAAGGGTGCTGTTTTCTTAAAACAGTGACCCTGAAATTGGGACAAGTAGAAATACCCTTTTACTACCATCATTTAAAGTCATCCTGCCCGTTTCCTGTCTCACTGTCTGGAATTTGAGTCCTTCCCCTCAGTGAGGACATGGCATGAAAATAGCAGAAAAGAGCCTTTTCAGCAAGGCCCCGTTGATAAATTGAACTATTCCTGCCATCGGTGAGAAGATAAATTTCCTGCCTGTCACCTTGGTCACCAGGACCAGCTGGGAAACTTCCTGAAGTTGCCTTCTGTACACTAGTCTCTAACTCATGCATCAGGTGAAGCTGGTGAACCCAGAAAACATCCATGGTGTGTTGAAGTGAGCTGAGATTTCTCTCCACCGCCCCTGTCCACTGGCAATGTTATTAGGTGTGTGGATAGTGGAGGCACACACTTAAGAGAGAAGAGGACAAGGAGAGAAAGGTTTTTGTTTTGTTTGCTCTGGCCAGACTGGAGGTGCCTGGCTTCTACAAGTACTCGTGACTGCATGGGTGGTAGGATTGAAGGTGAATGGGGAAGTAGTGCTGACCATTGTCAGAGCTTTCCAAACCAACTTACTTCCTTCGTGCTTTTCCAGTGGGGGTTGAGTTAGTTGAATTTACTTAGTCTTTGAAAAAAATGTCTGGCATCAACCAGAATTATCCTCTAGTCTTAAAAAAAAAAAAAAAAATCCAGAATTTCCAGAATTTTCCATCTGGTGACAAGAGGACACCTCCCTGAGTGGTTCAGCTCGGTGAGGGGAGGTCCCATTATGTCAGACCCCTGGCAGACAAGCAGGGTCTTATCAGCCCTAGGGACAGATGGAGATGAGATATGGATCTAGGGCATTTTCTGACCCCTTTCTCACTGGGCCACTTGAAGTCTTCTAAAGATGAAAAGGAATGCCTCTTTTATGTTCTGCTTTATCTTCAGTTTCTTAGTGAGATCTTAGTGAGAGCCTGGAAGTGATGGATAGTGATTGTGGATAGACTTGTGGATGGTACTGAAAGTAATGTCAGAGGTCCCCTAGGCCAACCTCCATCTCCTGGGACAAAGTGGATGGTCAGCTCGCCTCTATTTGAATACAGCCAGGGCAATGCATTCTCTACCTCACAGTAGAACATTCCATTGTTGGGCAGCTCTCAGTATTATATGGAGCTAAAGCCTAACTCTTTATAACATTTGTCCAATCCTAGCTCCACCTTGGAGTAACACAATGCGAGTCTCATGCATCTTCAATGTGGCCGCTCTACATACATTGAAAATGTCTCTCGGACCTCCCCAGGCTTCACTCTCCAAGTAAAAACTCCTGGAGCAGATGTGGCTCAAGCAGTTGAGCACTTGCCTCCCACATGGGAGGTCCCAGGTTCAGTTCCCAGTGCCTCCTGAGATGACCAACAACAAGCAAAACAAAGGAAAAAACCAACTCAGAGGAAGCCAATGTGGCTCAGAGGTTGAGTGCCAGCTTCCCACATATCAAGTCTGGGTTCAATCTCCAGCCTCTGGGTACCTCAAAACAGAACAAAACAAAACTCCCCCAATTTCTTCAGTCCTTGTATGAGAAGGTTTCTAACCCCTCATAATGCTTGCTGCCTTCTTCTGCACACTTTCTAATTGCTAGCATCCTCTTTTAAGCAGAGTCCCGAGGAGCTATTTTTTTAGTGTGATGTGGACACTATCATTTTTATCAATCATTACCCTCCCAAAACTGTGTATGAGCCAATGAACTGTCTGCATGACTTTCTTGAACCAAGGCCTCACGGTAATACTGAAGTCAGATGAGAGTCTTAGAAAAGTCTCTTGCATAAAACAGACCAATCCCCAGACCCCAGGGCAAGGTGTTATAGTACACGGGCCTCACAGGGACTGTCTTGGTGTGGTGCTGGGCCAGGGTCTGGTGGTCTTTATTCTGACATTTGCCCACTGAGGTGGTTCAGCTGCATTCCACGTTCACCTGCTTCCTTCTAACCACCACCCGGCTTCCTCTGCTTCCTCGGCTGCCCCCAGTACCCCACTTTAGCTTACATGCAACTTCAGCTGGGAGAAGCCATCGCAGCCTTACCCCACAGTCTTCCAGCTGCAGCTTCTGTTGCTAACTGGCAAAGGCTTACTTTGCGTTTTGTCTGGATTCCAGGTAGAGGGAATTGGATTGGCACAGTTCCCATTTTCCTATCAGGTCATAGGTTGCTGGGGAACCCAGCCTTAGCCTAGGTTCCTCTCTCCCATGTGGCCAAGTTCTGAGAAGGAAGCCGTGCAGTATAAAGTGGCGGCCTAACTATCGGCTGACACAAGACAAGGGACAGGGAAGCAGACAAAATGCACAGAATGTAGAACCTTATTATGCCTGCTTTTCTTCTTTCTGAGGTACTATGCCTTCCACATCATTCTAATAATATTGCATTTTAATGTGGCTAGTTCATAGGGTTAAACCAAAGGAAAGGAATGAAAAAAAAAAAAGACTTTTACATTTATTTTACTTTGGGGAAGAGCTGGGAGACAGGAAAGTTTTAAATGCAAAACATTTTGCATAAACAGGATTATGATTTAATTTATAAATTAAATCATCTCTATAAGGAATAATGAGAAGAGTTTTTATGCCCCCAAAGAGCAAATACTTTAGACAAACAGGCTATTTACAGTATCTGTATCCTAGCTAAAAGCATATTTGACCTTAATGAATGGTGACAGTCAGTCTTTCATCCCTACCATGCCTGTGGCACTGTACCCAACAATCCCACTGGACGATAGGCAGCCATTACTGAAATTTTACCAAAATGCATCCTGAGCTCTGGATGGCCTCCTGTCCAGTCACTTACTGAGACTCTACCACCATGGTACATAACTTCTAAAAGTTGTCCCTGTGCCTTTCCTGACAGTGGCACTGCCAAGACCACTGCCCATATAAATGGGTGGGATGAAGAGGAGACCAGTACTGCTGAACATCTGGCTTCCCCAAGAAGTCTCATTCCATTTAAACCTTCTGTCATTGTATTGGAAGCTACAATGAAGAATAATAACTGCATTTATCAAACACGATCTATAAGCCAGACACAATATCCAGTAGGCTATGTGAATTACCCTTTTTATTTCCTTTTCTGTTTTTCCTATTTTATATTTTCTTTTGACAGCTCAATGAGGTAAGCCCCCAGGGTAGGTCCCAGGAGGCAACTGAGTCTCCCATAGGTTAGCTTACCTAAGACTAGCAAGAAGGAATGAGGCCCTCTGGCTCCAGAGCCCATGCTCTTAACCATGAGGCCTCACTGTCATTCAGGAAGCAGATGTATTCACATAGAAAGTGCAAGCAGAGCTCATGGCTTCACAAGGGGGGCCCTCATATAAAGGCACATTTTTATTTGTGTTGAGTTCTCCAAGATAATGTCAGTCTTCACAGGGTCCCAATTTAAAGAAGCCTTTATTGGATTCATGCAATCATCTGTCAGTCATTTATCTTTCACCTTCTATGTATATAGTATTGGCTTAGAATTTAAGGGAATAACAAAATCATCAGATTATTACCACCAACCATGGTACATAGCATACATTTGGCACACTTTTTCCAAACTCCCCCATTATCAACACAATACATCTTTGGCATAGAGGTGTGAATAGTACAGTGTTGCTGTTAACTATAGTCCATAGGTCACTTCAGTTGTATTTTTCCCCATGTTTCTCCATATTCCCACCATCCTGTGATAGTGATATACATCTGCTCTACCTCACAGAAGGACACTCTTGCCTTTGCACAATCAGCCACAATTCTCATCCACTTCTGGGTTTACTGTGCTATTCAGTCCCTAGATTATTCTCTAGCCTTCTTTCAATTGACATTTACATCCTTAGACTACCCTTTCGAGCCACATTCCAATTTATAAACCAGCTGATATTCTCTATAAAGTGTCATCAACTCTGTACAGTTCCATACTTCATAGTAAAGTTAATTAAAACTTCTGCACACATTAAGCATCAGTAGTCCTTCTCAGCTCTCTTATCTCCTTTAAGAATCCACCACTTACCACAAGATGTTTTCCTACATTTTCTTTTAGAAGCTTTCTGGGTCTTGCTTTTATATTTAGGTCTTTGATCCATTCTGAGTTAATTTTTGTATAAGATATGAGTTAGGGGTCCTCTTTCTTCTTTTGGCTATGGATACCCAGTTCCCCCAACATTATTTATTGAATGGACTCTTCCACCCAGGCTGGGTGGGTTGGACAGGCTTATCAAAAATCACCTGACCATCAATGTGAGGGTCTTTTTCTGAACTATCAATTTGGTTCCATTTTCCTATGTGTCTATCTTTATGCTAGTACTATGCTGTTTTTACCACTGAAAATAGGTAATATTATTTAAAGTCTGGAAGTGAGGGTCCTCCAACTTTGCTTTTACTTTTTTAAGATGTTTCTGGCTATTCAGGACCCCTTAACCTTCCAAATAAATTTGATAATTATGTTTCCCATTTGTTTAAAAAATGCAGATGAGGGAGGCAGATGTGGCTCAAGTGATAAGGCCTCCACCTACCATATGGGAGGACCCAAGTTCAATCCCTGGGGCCTCCTGGTGAAAAAAAAAAGAAGAGAAAGTGTGCCTGTGTGGTGAGCCAGTGCCTATGTGGCGAGCCGAGTGTCCGCTTGGTGAGCTAAATGCCCACGCAGTGAGCCAAGCACCCATGTGGGTGCCCTCGCAGCAAGCTGAGTGCCCACACGGCAAACCATGTGCCTGCATGGTGAGCTGAGTGCCTGCGTGGCGAGCTGAGGGCCCGTGTGAGTACCCGTGTGGTGAGCCAGTTCCTGTGTGGTGAGCCAAGTACCCGTGCGAGTGCCTGCATGGTGAGCCAAGTGCCCACATGGTGAGCTGAGTGTCCCCATGAGTACCTGCATGGTGAGCCAGTGTCCACATAGCGAGCCAGTTCCCACATGGTGAGCCAAGTGTCCACCCAGCAAGCTGAGTGCCCGTGTGGTAAGCCACTGCCTGCACAAGTGAGTCATGCAGCAAGATGATGATGTAACAAAAAGAGATATGAAGGGGAGAATCAAGGTGAAGCACAGCAGAGACCAGGAACTGAGGTGGCACAACTGACCGGGAACCTCTCTCCACATCAGAGGTCCCCAGGATCAAATCCTGGTGAATCCTAGAGGAGAAAGATGAGAAGAGAAGACAAAAAAAGAAAAAGAGAAATAGATACAGAAGAGCACACAGTGAATGGACACAGACAGCAAAAACAGCAGGGCAGGGAAGCGGACTTGGCCCAGTGGTTAGGGTGTCCATCTACCGTACTCCTTGACCCGTGTGGAGCTGGCCCATGCGCAGTGCTGATGCACGCAAGGAGTGCCCTGCCACGCAGGAGTGTCCCCCACGTAGGGGAGCCCCACATGCAAGGAGTGTGCCCCATAAGGAGAGCCTCCCAGTGCGAAAGAAAGTGCAGCCTGCCCAGGAATGGCACCGCACACATGGAGAGCTGACACAGCAAGATGACACAACAAAAAGAAACACAGATTCCTGTGCCGCTGACTCCTTGCATGTGGGGCTCCCCTACACGGGGGACACCCCTGCATAGCAGGGCACTCCTTGCGCACATGGGCCAGCTCCACATGTGTCAAGGAGGCCCGGGGTTTGAACCGCGGACCTCCCATGTGATAGACGGATGCCCTAACCACTGGGCCAAGTCCACCGCCCCAATATCTTCTTAATATCCTTAATCTCTTTAGCCATCTCATTGAGTTTATTAAGGAAATTTGTTTGAACATCTGTGATTAGTTGTCTCAACTCCTTTATGTCATTTGGAGACTTATCTTTTTCCTTTAACTGGGCCATATCTTCCTGTTTCTTGGTATGGATTGTAATTTTTTGTTAGTGTTTTGGCATCTGAATTACTAATATCTTTATTCTAGGCTCAGTTTCTCTCTTTAGGGCTTTCTTGTCCTTTCTCCCTTGTTGGTTGTGTAGTAGGAGCCGAGAATGTAGTTGGTGCTGTAAGCTATGGAGGTTTAAGCTGCCCTTATTGCACAGGGATGGATGAAACTTCTCTCACCTTTCTCCTTTGCGAGGGATAGGGACAGAGCCACTGTGGTGTGTAATAATCCAAGCAGCTGGCCCATGGGCAGTGCTGATGCGCACAAGGAGTGCTGTGCCACACAGAGATGTCCCTGGCATAGGGAACCCCATACGCAAGGAGTGTGCCCTGTAAGGAGAGCCGCCTAGCGCGAAAGAAAGTACACCCTGCCCAGGAATGGTGCCGCACACACAGAGAGCTGACACAACAAGATGACGCAACAAAAAGAAACACAGATTCCCGTGCCGTTGACAACAACAGAAGCGGACAAAAGAAGATAATGCAGCAAATAGACAGAGAGAACAGACAACTGGGGTGGGGGGAAGGGGAGAGAAATAAATAAATACATCTTTAAAAATAATAATAATAATCCAAGTCATGCAGGCCAAGACTGTCTGTAATTGCCTAGAGAGACTGATGATGCTTCACACCCCTTCCTCCCCTGCCTGGGGAGGGATAGAGCTGCAGGTGTAGGCAGCAATCTATGCAGTGCAGGTTCAAGATGACCACAGTTGCCCAGGTAGACTTCTGACTAGTCAGCCTGTGCCGGCCACTACCTGCAGATACCTGCAGAGAATGGTGCGGGTCCTGCCGGCTTCCTCCCTGCCAGAGGTGGGCTGAAGCCTAGGCTGCGGCTGCAGTGCAGTCTGCATGAAAAGAAGCAGGTCCTTGCTGTCACTGTGATTTTCAGTCTACCTCACTTCCCCTCATGCTGGGGGTGGAGTCAAAACGGCAGCTCCCGCCTTCTTTCTGACTTAGACACTTCAAAGTTTAGCTCTCCTTAGGGTTTTGCTTTAGCCAGTCGAATTTACTAATCAGTAGTTGAAGTCAGTGGCCAAGTGTCTCCTGCTCCCCTGTTCCTTGGAAATGGAGCTCCCAGTTCCAGCCAGGAAATAGCTTCAGAGGCAGCTTGAGCCATCAGTGGGGTTTGGGCACCAGCCTCTGTGGTGTGGAGTGCTTTACTCATGAATCTTCTCTGCAGATGGGCAGTCTCTTTCTTGCATTCCTTCAAGGATGTTGCAGAATGCTCTTCTGGTCTCCTGGAGCCTCCTAACAGGTGCTTTAGATAGCTCTGGGTGATTACAAGCTGTCCTGTAACACAAGCTGACAATTGTAGCTCTTTACCCTGCCACCATCTTGCTGGTTGTCTACATCACAGGATTTTATTTCCTCTCACCTACAACCCAGAGCTCAGTAGTTCTGCACTAGGCCCCTTCCAGCTCACCTTTTGCCATCCCACATAAGTGGCCAGTGTACTCATGGCCCAAGATGGTGCCCAGGGCTCCAGTCATCACATCCAGCTGGAAGAAAGGACAAAGAAAAGAGGGGAAAGCACATGTGCCAACTGCCCTTCACAGAAACATCTGTCCTGGGAACTGCCACAGGATGCTCATTGGTCTATTCCTGGTCTCAGGACAACACTTATCTGTAAGGGAAGCTGGGAAATAGAGTCTATATCCTGGGCACTAGGGACCCAACTAAACTTTAGAGGGTCTATCACTGTCTTTGCCACAGCAATACAGGGAAATTTGCAATGTATTGATTTGTAGTGCCCAGGCCTTTTCAAAATACAAATCCTGGAAAGGGTGCCATTATCTAACATTTAATTCTCCAATGTCATCATCAAATCTCTTTCTTTTGTGATAGGAAAGACCAGCCATTAAAAGAGTAAACCCATTAAAAGATCCTAGGCCACTAAGGTCAGGGGAGGTGGCTAGAAAGGGGCAAGCAGCGGAGCTGGAAAGGGTCTTGAGAGTGTGCAAAAAAATGTGTATATACATCGTGCCACCGGCACAATCTGTGACTTCACCTTGTTCGCAAGTGCTGGCTCTGCTGACATTCTGCCCACCACCTTCCTCCACCTCCCACTGAGATCATTTCCAATCCCCACCAGCCTCTTTGGGGGCTTGTGGAATTTAGACAGCTGTTGTCCATTATTAGCGCAGGTTGCTGTGGCATGGGATGTGGGATTTATCCAGGCCCAGCGTGCCAGCTGATGCTCCAGTTTCAGCATGTTAACTGACACCAGGCCTTGTGTGGCTTATACTTAGTGGTAAATTAGTAGCTACTTTGAGCAAATCCATAAGTCTTAAATGTCATCAGTCTTCCAGAAGAATGGAATGTTAGGGCATCCTTTGGACATCTGTGTGACGCTGGGTAACCTCTTTCAGTTCCTCATATTCTCCAAGCTCCTTCTGGCCACGTGGCCTCCGCACATACTTTTCTCTCTGTGTCTGGAATGTTCTTCTCTCTTCCCACTTGGCTGGATAAGATTTCCCTGACTTCTGGGAATCAGGAAACTGCCCCATTTGCAGGTGTTCATGGTATTGTATGACTCTTCTTTGTGGCACATGTCAAAGATGTAATTCTATTTTCATTTGTGTGATTATTTGCTTGGACTTGAATTTTATGAGAACAGGTTTTGTTCACCACAGTCTCCCCTGTGCTCGCACCACAAGGGGCATGTTATATGCACTTGGTAAATGTGGCTGAACCAGTGAAAGGGCTCCCTTTACACTTGCCTCTCTTAGCCCAAGGCAGTTGCCCAGAGTTTCTCACCATGTTGACCACGAACTTTCTGCATCAGAAGTACTTGGTTAGCACCTTTAAAAGGCAGAATTTGGGCTTTATCCCAGCTCTACCGATTTATATTACTTGGTAATATATTATGTGGACTCTGCCTGGGAACAAGCTTCCTGGTAACTGTTACACCCGGTAAAGTGTGAGGGCCGCACTGTGGAGGGACTTTGGGTGAGAACAAAGCACGGATGTTCTTTTTTTTTTTTTTTTTAATTGATTTTGTAAAAATATTACATTAAAAAATATATATATGAGGACCCCTTCAACCCCACCACCCCCACCCCACCACTCCCCGCCCAGCAACTCTCATTCCCATCATCATGACGCATCCATTGCATTTGGTAAGTACGTCTCTGGGCACCTCTGCACCCCATGGTCAATGGTCCACATCATGGCCCATACTCTCCCCCATTCCATCCAGTGGGCCCTGTGAGGATTTACAGTGTCCGGTGATTGCCCCTGAAGCACCATCCAGGGCAGCTCCAAGTCCCTAAGACGCCTCCACATCTCGTCTCTTCCTGCCATTCCCCATACCCATTAGCCACCATGTCCACTTTTCCCACTCCAATGCCACCTTTTCTCTGTGGACATTGGATTGGTTGTGTCCATTGCACCTCTATGTCAAGAGGAGGCTCAGATTCCTCATGGATACTGGATGCAATCCTCTCGCTTTCAGTTGTAGGCATTCTAGGCTCCATGGTGTGGTGGTTGTCCTTCTTCAACTCCATCTTAGCTGAGTGAGGTGAGTCCAATAAATCAGATTAGCACGGATGTTCTTAAGCCCTTCATGCGGGGCACAGAAATGAATCTCCAGGAGGAGACTGTTGTGTTCAAAAACCATCCCGATATGCTTGGTCTTAAAGAGAGGAAACCTCTAAGACACCTTTGCTCTTTGAGATTTGAAGATACCAGGGAAAATTAATTGAGGAAAGCTGTTAATTGAGTTTAGGGTGTCAAGGTTATGTGGAAATAAAAACAAGGTGTGCTCACCTCTGCACATAGGATTTTTAAAAAGATAACAAAGCCTTGATTGTTAGTGGTAGTTTGGTATCACACCCCCTCAGGTGGGGTGGACACACACCATTCTTGCTGACAGGCCTCAACCAAGAAAGGAGTCTACCGCAGGATCTTTGGTCTAATTTCAAGGCTTCAAACCTAAGAATACCTTATGTTAACCTTTAAAGATAGCCAATCCTGCAGGCTGGCAAACTTTGATCCTTGTTTCCTTAAAAGAAAATGAAAAGGGGAAGTGGACTTGACTCAGTGGATAAGCATCCACCTACCACATGGGAGGTCCAAGGTTCAAACCCAGGGCCTCCTTGTCCTGTGTGGAGCTGGCCCATGCACAGTGCTGATTACACAAGGAGTACCCTGCCACACAGGGGTATCCCCCACATAGGGGAGTCCGACGCGCAAGGAGTGCACCCCATAAGAAGAGCCACCCAGGCGAAAGAAAGTGCAGCCTGCCCAGGAATGGTGCCGCACACATGAAGAGCTGACGCAGCAAGATGATGCAACAAAAAGAGACACAGATTCCTGGTGCTGCTGACAAGAATACAAGTGGACACAGAAGAACACACAGTGAGGAGACAACTGGGGGGGGGAGGTGGAAGATAAATAAATAAATATTAAAAAAAAAAAAAATGAAAAGTGTTATGTCCTGAAGTTGATAGTGCACATGGAAGCACCTTTAGTGAGGTCTAAACACACAGTTCAATGACGGGCATGAAGCCATGTAAAAGACCATGAGGGGTCTTTCCCCTTCCCTCCCCTCCCTCATAGATTCTTCAAAGGATTTGTTTCCCTTTTTATCTCCCATTGTCCCAGGAACCACCATACATACATATATTATATATATATATATGATCTTGGAAATCACTTCCATTTCTCTTTAGAAACTAAAATATCATATTGTTATAGCAAATACCCAACTCCTATATATTAGTAGCTCTGTTAAACAAGAGCATAAGCTTATGTATGAATTAGGATTGTAAATAAAGATGAGTTCAAACCAGTATACATTCAAAATTTAAAAGAAGAAGAAAAAAATTACTGCCCTGAAGACAAACCCAAAGAAACCCAATGAACTAGGAAAAAGTAGTTACACTTCAATTTTGAGTTCCTTGCAAGCAGGGACAGTCTTATTCACTTCCAAATTCTCCATAGTTCCCAGAGCAGTGCCTGGCACACAGGGGTTTCAAGAAATATTGCTTGAATAAATGATTGGAAGGATCTCAAATTGTAACCAGGAATTTGTTAGTTTTAACATAAGGTTGAGGGAAACAGACTTGGCCCAATGGATAGGACGTCCGCCTACCACATGGGAGGTTCAAGTTTCAAACCCCAGGACTCCTTGACCTGTGTGGAGCTGGCCCATGTGCAGTGCTGAAGTGCACAAGGAGTGCCAAGCCACCACGCAGGGGTATCCCCGCATAGGGGAGCCCCATGCGCAAGGAGTGCGCCCCGTAAGGAGAGTTGCCCAGCGCGAAAGAAAGTGCAACCTGCCCAGGAATGGCGCTGCACACACAGAGAGCTGACACAGCAAGATGACGCAACAAAAAGAAACACAAATTCCCAGTGCCGCTGATAAGGATCGAAGCGGTCACAGAAGAACACACAGCGAATGGACACAGAAAGCAGACAACTGTGGGGGCGGGGAGGGGGGAGGGAAGGGGAGAGAAATTTTTTTAAAAATCATAAAAAAAAAAATAAGGTTGATGTTCAACCTTAATGATGTCCTGGATCCAAACCATTCATCGTGACCCAACAACAACTAACCTGTCTAGATGGTTCAGCAAATGGGTCGTGGTCAAATTTATAGATACTGTCCTCTCCTTGCAGTCCATTTCCTCCCCTCCCAGACCTTGTCTCAGGGTCTTATATTTGAGGGCCCTCATCCCCAAGGCTTCAGGGATCTTTTCAGGTTGTGGTAGTAGAAAATAGTGAAAAATTGTAGTAATGAAAAAATATAGGTATTTCTGCTAAAGAGTCCCTCTGTCAAGTTAGCCAAATATATTTCATTGTTGTGTTATGGAAAGTCCATGGGTTTTGAGGTACCACCATGTGATGGTGTGAAAGTTACTTGACTGTATGAGGTTTGACTTTCTCATCTTGAAAATGGATATAATCCTTACATTGTGGGCACCTGAGATAAGTATTGTAAAGGACTGAGAACATAATCATTGTGTTTCAATTCAATAAGTGATGGCTGTTCCCACTCAAATGTAAGCTCCATAAGGGCTGGTATTTTTTGTTTGCTTTCTAACTGCAGATTCCCCAGTGCCTGACACAGACTAAGCACTTAGTAATATTTGTTAAATAAATTATGCATTTGTTTCCTTACCAAGCCATCCATAGGAAATGCATCCTTGCATTTTGAATATTCTACAACAGTATGGTGTGCACTGTTTCTGTTAGCATCTGACTTTAAGACCTGTATAGTGTGTGAGCAGCAGTTGTGTGCTTATGAGGGACAGTAAGTAGATGCTCTAAATCAGCAGGTCTCAGAGTGTGATCCCCAGACGCAGCATCAGCAACACCTGGGAAGTTGTTAGAAATGTAAATTCTCAGACTCCCCCTGAGGTTTTAGAATACAATGCTTCCCGAATCAGTCTCTTTCCCGTAGCTGGTGCTTCTGCTAACTGGCCCTACCACGCAATCTGTGGGTGTGGTTCCAAGGTTGGCCTGAGCTGCCTGTTTTCTTGTGGTGCTCCCTCTACCTGGCTACCTCTGAGTGGACTGGGGTGACCATCTGACTCAAGGAAAGCTCCAGTTGTAGGCTAGCCCTCGATTCTTACATCAGTTAAGACTCAAGCCAACCTGCTGGAACCGAGACCCCCACAGACAGTGGCTAAAAGAAAATAGCAATAATTTATTTCTTCCCCAGAAGTCTGGAGGGAAAAGGTCCAGGCTGGCAAGGTGGCTCTGCTGCCAGGCATTATGTAGAGACCCTTGTTCCTCTACCTTGTTAACTCTGCCATCTTCTCTGAGGGTTGTCCTCCTTTCCAGGACTAAGACTGGGTCAGCACCACATCTGCATTCCAAATTACAGGAAGGGGGAAATTCAGAACAAGTGGCTTTGTCTTTAAGAAGATGATGTCAGATTTGTACATCTCACTTCCATTTATATCCCATTGCTGACATAGTCACACCTAGTTGCTAGGCAGGCTGGGAACTGTAGTCTGCAACTGGGCAGCCATGTGCAGATACAAAGTGCAGAAAGTCCTATTTCTAAAGAGAAGGGAAGAGTCAACATTGGGAGACAGTTCTAAGGCTCTGCCAGAGTTCTAATCAGCTTCCCAGTTCCTCTTCTTATTGGCCCGGCTCTACCAGGCAGCCCTGTCCTTGGATTTCTATGAGAATTCTGTGTCCTTAGATTAAAACCCTCTTTTCTTGAATTAACTTGAGTGGGAATCTGTTCTTTGTAATCAAATATGCCAGATTAGAGCAGTGTCCTCACATTCCTCCAATTTTAGTGAAGGCTGAAATGCACGTAATTGTGACAAGGGTGGGCTCAGAGCAAGCACTAAACACAAGTGCTAAACAAGAAGAGTTGGGCAGTCCTCGCTGCAAGGATGAGGACTTCTCCCACTGGATAGTTCTTGGCTCTCCTGAACATCCCCTGTTGCCTCCATTGAGAGCCGAGCCCAGGTAAAACTATGAAGTGAATTAGTTTATCTTTGGCAGGAGTCATTCTGCATTTTCTGCCATCATAGCTCCCATGCTCTGTGTCCATTCCCTCAGATTTCTATGTTCTGTTATGGGCAGATGTACTGGGGATTCCTCAGGACTCCGTGCCTTTTCATTAAATGTGCATCTTCAGTAATCAGGGACTTTTAGGACAGATTGGGTGTTAGGCTTGGTTTATTAGGGGCTTTTGGAACCCTGCAAATAACACCCAAGCAGGGTAATTCTGGCCTTATAGCATCATCTCTATATCCTCATTCTGGGATAATATACTGAAGAGTGAAATAACATCTTTCTTTTTCCTTTAGTTTCAGTCTACCATTTAGAATGGCTGGTGAGTTCATCATATAACAACAGGGAAAGTCTTAGGTAAGCTCAGGATTCTATTTCCTAGAAGAAATGGGTAGAACTCTTTGGTCTGTTTCTCCATCCTTGTTTACCTCGTCTCCTCTTAAAGTTGACCATTTTGACCTTGTTGGACAAGTGAGTTAAATAAAGTACCAGGATAGCACAGGGGCATGCTCAGTGAGGAGTTATTAAAAACAAACAACAAAATCCATTAAGGCAAATCAGAAGAAACCATCTATGGAATTTTTTTTTAGGAGGTACTAGAGAGTGAACCCAGGAACTCATACATGGGAAGGAGGCACTCAACCACTGAGCTACATCCATTACCCAATGAGAATTGGTATTTCATTTGTTTGTTTGTATAGGAGGTACTGGGAATCGAACCTGCGACCTTGTACATGAGAAGCAGGAGTTCAAAGATTTGTGCTACATCCACTCCCCGCTCTATGGAATTTTAAACATTCAAAATTGAAAATAAAGTCAGTGTTTACACTTAATCAGCTCAATATGTGTCTTTGGTCTCATCTATTCTGGCTATTTTTGGCTCAGTTTGGGTAGCTTTCCCTTCCATGTGGCATGTCATGATTCCCCATAATTTTCAGTAAAATAATGGAGAAATTATAGTCCCATGACATTCTGCTCATGGTAGACCTTACAGGAGGAACAGAAGAAGGAAGGGTAGGGCATAACATCAGATGAATGGCATTTGTGTACCAGGCACTACCAGATGCTGTTAAATCTCAAATAAACTGGAGAGGAATTAGTGTTTCAATTTATGAAAAACTTGAGGCTCAGAAAGGCTAAGTAATTTGCCCAGGTCACTAATAACTAATAAGTGGCGGAGTTAGAATCTGAACAAGGTTTGTCTAGTTCTAAAGCCTGTGCTCAAAATTGGCTTTGACACATTTGTGTAAAGAGTTTCCCAATAATAGTTGTACCTTTGAAAAAAAGGAAGGAATAAGACCCATTTTAATAGGTGTTCTTTATTAATATGTGTGTGTGTGTGAATGAGCAATGGGGACCACCGTAATGAATTTAGTCGTTTATCAGAAGGGGGTTATGTTCTGTGTTCTCCCTCCCCATTTTTTTGTTTGATTCTAGCAAAATCCATTGTCTTCCCCATGACTTAGTTTTCCTACCACATTAAGAGGAAAAAAAGCAATGTTCCCAGTGCTTGAAGGGTTCAGTAAAAATCCAGGTGAAAGACCACAAAAAATCTGAGCAGGTGGGAGTACATATATATGAATATAAATGATAAATAGATTATGATCACTTCATTTAAAATATTCTACACAGAGCAAATTTCATTTTACCTTCTGTTAATGTACTAGAATTAAGTTTCTTAAACTTTGGCTCTGTGTCTTTGTCAAGAAATATAACATCAAATGAATGTGAGAATTTAAAGGGAATTTGAATATCATCAAGTCTAACCATCTCATTTTATGCTGGAATATATCTTCTTTTGTTTCCCTTACATGGCTTTGTGTTGTGCCTTTTATAAAATAGGAGTTTAATAAATAGTTAAATAAATGGATGAATGGCTTTTTTATGCTTTCTTATTTGCCCTCACCCCCATAATCCTGCGAAAAAGGATACAGAAGCAATCTGAAGCTCTGGGCACATTTTGGGTAATCATTCATCTCTACTGTATGACCTTAGCTGTTTTTTATAAGCTTTTCCCTTCTTAAATGACTTGTCCTAGAATTTAGGTTTAGCTTAGAATACAAATTTGGTGGTATTCAAGCATTTTGAGAAAACATTTCAGTACCTTCTCTGGTCAATTTAGACCTACAGTGATAACTAAAACAACATTTGGGAAACACTGGGAAACTGTGCAGCTCTATTCATTTCCTCAGTAGGATCTTCTTCACTGGGAACTGTGATGACAGGGCAGGTCCACCTCAGCCCCTGGCTGCAGGGCCGACTCCGTGGACGTTGACCTGTGCTGTTACACAGCGCCCCACCCCCAGCTTAGAAGGGCCTTGCACTTGGTTTCATGCTCTGCTGTTGCTATCTTGATATTTTTAATTTTTTTAAACAAGAAGCTCCACATTTTCACTTTGTACAGGGCCCCCAAAATTATGTGCTCAGTCCTGCCTGGCTCCACGTGTGTGCTTGAGCATTTCCTCACTCTCCTTTAGTCCCCCAACCTTAAGGATATCACATGCTTCTTCTTGATGGGATCTGAAACATCTGCCCGAGAGTAGAATAAACTAGTGGTAAGTGCATTGTTCAAAATAGATCGTTCTCCTCTTGCACATTTCCAAACTAATGGAATGGAATTTGGCATGTATGAATCATTGGCCAGTGCCAGTCACTGAGCTGCTGGTTTTGTATAGCTTATTTTGTTTAACCATTACTTCAAACTTTTGAGATGGATGCTAATATTTTCGTCTTACGGATGGGAAAATTGAGGCTCAGGGAAGTTATGACTTGTCTGATTCCAAAGCCCATTCCCATTTCATTACATAAGCTAAACTGAGGCCTGGAAAATTTGGCCCTGAGATCAGAGCATTGGCTAAAAGAGTTAATGACTTTTTCCCAGAATTTTTTGACCCTTGTCTTTTGCACATTATGTTTCACAGTTATTTGGTCAACAGCTATACAAGACTCTTCCAAATAGGTTTTCAGTTGCAGAAGCAACTTGCCCAAGAACCACCATGAAACTAGAAATGAAGTAGCATCCTATTCTTCACTTACGATAGAAGTGCAGGGAAAGAAGCAGCGTCAAGGACTCTGGGATCTTGAGTGCAAGCCAACATTTGATGTCATATGCCTTACTCAGCAACACTTTCAGCTCTGCTGTAGAAAATGACAGCCATTTATTCATTTTTTTTTACAAACCTCTGTATAATATTTAATCTGACTCAGACATTGTACTAGGCCTTATGAAGACAGTAATGAAAAAGACATGGCCTCTGCCTTTCAGAAGGTCAGATCTGGCAGAAAGGTGCAGACTCTTTACCCTCTTTACCTTAATATTTTTACTAGCCCTGCCTCTGCAACTTGGGAGCCAGGAGTCAAGCCAACTTAGTATCCAGGTGGAATACTATTTCTGGAGACCACTGGAATTCTCCCTTGCCTGACTCTTGACATCAGTCAGGGCCCTGGGTTGAGCGGCACTCCTGTAACTGTCATGGTTTGCATCCTCAGATTAACAGCTAAACCTGGCTAACCTTATACCTTCCTCTATCTCAGCACACAGAAGCAAAATTTTTGAAAATTGATGTGAGGAAATGTCAAGTAGCAAACAAGTTCTGCTCTGGGTCCCCGTGCCCTACCTGACTGCAGAGCTATGTGAAACCATTGATTGTCTAACAGTCTCAAGAAGCCAGAAGGATGAGAAGGCCAGAATTATGCTCAGCAAATGCAGCAGTGAAGCACAGTTCTCTGTGAGTGTTTCCATGGTAACAGTGATAGCAGCTTATATTTATAGACCCTCTATCTCCAAGGAGCTCAAAGCACTTTATAGACACATTATCTCTGTGCTATAGAAGAGAGAGAAAGGGAGAGAGAAAGAGAAGGAGAGGGAGAGGCATGTGTATCAGGAGAGGAGGAGGGACGGAAGGACATGGTGTGCCATTATGCACACTTCACAGATGGCAGAGTGGGGGAAGCCGGTGACCCAAGGTGGCATGATAAGACAGTGACAGGTGGTAGATTGGCTGGACTTCGTGGCTCATATAACTCTCTCATGGCTGGTCTTGGGCAGATGTCAGGGCTGAGCTGGCATTTCCCAGCCATCTAGCTCTGTTCAGTGTCATCTGGGTGATCAGATAACTCTGAGGATGTCAAAGGCAGTTTGGCTCAGCTATTGTTGATGTGAAACATTGGGACAATTCTTCCATGGAGATTCGGGGATACGGTCCAAAGTCCTTATAAGCCAGACAGCTGCCAGGCACTTGCAAACTGTATTCCCAGGTATGAGAGGTTTTGATATACTGAGAACATTAGACAAAAAGGACTGCAGAAAAACAAAGGTCCACCCACGCTGATGGAAATAGTTCCTTAAATGCAGCCCATGTCCCAGTGTCCCCAGGACCTCTCCAGGGTGCTTGCCTCTGAGACACGTGCCTGATATGCTAGATGTGTGATGTGGATTAGTTGTATGAAGGCTGTAGCCTGTTAAAATGGAAAATGAGCTTTGTAAATCCCAGACCTACCATTCTCTGTATATACTTCCTGTGAGTGAAGCCAGCATCCTATGGTGGGGGCCCAAGTCTGGGGTGGGTTAGAACGGCTCTCAAGCTTCCTGAAGGGAGAGGAATTTCTGTCCTCATTCTGTCTCAACCTTGGTCCCCACTTCTTACCCACACAGACCTTCTATTTCTCCCCTTTCATCTTCCAACAATAGCTGAGCCCAACGGTCAGGTCTAGCCTTTGGAAGATAGGATCTATTTTCTCTCTAAAATGGAGCCATTCTCTAATCCAGCCAGCAGTCCCCATGGCAACCCTGGGAGACATGCGGTCCAGCCCTCCTGCCGGCATTCGTGGTCTTCTCCCACTTCACCCTGTAGGTCCTTCCCCTGTCTTCAGGCCTAAGCGAAAGCTGAGCTTCTTACTTGCCTCCAGCCTTTTCTAGGCTAAACTATGAAGTTTTAGGTGGTTTGGGTAGTTGACAGCGTAAGCCCCAGAGAGGTTTGGTTTACAAATAGGCTTCTGACCCCCAAAGCAGAAAGAACCTGAGCAAGAAGCACTCTGAAGAAGAGAGCGACTTGCCAAGGCACTCTGTGTCCCACAGGCCCTGAGGCCTGCCCATCCAGAGTCCCCTCTCACCCTCCCAGGGTGGGCTCCGACCACACTAATTTCTTTCTGTTTCCCCAGAGGCTGTGCTCCCACTTACCTCCTGACCTTGGGCTCCATGAGGGAAGGAACCCTATTTGGTTTGCCACTCTATCCCCAGTACCTAGTTGTGGGCCCGGTGCATGTTCAGTTTGTAAATGAGTGAATGAACTCATTGACCCAGTGCTTCTTATGGCGCTCCCTTCCTTCTTTTGAATCCTCACAACTTTTCTTGGCTTACCAGTTCCTCACCCTTCCGGTCCCTCTTAGACGCTCCAATTTCAGTCCCTCTTGAGTGTCCCTATATAGTATTTTTTTAAAATTTCTCTCCCCTTCCCCGCCCCCCCAGTTGTCTTCTCTTTGTGTCCATTTGCTGTGTGTTCTTCTGTGTCTGCTTGTGTCAGCGGCACCCAGAATCTGTGTCTCTTTTTGTGGTGTCATCTTGCTGCTTCAGCTCTCCGTGTGTGCGGCATCATTCCTAGTCAGGCTGCACTTTTTTTGTGCTGGGTGGCTCTCCTTACGGGGCACACTCCTTGTGCATGGGGCTCCCCTACACAGGGGACACCCCTGTGTGGCAGGGCACTCCTTGCACGCATCAGCACTGCACGTGGGCCAGCTCCACACAGGTCAAGGAGGCCCTGGGTTTGAACCTTGGACCTCCCATGTGGTAGGCAGATGCCCTATCTGTTGGGCCAAATCTGCTTCCTCCTATATAGTATTTTAACTTTATCCTGCCACAGCACTTACCACACACTGTACTAATTGCTTAAGTTGACATGAGTTTCTAGATGCAATTGAAAGTGGCTTCTGTGTGTGGGGAACACTATTCAAAGGTTTACTTTTGTATTAAAAATTACTATTCAATTTAGTAAAGTTAAAATCCAGCTTATACATCTAATTATTTTCTTTTTAGTCTAGCAACTACTTCTTTTTTTTCTATTTTTGGATGTACCAGGGCCAGAGATTGAACTCAGGACCTCATAAGTAGGAAGCCTGAGCTCAACCACTGAGCCACATCAGCTCCACTGTTTTTATTTTAAGGAGGCACCGGAAACCAAACCCCGAACCTCCCATGTGGGAAGTGGGTGCTCAACTTCTTCATCCACATCCATTCCCAGCAACTACTTCTAAAGGGCCTGTGAATAATGTGTGGGCCCATTTACAGAGGTAGTTAATTACCTTCAAACATTTACAGTGTGATTATAAATTATATATAGAGAGAGAGAGTTATGTATGTATGTCTCAACAAATAAAACTTTCTAGAGTACCTAAATATTCCCATACATTTAAATGTTTAAATTTATAAATACACGGTCCTAAAGTTGTCCTCTGTGCTCCAATAAACTTAGTAATAATTGAACTTAAAACCGTAATCTCCAAATCAATTACTCAATTATATTTTAAATTCACATCACAAAGCTATCGCTCTAATAGGCCCAATGGTCTTAAATATTGCAAGCACACAAAACAGTAAATATGCATTCTCTCCTTAATACAAAATTATAATAGTATGGATAGTATGGTTGGGTCCTCTGAAATCCTTCTATTTTTAATTCTCAAGTTTCTTCGTGATAAGAAGCATATACCAACCTAAGGGAAGACATTTGCTATTGCAATTAAATGAAGTTACTTATAAGCAGTGGTTTTGACCAGGGCACCAGCTCATTCTTGAACAGTATGGGACCTAACTGAGACTTAATTAATGTATATAGCTTTAGGCTTTTGTGCTGAAGAGCTTTGTCTCTTAGATTCCTTGCCCCCTGTCTAATTCTTCTATTTATTCAAGGAAATGTGCAGCTCCCATTCTTGTTTCTCACTTGATTGGATTTTGCATTTCTTTCACTCTTTAAGATATATAAACACATTTCCAAATAACTTAAACTTGATGGAATCCTAAGATTTGTAAATATGTCTACTAGTTAAAAATAAATACACTTGCCCTTAGTGGGATTTTCCATTCCTTCATATTTTTAGGACCATGCCACTCTTAGGGATATTTAACATGATAAACTGTTGGCTTTTGTCTGATTTGTCATGACTCTTGAGGTCCTTGTGCCTGCTGCTCCTTTGACTCCTCCATTGAACTCTGAGTTTCCTGAGGGCAGGGCCAAAGCCGTTTTGTTCAAAGTTGTCTGATTGGCACAGAACAGATACTATTGTCATTTGACCTTCCAGCCAAAGACCGCCGTGAGCACACCTGTAGTTGAACAAGTTGAGTTTAATACTTGTTGCAGAGAACATGCACCATGGGGAGCCATGGGGCATTACAGTAAGGAGGTATTAGAAAAGAACCAGTAAAGGATTATGGATTGTCTTAGGGTATTTGGGGAAGAGTTTAAAGAAACATGACTTGGGAGCACATGTCGCTCAAGTGGTTGAGCATCTGCTTCCCATGTACGAGATCCTGGGTTTGATCCTCTGTACCTCCTAAAACAAACAAACAAACATGGCTTTGGTCTGGATGCAGTGCTGTTGAGAAACAGGTGTCATTCTATGGGAAGGGCAGACCAGTGCAAGGCTAAAGCTGTAATTGGTAAAGAAGTAGCAGTCACTCATATTCGTCAGGATGGGGGATGTTTACTCATTTTGGAGGTTTGGACAATGTTCATGTTTTTGTCTCTTTAGACATGATCACAGAGTGCTCCTGATTTTATCTGGGTCCATCAGGGTCACAGAGTGGCCGTGTCAGATGTGATGTTATGTGAAATTGGTTTTGCTCAACAGAAGAGCGAGACCTAGCCATGAGCACTGGGCTAGCTTACTGCAACGCCAAAGCCTAAAGAGAATATTAAGGCCAGCTCATGGATGTCTGGGGCTGCTTTCTCTTTCTCATTATACATATTTGTAAATAAATAATTTTGGAATTGGATGATAAAACTTCAGTGGCCCTGCTGATTCTTTTGAGCATAGTTACTAAAAGGTGTACTTGTATTTGTCATTGTTCGTCTATAATAGGATCATATTCTCAGAAGGTTTGGGGGCTGGCAGGAGAGTTTCTTGGCTTGGGTTTCTTGCAATGTTCAGTGTTCAGTGGCTTCCCATCTTTTACTGTGCAGGTAATGGGCAAAGCCCTTACCATGGACTGCAAGGCCTTGCAACCTAACTCTGAAGCCATACAGCTTAATCCTGGCTGTACATTCCCAACCATTTGAGGAGATTTTTTAAATTTCTAATGCCCAGGTCCCACACTAGACTAAATGAATTAGAATCTGTGGAGGTGGAGTCTGGGCGTGGATTTTTAAAAATTGACATATAATGGACATACAATAACCTGCGCCTATTTAAAGTGTACGGTTTGATGTCTGATATATGTAAACACCCCTGAAACCATCCCCGCCACTACGATAGTGAACATAACCCTTCACCCGCCAAGTTTCCTTGTGCCCATTTGTGCTTCTTTCCCCTCTTCTTCCTCTCTTCCCATGCAACCAGTAGTGTGTGTTCTGTCACCATAGATTTGTTTGCATTTGCTAGAGTTTTATATCAAGTAATTATAGAGCATGTACTTGTTTTTGTCTGGCTTCTTTCCATCGGCATACTTGTTTCGAGATTCAGTCGTGTTGATGCGCGTATCGTAGGTATTTTCTTTTAAACCCACTTAAAAAATAAATTGGCCAGGTTGCAAGCAACCAGCCCACACGCTCTCCTTCCGAGCCTCCCCTCCTCCCCTCTGAGTGATTCTCCTGCTGCCCCCCTCCTCCCCACTCCACCGCGTTCACCCTGGCCTCCTTGGCTCAGACCTGAGACAGCTCACTGTCTCTCTGCCCTTCCCTCAGATATCTGCCTGGCTTACTCCTGCACTCCCTTCAGGTCTTTACTCCAGCGTCATTTTCTCAGGGAGACCTACCTTCATCACCCTATTCAAAATTGTAACCCCTTTATACTATTCCCTCCTCCCAAGCTCCCTATCTCTTCCACTGATTATTTTCCCATAGTACTTATGACCATATGCCGTCTATTTTATGAGTTTATCTTCTATCTAGAATGCTAGTGCTATGAGTACAGGGATATTTGTTTCATTCACCAATGAATCCCCTGCCTCTAGAATTAATCCCCTGCCCCTGGCATTTAACACTCACTTATAAATATTTTTTAATGGAATAAAAATTTTGGAGACTGATGGAGCAGCGTCGCTTAGTGGACAGTCCATAAGAGATGTCTTAGTTTCCTGGCTGCTAAAACAAATACCAGGCAATGGCTTGGCTTAAACAATGGCACTTTACTGCCTCACGGTTTTGAGGCTTGGAAAAGCTCAAAATTGGGAAGTGAGCAAGGCGAGGCTTTCTCCCTGAAGACTGTCATTCTGGGGTTGGCTGCTGGCTTTTCTGTCACATGTCAAAGCACATGGCAATGTCCTCTCCTTTCTCTTCTGGGTTTCATTGACTTCTGGCTTCTGCTCCTCCACATGGCTTTCTCTTCATAAATCCTGAGCAATAGGATTAGTGCCCAGCCTCATGCACTTGGGCCACATCTTAACTAAAAATAACATCTTCAAAAGGTTCTATTTACCATGGGCTCATGCCCACAGAAATTGATTCAGATTAAGAACATGTTTTTTAAAATCTTTTTACTGGGGTATACATATACAATTCAACCTACAACAGATGTGGTTATAATAGCTTTGTTACAGGATTGAGAGACTGCACAGGCAATGCCTGCCCCTTAGTAGGGTTTTAATCCATGCTGGTATTATGATTACTTAGTGGAACAGAGCCCATAGTCTGAATGTACTTGATGTCAGGGCTAGATGGATACGTCTGTATTTATCTTTTTCCTTGATGTATCACCATTTGCACCAGGGCTGCCCAGGGGACAGAAAAAGGACATTAGAGCAGAGGGGCATCTGACCACCGGACCCCATTCTGATTGATGTTTCAAAGGACTCTCAGGCACACGCCCGACCCAGGTGTTCTACAGACCCGGACACAGACCGGAGAGACCCGCGGTGGTGGCGTTGGAAGGTTGGAAAGGAAAGCTTCTCTGGGGCCTGGCCCACCGGGCCCTATGCTCAGGGATGCTGGTGCTTTTCCAGATGCTCTTCAGCCTCTTATCCACAAAGGCTGTCAGCGGCCCTGAGAGAAGACGCCTCTGAAGACCAACTCAGTGTGGCCCTGAGGACAGCATGTTTATGGTCCCACGCACTCCTTTCAGATGTGCTGGGCCCTAAGGGAGTAGCTCAACAGGGCCTCAGTGCTGGGTACCGCCTCTTCCCCCCCACTGTCTCTGACAAGTCCCTTTCAATGCACCAACGTTGCTGTCTTGGAGTCTGGGGAGCAGTCTGGGGTACCAGTGGTTAGATAACTGTTGCCCAGCAAGCATTTAACCTTCCTTTCCGTGGGCTCAGCCCCACCAGCTCTTGCTTGTCCTTCTCTAGCCCAGATTCTGTACCCCTGCTTGCTGGAGTCAGCAAAGCTGGCACAAACCAAGTTCTCAGCCTCCTGCTGTTCACTTGCCAAAAATATTTCTACAACTGGGATACAATTTGGAAAATGGTTTATGAATAGAATTTGTTGGGGGAACAATTTAATTTCCCTGATCAAAAGTTTGGTGTACTATTCTTGTAGACAGCAGCTCCCAATATTTTAGGAAACAGAGATCCTAACTGATTAACCCTTGATTCCACCCCAGTCCCTTCATTTGCACACCTTTTAAACTACAGAAGGGAAGCAGATGTGGCTCAACTGATAGAGCATCCACCTACCACGTGGGAGGTCCAGGGTTCTATACCCAGGGCCTCCTGGTCTGTGTGGTGAGCTGGCCCATGTGCAGTACTGCCACACGCAAGGAGTGCTGTGCCACGCAGGGGTGCCCCCACGTAGGTGTGCCCCATGCTCAAGGAGTGTGCCCCACAAGGAGAGCCGCCCTGTGCGAAAAAAGCGCGGCCTACCCAGGAGTGGTGCTGCCCACATGGAGAGCTGACACAGCAAGATGACACAACAAAAAGAGACACAAATTCCCAATGCCACCTGACAAGAATGTAAGCAGTCACAAAGGAACACACCATGAAAAGACACAGAGAGCAGACAACAGTGGGGGGAAAGGGGGAAAGGGAGAGAAATAAAATAAATCTTAAAAAAAAAAAAAAAACTACAGAAGACTCTAAAACATAAGAATAGTTAAAGTGTACAGAAATACTTAACATACTGACACAGGGAAATTGATCTTCCCCAAGGCTGTTGACTGGGGGGAAAAAGTCCAGAGATGGATTGTTTGTGTCTTATTCACTTTCTGAGAAGTCTGTCTGAGAAGTCTGTCCTCCACTTCCCCTCTCACAAGCCACACCAAATCACTTTGAAAAAATGTAACATTTTGAAGAAGTACTCAAACCTTTAGAAGGTAGGAAGGGTTATGTATATATCTCCTGTCTGCTATACATGATGTTTTATTCACAGTAGTAATAATGATGACCAACCCTTGGGAACACTTATTAAATCTACAGGATATAATGAAGGTTTTGATTATTCTTTCATTCTTAAATTTAAATTGCAGTGACTCTTTAACAACAACAACAACCAAAGAATTTCCTTAGAAGGATGGTTGGAATGAACAAGCATATTGCTAAGACGTGGAGAAATAGAATTTCATTGGTTGATTCACTGCTGGCAGATGTTGGTCTCCTTATAGACTTCAGTTTTAACATTTGTATAGATATATCGAGGGCAAAGCACAGCATCCAAGTGTGCAATACAATTCTGGAATGATGGAAACGGAACTGTTCTGAGTCAAGAGCTCTGAACTCTAATCTCAGCTTAGTTACTTGTTAAATACTGATCTTGAGCAAAACATGAAAACTAAAAAAGTCTCAGTTTTTGCAAAATGAGGGGAATTATACTAGATGATCTAGTAGATTCCTTACAGCTCAGATATTCTAGATTCATAGGTATGAATGCATTCAGTCAGTAATTTAATGCAGGAGGCTCTGAAAATTAATAATTAGTGCATGCTATCACCAGGTGGTGATACCTTGTCAATAGGTCAATATACTCTTTTTTTTTTTTTTTAGGTACTGGGGGCCTGGGATTGAACCTGGGACCTCATAAGTGGGAAGCTGGCACTCAACCACTGAGCCACATTGGCTTCCCTGAGTTGTTTTATTCTCATTTTCTTTGCTTATTGTTTGTTTGTGTTTTTCCAGGAGGCACCAGGAACTGAACCCGGGAACTTCTATGTGGGAGGTGGGCGCTCAACTGCTTGAGCCACATCCACTCTGTATCAATGTGTTCTTTTTTTTTTTAAGGATTTATTTTTATTTATTCCACACACACTCCCTTGGTCCCCCTGTTGTCTGCTCTTTCTATCCATTTGCTGTGTGTTCTTCTGTGTCTGCTTGTTTCTCATTAGGCAGCTCTGGGAACCAATGCTGGGACCTTCTGGAGTGGGACAGAGGTGATTACCCTCTTGCACCACCTCATCTCCCTGTTCTGCTACATCTTCTTATTTTCTCTTCTCTGTGTCTCTGGTTGCATCATCTTGCTATGCCAGCTCTCCCTGAGCTTGGCAGTTTCCCATGCAGGGTGGCATTCCCATGCAGGGACACACTCCTGCACAGGGTGGCATTCTGTGTAGGCTGGCACTCTGCGTGGGCCAGCTTGCGGTCACCAGGTGGCCCTGGGCATTGAACCCTGGACCTCCTGTGTGGTAGACGGGAGCCCCAGTTGGTTGAGCCACATCCATTTCCCTCAATGGACTCTTTTTTTTTTTTTTTTAATATTTATTTATTATTATTATTTTTTAATTACATTAAAAAAAATATATGAGGTCCCATTCAACCCCACCGCCCCCGCCCCCCACTCCCCCCACAGCAACACTCTCTCCCATCATCGTGATACATCCATTGCACCTGGTAAGTTCATCTCTGAGCATCACTGCACCCCATAGTCAATGGTCCACATCATAGCCCAGACTCTCTCACGTTCCATCCAGTGGGCCCTGGGGGGATCTACAGTGTCCCGTAATTGTCCGTGAAGCACTATCCAGGACAACTCCACGTCCCGAAAACGCCTCCACATCTCATCTCTTCCTCCCGTTCCCCACACCCAGCAGCCCCCATGGCTACCGTTCCCACACCCATTTCACATTTCCTCTGTGGACCCATTTCCCTCAATGGTCTCTTAATAGCAGGTTTATGCCAAAGCTGTGGTGTATCTGAAATACATGTTACACTCCTACCTTTCACCCCTTTAACACAAATAATTGTTTAAATGGTTAAACGTAGCCATTATTGTGTGCTTACCAGGCATTACGAATCATGATCTGCTTGTGATCTTATTTTATCTATTGTTTATATGTTCTTCTTGGCTTGACAGCTCAGGCTGGGCTCCTAGTAATAATAATGTAGTCCATCTCCGTGCCATTAAAATCATGAAATAAAACCTTGTTCAAGCAGGAAAGAGTTGTTTCCCCAGATCTCCTGGGGGTTAACAGCTTAAATAGGTGTTTACTAGAAATGTTAATAACATAGAAAAAATTTTTAATTAGAAAAGTTTAGGGATGTTTAGCAACATCTTTTACTTTAAAAACATGTCTAAGTAGTGACTAAACTGAATATCTGAAAACATTGCTTATTTTTATCATTGTGCATTATAGGTGAAGAAAATAAAAATATAAACCATTCAAGGTTTTAAAGATAGAGTAAAAAGGTTTCAGGGGAGAAGACTATTACCTAAGTTTGGTCTGCTGCCTCAAAGTTTCATCTTGTGACCTTCAATAGCAGGATCATAATCACAACGTGTGGCAGCTGGAGACCAAGAAGGGCATAGGGAAACACTCGGAGGACAGAATGTCTGGCATAAAAACCTCCGTTAGCTCCAAAGCCTGCCTTAGGCACACAGATCTAATATATTGACTTTGGCAATGTGTCTACCTCGTCAGACCAATAAAGTTAACTGAAGTTGAAAACTGAATCTATCACCCAACCCAGTTCTCTCTGTCTCTCCTTCCACTTCGGTTGCAATTTGGTTTGGCTGAATGTGGCCAGAAACCGTCTTCCTGCGCCGATGCTCTTGGTCCTCTCTGGGCCCAGGGGCCAGGCAGCGCTGTCCCCTGGGCGCCGGGCAAGCTGCCGGACCGGAGGTTGTGGCATGAGGAAACCATTCTTCCTGGCTCCACCCATCCACAGGGGCTTGATTTCTGTTTAAGGAAAATTCAATTTCTATTTACACTGCAACGTGTATTCAGTAGTGTTCTGTTCACAGACATGTGTGCCTAGTTAATCCAGTTGTGCAGAAAAGGAAGAAACAGTATCACTGGCTCTTGGTAAATAGTAGCAGCAATAGGGGAGTGTTTTCAGCACCTGCTTGGGCGGCGCTTAGGGCGTCCCTTTGATGTGTTCAGCATGTGGCTCCAGGACAGGTGTGCCCGGGGAACCATGGGAGGAGGGAAGGGGGAAGGGCGAGAACGCTCCCCTGGGCCTCCAGGGAGAGGAGGAGCATAGCATGGGCGGGGGGGGGGGGGGGGGGGGGGGGGGGGGGGGGGGGTGGTATGTGCTGCTCGGAAGCACAGGTTGTTGGACCTGGGGGGGGGGGGCTCTTAAAATGTCTTCTAGTAGACCCTCCTCATGTTACAGGTGAGGAGGCACAGTCTCTGAAATGTCGACCCAAGGACTCGTGGCAGATTGGTAAGTTTGCCTGGGATGCTATCACAAATACCACACATAAAACCCGGAATTTTGGGGGTAATAATTTTGAGGCTGACAGAAGCCCAAAATCAAGATATTGCAAGGCTTCCTCTTCCTGGAGTCTCTAGTGTTCTGAGGCTGCCTGCCAGCAATCTTGGGATATCCTTGACTTGTATCACATGGCAAAGTCCTCTCCTTTCTCACTTCTCGACTTCTAGGTCTTTACTTCGTCTCAAGACCTCCAGTAATCTGGATTAAAGCCTGTCCTGCTTCAGTTGGCCACTCCATAACTAAAAATGACATCTCCAAAAGGTCCTATTGACAATGGGCTCACACCCATAGGGACATGGTTTAAAATTAAGAACGTGTGTTTGTCAGGTACAGAATTCAACCTACCACACTAATTAAGAGACAAAACCAACCCTGAGCCCAGGCTTCCTGACTCCCAGCTCAGCAGTCTTTTCATTACTCATACTGTCTACTTCACTTACTAGCTCTTCTGACACTTTTGAGAGACAAGGGATTCTAATAATAGCTCACTACTGATTTTTGGCATGATGTTGGCACAATGTTGGACAAGTCCTCCTTTCTGAGCTTTGGTTTCACTCTCTCCCCAGATGGGGATGGCGCCATCTCAAGTGCTGGGCCAAGGTGACCTGAGCTCAAGGAATGCGCTGAGTGGTCAGTTTTACTGAGTCGTGCCTGATTTCTTCGTTTTTCTCTTAGACATGAAACTTGCTTTGTTTTCTGATCAGAATCTGTTTGAGGCAGCTTTATGAAAGTTCAGTAATTCTAGAAATTAACCAAATTATCTAAGCCCTCGAATTCTTCCCTTTCAGGTTGTCCCCAGAATTGCTGAGAGCGTGACTGTTCTCCATTTGGAAAGTAAAAACTTGAGAGACCTGGGATTTCTCAAACAGTTGAGATTAATAATTTTATCAGGATATTAAAAACTAATGATGATATGAGTGTTTTCTGCTTCCAAGAAACCTGAAAGTTGAAATGATGTGAACTTCCAAAACAGAAACAGGAGACGTATGTTGGCATAACATGTTAACATAATGGAAAATGCATTTTAATTTATACATATCTATTACATGTAATAGAGCACACCACATTTCTAAAACTCATTAGGGTCAGACAGTAGAAACTCCTTTCCCCATATTTATCACAATGTTAACTAACTCTGTCTTCTCCCATTATTATTCATTTTAAAGATTATTTGGAAAAATTAAAAATAAGATATTTTTATAAAAGGCACATATAATTATTATGAAATCATAGATAATCCTACCACTCAGAGATAACTACACTTATTACCTTGGTGTCAATCCTTAAGGAATCATACATAATAATAGTAGTAGTATATAATAATAAAAGTACTATATATTATATAATAATCATGCTTTTTATTGCATATATTCTCCAACCTTTTTTCTATTGATATGTTGTGAGCAGCTTTCTATGTTAATAAATATTAATTTACATTATTATGGTAGCCGCAGTTTATTTACACATTCCTACATATTTATTTCACCTATGTGCTACTGGTAGACAGTTACGTTCCTTCCAATTTTTCTTTTTTTTTTGAGGTATTGGGGCCAGAGATTAAACCCAGGACCTCGTATGTGGGAAGCTGGCATTCAACCACTGGGCCACATCAGCTCCCCCAATTTTTAATCTATTACAAATAACACTTAAATGTACATCCTTAAACTACATCTTTCTTATTTATTTTCTTATGGTAAATTCCTAAAGTGGTATTGCTCAGCATTAGGGAATGCTTACTTTAAGGCTTTTGTTATACAATACCAAACCACTCTCAAGAAAAGTTGCACCCAGAAATCTGTGAGTGATTATCTTTCTCTGCACCCCAATGGTCATGTGCATTATCTTTTTACTTGACTATTTTATTTTATTTTATTTTTTCAGGAAGTTCCCGGGGATTGAAACTGGGACCTTGTGCATAGGAAGCGTGTACTCAACCACGAGATACACCTGCTTCCATGTGACAGTTTATTGAGGTACAATTGGTCTACCATAAAATTCATCCTTTATTAGGACTTGTATTAGTCAGCCAAAGGGGTGCTGATGCAAAATACCACAAATTGGTTGGTTTTTATAAAGGGTATTTATCTGGGGTAGGAGCTTACAGATGCCAGGCCATAAAGCATAAGTTACTTCCCTCACCAAAGTCTATTTGGAGCAAGATGGCTGCTGACATCTGCGAGGGTTCATGCTTCCTGCGTTCCTATGTTCCCGGGGCTTGCTTTTCTCTGGGTTCAAGTTTTCTTTCTTCCTGGGGCTGGCTTCTCTTTCCTCTGTATGCTGACTTCCTGGGGCTCCTGCTTAAGTCTTCAGTTTCAAACTCCAACATCAAAACTCCAACATCAGAAACCCCCAACTCTGTTCTTTTCCATGCCTTTTATCTGTGAGTACCCACCCACCAAGGGCTGGCGACACGATGCCTTAATCATAACTCAATCATGCCCAGGTATAGATCAGATTACAGGCATAATCCAATATTTCTTTTTTGGAATTCATCAATTATTTCAAACTGCTATAGGGATCATTCAATGAATTCTAATGAATTTGTACAGTTTTGTAACCATCACCACAATCCAGTTCTAGAACATTTCTATCACTGCCAAATTTCCTTCAGTGTTATCTTTTAAAGTTTGTTTATTTTATTGAAATATAATTGAATACAGTGACATGGTCATGTCTTAAGCGCACCTACTGTTGTTTTTTTTTAATTTTTAATTTTGAAATACTTTCAAATTTACAGGACAGTTATAAAAATAGTACAAACCCCATACAGAGAACTCCAACATACCACTAATTCCCCCAGATACCCAAAATTGTAATATCTTGCCACCTTTTCCATATCATTCTATTTCTCCATCAGTCTGTCAGTCCATCTATTCATCTCTCTGTTTATTTTTTGAACATTTGAGTGTAGGCAGGCTACATCTTCCTTCTTGAACACTTAATACTGCCAGGTACATTTCCTAAGAATAAGAATATTCACTTTTATATCCACCTTAAGTCCAGTTATCAAGTACAAAAAATCTAACATTGATATAAAGCTATCAGTCTATATTCTAATTTTTTCGTATGTTCTAGTAATGTCCTTTTGAGTTGTCTCTCCTCCCTTGTGAGAGCCCATCCAGGATCATGTACTGATTTTAATAGTCAGTGTCTCTTAGGTTGCTCTTTTTAAAAAAAAATTCTGGGAACATATCGACAGCATAAACTTCCCCATCCCAACCACTCCAAAGCATAGGACTCAATGGGATTAACTGCATTCACTATGCTGTGCTACCCTCACCACCTTCCATTATTAATTTTTTTTTACAAATGTTTAAAAAAATTAGAGCAGTTGTAGATTTACAGAACAATCATATACAAAATACATGAACACAGGATTCCTATATAACCCCCTCCCCCATTATCAATACCTTGCATTGGTGTGACTACCTTCTATTAGCAAAATTTTCCCATTTCTCCAAACAGAAACCCCACACTCATTTTGCATTAATTCCCAGTTCCCCCTGTCCTCTGTCCTTGGCAGCCTGTACTCTAATTTCTGTCTTTATGACCTTGCATGTTCTCCAGTGTTTTCTTTGTAGTTACCATGGGGCTTAAATTTAACATCCTAAATCTGTAACAGTCTTGTTTGCTTTGATATGAACTTACCTTCAGTAGTGTACACACGCTATGTTCCTTTACCCCTCCACTCCCTCCTTTATGTGGTTCTTGTCACAAATTGCATGTTTATACGTTATGTTATGAGTCAAAAACCACTGATTTCTCATCACGTTTCGTACATTTGTCTTCTAGAACCAGCAGGAAATAAAAAGCAAAGTTACAAACCAAAATTACAATAGTACTGGCATTTATATTTAACACGTGTATTTCATGTTCCTTCATGTATGTGTATATTCATATTAAATCTAGGAAGTTTTCAGGCATTTTCTTTTAACATTCTCTCTTCTCCTGTGGGAACTCCCACAATGCATGCATTGGTGTGCTTGATAGCATCCTATAGGTTCCTCAGGCTTTCTTCAGTTTTCTACTCTCAGACTAGATGATTTCAATTGTCTTATTGTCAAACTCACTGATTCCTTCTTCTGCCAACTCCAATCTGCTGTTGAACTCTCTAGGAAAATTTTAATTTCTTTTTTGGTGGTCTTCAGCTCTGTTTGGTTCCCTTTCATTTTCCATCTCTGTTGATATTTTGTTCTCAACTATCATTTTCCTGATTCTCTTTAGTTCTTTCTCCATGTTTTCCTTTAGCTCTTTGACCATATTTAGGATCATTTTTTATAAGTTTTTTTTTCTGATATGTCTCAGATCTGGTCCTCCTCATTGATGGTTTTTAATACTTTAATTTTCTCCTTTGTCCAGGCCAACACTTTCTGTTTCTTTGAATGTTTTGTAGTCTTTGATTTAAATGTGTTATCACTGGAATTTAGACTCTGAAGCATCTGTTCCTTAATCTTGTATCCAGCTTGTGTTATGACTGCTTTCTTTGAATGCCAGGAGCTAACCAAAAATACAAAAAAAAGCCCCCAAACCCAAAACCCCAAAAACAGCAACAATAAACCACCTTTCCTCTTCGCAGATTGACCTGTGTGAATGCCATCTTTCAGGGCTTCTCCATACAATGAGTTTAGAGAATAGCTTCAGGCCAAAGCATAGGGGTCATCCTGATCCTTTCTGTTCCTACTTCTGGTCTTGCATCTTGTCTTGGGCATGCACGTGTGGCCCTGGAAATTCACCCATTTACAGGGACATGAGTATCCCCTCTTCCCTAGGAAACAGGTTCCTCGTGGCCCAGGGCACTGTCTTTATATCCTATAGCCAGCAATCCCTTGCCCCAGGAAGCCACGTGACTGCTTTACCATAGCATTCTGTAGGTGTTGGGTAATATTTTGCAGACTTTCTGGGAAATAGGTGAGATTGATTTTGTGATAATCTCATAGAAATCTTTTCTGTTCCCTAACCATCAGCTGTCTGACTTTCTGTGACTCAAAAAGAATTTTATTACCTTCTTAAGATGCTAATCAAGTTTTAAAAATATTTTTCTTCACATTAGATGCTTACACTTCATTAGCACCATTTTCTCCACAGTTTTGCTATCTTCTAAGAAAATGTAATATTCAAAATTCACATTTAATAGTGCAAAGTAAGTGGTTATTTTCCACTTGAAGATATACTTCACTTTACAAAATAAAATAAAATTTAATCAAAATTAAACAGAAAACATTTCTGGAATTATATACTATAGGAAAACATGATACAATTTTTAAATATTCAAATGTAGAGACTCTCTTAGTAATACGACTTTTGTGGGAAGAGAGCTTCTCTTGGAGTACTCTCTGGAGTCTGATCTTTTATTCTCTTTGCTCTTTTTGCTGATAATGACTAAAATATTACCAACACTCCCCTTTTCTCCTGGCTTCTTACAAATCCCACCCCTTAAGATAATACTAATGTTACCAGAGTTTGACTAGGTTTTTGACTATGCTACAGATATGAATTTCAAGAGCATGTCAGGTGAGTTAGGCCAGTAATTTATTCAGGCAGCGAGGGACGAGAAATGGGAGAAAATAACAGATCGTGGGTCCCAGATAGAGGGGAAGGGGCTGAAAAGTGGTCAAGCGGGCCGATTTATAGACTACAATTCCCCGTTATAGGTTATAAATGCCCAAGTGGTACATGCATCGCCACATGGCCGAGGAAAAACGGGGAGAGCGTACGTGGAGGGCAGGACAGAGGTCCACAGGCAAGAGAGAGGAGAGCGCTCCTTCAGGCCTCCTGCCAGCTTTGTGAACTGTTAATTACTCCACCTCTTTGCTAATGGCAGGGGAGGAGTTCCAGCTGTTTTGGTTGATTACCCCCTCATCAATCCCCCATGAGGGCCCAATGATAAAGTCCTTGAGGAATATCCGGGGCTTCTCCTGGCTTCCAGAGGAAATCTTTGTTGTGCATGGCAGGATCTTGCGGGGTGGGGCCTTCCAGCGGCCATCTTGGGGTTGTTGATGTCCACATGGGCTCTTTGCCAAGTCCCAGGTCCAGCTATTGCTTCCCCGTCTTACTAGCCGGTCTCACTAATGGCTGGCATTCACTGAGTGCTTGCTGCGTGCCAAGCACCGTAGGGGGCACATTTCCTGCGGTGCCCTATTTATTGACTTCGAGGACGCTGTGAGGAAGCATTTTTATGATTATCATCTCCTTTTCACAAAATGAGAAAACTGAGGTTTACCTGGAGAGGTTCCAAACCTTGCCCAAGTTTGCACGGCTAAGAAGTGGTGGAGCCAGGAATGAAATCTAGGTCTGTCCTGCTGGATACTCCAAGCTCTTAACCAGGGGAAAATAAGCCTAAGAAATTTCTCTGCTCTGATTTCCTGGGAAGTTCCTGAACACTCTGGCAGAAATCAGGGAGTGTCTTGTTGTTCAAAAGTATCTTCCTCTCCGGTGAGTGGCAAGTCCTGAGCAGCTCATCCAGCAGCCAATCCCCAGGGGAGAGCTGGTAATTTTAATCAGCCTGCTTCGCTTGTTTTCTGTCCCCTTCTCTTTGCCAACATAAGTTAGAGCCAATAAAAGGTCATTGGATTGTGAAAGAAATGCCAATAAAGCTTCTATAAGGACGCTAGTTAAAATTACAAGTATAAGAATGTTCTTTCATGAATTATAACAAATGTATGACACTAATACAAGGTGGTAATAATAGGGGGTG
This sequence comes from Dasypus novemcinctus, assembly GCF_030445035.2. Taxonomy (NCBI): domain Eukaryota; kingdom Metazoa; phylum Chordata; class Mammalia; order Cingulata; family Dasypodidae; genus Dasypus; species Dasypus novemcinctus. The sequence continues at coordinate 47,161,162 of NC_080685.1, read as the reverse complement.
TATGGGGAAAAATGCACCTAATGTATATAATGGATAGTAGATAGAACTATTTGAATAATCTTTCATCAATCGTAACAAAGATTACTGTTTTTAAAAAAGTACAATTATATAACTTCTCTAATTAAAAAAAAGAATAAAAGCTTCTAAAAGAAAAGAATCCTTGATAAGAATACGGTGTGGTTGGCACATGGTCTCTGAAAATCTTCACACACAGTACAGCCTTTAGGAACCTGGGCCACTCGCTCACCCCAGAGGGATTTCATTGCTGCCAGAAAAAGAGAACAAGATACGATTCCCAGAGTCTCCCCAAGGCCATAAAATGAAGCTAAGCAGGAAGTCTTTGCCCTCTGTAGTGACCTTTCTTAATCTTACCTTTGTAGTAGGCAAAGACATGGAAAAGGCACAGGCTGGGCCCTGGGGAGAGTCTGGAAAGAGCCCTGGGGAGAGTCTGGAAAGAAAGTTTCAACCAGGTTATGCCACAGCCTAAACTGTGAGAGGTGGTGAGAAAAAGCAGTGAAAATATACAGGTCCTAGAGTCAGACTTATTGAATGAAGGCTAAATAACCAAATAGTTCTTCTATGTTTCAAATTCCTCATTTCTAAGATGGGCACAGTACAAGTGCATGCCTGCTTTATAAGATTATTGTGAGGTAGTACTGGGAGGATGCTTACCAAAGTGGCATGTAAATTCCCACTCAGTGGTAAATATATGTAAATATATGTATAACATGTCCAGTACTTTGAGGAATAAACGTGATGAGAATATATTCCTGCCTTGTTTCTAATCTTAGCATTCAGTCTTTCACCATTAGGTCATTTAAGCTGCAGTTTTTTGGTAGATGCTCTTTATCAACTTGAGGAAGTTTCCTTCTGTTGCTATTTTTCTGAGAGTTTTTAATCATAAACGGGTATTGGAGTTTCTCAAAAAATTTTTTGGAACAATTGATATGATCATGTGATTTTCCTTTTTTAGCCTGTGACTATGGTAGATTATGTTGATTGATTTTTGAATATTGATCCAGGTTTGCATCAATGGAATAAACTCCCCTTGATCATAGTGTATAATTCTTTATATATATTGCTGAATTCTATTTGCAAATATTTTATTAAGGAGATTTCCATCTTTATTTCTAGGGATACTGGTCTGTAGTTTTCTTTTTATGTACTGTCTTTGTCTGATATTGGGGTAATTCTATTTTCATAAAATGAATTGGGAAATGATTCCTGCTCTTCTATTTTTTGAAAGAGATGGTATAGAATAGAGGTTGTGTTCATTCTTCTCTCCTTATTATTTTTTAGATTTATTTTTTATTTATTCCCCCCACCCCCCTGTTGTTTGCACTTGCTGCGACTGTTCATTGTGTGCTTTTCTTTTTGAAGACACCGGAACCGATGCTGGGACCTCCCATGTGGGAGGGAGGTGATTTTCGCTTGGGCCATCTCTGCTCCCTGCTTTGTTGTGTCTTTCATTGCATTTCCCCCCTTGTGTCTCTTTGTTGCATCATCTTATTGCATCAGTTTACTGCTCCAGCCCGTCATGTGAGCTTGCTGTCTTGCTTGTCTTCCTTAGGAGGCACCAGGAACTGAAACCAGGACCTCCCATGTGGTAAGCAGGAGCTCAATCGCTTGAGCCACATCTACTTCCCTCTTTCTTCTTTAAACATATGGAAAAATTCTCTAGTGATACCATTTGGGCTTGAAGATCTCGTTTTTATTTTGTCTGTGTGTGTGTGTGTTTAAATTATCAATTCAATTTCTTTAATAGTTACAGGACTTTCAGACCCCCAAAATTCTAGAGAAGAAACAGGCTGATAAAATTATTCAGCTGCAAGCACATGCTACTTTTCATGAAAAAGGAAAGATGACTTTAAGGTGGGAGTTATATCCAGAGGGCAGAGTTATAAACCCAGAGGACAGAACCTCAAAGCACAGAGGATTATTACCAAGCCTTGAAACCTAAAGAAATTTGACCAATGGATTTCAAATTGCTTGAGATTGGTCATTCTTTTTTTCCTTTCATTTCTCTTTTGAACAGGAATGTCTATAACTGGATTCCTATTCCTGTTCTACCATTATATTTTGGGAGTGGATTACTCATTTCTAGTTTGACAGATCCATAGATGGAGGGGAATTTTGCCCCAGGCTGGGTCTTTCCCAGAGTCTGACCCGTACCTGATTTAGATGAATTAGATGATGAAATTTGACACTTTTGAGCTGATGAGCATTAGATGAGAGTTTGGACTTTGAATTGACACTCTAATGGATTGAGATTTGGGGGGACGTTGGAACTGGGTGAATGTGTTTTGTGTGTGGATGGATGTGAATCTTTGGATAGACTGGTGGGCAGAATAATGACTCCCCAAAATGTCCACACACTCATCTCCAGAACCTGTGAATTTGTTACCTTACATAACAAAAGGGACTTTGCAGATGTGAATTAAGCTAAGGATCTTGAGATGGGGAGATTATTCCGGATTATCCTACTGGACCCAGTGTACTCATAGGGTCCTTAGAGGTGAAAGACAGAGGCAGGACGGTGTGTGGGGGTGACACGATGTGAGAGAGACTTCACTGACCACTGCTGGCTTTGAAGGAGGAAGGGATCCACAAGTCAAAGAATGTGGGTAGCCTAAAGAAGCCGGAAAAGTCAAGGAAACAATTCACCACTATTGTGAACACAGCCCCTGACACACCTTGATTTTCAGATTTCTCACTTCCAGAACTATAAAATAATAAATTTGTGTTGTTTTAAGCCACTAAGTTTGTGATGTGCTGTCTTGGAAACAATAGGAAACTAGCACAAGGCTAAGCATTGAGTTGCTTTTTTTTCCCCCCAAGATTAAAAAAAAATTCCTTGTTTTGCACTTGCTGCCTGCCCGTCTTGTGTCAGCTTGCCCTGACTGCCATGTCAGCTCGCTATCTTGCTTGTCTTCTTTAGGAGGCATAGGGAACTGAACCTGGGACCTCCTTTGTGGTAGGCAGGCACCCAACTGCTTGAGCCACATCTGCTTCCCCAAACACTAAGTTTTAAATTCTGATTATTGTATCTTCCTGTTTTAAAATTTCCATTTGGTTCTTTAAATTTTCCATTTCTTTCCTGTATTTCTTTATAAAGTTTTCTTCTTTTTTTTTTCCTTTTCTTTCAAGGATGTTCATAACTGCTCATTGAAGTATCTCTATCATGGTTGCTTTAAAATCTTTGTTAGCTAAACCTAACGTGTTTGTCACCTCAGCATCCATTGAATGCCTTTTTTCATTCATTCATCCTTATTTTGAGATTTTTCTGATTCTTGGGATGGTGAGTGATTTTTTATCAAAACCTGGACATTTAAAATTATGTTATGAGACTCTGGATCTTATTTAAACATACTCTTAGCTAGCCTCTGACATCACTCCAGTAGGGGAAGGACACTGCCACCTCGTCACTGTCAGGTGGAAGCAGGAGTCAGGCTTCATCACTTAGATTCCAGTAACACTAAGTGGTCGAGGAGGGGGAGCTCCGCATCACTGCCGATGGTCCGGGAGGCCCCGCAGTAGGGGTGTCCTCATTACCACTGGGTGGCAGTGAGAGCCCCAGCTCTCCACTGGGCTTCCTCTGACACCATCCCATTGGGGAGTGGGAAGTGTGTCTTGTTACAGTTAGATGGCGGTGGAAGTCCAGGCTTCCCATGCTGGGGGAAAGGAAGTGCTCCATACCAGCTCTAGCGGATGCAGGTCCTGCCTCTCCTAGCCTTTTCTGAGACAGCCCCGCAGTGTGGACATGCCCCTTGCCTCCTGAGGGTGGAGCTCCATGTTCCCCACCTGACCTTTGCCCCGTGGTGGGGCCACAGTCTTTTCTGTGGTGTTTGGCTGGAATAGAACAGGTATCAACTAAAAGTTTTCTGTCTTGTTAGGCTTCCCGTTTCTTCTCTCTTTGACTAGGGAGAGCAGTTTTTATTGGGGCTTCTTTTACCTGTGCATTTTGGTAGTTCTTAGTTGTTGACTTCTTTATTTCCAAGTCTAGGATAAATGAGGCAAAAAGAAAATTCATGGAACTCCCTTTCCCTACTGTGTACTTCCTCAGGCTCTGAGATCCCTATTGAATCTGTTTCTTTTCTCCACTTTTCAAAGTCTTATGTTTATTTTTATATAATGTCCAGGTTTTTTAGTGGTACTTAGCAGGAAAAATAAACAGGGAAAATTATGTCTACTCCATCTTCCTGGAGGTAGAAATCATTCCTCAATTTTTAAATGTTGGCAACTAATTAAAAAGAAAAAACATTTTGGGATGCGGTATCAAAGAAAATAAATCTATAGGCCCTATTTGGCCTGAGGGCTGACAGATTGTGATGTCTGTGCTAACAGAAAGGCACTGAGGGAATGGAAATGCTGATTTGTGTGTGGGAATGGAAGCATGGGGGAGGTGTGGTGGGAAAGAGGGACAAAGAGAGATAGCTTTAGAGCTTGGGGAGGGACACTGCCCAGAAGTCAGGCATGTCTCTAGAGGAAGTGCCTTTGGTCCTGTGAAGACCTGTTAGTACTTGACGCTCCTTGTATTCAAGTTAGCTAGAGGTACTGCTTTGGAAATGTCTTTTAAATTATCTACTTAGAAGAAGAATGTTTTTCTGATTTTAAAATTAATACAGTTTCATATTGGAAAATTACAACAACATGGACAGGGAGAAGGAACCAAATAATACTTCTCTACACCCTTTGTCAACATTTGTTAACATTTCCCATCCAGTCTTTTTGTCTGGCTGTCTGTTCATCTGTGTCAACAAAATTGTGGCTATTCTTTATCTACAGTTTTAACCACCTTGTTTTCACTTTAATTGTATTCTAATTTTATTTTCCTATAGAATATTTTGGAAAACATGATTTTTGATAGCTCCATTGTCATCCCCTATTTGGAATTTAGCAACAGCTCTTCTATTGATGAATGTCTTGCTGTTATTAATTTCTCACTATTATAAACAGTGCTGTGGTGAGTGTGTTTGTAAGAAACATTTGACCATATCTTATTATTTCCTTAGGGTAAATTTAAAGAAGTGAGATTACTCAAGCAAAGGGTATTTTAGGCTCTTGATTTATATCATCGAGTTGTTCTCATGAAAGACAACTATTTACATACTCACCAGCAAAGTTGGAAAATCCCTGACTCACTGCAGTCCTGCAGGTGTTGAGTGCTATTGTTTTTAAAATCTTTGAAAATTTGAAGGTAAAAGTAAAAGATGTCTAATAGTTAACTAATTTGCATTTATTTTATTACTAATAGTGTTAAACATCTTTTCTCTTTTTTGCTTTTTATTCTTCTCATAACTGCTTTTTGTTATTTGTCAGTTTTTTCTATTGTACTATAATAGTGTTTTCTTCTTAATTGTTTTCCTGTTAGATGTTACAAGGATATTTTCTAACTTGTCATTGCCTTTTTAAGTTAAAAAAAATTTTTTTTAGAAGATACTCGGTACTGAACCCAGGACCTTGTACATGGGAAGGAGGTGCTCAACCACTTGAGCTACATCCTCTCTCCGCCTTTTAATTTTATATGTGATGATAATTGACATAGAGCAGTTTACAATTTCAAATTTACTATTCTTTTGATTCCTACCAACCTTTTGTGCCTAAAGGTCCTTCCTTAACTGTTCCATTTATCTATGGCTGCATGACAAATGACCCCAAAACTTATTGGCTTAAAAATAATGACCATTTTTATTGTATCCTATAAACTTTTTAAGTTAGGAATTTGGGCAGGGCTCAGCTGGGCGATCCTTCTCTTCTACACGGTGTTGACAAAAGCCGTTCAGCTGGATGGCTGGGCTGGTTTGGAGGGTCGCGTGCCTGGAGTCTTCGTGGGGGTGGCTGGAAGACTGGGCCCAGCAGGGACTTCCCTGAGGGCTGACATATGGCCGGTCTAGCATGGCAGCCTTGGAGTAGTTGTAATTATGTGGCCACTCAGGGCTCCAGAAGTGAGTGTTTCAGCAAACAAAGCAGAGTCTGTGTTTTAGTTTGCTAAAGGTTGACAAGGCAATATACCAGAAAAGGGTTGACATTTACAATGGGGATTTGTTTAAAAGTTTACAGTTCTGAGGCCATGAAGGAGTCCAAATCGAGGCATCATCAAGAGATGCCATCTCCCTGAGCTGCAGTTATGGGTGGCATGGTGGCATCTGCTAGTCTCTGCCTTCTTCCCCGGGGCTCCACTGATTTCAGCTTCTGCCTTCCTCCAGCTTTCTCTCTGCTCCTGTACCTTCCTCTTTTCTTCTATAGCTTTCTCTCTCCTGGGTTCCATTGATTTCAGCTGCTGGGGGTTTCTCTCTGTCTCTGTGGCCCCCTCTTTCTATCTCATCCATTTATAAAAGACTCCAGTAGGAGGAGTCATGATTTATTGAAGTAATCAAATCAAACGGTCCCAGCTACAATAGGTTCATACCCACAGGAATGGACAGTTTCAAGAACATCATTTTCAGGGTACATACAGTCTCAAACTACCACAGGCTGCAAGACTTTTTAAGACACAGCCTTGGAAGTCATACACTATTGGTCAAAGCAGACTCAAGCCTGCCCAAATTCAAGAGAGCTTCATGAGAGCCATAGCAAAGAACTTGTGGCCATACACGGTGTGGCCATGTTTTAAAACTGCCACACTACCTTAAGACTAGTTATAAGCATACTTACATTTTCTTCTAGTTCGTTTATGCTCCTTTTTTTTAAACATTAAATCCTTAATCCACATAGAGCATATTTTTATATAGATTTATAATGAGGCTTAAATTTGAATGTTTCCCCCCCAACAGCTGATTACACTATAACCTTTTGTTGAATACCACTTGTTACTAGAGGCTACTAACTTTTATAGATAACTAGGACCTGTGTGACTATTTTGTTAATGGAGGAAAAACACCCTTTACATTTTTCCTGACTTTTCTAGCACTCTCGTCTGTAGATGAAAATGGGTCTTCCTGGCTATGTCCAGCTTCTTGGTTTGAGAAGTAGTCAACCATAGTGGCCTGGGCTCACCAGCAAGGGTCTGAGCAGCTTGCTTTTTGGATAGATCTTTCTAGGCTGGAAGGGCTCTGTGGGTCTGGGCCTGGCTGTTGACCTAAATCAGAGGGGCTCCTAATTTTCAATCTATTTTTCAAAAGAGCAAACTCTTCCATTGTTATAGAGCTGTGTGCCTTGGGCTGCTGCCCTGGGGAGTGTCTGAGGTGGTTTCATTGTTGTGATTCTAATTGTGATATTTCCTGGGAAGATTGCTTCTGAGATGAAGCAACTTGACAGCTTCTAATGGGAAAAGCATGAGTTCATTTTTTTTTTTTTTTTTGCCTCAAAAAATACATTTTAATATATAGAATAAAATCCAAGACAATTTTATTTTCCACTTTCCTCAAGATTTGTGGACATGAATGCTTCTGTATCTGACCAGGAAAGTTTGTACTTTTGTCCAATACATTATCAGAATAACTACATGATCAAGTCTAGCTTGATATCATAAATCATAGAAGTTAAAAGAATTTTCTTAGAAAATCTGTTATAAAAAGCATTACTTTACTTTTTTTTTTTCCCCAGGAAGTACAAGGGATTGAACGTAGGACCCTGTACATGGGAAGTGGATGTAGCTCAACCACTGAGCTACATCCCCTGCCCAGTTTACTGTTATTGATCTACTGAGGCCACCTAAATGGGGAAGGAAACTCCAATGCTGTAGGTTGCTGCCTACAACCTCCACCTCCATCTCAAGGTCTCTTCTGACCCTGACTCCACCCAAAATTCCTCCTTCCTAGAGGACTTTCTGACCTGGCCCTCAGCTTCCTTACCCACATGTCTGCTTTCTGCTCTTTACCCCACAGAAATGCAGACCTAAGCCCTATGTGGTAGACCTCGCGAGGCTGAATTCTTCTGCTCAGTCGTCCATTTTATTAGGAACTACCAGCACCCCCTTCTATAGCTGATACTGTGCTAGCTCTACTACATTGCCTTATTTAATTCCACCAAAAAGTTTGGTGAGACAGTCCCATTATAGAGATGAGGGGTTGGTGGCTTGGAGATAGTGTATTAGTCAGCCAAAGGGGTGCCGATGCAAAATGCCAGAAATATGTTGGGTTTTATAAAGGGTATTTATTTGGGGTAGAAGCTTATAGTTACCAGGTCATAAAGCATAAGTTACTTCCCTCACCAAAGTCTTTTGCCATGTTTTGGAGCAAGGTAGCTGCCAACATCTGCAAGGGTTCAGGCTTCCTCTTCCTCCTAAGGCTCCGTGGTCCCAGCTTTTTCCAATATCAGTTGTAGGCTGGGATCATTTCTCTCCTAGGGTTCATTTCTCTTCGGGCTCAGCTGCTCTGCTTTCTCCACAAGGCCAGCTGTAGACTATCAGGCAAATGGCTCCTCTCTCTTCCCAGGGCCTCTTGCTGTGTCTAATGGAGCCTTCTCTCCTTCCTCATGTATTTGCTTCTCTGGGTACAGGGCTCCAGTATCAAAACTCCAACTAACTCCTCTGCCTTGTCATTTTCTCTGCAAGTTCCAGTCCCTATGGTGGGCAGGAACTCATCATCCTACTCATGTGCCCTATCAAAGCCTTAATAATTATTTAATCAAGTAAAACGGAAACCTCTGAATTTAATACCATCAGGTATGCCGAGAGGAACAGACCAGTTTACAAACACAATCCAATATCTATTTTTGGAATTCATAAACAATACCAAATTGCTACAAATACTAAATTGTGTGTCCTAGCCACATCATTAGTAAGTGGGCGGGCAGGAATTGTAACCCTGGTAAATTTAAATGCTGTGTGATCCCACCTCTCTTCTCTCATCTTAATCCCCAGTTTTTAACCTTGGACTGGTATTTTACTTCTCTCTGAAAACTGGCCACACGCAGCTGAAACCATGGATCACAGGAGAAAGACATCTGCTCGGCGACACACAATCCCTGTTTGGCAGGAACCTGCACTTGAAAAACTTTGTTCTGTTGAAAGTTCACTCTTTTGATCCCTCTGTTTGGCCAAATCTTCTGCCAGGTAGGAGCCTCATTCTCTTGGACAATGCACACGGGAGGAGACCGTGCTTTAGTTAACTGCCTTGGCCTTTGAAAACTCCTGGCTGTTTTCTCAGGTGAGTTTTCAGTGTAACTTAACTCTGCTCCATGGCTCACTTCTTTTTTTCCAGACTCTTCCAGAGGAAATTTGCTTCTCTGGATACCAGTCCAATCTAGATAGAGGTAGAGTCAGAGAAGGAAGAGATTTCATAATGTGGGCAGTGCTCCCTGTTCATCCCTGAGGAATGTGTCAATTGCCTTCCTCCTGGGTGGAGGACCCAGGAGCTGGGGGAAGGCCAGCTGCTGTGGAGAGGAAGGACAGAGCAGGGAAGATGGCCATGGGCAGGAGGAGGGAGAGAAACTGGAGGAGCCTCCCTCGGGCAATGCCCCCTTGCTCCCTTTTGGCCTTTCTGCCAATTCCAAGGTGGAAACCTGCACTTTCAGAACCTGGTCCTGCCAGATCCCAGAGGACGTGGATCTGAGAGTGATGGGCCAAATGAATGAATAATGAGTGATCAATGAAACAGCAACTTGATCATCAAATTCTGTGCTTTGTATAAATCTTGGAGATGGGAGCTTATAATCTTATCTTCAGGATCAAATAGTCCCCTTACCTATTTTTTTTTTTTAAAGAATGATTTTTGTTTTCCACAAGGAACTAAAAGTTTTCAAGTCTTTTTTCCCCAAAAAATAACCTTTATAAATCAGTCTCCAGTGAAGTTGTGAATTGTGTTTCTTTTCTGTGAAAAAAGTATTGTATTCTCCAAAGGGAAGCATTAGCCAATTCTGTAGCAGATATTGAAATTGAGGCCAAATATTATATCAGTCTTGACATTTATCTGGGACCAGGATGTGTATACCATCAAACTGTGTGACTGAACATTACAGGAAAATTTTGTTTTCTTTGCACTAATGATCCTACTTTAATATTTTGCATGCTAGAAGCTTAGGTGGGGCCTTGCTTCTGGTGCAGCCAACAGGGATAATGATTGCAAAATCCTTCTGGGTTACCTCTTGGGGGAGGGAGGGGGCTTATCTCTTCAACCACATTGCTCATCTGCGTGAGTTGGATCCTTGCCTTAAAATGACAATGATTTGGTTTCCCAAAGCATAAAATTAGGGTAATTTTACTCATTTCCCTACTTAGAAAGGTCAGTGGAGCCCATCTTCTCTGTGAGGACACTGTTGATTGTCTACCAGGGAGCTATTTCCCCCTTGCTATGGAAACCCTGGTTTTTGGTTACCTTCCTCCAAGGGCTCATGTTTGGCCTTAAACCAGCCCCAGAGGGTAAATCTTTCTTGGTTTAGGCTGAGTGTGGGGGCCTCTCTTGCCTAGTGGTTATTTAAGCTTATGTAGATTGTGTCAATTCTGGCCAATGAGATATTGAGAAAGTCTGATGGAAGGTCACAAAGTAGAAGCATTCCTTTCCTGCCTCTGAAGATTATTGACAGAATGTGAGACCTGATCTACAGCAGATTTTGAGGTTGTGGGGGCAAAGCTTTAGAGAAGCTGAGCTAGATCTATGACGTTTCTGTGTCAATGAATTGGCTGATCCTGAAACTGCTGCTCCTCCAGACTTCATGGAATGCAAAATCATAAATATTCTTATAATTTAAGCCACTTCTAGTTAGATCTCCTATTATTTACTGTCCAAACACTTTATACCATATTCCTTTGAAAAGAAGTTGATGTGGGTTGAGAAGCCAAGATGAAAAGCTCCTTCCTGTATCACATATGAAAGGAGAAAGGAGGTGGCCATGTTTGACCGGCAGTTCTGATTGCTGTTTCCTAAGGAAGCTTCTCTACTAATACTTTTTAAAGACCTGGTACCGCAGGAAAATTATGTGCTAAGGTTGAACTGGTTCAAAAAAAGAATACATTTGAGATGGAGCAAGGAAGGGTTTTCTCCTGTCTGACAGGAGTCTGGATGCAGTGTTGGGAACTTTCTGGGCAGGAGAGGAGATTCAAGCCAAATGTGCCTTAACTGTTTGGGCTATTTTTGTGTGAACCTGATATCAAAGCATGACCCTTGCCTTGCTTCACCAGAGGTGAAGAGTGTATGGTGGTGGGGTGGGGGTGTATAGAGGGGCAGGAACTCTGTAGCCGGTGCAAGAACATGCTGATCTGACACCAGTGAGAAGTGTGAATGGCCTGTGTTGGGGTTTCAAACATGAATAAATTCATTACTTTTGACATTCATGAATTAACATTAATTGAGCACCTGGTGTATGTCAGGCACTGCAGGGGGAAGGAGGTGCCCACAAGGAACATCCAGCTGAGTGTACAGTCCTGACTTCAGGCATAGCCCTCTCTCCTGCCCATCAGCCCTAATCCTGGTGCCCTTGATGGTTTGAACATCTCCTCCCACTCGTAAATTATGGCCTCACTGTGGTGATGCATGCATGCCAACTGCTGTTACACATAATCCCATATGATTTCCTTGTTATTAGGATTAAGAAATGTGTTCCCCTTACATCTGTGACTAGTTCCTGCACACCTAGTATGAGCCAGATGGTGTGGGACATACAAAGGTGAATGACATATCCTGTACTTCCAGAAAACAACAGCCCAGTTGGGGCTATATGATTTGTATACTAAAGGAGCAAGCTGCCAGGTGACAAGCAACATTTGACTGGCACGGACATTAAGTGCTAGGGGAGTTTCATTCAAGTCAATACATATTTGTTAAGCAATTCCAGGTGTTAAGTGCTGAATTTGGTTCCCTGGGATACAGCAATGAATGAGATCAATCCCCTCCCCTCCAGGAGCTCACTGTGAAGTAACAATGACACAATAATATTAGTAGTATCAACTAATTATTATTAAGCACTCTTATGTTACTCCTTAACCCTTTGAGATAGAGTAATATGTTCTTGGTGTTATAGATGAGGAGATAGCATCCAGCTGTTAAGTAACTTTCCAAAGATCAGAGTTAGTATGGCATGCAGATGAATGCAGAATCTCTCTCTCTCGCTATCTATCTATCTATCTATCTATCTATCTATCTATCTATCTATATCGATCTATTGATCTATCATCATTTATCTATAGCATCTAATCTATCTATCTCACTTGAAATAAATTTCAATATGAAAAAACTAGGATCGTTAGGCAGAAGAGATGTGGTAATAAATGAACTGCTAGTGCACTGATGGAACAGTGAGTGGAATAATTTGCCTGAAACCACAGAGCCCCAGTGACATCACTCCCAGGCAGTTGTGACTGACACTTTTGGAAACAGGGATTTCAGGAGGAAATAAACTGGTAGAACAGCAGCTTTCTTTGGTCCACATGCACTCAGCTGAGCTGAGGTTTATTGAGGGCATTTGGTTCTGGGACACCTGGAGCGAGAATCCCATGGAAAATTACAACTAAATCAGGGAGTACATCTCCCTAATAATGCAACCTAATTAAGACCATCATCAACAGCCAATGATCACCAAGGAAGGGTGCGTTTTGCATCCTGGTTTGGTCTCAGTATCCCTTGGAGCTGCAGGTAGACTAGGAAGTTTGGAAAAGATGATTTTCTTTGTCTGCATTATCTTCTCCTAAGTGATCAAAACATACCTTTTGCTAGGCATGTTTTAAGTCATCTTTTAAAGATGGCACAATCCACTACCAGTCTTACCTTGAGGTGGCAGATGACCTACATTTGATAGGAATTATAATTTCAGAGCTAAGTAGCTACTGGCAGCTCTGAAAAGAGTGGTTTCTTAGATTGTAAGGACATAGTTCTGCCCTGGGAACTGGGTGCCTAAATTCAAGATGACTCTCCCAACCCCTGTTTCCTACATTTTAAAAATTCCTGGTACATCATATCCCTTATTTGACTGAGGAACCAATTATCTTCACCAAACTAAACTTATCTATAACTCTATCAATCAGGGTTGTCTAGAAAAACAGAATCTACAGAATATATATATATATTTACATATAAATATATGTAAATGTTAAGAGATTAATTATAGAAATTGGTTTATGTGATTGTGGGAATTGGCAAATCCAAATCTGTAGACAGGCTACAGGTTGGGAACTCTAATGAAGGAGAATTCCCTAGAAGAAGCTGGCTGGCTGAAGTAGAGTTAGAAATTCTTTCTGACTGCTGAAATCCTCAGTTATCCCTTAAAGGACTCCAACTGATTGGGTAAGATTACTCTCATTGCTGAAGGCGATCTCCTTTGTTGGTTGTAGATTTAATCAGCCCTAGATGCAATCAACTGACTAATGACTTAAATGTACAAAATAGCCTTATAGTAACCATCAGGCCAGAGTTTGCTGACCAAACTACAGGGCACCATAACCTAGTCAAGTTAACACATGAAATTAACCATCACAATATCTCTTGATAGTTTTAGAATCTTCTGATTAGAAGAAAATGCTCCTCAGCCTCCAGGAGGGACCTGAGATGGGCAAATAGGAGAATCAGACAGTGGGGGAAGGGGAAATAAATAAATAAATAAAATCTTTAAAAAAATACTATTAATATAATAAAATGACTTTCCAACAAGAACTTGGAGAGGAGGATCTAAAGGGATGCTCTGATAGGAGTAATTGTGAAACCTTTGGATGTGACTTGATCTCCCACTGAACTTCCTCTAGTGATATAGTCAGACTGAGACAGTGTCAAAATAGTATTTGTTGAGCATTTACTTAAAGGTCAACACTGTGATAGATGATGTGGGGACTGCAAAGACATAAAAATGGTCTCTGTCCTCAAGGACTTTAAAATATATAGGAGGAATGATTGAAGGAACATACCAGAAAAATCCCATAATAATCAAGATGTGGTAGTTTGAAGCTTTTATGGACCCTAGAAAAGATTATGTCCTTAGAGCTAATCCATTCCTGTGGGTATGAATCTAGTATAGGTGGGACCTTCCTTTTGATTAGGTTACTGCAGTAAGGCATGACCCAGGTTGGGTCTAAATCCTCTTACTAGGGTTAAATGGGATGAATAGGGAGAAAGGCAGAGAGAGAAACCCCCAGAGGCTGAGAAAGTTCTGGAAACCAGAAGCAGGGAGAAAGCCACAAAGCAGGAAGCTTTGGGCCAGGAAGCCTAGAGGAGGAGGGAGAGCCCAGCAGACGCCTCCATGTGCCTTGCCATGTGAGAAAGGAGTCCAGGAGCACTGACAGATGGTCTTTGGGGAAAAAGTATCACCAGATGAAGCCTTGATTTGGACATTTTTCTGAACCTTTTAACGGTAAGCTTTTAAACTAATAAATCCTTATTGTAAAAGCCAGCCCATTTTTGATATACTGCTTTTAGCAGCACTTAGCAAACTAAAACAAAGGGAAAATTTATAGTTTCTTCTGTTTTGGGTTTCTACTTGATGAATCACATGCAGAGTTCAAACTGCTCAAGAGATGAGGATTCAGAGGAAGAGTTTGGGAAAGCAAACAGGTGAGAAAAAATACTGAGATTTTCCTCACAGGGGGTTATTCCTCGCCACAGAATAATCTCAGACATCTGAAATAGAATAGCTAATAGGATGCCTATCCTTACCCAATCTATCCTTTTATCAGTGGCAGCAAACTTGTGCAAATATTGAGAACCCTGTCTGTCAAAGCAATTTCCCAAACACCGAGAGCCCATAGGAATAATCACTTCAGTTTTCCCATAGGGCTGGTGGCCCAGGACCTGTACCCAGTGTCATACTACATTTTTTTTTATATCAAGCTTGAATTAAGAGGAAGGGCACAGTTATCTAAGAGCTTGGGTGGAGAAAATGCAGGAGCTCAGGTCTACTGACTTGGAACTTAAATGCCTGGGGATTGTGTCATAGGCTGGTATGGCAGAGTCCAGTCTGTTCCTGTCACCTTGAGTAAGACATTTAATCTAATTTTATTCAAATGAATAGGTTGGACTTGAATTCCAGCCAATGATGTCCCACCCCAAATATCTGACCCCACTTTTCTTGGAAGCAAGAGGCCCTAGCTCCCCCTGGCGGAATGCCATTTTGCCCAATAAAATAGGACCCATGGGAAGATCCCTACTGTCCTGTTTAGAGACAACTAACCGATGGTTCGGTCTTGCACTTAATTAAAGGAAAGTCAAGTGGGAAATCCCAGTATATGGCGGTCTCTCAAACTCTTTTCCTGCATCAGCCAAGCATAACATAGTAATATTTTCTTACATTTTCCTTTGTTCTGATTTTCACTAGAATGAGGGCTTGAATGGCTGATATTATAGGCAACATCAGAATCTGGAGTGGGATGGATGGACTAGGAGAGGGCCCTATTTTATTCACCTGTGATTTGGTTCTTCAGTCCACAGGCATGGTTTTATGTCTCGGGGCGCTGCCCCAGACACAGGCCTTTGAGACCTGAGGGGTCAGTGTAGCCAATACAGAAGACAGGATGTCTACCTCAGATGCTCTCCTAGATCAGCTTTCTCAAACTGCTTCATCCTTCCTGGGGTTCAGGCCTTGGGTCATAGCATTGAGGTGGTGTGTTTGACACCATTTACCTTTTGGTATGTTACCATTGTGAGAAGCATGGCTTTTTGGTTCACATCAGGGATCCTGCTCAATCCCTTAGCAGGCCTGCTGGCTATCCCAGGCAGTGTGAGTCCTTTTTTCAGCCTTCCCGCTCCCAGTGCAGCCATGTCCAAAGGGCTCAGGTCCTCAGATGGCATCTTCCCTCTCCCAGTCATGAAGCAGAAGAATCAGGGAAGAGTTGTCACCCAGGACTTGATGGCAGTTTTTTGAGATCCAAGGAACATATTTTTTTGGAGTGGTAGGACCTATCCTTCACTTACTAGATGTGTGATGTTAAACAAGTTAACCTTTTTGAACCCAAGTTTCCTTGTCAAAACAACTAATTTAGTGTCTCTTTATGGGTTGTTAAAGAGAATCAAATAAAATCAAATATGTGAAAGGGCTGAGTAAGGTACCAAGTGCTACACAGATGTGAATTCATCATATACAGACTACTGAGGTAGGGACAGATGTTATGGTTGCCTTCCTCAACTCAATTATCACTGTTCCCTCTATGTGGAGGTACAGGGTCTAAAGGTCCATAGCTTCTCATTTTACCAGTTTGGTGTATGGGCATAGGGCCTAGGGCTTAGAACTTTTCAAAAGTTCATAAAGATATATTTGAGGGAAGCGGACATAGCTCAAGCAGTTGGGCATCTGCCTACCACATGTGAGGTCCCAGGTTCGGTTCCCAGTGCCTCCTAAAGAACATGAGCAATACAGCAAGCCGATGTGATGGACTGGTGAGCTGAAACAACAAGATGATGCAACGTGGGAGGTCCAGGGTTCAAACCCCGGGCCTCCTTGACCCATGTGGAGCTGGCCCATGCACAGTGCTGATGCGCGCAAAGAGTGCCGTGCCACGCAGGGGTGTCCCCCGCGTAGGGGAGCTCCACGCGCAAGGACTGCACCCCGTAAGGAGAGCCGCCCAGCACGAAAGAAAGTGCAGCCTGCCCAGGAATGCCGCCACCCACACTTCCCATGCCGCTGATGACAACAGAAGCGGACAAAGAAACAAGACGCAGCAAATAGACACAGAGAACAGACAACCGGGGGAGGGGGGGAAATTAAATAAATAAATAAATGTTTTAAAAAAAAAAAAGATGATGCAATGAAGAGACACAATGAGGAAACACAATGAGAGACAAGCAGAGAGCAGAGGTGGCTCAAGTGATTGGATACCTCCCTTCCACATGACAGTTCCCGGGTTCGATTCCCGGTGCCTCTTAAAAAGAAGATGAGCACACAACAAACAGACACAGAAAGCAGACAGCAAGCACAAAGTGGGGTCAGGGGGAGAAATAAATGGGTAAAACTTTTAAAAAAAATAAGATATATTTGAGACAGGAAAAATTCCTGCAATATAAAGAAAAGGAAATGAATATTTTAGCAAATGTCTACAAAAATGTTTCTCTTCAATTTGTTAACTGCAACACAACTGAACTCTTACCATTGTGTATCAATTATTATCATTATTATTTTTAGGAGGTACCAGGGAGTGAACCCAGGACCCCATACATGGGAAGCAGGTGCTCAACCACTTGAGCTGCATCTGCTCCCCTCAATTATTTTTAAGGTTGTCTCTAGGCACATCTTAATATGCTTGACATGATGAAAGGTAGGACCTCCAAAAAAAGGAGTGCTTTGAACCAGCTAGATATTCAGGCAGCCCTGCTTTCTCTCTGGGAAATATGAATAAGGAACAAAAGACTTCTCTTGTTTTATAGTTTAAACCCACAATATTCATACATATCTGCTACAGTCTAGCAGTTTATCTAGTTTTAACTGGATTATCAAATGCTCTTTTTTTCCCTGCTCCTTTTTCTGCCTGTGTTATCTTACAACTTATCCATTTAAGGTAAAGAAGATGAACTGATTCCAGTTTTATTCAACACTAAGAAGATATACCCACTTTCACTATGTTTTTTTTCCCCTTAGAGTACTTTCATTATAACAATAATAATAAACAAAAAACAAATCAACACACTCATCACCTCTCAATCTCTCTATGCCTCACCTGCTGTATATAGTTGCTATTCTGTTTCCTTCTCTTTTGTATATTCGTATTTATATTTTGTAAAAACAGTCTTATATATGCAATATCACCCATATTTGTGTTTTACATGAGGTTTTACTATCTTATACAATTCCATATTACAGTTTTTAGCTTTCCTTCTAGTAATATAAATGACCTTAGACTTTCCCTTTCAACCGCTGTCATATCTATATAATACCTCTGCTAGTTACTAACACCATGATATGCTTTCACCATTTCTCTTCGTTTCTAAACAACCATTTTACCACTTCTGCACAGATTAATCCTCAGCTTTTCATTCTCTACCTTCCTTCTATTTTCTGGCGACTTATATTCTAATTATGAACTCCATGAGTTTATTCAATATATTTCATAAAAGCACAATCATACAGTATTTGTTCTTTTGTATTTGGCTTATCCTCCAGGTTCATCCATGTTGTCATACATTTCATATGCTTCACAACTTCATTTCTTCTTACCACTGCATAATAGTCCACCGTGTGTCTGTCCATTCATCAGTTGATGAACACCTGGGTTGGTTCCATTTTTTGGCAACTGTGAATCATGTCTCTATGAACATCGGTGTTCAGATATCTGTTTGAGTCTCTGCTCTCAGTTCTTCTAGGCATATACCTAGTAATGGTATTTCTGGGTCACATGGCAAATCTATAGTCAACTTCCTTAGGAATAGCTAAACAATCCTCCACAGTGGCTGTACTGCATTCCCACCAACAGTGAATAAGCATTCCTATCTCTCCACAGCCTCTCTAACATTTATAGTTTTCCAACTTTTTAATAATGGCAAGTTTAATAGGGGTGAAATGATATCTGATTGTACTTTTGATTTGTATTTCCCTAGTGATTTTGAACATTTTTCATGTGTTTTGACATTTATATTTCTTCTTTGGACTATTGTCTTTTCAACTCTTTTGCCCATTTTTGAATCAGGTAATTTGTTTTTTTATTGTTGAGTTGTATGATCTCTTTGTATATCATGGATAGTAAACCCTTATCAGATACATTGTTGCCAAATATTTTCTCCCATTGAGTTGGCTGCCTTTTCACCATTTTGACAAAATCCTTTGAAGTCCAAAAGTGTTTCATTTTGAGGAGGTCCCACTTATTTATTTTTTCTTTTGTCGCTTGTGCTTTGGATGTAAGGTTTAAGAAACTACTGCCTACCACAAGATCGTAAAGATATTTTCCACATTTTCTTGAAATTTTAGGGCTGTTTTTTTATATTTAGGTCCTTGATCCATTTTGAGTTAATTTCTGTATAAAGTATGAGATGGGGACCCATTTCTTTCTTTTGCATATGGATATCCAATTCTTCATGCACCATTTGTTTTGATTAGACTCTTCTGGCCCAGATGGGAGGGCTTGACCACCTTGTCAAAAATTACTTTACTGTAGATGTAAGGGTCTGTTTCTGAGTTCTTGATTTGGTTCTATTGGTCAGTATGTCTGTCTGTATGCTAGTACTATGCTTTAATTACCTCTGTAGCTAAGTAATATGTCTTAAAGTCTGGAAGTGAGAGTCCTCTAACTTTGTTCTTCTTTTTTCAGAACTTTTTTGCTATTCGAGGCCCCTTACCCTTCCAAACAAATTTGATAATTGGTTTTTCCATTTATGCAAAAAGGCTGTTGGGATTTTTATTGGGATTGCACTGAATCTGTAAATCAACGTGGGCAGAATTGACATCTTAATGATATTCAGTCTTCCAGTCCATAGACACGGAATGTCCTTCCATTTATTTAAGTAATCTTCAGTTTCTTTCAGCAATGTTTTGTAGTTTTCGGAATACAGGTCCTTTATGTCCTCAGTTAAGTTTATTCCCAAATATTTGACTGATTTAGTTGCTTTTATAAATGGGTTTTTTTTTTTCTGATTTCCTCCTCAGATTGCACATTAGTAGTGTATAGAATGCTATTGCATTTTGCATATTAATCT
This sequence comes from Dasypus novemcinctus, assembly GCF_030445035.2. Taxonomy (NCBI): domain Eukaryota; kingdom Metazoa; phylum Chordata; class Mammalia; order Cingulata; family Dasypodidae; genus Dasypus; species Dasypus novemcinctus. The sequence continues at coordinate 47,141,687 of NC_080685.1, read as the reverse complement.
TGTATCCCGCCACCTTGCTGAACTTGTCTGTTGGTTATAGTCACTTTGTTGTGGATTTTTCAGGAGATTCTAGATATGGGATCATATCATCAGCAAATAGTGAGAGTCTTACTTCTTCCGTTCCTGTTTGGGTTCCTTTTATTTAATTATCTAGCCTAATTGCTCTAGCTAGAACCTCTAGCACTATGTTGAATAGCAGTGGTGACTGTGGGCATCCTTGTCTTGTTCCTGATCTCAGCAGAAAAGCTTTCAGTCTGTCACCATTGAGTACTATGCAAGCTTTAGGTTTTTCATATATGCAGTTTACCATATTGAGAATGCTTCCTTCTGTCCCTATCTTTTGGAGTGTTTTTATCAAGAAAGGTGTTTTTGTCAAATGCCTTTTCTGCATCAATCGAGAGGATCCTGTGATTTTCTTCTTCACTATGTTTTGAGGAATTTTTATGCTTTAGGAAGGTCACCTCAGTTCCCTTTACCCCACCTCCCTCTAGGTCTCTTGACTTTCTGTTCTTGTGGTCTGTGGTATCCTTGGGACTCTGGTTATTTGTGAGTATTTATGAATTTGTGAGATGGCTATTTGGTCAGGTGGGCCCATGCTGGAGCTACAAGGTTTTATGAAAACAAGTGCTATGCTCCCTTCCGGCTCCTGCCACTCTGTTGTCTGATTCTGCACAAACCCCTTCCCTGTCTTCTCTTCAGTTTGATTATCTGTATAATGAGGTGTTTAACACCTATGAAAGTAGATGATCAATAAATCCAGCTTTCACATTCTGTGCTTCTGGTTGCACTTCCCAGTGATTTGGGGATATAACTGTGTGACATAATCACTCAGTAAGGAGATACATCCATGCTCAGTAGAAGAGTGTGGCTCTTTCCTTTCTTCTAAATTGATGGAACTTTCCTCATTGGCAGTGATTAGCTGTTCTCTGCCTTGCTAGCATAACCCTGATTAGGAAGTTATACTCCTCAGAGGAAGGCAGATTCCTCCCTAGTCCTAAGAGGTGGATTAGATCATCTGGATTAGATAATCTGTTCACAGCACTTCCACTCTTGCCTTGTGTTATAATTCCATCCAATGAGATGGGAGGGGAAATCTGCTGGGATGGGAGAACCCAATGGGCAAGTTTTTCTTGCTGTTTAAAAGAGATGCAGGATAGAAATGCTCCCTCTTTTCTTGCTTCTGGATGTCATTATATGAGCATGTGATGTTTGAAACTGAAGCAGCTATTTAAGTAACATAAGAACAAATGCCTGATTTGGAAAAAGACCGTGAGCAAAAGGGTGAAACATTAAATACAAATGAGTTTTTATGGCTAAGAGATTTCAAAGTGAATCAGGAGATCATTCTAGAGGTTATGCTTATGCATGTCTTAGCAGAATCTCATTGACTGCCATAGTAAGCAGAGCCTCAAACAGCTGGGCTTCTGAGGGCTCTAGAGACATCTAGACACTATAGGCAGGGCAGACAATCTCAGGAATACAGCACCCTATCACGGGGCCTTACTTTGGAATATATGCTCCCCAAGATAACAGAGTTAGACTCCTTTATGATTTCCTTACACAGGGCTCTTCTGCCCCATTTATTTATACTCATTAAATATGTATGTCCCAGAAACTTAAATCTTTGGTCTGTTCATATGCTGGTTGAGCCCTGAATCTCAGCAGAGTTGCAACACCTACTCTCCAATTCATTGGACTCGCCCAGGACAACTAACAAAAGGATGATGATGGACAATGCCCATCCCCCAAAACAGAGTATCCACAACTGCAAGCAAGACAGGTCTATCCATCTGCCCCTTGATATCTAAGCCCCTCTCAATCAGAAACAGACTGGGCATCGCCATCCCGAATTCCCCATGATTGAGGAATGAACAAACATAAGGGGTGAATGCAACTATGGACTGAAGTAGACATTATTATTCCAGCAATGGAAGAACTTGTATCATTAATATATAGGCAGTGGCCACCAGAGTTTCTGAGGGGAGGAAGAGGGAAGAATAGGTATAACATGGGGCATTTTTGGGACATTGAAATTGTCCAGCATGACATTGCAATGACAGATACAGGCCATTATACATCTTGTCAAAACCTATACAATTGTACTGTGCAAAGTGTAAACTATAATGTAAACTATGGACTGTGGTTAGTAGCAAAACTTCAATATGTGTTCATCAATTGTAACAAATGTACCACACTAATGAAGGATGCTGTTAATGGGGGAAAATGGGGGAGTGGGAGGGAGTGGAATATATGGGAATCCTCTATGTTTTTGATGTAACATTTATGCAATCTAAAACTTTTTTCAAAATAAAAAAATAACAAAGGAACAAATGCCTGCAAGCTGAGGATAGCAGAGGGAGAAAATAGAAGTAATCTGGGTCCTTGATAACATTTTTAAGTATCTCATTGAAGTTAACTCTGAAACTTCTCTCCTTGGGAGCTCTATTTGTGTGAGATAATAATTTGCCCTTGTTATTCAGGCCACTTATATTTGGGTTTGCCATTATAAAAGCATGCTAACAGCTGAATAAAGCTGCTTCTTTGGCAAACATCTATCTTAGAGAGTATTTAAGAGAAGGTATTATATTGCAAAAAAATCACAAAAGACACGGCTATATCATAGTGCATGTCTCAAACTAGTATGCAAGGTAGGGCAGAGGAGAGTAAAAGTAAATCTGCTATAGTATTGGGGGCAAAGCCTGAAGATGTTACCAAAAAGCTGGAATTTTATTTGAGTTCTTGTATTTTTACTATAAAACTCATCTAAAATTTTAATTCCGTCTTCTAAAATATCTTTTTCTTAATTATAAAATGAATCTTTTATCTACTTACCAGTTAAATTATTTAACTTCTGCTATTCTACATTTTCAATTAAAATTGATGCTACAGAGGGATTGAGGGAAGATGCAGAGTAGGGAAATCCAGGGCTTAGTCCTTCCATCAGAACAACTGTCAAATAGGCAGAAACTGTCTGAAACAACTATTTTGAAACTACAAAGGCCAGAAGAACATGGTACAGCATCCAGGGAGGAGCAGGAAGAAGACGCTGATAAATTACAGTAAAGAACGGTAACTTACTCTGTGCAGTGACTACTGATCCCCATCCCTCACTCTTATGATAGGCCACCATAGGGGGTCCAGTCCCTGGCTAGCTCACTGTTGACAGAAAGGGACCTAAAAAAGACCTCTCCTTCAAAATCAGGAGGAGGCATGGCCAATCACTGATCACAGTTATTTTTTTTTTTTTTTAGGAGATACCTGGGATTGAACCCAGGACTCTGTACATGTGAAGCACATGCTCAATCACTGAGCTACACATGCTCCACTTATCTTAGCATCACAACTTTTAATTAGTGACTCCAGATTGCTGGGAGTCTGGTTCTGAGGACAGCCATTGTTTCAACCAGCCCTGGACAAAAGCCATGACAGAGGAGACTTAATGATGCTATACTTCTTCAGGGCCACAGGGGACAGTTAGATGAAGGACTGCATTTGGTGGCAGGCCAGGTAAGTTCAGCTTTTGGGAGCCATGGAAGAAGCTCCTGATCTCCTCCCCAGGGCAGTTTGGGGATGGTCTGTGCCCCTTACATGGGTCCCTTGTCTATTTTGGCTGGGAAAGACTGACTTGGAAAAGTCCTGTCTGGCATGCCCCCCTCCCAGATTTTGCCCTCCAGGCAAAAGCAGCTTAAGTGTGAGAAGCCATAGAAGCTGACAATCCGGGGCAAAGGCTTGCCTGCTCCAAACACCTAGGGGAGGGAGGTCTGTCTTCTGGGAAACAGAGGGGACAATCAAACTCATGTAAATATGGAAACTCCAACTAACAAGTAAAATCCCAGGACAAGACACGGGCTCACAAAGACAGGAAAACCCTACACATTGCATTCTCCTTGGCAGACCTGCCTGATAGGAGGGCTAAAGCTCAGGAAAACTCTCTGTCTTCCCACAAGCTGGTTACAAAACCAAGAAAAAGACATCTCAGGGAATAAATCCAAGAGTAAACATTTTAAAATATTAAAATGTACATTGTACAACAAAAGAGTACAAGGCAAACAAAGATACAGGAAGTGATGACCCATGCAAAGGAAGAGGATAAAAACCCAGAAGACATCACTGAAGAAGACCAAAATTTCGACATTCTGAACAAAGCCTTTTAAGAAAAGATCTAAAATTTGTTCAAGGAGATGCAGAAAAATATAGAAAAAGAACTAAAGAATATCAGGGAAACAATGAAGGAGCAATATGAGAATGTTAGTGAAGAGATAGAAATTTTAAAAGAAACCAGCAGAACAACTGGAGTTGAAGACCAAGCACAATAACCAAAATGAAAAATTTACAGGAGGGGTTCAAGAGTAGATTGGTGCTGGTAGAAGAAAGAATCAGTAAACTTGAAGACAAAACACTTGAAATGAATCAGACTGAAGGGCAGAAAGAAAAAAGAATTATAAGTAACAAAAATAGCCTATGACACCTCTGGGACACAGTCAAGCATACTAATATAAGCCTTATGGGAGTCCCTGAAGGAGAAGAAAGAGGACAGGGCAGAAGGATATTAAAAGAAATAATGACAGATAATCTCTGAAACTTAGCAAAAGATATGCATATGCACGAAGCCCAGAGAACACCAAATAGGATAAATACAAAGAAAAATATACCCCATCATATATTGGTCACATTATCAAATCCAAAGAACAAGGACAGTGTTCTGAAACCTGCAAGAGAAAAGCAGTATTTTATGTACAAGGGAGTCCCAATTAGTTTTAATGCTGATTTCTCATCAGAAACCATGGAGGCAAGAAAGAAGGTCAAAATATTTAAAGTGCTAAAAGGAAACAACTGTCAATCAAGAATTTCATATCCAGTGAGACTTTCTGAAATCATACAACCACAAAGGAATGTAGTCAGAAATCAATAAAAGAGGGAGAAATGAAAAATGCACAAATATGTGGAAACTGAACAATATAATCATGAACAGCCAAGGGCTTAAAGAGGAAATCACAAGTGAAATTAGGAAATATCTTGAGGCAAATGAAAATGAAAATACAGCATAGTAAAACATATGGAATGCAGTGAAGGCAGTGCTGAGAGGCAAATTTATAACTCAGTGCTTACAATAAAGAGAAGAAAGACTTCGTGTCTGAAACCTAACTGCGAAACTGGAAGAACTAGGAAAAGAAGAGCAAACTAAACCCAAAGTGAGCAGGAGGAAAAAAAAAAACTTAAAGCAGAAATAAATATAAAACCAAAAACAATAGAATCCACAAAATCAAAAGTTGATTCTTTGAAAAGATCAATAAAATTGACAAACCTTTAGCTAAACTGTGAAAGAAAATAAAAAAGAGGGGGTACAAATAATGAAAATCAGAAATAACAGAATATTACTACCGACCTGATAAATAAGAAAGGACTATAAGAGTCCTACGAATAACTGTGCACCAATAAATTAGAAAACCTACATGAGGTAAGGTTCAGCCTCTTCCGTGCCGCCTCACGCTGGGGAATGGGAGCAGGGATTCCGAGGGTGAATGCTGCTTGGCGGGTCAGGAAGGCCTGCGCCGGTGCCACGTCGGGTAACCTGCGGAGTGGACTCCTTTTTGGCGGCTTTATTTCCTATTCGACACCACCTTCACCTCATCTACTTCCAGCCCTTCATGCGGCTGGAACAAGCCATAAATGAGCTGGTACTGTTCAAGCAGATGTGTAGCCACCAGGGTTAAAAGTGTGGTTGATCCATTTGGCAAGAAATAAGAAAGCTGTCAATCACTCTGATTGTGAAAGTAGACATCTTCATGCTTTTGATTCTACATCAAGTATAAATCAGTTCCCTGTGGAACAATGGCTAGAGAAGAAAGCTCTGTAATGCCATAAGTAAGAGTATTTGTGATGAAAGACTGTACACAGGGATAAACATTGTGTACCCTTATTACCTTTAAGTATCAAAAGAACCCTGGAACAAACCACACCATTTGGAAGGTTTCATGATTTTGGTTGACTTTCTAAAAATGAAGTTACCTTACCCAGCTGTGCTTGGAGTAGATGTGTTTATTATTGAGTCTTTACTACTCACCCAACCAAGCTGTGATATGAAGAGAAGTAACCCATGGGCTTGGTAAGATCCAAGTCTGTTTTGTCATCTTCCACGTGAGAGATTTCAGTGATAAACCAACATGCCATGCTGCCTTGTTGAACTCTTTGAAAATATTAAAGTTAATAAAACTCTTTGAGGACAGGGTATCTTGTGCTCTTTAAAAATAAACAGTTCAGCTTCACCATCTATTGTTGAAGATTACTCTGTATTGGAAAATAAATAAATATGAAACAAGTCAAACTAAATTGATATTCATGCAGAGTAGAAATCAATGCTTGAATTAATGAAAGTAAAAATGTGTATCTTAAAATGATTTATTTTTACTTATTAAAAAACTACGCGAAATCAACAAATTCTTAGAAACACACAAACTACTTATATTGACTCAAGAAAGAACAGATCTCAACAAATCAATTAGTAGTAAAGAGATTGTATTAGTAAGCATAAAACTCCCAAGAAAAAAAAGCCCAGGACCAGATGGCTTCACAGGGGAATTCCACAAACATTCCAAGAAGACTCAACTCCAATTCTGCTCTAACTCTTCCAAAATTTGAAAAGGAGGCAACACTCCCTAATTCATTCTTTGAAGCCAACTTCATCCTCATCACAAAGCCAGATAAAGATACCACAAGAAAAGATAGCTATATACCAATATCTCCTATGAATATAGATGCAAATATCCTTCACAAAATACTAGCAAACCAAATCCAACAACAGCAAATTGAAAGAATGATACACCAAGATCAAGCAAGATTTATCCCCAGTATGCAAGGTTGGTTCAACATAAGGAAAGCAATTAATGTAATACATCCTATTAACAGAATGAAGGAAAAAAAACACATGATCATCACAATTGATGCAGAAAAGGCATTTGAAAAAATACAGCACCTATTCTTGATAAAAATACTTAGAACTCTAGGAATAAAAGGAAACTTCCTTGACATGATAAAAGGCATAAATGAAAAGCCCACTGCTAACATCCTACTTAATGGTGAAAGACTGAAAAGTTTTCCCTCTAAGATGAGGACCAAGACAACAATGCCCACTCTTAGTCAACTTTGTAGTGAAAGTTCTTGCCAGAGTAATTAGTCAAGAAAAAGAAATAAAAGACATCCAAATTGGAAAGTGTATTAGTCAGAGTTCTCTAGGGAAACAGAGTCAACAGGAGATATCTGTAAATAGTATGAGATTTCATAAAATTCTCTCATGCAACCATGGGGATGCACAAGTCCAGATTCCATAGGCAGGTTACAAACCAGGGCTCCAATGAAAGTCCAATGAAGATCTGATTAGTTCCTTGGAGACGTTGGCTGTCCAAAGACAAGCTGGGAAATTCTCTCTGAATGTTGAAATCACTTCCCCTTTTAAGGCATTCAACTAATTGGATAAAACATCACTCATTGCAATCCTCCTGGTTGATTGTAGATATAGTCAGCCATCTATGCAGTAAACTCACTGATCACTAAAGTCCATAAATGTCCTTGTATTACAATTAGCCTAGTGCTTACTTGACCAAACAACTGGGCACAATTACCTGGCTGAGTTTACACATTAGCCTAACAATCGCAGAAAGGAAGAAGTGAAACTTTCCCTATTTGCAGATGACATATCTAATACATAGAAAATCCTGAAAAATCCACAATAAAGCTCTTAGAAATGAATTCAGCAAAGTGTGAACAAAGCTCCTAGAAATGAATTCAGTGAAGTGGTGAGGTACAAGATTGACACTCAAAAATCAGTAATGTTTCTATATACAAGCAATGAACAGTCAGAAAAATCAATCAAGAAAAAAATACATTCATAGTAGAAACTAAAAGGATAAAATATCTAGGAATAAATCTAACCAAGGATTTAAAGGACATGCACACAGAAAACTATAAAACCTTCCTAAAATATATCAAAACTACAAAACCTTCCTAAATAAATGGAAGGGCATTCCATGTTCATAAACCTGAAGATTAAATATTATTAAGATGTCAGTTTTACCAAAAGCAATTTATAGATTCAATGCCATCCTATTCAACATTCCAACAACCTTCTTTACAGAAATGAGAAAGCCAATTATCAAATCTATATGGGACAGTAAGGGAACCTGAAGAGTTAAAGACATCTTGAAAAAGAAGAACGAAGTTGGAAGACATACACTTCCTGGTCTTAAAATTTGTCACAAAGCCAAATCAAAGTAGCAGTATGGTTGGTACTGGTGCAAGGACAAGCATATAAGACCAATGGAATTAAGAGCTCAGGAATCAACCCTCCAATTTATGGACTTTAGTTAATAGTACAAGTATAAAAATGTGCTATCATCAATTGTAACACATGTTCCCTGCCGATGCAAGGGGTTGATAGTGGGGTGATATATAAGATTCCTGTATTTTATTGTTCTGTAAACCCACAACTTCTCTAATAAAGAAAACAAATAGAAAAAAAAAATTAATTCCACACCAACTCCTGGCAATGCTTGTGCCCCACATGAGGCCAGCAAACCAAGCATCTGCTTACAGGAGTTTGAAGAGAGAATTTACAACTGTTGGTGAAATTTCTCCTGCAAAAATGAAAGGGGTTAAAGCAAGAGAGAAAACAACTTCTGTCGATGTAGCAACTTAGCATTCGGAATCCTCAGGCTAGAAACTTCAGGCAAGCATAGGTGACAAGTCCAACACAAGCCACATTTCTGCCACAGGTGTGGTCTGGATAGGTGAATTCCTGGGCTGTTATAGATGACTCTTGAAAAGGTCAGGTCATCATTCCCCAGGCCATTGGCCAGTGCCAGGGACAATGTCTCACTTACCCTGTTGCTTCACTAATCCTGGCATGCTGTGGTTTCATTTGGAAGGGTAAGTAATTTACTGACTTTATTTTGGGTAAGCTCCTCCTGTATTCCCAGTGCTCACCTACATGGGGTTTAAAAAAAAAAATTATTATTGATGAAGTCTAAACTCTCCTTTTGTAACAACCTCCTAGAATATAAGCTCATGGAAGCCAGGGACTTTGCCTGTCCTATTCTTTGCTGAATCCCCAGAACCTAGGACTCTGTCTGGATATTATATGTCCTTCATATTTTTTTTTTAATGATTCACTTGGAAAAGATTGAATTAGAGTACCTTTGAAAGCCATACTACTGTAGGAGAAAGGAAAGCACTTTGAGGGCTACCAGAGTCTAAAATGGGTTCAGATGATAGGAATGGAGAGGAATACTGAAAGTGGAGCTCTGAAATGCAGGAGCAAGTGTCAGGAAGTTGTGCACAGCAGGAGATGCTGGAAGGAGGCAGGTATGTGGACTTTGGGATGGCCCACCGCAAGAGGCATTGCCCAAGCTCTCATGAGCCGCATGGGAGGCCACATCTCATCTTTACTCATGGGAGAGCCTCTGAAGGCCTAGTCCTAGGTCTAGGCAGGTGATGTACTTGGAAGCCCTGGAGAGAATTGAGCTTCATCTCCTTAATACCTCACCCAGAGTCTGGTAACAAACTTTGCTTGGTCCCTGTTCAATGACCTCTTCCAACCCTGGCAGATTTTCGGGACACCTGTCAACTGGGGGCAGGAGTTGTTAACATCCAGGACAAGAGGTTGAGGATGCCCCTAATTTTTCCTGGCAGGAAGGGAGGCATAAGGTAGGGCTAAACTGTATAAACTTGAGACGCTAAGCTGGACAGTGGTGGAAGCTAAGCTTATTCGAGAAATGGCCCACAGACGCTCCGTGCGGAGTACGTGGTAAGAGCCCTGCAAGTGGCCGGCTGGAGCCATATACCCCGGCCCCCCAGCCACCTGGCTTTCTGGGTGGGCCCCCATTCCTCCTCGCTCTGTCTCCATCAGCAACAACCTGGCATCTCTTTCTGCGTGGTTACTTTTTGAATTCTCAGGTTCTGTTCCATCTGCCTCCTCAAACACCCTGCCTCTCAAATTAGAGTAATCAAGAAGGGGAAAAATTAAGTGAGAGGTTTTTGAGTCCAATATCCTCACCAAGATTATCAATGCATTGCCACAGTGATTGGACACACAGGCCCTGGGGTCAGCATGTCTGGGTTGGACTCTTTGTTATGGTTTTTACTAGCTGTCCAACTCTGTACTATTTACTTAACCATTGCAGATTTCAGAATTTCCCCCCACAACAGAGATTAATGCTGGAACCTCATAGGATGCTGTGAGGATTACAATAGATTATGTACATAAGGCATTATAACCATCCCTGACATGTAACAAGTGATCAATAAATGTCAACTATTACTTTTGCTTTTCTTTTTCCTTTTTTTCTTCCTTTTTACATTTGCCTGAATTTGTGTTTTAACCTCCTCACAGGTTCATTGTGTCTGTGGTAAATGAAGTTAAGAATTGTAGGGGGCAGAGAAGTTTTTCTGTTTTATTTTTTGCTAAATTTTTTGATCAAGTAAAGAAAAGAATAATGGCTGCTATTTCCTGAGGATCAGTCATTCCATATACTGCATTCGTTTTTAAGCATGCCCATAAATTTTTGACATTCCTTCAAAAAAGGTGGAGTCTGATTCTTCTCTTCTTGAAGAGGAGTAGTAACTTGCTTCTATCAAATAGAAGGCAGCAGAAGTGATGCTGCATGACTTCCAAGGGCAGGCTGGGAGAGGTGATACTGTTTTGGGATATGAACCTTTGGAGCTCTGGGCCTCTGTTTTAGTTTGCTAGGCTACTCAAAGTAGAATACCATGAAATAGGCTGACTCTTAACAAAGGGAATTTATTAGCTTATGATTTGAGATTGTGAGAATGTCCAAATCAGGCCATCGTTAAGGTGATGCTGTCTTCCCCAAGACTGGACTCCTCTGCCACATGGCAAGGCATATGGCAGTGTCTGCTGGTCTTTCCCTTCTCTTCCGGGTTTTGTTGCTTTCAACTTTTTTGCTTCTGTAGCTTTCTCTGTGTATGTGTGTATTTATTCCTTTTATAAAGGATTCCAGTAAGACGATTAAGACTCATCCTGAATGAGGTGGATCACACCTTAACTAAAGTAGCCTCATCAAAAGATCCTACAGGAAATGTAGCACTGAGGTGGAGAAAGTGGCCATGGTGGCTGCTGAGGGTGGGGAGTGGGAAGAAGAGATGTGATGTGGGGGCATTTTCAGGACTTGGAGTTGTCCTGGGTGGTACTGCAGGGACAGTTACTAGACACTGTATGTTTTCCATGGCCCACTGGGTGGACTGGGGGAGAGTGTAAACTATAAGGTGGACCATTGACCATGTGGTGCAGCAGTGCTCAGAGATGTATTCACCAAGTGCAATGAATGTCCCATAATGAAGGAGGAGGTTGTTGGTATGGGAGGAGTGGGGTGAGGGGGGTGGGGGGTTATATGGGGACCTCATATTTTTTGAATGTAACATTAAAAAAAATAAAGACAAAAAAAAAAGATCCTACAGGGAAGCAGAAGATATGACTCAAATAGTTGGGTGCCCACCTGCCACACAGGAGGTCCTGGTTCGGTTCCCAGTGCCTCCTAAAGAAGATGAGCAAGACAGTGAGCTGACAAAATGGGCTGGCGCAGTGAGCCAATGCAACAACAAGATGCAATGAGGAGACACAATGAGGAAACACGAGAGACTCAGCAAGGAGGGAACACAGGTGACTTAAGTGATTGGGTACCAACTTCCCACGTGGGAGGTCCTGGGTTTGGTTCCCAGTGCCTCCAAAAAGACTAGCAGCCACAGAGAGCACACAATGAACAGACACAGAGAGCAGACAGTGAGCACAAAACAACGGGGAAGCAGATTTGGTCCAATGGATAGGGCATCTGCCTACCACATGGGAGGTCCACGGTTCAAACCCAGGGCCTCCTGACCCGTGTGATGAGCTGGCCCATGTGCAGTGCTGATGCGTAGGGGTGTCCCGCATGTAGGGGAGCTTCACGCGCAAGGAGAGCTGCCCAGTGCAGCCTGCCCAGGAATGGTGCCACACACATGGAGAGCTGACTCAGCAAGATGATGCAACAAAAAGAGACAGATTCTGGGTGCCGCTGACAAAAGTGGACACAGAAGAGCACACAGCAAATGGACACAGAGAGCAGACAACTGGGGGAGGGGACGGGGAAGAGGAGAGAAATAAATAAAAATAAATAGATCTTTAAAAAACAAACAAAAAAGCCACAGAGATCTGGGGAGAAGTCTAAGGTCCTGGCTGGTCCACACCCTGCTACTTGAATGTTCTCAACTGAGACACCAGACTTGTGAATGAAGATTTCTTCAGTCACATCATCTGACTGCAATCTCACAGGGACCTAGAGTCAGAATAGCCCACCTGATCTACTCCTAAATTCCTGGCCCATGGAAACCATGAGGGCAAATAAACAATTAAGCCCCTAGATTTTGGGGTGATTTGTTATGATTTGGTATATAACAAATACATACATTATTGACTAATAACTCTATGAGACAAGTATTATCACTTCGGTTTTACAAATGAAGGAACTAAGGTTGAGAATGCTCAAGAAACACACTTTTGTGACAGTAGGAAGATGCAAAGTTTGGATTCAAACCACATGCATTACATGGGATGCCAGATTCCATGCTCTCTGCACTGGACTATGAGGCTGCTCACTTAATACTGGAGGAAGTGGAGAAATGGGTAAACATGCATTTTCTTGCATCCTCACTACATGCCTCTCAGTATTTTAGGGTTCAACTTATGATCACTTTGTTTTTGGAAATACCAGTCAAAACACTCTTGGGTCATTGTAAATGTGGCAGTTTGAGATTATTTATGAATTCGAAAAAGAAAGATGAGGTTTGTAAACTGGTCTGTTCCTCTGGATGTGATACCCTTTGATTGTGTTAGATTCAGAGGTTTTAAGTTTACTTAATTAAATCAGTTTAGGGCCTCAGATTTGACCATGTCAGTAGGGCATGGCTCAGGGTTAAGTCCCCACCCCCTTGGTAAGCTATATAAATGGACACTCAATCAAGAGGACACACAGAAGTAGATGTATGGGAAGAGAGAGCTCCATAGATGCCAGAGGAGAGAAGTTGGTCATTTTGGTCCTGCCATGTGACGGAAAGGGGAAGGCTCAAACAGCTAAAGCCCCAGGAAAAGAAATGAACCATATGCCAGCCTACTGCTGAGATCAGAAGAAACTGGGACCACTCTGAGCCTTAAGATGAAGAGGAAGGCTGAACCCTCACAGAGATTGGTAACCATCTTGCTTCACCATGTGGCAACAGACCTTGGTGAGAAAATACCTCCTGTGGTACCTTTAGTTGGATTCTTTAGGACCTTGTAACTGTGAGCTTTTACCCCCAAAAAATACCATTTATAAAAGCCAACAGATTTCTGGTACTTTGCTTCAGCACCCCTTTGGCTGACTAATACAGTAAGTAACTGGCAAAACAAGCCTGTACAGTAAGTTATCAGCAGGCTGTTAGTGTCATGCATCTCCTGAGGAACAGCCTTATGTTCACGTGAAGCATCCGGGCACGGCTGCAAGTTGGAGAGGGTGGTTAGCACACCTTGAGGCCCAGGGTGCCCGGCGGGACCTGGAAAAGGCTGTGAAGCCCCCAGCTCAAGGCAGGCAAGGAGGAGCCATATGGTGTGTGATGAAACATGGCGGAGGAAGATAGAACAAACAAGGCAGAGGAGGGGGAGAACAGCTGAGAAGGAAATGAGAAGTGGTACAATGTAACAGAAGTTCCAAAGAGCAATGCGAAAAATATTCATGGAGGGGACTGGTGAATGATCCCTAGAGATAAACAGCACAGGGCTCTCCTGCTGCTGCTGAGGGGAGCTGATTGGTGTGAATTAGCCCCAAGAAGATTTACATGCCATGGCTTACTCTAGCATTACTTTCCTGACCTCCAAACACCTGTGCTTCTAAAATATATACATACATGGTACTGAGGCACAGTGTCCGTTCTTTCAGATTAACATCTATTGAGCACCTACTATGTACCAGGAACTATTTGATGATGAGATACATAATATACAAAGAAAACATATTTTCTGTTCTAGAGAGCTTGAGGTCTGGAAAAGAATAATTTATTTTGGAGACCTACTGTTGTGCGCCAGACCCTATGCTGGGTGATTTTACTTAAATTATCCCATTTAGTCTTTTATATGAAATAGGCATTTAACCTTATCAAGATTAGAGATTAGAGAGATTTTAAGTAACATACTTAAAGTTGTAGATAGCAAGCAAGTACTTGGGTTTTAAGTCAGATTAATCTAATTCTAAAGCTCATGGTCTTTCCACTGTAGACACTACCTCCCAGGCTTATGGGTTCATAATTACATTTCTGTATACAGGCTTAATGGAATTGTGTAGAGAAGGCTTTGACTCCTTAGGGGAGGTCCAGGAGGGGATGGCTTGATTTCACAGAGGAAGCTGTTAGATATGGGCTGTGAAGAATGAGCAGGAGTTTTTGGTAGTTGGAGAAGGCCATTGCAGGCAGAGGGAGTTGCATGTCAGGGGAACCAGGGACTGAGGGAAGGAACGGAGGGAGAGGGACAGACCTGGAAAGACAGTCTAGGGCTACCTTGTGAGGAACTCTGTGCTTCTTATTAAAGGACCGTGGACTTACCCTGTGGTCAATGGGGAGCACTAAGGTTTTTAAGCAGAAAAGAGTAGCTGGATCATATTTGCCATTTAGAAAATCACCATGGTAGCTGTGTGGGATATCGTTAGGAGCTGGGACAGCCTGGACATTTTCACTTGCCACTTACACTGACACCTGAACCTCAAAATTCTCACAATGAAATGAGGGGTTCTCTCTTTTTCCTGCTGGCCAACCCTCTCCCCCTTCCTGGGACCCCAACTCAGTAAATGCTCCACCATCCAACCTGTTGTCCAAGCCTTGTGGATTTATACTGGCAGTGGTCAAGCTTACGCCTCAGGCTGCTCATTCCAGGGCCTGTCCTTAAGGCTTGTAGTCAAAAGTTGTGCTGTTTTCTCTTCAGATTCACTCTCATTAGGCTTTTGTCACATTCTCTCTCCCCAGGATCTCTGCAATCACTTTCTGTCAGGTCTTTCTACTTCTATCCTTGACACTGTGCACTTTGGTCACGGAAGAATACTTCTAAAATGTAAATTGGATCCTGTCATTCCTCTGCTCAAACCCCTGTCAAGGTTTTCACCGTGAGTAAAAGCTAAAGTCCCTTAGGAGTCCCACAAGGCCACACACACTCTGACCCCTGTTTGCTCTTTGAGTTTTCTTGCATCACTCTTCATTTTACTCATGCTGCTCCGGTCTCACTGGCCTCTTTGCAGTTCTCCCACCACTGGCACACTCCCATCTTTGGGCCTTTGTTCTAGTTTGTTCCTCTTTTGGAATGCTCTTCTCACAGACACGCCTTCAAGTCTTTCCACATTCTCCCCTTCTTGGTGAGGCATCTTGGCCACCATATTTGTTTCTGCAACCTGCCTCCTTTCCCCTCCCCTGCACTCCTGCTCCTATTTACTCCTTTCTAATTCTTCCCACATAGCATTTATCACCTTCTGACATGCAATAGAGTTTACTTGTTACTGTATTTATTGTTTATTGTCTAGCTCTCCTCCAACTAGACTGTAAGGTCATGAAGATAGGACTCTTTTTGTTGATGACCTGTATATTTCAAATGCATAAAACAGTGCCTGGTTTTATGGCAGTTTTACTGGTAATTTTGTTGGTAATCTTGTCCTGATCTGATCACAAAAGGGCAGCCACTCATTAAGTGAATGGCTCCACTCAGGGGCAGACAGTGAAATGAAAAGGAGAACCTCATCCAGTGGGGTTCAGACTCTTAACCCTGGCAACAGGGGCCCAGGCATCAACTGGCCCATAGCAAGCAGACAGGAGCTCCCTTGTTTCTCACCTTCATCTGTACCTCCATCCTCTGCCTTTCCTTCTCTTACAAGGTGTCCAGCATCTATCTCTTATCAAGGATCACCCTCTCCTCCCTGCTCTGGCTTGATCAACAATTGGCCTCTCCAGGTACTCCCTCTCCCCTCTGAGTGGAGTGTCTCCTGCTGCAGTGGATCATGACCACCAGGATCTAAACTCAAGTTTCCATTGTGAATCCCAGCTCATATATGTACTCTTATACTTTTGGTTTAAACACTAGAAACAGTGTACATTTCCTCACTTTTCTAGTCTCTCCTCAGCCAATTCTAGTGAGCTTTTGTCCTCTTTATTGTATTGAAATTTCTCTTGTCATGGTCACCCTTTCCATGCTGCCCAATCCAATGACCACTATTCTATCCTTATTTTACTTTATCTTTTGGTAGTTTCCTCATCAGTTGTCTCTCCTTGATAAACTGTTTTCCTTTGCTTTCTGTAAATTTGCTATCTGGGTTTTCTCCCTAAACACTGACCATTCCTTGTTGTCTCTTTTTCAGAATCCATTCCCACTAGCATTAGACATCTAAATATCAGAGGACTCCAGCATTGAGTCTTTGACTCAATCTAACCTTCCCTTCCCTTGCCTTCCCTTCTCTTTCTCTCTCTTATCCTCCCTCCTCTTTCCTGTCTTCCCCTCTCCTCTCCTCTCTTCCTTTCTCTTCCCTCACCTTCTCCTCTCCTTTCTTCCCTTCTGTCTTCCACCCCCTACCCATCTCTGTCAACACTTTCTCTCTAATGATCTTATCTAATCCGGGCCTTTTAATACCATTTACATGCTATTAACTCTGACCACTCCATTAATCTCAAGATTAATTTACCTAACTACTTTCTTGACCTGTTTACTTGGTTGTTTAATAAATATTCCCAACATTTCATATGTTCTTTACCTTTTCCAACCTAACCTCTTCTTTCATTTGTCTCCACATCAGGAAATAATTCTACCAAGCACCAAAGTGAATAAGCCCCCAAACCTCACTCCCTATATCCAGTTCATCAGCAAGTCATGTTGATTCTTCCTCCAAGACATTTCCTGAGCCTGTCTGCTCCTCCCCATCCCACTGCTACCATCCTGGCCCAGGTCTGCCATCTCTGCTGGACCACTGCAGGGAGTGCTGAAACTGGGATCTTGACCTTCTCTTTTGTCTCTTCTGCACTCAGCCAGAGGATCAGATATCAGCATTCACTGCCTGAAAATCCTCCTATGGCTTCCAATAGTCTTGTCGTACCAAGAATAAAACAGACTAACTAGCATGGAGAACAAGGCCCATGTGACCTGCCCCTGCCCTCTGCCTGACCTCATCTCACACCACAGGCCCCTGTCCCACTAAGCCGGGGCGGTTCTGACATTCTTCCCTGTCCTCAAGCAGAAACAGGTTTATTCCAGCCTTATGCCTCTGTGCTTGCTCTTCCTTCTTACAGAAGGACTGACTGCTGACTCCTTTTAGTGTTCAGACTTCAGCCTAATGGTTACTTCCCTTGGGGAGGTTTCCCCTGAAACTTTCTGAAATTGTGCAACAACCTGAAATAACATACTTCTACCTACTTGTCACAACCTTGGTCACTATATATATATATATATATTTTATCTCATTTTATTTTCTGCGTTTGTTGCTATCTGAATTAATCTTTCCTATTTCTATGTTTACTGTCTGTTTCTTCATTTAGAATAGAAGCTTTGTGAAAGCAGGGATTATGCCTATTTTGTTCACCATTACATCTTCAGTTCCTAAAAGAGAGCTTGGAATTTATTAGGGGCTTTATGTTCATGAATGGAAAGAATGAGCAAATGAATGGACAGAAAAATATGCAGCTGCCTATAAGGGTGCTTTGAAGTATGGCAAGAAGGCCTCGCCCCCGCCCCCCGAATCTCCCTATTTCATCTCTTATTAATGCCTAAAGCTCCATTTTAAAAGAAAAACAATTTGTTTCTGCTTCTGGTTATGATTTAGATGTATCAGATTAAACATCATGCCTCAAACATATATAAAACCTGGATAAAATATATAAAGCATTTTTTTTTATCTCCCTTGCTTGGCATTATCTGAATCTGGTGGTTCATTTTTTAAAAAAATCAATTCGAGAAAAATCTTTGGCCATTATTTTTTTAGATAATGCCTTTCCCCATTCTCTTTATCCTCTCTATTATTAGGAATATGCGGAATTTCTCATTCTAATCCTTATATGGTTTTCCTTCTCTTTCTTATTTATTGCTCTGTGCTGAATTCTGACTATTTTCTTCAGATCTACCTTAATTCACTAATTATCCGCTCCGATGTGTTTAATCTTCCCTTTAATTTAGCTTTAAATTCAATGACACTGTTTTCCATTACTCTAAGTTCATCCCCCCAATTGCCTATTTTTAAAATAGTTACCTGATTTTCTAATGTTTTAAATTTTATTTTAAATTTATTAATAATTTAAAAAACACTGGTTAAATTTTATCATTTAACCAATAATCACATTATCTCAGCTCTTGGGAGTCTAACTTTGCTGTTTTTGTTTTTGGTGACTACTACTCATGGTGTCTTTTTACTCAGGTGTTAAATATTTTTCCAGTTTGAGGTTCATGCTCAGCTGGGATTTGTGTGGTATCTGTGTTGAATGTCTGTCCCTCCAGATGTAATTTGTATTTGCCTGTTCTAAAAGTGTGAGTTTGTTATCAATCTAGGGCCATTTTATGTTCATTTCTTAGCTTGGAGTTTCTGACACTATAACAGATAGAGGAAACAGGAACCCCACATCCACTGAGGGTGGGTTGGGGTTATAAATTCTCAGAGGAGATTTTTTTCAGAGTCCTGGAGGATATGTACAAGTGTTTTGTTGTTGTTGTTTATGCCTCCCTTTCTTGGTGGGCAGATTTTTTATTTTTTTATTTTTTGTCTTTAGTGAGGATAGCATTTTAATAATTCCAGGAAGGGCCTTCTATTCAGCCCTCTACCTGAGCCGTCTTCTGTTCTCACGTGTTTTTTTAAATGGTTAAAGAGAATGGCAATTATCTTTCAGCACACTCTGGGGAATTCCCTTATTTGCATGTTTGAAAATTTGCTCTATTTGATTCAGCGCTTTTGTGCATTTTATGCTTGGAAGGTTTGTATATTATCTAGTCTGCCATTTTAAGAAATAGAAGTCTTGTACTTTCATGTAACCTGTGTTTTTAAAAAATATTTTTTAGTAGAGGATTTGTGAGCATACAGAACAATCATGCATAATGTCCAGAATTTCCATACATCACCCCTCCACCAACACCTTACATCGTTGTGGAGCATTTGTTACAGATTATGAAGGAACATCATCAGGCTATTACCACAAACTGTGCTCCATAGCATACATTTGGTATATTTTTTCCATATACTCCCTATTATTAACACCATGTGTTAGTATTGTACATGTGTTATAGTTCACGAGAGAACATTGTCATATCTGTACTGTTAACTGCAGTCCATCTTCTACCACACGGTTCACTGTATTATACAGTCCCACACCTTGTACATGCTGACTTCAAAGTGTACACTCAGTGGTTCTTTCACTTTCCTCAGAATTGTGCAGTCTTCACCCTAATAAACCTTTGAAAGTTTTCCTTAGTCCAATAGGAAAAATCCTACATCTGCCTTTTATTGACTCTTAGCATTGATATAATACCTTCTTTGACATTGATGTAAGAATATCATAGCATTGCTGTTAACTATAGTTTTAAGTTACATTAATTGTATTTTTACTGTGCATCACTATATTCTTACTACCTTGTAATAGTGACATATATTTGTTCTAGTTCATAGAAGAACATTCATATTTGTATTATTAACCACAATCCTTATCCATAGTGAACCTTGGGGTTCACTATGCTATTCAGTACCTAGATTAATCTCTAGGTTTCTTTCAATTGACATTTATGTTCCTAGACTACCCCTTTCAGCCACAATCCTATTTATAAACCAGCCATGTTAGTTATACTCACTATAATGTGTTACCATCAACTCTATCCATTTCCACACTTTCAGTCAAGCTAATTGAAAATTCTACATATATTAAGCATGCATACCCCTTCTCTGTCCTCATCCCTTCTCCTAGTAACCTATACCCTAGGTTTTAATTCCATTTAATTATTCTTCGTATTGAGTTCATACTAGTGAGACCATACAATATTTGTCTGTTTGTGTATGGCTTACTTCACTTAGCATAATGCTATGTAACCTATGTTTAATGCTTTGTCTTAACTTCCCAACTATTGATAATCATCTTACTCTTTTAGAGACATTTATAGTGTAGCAATCCTTTTCATATCACTCTCCGGTGAAATCATTGTCATTTTTACAAAAAAGGAAACTCAGCTCAGAGTTGAGTAACTCATCTAATAATAACTACCATTTTTTTGACACCTACTTGTATCAGACACTATAAATATATTATAGCAAATGCTTCCAATAGACTCATGTAACAGGTATTGTCCTTCTGTGTCTTACAGTTGGGAAAGCTCAGTGTCTGCATGCTTATGTAACTGGTTTAAGGTCACGTAGCCCTTCATGCCCAGGTCTGCCTGTTTCCAGACGCTGTTCTCTCTCTTTCCAGTGCTGTCTAGTCATTCCGCTTTTTTCACCATGCTGCGTTCCTAGGTGTGACTCAATGAGAACAGATACCATGACTTAGATTTTGTCTTACTCATTTTAGTACTGTCTTTTCTAAGAGAGTTCTTAATAAATGTTAGAGGGCTTACTGGTTAGTCAGAAATATGGTTTTGTTTTGTTGTTTTTTTTTTACTCACAATTAAATCTGGGGGTAAAAACTCCTTTGAAGCCTTATGTGATGCCAGAACTACCCATTAGCATTGTCAGCTGTGTGAGGGGCAGAACTCTTACATAGGGTTTGCCAACTAGCCTCTCAAGCTTGGTTTTAAACTTTTCGTCTTTTTGAGTTCTGAATTTATTTTTCAAATGATGTTTTGCATAGAATCCCAATATGGATTATATAAATCAGAGAAGTAATGGCTCTTCCTGAGAGGTACATATATATAGGCCTACAATCACAGTTCACTTTTGGAAAAAAAAACAAGTAAAATATGCAAACAAGTAAAAATTAATAGAAACCATTGGTTTCCACAAATAAATCCAACTGTCTGCTAAAATAGGTCTTGATTCTTAGTTTCTATGTTCCACTGTTAAATCCACATAATTATGCAAGCCTGGCGCTCATTAAAACTGTATCTGAAAGACAGAAAAAGAAATTGCCTGGACTTTGAACCTGATATGCTATGCCAGCTCTCTTCAATTCAGTCCAACATTCCTAATTTGTCAGTCTCAATGAAACAACATAGTGTCCATTAGCCAGAGCCAGAGGTAGGGAATTTGAGATGTCAAAAGAAATCTCTCCCTTCCAATAGGTCACTGCATATTCTCATGGGAATTGCAACCCTCTTCTCTGCCAATTTGGCTACTTCCATGTAAAAGTTCTGAGAGGCCCTCACCCTAGTCACTCTAATCCAGGGATTTGGACTCTAAAACCAGGGGTCTTTCCATTACATAACAAAATCATTCCCAGATCAATGGTTACTCCCATCACAAGGGCTTTCCTCTTCTCCTCAGTCCAGTTGAAAAAATTCCATTTTTCATTTAAGATCCAAATCAAGTGTGATTTTCTTTCAAAAGCCACTTGATTGCCTCTGTGCCCAAAGATTTTTTCTGTTCTTTGAACTTAGAGCTGGCATGCTATTATAATTATGCTCAAGAAATATATCTTGGATACTTTTACCTATCATCTCTATTTATCTATCTATCTATCTATCTGTCTATCTATCTATCTATCTAATCTCACATTCCTTTAAAAGCTACATAGTATTCATTAGCATAATTTGTTTAATTCTGTATTAATGGACCTTTACGTTGGTATTATATTTTGGTAGTACAGTGTTGTAGTGAAAATTATGCTACTTTTATCTTTGCATATCAGTTTCAATAGATATGTAGGGTAAATTGCTGTTATTAATGCTACTAGGTAACAAGGCATGCACATTATATATTTTTTATTTTATTTTTAATTACATATTTTTGATAGCTACTATTCAATTGTATGAGAGTGACTGTTTATATACACTGTTTATACTCATCAACACTGGGTATCATAAATATTTATGATAGAATTTATTTTGTTTATGTGGTAGATTTCTCTTACCAATTAAAAGGTAAGTATACAGCTAGTGAGACACAATAAAATACATGCTCTCCTCTCTTTTTCCTCTAGAGAAAAGACTTTCTAGATGTTGTGGCACTGAACAAGTTTCATCTTTCTCTGAGTCTCAGTTTTCTTATTTGGAAAATGGGATTAAAAATACCTACCACAGGTAGTGGCTGTGGCTCAATTGATTGGGCTCCCGTCTACCATATGGGAGGTCCTAGGTTTGTGACCTGGGGCCTCCCTGTGAAGGCAAAGCTGGCCTGTACCTGCAGAGAGCTGATGGCCCGTGCCCACAGAGAGCTGGTGCAGCAAGATGATGCAACAAAGGGAGACAAGCAGACACAGAAGAACACTCAGCAACACAGAGAGCAGACAGCAAGCAAGCTGCAAGGGGGGAGATAAATAAAAAAAATAAAATAGATAAATCTTTAAAAATACTTACCTCAAAAAAAATTTTTTACCTACGTCATAGAGTTGTTGTAAGGATTAAATTAGACGATGTAGATAAAGGATCCAAACCAATGCTTCAGAATATTTAATTTGACAATGCTCAAAAAGAAGAGACCTTTGATTCCCCATAGTGCTACATGTATATACTACTCAGTAAAAACAGAGTGAAGGGAAGTGGATTTGGCCCAATGGATAGGGCATCTGCCTACCACATGGGAGGCCCAAGGTTCAAACCCAGGGCCTCCTGACCTGTGTGATGAGCTGGCTCATCACGCAGTGCTGATGTGCGCAAGGAGTGCTGTGCCATGCAGTGGTGTCCCCCGTGTAAGGGGAGCCCCATGTGCAAGGAATGCACCCCATAAGGAGAGCTGCTCAGCACAAAAAAAGTGCAGCCTGCCCAGGAGTCACACCACACACACAGAGAGCTGATACAGCAAGATGACACAACAAAAAGAGACACAGATTCCAGATGCCACTGACAAGAATACAAGCGGACACAGAACATACAGTGAATGGACACAGAGAACAGACAACTGGGGGGGTGGGGAAGAGGAGAGAAATTTTAAAAATAAAAAAAAAAATGAGTTAATTAATTTTTTAAAAAAGTGAAGAAAATGAGTTTATCATTATCACACCTAACATCTGCTGAATGTTGACCACATTGCCCACTGTTCTAAATTCTGTAAGTTTCGACTTATTTAACATGTACCACCACACCGCCATGGTGCTATTGTCCTTATTTTACACTGACTTCAAGTTACAAGCTAGTTAGTGTTGGCTCCAGGATTGAAAAGCGTAAGCAGTCTGCATCTAAAACTTGAGATAAACTAGTTTACCGTAGGCCGACATGCTTCCTTCAGGGCAGCCATCTTGCAAAGGCTGGCACTGCTCCCTCACGCAGGCCTTTACCATCTCGCCAGTGTGTGCTGTTACATCTGTGCGCACTACCTGTTGTGGTTCAACAAAAACACTAAGTAAGCAGGGCCACCAGAGAAGCACAATAAGCATGTTTACTTCAACAAAGTGAAAACAAACAAACAGAACCAGATCATAAGGATTACTTTTATTACTATCCAGAGACTATACTAGTTACCATATAAGGCCCTACACCAAAAATAAAGCCCTACGTGGATCTCTCACAGCCAACATTTTACACCAGACCACGGCTTCTTAACAAGGCATCTGTGAGCTTGAATTGAAATGTTAAAAAACACGTTTTTCCTCGTGGCGATATGTTGGTGTGGGTGTGATGTATTTATTAAATAATACGCAGTATAGTGTGAACTTAGTAAGGGGTCTGTGGTTTTCACCTGACTGGCAGAGGGGTCTGTGAAACAAAAAAGGTTAAGATTCCCTTCACTAGACCATTTCCAGGGTATCGTTAATAAGTCATGGGCTTCTGTGTTTTCAGGTGAATATTTAAAACAGCGTTTTCTAATGAGTATAAATATTCATTGTTTGACTTCAGTTTTATAGTTTCTTTGTAGATATTAGCAGGGGAGGACTGTAGTGAAAATTGTGCACCTTATTTTTTCAGTAATATATTGAGGTAAAATTCACATCACATAAAATAACTATTTCAAATGAACATTCAAAAGCATTTAGTACATTCACAATGTGCAACCACCACCTCTATCTAGTTCTATAACATTTCCATCACTGCAAAGTAAAACCCTTTACCCATTTGTATTAGTCAGGGTTGTCAAGGGAAACAGAATCAAGAGGAGATATCTGTCTACAGTATATGATTTTATGAGTCTCTCTCATGACTGTGGGGATGCACAAGTCCAGATTCCACAGGCAGGCTGCAAACCAGGGGCTCTGATGAAAGTCCAGTGAAGGTCCTTGCTGAGTTTCTGGGAGATGTTGGCTGTCCAAAGACGACCTGGGAAATTCTCTCTGAATGCTGAAATCACTTCCCCTTTTAAGGCATTCAACTGATTGGATAAACTGTCACTTATTGCTGACAGCCATCTCCCTGACTGATGTATATGTAATCTATGCAGTAAAGCCACTGATGACTCATGAGTAGACTGGTGAGTGCTCCATGGATGACCATAGCCAAGCAATTCCTGCCTTTGGTCCCCAGCACAATATGCAGGTTTTATAGTCAGGAGAAGGTTGGTTTGAGAATATCTCAGTGAGGAATCTACTTTGTAAGTCCATTTTATAAGTTTTTGTTGACTATTGGCTGGTTTAAACATTGAATTTTTGAAATGTTAACAGACATGAAAGGAAAAACCCCTTAAGACACTTGGAAGGTACTAGAAGTTTCTGAACTAATTAGCAATCTGGAAAGGAGAAAGAAGTCAAAGGTGTAGAAGGAAGATGTAAATTTAGTTACCACAGATAATTTCTTTCTCATTGGTGAGACAGTCAAGGGGAGGGGCTGCTACGTGATTCCAGGCTCTGCAGCTTGGACCATGATGGAGGGGCTTTTTCTAATACTGACATTTCCAGTGTCTACTGATACTTTAACTCCAATGATAGCAAGCTGCTTAAGAGCTGATATAACTGCAACCAGCTAGTCAGCTTGTGATACTCAAACCAAAACCAACCCTAGTCCTGAGTTCTCATCAGGTTTTCAGGACTTCTGACTCTAGGATTGGCTTTGGGTTTGATTTGCAACTCACCTTGGAAGAAGAGAAAATGTATTGAATTGTGGTGAAACTAGTAAGTCTAATGAGAGAAGACATTTGACCTAATCATACTTTTTTATTTCATTTTTCAGGTTTTATCTCTAGGTTTGTATTTTGTGAATAATCTAAGTAACCAATTGTTCTCTACTATTATATATATAATGGGTTATGATTTTTAAAATAGTGGATAATGTTGATTTTGCTATCTCCCACACTACAAAAATTATTCATCTTCTCCTTTTTCTTCCCTGTCTCTGTGGAAGAGATGTCCCTTTTATAGTCCCTGGTTACAGACTCTCTCTCTTCCTGTTTTTGCTAGAACTGCCTAATAAAGTATTCTTTCTCTCCTTTTCCACTGGTTCTATTACCATGACTTCAGCAAATTTATCTCCATAATACTATGAGCAATTTAAGGGAAGGGACTGTGCTTTACTTATTTTTGTATCCCCATGACTAGCATGCTGTAGGAGATGAATACTTATTTTCAGAATTAATATATAACAATAAAGTTTTTTTGTTTGTTTGTTTGTTTTGAGGTACTGGGGCCGGGAATTGAACCCAGGACCTTGTATGTGGGAAGCCTTCACTCAACCACTGTGCCACATCAACTCCTGAGTTGGTTTTTCCATTTATTTGCTTATTTATTTTTGTTTTAAGGAGGCACTGGGAACTGAACAGGGATCTCCTGTGTAGGAAGCAGGTGCTCAACTGCTTAAGCCATATCCACTTCTGATAATAACTTTTGAATTACATTTTCTCTTACTTTGATTGGTGTAGAGTCACTAACCTTACCCATAGCTTGGCTGCGTGATTCACTGTGAGCTCAAGTCCTTTCACGATGGTAATTATGACTTGTGTTTTAGCTCCTGTGCTAGTGGAGGGATGACTGTGCTACACAGGAGTGGGGAGAAGTGAGTAGATCTGGAAATTCTTTTCTGTCATTCTCGTGCCAATCTTTTCTCCTTGAGGCAGAAACAGAAGTACGAGTTCTACATTGTGTATGGCTCTATCAATCACACAAAACCCTAAGCCCTCTTACAGAGCTTTCTCTAATCAAGTCAGTCAGTCCAGCTTTCTAGGTCATGTATCAATACCCACTGTACCACTGTCCTCCCTGCAAAGTAGTTTTCGTTAACAGGGAATCCTGTGAGCATTCCAGGTAACCTTGCACAATCCACAATTTGCTTCTGACTGGAACTTGTAGTTAAAAATTCTCAGAATTTACCAGATGCTCTTTCCTAGGACAGTCCATATCTCTTTCAGAACAAGTTATTTTGGGATAATTAGAAAACAACGGATTTTCTAAAAGTGACATTTAATGTATTACACACACAATTACACATACCTCATGAGCTACAACAGCAGAACCTGAAGGTGATCACTTCTAATCAAAAGAAACAAGAGAAGTTCAAACTTGAACTCTTAGTTGGGAAAGCTAAAATGGGGAGGCTGTTTGGTTTACCAGAGAGAAGACTGAGGAAAATCATCTTATCTGTCTCTGACAATCTGTTCCCTCCTCAAGGTCATGCAAGTAGAGAGAATAAAACAAAACAAAACAAAACAAAAAACAGAACTACAGAGCCTCAAGTGCTCTTTTGGTTCCATAGCTGTCTGACTAAAGCTACCTCCCCAGTCCAAACCACACTGTGACTTGGAGTAACTATGAGCTCGGATTCAAAGGACCTGAGCTGACCAGTGACCCAGAGGAATTTGCAGGAGAGGGTGACAAGCAGTGATAAGTGAAGGAAAGGAAAATATGTACACTGAGAGACACTGAAGTCTGAGAAGCGTTGTTCTGCTCTAGTGACTCCTCAATTGGTGGCTGAGGGCAGTTATTCATAGGAGTGCTAATCTCTTTTCTCAAGCTCTCCCTGGCCAAACAGTTTTCAAATAACTTCAAAGGAATGAAGGAAAGATGACAGAGAAAATTACCTTGAAGCTCATCTTCCTAGCCAGCTGATTTCATTTTATTTTTGTATATTCTCTTCCTGAACTCATTATTATACAACGGGTTAGATAGTTAACTTGACAGAAAAAATAGCAGAACACTTTATTTGAATTTCCCTATTCAATAAAGGCGAAGGAGATTTTTACATGGGTAGGAAAGCTCCAGAAATTTGTCCCTGTGTTTCTGAAATTTTGGTTTTCTAGATTCTGCTTATTGTCATATTTAACACTTTTTTTGTGATCTTGGGAAAGTTGCCTCATCCCTCAGTGCCTTGCCTAAAATTGGTAAGGAAAATATTTGCTTTGGCATACAGAAACGAATAGCCTCAAGATATATATGAGAGTGTTGATACTAATAATTTTTTTGAAAGTTTCATTATTTATCTTTTTGGGGGGAATTTTTTAATCTATTTATTTCTCCCTAATCCCTTGTTGTTTGCACTTGCTATGTGTCTGTTTGTCTTCCCATTTCTTTAGGAGGCACTGGGAACCAAACCTGGGACCTCCATTGTGGGAGGGAGGCACCTAATTCCTTGAGCCACCTACATCCCCTGCTTTGTTGTGTCTCTCATTATGTTTTCTTTTCCTCCTCATGCCTCTTGTTGCATCATCATGTTGGGCAGCTTGCCACACCTGCTGATGGCATCAGCTTGCTGTCTTGCTTATTTTCTTTAGGAGGCACTGGGAACCTCCGCTCCCTGCTTTTGTTGTATTTCTCATTATGTTTTTTCTTCTTGTGTCTCTTGTTGTGTTATCTTGTTGCATCAGCTTGCCATGCTTGCCCATCATGCCAGCTCATTGTCGATTCCCATTGTACCAGGAATTGAACTAGGGACCTCCCATGTAGTAGGTGGAAGCTCAATTGCTTGAGCCACATCTGCTTCCATGATACTAATAATTAACATGGCACACTGTATTTTTTCTTTGTAGTTAATATTTTCCACCAAACTTTTATTTTTTCATAAAATTCTAACCTACAGAAAAGTTACAAGAATAGTACAATGTACACCAATTTACCCTTTTTTTCTCTTTATTTTTTTTTAATGTTACATTGAAAAAATATAAGTAGTCCCCATATACCCCCCACATCCCTCACCCCACTCCTCCCACATCAATAACCTCTTTCATCATCGTGAGACATTCACTGCATTTGGTGAATACGTTTTGGAGCACTGCTGCACCACATGGATAATGGTTTATGTTGTAGTTTACACTCTCCCCCAGTCCACCCAGTGTGCCATGGCAGAACATACAATGTCCATCATCTGTCCCTGCATTACCACCCAGGACAACTCCAAGTCCTGAAAATGTCCCCACATCATATCTCTTCTTCCCTCTCCCTACCCTCAGCAGCTACCATGGCCACTTTCTCCACATCAGTGCTACACAATTTACTCTTTATCTAGATTTCTCAATTGTTAACATTTTACCACATTTGCTTTATCTCTTTCTCTCCACACACATGTGCATTTGCACATAAATTTTTTGGTGAGCCATTTGAGAGTTTCACAGAAAATTTACTTAGGGTAAATTTTCAATCAAGAATCACTCATTGCATCAGCTGTCCTGTTTATTTAGTCTCTTTTTATCTAGAACTATCTCCCAGCCATTTAAAAAAGTCTTCTATCATTTTAATATTTTTGAAAAGCTCAAACCTGTTGCTTTGTATGGTGTCCCTCAATTTGGATTCATCTCATTGTTTCCTCATGGTTTGATTCAGACTAAACATTTTTGGCTATAATACTGCATATATGATGTTGTGTCCTTCTCAGTATGTAGTATCAAGAGGCACAAGATGGCAGAAAGCTCCATTATCGATCCTGTTAAATTTGATCACTTAGTTAAGTTAGTGTCCACCAGATTTTTCCATTTAAATGTATCTTCCCCCCTTTTTTTCATTAATAAGTAATTTGTGATAAATTTAAGATTGTTCACTGCTGGTAGTTTATTGTATGGCCATATTTGTTATTGCTGCCAAAATTTCTGTAAATGCTCATTCATAAAAATTATATTTTCATTATCTGACAGTTCCAACATCTGCACTACTTAGACATCTAAATCTATTGGCACTAGTGGTTTGACTTCTTGTGTGTTTTGTCCTCTTTGTTAGTTCATTATTTGAGCTTAATCTCTGAGAGTTCTATAGGCAAAGCTTTCCTCCAGAGAGGGTAGACCTTTGATTTTGGTCAGTAGAAGTACTATCTCCAGCCTTCCTTGTGGCTATTGACTTTGAGTGGAAATATCAGGCTATCTTTCCTACCTCACTGCTTCTTCCAAGATTAGAATTTTACCTCCCTCTCCCTTAAACAATAGTGTTTATAAGAATATTAAGGGTGTAATTGTACAGTAGCTCGAGGGGAAGCCCAAGGTAGAGAAAGGCCTGTCCTAAAGAGATTTGTGGCTGTGGATTTTAATCTAATGGAGCAAATTATAAATTGATGCATGAAAAGGTCACCAGTCAGGTCCTATCAGTTTGGACTGAAAGGCATAGAGACAATACAAAATGAAAAGAGGTTTTTGTACCCCTCAATTACTAAAGAGAGGAAACTGGCTGAGAAAACTATTTATCTGCAAGCTCAGTCCACGCTTACTGTAAAGAATGGTGACTTAGAGGGAAGAACCAAGAACCCTGAGAACAAGCAAAAAGCCTGACCCCTAATCATAAATTGACAAAACATGCCCAGCTGGATTTCAGAATTATTTATAAGCATGCCACTGCTATGTGCTTCTTCTTTCCCCCTTTTTGAAAAGTTTCCATAGTGATTATGTCCAAATATTGAATATTGAGTCCTGTGCAGAGCTGGTAACTTCAGTTCACTGGTGCCTAATTTGAGAGGAACTCAAGGAGATGTACCCAGAGAGCTCATGCACACTCAGAGATGATTTAGATGATTCAAACCCATACCTGATGGGATGGATCTTGGAGGTCTTGGGGGAGAAGGTGAGTGTATTTTGCAGGTAGGAGGGATAGGAACTATTATGATCAGAGGGTGGACTATGGCAGATTGTATTTTCCATAGACAACTACAATAATATTTTCATCTTTTACAATATGATTTTGACATCTCCCCCATTGAGGTGCAAGGTCTGTGTTCCCTTTCTCTGAATTTGGGGCAAACTTATGACCACAGCAGAAAAGAGATTTGATCAGAAATGGTGATACTTCTTCCTGTCTAGTTCTTTTGGAATTCTTACTCTTAAAACCCAAGTACTTTTCTCTGAAGAAGCCTAAAAAGCCACATGAGTGGCCATGTGCTTGTGTTCCAGCAAATGGCCCCAGGTGAGGACCTAGCCAACATGAGCACCAACCATCAGACATGTGTGTTAGTGAGCCTTCAGATGACTCCAGTCTCCAGTCATCAAGTAACCCCCAGTGTTCATGTATTCCCAGCTGAGCACCAGACATTGTAGTACAGAAATAAGCTGTCCCCTCTGTACCTTTTCTGAATTCCTGTCCCAGAGAATCTGTGAAGAAAATAAAATATATTTTTTGTTTTGTTTTGTTCTTTTTGTTTAGTTTTTACATAAGTTTAGGGTAGTTTATATCATAGCAACAGTAACCAGAACATTGAATAGGGTTTGCACCTCACTGAGAAATATGTCAACATTGCTTCTACATTTGCACTTATTATTCCCATTGCCTCCAAAGAGAAGCCCTTTTTCAAGATAGACATGGGAATATATACTTTCACTTTTAGTAAGCTAGATGAAAGGAACTTGGTGTTCAGGAGATAAGACAGGGTGCAGGATACTGCCTGGAGGAAAAATATGCTTGGAAATGTAACACTGCTGGGAGAACCAATCTTATTCTAAATCCAGGCTCAATGAGTATATATGGAATAATGTGCTAAGCAACAGAGTGTGATACGAATTGGAAGGGAGAGTCTGAAGATATATAGCATCAACCTTTCAGCTTTCCTATGGTCAATGGATTGCTTTTATTTATATTTTTCCACTTAAAGTTCTCAAGAAAGAATCTCCTTTTTTAAGGCAATTACCATAATCCTTCATTAGGCAGTTTTCAAAACAAGCCACTTGATGGGTGGCTGGCTAAACTAAGGATTGTCTGCCCTTGGATTGGGCATCTGCTCCTGCTCTAGGCTTCTGTGCTAGAGGTGATAGACTCCAACATGGCTGCTCACTTGGGGCTGTGGACAATATAAATTCCCTTTAAAAGGGGACTCTGGTTGAGGCAGGCACATAGCTTGTCCTACACTCAGATTGTCCTTCAGGCTTTATCATCCATTTGTAGAAAAAAAGACTGGTGTATATGAAAAAACATTTTATGAGCATTAGATATAATTTAGTGACAAACTATTTGACACAGAAAATTAAAAATACAGTGTTTACACTGTAAGAATTTGGAGAAGGAGATACTCAACATGCATTTTAGCAGTGAGGGAGGGCTTTATGAAAATGGTTAAATGCAGATAGCACCTTTAAAATTGAGTGAGACTTAAAGAGGTGTGATGGAGGTAAAAGAGTGCTCTGGATATGGGTAAGGAGGGGGAGCAAAAGCAAAGAGGTAGGGAGTGGATGTAGCTCAGTGATTGAGTGCCTGCCTCCCACGTGCAAGATCCCGGGTTCAATCTATAGTACCTCCTAAAAAAAAAAAAAATTAGGGCCAAGAGCAGCACACAAAGGTTCAGAGAAGAAGCAGTCCTGTGTAGGGCAGATGAAAAATGTTCGGAACTAGTAGGAGACAGAAACGGCCTGGTAGGGTAGATTGAGATTATGAAAGACCTCGAAAATCAGGCCAAGGACTTGTCATAGTCCCTAGAGTCAATCTGCTGGCATAAGCACCCCAAGATCCACCAGCAACAATTATTTTTTAAATTACAGGTTAACATGGGTATAGTCATTCACTAGATGTAATTGTAGGAAAGAAAAATTGACGTTATAGCAAAGGTGTTTCTAATTAGGAGGAAAATCTAACCTTAGTGGGAAAAACAGAATTATTCATTCATTCAATAAACATTTGTTGAATGCTTACTAAGGGCCTGATATGGGATAAAATGATGAGAAAAATATTCTTCATCTTTGAGACTATTGGAGGAGAGGACATTGTAGATAGGCAGAAAGGGAGATGAAAACATTTTGGAAGGCAGAAGGTCTAATCACAAAGGAACAGAGGGAAGAATATTGGAGATGACTGAGGAGATCTGATGAAATGAATAGGAAGACACATCTATGGAGGCAGCTGGAAGTGAGGGTGCAGAAGTGGGATAAATGAGACTAATGTTAGGTTTTACAAGTCAGGAAAGAAATTCTTTCACTACATACCATTTTCCAAGGCAGAAATGTGAGCATCATGAATTCCACCAGAAAATGATAGATTCAAACCTTTGTCACGCTCAGAGTTAATTTATTTATACCAAATACTACACTCACCAATGAATTAAGATAAACAAGCTGTAACAAGCTGTAAATATATTTGGTTATCTTCTCTTCCAAAATATTTTGAAACATAAAATCTCATTCTTCTAAGGAACTATAAATACTCAAATGGAAAGATGTGAATAAAATCCCAATATGTGATTAAGCATATTCATTAATGTAATTTAAAGTAGATCATTAAGCACAGAATCTGTTCTTTAAACCTCTTTCTTAAAAAATGACATCTCTATTTTATGACACCTGTGGCTAAAGAGGAATATTTTGTTCAAGTTTTGGCCTTCTGAATACAAGCATCTATCTATCTAGAGACAAGATGGGCATTAGATTTCAGGAGAATAGAGGAATTCTTTTAGATGAAAGGGTCCTTGGAGACCACCTAACCTAACCTTGCCCACCACAGATGAGAAAACTCTCATTTAAAGAGCTTCTATCACCTTCCCAGTTCAGGAAGGTCCCTGGAGAGTAGAATCAGGCCATCACTGGAGTTCAGCTTTTGCATGCTTGGTCCATTGCAGTTGAGACCCAGTGTTGGGCATTTAAACTTTCAAGTTCAGAGGGAAATGACCTCAGGGTCTGATGTGCTGCAACATGTTCTCCTAACAACCCAGGACAGTGTTTCCCAGAGTATGGCTTTCCTAATATCTTTATCTTAAGCTCCTGAGAGACTTGTTAAAAAATAATACAAATCCCCAGGATCTTGCCCAGTCCCTAAGAAATCAGAACCCTGGAACAGGAACTGGGAATCTATAGTTTAACAAGCATCCTACACAATTTTTATTCACACTAAAATTTGAGATCCACTAGCCTAAGACAAGCACAGATTTCTGCAATGACCTCTTACTCCCAGTCATCTTTTTCTCCCATCCATATGGCCCTTTTGTTTCCCAGCCTCACCCTCTTCAGCCTAAGCCAGTCCTGGTACTCCCCAGCTCACACATCCTCTGCAGCTTTCTTTTCTACCCTTTATTCTCCTCTTTGTCCTTCTGCAGCCTGAGCATTTTTTTTCCCCTCTTCTCTTCTCTCTGTTGCTCTTTGCACTCTTATTTTTGTCTCCTCTTTCTTCCTGTTTTTTTTTTTCTTTTTCATTTCCTCTCTTCTTGTTTCTTACCCACTCTTCTTCCTGCCCCACTCATCCCAACCCATCTTAGTGGGGGGCACTGAGGGAGATCCAAAGGCAGAAGAGGAAGTGAGTTGAGATGAAGTTCCCAGAGAGCAGAGTTCTGATCATAGAACACAGTTCAGGATGTATGTGGGGAGGTCACAGCCTCTAAAACTGGGACTGAGAGCACACATACCTGCAGGGGATTAGGTGGCAGAAGGAATGTCATTTCATGACATAGGGAATTCCATAAGGAAGTGGATCAAGGAGCCCCAGGTGGCTGTAGGGAAGGGCGCACACCTGTTCCCTGCCTTCCCGGCGACCTGAGTGTGGGTGAGCTAATGAGCAATTGAGAATCAGGTGTGCACTGTTGGACAGACACTTCACCAGACATACACTCAACTGCTCATTCCACCTTCAAGAAGGCATTTGTATCCTCTGTGTGCCAGACTCAAGACTTTTTAAGAATGCATTTAACATAACTTATAGATGAGCAACTCTCAGAGGATTTCTCCAAAGTGGCTTTTACACACAGAAGCACAAAAGTCAAAATGCCAGTTGCAAGTCCAATGCACTGTGCCTTGGGGAAAACTGAGAATCACAGTTTGTCTCATAGGTCTAATTTAATCTGAAAAGCCAGTTTTGAGCATTTATACCTGACTCTGGAACAAAGTAAGCATCAGCCTGTTGGCTATCACTACATTTTGTCGTTAGGAGAGAGCAGTCTTGTTCTGCTGTATGTCCTCATGTACCAGGTTCCCCATTCAGAGAAGACACTGGCCTGGCCTTTGGAGACTCCTCACACAGGTGTCTTGTCAGGACACCTGGCAGGACACTTAGAGGCAGTGTCTCTCTCCCCTGGAAAGCACAGATGCCAGCCCAAGTCGGGTGTGGCCCGGGGTCTTGGGAGGCCCAGGGAGTGCCGTGGCTAATGACAGGTCCATTTGACTGCCCCTTGCACCTGGAAGGCGTGGTGGGCATTCCTCACCTCCATGGAGCAGGACCGCACCTCAGGAGAAGGCGCCTCACTCAGGAGCCGTCTTTTCTCAATACACAGCCCTCCTCACAATGCAGCGTGGGTGGACACCGGAGCACCTGAGGCCCACCATGGGATGACGCCACTCTTGTTGAGCTGAATGAGCCAGCAACCTGCTCCATTTTTCTTTGCTTGCTTTCTTTGACTTCTCAGGTAAAGTTGTATTCCTTAAAGCTAGGATAGCCTTGAACGTAGGGGCTGCCCTGCTGCCTTGCCCCCTCCAGGGCAGGAAGTTTTACTGTCCGTTTCTTCCAGAAGCTGTATCTGAGTTTCCTGATCCTTTGGGAGTGGCCTCGTGGAATTACAGGGTGATGGAATAATTTGGCAGACTCTTCCTCCTCTGCCTTCCCCCACTACCGCACAGCAGTACCCACTGTGCCTGGACTTCCCTTGCCCTTCTATCCTTGTCCACCTTTTTCATGCATTCTTTTCTGCTTGAAGTATTCTTGCTCACTTCCCCTTTGTTAATCTTCCTGTCAAGGCCCAGCTCAAAATAAACCTCACAAGCTTTTTCTGCCTGTCCCTGCTGTCTAGCCTCCCAGGCCTGCTGAAATAACCTGTCTCTTCTCTATGCTTCTACTACGCTATGCATAACTGCTGTTATTGTACTTCCCCTATTGTGTCATCATTAGATGTTTACACCTCTGCCTCCCTGGGGGTTCCAGTGTGAGCACCATGGGTCTTTTTAATAGTGTCCCCAAGGCTAGTGACAGGGCTTCAACACAGTGGGTTCTTAGGAATGACTGCATTTTATTCTGACAGTGTTGTCCACAATTCCAAACATCACCTTCTCACAAACCCCAAAGGAAAGCAACAAGAAAGGCACTTTTGGGTGACTTCATCTGCATTGTCAGGTGCACAAAAGTCAGGCTTAAGCCTTTACTGCCAGTTGGATTCTGAGATAACAGAGCCTCTCTCAAAATAGAGGGGTCCCTGGTGACTAGGTTGTGTTTATAATCTCGCTCAGTAGTTCTGCAATGCCTCCCCTGATCATTCTTCCTAAAGTAGGATTCCCCCTGCCAATGCTTATCGAAGTGCTGTTTATTTTCTTCATGGCCCTAATAATGATCTACAATTATTTGTCTACTTGTTTATCAGCCTGTCTCCTCCGTTAAACTGCACACTCCTTGAATACAAGGATCTTGTCTGCCTTCCTTGCTTTAGTACCTCCAGCTCCTAGTGCAGTGCATGGTTCAATATTTATTGAATTAATCAATGAATGGTTGAATATACATTTCACCACATTTCTGTGTGTCCAACTCTGGGTTGGGGACAGGAGATACAAACAAAATAAGACATGGCTTCTTTTCCCAATAGGATCACTCTCAAGTGGGAGAGGCAGATGAGAGTTACAATGCAGAGTAAAAAATACTGAGAGCAAATTGCAGGGGGTCATGAAAGGACAGAAAACCCAGATTAAGGAGGAGATAGGTGCCAGGGAAGTTTGACATTTGGACTGAGTCCTGAAGGTGAGGAAACATTTGCCTGGCAAAGAGGGTTGGGAAGAACGTTCCAGGGAGATGATACCATGTGTCTGAAGCCCAGGAGGGAGAGAATGGAAGATGAAAGGAAGTTTGGTAGTGGTTGGAGCCTAGTGTCTGAGGGAAGCTCGCAGAGAAACTGGCCTCTTGGCAGGGCAGTGGGCTGCACCTGTGTGGTTAGCGGATTTACTTCCTCTAGGCTCTGGGCCAGCACACAGACGTCAAGGTGGGCAGTCCTGCCTGAAGAGAGGGAGTGCTGCATGCCCCATCAACCCAGTTCCTGACTCCACGGGGCCCTTTCTCTCTGAGCTACTCTGGGGGATAGAGAAAGGAAAGGCTCTGGGGTGGTCCTTCCTGGTGAGCTCTGAGGCAGGGAGCAGTGACAACCTGGGGCTTCCCTGAAGGACGCAGCCGTCCGAGGAAGGCTTCTCCAGGGAGGGTGATGGCAGGGGTTGGAGAATTGTGCTGAGTCAGCAGCAGTCTCAGGAAAGGAAAGGAAGAACACAGGCTTTGGTTCTTGGAAAAAGGCAGATGACAAGCCTCAGAAAGCACCCCACCCTTGAGCTAGAGCCTTTGGAGGGCCTGTCGGGGTGCTAGAGAGGGAGGGTGGTAGGCAGCCTGTTTCCCCCTTCCTTCTTACTTCCTTCAGCAAAGACTTATTGAGTGTCTATTACGGGCAGGGCACTGTTCTGTTCACTGGGATATGATAATGAGCCTAAAGCGGTCAGAGTCCACGTTCTCATTGAGCTAATAATCTAGCCGTGTGTGTGCGCGTGTGTGTGGTAGGCAGTACATAAGAAAAAATAACTATATAATGAATGTCAGGCAGTGATAAGGACAATGAAGAAAAATAAAGCAGGGTGTGTAGAAAGAGGGTGTGTGCAGCTTGAGAGAGGGCAGTTAGTATGGCCTCACTGAAGAGGTGCCATTTTAACAGCCACCTCTGCTAAATGGGGTGTGAACCGTGTGACTCTGGATAAAGTGTCTTACTCTGTAAAATGAGTGTGTTGTGCTACAAGGAGGCATCTAGTCTAACAGGCAGAACATGGCTGAAACCATCTATTCTGAGTGACAGGGAAATCTAATATATAGTGGGGAAAGCTGATTGAGTACTTTTCTCCCTGTGCAATTCCTTGTTACCCTGGACTTGCCTTTGACTCATTCTATAACATGACTGTATTGACAGGAATTTCACAAAATACTGACAGCAAATAGTCAAATTCTTGGCTTTGTGTTCCAAAATAGGCTCTTTTCATTCTTACAGTGTCTTTGAAAGTCTCATTTTCAAGATGAAGTTCTAAGACCTAGGAACCCTTGGACCTCAAAGCAGAAAGGGTGGGATTAAAGCCAAGGTTTTGATTTGCAATCGTCTGATCCCTTTGTATAGTCTGAAGAGGTGAGTCAGCAGAGGTGCTGACCTCCAGAGACTAGTCAAGGGTGGCTGAGCTGGGAAAGGAGAGGAGTTAGATGGGAGGTAAGAACCGTCATAGGCAGGGTTCTTTCCACCATCTCTGGAAAAGGGCTCTGAGTCCTGCCTCACCTCTCTGGTCTGAGCTAGTTCCTCCGTTGGAGAGGAGTGAGGGCTAGGGTTTTGGGCATCACCTTTTGCTCTGGGACATGGCCAATATGCCCTTGGAGATGGAGTGGAGAGGCCTTCATGGGCCACAGTTGGATGCAGGGCCTCCTCCTGCCAGGATGGCTTATCAGGAGCAAGAGCCCAAACATCCTCCTGGGTGATTAAGGGTTGTACAGGACTAGCTGAGTGATGGCCTCTATTCCTTGAGGCCTAGTTGAAGAGGAAAGAGAGCACTAAGTGGACCAAGGACAGAAACCAAATGGGGTCTCAGATTTACCAGCAAGAGCCACGATCACCCCAGGCCATGTAAACCCCCAGAAAAGAGATGCCAACCTGGTGAGAGGAGGTTGGGTGAGGGAAATATGGACATTACCAAGGTTTAAATTTGAAGTGGCTACTGTTTTTTCCTCAAGGGCCTAGAATAAGTTTTCCACCACAGGGAAAAATTGGTACATAAAAGAAAACATGAGTAACAGAAGACTAAAGAAATTTGCAATTTTCTTGCACTTTTGAGTCAAAAGTATTTTGCAAACGATCCTACATCAGTGTTGGCTAGATAGGCTGTAGATATGCAAAGAGTTTTCGGGAGGATTTTCCAGCTAAAAATTCATTTTCAGTCTTTGTGTCTTCTAAAACCAGAAAATGTGGTGGATTCTCTTCTGAAGATAAAAGTGTGACATGCCTTAGACTTGAAAGCTTTGTGGTTCAAAGTGGAGGCTGGGAAGTGGGTCTCCTCATTGCTTTCAGACAAATATTGCAGTTATTACTTATGCCATATTGACTCAAATAGCCCTGATAAGTCCTGCAATGGGAATTCCCAGAGCAGGGTCCTGTGGAATGCCCCCCACTAATGTTTCCATCTTCAGAGGAATTCCTAAGCCTGGAATTTTCACAAAGGGCACAAAGGACATTTCAGGGTTATAACTGAGTGTGTCCTGAGAGGCCAAATGGGGGTGTTAGAAGAGAATTTAGAATCAGACATTTGGGCTCTGCCTCTTACTGCCTGTGTGACTCTTGCAGTTTCTTTACCTCTCTAAGCCTCTGATTTCTCTTATTTTTCTGATTTCTCACCTCAAAATTATCTACTTTTACAGGGAAATTATAAAAATAACATGAGGTAGTGTTAAAGGACCCAGCATATAATAGGTACTCAATCAATGCTAGTTCCCCTCACTCTTTCTTGAGGTTGCCATTAGAGATTCAAATTAATGATAGCATCTGCTCTCAGAAATGTTCCATTCTGAGATTGCCTCTGGGCAAATGGCTTGGAGGAACTGCAATGAACACAGGAGATTTAACGGAGCCAGAAAATTTTGTTCCACTTGTACTTCCTAGATGTTTGAACTTGGACCAAATTCGTAATTTCTCATTCAACTCCTGACAATAATAACTAGCTAACTGGGTGGATATCAAAATTATAACAAAGTAATAGATCAAAAATGCCTAGCTACTGCTTGACAGCTGTTAGGTGCTTCAAAAATATTTCTTTGATTGGGTATGGAGGCTTTTGATGAAATATGAAGTGTCTTTAAAAAGTGAGATATTTTCATGGTTTCTTCCTAGCCTGACCTCCAAGGCCCACTTAGAGTAGAAACACCCACATGAAATGGAAGAGCTAGATTAGCTTGTCTCTTACACGTAGTCTCTTAGGTGACGAGCTCCAGGGGAGTGCTCCACATCTGTGCCCACTGAAGAGGATCCAGGTAGCTGATGTTCTCCAAGGCCCTGATGGAGAAATTGGGGCAGTTTACCCTGGTGTTGTGCAAGGTCCTGGGTGCCTCCTCTCAGGCTTTCCTCTATCTTCTCCTAAAAGGCACACAGAATTCTCCATTTCCCTGACGAAAGCCTCTAGGAACTATGCCTGCTTTGCAAGCCCCTTATGTGACTGCGTTCTTGAAGGCAGAGCCAAGTGTTGTTTCCTCTTCATATCACAGCTGTTTATCACCACGTTGACAAACTGCTAGTGCTCAATCATTGTTAATTAAATAGAGTCTAGATTTCCCATCACCGGGCTGAACTGACTTCTAAAGTAGTAGGTGTCTGTCTCTCAGACAGAGTTCCTAAAACCTTCTCCATCTCCACAGAAATAATGTCTTGGCAAGGGCTTTCCTTACCTGCAGGACCACACAGGGCTGGGTAGGTTTCCACAGACAAAAAGAATTCAGTTTGTGTTCTAGGGTATGAAAGTGTGTGATGATCTTATTTCTTACAGAGTCAGTTTTCGATTTCTATTTTTGTTTTCTTTTTCCCTTGAGGCTTTACCCATCCAAATGCTCTTGCTTTTGAAGCCCAGAATGTACCCCAAATGCTTTGGGCCCACAGGGAATTGCCTGCACTCTGTTGATGAGATATTGGAGTGAGAAATGAGTCACCAATTCTCTTCTGCTTGGAAAGGCTGGCACAGAGATCCAGGGGACAAAGACATTTAAAGGATGTGATTGAAAAATCCCATTTGTGGAGGTTAGCCTCTTCAGTCAGGGGAGATGCTTTCCGGCTCCCAGAACTGCCTGGAATGTCCAGTGATGTCAAAAGGAGAATGATTTCATTGGTCTTCAATTCAAAGAAATATTTTTTTTCCTGTGTGGTATCCTGAAATAGCACTTGAATTTTATTTTTAGAAAACTCCATGTAGGTTGCAGTGATTCCCCTTTAGTGGTCAATATTGACTTTCCTGAGTAGAGGGGTGATTATTTTGATCATGGTGTTTGCTAGCAGAGGAAGCCATTTTTCTCCAGAAAGTTAATTTGGTTGAGGTAGATGTTTATATGCTGATATATTACTCCTGGAAAAAGAAATGGTGCCCAGTGTTGATTCCTGACCTATGTGGTATTTGCACTATTGCTATGGATGGGTGGTTCCACTTCTGCTCTTGCTTTTTCAGGTGTCATGGAAATAGGAGTTCTTACCCTGGAAAGGGAGGGGCCTTTATTCCAAGAGCGATGATAACCAGATAGTAAAGATAGCCAGACAGAAGGATGTATCATAACTCCTCACAGATAATGGAGGACAATATTATAATGTCAACTTTCCTTTTGGTGTATTTATTCCTCACGGTCCAGTCAATATTCTAATTATATAGATGAGGAAGCACACTTAGTGAGGGGTAGTAGCTTGCCTAAATTCTTCCAGCTAGTCTGTGACTGAATTGACTTTCAAATCCAGATCTAATCTTTCTCTAAAGCTTGTGCTCTACCCTCTCCTTCCTCTCAAGTCATAAGTTCTCTTGTCAGAACATCCCTACAGTGGTTTTCAAAGTATGGCCCTTGGGCTGGGGCCATTAGGCATTATCAGTATGACATGGAAACTTGTTTTGAAATGAAAATTCTCAGGCTACCCAAAACTATTGAACTGGAGAATCTGGGGGCTCAAGTTTGAGTATCGATGTCCTGAAGCATAGCAGGTCCTTACACAGCCGTCAGGGGACAGGGCTCTTACTATGCCATATGGCAGTCGTTCTCTCTGTTCTACCTGTTTAATTCCACTAAGTGTTAGAATGTTCTTTCTTATATTTGAGTACAGTTTGCTTCTCTGCATTGTTCACTACTTGGTTCTTTCTTTTATCGCATTAATATAATAGCTGACCTTAGTTGTTAAAACTTACAAACTCAAGAACAGGAAATTGCTAAGGTTTTAAAAAGAACTTCTCTGATGGAACCTGTGCAGTTTGAATACCAGTTGCCTTTTTTGTACATCTACCACAGATGTTTTATCCTTTGCCCCACAAGTAAGATAAGAAAGAAACCGTTTTGGAAAGGGGAACAAAGAAAGACTGAGTCAGAATTCAAGGGTCTTCTATTTCTTTAGGAAGCAGTTCTTCAAAAACCCTGGCCAGGAAGATAATTCCTTTTCCTCCAAAGTCACAGGTTAGATGTAAAATCTCTCCTGACGAACAAAGTGGGTCATTGAAACATGACCAAGTTTTAATGGCACAGCAAGACTGGAGTGGTTAGAGTTGTCATAGGTCAAAGTAGCCAGAGAGTTTCTTAGACCAGGCATAAGGCGGTGATAAGGGTGTTATTGAATTTCTGTCATTAGGACCAAAGGGAAGTTCATATACTTCTCTCTTTACCTGAGTACCCCAGAAAGCAGAGCCTGAGGCAAAGGGTTTCATGCTGCTACTGTATTAAGAGCCATCTTAGAGAAAGAGCAGTAAAGGAGGGAAGGAAAGCCCACACAACAATGCCTTTTTGAATTGTCTTCTGCTAAATATGACTGTTTATTTGCCTGATTCTGCTGGATGTCTCTGTGAAGTCAGATAACTGCATCTTAGGACATATCTTCTGGGGACAGAAAGAGGGAAGAATTTATCCACTTGCTTCCATCTCCCAGTGTTCAAAGTTTCATCCCAGAGAGTATTAACTTCACCAAACTCCTGGATCACTCACACGTGGGCTTCAAGTTTGGTCCCACAACATCCCAAGCCTTGTTGTTAACAGGACAGGCGATAAGAGTCACTTGGTACAAGCACGAGGTGAGGCACTGTCAGGTTTGACCTACATGAAATTGGTCAGAATCAGGCAGAGTTGGTAGCCATTGTGGTGGCTGGAGCAAGAATTTAGTGAGGCTGAGTGGATCTGAAATGACACATATGGGGTGTCTGATATACCCTTAAACTAATTTTGAAAAAAAAATCCTCCTTGCATATCTTAAAGTTGATGTTTCAAACTTTTTATCATTAGTTTAAATAATGGAAAAGCCTATCATAAATGTTGACATTTTAAAATGAAATTGGGTTCTACATCCAGGTATGATGACCTAAGACCTACTGGAAGACCACTTTGCCTCACTTCCTACCCTTCCTTCCCAGTAGAAAACAGCTGCAATGTCTGGACATAATACAAAATGCAGCTACCTGGACATGCTAGAAA
The DNA here is from genome assembly GCF_030445035.2 of Dasypus novemcinctus. Lineage (NCBI taxonomy): Eukaryota > Metazoa > Chordata > Mammalia > Cingulata > Dasypodidae > Dasypus > Dasypus novemcinctus. The sequence goes on along the minus strand of NC_080685.1, from coordinate 47,099,117 downwards.
GTAAACAGAAGCAAGAGACTCTGGCGGGGAAGTTCATATTTGTTTGGAGAAAGTAGATTGGGATCTATACAAATAGGCTCCTGTTTCCAGAGCTTTTAGCCTGGGCCTAAGTGCAGTATGCATGGGGGCATACAGTGGTGGCGGCAGTACTTGTATGACAAAATCCATAATCTTTTAGGCAAGGGGAACAAGAAAAGAATACTGCAAATACTGAAGAAGGTGGAGAAGTATCAGAAGAAAAAGAGCCAGAAAAGGGACCCCCAAATCCTCTCTACCCACATCTCTGGTTATGCATGCATAGAACAGACTCAAAGCAGGCAGCTAAAGACCAAAGATCTGAACAGGGACTGGAGATGTCACATAGGAAGCAGACTTTACAATTCAAGCCCAGCAAAGAAAAGTAGCCGCTAAAATAAAGGAAATGATACTCTTCAGAGAAGAATAACAGAACCCAGAATTTCCATACTGTAACATTTATAATACCCAGTATAGAATAAAATTATCTGACACATGAAGGAACAAGAAAATGAAGCACATTCTCAAGAGAAAAGAGCATTCATCAGGCCAGACTTTAGATTAACCAGATGTTGGAACAAACAATTATTTTAAACAGGCTATTGTAACTATTGTCCATGAAGTAAAACAAAATATATATTTAATGCAGGAAAACCTCAGCAGAGAAACAGAAAGTCTCAGCAGAGAAATATAAACAAAAAAGAACCAAATGGAAAGTCCCGACCTAAAATAATACAACATCTGAAATAAAAAAAGTCACTGTATGGCCTTAACAGCTAAATGAATATAACAGAGAAAAAAGAAAGTAAATTCAAAGATAGGTCAATAGAAATTACCCAAGGTAAAGAACTGAAAGAAAAAGATAAAAAATTTATAAAAGAACAGACCCTTAGGGACCCATTAATAATATCAAACAGTCCACTATATGTGTAATTAAAATACCAGAAGAAGAGGAGAGAGGAAATGGGGCAAAAAAATTGAAGAAATATTGACCCAACATTTCCTAAATTTGATGAAAGACAGACATTTGCAGATACAAGATGCTGAATGAATACTAAGCACATTGGACATAAATCCACTGCAAGGCGTATTATAATCTGTTAAAAGCTAAAAGAGCAAATCTTGAAAGCAGCAAGAGAAAAATGACGTATTACATATAAGGGGACAACAAACCAACTAATGGCTGAGTTTTTAGAAACCATGAAGAATGGAGAGAGTAAAACAATAATGTTAGAAGTGCAGGAGGAAAAAATCCTGTCTACTAAGGGTTCTTTAATCAGTAAAAATATAATTTAATAATGAAGACAAAAAAGACAATTTCAAATAAAACAAAACTAAGAGAATTCATTGTTGTACTATAAAAATGTTTAAATTTTTTTCAGGCTAAGGGAAAATGATATACAGATGAAAATGTGAACTGGGAAGAGAATGAAGAGCATTAGAAAGAGTGAACATCCAGGTAAAAGACACTATTATATTTCACCCTTTTTAATCTTTATTTTCTATAAATTGCATAACTGTTAAAATTATGAAGTTGTCTTGAGGGTTTATAAATTTTGTAAATATATTACATATAATATTACAAATAACATCAAGAGCAGAGCGATATAGGACAATAAGTTTGCAAGATTTCTGTACTTTACATAAAGTGGGCAATATTAACTATTAAGTGGACTGTGAAAATTTAAAAATGTACATTGTAATCCCTAAGACAACTACTATAATGTAAAAAAAAAAAAAATAGATAAAAAGCCCAAAGAAGGAAATTGAAATGGAATTCTAAAACTTTTTCAAATAGTTAAAAAAAAAAAGATCCAACCATACAGTTTTAGTTTCCTTGGTTGCTCAAGCAAATACCATGAAATCAGTCAGTTTAAACAATGGGAATTTATTAACTTGTGGTTTTGAGGCTAAAAGAAAGTCCAAACCAAGGCAGCATCATCAAGGTGATGCTTTCTTTCTAAAAACTGGGGCTTTCTAGGGCTGGCTGCTGCTGCTCCTTGTCCCTTAGCCCTTGGCCCTTAGCTTGTCACATGGCAAGGAACATGGCAGCATCTCCTGGATCTCCTGGTCTCTCCTTCTTTTCTGGGTTTCATTGATGTTCAGCTTCTGGCTACTCCCTCTGTGGCTTTTTTTCTCTGTGTCTGAATTTCATCCTGCTTTTAAAAGACCCCAGAAGTACTATTAAGATGCATCCTGATTGAGGTGGGCGATACCTTAATTGAAGTAACCTCATTAAAAAGTCCTACTTCTAATGGATTCATACCCACAGGAATGGATTAGGTTTTTCTGGGGTACACATAACTTCAAACCACCACACAGACCAATAACCAAATAAACAGGAAAGGAGGAATATAAGAATAAGAAAAAGATAAGACAAATAGAAAACAACAATTTGATAGATCCCAATACAAAATGACAAAACATTCCAATGAAAGGCAGAGAATGACAGGTGCACTTTAAATATAAAGACACAGATAGTTTGAATGTAAGTAGATTGAAAAAGATATACCCTGCAAACACTAAGCATATGGAAGGTAGAGCAGCTATATTAATATAGGATAAAATAGATTTAAAAACAAAATGTATTACCCCAATAAAGAAGGACACTTAATAATCATAAAAAGTCAATGCTACAGAAAGAAAAAATAATCAAAATATGTGAAGCAAAAATTTACCGACTAAAGGGAGAAATAGACAATTTTTCAGTCTTGGGTGGAGATTTTAACCTATTTCAGCAATTCATAGAATAACTAGAAAAAATTCAGTAAAAGCATAGAAGATCTAAAAACACTATCAGACTCCATGACTCAATTTATATTTCTAGATTATTGCACTGTCAGAAGATATATTCTTTTCAAGAACATGAGATATGTTTACTAAAATAGATTAACATCTGCATCATAAAAGAAGTCTCAATAAATTTAAAGGATTAAAATCATAAACAGGGGAAGCAGACTTGGCCCAATGGATAGGGCATCCGCCTACCACATGGGAGGTCAGCGGTTCAAACCCGGGGCCTCCTTGAACCGAGTGGAGCTGGCCCATGCACAGTGCTGATGTGCGCAAGGAGTGCCATGCCACACACAGGTGTCCCCTGCGTAGGGGAGTCCCATGTGCAGGGAGTGCGCCCTGTAAGGAGAGCCACCCAACGCGAAAAAGTGCAGCCTGTCCAAGAATGGCACCACACACACAGAGAGCTGACACAACAAGATGATGCAACAAAAAGAAACACAGATTCCCGGTGGCACTGATAAGGATAGAAGTGGTCACAGAAGAACTCACAGAGAGCAGACAAGTGCCGGGGAGGGGGGGCGGGGGGGGAAGGTAAGAGGGGAGAAATAAAAAATAAATCTTTAAAAAATAAATAAAAAAATCTTAAACAGTATGTTTTTTGAATATAATGAGATTACATTAAAATCAACAATAAGATAAGAGAACCAAAATATTTGGGAATTAATAACATACTTTTCAGTAATTATTGATTTCAGAATTACAAAACAAATCAGAAATTATTTTGAACTGACAGACATTGAAAATACAAGTACCAAAATCTCTAAGATACAGCTAAAGCAGTGCTTAGATGGAAATTTATAGCATTACATGCCTATATTAAAAAAGATGAAAGTTTCCAAAATAATGTTCTAAGCTTTCAGAAACTAAAAAAGGAAGAGCAAATTAAAACCAAAGCAAACAAAAAGGAAGGAAATAGTAAAGGGCAGAAATCAAAGGAATAGAAAACAGAAACAAAAAGAATGTCAATGAAACAAATCCTGGTTCTTTGAAAAGTTTTTAAAATTAATAAACCTCTAGCTAGAGTGACCAAGAAAAGAAGAAAAGTACAAAAATTATTAACATCTGGAATTAAAGAGGGGACATCACTATGGACTTTTTAGACAGTAAAAGGAGAAAGAGAGCAGATGTGGCTCAAGCCATTGAGCTCCTTCCTCCCACATGGGAGGTCCATGCCTCCTGAAAAAACAAAAATAAACAACAAACTACAAGCAAAACAAAAAAACCAACTTAGGGAAGCTGATGTGACTCAGCGGTTGAGCTTCAGCTTCCCACATGTGAAGTCCCAGCTTCAATCCTTGACCCCCAGTACCTAAAAAAAAAAAAAGAGAGACTACTGGAACAATTTTATGTTAACATATTTGATAACATATGTGACATGGACAAATTCCTTGAAAAACACAAATGATCAAAACTGAGCCAAAAAGAAATAGACAACTATAATAACCCTATATCGATTGAAAATCGAATTTAAAAAAAAGATTTACTTATTTTACTTTATTTTTCTTTATTTATACCCCCCGCCCCCGCCAGATGGTTCTCTTATCTGTCTGTTCATTGTTTGTTCACCTTCTCCAGGAGGCACTGGGAACTGAACCCAGAGCCTCTCTCATGGGAGGTGAGTGCCAAATGGCCTGAGCCACATTGCTCCCTGCAGGCTGCAGCATCTGCTGGCTTGCGATGATTAGCTCATTGCAGTGGGAGGCAACGTCTGCTCATCTTCTTTTAGGAGGCACCAGAGCCTGAACCCAGCACCTCCCGTGTGGTAGGCAGGCGCCCAACTGGTTGAGCCACATCTGCTTCCTGAAAATTAAAATTTTAATTAAAAACCTTGACTCTGAAGACAATGCCAGTCCCACGTAGATTCATAAATGAATTCTATCAACATTTAAGGAAAAAATAATACTGGTCTTGTTATGAAAAATCTCTTTCAGAAAAACAGAGGAGAGAATACTTGCTAATTCATTTTACAAGGCCAATATTATCCTGATATAAAAATCAAAGACATGAGAAAAGAAAGAAGACTCCTAATTAATACTTCACAAGATATTGACAAAAAAATGTTAGCAAAATTTTACCACATCAAATACATCAATTTATAAAAAAAGATAATACAAAATGATTGAAGTTAATTTAACATCCTTAAGTCAATCAATATAATTTATATATTATTGAAATAAAGGAGAAAAACCATATAATAATTTCAATAGTTTCAAAATTCCACACCCTTTCAAAATAAAAACTCTCTGTAATCTAAAAAGTAAATGGGACTTTTTCATTTTTATTAAGAACATCTATAAAAAACTTACAGCTAACATCATACTCAATGGTTTCTATGTAATATCAGGAAGAAAGAAAGAATGTCTGTTCCCACTACTTTTATTTAACATTGTACTGGGGTGTAATGAATCAAGAAAAAAAGGCATACAGATTAGGAAGAAAGAAGTAAAATATCCTTATTTGCAGATAATACAATAATGTACATAGAAAAACTTAACCCATAAGAAGGTTCTAGAACAAACTATCAAGTTAGCAAGTTGCAGGATATAAGGATAAAATGCAAAAATCAATTATATATCTTTATAGTAGTAATGAGCAATTTGAAAATAAAATATAAGAAAATAACCCTTTCACAATAGAATAAAACTAAAAGAGGAAAAAATATATCAAGAAAAGAACACTATCTATAAACTGAAAACTGTAAACTACAAACATTGGAAAGGGAAATAAACACTTGAATAAACAGAGAAATATGCCACATTCATGATTTGGAAGACTCATTATTGTTAAGATGGTGCTCCTCCCAAATTCATCTGTAGATTCATTGCAATCACAATTAAAATTCTGACAGGTTCTTTTGAAGAAATTGACTAGCTGATTAAAAAATGTATATGGAAATGCAAAGGACCTAAGACAGTTAAAGCAATTTTAAAAGAGTACTGAATTATATATTTGGATCAAGTTAAAAGAGGGAAATTTTAGGTTGTATGTCTCTTTCTAAAATAAAAATGACAAAAGTAGACACCTAGGACTCTACAACACAGTGAGCCCTGATGTAAACCATGGATTAGATAATACTGCAATTATAAAAATGTTCTTTCAACAGTTGTAACAAATGCATCACATTAATATAATATGTTAACAATAGGGTGGTATATGAGAACTCTATTTTATGCATGAGTTTTCTGTGAATCTACAACTTCTCTAATAAAAAAAAATTTCTAAGAACAAAGTTGGAGCACTTACATTACCTGATTTTAACACTTACTATAAAGCTACAGTAATCAAGATTGATAGAAGGGGGAGGAGAAATAGCTCAGTGGTTTAGTATCTGCTTCCCATGTACAAGGTCCTGGGCTCACTCCCCGGTACCTCCAAAAATAAATAAATGAAAGGAGGAAGGTTGATAGAAGGATAGACATTTTAGAACAATGGACTAGACTAGAGAATCCAGAAATCGACAAACACTTATAAAGCCAAATGATTTTCAACAAAGTGGCCTAAGTGACTCAATGGAGAAAAGACAGTCATTTCAAGAAACCATGACTGGAAAAACTACGCTTTTTTAATTAAAGAAAAAATGAATCTAAACTCTTATCTCACACCATAAATGAAAATTAACTGAAAATGTGTCTTAGAGCTGAATGAAGGAGCTAAAACTATTGTACTTCTGAAAGAAAACACAACAGGAAATAATCTTTTTAATATTGGGTTAGGTAAAGTTTTCTTGAATTAGACATGAAAAGCACAAAATATAAAAGAAAAATTTGATAAAATGAAATTCATCAAGTTTAAAACATTTGCTCTTCAAAAGGCATAGGTACCAAACAATGAATGGGAAGATGTTGGACTCCCATCCTAGGGAACCTGCTATGTTTTTCAATAGAGGGGCAGGAGTCTCTCAAGAGCATAGGCAGTGCCTAATAGGGGAGGACAGGCCAGAATGTCAAGCCCCCAATGTTGTTGTAAGTAACTATGAATCTTCTTTATGGAGTGAAGCTTAGTGGTTGCAGTGGATCCTGAGGAGAGGGGGAGGGAGGAATAGAATAGATGGGACATGGGGCATCTATGATAGATACAGACCATAAAAAATTTCATCAAAATTTATAAAAATGTATGATCCAAAATGTAAACCGTAATGTAAATCATTGATCATGTTTAATAGCAATGCTTCAATATTTGTACATCGATTATAACAAATATACCATGCATATGTAAAATGTTATTAATAGGGGAAAGGGAGAAAGGAGGAAGATGTTGGTATATAGGAATCCTCTATAATGTGTACATGACTTTTCTGTAACCTATAACTTCTTTGAAGATAAAATGAAAAAAGACACTGGGGAATAAATGGAAGAAAATGTTACTGCACATAAAGGACAATATATCTTACATTGATGAAAGACATAATGCCAAAATTTATTTTTAATTATTTTTTATTATTTCAAATTCTTTCTAATATTTGTATTTTATTTTTCATTTTTAAAATTATAATTATTATTTTATTTTCTTACTCTTATTTGGTTAATTTGTTGACTTCATTTGTAAAGAAGTTTTGGATCACAGAAGGGTTAAAACTGTGGCAGGGGAGGATCATTGGTGCAGGTGTCAGTGATGGGGGATTCATGGGAGTAGGTTCAACTGGGGTATATCTATAAGGCATATGAAAGAGTTCAAGTGTTCACGGGGCATTGTCATGGTGGGTGGAGATCCACACAATAACCAAAAGAATATCCAATTCCCATCCTGGAGTTCTGCCACATTGTCTAATGGGACAGCAAGAACCCCCCAAGTACAGGGGCAGTGACTAGTGAAGAAGGATGGACCATTGACAGGCCCTTGATATTGATGACTGTTGTTTATGACCCTTTTCTTTTGAAATTGAAACTTAGCCTAGTATTATAGGTTGCCTAAGAGTTACCTCCTGAGAGCCTCCTTGTTGCTCAACTATGGACTCTCTCTAAGCCAAATTCAGCATATTAATGCACTACCTTCTCTCCACCTCCCCGACCCAGCATTGGACATGAATCCTGGGGATGATCCTCCCTGGCACCAAGGGATACTACCAAGCACCAACTAGCAGTGCAACCAGAAAAAGACTTTGACTGAAAGGGGGAATGGGTAAAGACTAATTAGTTTATTGGCTAAAAGACTTCAAAGTGAGTCGGAAAGACATTCCAGAGGTTGCTCTTATGCACATTTCATCAGGATTTCATTGACTGTCACAGTAAAGCACAGTAAAGCACAGGGCTCCTGAGTGGTCCTGAGACATTCAGACACTACAGGCAGGGCTGGCAGCTCAGGAGTTTGGTGCCGTGTCAGTGGGCCTTATTTTGTAATTTATGCTCCCCAGAGTGACAGATTTGAACTCAGTTTTGGTTTCCCTACCCATGACTCTTCTTCCCCTTCCATTTGAACCTATAGTTAGTGCTGGAGTTGATAGGCTTATGTCCAAGAGACTTTTTTGGGCTTTTGGAAATCTTTGGGCTTTCCATATGCCAGTCAGGCCCTGAATCTCGACAGAGTTGCAACACCTACTCTCCAGTTCACTGGACTCACCCAGGATAGCTAACAAGGAAATGATGGTGGATAATGACCAACCTAAGAAACAGAGAGAGTCTACAATTTGCAAGCAAGATAGTCCCATCCATCTGCCCCATTGGATCTAAGCCCCCTCTCAGTTAGCAGCAGAGAGGGCATCACCATCCCAGAATCCTCAGGATTGGGGAATGAACAATGGACTAGAGTAGACTTACTGTTATTCTTCTATAGATTTCTGGTTATTCTAGCAATGGTAGAACTTTTATCATTGATGTGGAGGCCATGGCCACAGAGATTCTGAGGGGAGGGAGAGGGGAAAAAATAGGTGTAATATGGGGGCAATTTTTGGGACATTGGAATTGTCCTGAGTGACATTGTAATGACAGATACAGGCCATTATATATCTTGTCATAAATTACAAATTTGTGCAGGAGAGAGTTTAAACTATAATATAAACTATAATCCACACTTAGCAGCAATGCTCTGATACATTTTATCAGTCATAAGAAATGGACCACACTACTGAAGAACATTGTTAATGTGAGAAAGTGTGGTAGGGGTAGGGAGTGGGGCATATGGGAGTACCCTGCATTTTTTATGTATCATTTATGTAATCTAAGTATCTTTAAAAAATAAAATAAAAAAATACTACAAGAAAAAAAAAGGCAGAGGTAAGAAAAAAGGCAAAGAATATATTTGATAAAAGTGATTGTATACAGAATATATGAAGAACTCTGTTCAATAATAATAAGCCAAACAATCCTATTTTAAAATGAACAAAAATTAGAACAGATATTTCATAAAATGGTTAATCAGCATATGAAAAAAATATTTAGTATAACTAGTATTAGAAATATGCAAATTAAACCATGAGATACCACTACAAACTTACTAAAATTGGTAAAGTTAAAAATTGAGGACATAGAGAAACTGGAGCTCTCATACACTGTTGACAGAATATATATGGTGCAATCACCTTTGAAAATGGTATGGCAGTACTTTATGAAATTAAGCACAAATTTACGTTATGCATGTATGCAAAGGAAATGAAAACATAAGTCCTCAACAAAGTGTGCATGCAAATGTTCATAGCAACTTTATTCATAAGAGCCCCCAAATGGAAACAACCTATATCTCCATCATCTGGTGAATGAATAAACAAATTGTGGTATATCCATACCTAACAACTTGGATGACTCTCAGAAACAATTTGCCAAGTGAAAGAAGTCAAACACAAAGACAATGTACTGTGTGATTCAATTTATATGATACTCTAGAAAAGGTAAAACCATAGCGACCGAAAGTAAACTAGTGATTTCCTGAGTTGAGGGACAGGGGCACCAGGAAAGATTTTAGGATTAGGGAACTGTTCTTTATCTTGATTGTGATGGTGATTACTCAATTTTGTACAATTATTAAAATTCTTCAAGCTGTATACTTGACATTGGTAAGTTTTATTGCATATAAATACCTTAATAAAATATAGAAAACAAATTGTTATAGTCTTCGTTTCAATATATAAATTTGAATCTAAATATCATAATGATTTAGTATTTTAAAAATACATTATTTACCTCTTCTTTATAAGCCAGAAAGTTTACATTGTTCTCTTCTATCCTGGAAATTTGCGTTTTACAACTCCTACAGAATTTTGTCCAAATGTAAAATAATTTTATGCTTCAAAATATATAATCGATCTGCCATAATTTTCACTTTCTTTATTGATATTTAACATTTTTGCTTTATGTACTGGCAAAAGATTCTAGCTGGTAAAAAATCTATTTTAAATTGAATTATAATTCTCTATATTGGTACTGTACAATTGATCAAAACAATATAAATATGTTAAAAATTTTGATAAATATTTAACAAAGAATAAAATTTTGTTGTAAATGTGTATCTTGAGTCAGATAAGGTTATTCTATTTTTTCAATTTGCTCATGCATTCTTGGATGAATATTACTTATTGCTATTATGAGATAATGTTTCTGTTTTTTGTTTTTGTATATGTAAATACTGAGACACTATTCATATAAATAAGTAGATGGAACTAAAAAGGAGTTAGCAATAGTTATTATTCACCAAAAATAAATTGTAATGATCCATCAGCTAACATCTTTTTCAATTTTACAGAAAGCAAAAACTTAGAAACCATCTGATTTGTGAAGATTCTTTTCCATAGGTTGTTACAAACATTCCTTTGCTTATCACAGAAACAATCTTTAAAATGGCCACTTAGTTTGATTCCACAGAGGTTCATTTATACCTCAGGTCAGTGCAAGTTTCGTTGAAGCACGTTTCAGAATGGATAAGAAATGAATCTTAAATTTGTTAAGTTGAACAAAGAAGATTACTAAAAAATAGGTAGTAAAGAAAACACCAGCAGTAGGCAGCCATGTTCTCAGGCATATAAATTCAGGAAACAGATAAACTTGGAGGATCTAAAAATTGATTCCTTTGAATCAGTACACTAATGTGTACCTCGGAAAGTCTTTATTTATTTATTTAAGGTTGCCATATATATGTATTTTTTTTAATTGCCTTTGTTTCCTTAAAATAAGTAGATCACAAAAAAGGTTACATTAGAAAATATTAGAGGTTCCCACATATTCCACCCCCCCTCCCCACATCAACAAACTCTTTCATCATTGCGACACATTCATTGCATTTGGTAAATACGTTATGGAACACTGCTGCACTGCATGGATTATAGTTTACATTATAGTTTACACTCTTCCCCAGTACATTCAGTGGGTTAGGGTAGGATATATAATGTCCAGCATCTGTCCCTGCAATATCATTTAGGGCAACTCCAAGTCCCAAAAATGCCCCCACATCACATCTCTTCTTCCCTCTCCCTGCCCTCAGCAACTACCACGGCCACTATCTCCAGATCAATGCTACAGTTGGAAAGTCTTTATATATGTGAATGTATACTCCAAAGCAAAGCAAAGACATTTAGAATTGAAATAATGATGGCATATGATTGAGATCACTAAATAATCAATTGCATAGTCACTGGTTACAATTCTGGTACAAAAACAGGATCTAGTCTTATACTATTATCACCTTTCTAATGCTTCCTCCTGCTGTGGCATGTGATCCCTTCATTTCCTTGGACTATCTCTTTTGGTTGTATGCCTGATTGCCAGTGCAGTGCCTCAGAGAGAGCCAAATATCTCAGTTACTGTCTCTGAACAGGCAAACAAACTATCAGATTTTTTGGGGGTGGTGGTAGTGATACAGAGAATAATAACATCTACCATTTATTTAGCATCTACTGTGTGTGGGGAACTAAGCAAAGTAACATTTGCAGTGTCAGAAGACATAGTGTTATTTCAACAGTATGATCTAGGTTATTAGAGAAAATAGACTTACACAAGCAGCCCCTGCAGTATTCTAGTCAATTTTGATCCTGTACTGAACATATAGTAGAATGAGTAGAATAAGTCATTAACTAAGTCAATATCATACACACACACACACACACACACACACGCACACACATCTTGATTCTTTGAGGGGCATGTGGCGAAACCTGCCCAAACTGGCTGAAGGAAAAAAAAAAAAACTAAATGGAGTTATTGACTCATGAAACTGAAGAATTCACAGGGGTAATTTTGGCTGCAGGTGTGTCTTGATCCAGCGGTGAAATATTATCAGAAGGCTATATTTCTCAACTCTGTCCCCTCAGGTTCAGGTTTCATGTTGTGTTTCCCTAGTAGCTGTTCCAAGTTTCATATCTTTATACCATCAAGCAAAGTAAAGAAGATAAGTATCTATGTCCTGACATGTACAGCAAAAGTGCTGAAGTTCACTCTGATTGGATTGGCTTAGGTCATATCCCCTTTTCCCGCAAAACCATCACTGGAGCAAGAGGGAATAAGAGGAACCAATTTGGGAAGTAGATATGGCTCAAGTGATTGGAATTCTGTCTACTACATGGGAGGTCCTGGGTGCAGTTCCCAGTGCCTCCTGGAGAAGGAGAGCTGGCGTGATGGGCAGGTGCAGCAAACGGAAGCAACAAGATGACACAACAAAAAGACACAAAAAGGAAAGACAATGAAATACACAAAAAAATCAAGGAGCTGAGATTGAGTGCCTCTCTCCCGCATGGGAGGTCCCAGATTCGGTTCCCAGTGCCTTCTAAAGAGAAGATGAGAAACTGCCAAACTGTCCTCCAGAATGGCTGGATCCTTCTGCATTCCCACCAGCAGTGGATGAGTGTTCCCTTTCCTCCACATCCTCTCCAGCATTTGGAGAACTGCATCCAGCATCCATGTGGAATCTAAGCCCCCTCTTGATATAGATGTGGAGTGGACACAGCCATTCTAGGGTCTACAGGATGGAGGAATAGAGTATGGATTAGAGTGGACTTACTGATATTCTATTCACGAACTGTTGTGATTAGTAATCGAAGAAAATGTGGCATTGGTGTGACGAAAGTGGCCGTGGTGGCTGCAGGGGGTAGGGAGTAGGAGGAAGAGATGTGATGTGGGGGCATTTTTGGGGGTTGGAGTTGTCCTGGGTGGTGCTGCAGGGACAGTTACCAGACATTGTATGTCCTCCCATGGCCCACTGGGCGGACTGTGGGAGAGTGTGGGCTATGGTGTGGACCATTGACCATAAGGTGCAGCGGTGCTCAGAGATGTATTCACCAAATGCATTGAATGTCTCATGATGATGGAGGAGGTTGTTGTTATGGGGGGAGGAGTGGGGTGAGAGGAGTGGGGGGTATATGGGGACCTCATTTTTTTTAATGTAACATTAAAAAAATAAAAAAAATAAAGAGAAGATGAGCAGACAGAGAGCACACAGCAAATGAACACAGAGAACACACAGTGACTGCAAACAACAAGGGGGAGGGTGTAAATAAATAAAATAAATCTTTAAGAATCAGAAGAGGTACCAATTCACTTAAGCCTGTTGGAAGAAATCAAGACATATTGGGATGTTTACCTGCACAGAATTTTGAAGTTGAAGCAGACCTCAAATCATCTAGACTTTTACTGTTGAGCCTGATAAAAACTCAGGAGGAATATAATAATTAGATTAAGATATTAAGGGCAATTGTGTCTGAGAGGAATTAAATGGTACCCTGACCTCAGAAGGCAGAGCTAGAACCAAAGCTAGGAAGTTGGAGGCAGACAGAACCTAAGGAAAAACGTTTAGCTTATTATAGCTGTCCAATACTGGAATAGAATTCTTTGGGAAATAATGAGTTGCTTGTTTGGGCACTTATTCAAATGAGACCAAACATTGTTTTATGGATTTCGTAGATGATATTCCTGAGTTGAAAGGAAAATGGATCAGATGACTGCTAAGCTTCCTTCCAGTTCTAAAATCCTCTGAAAGAATACTATGTACAAGTTCAAATTAGCATTAACTGTAATAGCCAAAAGTGCAGTGCAGTCAATCTAAATGCACAATAGCTGATGAATGGATAAATGCAATGTGGTCTATCCATACAATGGAGTATTATTCAGCAGTAAAAAGAAATGAAGTAATTATACAAGCTACAACATGGACGAACCTTGAAAACTTATGTTAAGTGAAAGAAACCTGACATGAAAGACCACCTATTTCACGATTCCATTCATATGAAATGTTCAGAATAGGCAAATCCAAAGGACACAGAAAGTAGATTAGTGGTTGTTTAGGATTAGGGGGAAATGTGGGAGTGACTACTAGTAGAAATGGGGTTTCTATTTGGTTTAATGACTGTTCTAAAATTGGTCATGGCAATGGTTGCACAACTCTGAATACACTAAAAACCATCTTGAATTGTACACTTAAAATGGCTGAATTGTATGCTGTATGAATTATATCTCAAAGCTGTTACCAAAAAAAAAGAACCCTGGACCCTGGCAAATGAGGCATAGTATTCTTCAGTTTTGCCAGAGGGCTGAAAGGAGAAAATGACCAGGAGTAAGAGATATTGCCCAGTGAGGAGGGGTTTGCTGGAATACCACTCTCTGGTGAGGTCAGAGTAAAGAGCCGGCAGCATGAGGACAGTGGGCATTTGATGGTGGGTGAGGAAGGGGTGAGGATGTCCTGAAATGGATAAAGAAACACTGGTTGAGAGCATTGGGGAGGTCCTAAGGTAGACTCCCTCTGCTTCTTGCTTTTGGCCAGGTCTCCACATGGATATGTCTCTCTAAATGGACTCCTCTTCCTTCCACCCCTCCACCAATATCCAGTCAGGTAAAGGCCTACTTTTTCTTATAGCTCTTCCAACTCTTGTTAGTTTTCTCCTATCCTTGCTTCTGTGTCCTTTGACATGTCTTTCTCCTTTTTTTCTTTTGTGCTTATCAGTGTATTTTCTGTCTCCCAGGCATAAGGCTATTTCTTTTCCTTTTATTATTATGAAAGAGTCGATTTTGGATTTTGAGATTTTATTTATTCTTCTCTTGGGTCCTTTGTGACTTCATTATAAATGTTTATTATATTTACATTTAAAATGAGGGAAACTAGATAGTGGATGCTTCTGAGATGAAAATTTCTGTACAATAAAAATATGGACAAAGGAACCTGATATCTATTTTGAGCAATTTACACAATAAATAACATGACACCTTCCTTGAAATATTTTTATTGTCTATATGCATTTATTCTTTAAGGAAGCAGTGACATAGGCTCATGTCTTATCTAGACTTTGTCCAGAGTATCCTCTAACTTTTTTACCCAACTAAAAATAATGCTCAGTTTAAAATGCGCTTATCCACTTGATTATTCATTCACTCGTCCACTCATTCAACAAATATTTATTGAGCTTCTACTATAACCAGGCACCTTGCTAAGGGCTATAAATGTAGTGAGAGTGTGTACTCTTGGCTCCTATGAAACTTACACTCTAGTTTTGCTTGACAAATTACAGATGTCAAGCAAATAATACCCAAATTTCATAAATAATTATTTTATTACTACTATGATAAGTATTATAAAGGATAAATATAGGGGATTCTTATATAATAGGGCCTCTTCTTTCTTGCCTCCTTTACTACATTTACTTGCTAAGTAACCCCCTAAATGTATTGGCAAGGCTTTCAGAATTCTATATATATATATATTTTTTTAAGATTTATTTTTTTTAAAATTTATTTAATTCCCCTCCCCTCCCCCGGTTGTCTGTTTTTTTCTGTGTGTTTTTGCTGCGTCTTGTTTCTTTGTCTGCTTCTGTTGTCGTCAGCGGCACGGGAAGTGTGGGCAGCGCCATTCCTCGGCAGGCTGCTCCCTCCTTCGCGCTGGGCGGCTCTCCTTACGGGAGCACTCCTTGCGCGGTGGGGCTCCCCTACGCGGGGGACACCCCTGTGTGGCAGGGCACTCCTTGCGCGCATCAGCACTGCGCATGGCCAGCTCCACACGGGGCAAGGAGGCCCGGGGTTTGAACCTCGGACCTCCCATGTGGTAGACGGACGCCCTAACCACGGGGCTAAAGTCTGTTTCCCAGAATTCTATATTTTTTAATCATAGTAACTTTTAATTCAAATATAACTTATACAGGGAAAAGTGCAGAGATCCTAAGTCTCTAGCATCATAAATGTCAGGAAATCACAAAATGAATACATCTGTATAACTAGCACCTAAATCAAGAAATGGGACATTACCAGAACCCCAGAAGCTCCTCCTCATGCCCTCTTCCATTCACTAAATTCAGATTAAAAGAGGACTAATATTTTTGAGGACTTACTGTGTGTTTGACTCAATGCAAAGTCTTGTACACATATTATGTGAAAAGCAGGTTTTTCCCCCTTTTACGGGTTAAAGTATTCTTTGAGAATCTGGTTAACACTAGTCACTTAATTAACAATCCCTTTCTTTGAACAACCAGAAAAGTATCCTTCAGCCCAGCGTAGATACAATTCTCACAAATCTGCATTCCTGGAGGTTTTCCACAAGTGCAGGAAATTTCCATGATGCCAGAGGCCTTGGAGCCCATGAGCAAAAGCAGGGAAATGGCAGTTTCTCTGGATGGCTGCCTGCCAGACCCTTGAGCAAACCGGTACCAGGATTACTTTCCTTGTTGTTCTCCATCTCCTCCTCCTCTGGTCAGCCTATGTGCCTGCCTCCCACTCCCTCACCACAAAGTCCTCCTTAAGGACAACCAAATTCTAAACTTGCTAATTTCTACAAGTAGTGATGGCCACTACAGGTTGAAAATTTCTTCGAGGACTGTACTCACTCAAGGTTCTTTTGATATGTACATCTAGTGTTTGGGGCATCACCCTCTGAATCCTGGGGGCTTGAGGCAGAGGACTGCAGTGGGGCTGTAGGTAGGGTCTGGCTGGGTAGAAAGGAACCCAAAGGGCCCTGGTAGACACGGAGCCAGAAAAAGTCACCTCCTGCCCAGAGGAAGTCAAGCCTTCATGAACCAGTTTAAAGAAAGTTCACTGGCAGCCATTTCTTTGCTTTAGAGACCAATCCAGACCAGAAGGCAGGGCCAGGGAGCCAAGAGGTTAATGTTGTTATCAATTACACTCAGAATTATGGAGCACAGAATGTGTACGGCAACTTTACATGAAGCAGGAACTGTCCTGGGGCGACTCTGGCCTGTTTAGAAGATAAGGCGACTGGGTACTTATTATGATAGTACACGCTTGGTTGGGAGGGGTGGTGCCATCTTTGGAGATTAAACAAGTCCAATGGACTGGATGGTAAAAGGGAGAGTCTCCTCTGTGGTTTGGTCCAAGGGAAAATAAAAATCTCCTTACTGTGAAAGCAATTATTTTAACAAACAAAAAGCAAACTCCTTTTAACTGGTCCTGAAAAACTCCCAGAGTCCTCATATAATTTACCCTTTTGAGTGGAGGCATTGAAATCTGCACTAACAATATAGGTTTCTGAGATTTGGAGAGCTCAGAAATTTCTGACCAGACTTTCTATAAAACCATGTAGCCCAGCTTCAGCCAGGCCCTTGGTGTTTTGAGAGCGCTGATTTTCTGCCATTACTTATTCTCTCTGGCATCGCCTACAATGGTGATGCCAAATCTTCTCTCCCTCCTCAACACCCAACCAACCACGACTACCTGTTTCTTCCATTGTGGGGAGGCAATGTTGCCCCTTCCTTGCTGGGAATTTTGAGGTCACCAAACGAGGCCTTCCTTATTTTCTCTCCCTTCCCTCCCCTGCTCCTCAACACAAGGTATTTTCAGAAATCCTTTATTGATTGATTTTCTTCTGTTTCTAAAAGACAAACCCTTGCCTGTATCTGAAAGCCATTCATTCTTTTTGCTTCTTCTCTAGGACTGTGCTTCCTCAGGAATTTAACCTTCCCCCATACTTTCGTTTTAATTTTTTTCATGGCAGTTTTTTTTTTTTTTTTTTTTAGGGGATGCCAGGGATTGAACCTGGGACCTTGTATATGCAAAGCAGGCACTCACCACTGAGCTACACCCACTCCACCATGGCAGTTTTTAAACATATACAAAAATAGAGAAAATAGAATATTAATCCCCTATATACTCTTCACCTAGATTCAAAAGTTATAATTATTTTGCCACATTACTTTATCACTTTTCCCCCTTCCTCTTTTTTTTTTTTTCCAGAAACAGTTTAAAGAAAGTTCCATTATTATCTCAACAAATGTCTTTGAATAATTGGTTTGTTTAAGTTAGGATACAAAGTTTACATATTACATTTGGATGTTCTGCTTCTTAATTTTCATCTAATAGGGAACAGTTCTCAACTTTTTTTTCTCCTGTCATGCTATTAACTTGCTAAAGGAAGCACATCAGTTTTTCTGTAAAATGTCCTATTATCTGGACTTCGCTGATTGTTTCCTCTTGATGTCATTTAACTAGGTGGTTGATCTCCTGTATTTTCTGTAAAGTGGAAATTAGATCTGAAGGGATTAATTAGCTTCAAGTCTCCTCTTGTCCTTTGTCAAGCACAAATGGGTCATGGTTAATCATTATAAAGTGTTTATTTGTTTTTTCCATGCTCTATTGTTCCCTGTCCCATCACCACCACACATTTAAAGCTTGAGATTATTAAGTTAAATAAACTTAAAGGGATTCCTTGCCCTATAGAACTTCTTAAGTATTTAAAAATATTTAAAATGTCAATGTGCATTTAGAATTCCTAAAAGGAGGGATATAGTATGCATCATCTCCCAAAGTTATTTGCTACACCCAATGATGTGATATGATCTTTCGTTAAGAATAGTTTTTGTTTGTTTGTTTGTTTGTTTTTTAGGAGGTATGGGACATTGAACCTGGGACCTTGTACATGGAAAGCAGGCACTCGAACCACTGAGCTACACCCACTCCCAAGAATAGTTTTTAATAAAAGAATTTAATTCAATAAACATCTTTACTTTTTATGATGCGTTATGCTATGTGTGATGGAAAGAAAAATAAATTCTTATCCCTGTCTTTGAAGATATTGTGGAGTCAATATATATACAAAAATAGCAATGTGAGGAGAAAAGTATTGTGTAACAAAGGTACTGGTAACACAGCTGATTCTCCTCATAATGGGACTTTGCTTCTAACTAGAAGAAAACAGGAAGACTTTGTGAAAGAGGTGTCTTTGGGGTGATCTTATATGATAGTGGATTTGGAAAAGAAGTGGCTTGAGACTGTGTAAGGAGGGTGATTTCAGGAGACAAGAACCATGTGATCACATGCCACATGGCAGAAAACACAAAGCAAGTTAAAAGGAACACAGAGAAGCTTGTTTTGGACTGGATCCTAGGGTGTATATAGGAAAATAAATCAGGCTTGTAAGGAAGGTTACCACAAAGTCATGGAGGATTTTGAATTTTTGGTGGGTAATTTTCCCTTAAATTTTTAAACAATGGGAAACCTTTGAAGGCTCAGGGGCAAGAGAGTGAAAAGAACAGTGCTTTGGGATTCCTGTAAGAAGTGAGAGGGTAGGTGGGAGAAGGACAGATATGGAAACCAGTTCAGTGGCAATAGTTTAAAAGGTCATGAGCTTGAACTAAGTAATGCCCATGTGAAAGAGGTGGGGATTACAAATATTTTCAAGTGATATTTCTTGGGTGGAATCCACGGGGCACTGAAACAGAAAGGACAGAAGAAATGATTTTTAATTTTTAAATCCTCATAATAATAGCAAATATTTGCTGGTTACCAGGCAGTCGTCTTACATGCTTTACATATCAGTCTGCATCCTGGACATCACATGGAAGTCTCACAGCCATTTCAGAGTTAACATGTATAAAACTAGGCTCCTGCTATTTCTTTTCAGTAGCATCCTGCCCACTTCATTACTTCTCTGATATCAGTTTTTTTCCCATCTTAAATTAAGAGCATCCTTCCATTTGGATTCCAGACCAATATTCATCCTTGACTCCCCCCACCCCTTTCCCCTCATATTTCACTTCCAATTTGCCAGCAAATCTTGTTGACTCTACCTTCAAAATATATCCAGCATTCTACACTTCTCCCCACTGCCACTGTCATTGCCCTGGGCTAATCCGCCATCCTGTCTCACTTGGACTGTTGCAGTAGCCTCCTAACTGGTATTCCTGCTTCTGCCCTTGCCTCCATTCAGTCTGTTTTTAACAGAGCATCCAGACCATCTGGTTAAAACACCGAAAGTTTATGTTAAACACCTGTTCAAAAGCTCTTCAAATCAAGATCAGGGTCCTTACAGTGTCCTATGAAGACCTCTACCAGCCTCATCCTGCCCACTTCATTATTTCTCTGGTATCATATCGTGCTCTGCTCCTCTCTCCCTTGCTCATTTCACTCTAGCTACCCTGGCCTCCTTGCTCCTCAAGTGTGTCATCTCAGGTCTCATGGTTTCTATACTAGTGGTTATCACTGCTTGAAACACTTGCCCTCTGAATATACGCAAGGTCCACATTCTCATCTCTTTTGGGTCTCTGCTCAAATGTCACATTATCAGTAAGACCACCCTATCTAAAACAAAACCTATCCTACTTGTTTCCACTTCCCTTCCGCTCATTGCATGGCTTTGCTTCCCCACCTTCACACCGTCCAGAGCACCTACCACTTTGGGCCCCTGGTAGGGATGTGCTTTACAAATGGGAGGGAGGAGGCCTATACAGGGAGGCGGAGAGACTCCACATTTTCACTCTGGGCAAATCCACCAATATAGCAATTCCTACATCCCTCCTCCGTGTTTAGCCAGCCTGCTTCCTTGTGTTAGCATTTGGGAGTGATTAGGATGGGGGGGATGACGAAAAACTTTGACACAGAGGACTTTTGAAGAGGGATATGAATAGTGAGCTCTTCGAAGCTATGCCCTTCAAATGCCCTTTGAACTCTCTGGGTACCCCAACACTTCCCCTAACATTTTAACATTGGCATCTTACCTCTGACAGCTGGTTGGTTGTGAGCTGAATCCTGGCCACAAATAACCTTGTCCTACCTGAGATTTTTATGCCATGAATGGAGGTGGTGCTCTCTCTTGGTTCCTGAAAACTAGGAAAGCTCCATCCCTCAGGCAGCACTGGATTTATCCAGAAACTGACCATGGTCATCAACTCTCTGCTTGACATAGTCCCTAGGCAGGGTACTCCTCCATAATAGTGAGGTTAAGTGGTGTGCAGGGGCGCGTCTGTGGGAGGCACAAATTGATAGGGAGTCCTAAAACGTGGCTTGTTGTATTTACTAGCATTTACTCAAAGAGAGGGCAGAGTGGGATTTGAAGGGTTACTTTGGTAAGTGGTTTGGGTGGGGGGTTGGAGGGGTAGGGTGCCATGCTTGAAAATCATGCTCCAGTTACAATAGATGGTTGTCAGTTGCCTTCTGGAAGAAAGAAGCAAGTGTAGTTAACAGCAGGGTTTGGAAAAGAAAATTGCTGTATGTGATCTTCAGATTGGAAGCTCAGCTTCCATAACTCCTTCACTGTCTTTCCCCACAGAATTCAATGTCTCTTCTGAATAGATGTTGAACAAATATGGTCTTCCAGGGGAGAGGCCTTGTTGGGTGGTCATAAATGCAGATTTCAACTAATCTCACTGCCAACTTTCTTCTGCAATATCTTCTTAATCTTTCCAGTTAGAGTTTATCTACCCCCACCCCCCACCACAGCATTTTATACCATTGTGGTATCCTCTTCTACAGATTGGCTTTTATTATAGTGGGTGTGCTTCCTATATATATATATATTTATATACACACACACACACACACACACACGCACACATACACATGTTATTATATAATATTATGCGTCTGCCTCTCTCACAGATTGTGACCTTCTCAAGGACTAGGTGCATATTTAATGTGCTGATTTATTAATTCATCCTAAATGTTATCTATTGGCATATGCTATGGTAAGGCACTGTACTTTGTGACCTTTGGATTTGAAAGAGTAAAACAGTGGAACAGATCAGAAAACAACAGCAACAGCAGTAATTAGCTAGCAAATATTGAACTTATTTATTTTTAAAAGAATGTTGCAAGTGTAATTAGTTTGATCATTACTAATATTCTAGGAGGTAGTTACTATTATGATATTCTTTACAGATGAGAAATCAGGTGTAGAGTGGTTAAGAAAGCAGTCTCAGTCCCAGAAAGACAAAGGACACTATCTGGCTCAAACAAAAGCAAACCCAGACCATTTCTGTGTGGTCCTTAAGTGGGGGCTGGCCTTTAATACAGTTGAGAGAAGAGAAGTGTCTTTAGAAATCTATTGGTGAGGATACTTAAAATCAGAAATTAGAGCAATTACAGAAGAGGAGACTCAGAATTTTAAAAATATATTATAGTTAAGTTGATACCAGGAAATTCAACCATCCTTAATTTCTATTTCCATAAATTTCTCAGTTAAAGTACCCTTCAGATATCATTATAAATAGCTATCTGGGTCTGTTGGGCTCTAACTGGGAATTATTGTCAAGTACTTAGCCCGAGTGGGCAAATGAAGAACCAGACCCACTTAGAGGCTGATGTTTTTAAAGAAGGGTTATTCTTCTCTGGGTGTGTTCTGTATTACACTCAGCACTGGGGACAGGGACAGGTTGGGAAGGAGCATGTAAGAGATGTCCCCACAAGCATGGGATTTTTGTCTGTTTTTTCACTGTTCTATCACCAGTTTTAAATAGTGTTTGGTACATTGTGTTCAATGAAGATTTGTTGAATGAGCGAGTAAGTGACAGGATAGAACCACAGGTAAAGTATGTTGGAAAATGTGCACATTAGGTAATCAATAATTATTTTTGAGGTTGAATGAGAAAGAAACCTCATTAAGGCCAGCCATGTTTGACCTCATGAACACTGCCCTGAAATATCCAGTGGAGGATTTTAAGTTTGCTTCCAGCATAGAATTCTTTTTCAGATGCTCTCTCCCCAGTCCTCTCCTTCCATCCGCTATATGGTAATTCACAAGGAAAAAGCCAAAGTTCTCTGCTCTCAAGTCTCATGTAGAAGAGCTGCGGGATAATAGTGAAGAAG
Organism: Dasypus novemcinctus; assembly: GCF_030445035.2. Taxonomy (NCBI): domain Eukaryota; kingdom Metazoa; phylum Chordata; class Mammalia; order Cingulata; family Dasypodidae; genus Dasypus; species Dasypus novemcinctus. Next base: position 47,076,378 of record NC_080685.1, on the reverse strand, counting down.
GAAGATGAAGTTCCATAGAGAACTTAGTACAACGGCTGATTAAGAAGACAGGAGGTGAGAACTTTCCCAGAAGTCGTAGGCACTCCTTGGCAGCATCCCATTTGAGAAATCTTCCTCTTTGCTAATTAGAAGGTCACATTTCTTCATTTGCTATTGCATATTTTTGCTGTTTGGGCTTAGTTTTGTTGCTTGATCAAGCTTACCAGTCATGGATGTGTAGTTGTCACATTGGCATCTTCTGTATATGTGGGAGGATATATATCTATACAAAGTACAAGACCTTTCCAGTCTCTCCTGATGCCTTCCAAGGGAATCCTCTGTCTGATATGGCTTTTCCTGGTGAAGATTTATTCCTTTTTAAAGCCTGCCATGGGGTCATCTCAACTTTGAAGTCCTCACTAACCTTCTCAGGCAGAATTAAATGACCCTGTCTCCTTTGCTATCTTTGTTTCTTGCATACAATTCCATTTATTATTAAATGAACGAATGGATGAGTGAATGAATAAATCAAGAAATCTTATCTTACTCTTCTTGGTGGCTCCAGAACTTTGCACAGCTGCTGACACAATAACCACAGTATCACAGCACACAGAGGAGCTTCAGTAAATGTTCAACCGAACTGACCTTCCCTTCCATTTTCTCCTCTTCTCTTTGATAGGAGAAGATATATTTTAGAGATAGTGGGAACTTCAGAGATCACCTGCTCCATTGTACTACTCAATAGAAAAATCCTCTGTAGAGTGGGTTTTATTGTCTATTTGAACACCTCTGGTGGCTCTCTTCCTCATGATACAGCATGGTCCATTTGGACCACTCACTAAATTGTTCTTTTATACTGAGCTGAAAATTGCCTCTCCGTAGCTTTTGCCTATTTGGCCTATTTCACCCCCTGCCTCCATCCACACTCTGGGAACTATCCAAAATAAGTTTGATCCCCCTGTGAATGGCCATCCTCAAGTATTTGAAAATGATCATCATGTCCTACTTAATATTCTCTTTTTCAAAATCAGGCTATTCTATGCTAATTTAGACTTCAAAAGCCTCTCATATCACATGACTTCTAGTCCATTCTTTGCTTAGTCTTTCTCCTTTGACTTAAACTAATCAAGTGCCTTCTAGAATGCAATGCTCAGGATAGGCACCATGATACCAATAAGGTCAAAGTCAAAGATTAATCCCTGTCCACACTTTTCAGCCATAGAAATATCAGGGCTGCCCTGGGGACCAAGCATTCAGTGATGGCAAGACCCTGCCCTCAACAAGCACCAGAGGGAAAAGATGCTTCACGTTGCAGCTCTATTCCATGACCCTGTCCTCTCATGGATGTTGCTAAACGGCTAGGTGATTTCTGCAGAATCCTTACTTGGATGGAAGAGAGTTGATTTCCTCTTGACCTTACTTAATTGCGGTGAGCTGGATTGAATAAAGCTGCTCAGTGGTTGAATGTAGGAGAGATCGGTGACAACATCTGAGGTTCAACAATTACTGGCAGGGATTGAGGAAAACTGTGTGTGTGAGGGAGATAAGGCTGGATGTCAAAGACAGGGAATCCCTGCAGTAGTGGGAGAGATTAATACAGCATTGTTTTGATTCTTAGACTTGTTGGTAGTGCTGAGATAGGGGGCTCCACTTTGGGAAAAATAATTTAAGTTAAGTTGTATGTAGTATTGAGTGTACTCTGGGCTGTCATCTGTGGGTATCCACTTGCAAGGGTGGGATAGGTCAGAGGAGGCATGTAAATGGTCCATAATAGGTGCCAGCTTTTAAGTATTAAGAGATGAGTGGCAGTGTCCTACTCCATAATATCTATAGTATAATAGAAGCACAGACACTCCAAGAGTTACATTGTCCAGACAAAAAGCCACCCAATCAGGAAATGTGTTCAGAAAGGCTTTTCCTCCTTCCCCACCTCCTGGTGGGATACACATAATAGACATCTGGGGAAACCAAAAAGGGCAACATTAGCTCTCCTCTGTTCCCTTTTGTAAAGATCCTGGGTTACTGCCCTGAATTTATTTTAAGGAATGTTCTGTATTCCTTAGTGTACTCTAGCAGTGCATTTCCCAGACTCAGAGGTCATTCTCAACTTGGAGACATGTACAATGAGAACTCTACATAATAAAAGAAAAATGGGATGACAGAAACAAAATGCAAACATAAAAAAAAGAAGTGAAAAGAAGCTGACTGGTGAATGGAGGTCATTTGATTAACACAGAGTACAAAGTAGTCATGTGTTTCAATGACTTGGTTTGGCCCTGTTCCCAGAGAAGAGCAAGCCAGGAGCTAGAGGACAGAAGAAGATGGTGGGGGAAAACTAAGCTGGGACTCTTACAGAAATTGTGGCAGCAGGTATTTTGGTCATTCTCAGTGTCGGGCTATCTTGAAGGCAGAGACCCATGCCACAGAGCCTGTGTGGGGCTATGAGAGGGCCTGTGCCTGCAGGGAGAAGTATGGTGTTGGGAATTCCATTGTTCTGGTGCTGGAGAAGCAATGGGAGACCCTGGCTCTAGTTTCCAAATACTTGACAGATAGTGCAGGGATAAGTTGGCCAGTTTAGGACCAACTTGCTGGCCATTACAGTATGCTCCTCACATGCAGGTCCCATGTGACACGAAGGGCCACCTCCCCTGTTAGTCCTCCAATACGGGTTCTGTGGGTGCAGTCTGATGGAAGGCCTGTGTGAGTTCCAGACTCCTGTTGGTAAAGAGCATGCCCAGGGAATGCCCGATCCTACCTAAAGACTCGAGTCCACATTTGTACCTCTAGTCTCTTTCTGATTCTGAGTGGATGATTCTTCGCCTCTTCCACCCATTATACCATGAACAAATATTATTGGTTTGTGAAATGTGTTCCCAACTAACTTAAGTCCTATAGCTCTGGTATTGCCTTTAACTCTCTCACCTCAGCAAGCTCACTTTGATGGTATCTCTACTCAAGTTCACCTGATGTGGGCAATTCGGTTTTCTTTCTTTCCCTACCAGTGAGGTTTGTGGGCCCTAACTAATGCCACCTGACCATTTCTCTTACTTAATTACTGCTTCACTGCCCAGGACAGTTATACCAAGCCTTATTCCCTTTGACTGAGGAGGGAAGAAAATGAAATTGTCCATCAAAAGCATCTGGTCTGAATCTTTGGGTTTATGGTCACCCTTGCAAATATAATATCCCTATAGTCTGCCAATGCCAGAGCTTGTTCCATTCCACAGAGGCAATCACTGACAAGATTAAGAGGAGCTGGTTGTGTGTTATGTTTATTTCTCTTTCTTTTTATATGTCATATACTTGAAATATATCTGAGGTCATAATTGAGAAAAATACTGGAAGTAGCAAGAATCATACAGCATACATAAACATATCTATAACTAGAAAGCATAGGGATTTATGTAAATAAATTGCAAAAGAATAAAAGAAGTCTTGATTAAATGAAGATACATATTATGCTTCTGAAAAAATAACCTATGTTATAAAGCTTTAATTTTTCCCCAAATTAATTTTTAGGTTTATTATAAATCACTCCATAATGCTAGTGGTATTCTTTTTTGGAATACTATCTACAGATTTTTTTCTTAAATTTTATTTTTAACATATTCAAAACAAAATTTCCCATTTTAACCACTTTAAGTATACAGTTCAGTGGTATTAAACATTCACAATGTGCTACCATTACCATCATACATAACCAAAATTTTTTCAGCATCTCAAACCATTACTCTGTACTCATTAAGCAAATATTCCCCATTACTCCTTTACTCCAGTCTCAGGTAATGTGTAATCAATTTGCTGCCTATATAAATTTGCATATTCTACCTATTTCATATAAGTGGAATCATCAAATATTTGTCCATTTGCATCTTGCTCAGTAACACAATGCCTTTAAGATTTATCTATGTTGTAGCACTTATTGGAAAGTCATTCCTTTTTATGGCTCAATAATACTACATTATACATATATACAGCATTTTGTTTACCCATTCATCTGTTGATGGATGCTTGCTTTGCTTCCACTTTTTGGCTATTGTGCATAATGCTTCTATGAACATTGATGTACAATATCTGTTCGAATTCCTACTTTCAGTTATTTTGGATATATTCCCAGGGTGGAATTCCCAATTCATATGGTTATTCTATATTTAACTTTCTGAGAAAGTACCAAACTTTCCACAGTGTTTGTACCATTTTATATTCCCACCAAGAATATACAGGGTTCCTCTTTCTCCACATCCTTGCCAATACTTACAATTTTCTGTTAGTGGGTATGAAGTCGTATCTCACTGAGGTTTTGATTTGCATTTCTCTAATGGCTAATGATATTGAGCATCTTTTTGTATATTTATTGGTCATCTGTATATCTTCTTTGAAGAAATGTCTGTTCAAGTCCTATGCCTATTGCTTAATTGAATCATTTGTCTTTTTGTTACTGATTTATAATTTTATTAATATATGTTCTAGCTGTAATATAATAACCCTTGCCAAATATATGGTTTTCAAATATTTTGTCCCATTCTCTACATTGTCTTTCCACTTCTTGGATAATGTCCTTTGATGTGCAAAAGTTTTACATTTTAATAAAGTCCAACTTATCAACCTTTATCTTCTGTTGTTTGTGCTTTTGGAGTAAAGTCTAAGAATCTATTGTCTAATACAAGGTCCTGAATACAGTACCCTATTTTTTCTTCTAAGAGGTTTATAGTTTTATCTCTTACATTTAAAATTTTTAAATGTAAAATTCTAATTTTTTAAAATTTAATTTTTATTTTATTTTATTGGGGAAGTTGTGGGTTTACAGAAAAATCATGCATAAAATGCAGGGTTCCCATACACTACCCTATTATTAACACCTTGCATTGGTGTGGTACCTTTCTTCAACTGATGAAAGCATATGTTTATAATTCTACTATTCTCCCCCTACCCTCCCTCTGCCCCGATATGGCTCCCTCATCTGTTCACTCACTGTTTTTTTTTTTTGTTATCTGTTTGTTTTTTCTTTAGGAGGCACTGGGAACCAAACCTGGGACCTCCCATGTGGGAGGTGAGTGCTCAATTGCTTGAGCCACATCTGCTTTCTGCTCTATTTTTTTTGCCCATTGTTTGCTTGTTGTTTTGCTCATTGTTTTTACTCACTGTCTGCTCATTGTTTTGGCTTGTTGTCTGCTTCATGTTTTTTCTTGTTGTCTGCTCATTGGTTTTGCTTGATGTCTGCTCATTGTCTGCACATTGTCTTCTTTAGGAGGCACTGGGAACTGAACCCGGGACCTCCCATGTGGGAGGTCAGTGCCCAACGCTTGAGCCATATCTGCTTCCCCTAGAATTGTACTAGTGACTCTGGCCCATTGTTTAAATTAGGTTTCACTGTTTGCGTTGAGCAATTCCTTGGGATTTAAAAAATAATAATTCTGGTAGAATATATAAAACCTAACATTTCCCTTTAAATCACATTCAAATATGTCATTGAGTACTGTTGATTACATTCATGATGTTGTACTACTGTCACCACCATCCATTACCAAAACGTTTCCATCTGCCCAAATAGAAACTCTATACATTTTAAGCTTTAACTCCCTATTCCCTACACCCAGTCAGTTCCATGGTGACCTATATTCTAGATTCTGACTCAATGAGTTTGCTTATTCTAATTATTTCATATCAGTGAGATCATACAATATTTGTCCTTTTGTGTCTGACTTATTTCACTCAACATGATGTCTTCAAGGTTCATCCATGTTGTTGCATGTATCAGAACTTCATTTCTCTTTACATTTTAATAATATTCCATTATATGCATAACCACATTTTGTTTATCCAGTCATTGGTTGATGGACACTTGTGTTACTTCCATCTTTTGGTAACACCTTGGTCTGTAAACATCTGTTTGAGTTCCTGCTTTCGATTCCTTTGGGTGTATACCTAGAAGCGGGATGGTAATTCTATACTTAACTTTCTGAGGAACTGTCAAACTGTTTTCCACAATAGCTGTATCATTTTGCATTCCAATCAGTAATGAAGTAATGCTTCTGTTTCTCCTCATTCTCTTCAAAACTTGTAATTTTCCTTTTTTTGAATAGTCACCATTCTAGTTGGTATGAAATGGTTTCTCATTGTGGTTTTGATTTGCATTTCTCTAATGGATAATAATGTTGAACATCTTTTCATGTGCTTTTTGATTATTTGAAAATATATTTATTTCAGTGTGGTTGGTAGAAATTCCCCCCTTTCACTTCTGATTTTAGTTATTTGTGTCCTTTCTTGTTTTTCCTTTGTCATTCTAGCTAAGAGTTTGTCCATTTTATTGAACTTTTCAAAGAATTAAGAATCAACTTTTTGTTTTGTTGATTTTCTCTGTTTTTTAATTCTTTATTTCATTTTTCTCCACTTTGTTATTTCATTCCTTCTGCTCACTTGGGTTTGGCTTGCTCTTCTTTCTAGTTCTTCAGTTGTGAGGTTAGGACTCTAATTTGAAATCTTTCTTCTTTTTAAATGGAAATATTTAGAGCTATAAAATTCACTCAGTATTGCCTTTGGTGCACCTTTAGATTTTTGTATGTTGTATTTTCATTTGAATTTACTTCAAGGTATTTCCTAATTTCCCTTGTGATTTCCCCTTTAATCCACTGGTTGTTTAAGAGTACATTGTTTAATTTCCACACATTTATGAGTTTCCATTTCTCCTTCTGTTATTGATTTCTAGTTTTATTCCATTTTGGTCATAGAAGATACATTGTATGATTTCAATATTTTTCAATTTATTGAGATTGTTTTGTGACCTAATGTATGCTCTATCCTGGAGAAGGATCCATGTGCAATCAAGAAGAATGTATATTCTGTTGTTGAGTTGAAGTGTTCTCTAAATGTCTTTTAGGTCTAGTTGGTTATTCTATTTCCTTATTTATCTTCTGTCTAGAGGTTTATCCATTATTGAAAGTGGTATATTAAAGTCTCCCTATTTTTCCTTTCAAATCTGTCAGTATTTGCTTTATATGTTTTGGAGTTCTGCTGTTAGGCATATATATAATTGTTACATCTTTTTGTTGAATAAATCCCTTTATCAGTATGCAATGACCTTCTTTGTCCTCATAGCAGTTTTTGACTTGAAATCTATTTTAAACTGATATTAATATAGCTGCTCCAGCTTTCTTTTGATTACTACTTGCATGACATATTATTTCATCCTTTCATTTTCAACCTACTCATGTCTTTGAATTTAAGATTAGTCTCTTGTAAACAGCATATGGTTGGGTCATGCTTTTTAAAAAATCTATTATGCTAATCTCTGATTTTGGATTGGAGCAATTAATTCATTTACATTTAAAGACACAACTGAAGATGCAGGACTTTCTTCTGTCATTTTGCTGTTTAATTTTTAAAATTTTATACCTTTTTGGTCCCTCAATTAGTCTGTATTAACTACTTCCATATTTATTTGACTTTGTTGTCTTGTACCATATTGAGTGCCTTCTCTTTTTTCCTCTGGATATATTTTTCATATATTTTCCTTTTTGTTACCAGGGGGTAGAAATTTAACATCCTGGAAATTTAACAATCATATTAGATTTGATACCAATTTGACTTCAATAGGATACACATATACTATTCCAATACCCTTCAGTTTCCCTACCTTTTTTTTTCATGCTTATTACCAATCATATCTTTTTACATTGTAAGTTCAAAACCATGTACTTATCATTACTTTTTATGCATTTGCAGCACTAATAAGAAGTTAGGTGTGGTGTTACATAACCAAAAATACAATACAATATTTCTGACATTTATTATTCAAATGGTTAATTTTACTGGAGGTTTTTATTTCTTTGTCACTTTGAACCACTCTCTATTGTATTTTCCTTTCAGTCTGAAGAATTCCCTTTAGCATTCTTTGAAACAGGTGAGGAACTCCCTGTTTTTGTTTATCTGGGAATATTTTAATCTCTTCCTCATTGTTGTTTTTTTTTTTAAAGATTTATTTATTTATTTCTCTCCCCTTCCCCCCCCCCCAGTTGTCTGTTCTCTGTGTCTATTTGCTGCGTGTTCTTCTTTGTCTGCTTCTGTTGTTGTCAGTGGCACTGGGAATCTGTGTTTCTTTTTTGTTGCGTCATCTTGTTGTGTCAGCTCTCTGTGTATGTGGTGCCATTCCTGGGCAGGCTGAACTTTCATTCGTGCTGGGCAGCTCTCCTTATGGGATGCACTCCTTGCGCATGGGGCTCCCCTATGTGGAGACGCGCCTGCGTGGCACAGCACTCCTTGCGGGCATCAGCATTGTGCGTGGGCCAGCTCCACACAGGTCAATGAGGCTCGGGGTTTGAACTGCGGACCTTCCATGTGGTAGACAGACGGCCTAACCACTGGGCCAAGTCTGCTTCCCTCTCCCTCATTGTTGAAAGGAAGTCTTGCCAGATATAAAATCCTTGGCTGAAAAATTTTAAGTATGTCATTCCACTACTTTCTTGCCTCCATGGTTTCTGATAAGAAATTGGCACTTAATTTTATTGAGCCTCCCTTGTATATTTCAAGTTGCTTCTTTCTTACTTCTTTTAGGATTCTTTTTCTTTGGCATTCAACAGTTTAATTAGTTATAATGTGTCTTTTTGTGGATCTCTTTGAGCTTATCCAATTTGGAGTTTGTAGATCTTTCTGGATGTGTATAGTCATGTATTTTGTTAAATTTTGGAAGTTTACAGCCATTATTTCTTGATATAGTCTCTTCTGCCTCTTTCTCTGTTTACTCTCTTTCTGAGACTCCCATAATGTATATATTGGTATACTTCATGGTGTTTCATAGGTCTCATAGTCTCTTTTCACCTTCTTTCATTATTTTTTCTTTCTACTCTCAAATTGGATCAGTTAAATGGTCCTTTCTTCATATTTACTCTTTCTTTCTTCTGTCAGCACCTATTGAAACCTTCTAGGAATTTTAAATTTTAGTTATTGTGATTTCCTCTCCAATATTTCTTTTTTTTTTCCTTCTTTTTTTTGCAATTCTCATTTTTTATTGAAATTCTCATTTAGTTCACATATCATTTTCCTGACTTTCTTTAGTCCTTTGTTCATGTTTTCCTTTAGTCTTTTAGTAATATTTAAGACAGTTATTTTAAAGTCTTTGTCTGGTATGTCCAAATTCTGCATTTCTTCATGGTATGATATGGTTTCTAATATGTTGGTTTATTTCTTTGAAATGATCATTGTTTCTTTGTATGGCCTATGATTTTTTTCCTACAAGCTAGATACTTGAATATATTAATGTGTTAACACCGGGATTTATTCACAGAAGTGTCTGTTCCCATTAAACTTGGGTTCAGCTAGTATTATGACAGAGATTTCCTTGAATGCCAGGAACTCAAAGCACCAAGAAAAAGAAAGAAAATACCTTTTCCAGTTATATTAGTCATATTAGTCAGCCAAAAGGAGTGCTGATGCAAAGTACCAGTAATCTGTTGGCTTTTATAAAGGGTATTTATTTGGGGTAGATGCTTACAGTCACAAGGCCCTAAAGAATCCAACTCAAGATACCATAAGAGGTACATCCTTACCCAAAGTCTGTTGCCAAGTGTTGAAGCAAGATAGTGGGCAATGTCTGTGAGGGTTGGGCCTTCCTTCTTCCACTTAAGGCTCTGTGATCCTAGCTTCTTCTGATCATAGCTGTAGCCTGGCATAAGGCTCATGTCTCTCCCCAGGACTTGCTTCTTTCCAGACCCTGCTGCTCTTTTCTTTTTACAAGTTCAGCTGTAGACTATCAGTCTCATCTCTCTTCCCAGGGCCTCTGCCATGTCCAACAAGCTGTCTCTTTTCCTCTGTGTTCTTCTCTGTGTGTCTACTTCTGTATGAGAGTCTGTTTAATCAGCCCACCAAAGGGGCTGGGACTCAATGTTGAGTTGCACTATAATGATGTGGTTGAATCAAAGCCTTAATCTTAACAATTTAATCAGATGTCTCAGCTGAATCTAATACAATCAAAGGGTTATCACGCCCAGAGGAATGGACCAGTTTACAAACATAATTTGTATCTCTTTTTGGAAATCATAAATAATATCAAACTGCCACATCAGTCTTTTCAGATTGGCTCTGTGCAAGTGCTCTCCTACTTAACTTAGCCCTCTTTACAATGAACCAAAAGATGAGGTGAGGTGAAAGGATCAATTCCTCTCCAGCACTGGGAGTTCAGTCTGGCTCTGTACCAAGCCTGAGAAGGGGTGCAGGAAGGGCAGGGAAAGTGCCATCAGGTGTTTCTACCATTTTTATGTTGCATTTTTCTTGATTTGTCACTTACCCAGTTACTGAAAGCTTTTAACTATTTCTGGAGCTCTGAGAAAAATGGTTTTTCCAGTTTTTGATTGTTATTCAAAAATTCTTTCTGAAGGAGAGCACCCTGGAATATCTCATGCCACTATCCTGATGATGTCACCAGCCAGCTCTCCAGATTTTTGTTAAATTATGTCTGAAAGAATAAAGATATTCTAAAGTCTCTTACACATTTTGAGGGACCTCTTCTATGGCAAATCGTTTCTGAAATAGTTGTCATAGTACCCTTCATATCAAAGCTTTTGTGTAGTCCCCTTTTATATAGACTCTGGGCCTGACGATGGGATTTGCTTCAGCCAATGGAACAATAGCAAATTGACATAAGCAGAGAGTTGAAAAGTTTTTGCACATTGGAGATTGCCCTTACTCATTGCTGTGAACTCTGAAATCATCATGCAAATAAGCCTGGGGCCATCTCCAGGTATTGAGTGACCATGTAAAGAAAGGCTTCAGCTGGCCTGTTGTCAACTGCCCTTGTGTCCTAGCTGAAGTATGTGAGTTCACTGTGGACTTAGTGGGATCAGAAGAACTGCCTAACCAATCCAAATGATCATGAAAAATCATAACTATTTGTTGTTTCAAGCTACTACGTTTTGAGGTAGTTTGCTACATATCGAAAATTGATCCAAACCCTAATACACATAAATATATATTACCACATTACAGTGGTAAAATTACTGTGGGGCTTATGTTAAAATAGATGGATCCATGTATCAAACCACCCCAGAATTAGACCTTGAATTGCACAAGAACTTAATATATGAAGAGCGAGGTACTAAAAATCAGGGGAGCAGTAACTGGGTCTGTTCATCACTGAAGTTGAAATGCAAAGCACTGGGTCTTGTACAGAGTAGGCATGTGTTTTAATATCCTGGTTACTAAAACAAATAACACGCAATTGGTTAGCTTAAACAATGGGAATTTATTGGCTCATGGTTTTGAGGCTAGGATAAGGCCGCCAAAAGCAAGGCATCATCAAGGTGATGTTTTCCCCAAGAAGACTGTGGCTCACTGGGCTTGGCTTTGGGCTATGCTTGATTCTTGGCTTTTCTTTCACGTGGCAATGCACATGGCAGCCTCTCCGGTTCTCTTTTCTGTTCTGGGTACTGTTGGCGTCCATCTTCTGGCTGCTCCCTGTGGCTTTCTCCCCTGAGGCCTTCTCTATAAAGCCTCCAGTAATACAATTAAGACCCATAAGGATTCTTTTGGGCCATACCTTACCTGAAATAACCTATGCAAAGTATCTTATTGAGAAGCTGATGTAGCTCAGGTGGTTGAACACCTGCTTCTCATACTCAAGGTCCTGGTTTCAATCTGGTACCTCCTTAAAAAAATGTCTTTCATACTCACAGGAATGGATTAAGTGTGACTCAGCCACTACAGCATGCAACAAATATCAAGTATTTATTGTAAAAAATGAGAGGAGAAAGAAAGACAACTCTTTTTGAAAGCTCCACAGGCTTTTGCTAACTGATATCTTAAAGAATAAAGATGATAACAGAGAGAAAAATGATAATCTGAAATTTGCAAGAAATATTCATTTAGAAAATCATCTCATCGCATACAGTAACATAAATTCTGTAAATTAAAGTTTTAAATTAAAAAGTGAAGTTTTAATAAAACTAGAAGGAAATGGGGTTGTTTATTTCACGAAAGAAGAATTTTCTAAGCTTAAATTCAGTGGCTGGAATTACAAAGGAAAAGATGTATTAGATTAATTAAAAAGTAAAAGCTTCTGAATTAAAAAACGGAAAAGAAAAGGTAAATTGGGAATAATCTTTACAAAAATATTGTTGAGATTTAGGGGACTCATAATTAGCATGCCTTTCTTACCCTTTCAAATTTACTCTAGTTTAGAAGTAATTTGATTTAGGAGTAATCTATTTAACTGATTTTTGTGCCACGTACCACATTGGCAATTTGGTGAAATCTGTGGATCCTTTTCTCAGACTAATGTGTTAAAATTCATTCAATAAAATACAGAAGAAACCAATTATACTGAAATTCAATTATACAAATAATTTTTAAATTTTGTGGTATAATAAAATACAAACTTATTAATTGTCTCACTAAATATGATCTAACAGCAGGTCTAATAACTAATTTCTAAGTAATTACTTGCATAAGTCATATATTAAGATATATAAATTGATATGGAAGCATCTATGATTTCTATTGGTTGCCAAGTAAAAGGTACTGCTAATATTAATATGGTTCATGACTCACATTTAGAGTTGAAGAGAATCCTAATTTCAGGTAAAGGTACTTGAAAATAGTATGTAATAGTTTTTCCCATTTGAGTTCAGATACTGTCCCACTCCCCCTCCTTTTTATCCAGAGACCCAATGGCCCTCAGGTGAAGAATCCTTTCTCTAAGAGAAATCCTTTCATAATAACATTGGGTCAGGAAATTAAAGGTTCTTCCAAAACATGACAAATATAAAAGCCCCATACAAGTTATTAGGAAAAGCCTCAACAGATGGATGGATCAAGGACATGATGAAAAGATAGACAATGATAAAAATTTGAAGAAAACTTCAATCTCAAAGCAATCAAAGTAGCAGAAATTTGAATTTTTGTCTATTAAATTAGTCAGATGAAATGTGCACCCACACAAACACATATAAATACTGCCAAGTAGCACTGTTAAGACTATACTCACTGCTGTTTAAATTAAAATTTCATACAGTTGTTTTTGGAAAACAAATCTTAAATTTTTCATATTTTTAATCAATAATTTAACTTTTCTTTTAAGATTTATTTTATTTACTTCTCTCCCCTTTCCCAGCCCCTCCCCCCATGCCCCAGTTGTCTGTTCTCTGTGTCCATTTGCTGCGTGTTCTTCTTTTTGTCCACTTCTGTTGTTGTCAGTGGCACAGGAATCTGTGTCTCTTTTTGTTGTGTCGTCTTGCTGCGTCAGCTCTCCGTGTGTGCAGCGCCATTCCTGGGCAGGCTGCGCTTTTTTTCGTGCTGGGCAGCTCTCCTTACGGGGTGCACTCCTTGCGTGTGGGGCTCCCCTACCCAGGGGACACCTCTGTGTGGCACAGCACTCCTTGCGCGCATCAGCACTGCATGTTGGCCAGCTGCACATGGGTCAAGGAGGCCCGGGGTTTGAACTGTGGACCTCCCATGTCATAGATGGACACCCTATCCACTGGGCCAAGTCCGCTTCCCCCAATAATTTAACTTCTTAAATCAACTTAAATTGTTGTCATTTAATGAGTGGACTCTAAGATTTTTCTCATATAATCCAGGCTACAAAAATCTTAGAGGAACTAATGGGTCATATATACCAACAGCTCCTTCCATCACTAACCAACTAAATATTCCTTATCACGTAAGCATAATAAAAGCACAAACATTAAAAAAAAACCACATTCTATCATATATGCTTAAACCTTAGAGGGACTTATATATATGTGAACTCTACTTAGAATCTGCTGAATTCACATAATATTTGATGGAGGCTTGGAGAATTGCCTAGGAGAGCAGGCATTTTTGCATAGGTATTTTGGCACAGTTTTTAGTGGCCTATATTCAAATTTTGTCCAAAGCATTTTTTTGTTTGTTTGTTCATATGTTTATTATTATCTTTCTTTGTTTTCCCCTTGGTCTTCCTGTAAGTTCACAAGTCTTTTGCTGTGAACTTGGCTTCATTGTCCCAATTATTTAGTGTACATATGTATTTCTTTTTTTTCCTGAAGATTTATTTTTTATTTATTTCTCTCCCCTTTCCCCCCACATTGTCTGCTCTCTGTGTCTATTCACTGTGTGTTCTTCTGTGTTGACTTGCATTTTACATTCTTGTCAGCAGCACCGGGAATCTGTGTCTCTTTTTGTTGTGTCATCTTGCTGCATCCGCTCTCCTTGTTTGCAACTCCACTCCTGGGTGGGCTGCACTTTTTTCGTGATGGGTGACTCTCCTTATGGGCATACTTCTTGCACGTGGTGCTCCCCTACATGGGGGACACCCCTGTGTGGCAGGGCACTCCTTGCGCACATCAGCACTGCGCATGGGCCAGCTCACCACAAGAGTCAGGAGGCCCTGGGCTTGAACCCTGGACCTCACATGTAGTAGGTGGATACTCTGTCAGTTGAGCCAAATCCGCTTCCCCATACGTATTTCTTGAATACCTACAATGTGCCAGGCATGGAGCTATGCATTAAAGATTCAGTAATGAACAACATAGTCCTCATTCCTGCTCTCATGGAGTTTACAATCTAATGCAGAGTTTGGCAAATTTTGGCTCATTGGCCAAACCCAGCCTTCCATGTGTTTTTCTGTGACCGCAAGCTAAGAATAATTTTTACATTTTAAAGTGTAATAATGATCGAAACAATAATAATATTTCATGGCATGTGATATTTATATGAAACTCAAAATCTAGGGTCCACAAATAAAGTTTATTGGAGCTCAGCCATTCTAATTTTTATGTATTGCCTGTGTTTGCTTTCATGTGGTAGTGGCAGATTTAAGTAGTTAAAATAGAGAAGTTATAGCAATACGGAAACTTAAAATATTTACTATTTGGTCCTTTATAGAAAGTGTTTGCCAACCCCTGATCTAGTGGGATAGGCAGAAAAGAAACAAGTAAGCAGACAATAAATAAAATTATCACTGATTATGGCAAGTGATAAGAAGAGAGGGAAACAGGGCCAGGAGAGAGACTGCAAGGGCAGCTGTTGTGGATAGGGTGATCAGAGAATGCCTTCCTCTAAAGGGGACACTTAAGCTGAGATCGGAAGGGAGAGGATACAGCTATGCCAAGAACAGGGGCAATTCTGGTCCAGGCAGCAGAATTAGGGGTAGGTGACGGCAAATGTGCTGATGAGAGATAGGTCTTGGCAAGTTTGAGGAACTGAGAAGCCTTTCAGTTGGAGAGTAGTAAATGGGGAGACTGACTCATAGTACCTGGTAAACCACTGAAGGATTTTAAGTAAGTGAATGATATGATCTGATTTGCCTTTTAAAAGATCACTTCAGCTGCTCTGTGGAGAACGGATTATAAGAGGGAGGGAAAGGGGAGAGTATTTAGAAGCTTATCTATGTATCCTTTCCCCATTAGCCCCCCCTCGCACACCTTTCTCTCATTAAAATGTACTATTGACTCCATAAACTACCCAAGATGAGTCACTTCAGAATGCAGCAGTGTTTTGGAATCATTCTTTTGAAAGTCAGTTATCAAAGAGGTGCCAATGTATAGAATAGCGACTGATACACGTTTCTAAAGAAGCATACTTTGGAGGTCAGATCTTACTGTACTAAGAACTCAGTGAAGAAAATTTTCCTAGTAAAAATATAGATTTTTCAAACCTGGTGCAAATAAATGTAAATTGTTTTTTAGAAACCATAGCTAATGGTAGCCACTCTTGCCTCCTGACTGAGCAGTGTAATAAATTCTCTGGAGTAGACAAACATTCATCTTGCAGACTTACCTGATTAGCCTTATTAGGGAGGAAGATGAAGTTCAAGGTCAACACAGAGAGCCAAACACATGTGTATAAAAGGTAACAGAAATCTGTGGTTAATGCAGTCAGGAAGGTTGAAAGAGTTTAAGGAGGATTAGATAGAAGCAAAGCAAGACTGTGGAGACTAGTGAGAAATTCCTGAAGGAGGATTAGCCTGAACTTTTAAGAAGTCTGACCTCTATTGTTTCCTTTTTCTTTTTCTGTGTTTGCAATGCTCCCATGGTGATTCTTCCATTTTCTCAAAGATTTAAATAGACTTGGTTTGGTAGGTTTTTGAGAATCAATTGGGCTTCTTTCTAACGAATCTGAGATGGTACAGAAAAGGGGTTGCATGTATAGAGTGGCAAGATGATCCAAAAAATGAAGTTGTTTGATGGAAGCAGAAATTCAGAAGCAGGGTTGACTAGGAGAAAATTTAGCCAAGGAATAAAAGAATTTTAAAGAAGGTCAAGTGAGACACCAAGTTTCTCACTGTATACAGTAGGGAATTTGAGACAATTTCATTTGACTGGTTAAGGGCAGTGTAGCTTTAGCTTACTCTTAGATTGTATTTCATCTTGCTTTGTCCTCATATTGTGTAATTTACAAAAGGCTCTGAAGTTCACTTCAGAGACCAGGAAATGTGGCCAGAGACAGGTTAAGTGACATCCTAAGGCATAGACATTGACAGAAATAGAACCAATGTTGTTTCTCTGGTGACAGAGACCCTTGATGAAGTCTATGTCTCCAGCTACTTGGTGGATGAGAGCCAAGGCCAAAGAGAAGCAGAAAATAACCAAAGTAAATGTTTATGGGAAAACATGATCCAGCATTTACAGGAAGCATTTGCTTCTTTATGCCTTGCTTTTTCTGAATTTTGGGTTTCCCTGAAGGAAAGAACTCTATTTTAGGGAAAAGAACTACAAATGGGTCAAATTTTACTGACCCTTGCACAGGAAGTACTGTGCCACTGATCTGTTTACATACCAAATCAGAAAGTATCAAGCTGACTTTTGCCAAAGCATCCGTATTTGCATTATCTCTTCCATCACCCCAGTGCCCAATGAAAGGCACAATCAAAGGACTCAGCCAGAAGTGCCATCTTGCAGGAATTCACCAAAATGATAACACAAAGGGAAAGAGGAGAGGTACATGCTATATGTTTTTTAAGCCTTTTAGAAAACATAGAGTTGTTCCTCTGGCTATATACATGTGAATTTACAAGAAAGATGATATCGTAGACATAAAGGGAATGGGCACTGTTCAGAAAGGAGTGCTCCATGAATGTTACCATGGCAAAACTGGAAGTGTCTACAGTGTTACACAGCATGCGGTTGGTATTGTTTTCAACAAATAAGTTAAGGGCAAAATTCTTGCCAAGAGAATTTATGTAAGTATTGAACATATTAAGCCCTTTAAGAGCTGAGATAGCTTCCTGAAATTCATGGAGGAAAATGATCAGAAAGAAGGCCAAAAAGAAAGTAAACTGAGTTCCACTGCAGCACCAGTCTGCTCCACCCAGAGCAGCAGAATTTGTGAGAACTAATGGAAAGGGGCTTGAGCTGCAGGAAACTATTCCCTGTGAATTCATGGCATAATGGGTATAAAAAAAGAAAAGACTTCTGGATTGTAAGGAAAAAAAGGCTTGATGGAAGTAGGCTATTTTTGTAATTTAAAAAAGAATTCATGATTTAGCATTGAGGATCAAAATCAATCAAGTCAGTCTCATGAGGACCTTCTCAGAGAAGTTGTCTCTTGGAGATCAGATGCAACCTTCTGTCACCCAGGATCTAAGAAAACGGCCTTACCTATGAGGTAGTATGGATGAGTTGTCAGGATGTGAAGACCCCAGAGCCTTGCCTGGAATGGCCAGCAAGAGTTGAGCTACTTCATTTCTTCTCTATTATGGTACAAATTAAAGTTCATGTTCTACCACAAAATTCCGTAAATGCCACTTTCTTCTTCCCACAGGTCTTGTATACAACCCTAACTTAAACTCCTGGGAGATGGGAGTAGACACAATAGAGGGAAAAGAGCCCTTCTTCCATGGACCCATAGAAATGGGAATCAAATGCACGGTGAAAAATCTGTCCTAATCTCCTGGTCCTTCTTTTTTCCATTTTGACAACCTTTAAAGAATGTTCTTCTTTCTTCTCTCTCAGATTGCAAGAATGAATGGGATAATTGTCTACAAAGCATTCTGTGTTTCTTAAAGAAAGTTATCCTCTGAATATAAAAATGAATGTGCTAGACAGCTATCAAAGCTCAAAGCAAGGAAAGTCACAGACTGTGAAGAAACTTACAAAATATAACTTAACACCTCAAAGTAAAAATCTCATACAAGTGACTAGGTGGTATTTTTTTGAGGTCAAGAGAACCTGTGGAACCTACAGTTCCCACTAAACGACAATAATGACAACCAGCCTCCATACAGTGATTAATAGTTTACAAAGCACTCTCACATGGCCTCATTTCTCATAAAAGAGAATGCATGTGAATCAGCAACACTGTGAGACAATAGCTATTCTTATCATCATTTGAAAGAGAACCCAAGAATCAGGAAAGATAAAATTTATTCAAGGTCTCTCAGCTGTTAAGTGGTAGAATCAGGAACTGAATCCAGATCTTGTTGTGTGAAAGTCCCTACCATTTCCCCTACATGGGACACTTCAACTTTCTGTCTTGTTATGAATAACCCATGAAAAAATGGTTTTCTCTCCTCTTTAGTGAGACATCAGCACGTTGGATCCCAGAGCCAGGTTTGGAGTTGCTCACTGGTACAGTAAATAGCTAGTTCTAAGGTGTGATTTAAGTCTGGCCTCCTGAATCCAAACTAATTCTTCCTCTCAAAGTTTCAGAGTGAAATAAGTTTAAATTCTAAGTCATCAAGAAGAACTCTAGAAAGAGTTTCTATTAGACAACTTCTCCTCAGCTATGCTGTCTTTAGCCACCATTTATTGTCCCTTCCTGTGCTGGGCATTAGCACTTTAACAGAAGTTACTCATTATTCAGCATTGGTGTTTGAGCACCTACAATGTTTCAGGCATGCTTCTAACTGCTGGGGATACCATAGTGAATGATACAGTCAACCCCAAACCTTCATGGAGGGAGACAGACAACATGCAAAATAAACAAATAAGTAACATGTTAAGTGGTGATAAGAGAGCTTTGAAAAAATCTAAAGTATGCAAGAGATATACCAAACGTAGGGATGGGTGGTGTAGGAGTGACAATGTGATAGTGCTTCATAATATAGTTAATGAGGAAGCATCTCTGATTTGACCAGATCACCCAAAGAAATGGGAAGTAAACCATGTAGTTATCTGGGAACTGAGCTTTCCCAGGGAGAGAAGGGAGTGCACATGCTCCAGGGAGTGAGTTCTGGGAGTGCTTGAGGAAAATTCATTCAGAAAAGTGTTGCTGGAGCAAAAGGAATAAGGGGAAAGTGGGGAGAGATATGGTAGGGAGGATGTAAGGGAGCAATCCAGAGGGCTTGGAGGCAATTTTAAGAATGTGGATTTTCAAGAAATCTTTACAACAAACAGGTCTAATTACCCACATTTTACAGTTAAAGATATAGAGAGAAATGTGAAGAGACAAAAATGTCATAACTTGCTCAAGGCTACTGTTGGGTGGTCAGGGATTTAAATCTAGAATTTCTGATTCTAAATTTTACTTTTTATCTTCATTTCTCTACACCCTGAAGATTTTTCTGCTCCCATGGTCCTGAGTAGAGACTTTGGACAATAGCTATGTCTACAACACTTATAAATTTTTTTTTCTCCCATTTCTAAAGAATAGACATTAAGAAAAAGAATTCATGCAGGGCAGAGTAATAAGCAAATTAAATATTTATTTTTTAATGTGTGCGTGGTAGGGGGTGGTTGGCCTTAAAGTTGATACACTATGGCAGTTAAGTATGAATCTCTTAAATGGGCTAGGATTTATAATCTAGACAATCTAATGTCTAACAAAGAGGCCAGTAGAAACATAGCCAACATGAAAATCTAGGCTAATCCCTTGAGGATGAGACAGAGATGTTCTGCATCTGGTAAATCTTCTGAAAGGCACTCAGAGAAAATGTCTTGTGCTTTGGTTCAAGTTCTTTTGACAATGAATGTAAAATCTGAAAAGAGTCAAATCTCTCTTTCCCATGTTGCTTTGGCATTCTGGTAAACATGGTTGGTCACTCACATGATGCCACCCAAAAAGCACAGAGCCTGTGATCATATTTTCTAATGAGTCTTTGGGCCCCTGCTCAGCCTCTCTGAAGCTGCTTTCAGTGGTGTCCACTCATTCAAGTCTTGGCTTCCAAGTTATGTTTGTATGGCATCATCTAGACCAGGTGCTTCCTTCATGTCGTATCTGTACCCTCAGGTATGATCTCTTATATGCCCCAACCAAGCCACCTATTTTCATGTGGAAATGAGTGGACAGTCTAACCCATTCCAACAAACTGGGGGTTTGAGGACTGGGCCTGCTCTCTTCAAAGGCACAACTTGATATGGCATCAGCTCTCAGCAGTTATGGTACACTGAGGAATTCTAAGGCAGTTCAGGAGTTCCAGTGTAGGAGAATATTTGCTGTAGGTCCTGTATATTATCATCTAGCTATGCCCCCAACTTCCTGACAGCATCCTTCATATGCAGAAATTGAGTAGAGTTTGGAGACCATGTCCCGGGAGGGATCCCTAACTAGCATAGGTGTGAAAGGTGATCTAAGGATGATGGGAGAAATTAAATGAGAATTGGAGGTCCAGGTAAAAGAAAGGTGTCAATCTGGTAGTAAGGTTAGGGCACTGACTGAAGATTCTATCTCAACAGATACTGAGTTTCATGCACAGATTCTCTGAACATGAAACATGAACATGAAGAGACCAAATTGACTGGTAGCTTCCTCCGTTGCCATACTCCAAAGTTCCCTCCAAAGTTCATGTCTACCCAGAACCTCAGAATGTGACCTTCTTTGGAAATAGGGATTTGCAGATATAATTAATTAAACTGAGGTCAAACTGGATTAAGGTGAGGCCTAAATCTAATATGACAGGTGCCTTTATATAAGAAGAGATTGAGACACGGTGACACAGAGGGAAGACAACCAGGTGGAGATGGAGGTAGAGATTGGAGTTATGCTGCCACAGGCAGGAACACCTGAGGCTACCAAAAGCTGGAAGAGGCAAGGAAGGTTCTGTTACTGGATTTTATTTAGGTTCTGGGCTATGCTGCAGAAACGAATTTCAAGAGCACGCCGGGTGAATTAGGCCAGTAATTTATACAGTTAGGAGGGGAAGAGAAATGGAAGAAAATAACAGATTAGGGGTCCCAGGTAGAGAGGAAGGGGCTGAAAAGTGATAAAGAGAGCTGATTTCCAGGCTACAGTTCCCCATTATTGGCTATAAATGCCCAGGTTTACTTGCATGGCCACATGGCAGAGGAAAAATGGCAAGAGCAGTGCACAGAGGACAGGAAGGGGTCCAGAGGCAAGACAGTGGAACGCAGCATGCTTAGGCTCTTTGCCTGCTCCTCTAAACTGTTAATTATTCCACCCTTTTGCTAATGGCAGGGGAGGGGTTTCAAGTGTTTGCTGTTTTGATTGTTTATCCCACCCATCAATCCCCCCATGAAGGCACAATGATTAAGTTCTTGGGGAATCTGGGGCTTTCCTTGGCTTTGAGAAGAAGTCTTTGTTCTGGATGGCAGAATCCTGCTGGTTGGGGGTCTTCCAGCAGCCATCTTGGGGTTATTAATGTCCACATGGACTCTGCCAAGTTCAAGATCTATCTATTGATTCCCTATTTTATTAGCCTGCTTCAGTTCCTCTCTTAGAGACTTTGAATGGAGCGCAGTTCTGCCTAAATCTTGATTTTTTGGGTTTCTAGCTTAAATAACCGTGAAAGCATAAATTTATTTTAAGCCACCCATTTTGGAGAATTTTGTTATGGCAGCCTTAGGAAACTAAGACAGTGGTTCAATTTCAGGGATGCCCGAAGAGAAAAATAAAACAAAACACATCCTTTTAAAACACCTCTCCCCTCCTGCTTGTTGCTGCTTAAACTTCCTCTCACAAGCAGAGGGATGAGTGTAATTATAATTTGACATTTAAAAATTCCTGGGAGAAGCAACATCACTGTTTAAACTCACTTTAGGGGCAACTGACTAATCCTTTTGAGGGTCTGCTTTCATGAAAGTAAGGGGATGAGGGTATATTAGTTTGCTATTGTTGCATGACAAATTGCCATGAGCTTAAAACAACACACATTTATTATCTCTCAGTTCTGTAGATCAGAAGTCTGGGTAGCTTGGCTGAGTTCTGCTCAGCATCTCGCAAAGCCACAATCAAGGTGTCAGCAGGGCCGTGTTCCTTACAGGAGGCTCTAGAGGAAAATCCACTTCCATACTTATTTAGGTTACTGGCAGAATCTATTTCTGGGTAGTTGTAGGACTGGCATCCCCATTTCCTGGCTGGTTATTGGTCAGAGACCATTGTCAGCTCCTGGACACTGCCTGCATTTCCTGGTTTGTGGTCCCTTTTCTCCATCTTCAAATCAGCAATGCCTGGTTGAGTCCTATTTCCATTCTGTATCTTTCTGACCTCCTTTCTTTTAAACCTCACAATTATAATGAAGCACCAGAAGTTCAGAGATGTTAAAGAGCTTAACTCAGATCATACAGCTAAAAAGTGTCAGTATTGGGATTTGAATACAACTAGATCAACTTATAGACAAATAGAAAATAGTCCTAGAAGGGGCCTTAGAAATCATAGACGAGAAATTCTTACCCTGGGTCCCTGGATCTGGAGTATGTGGATCCATCAGGGACGGGGAGCCAGGAGAAATTGAAAACAAGGATGGACAGAAAACAAGGGTGGACATATGTAAAAGTATGCCATTTTTCTGTAGAAAGGGTCCATTGTTTCCGTAAGAACCTCAAATGGCTTCTGCACTGAGGAGTGTTAAGAAGCACCAATCCTTCCATTTCACTGATTGTTTTTTAAAAATCACCAGGAACCAGTTTGGTAATTGCCATGAAAAACAGATACCTCGACTCCAACTTAGGAGGTCTCCCCTGTAGATCTTCTCGTTCACATCAACAACATTGCATTTCTATCCCAACTTTATTCCCTTTATTGACAACAATATGATCCTATAAGGAAGGAGTTGTTTAAATGTTGGTGTGAAGTTGACTGAATGTTAGCATCCCGCGTAGGGCTTCTCTGTCATTGTCATTGAGAAACCCTATTCATAAGCATTGAAGCACTGGAGACAATTAAATAGGAGGAGGCACAAGAAAAGGGAAAGGCTGTTGTAAAATTAAAGTGTCGAATTTCTCTTTGGAAGATCAGTAATTTCAACCTTCATCTCAAGCCAGCCTTTTTAGCTAATTTTATTTTCAGTTCTTTTGGCTCTCTGAGCCAGGTTTTGCACTTCATTAGTACCTTTATTTGACCACTTTCACATTATATTAGTGATATTTGTTTATCTGGATTTTTCCATTCTCCTGGCTCTTTGTTCCCTCAGCACTGTGCATAGAGGGCCTACTTTGTCCCAGGCATGAAATAAAGAGGCAAGTTTTCTGTCTTCATAGAGCTCACAGGCTAATGTTTTAAGAAATGTTTTTCTTTTGAACTGAATATTAAACTGATCATATACAAATATTTGCCATATTATTATTATTACTGAAAATAAAGAGATTGAGCTAAATTGCCTATCAGAAATTTCAGTCACAATGTTGGTTCAATATCCTGTTTTAACTAGCCCACTTAAGGAGAAAAACAATGAATTATTAATGTAATTTACTGACAAAACAGTAATAGTGGACCTTTTCTGTAATTGGCCAATTATAGAAGCAAAGTGGAAAGTATTAAAATATTACTGTACTTAAAACCTAATTTCAAGATAATCTTATATATTAAGAGAATAAAAATTGAAAAAAACAAAGTAGATTTTTGTTGATTTTTTCTTAAAAGAAGCAGAATAAGCAATGGAAAAAATACCCTCTGGATACATATGAAAGTAATAAAAGTAAAAGCAAATGAAATTCAAGAAAAATTATAAAAAACTTCGTTTGACTATAGAAACAAGGAAAACTGTGTGACTTTGGGCAAGTTACTTAAAAGCTCTGAGTTTCATTTTTTCTCAGCTATAAAATTAGAATACTAATTTCTTCCTTACTGTATTATTATAAGAATAAAATGAAAAATAAATTATGGAATTCAGGAAATAAATAATGGGACTCAGGAATACAGTCTGGAAAGATTTGTCGTCCCAGAGCATGATGAAAGGTGAGAGTCCCTACTTCACATGTACCGATGGAAAGCAGTGGATTTTGGCCCCATTACCACTGCCTCAAGGAGTAACCTCTTAATGAGCAAAACTCTGCAAAGGCTCATCTTGTTCATAACTGTATCTCCAAGTCCTACCACTTTACTTAGCAACCATTAAGCTTCAATAAATATTTACTGAATATATGCACTCACTTGGTATAACAGTATAAAAATAGCTAGCTAAGATAGGAAGTGCTTTACTTTTTAACATGGTGACATGGCAAATCAGCTTAGTCTGCTGCATAGAGCAATATGTCTGCCATCATGGTCATGTCTAGACATGTAGGTCAACCTCTTTACAGACAGAAAATATCTTGTTCCTTAACTAAACTCTTTTCTGTCCACAGTTTTCCAAAACAAAGCGCGCTTTAATGGGAGGAAAGGAAGGGAAGAGAAATGAAAAGAGAAAGACTAATATACCTGGAACTGGTACAGTAGATGACTCTAAGTCGTGTGTCAAAAGGAAGAGTCCAGGCCTTGCTTTCTTTTTTCACAATTAGTACTCCCCTGCTCTGCTTAAGCTCTCTGAAGTTCAGACCCATCTGGGTTCTGCCTATGAACTAGGCCAAGTTACTCTGGAGCTTCAATTTTCTCATTGGTAAATGAGCATAATCAAGCATGACAGGAAAGGGGCAGAAGCCAAATAAGGATCATTTTCTGCTGAAGTCCCAGCCCCATGATCCTGCAGGGGCACTCTGGAGTATAAGTAATTTACCCAGTTACTCAGAGTTTCTCTGAGGCAAATGAGCTCCTGCTCCTGTAGCCACTTGGTTTTGGGCACGAGCATGGAGTGGGGTAGTGTGGGATGAGAGATTTAAACTACCAGACTCCAGTAGTCCTAAATCAGTCCCCTGGAAAGATTGTAAATGCCTCATCTAGATGCATAAGTACACAGAAGCTGGGAGAGGAATACCCATAACCATTAAGAGGAGTCTAAGGGGATCTGAATGGAGCCCCCCAGTGTCTAATTCAATCTGCTTTGAAGATTAGATGATACAGATAATGATGCATATAAAGTCCTTAGCCTGGAACCTGGAACAGAGAAAACACTTACTGAATGTTAGCTACTATAATTAATTTTTTTGTTCTCTCCTCCATGAGATACTGTTCCCTATAGCTTCATTCCAAACAGAGAAACTACTAGGTGGATTTGCAAAGAAACTGCTAGTCCTAATGCTTTCAGGCCATGTAAATTAGAGAAACTGCTAGTGGAAGACTAGGAGGTATGGGACAGGGTAAAGTGGAGTGCACCTGCCCCACTGAAAACAAGGCATTTAAAATCAAATGTTTACAAAACACTGTGCACTCAAAGTCAATCACACCAAACTAAAACAGAAAACACATCTGGCTTGTGGACTGTTGTTTGACCAGGGCTTACTTTAAACCTTTCTCACAATCCCCTAGCTGGAAAGGAAGGTATTTTGATGAATGTGTTTGTCAGGCTTCCTGGGAAGCTTGGAGATTCTGGGAAGATTTATATTTGGGTGGTCTGTCCTTGTCACCTTGACCACAGCACCTTCTTCTGAAGTTTCTCCTAATGAGGGCTCGGCACTTCAGGACTGTGTGCGTGGGGTGTTCTCTAATTGGAACTGGGGTCTGTGATGTTGTTTAGAAATGTAAGGGATGGCACAATACAATGGAGAATTCAGTTTTTGTTCATTCAGGAAGTATTTATTGAGCACTACCAAGTTCTGTTCTAAGCACTAGGGATTCTAATGGGAAACTATGTGTGTGTAAGAGAGGGAGAAAAAGAAAAAGAGACAGAGAGAGAGAGAGAAAGAGAGGGAGGGAGAGATTGTACTTTTGAAATTAAGATGTGTTCAGAAGATCCCTTCACTTCCCTCCCTGAGGATACCAGGAGTCAGGAGTGAAATAAAATTGCTTATCAGTCCTCATCCTTGGCCATTTGACTCACTACTTTCCTAGCAACTCTTCATATCACCGCCCCTTCACTTGCTAAGCTGTCCAATCATCTTATACATGCTGTGTGTGTAATACTCTGTATATATAATATTGCTGAGTAAATAATACTGCTTAGTACTCGAAGGTGGGGGTTTATGTGCAAGAGAAAAATGGGACATGATCTTGGGAAAAAAGCACATGCTTTCAATGACCCACCAAACACCTAGAAAAATGTATGATAAAATGTTAATTTGTAAAATGAGACTAAAAGTACTGGAGATGGAGAAAAGAGAGATGGCTAAGGGATGCAAGATTGGAGAAATCTCTGTGGTTGTAATGTAATTTATATGCCATATTTCTTTTATTATTATTATTTTATTATCCCCTTTCTGTTTAAAATTAAATGTGTTCATCATAGAAAATTTGAAAGGAAAAAAGAAGGAATTAAAAACTACTCATAATCTTATTACCCAGATGTACTTACAGTGAATATTTTAGTAATTTTCCTTCAAAATACATGTATCCTTACTCTATCAGAATTATGCTATTTTGAAGCCTGCTTTTTTTCATTTAATACTTTATACTGAATTTTTCTCCCTGTAGTTAAATACTCTCATACAACATGCTACTTAATGGTTATGTAATATTTCATCATATAAATGTACTATAATTTATTTGAGCAATAATTTTAAACAGTAATTTATTTTGCTTCAATATCTCTTCCATATTCCAACTAAATTTGGAAGATTTATAAGAATAACCTCAGGGCCCCAGAAACCAGCAATAGGTGGTTTGCTCTATTTTTTCTTAAGAACTTCAAAGAACTATAAGAGATCAGCTGCTATGTTCTATTTCCACGATCTCTAAAATGACAACTCAGCTTACAGCTACTACAGAGGTGGAGCAGGGGCTGAGGAGTAGCAGTTAGGAGGCAAGGTGGGTTTGGGATTGAAGGACTCCCAAATGGCCAGATAGAGAGCAGCGTGACACCTTTCTCACACAGGCTTCTCTCAGAAAGGATTGTTTTGAAAGGCAAGGCAAAATGGCGCATTTGAGGACTGAATTTGACTCCATTTGTTCAAGGGAAGTGGGTGGCTTCGGCTGCGTAGGAAACAGGCTTTGAGTATGTACTTCCTGGAATTCTTTCTGCTTCTCTCCTGGAAGATTCCTGATAAAGGATTCTTATTATTTGGCATTTGCAGGCAGTCTGGCTTGGGCAGCTTCTGGTAAGTCCTTTCTGCTAGTGAGCTCTGGTGAGGCTCACTATCTTAGGCCAGAATTCTTCCCCCTCTCTGCCTTGACCCTGTGTACCAAGCTTGTGCATACTTTATTTCTAATTTGAAAGCTGAAACCCTGGCACAGTTAGGTGAAGTTCCACCCGGAGCATCTGCTCTAGTGTCTTCAGCATTTTAGGATGCTGCTTGGAAGAATAAATAGCACACATAGGACATGGGCGCTGTATGGAAGCAAAACAAACATGGCCGTTATCAACTGGCGATGGTGAAGGCATGACACAGAGCAAGGGGCCAAACCCCCAGGACCTTGCCCTGAAAGAAGCACAAATAAGCATCAACCTGCCCTTTCACTTCATCCAAATATAAGATGTGGAAAACCAAGGGTATGACAGAAGTTCTAGAAAGGATGGATGGATTCATTCATTCATTCATTCCATTCCTCCTTTGTTTAGCAAGTCTTATCTTTTTCAGTACTGCTCACCTATGAAGAGTTGAGTAATGGCAGGGTATTCTTTAGTTAAATGAGATAATGTATTGAAGTGTCCAGTAGAACACCATGCTCATAGCAGACATTATATACATATCAACAAGAACTGATGTATTCTGAGCTTTCCATGTGTCAGACACTATTCTAAGCATTTTTTTGTATAAAAACTTATTTAATTATTAAAACAACCTTATAGAGAAAGTACTATTATTACTCCAACTTTACAGATGAAGCAACATGTCCAACATCACTTGCTTGACTCATTTTTCTTATCAGTATTTATACCTTATATCCCAAGAGTCCTACCCTTCTCAGAAAAGATTATTTGAGCATTTGACCAGCCTGGGGATGGTGAACTGTGAAGTATTAGGTCTAGGTATCTTGTTAGGAAAGATAAAAGGGGGACGCAGAGTTGTGAGCCTAAGATCATATTTCAGGATAGATTTCTCACCATAATTCCATTGGTTCTCAGTGATGACATTGGAAGGCTAACCAAAGCAAGCTGTAGTAGTGGCCCAACCTAGGGAGATTTGCGGGCCATCACTATTTCATCCCACTCACACACACATTCAAACACACACACACATATGTACACACTAATGGTTTCTGCATTTGAATACCTTGAAATCTTTTGTGGGTGGGAATCACCACAGATATTTGAAAAAGTTTATAGAATAATACAAAACAATAGCTAGATTTTCTGTGCTAATTTTTGCAGAAATATAAAAATGTGCTACTTTTCTCAAGAATTTTGAGAACTTGCCAGGACAATAAGACAAAATTGGCAAATAACTATAAATAACTCTCCATTATAATCATAACTCTATAAAAGCCAGGACTTACTCACTGCAATATTATTAGATTTTTGAAAACTCAACCTGAGCTGGCATATACATAATGAACATTCAATACATTTGTGTGGAATGAATGAATAAATAATTCCTTGGCGAATTTGGGGGAAGCTATGGAGTATACGAGTAGAGACCCTGTATTAATTATCTACTTCTGGGCAACAAATTACTCCAAAATTTATTGGGTCTGGAATCTGGGAGTGGCTTAGCCAGTTGGTCCTGGCTCAGGGTCTTTCATGAAGTTGCAGTCAATCCATCTCATCTGAAGTCTTAACAGAGGTTGGAGGAACCACTTCAAAGATGGCTTCCTTGTGTGGCTGTTGGCAAGAAGTCTTAGTTCCTCACTCACTATTGGCAAGAAGATTCAGTTCTTTACCATCAGACCACTCTATGAGGCTGCTCAACATGGAAGCAGGTTTCCTGCACAGTGTCTGATCCAAAAGAGAAAGAACAACCAAGATGGGAACTGCAGATGTCTCTCTTAAAAAATATATATATATTTATTTTATTTATTTATTTCTCCCCACCTCCTTGTTGTTTTCACTTGTTGTCTGCTCTCAGTGTCTGCTTGTCTTCTTTGTAGGAGGCACCAGGAACCAAACCTAGGATCTCTCAGGTCGGGCAGAGGCACCCAATCACTTGAGCCACCTCCGCTCCCTGCTTATGTGTCTCGTTGTGCTTCCTTGTTGTGTCATCTTGTTGTTTCAGCTAACTGCACCAGACCATCACGTCAGCTCATCTTCTTTAGGAGGCACCAGAAACCGAACCCAGGGCCTCCCATGTGGTAGACAGGCAAGTGCTTGAGCCACATCCACTTCCCTGCAATGTCTTTAATAACCTAGTCTTAGAAGAAACATGGTATTACTACTGCCATTTTCCTTTGGTGACCCAGACCAGCCCTGGTACAATGTTGGAGAGGACTACACAGAGAAATTGAAATTCAGTCCATAAATTCATAAGCATGAGGCTTATTAAAGTTTGAAGAATTGTGTTATTTAATCTTAGGTATATTGACAATGATATTTTAAATGTATCTAGGGAGTGTTCTACACATAGAAACATTATTTGAACTCTTGTACAGAAAATGATCATCCTTTAATTTATTGTTAAACAGGCCAGTGATATTCCCATGTAATTGCTACCAGTCCCTGATTTCTTAGAATCTCTGGAAGCATCAGGGAGAGGGCTAGGAATGATATTGGGGCTGGGAATTCTGGGTAACAGGGCAATGAAGGGTCAGCTGGATCAAACTGATGGCCTTGAGTTCCATCTCTAGTTGCTGACTGTTTTCAGGCATGTACTAATTTTTTCTAAGCAAATGGTACTAATAATATTATCTGCCTCATAGGCTTGTTACGATGCTTAGTAGAAATAACATGTAAAGCACTTAGCATCTTGCCTGGCACACTGTGAGAAAGCAAAATATACTACCTATATATTTTCATTAAGATATACTTATTAAAATTTTAAATACTTAATTTAAAAAGCACATATTCAACGTATTGTGTTGGATGACAAGTTGGACATATTAGAATCCATCAATTTATCACACATAAGGTAAGATTTATGGAAAAGCAACCTTCTGCATGTTTTAACTTCTTTTAAATATTTATTTGTTAGGGATGTTTCTACAATAGTCATTTTTGAAATGCAGACCCATTTATGTCTGCCCATGTGAAATTCTACATGTGAGTCATCCACTGTGACCTCTGGGTGCTCTGTCTGCTTGGAGGCTTGGCAAAGCACAGGCACAGCCACATGTGACCCTCATTCTTCTCAAGCCAATGGTTCAATAGCAAGCAAAGAGGTGACACACTGCATTGTGATCATATGTTTTGATTGATGCTCTTATTGCATATTTTATGTTTGATTTATTTGACTTTTATATTCATTATAAGGAATTTCTAGTTACTAGATATTGCTAGTGATTCAACTCTGAAACATGAGTATGCCTCTTTGGTCCACTTAATTGGAGAATAACTCAAGATTATAAGGAGTTCGATTGAAAATAAAATTGATACTTAAGTCAATATAAAGATACAAATGTCTCCATAACTCCAAAGTTAAAATTTTTTTGTTCATTATTATAGCTTTATTGTTCTTATCAGTTGACATTATGCATTCAACTTAAAACAACAAATTCCTCTAGATGCTTTTCTAAATAAGGGGCAATTATTTTGAATTATTTTGTATATCAAATGAACACCCCATAATTTGTCCTTTGTATAACTATTTTTATATATCTTGTTCCAATTAAAATTTTTTTTCACTATAAAGGAGTTTAGCAACTTCTTTCATTAGTGTGGTACGTTCATTGCAATTGATGAACACATTTTGGAGCATTGCCATACAGCATGGATTATAGTTTACATTGTAGTTTACACTCTCTCCCAACTCAATTCTTAGGTTGTGGCAGGATATATAATGGCCTGTATCTATGTTGTAATGTCATTCAGGACAAATCCAAGACCTGAAAATGCCTCCATATTACACCTCCTTTTCCCTCTCTCTGATTTCAGTCTTCCATTGTTAGAATCACAATAAGTCTATAGTAGAATGCCAGTAAATCCATTCTAATCCATATTTTATTTCCCAGTCCTGAGGATTCTGGGATGGTGATGCCCACTCCACCTCTAATAGAGAGGGGGCTTCAATCCCACATTGCTGATGCATGGGACTCTCTTGCTTGCAGTTATAGACTCTCTCAGTTCCTTGGTGTGGTGGTTGTCTATCCTTACCTCCTTGTTAGTTGTCTTTGGTGAACCCAATGAACTGGAGGGTAGCTGTTGCAACTCTGCTGAGGCTCAAGGCCCAGATGGCACATGGACAGCCCAGAGATTCAAGTCTCTTGGACATATACCTACTAACTCCTATACTTGCCAGAAGAGGCATGTGTAGACAAGTCACATCTGAGTCCAATTCTGTCACACTTGGGAGCACAAACTCCAAAGTCGGGCCTACTGACAAGGCACCAAATTCTGGAGCTCTCTGCCATGACCATAGGACCTGGGTGTCTCCAGAGTCCTCAGGAGCCCCAATATTTGGGGAAGCATCTATTTTGGCTGTCTATGAGATCTTGCTAAGATGTGCATAAGTTTTACCTCTCTCATGAGCTCCCGACTCATTTTGAAGTCTCTTAGTCATATAAACTCATTTGAAAACCCTGTTCTCAATCATCAGCTCTGTGGGAAGAGTTGGAGAGAATACTTGAAATGCAGGCAGGAGTCTTAGATGTCTTAGAATAATCTTAGAAGCTGTGACTATAGAACCAGATATAGGAAAGAAATAGTTGCAGAATATAATCAGACATCTTTAAATATCTATACAAAATATATTCACTCTGGAGAGGAGGAATATTCAATGAATTCTAATAGAATAAAGTGGTCAATGCATTAACTGAATCCTATTGAAAGTTAAAGCAACTTAGGATGGTATATGGAAATTTTTTCACCTTATTCAGGGAATAAAGTTAAAATAGATTATACAAGAACTAAATACTTAGTTAATAGAAACTTTGAGGTGTAGTTGTGGAACTAACCCTATTTGAAGCAAATGGATTATATCTCCAGGTGGCATAAAAACTTTTAAATAGGACTCTGCATGGCTTTCAAAGAATTATTGCTCTGGACAAAGATAGTTCTATTACCTACATCCCAACCCAAATCACTGGTTTGTAATCAATATCTGTGAGTGAAAATTTTCCCCAGTTTGCTTGGGAAAATTCACTTAGTGTTTCTGTTTCTTTTCTGAGTTGTATCTTTTCGCTCTGAGAAAACTCATTCGATATGTGTAGATGAGATGCTACTTTTTACACATCAAGTTGGCAAAAGTGCCTAAACTTGACAATATACTCTACTGTTGAAGCTGGGGAAACAGATATTCTCAAACATAATAGTGAAAATGTATAATGGAAGGCCTTTGTCAAAGTGCAACATTTACCCTTTGACTGTAGGATAGAGCTTGAAGATATACCCCTGATAATAAAAAATATAAGTGTGTGGTGGCTTGAAGTTATATACTCCAGAGAAACATGTTCTTAATCTTAATCCATTCTCTGGGTATGAGCCAATTGTAAGTAGGACCTCTTGATGAGTTGTTTCAATTAAGGTCTGGCACAAATTAATCAAGACCTTAATACTATTACTGGAGGCCTCACAGAGAAGGCCGCAGAGGGGCAAGATGTGGAATCAGCCAGAAGCTGGAAGTCAATGGAACCTGGAAGAGAAAGAAGATGCCACCATGTGCATTGTCATGTGACAGAAAAGCCAGCCACTGGCAGCCAAACCCAGAATGCCACAGTCTTTTAGGAGAAAGTGTTATCTTGCTGATGACTTGGTTTTGGACTTCTCCTAGTTTCAAAACCATAAGCCAATAATTTTCCATTGTTGAAGCCAACCCATTTTACTGAGGAAACCAACACAATATACAAAAGGTTATTCACTGCAGCATTATTTATACTGAAGAAGTTTGGAAACTTCATAAATTTCTAGGCATACGAGATCAGTTGTGTAAACTACAGTACACTCACTCAATGGAATGCTATAGAACTGTAAAAAAAAAAAGAATGAGGAAAGTCTCTAAGAACTGATATGGAATGACTACCAAATGATGTTGTAATGTGAAAAAAATGCTAACCTTCATGTAAGAAAGAAAAGGAAATAATATGTGTGTGTGTATATATTTAAAAGAAACACAGGAATAATAAACCAGAAAATAATGAAGTTGGCTCCCTATAATGGGTGTTGGAAAGGGAATGGAGTAGAACAGCTATGGGAAGGAATGGCTTTTCTCTAAGGATTTATTTCTGTATAGTCTTACTTTTTGGAAGCATGTTTACGTTCTACATATTTAGAATATATATAATTAAATCATCAAGGATGGGAAAGGGGGAAAACCTAACAGTGGAAGCAAATTTAAACATGTGAGCCCTAAAGTATTTCAAATGAATCATCTAATCCCATGGATTTGGAAAAAAGAGAGAGAGAAAATGTGCTAATTCAAGTATCTTATGGACAAGGAATTTAACTGTATACCCTCAGTCTTGGGTGGGAGAGAATAGCAAACAAACCTTAAATGTATTTTGCTTTTCATAGTCACATGAATAAAGAAATTCTGAAACCACTTTAGATGTATTTAGGATTGAGCAAATGAATAAATATATATATTTGTAGAAAGCCAAGTATCTCACTGTTGAGAAGGGATATATAGATTTGAAATAGGAAAATACAAAGGGATAGAATGTACTTAAGTTTATCTGTGTGAAGTCATGATTTATAAAGTATATACATGCATTTGTACTTATATATGCATATGTATGTATGTGTGTGCACTTGTTTATATACGTATTTTTTATGTGTGTGTTTATGTATATAAACATCCATGTTTTCTGGTTATGTTTGCAAAGATGTCTCAATAGCAACGTGCTCATACAGCATATAGACCTTGGTTTCTAAATACTATTTTGTACTGAAAGAAATCAGAACTCTTCAAAGAAATGACTAACCCAAGAGGTGGGGCCGGGTAGATAGAAAATGAGCCTGGAATACTTGACTTTCTAGAGAGTAAGGATGTGCTTGCTTAGAAAAGAAAACCACAGGATTCAGCTTCAAGGGATACCCGCCAGCCAAATCTGTGATAATCTGGGCACTAAAATGATTAAGGACAGTAATGACCCCATACTGATAATAAATAGATGGGTAAACACAAATAAATTGGTGAGATGAGAGGCCTATCCTTGTTTACAGTAACTGAGTGCTGGAAATGCTGAGTTGGAAACTCATTTTGTAATCATCATAGTAAATGTTGGTTCAGACAAGAATCAGCAGTGGATGCTAAATCTAGGGAGATATTTGGATTGACCAGGCCTGGAAATGGGTCATCGCATTTCCTTGTATGTTCCAATGGCTGAAACCTTATTGAAATGGGTTGCATCTAACTTCAAGAGAGGCTGGAAAATGCAGTCTTGCTGTGTGCCCAGGAAGAAGAGGAATACAAAGGTATTGGTATATG
Organism: Dasypus novemcinctus; assembly: GCF_030445035.2. NCBI lineage: Eukaryota > Metazoa > Chordata > Mammalia > Cingulata > Dasypodidae > Dasypus > Dasypus novemcinctus. Next base: position 47,041,834 of record NC_080685.1, on the reverse strand, counting down.
TATTTAGTATTTATGATATTCGTAAGGTTTAGGAAATTTGGGAATACTGGGGTATCTAACTGTGGTATCTAGTATCTAAGGAGTATCCCCCAGTAAATTATACTTCCTAACATTTCCATTCTTGTATAGTTTTCTCCCACATTGAATCTGGGCTGGCCTGGACTTGTGTTAAGCAACGGAGGAGGAAAAAGTGATGCTGTGTCAGGTCTAGACCTAACTTTTAGGAGGCCTGGTAGCTTCTGCTTTTTTCTCTCTTGGAACCCTCATTTTTGGAAACCATGTAGCATGAAGTAAGAAGTCTGGCTGTCCTTCTGGAGTGCACATGTGGAGAGGCCACTCACACAGAGGCTTCAGTCTCACGGAAAGGGAGAGGGGTGCAGCTGTTTCTGGAGTCAAGTCTCCAGGTGATGCCAGCGCCTATTGCTTATGACTGCAACGGAGTGAGAACTGCCTGGCCAGGCTCAGGTAACTCACAGAACCAGAAGAGGAAATAAGTGGTTGTTATTTAAAGCTACTAAATTTTGAGGCCATTTGGTATGTAGAAATTGATAACTGACACACTAACAGATAGGACTTATGATTCCAGTTTAAAATGTGCAATTGAGCAATTGATTTTTACTTGTGATTTTTCCTATGAAAGGTAGAAGGGAAATTTACTAAGCATATAAAGAGAAATGTAGTGTTGAGAGAATGTCAGGTTCACCATAGTGCTAAGTACCATGATATTTATGAAAATTACCTAAATATTTTTAAGGTGTTGTTAGTCAGATAATGTATTTGTAAAGCAAATCATATATGTTAAATTAGCCAATGCATTTTAATGTTTACAAGTATTTAACCAACTTGTAAAAGCCTCTTTAAGGGTGGTGCTAAGGTTTTCTAGATTCATAACTAGATTAATAAAATTTGTTAGTCAAAGTGAAAAAATCTTTAAGAACACCAGCTTTTAAATTTGGTCACTTAATAAATCAAATTTAAAATTTAAAAACCCAAAGGAACTACAAATTGTGTTTTGTGGGTGTTTGAGCATAAAAGCCCACTTCCATGGACATAAAAATTATTTTGACATTATTGCCAACTTATGTCCTTTTTTGAGGGCTTCGAAGGCCAGAAACTTGAAACTGAAATGTTTCCCAAATCCCAGGTTTTCGTGCCTTGCATTCATTGCTATTATATTTCTCAGCAGGTCCTAATCCATGTAGGAAATTAAGGAGCAGTGTTGTCACCCAGTCCTGAGAAGCAGCTGTACCTGGTAAGATGTTTCATAGCTCTTTAGCAGTCCTTCAATCTGTTCTCTATTTGTTGTATTTTTTTTTTATTAATTTTTTGTGTTTTGTTTCTCTCAATCTATTTTAATAAATAATGAAATCAGGGTCAAGGAAGTGATCTTGGCTGGGAGATCTGTGCCACAGGAGCTTTAGGACTCACTGTTTACCAGTATGTTTCTAAAATATTAACCTTGGCCCCAGAAATGCTTACGGTCCCCACACAGAGCCTGTTCTGGCCATTCTCCTGTCCTGCATATAGAGGTAGAGCCCATTCTAGAACACACCCTGGACTTTCCTCCTAGTTTGTCCAAGACACCCATTAAGGCTTGTGGGTGGCAGGTGGAGAGGGGCAGAGCCCCAACCACTGTCTCTTGTCCCTGATTAGTAGATGTGGGGCAAATTTAAACATCGCTTTCAGGGAGGCATTGTAGCTCCTCCTAATGAGATGTTCCTAGTTCCCAAAGTAGCATCACTACACAGATGATGGTGATGATGAGAAGGCCACAGGCAGAATTGAGACAGAGCCTGGGCTCAGAAACAAGACAATGTGTTTGGCAGATAGCTTGTATGACCTAAAAGCAAGGAGACGATTTCAGAAACCTGACCTCATAATTCCATGGACCTGGTTTTTCATGATGGTTTTGGGGGGTAGGGGATGATGGTGTAACTGGAGATAGGGCATGAAAATGTTTGAAATGAATAACTTACAAAGCCTTATTCTGAGGCAACTGAAAAGAAATGACCAACCTTCACATAATATGTAAAAAGTGGTTACTACATCACGCAGTTTCTGAACTGATAAAATTATTTCACCCTCTCAAATGGAAACAGTGGGCATCACCATCCTAAAGTCCTCAAGATTGAGGAATGAACAAACATAAGGGGGGGAGGGGATTGCAACTTTGGACTAAAGTAGACATTATTATTCTAGTAATGGAAGAACTTGTAACATTGATATAAAGATAGTGGTCACCAGTGGTTCTGAGAGGAGGGAGAAGGAAGAATAGGTGTAACATGGGTCATTTTTGGGACATGGAAATTGTTCTGCATGGCATTACAAAGACAGATACAGGCCATTATACATTTTGTCAAAACCTGTAAAATTGTGTGGTGCAAAGTATAAACTGTAATATCAGCTATAGGCCACGGTTAGCAGCAATGCTGCAATATGTGTTCACAAACTGTAACAAATGTAGCACACGTGAAAGATATTGTTAATGGGGGAAAGCGTAGCCAGCACATGAACAAAGCAGGCAGTGAAGCCAGGCCCTGATATCCTGATATCAACCTTCTAACTGGGTCATTCAGACCCAGAGATGGGGCGAGAGACCCAACCCCCACCAGTTTCCACTGTCCAGATGACCCAGTCATTACAGACCAGTCAAGGTAATTAAGGGAAAGGCCTCACAGGGATTTAATTACCCAAAGGAGGGTGCTGTACACAGCTTGGGGATTCTCCCTGTTTCCTAAAGAAGAGCATGGAACTGCTCCAGATGAAGAGAAGTAGTGCTAAAAAGCCCACTAAGTGTTCAAAGGGGCAAGAGCGGGGCTGTGTGTTGCTGTGTAGAGAAAGAGAATAAAGGAGGAAGAAGAAACAGGGAAAGAAGGAGGGGGAAGGAAGTTTTATGTTAAGTTCTGTCAATATCTAAATTTGGTGTCTATGTTCAGACAGCCAATAATTTATTTCAAGGTCTGTGAAATCACTTTTCTGCCCTGCTGTCTACATGGTATTTCGTAAACGCTTCACAGGAATGGATTAGATCCCTGGGGGAATTTTAACCCACGCTCCTTGGCAATAGCAGTGCCAATATATCTGTGTGGGAATTACTTGGGGTTAGTAATTTAGTGGGAAGAGAGCGGTAAGCTAGGAGACTTGCACTGAAACTGGACTTGAATATCAAGGACATTTTAAAAAAATCTTATATTGTGTAATTATTTGTGATGACTTTGGAAGTCAAATAAAGTCCCTCCAAGATCCCCAAATCTCTCTTGCCCTTCTGCTCAGAAGGGGCTACTACAATTGCCAAGTTGTGAGAGCAACTCTCATGGGGTTCATTCTCACAGGCACCCCACAACTTTGCAGGCTTGTGAATTCCCCTTTCATCTAGACTCCTGAGTCCTTTATCCTCTTTTCTTTCTGTTTCTTTAGTGACCTTTCCACTGTAGAAATGTGGCTAGCACCTGCTTTTTGCACTGGTTCCACGTATGTGATTTTAAGAGACCCCACATCGATGCTGTCCCTAAGGCAGTGAACAGTTCCCTTTGTCTCCATCCTTCTGGAGTCATACCCTAAAGCAACGCAACCGGAAGTACAGTCTCTGGACCGGGATGCATCAGTATCACCTGAGAGCTTGTTAAAAGTGCAAATTCCCAGGTCTTACCCTAGATGTAATGAATCAGAAATCGGAATCTGGGATCCAGGAATCTTGTTTTAACAACTTTTCCAGATGACTTTGATGCTCTGCTAAAATTTAAGAAGCACTAGTCTAAAGAACTCCAGTTGTCACTTCATTATTCTTCTCTTTCTTGTATTGATGCTGTTTATTACTGTCCAAAAATTTTTTTTGAATATGGGGATAAAAAATTAAATATTTGTAAGCAGATAAAGAGATTTGAAATGTACCACAACAATTTACATGCTCAAAAATTATCCCTGGATTTGATGTTGCCATGGCACTGCCTCTGTTCTTACTAACTTCTAGACTGTGAGTGAGTGAATGAATGAAAGAGAATCTCTAATATGCTTTAGAAATGAAGACTCAGGAGGAAAGGGGCTTGTGCTTTTTGGGATTTTGCTTCAATTGCTATAACAGAGAGATCTAAACTAATAATGGAAATGGATTAATCATAGTAAATGTTTCATTGCTCTCTCTTGTCAAAGTCTAGATGGGCAGCTCTACAGCTTCACAATCAACAGGGAGCCAGACTTCTCTCTTACTGGCCTACCATGTCAAATAGCATCTCCCATCTTGTGGTTCAAGGTGGCTGCTTTGGCTCTCACCATCACATCTGCGTTCTAGTCAGTGAGAAGAAGGAAAGGGAAAAGAAATCATTCTTAAATGAATAATTATAGGACCACATGATTAAAGCCACAGAAGAGGCATATCTAAATCACACAGTATGCTATGCTGATTTGGGCCTCTTTGCTCTTAGATCCATTCCTCATCTTTTCCCTTTTCTTCTCTGTTTTGTCAAAGGGCTAACCCTAGCAAGGTGCATTTCCCAGGTTCCCTTACATGGTGGTTTGAAGCTGTTTGTACTCCAGAAACTCATGTTCTTGAAGCTAATCCATTCCTGTGGGCATAAACCTATCACAAGTAGAACATTTTGATGAGGTTACTTCAGTTAAGGCATGGCCCAGGGTGGGTCTTAATCCTCTTACTGGAGTCCTTTATAAGATAATAAAATTCAGACAAAGAAAACCAGGGAAGTAAGAAAATGAAATCAACAAAACCTAGAAAGTAGAGAGCAGCAGAAGTCACCATGTGGCAGAGGACCCACAGATTGCCAGCTATTAGTCCTCAGGAAGAAAGCATCGCCTTGATGGTGTTTTGATTTGGGCTTTTCTCAGCCTCAAACTGTAAACTAATATATTCCCATTGTTTAAAGCCATCCCATTTCATGATATCTGCTTTAAGCAGCCTAGAAACTAAAATACCTTGTCAGTATTTCCAGGCTCCCCTGTCTTTTACCTGGATTCAGCCAATGGGAGGTATTGGTGAGAGATTGGAAGACAGGAGGAATGAAGAAGCTGGGTATTTCATCCCATCTGCTTCTGTCCCATGCCATGCCTCTGGTGATGAATGAATATTTTCTGTGGCCACAGCTCTACAGCCCATGGGCTCTCTAGTAACAGCACCTCTTTTCTTTGTCTTTTCAGTCCAGGGTAGTAGTGACCTCTTGCTGTTACTAATCTCTGGGTTGCTTCACAATCCTGTTTCTTTTTCAGCTTTTCTATCAACTGGAATCAATTCTTTGAATTAAATTTCCCCAGTTGTAAGCAATATGTCCAGGCCCTAATAAGACAGGAGGAGGTGCTCTATCTAGGGGAGACTTCACAGAGGAGTGACAATTGTGGGTCTTCAAGTTTCACTGATTCCACTACTTATTCCCTGTTTGATATTTCTGAACTCTGGGCCTATGGAAGACACAAGGGGAGAAATGGTTTGGGGATCAGATGCTCAACAAGGCATCAACAGGACCTAGGGCTGTGTGTTACATAGGCTTCTTGTTATAACAGAGAGAAGTCGGGTGTATGTGGAATCAAAGGCGAGTGTATGCAAGAATTCTGAGAAGGAAGGTTTATTTCGACCGGCTGGACTTGGCAGACTCTTGTCCTGATAAAAACTGAGCCCTGAATAGAATTTTTGTGTCCCTTTTATACAGAGGATATGAGAATGGGGAGTCAAATGGTGCTTATATGCAAAATAACTTTTTGTTAGTTCCTCAAATGTTTTATCTGAGTATTAGATAGGTTATTTCCTCTAGGTAAGCTTGAATTAACACATATTCCCCACATCCCAGGTAAGCTTTTAACATGAACCCCCCACATTCCAGGTAAGCTTAACATTTGGTTTGCATCCTCTCTGAATATACAAAGCCTATAGAGTTTATACTTCTCAATTGGTTTTCTAGGCATACTTGGATATAGAATAAGTTTGAATTTATGCACAGGCTATATTATTCTAACCTAGGGCTTCTCAACCTTGTTACTAATGACATTTTGGACTACATAACTCTTTGTGGAAGCTGCATTGTTCATTGTAGTATATTTAGCAGTATCCCTGAACTCTTCCCACCAGATGCCAGTAGAACTCCTCACCCTGCCCAAGTTGTGCAATCAACACTGTCTCCAGACATTATCAAATGACTTTATGGTGGGTGATCACCCCTGGTTTATAACCCTTGCTCTGTGCTAGTGGTTCAGCATACAAGCACCATACTGGAGAACTTTTTAATTCTAAAGGTCAGAAAGTCATTACCTTCCAAGGAGGACAACTGCTATCCTGTCCCTCTCCTCATCTACCTCATTCAGCCAGTGAGTGCTTTCATTTCTGGTAAACATTGTCTACTAGAGAACAATGATTCCATAGTCTCTGAGGGAGTGTCATGGCCAAACCACTGTCATCCTGCCAAGAAACAGTAACACAGGAAATGAGAAATCATCAACCCATTACAATATTATAATTCTTCTTTGATTTTTGAGATGAAAGTTGCAGAGCTCTGAAGGATGTTTTGTTTTATCCTCTCATGATCAGCCTTTGCTTTGTAAGACAAATTTTCTCTCTCCCCAGTATGCTAAAACACACACCTTTCTGGTCCACTGGACAGTAAAATAAGGAAAAATAGTAGTCCAGTCTGAAAAATAAATCCACCACTACCACTATCACCACAAGATCAAGAGCTGCCTACCTCAGGCCAGCTATTTTATATGCTTGCTGATATATTTTATCAGTCTTCACAACAACACTAAGATGTAGAGAAGGTTTTTCCTGTTTTGACAGCTGAAGAACTAACTTGCCTAAGGAGAAATAACTAGTGTTTGTGAAGGCACCAAAAGTCCCCTTATGGAGGCCTGATGTTCTTAAATGTAGGGAAGGGTGTCTCTCAAGAGAATTGGTGTCTCACAATGGGGGAGGACAGTCTAGTGTGTCAAGCCCTCAGCATTGTTGCAGGTATCCGTGAATCTGGTCCTTCCAGCAGGAAGCCTGGTTGTCACCGTGGGCCCTGAGGGAAGGGGAAAAGAGAAATAGAATAGATGGAAGCAAGGGTAACTGGGGGCAATGGACATGTTCTACAAGATCGTGCAATGATGGATATAGGATATGCTAAATGTCCCCAAAAATTTATAAAAGTGTGTAGTCTAAATTGTAAAAATAATGTAAATCATAATGTAACTAAAAATTTAGAAAAGTGTACAGTCTAAAATATAAACCATAATGTAAATCAAAATGAAACCATGTTTGGTAGCTATATTTCAATATCTGTACATCAGCTGCAGCAAATATAACATGAACATGTAAAAAGATCATTGCTGGGGAAGGGTGGAAAGGATTTGATGTTAAATATATGGGAGTCCCCTATATTGTATACGTGACTTTATTGTGATCTAAAACTTTTTTGAAGACAAAATTAAAAATTAAAAAAAAAAAAGGATGTAGATATTGAGGAAGGAATGAAAGAAATTGCCTTGCCGCTGTACTTACAGGGCAACACTTACTACAGTAATGAAAGGCAAAATGTCAAAAACAAAGTTTAATGATATTTTTCATTTTTTAATACCCCAATTTATTTTTTACCTTATTTTTGTTTTTCTAAATTAGTATTCTATTTCTAATCTTTAAACCTATCATTACTATTTCATTTTCCTACTAATTGAATTTGACAATATATTAGGCTTCATTTTTGAGGAAGTTTTGGACCACAGAGGGTTTCAACTATACAGGGGAGGAACACTTGTGTGGGGTGTTATTGGTGGGGAACACATGGTTGGGAGGGAGTTCTCCAGGGCATGTATATTGGGTATGTTAAAATGTTCGTATAGTCATTGGGTATTTTCATAGTAGTTAGAGTTACAAATGACAACTGAGGGAGTGCTGAGTTCCTAGCCAGGAGAGCTCTGTCACATTCCCCAGTGGAACAGCAACAAGACCCCAAGGGCTAGGGCAAAGAACAGTGAAGTAGGATGGTCCAATGATGAGACTTTGATACTGATTACTATGCTTATGAAGCTGTATGCCTGAAATTTCAACTAGGCCTAGAGCTGCAGGGTGCCTAAGAGTTACCTCCTAAAAGCCTCCATGTTGCTCAAATGTGGTCACTCTCTAAGCCAATCTCAGCATGTAGATGCATTCCCTTCCTCCCAGTATGGGACATGACTCCCAGGGATGAGCCTCCCTGGTACTGAGGGATTGCTACTAATCACCAGCTGGTGATGCAACTAGAAAAAGACCTTGAATAAAAGGGGGAAATGGTAAAGACACATGAGTTTATATGGCTAAGAGACTTCAAAAAGAGTTGGGAGATAATTAGAGGCACATCTCAGCAGAATCCCAGAGACAAAGCAAAGTAGATACAACCTCAGGTACTGGTGCTCCTGAGGGCTACAGAGACACACAGGTTCTACAGTCATGGCAGATGGCTCTAGAGTTCAGTGTATTGTCAGTGGACCCTACTTTGGAATTTGTGCTCCTGATTATGATGAAGTTGGACTCAGATGTGACCTTTCTACACATGCTTCTTCTGTCACTTTTACTGAACCTGTGGTTGGTGCTAGGATTGGTGTATAATCAGGAGGCTTGAATCTGGACTGGGCATGTGCCAGCTGGGCCCTGAGCCTCAGCAGAGTTCCACTCCTCCTCTCCAGTTGGTTGGACTTACCCAGGTCAGCTAACAGGGAGGTGAAGATAGTCACCCACCACACCAGGGAACCTAGAGTGTCTACAACTACAAGAAGGAGAATTGCATCCATCAACCATGTGGGATCTAATCCCCCTCTCAATTTAGAGGTGGAGTGGGCATCATCATCCAGTGGTCCACTGAATGGAGGATTAAAATATGGATTAGAGTGGACTTACTGGTATTCTACTATAGAACTACTGTGACTCTAGCAATGGAAGAAATTGTATCTTGATGTGGAGACAGTGGCCACAGTAATTGCTGAGGGCAGTGAGAAGGAAGAAGAGATGTGATGTGGGGGCATTTTGGGGACTTGGAATTGTCCTAAATGATATTGCAAGGAAAGATGCTGGATATTATATATCCTGCTATAACCCACTGAATGTACTGGGGGAGAATGTAAACTACAATGTAAACTATAATCCATGTGGTGCAGCAGTGTTCCAAAGTGTGTTCACCAAATGCAATGAATGTGCCACAGTGATGAAAGTGGTTGTTAATGTGGAGGGATTGGGGTGGGGTGGGGTGTGGGGTATATAGGAACCTCTTATATTTTTTAATTTAACATTTTTGGTTATCTATGTATCTTAAAAAAAAAAGACAATAAAAAAAAGTCCCCTTATCAGTGAAAGATAACAATAATACCTTAACCTTATATTGTGCTTTACAAGTTTTTAGCTATTCTTTTTACATACATATCTAATTTAATCCCCCTCAGTACTCTGAGTTTGAAAGGAAAGAGAGGTATGCTTATCTCCACTTTATAAATGAGAGCACTAAGGCATGGATCTGTCTGGTGTTTTGCCCAGCATGGTAGGCAGCCTTTTTAACACAGAGCCCCAATGATCCCCCCCTTCTGAAATGCACAACCCTGTGTGATCTCCTCTCCTGAAGTGTGGTTGGACCAAGTTACTTGCTTCTATAACAGAAGTGACAGAATGCCATTTTTGAGATTAGGTTACAAAAAGACTCTGTCTTTCGCCCTGCTCTCCTTCTCTTGCTCTCTCAGTTGCATGTTTTGGTGAAAGCCAGCTGCCACATTGTATGTGGTCTTATATAGAGGTCCATATGGTAAGTGAGGGAGAGCTCCAAGCAAAATTACTGAGGAACAGAGGTCCTCAGCCCAAAGACCTAAAAAGAACTGAATTCTGAACCATATGAATGTACTTGGAAGTGAATCCTCCCTCCACCGAGCCTTCAAATGAGACCACAACCCCAGGGGGCATCTTGATTGCAGCCTTATGAGAGGTTCTAAACTACAGGACTCAGTGAAGCCATAGCCAGATTTCTGACCCACAGAAACTGTGATAACAGAAGATCATTGATTTAAGCTGCTATGTGTTGGGACTTTGTTGTGCAGTAATAGATAACTAACACATTTCACATCACAGAAGGACCTTGTAATAAATCTGTTTTCTTTTTATAATGTTCCTACTATATAAATCTCTATCGTGGTGCTACATCTTACATGATGCATACGTGTTTTGAGCAAGAGTTTAGCAAAGATTGTGAAGGAAAAGAGGGAATGTCAAAAGGTTGTGGCCAGATCATGACATTTCTCACTTTATCCTCCTCTTAAAAGTGGGGAGGAAAAGTGTTTAATTTTGTGGAGGTCCCATTTATCTATCTGTTCTCTTGTTGCTCATACTTTGGGTGTTAGGTTTTAGAATCTATCACCTACCACAAGATCTTGAAGATGTTTTCATACATTTTCTTTTAGGAGTTTTATGGTTTTGCTTTTATATTTAGGTCCTTGATCCACAAATTTTTGGGTAAGGTGTGAGATAGGGGTCTTCTTTCTTTTGGATATAGATATCCAGTTCTCCCAGCACCATTTGTTGAATGGATTATTCTGGTACAGCTGGGAGGGCTTGACCACCTTGTCAAAAATCACTTGACTGGAGATGTGAGGGTGTATTTCTCGTTCTCAGTTTAGTTCCATTGGCCAATGTGTCTGTCTTTATACCAGTACCATACTGTTTTTTCCACTGTAGCTAGGTAGTATGCTTTAAAGCCTGGAGGTGAGAGTCCTCCAACTTTTTTTCTTTTTTAGGATCTTTTTGGTTCTTCAGGGGCTCTTACCCTTCCAAATAAATTTGATAATTGGTTATACACTTTCTTCAAAAAAGGCTGTTGGGATTTTTGTTGCGATTGCGTTGAATCTATAAATCAGTTTGTGTAGAATTGACATCTTAACAATATTTAGTCTTTCAATTAGTGAACATCGACCATCCTTCCATTTATTTAAGTCTTCTTCAGTTTCTTTTAGCAATGATTTTTAGTTTTCTGAATATATGTCCTGTATATCCTTGGTTAAGTTTATTCCTAAATATTTGATTGTTTTAGTTACTATTATAAATGGAATTTTTTTTCTGATTTCCTCCTCAGATTGCACATCTGTAGTGTATAAAAACGCTATTGATTTTTGCATATTAACTTGTATCCTGACACTTTGCTGAACTCATCTATTAGTTCTAGTAGCTTTTATTGTAGATTTTTCAGGAGATTCTAGATACAGGATCACATATCATCAGCAAATAGTGAAAGTTTTCCTTCTTCCTTTCCTATTTGGGTCACTTTTATTTCTTTATCTAGCCTAATTGCTATAGTTGTAAACTCTAATACAATGTTGAATAGCAGTGGTGACAGTGGCATCCTTGTCTTGTTCCTCATCTCAGTGGGAAAGCTTTCAGTCTTTCACCATTGAGTACTATGCTAGCTATAGGTTTTTCACATAGGTACTTTACCATATTTAGAAAACTCTTTTTTGGTTACTATTTGCATGGATTGCCTTTTTCCAACTTTTCATTTTTAACCTGGCTGTGTCTTTACATCTGAGGTAGGTCTCTTGTAGACAACATATAGATGGCTCATTTAAAAAAAAAAAATCAGTTCTGTCAGTTTATGTCTTTTGTTTGGGAAGTTCAGTCCATCAACATACAATGTTATTACTTTAAAGGCATTACTTACTTCACAGAACTTTCCCCAAAGGGTGAAAAGGCAACCAACTCAGTGAGAGAAAATATTTGGCATCACATATCTGCTAAGGGTTTAATATTCATGATATACAAAGAGGTCATACAACTCAACAATAAAAAGGCAAACTACCTGATTAAAAAATGGGCAAAAGAGAATTGTCAAAAGAAGAAATACAAATGGTGAAGAAACACATGAAAAAATGTTCAGCATCACTAGCGGTTATGGAAATGCAAATCAAAACTACAGTGAAATATCATTTCACACCTGTTACACTGGGTGCTATTAAAAAGTCAGAAAACTGTAAATGTTGGAGAGGATGTGGAGAGATGGGAATGCTCATTCACTGTTGGTGGGAATGTAGAATGGTACAGCCACTGTGGAGGCCATTCTTAAGGAAGTTGAATATAGACTTGCCATATGACCCAGCATACCATTACTAGGTATATACCCAGAAGAACTGAGAGCAGAGACACGAGCAGACGTCTACACACTGATGTTCATAGTGGCATTATTCATGATTGCCAAAAGCTGGAAGCAATCCAGGTATCCATCAACTGATAAATGGATAAACAAATTATGATGTGTACACATGATGGAATATTATGCATCAGTAAGAAGAAATGAAGTCATGAAGCATGTGACAACATGGATGAACCTGGAGGACATTATGTTGAATGAAGCAATCCAGACACAAAAGGACAAATATTGTATGATTGCACTATTATGAATTAAATATACTGCATAAATGCATGGGGTTAATAATTAGAATATAGGTCACTAGAAAATAGAAGGAGGGTAGAGAATAGAAAACTGAGGATTAATCTGTGCAGAATGATTGTATATCTTTTGAAGTGAGTAGAAATGGAGACAGTATATCATGGTGTTTGTAACCAGCAGTGCTATTGTACGGTATGACAGTGGTTGAAAGGGAATGTCTAAGGCCATGTATATTAGTGGAATGAAAGCTAAAAACTGTAGTGTGGAACTGTATAAGATAGTAAAACCTCAAGTAAAACATGCATATATAAGATTGTTTTTACAAAATATAAATACAAATATATTAGAGAGAAGGAAAAAGAATAGCAGCTAGTACAGCAGGTAAGGCATAGAGACATTGTGAGGTGGTGAGTTTTGTTTGTTTATTTTTTATTATTATTATTGGAATGATGCAAGTGCTCTGGGAATGATTGGGGTAATGAATTCACAAATATGTGATTACACCAAATACCATTGATTGTACTCTTTGGATGGATTTATGCTTTATTAATATGTACCAATAAAATTGAAAAAAAAGTTTTAAAAAACTTTATAAAAAAGCAGGAAGAATATGCCATTAAAGTACTACATTATAAAGTTAAAAAAAAAAAAACGTAGAGATCATTGGCTCCTGCACCTCACTCTTTATCTATGTATTGAAATCATTGAGTTCATCTTGTATCTCAAGGGACCCAGACTTGTTTATTAATGAGACTTGATTCTTGGGTCTCCTGTAGCTCTGTGTATGTTGGCTATTTTTTCTCTAACTAGATTGTACAGGTCACAGTTCTGGGGAACCAGGTTCAGCCTAAGTAGCACTTGGTAAGGGAGATGCTTATGAATGATAGCAATTCCATAGGAGACAAGTACAATAGAGGAGGATTTGGAGACCTCATCATGTGAAAATGATTTAAGAAAATGGATATGTTTTTCATGGAAAACAGAAGACTTCAAGGGAGAGGGATCATCATCTTCTAATGTTAAAAACTTTCATGTAGAAGAGAATGTAGACGTATTCTATTCAGTTTCAGAGCTGAGAACAGGGAATAATGGGAAGATGATGCAAAGTTGGACTTAACATCTGCAAGGGTCTTTAAATAATTCTACTCATTCCTAAGAGTGGTAGTTGGCTTGCCTCATAGGGGTAATGAGCTGCTGGCCACTGAAAATATTCAAGTAGAAAACTTCTGCCCTGATTCAAGTTCAGGATTTATCAGGATTTAGCCTGAAATTTCAGCATAAAGAAAGGATTCTGGAGTATTTTTAAGTAATAATAATACCTCCAGTTTTGGATAATTAATAGATACTAGACATATTCCATATATTCTAATTTGATTCTTAAATAGCCTGATGGGATAGGTGATATTAAATTCCATTTTATGGAAAAGAAGCTGAGATGAAGAGAATTTAAGCCCAAGATCACTCAGCCTCTAATGCGTGGAACTAAAATTCTAAACAGAATATTTCCCAACCCAAAGGCTACATTTTTAGCTACTTCTGTACTTCTGTCTCTTCTGGGTGAATGAGGTGTAAAGGCAAGAATGACAGGCCATTCCCTTCCATCCTGCCTTCTGAATACTGCCCAACTCATCTAGGATCAGTCACAAGTTCTCCTGCTTCATGAAGCATTCCCAGACATTCTATCTCACACCAATCTCCCTGCTGTCAGAGCTTTTATAGCAAATATAACCTGAACTACAAAACATTAGCCCTTGACTATAAAATTTCATGTTGTTTCCTGGTCAGTTCATGTTGGTTATTCCCATTTCCCCAGCTGTATTGGAATGTCCCTGAAGGCTATGGCGTTTCTTGTGCTGTTGCCCTATAGCATTTGGCATAGTCATGGATTCACTCTTGTTACTTAATCAATACTAAAGAAATTCCCCATGAATTTTCCTTCTTGGTTCAATATATTGAATGAAACAAGATGTTGTCAACCAAGTACAAAATGCTAGGTTCAAGGGATATTTTAGTCAATCCTCTGCTTCCAGTGATTTCAGTGCTAGCAGAAGATATGGTTAGTTTACCTAAAAAGAAAGCTCTGTAGTTTCTCCCAGAAATCCATATAAGTAAATGTATCAATCTCTAGCTCTATCTATCATTTATCTATCTATCTATCTATCTATCTATCTATCTATCTATCTATCTATCTATCTATCTATTTATCTATCATCCATATATCCATCTATTCACCTGATCATCTTTCTAACTATCTTCCTAATCATCATCTCTCTCAATATCATTTTTAGCAAATAGATGCCCCAAGTTTGGTAGGAGAAGATGCTAGTTTTTTCCCTTCTGGTATCACAATGAGAGAAATCCACTATAGTAAAAATTAACAGAAACCTTACAAAGAACAGTCTAAGAAAACTGGAAATTCCTACATAGTTAAGAAATATAAGAACCATTTCCACAACCAACCATGGAACTTTCCTTCACCATGCTACTGTTACCACCTCTACTTAATACATCTTTTCTAACCTAACCCTTAGTTGGCCAAGCTGAAAGTCCATTTTCAATTCTCTTGGGGATCACCCATGCACTGACATTCCTGTTTCTGAAAACTGTCCTTGAGTCAAACCCCTATGGTGTCCACATTGCTCATTAACATTCAGAAAGTCTGTAAGAAAAAGAAACAGGATGCAGTGAGGGATTTTATACCTCACAGAGCAAGGGAGATGTTTTGGGTACCTTGTATTATGTGTACCAAGTATTATAGAGCATATAGACAACTGTACCTCTGCCTAAACCCAGGCAAGACCAAACTAAGGCACCTCAACAATTAGATAAAAATAAAACACCAAGGTGTTTTCCCTTTAAATATGTTCTATGGGTCTTCAAAGAAGCTACATAGTGTTTGATTGGTTGGAGGTAGTTACATAAAGAGCTGGGAAATGAGCTGGTCCCTGAAGGTGTCAAGGGTCAGGATAATTGCTGCTGGTGTTGTTGGTGGAAGTGGAAGTGAAGGTTCATTTAAAATAGAAAACATGAGGAAAGATCTAGAGTCAAGAAGAAGTGGGTGTAAAGGGGAAGCAAAGGAATAGGTTAGCCAGCCTGGCAAGAGGAGACCATTCTGATGGCAGGGAAAGAGATGGAGTGAGTATCTGGTGGGATCAGATTACACAGAGCTTGGAGATCCAGACAGGACAGTTAGGATATTATGAAACAGCCAGTAAAGGGTGTTTGAAGTTTCTAAGCAGAAGTGAACTTTTTTTTTTCCTGCTCAGATGTCACCTCCTCAGAGAAGCCTTATCTAAACCCAACCTTCATGCTTTGCTTTGATGTCAGTCCTATGGTGCCCTGGTGCTTCCCTTGATCATGGCCCTACCAGACTGTGAGCTCTTTGAGGGCAGGGTTTTCATTTGTACTTATGTCCCCAAGGTCTGGCCCTTAGTCGGCTCTCAGTAATTGGTCTGAATGATGAGTAAATGGAACTGACAGAGATGAACATGATCCTCTGATGTCTCAGTGCTAATTTGAGGACTGATTCCAAGGTGAGGAAGGCCAGATAGGGAAACAGATTCCAAATGCAAGAAAGTACATAGGAGGAATATCAGATATTCTCTCAGACAAAGAGGTTCACTTGAGTAGAGAAGAGTTGCAAGGGAGAAAAACTGAAGAACCACCAGGTTGTGGAGGGCAAGGAAACATGGATGAGAATCATCAAGTTAATCAAAATGTATTTGAGAAACACAACATCCAGAAATGTGGTGCATTTCAGGCATTATGAGACAATAAAATTAGGTATTACTGTTTCTACAACTAATGCCCTTCTGAAGGAAATGAAATTATCATACTTTTAATTTGAAAAACAAAAATTGTTTTTCCAGATGCTTCTGTCATCCTGCAGCCCTCCCACCCCCACCCATTCACATTGACATGTGGGCATGTTCCCACCAAATGAATCAGTCAGATAGGAAGGAACATTAGTCTATTTGAGCAGATGTCACTTTAAAAAAAACAACACTGCACCATTGCACAAAGCTTACCAATAATGCCTGTCATGTAGCTGTGGTGCTGATATAAAGAAAAGGGGTAATTTTGGTGATTTCAAAGGAGATACAATTACTGTAATTATGGAGGAACTTCTAAATAATCCCAGAAAAAGAGAGGCTGTTTTGTATCATGTTGAGATAAGGAAAGGAGGAGGGAGGAAATCTTGGAAGGAGGTAGGCTGTCAGAAGGGGTGGGGGTGGGGGGTGGCAGTGTTTACTGGTGGTATTCTTCTGGTTGATTTACCCTATCTTGAGTTGAACACTTCCCTAGGAGTACACAAGATCACTGAAGGTCACTGGGGGAAGAATCCAAAGACTGCTCAGAATAAATTACAACCCTCCCTGCTCATGGGTTGCTTAAATCCAACCCAGCTTTCAAAGTTCTGTTCAAATCCTTTCTCTTCTTTGAAACCAATCTTTCTACAGCCTGCAGAACTCTCTCTCTCCTAGATGCCAGGAGTACAGCAGTACCACTCTTAGGGCAACTAATTAGGGTAAGTCTTATGGCCTCTGTGCAGATAAACCAATATCTTCTATTGTTATTTCATCTTTCATATATTCACATGCTGAATTCTTAGACAGGCTGGGACCTCTTTGAAGGGAGGCATGGTGGAGTATACCATCCTAGAATTCTCCTCAGTGCCTTACATTAGGTAATTCCACAACACATGCGGGTTGACTGATTAGGTGTTTGTGCAAGTAGTTGTCAGCTAAGCTGGTGGTCTACCTACATGATGTGGACTTTGATGCATAAAAAAGAGGAAATAAGTTAATTAGCACCTATTATGAACCAGACCCTGTGCTAGGATTAAATGATCTCATTTTAACCATTTGAAAACACTGTGAGATAGATATCCTCAAATTAAGGATGAGGAAATAGAGACAAGGAAGTTAAAGTGAGTTTCCCAAGGTCACAAAACTCCTAAGCAGGAGAAGTTGGGATTTAATCTTAGACTCTGAAGTTTATGTACCCTTCAGATGAAGCTTCTAATGTTCCCACACCCTCTGTTTTCATTTGGTCAAAAGCAGATTCTGGTAGTTTATCCTGGTAGCTTGACACTTTGAAACATGTCAAATTGAAAACACACCTGGGATGAGGTATGATAGAGAAAACAATGCTGCCACCCCTACCTGCCCACACACTATTTCCTGGAACCGGTGGAAATGTTAGATTTTGTGACTAAGGTTGCTAACCAGCTGACCTTAAAATAGAGAAATTACCCAGCTTTCTCCAGGTGGCCCCAATGTAATCACTAGGGTCCTTAAATGTGGAAAAGGGAGGCAGAGGAATCAGTGTCAGAGGAATGTGATGGGACTTGACTTGCCATTGTTGGCTTTGAAGATGGAAGGGAACTGTGAGCCAAGGAATGTGGGCAACTTTTAGAAGCTGGAAAAGACAAGGAAATTGATACTACCTTAGAATTTCCAGAAAGAATGCAGCCCTGCCAACACCTCAATTTTAGCCCAGCGAAACCAGTGTTAGACTTAGGACTTACAGATCTCTAAGGTAATAAATTTTGTGTTGTTTGTGATAATTTGTTACAGCAGTCATAGTAAACTAATAGATGATGCAACAATAAATTGGTATCCATTACAAATTTATGAACAGGTTTGAAGATAGTTTAAAGAGAAGAGGGGGCTGATGAACTAGACACCAGGGTGGAGGAAAGGACAGAGAGAAGCCAAGATTAAAAAAGGAAAAGAGCAGAGGCAGGGATAGAGAGGAGCTCCTGCACCCCCAGTGCTTGCACAGGGCTTGGGACATGACAGGTGCTCCCTTTAAAAATCACTAATTCAGGAGAATAAACAAAGGAATAGAAGAAATGATGAAAAAAGGGGAGAGAGCAACTGGAGGAAGGAAGGAAGGAAGGGAGAGAAAGGGAAAAGATGTGAACTTGTGTGTGCAGGGACTGCTCAAATGGCAACATAAGAGGGGGATAGGGTTGGAAAGCGGCTTGATTGAACGTTCTGGAATATATTTATGCTAAGGCTAGTTCTTCAGTGAAATACATGACCTAATATGGAAACAATAAAGTCTTTGCACGGTTCTCACCATTATCACTGGCTCTAAGTTTCTCAACCTGTTATTTCTCATACATTTTTAAATAGAAAAGAGTATTAACCCAAGAGAATACAGTCCTGCAGTATGACAGTCAAATAGGCATGGAGAATTGTTGGCTAAGAATTGGTTTTACAAGCAATAGATTTGAAAAGATATTTATGTTGACATCTCAAGTTTGTGAAACTTCATTCAGAATATATGCTCTGAAGGATTGTGATAAACTCCTTCTCACTTAGATTGTCTTCATTAATCTTTTTCTTCTATTGGAAAGCTTTAAACATGATGTTAAAAGCTGAGTTT
The DNA here is from genome assembly GCF_030445035.2 of Dasypus novemcinctus. Taxonomy (NCBI): domain Eukaryota; kingdom Metazoa; phylum Chordata; class Mammalia; order Cingulata; family Dasypodidae; genus Dasypus; species Dasypus novemcinctus. The sequence continues at coordinate 47,023,076 of NC_080685.1, read as the reverse complement.
TCTTTTTTCTTTTTTAATTTTATTAAAATTAATAGATCAAAATGAATGTTATATTAAAAACATTAAAAAAACAAAAAACATAAGAGGTTCCCATATAACCCACTCCCCACCCCCCCACCTCATCACTTTTGTAAATTGTATTTTTTTGAAGATATATACATCACAAAAAATGTTACATTAAGAAATATAAGAGGTATACCCCCCAGCCACCCACCCCACTCCTCCCACACCAACAACCTCCCCCATTATTGTGGCACACTCATCGCGCTCAGTGAACACATTTTGGGGCACTGCTGCACTACATAGAAAATAGTTTACCCTGTAGTTCACACTCTCCCCCAGTACATTCAGTGGGTTATGGCAGGATATATAAAGCCCAGCATCTGACCCTCAAATATCATTTAGAACAACTCAAAATCCCAAAAATGCCCCCACATCACATCTCTACTTCCCTCTCCCTGCCCTCAGCAAATACTGTGGCCACTTTCTCCACCTGGATGCTAAAATTTCTTCTATTACTGGTCACAATAGTTTTATAGTATAATATCAGTAAGTCCACTCTAGTCCATATTTTATTCCTTCATTCTGTGGACCCTGGTATGGTGATGGCCTCTCCACCTCTAGATCAAGAGGGGGCTTAGATTCCACATGGATGATGGATGCAATTCCTCTGCTTGCAGTTGTAGGCACTCTTGATTCCCTGGTGTGGTGGTTGACCATCTTCACCTCCATGTTAGCTGACCTGGGTAAGACCAACGAGCCAGAGAGTAGGAGTCACCACTCTGCTGAGGTTCCAGGCCCACCTGGCACATGGTCAGTCCAGAGATTCAAGTGTCCCGAGTATGCACCATCCCTACCGCCAACCACAGGTTCAGTAAAAGTGACAGAAGAGACGTGTAGAAAAGTCACATCTGAGTCCAGCTCCATCACACTCAGGAGCACAAATTCCAAAGTAGGGCTCTTGAGTTTTCTTTTTAATCTTAAATCCTTTCAGTTCCCATAAAAATGGAGCCAAGATCTCCGGGTTTGACAATATTCGATATACGTGCGTAGGCACCTGCCTGTCAGCCATCCAGCCAACATTAAAAAAAAAAAAATTTATGATGTTTATTGGCTCAAGCTATAATATGAAAGTAGCTACCTACTGACCCATTTTTTATGAACATTGGAAATGTTGGTAATAAAAGAACTGGGGTCTCCAGTTTAGGATATAAACAATGATAAATAGATTTTCCTGTTCCTGTCTATTCTCAATCCTATTATATTCTCATTCTTTTTCTCTCTTTCTCTTTCATAGACACACATATACACACACACACACACACACACATGGAACAGGAAAAATCTGGGTCAGAGTGGAGGCTGGCCTATAAATTTTAATCTACTGCATTATATAAGTCATGGCATAACCACAGTTGAAGGTAAACTAATTCAGTCTCCTTTAACAGATAATGAGATACCAGTCAGTGGTAGGAACAAACTCAAATCCCAGGTCTCCCTGTTCCCATCAGACTTATGTGCTTTATGCTATACCATACCACTTCAATGGGTAATAAATATGTTAGTGAAAATTACAAAAATCCCAGAGCACCTGTATTGACCCTTCCTCCTTATTTCCAAACTCTTTCCCTTCCCTCTTCTTGGATTGCATCCTATGTTAGTTAATTAGGTCCATCATCATTTTCAACCAAAGTAGGTGGAGAATCAGATGCTTTCATGTCTGTCTTGGAGGTATCATGCCAATGATGCAAAATGATGACTAGGAAGAAAGCTGGTGTTGGTAGAATAAAAAATCACAACAAACCCAAAATATTTATCAGCTGGGGAGATGGTTCTATAACTCTTTATATCCATACTATGAAAATAAATGCATCAATTAAAAAGTATGGATTTGCTTCAGATATACTGACATGGGAAGATGTTTCTGGTACACTGAATGAGAATATGACGTTGTAGGATATGGTGTATTATCATATTTTTGTTAAATTTGTAGAAAAATATGTTGAAAGGATATACACCAAACTGATTGTATTGGTTATATTTGCAGATTAGGCTTGTGAAGAAGGTGAAGGGACACTGATTTATTTGCTTTAGGAACTTCTGTTGCTTTTTTTTTTTTGCAATGAGCATGTCTTCTTTTAGTAATTTAAGCATTAGCAAATAAATGAGATGGCCTGGGATATGGGTCCTAACTAGACAAAAGATGGCCACAGATCCAGAGCTAGAGCTGCCTCTTTGATGACCTCCATGCACAGGGTCATCCCACCTCTCCTTCCTTTTGTTAGCATCTGAAAGACCCTTCACAGAGTCTAGGTCTTTACTGAATCCTCAACCCCGAACCCTTTTCCTTTGCTTCCTATCTCAGACATTGTTGGGTATTGAAGTCTTGCTCTAAGACCTAGGCTCCAGTGGCCCAGCCAGGATTTCTGGGCACCCATGTTGTCTCCATAAATCTCCTTCCCTGAAAACTAGGCCCTGGCTGTGGTGGTGAGTCAGGGCTGGCCCTGGGCCCTCATGCAGCCATTGCACATGGCCCTCTGCACTAGCCTCACTCACAGCCTAGACGTCTACAGATGTTCCTCTCTTTATCCTTGAATACTAGCCTGCTGGCCAGGGCCCTGAATCTACCATAGTGCATCACCTGCTTGAGGTTGAGTGCTTCCCCAATAGCCCCAGTCTGAGATTTGCCTCTATGCATGGACAGAACTCCTGAGAATGTTACCATTTTGATTAGGAACTCAAACACAGACGTATGTATGGCATGGACTTGGTTTGAGATTGTTGATATCCCAGTTTTGTTCTGTTTCAGGGTTTTAGAAAATAAATAGGCTTTCTTCCCATCTATACTAATTGTTTTAATAAATAAAGAACCAAAATTTTTAATTAGGTAGTAGTTTGGGAGAAGAAAATGCCTTCTATTCAATTCTTTATTAGTAACTTTATCAATATTTCTTTTTTTTATTCAATTTTTAAAAAAATTTCTCTCCCCTTCCCCCCCACCCCAGTTGTCTGTTCTCTGTGTCTATTTGCTGTGTCTTCTTTGTCCGCTTTCTTTTTTTTTTTTTTTTTTTTAATTGACTTTGTAATAATATTACATTAAAAATATATATGTGAGGTCCCATTCAACCCCACCCCCCCACCCCCCCTCTCCCCCCCCCCAACAACACTCGTTCCCATCATCATGACACATCCATTGGATTTGGTAAGTACATCTTTGGGCACCTCTGCACCTCATATACATTGGTTCACATCATGGCCCATACTCTCCTCTATTCCATCATGTAGGCCCTGTGAGGATTTACAATGTCCGGTGATTACCTCTGAAGCACCATCCAGGGCAGCTCCATGTCCCGAAGACGCCTCCACCTCTCATCTCTTCCTGCCTTTCCCCATACCCTTTGTCCATTATGTCCACTTTTCCCAATCCAATGCCACCTCTTCTATGTGGACACTGGATTGGTTGTGTCCATTGCACCTTTATGTCAAGAGGAGGCTCAGATTCCACCTGGATGCTGGATGCAATCCTCCCATTTTCAGTTGTAATCACTCTAGGCTCCATGGTGTGGTGGTTGTCCTCCTTCACCTCCGTCTTAGCTGAGTGTGGTAAGTCCAATAAATCAGATTGTAGGTGCTGGAGTCTGTTGAGGCTCAGGATCTGGCTATCACATTGTCAGTCCAGAGATTCAAATCCCCTAAATATATCTTAAACCCCAACATTAACTGCACCTCCAGCACATTAGCATGAATTGTTGTCAGCGGCACGGGAATCTGTGTTTCTTTTTGTTGCGTCACCTTGTTGTGTCAGCTCTCCATGTGTGCGGCGCATTCTTGGGCAGGCTGCACTTTCTTTCGCGCTGGGCGGCTTTCCTTATGGGGTGCACTCCTTGCGCTTGGGGCTCCCCTACGCGGGGGACACCCCTGCGTGGCAGGGCACTCCTTGCGCGCATCAGCACTGCGCATGGGCCAGCTGCACACGGGTCAAGGAGGCCCGGGGTTTGAACCGTGGACCTCCCATGTGGTAGACGGACGCCCTAACCACTGGGCCGAGTCTGCCGCCCAATACTTCTTTATAATAACTTTATTTTTAGAGAAGTTTTTAGTTCACAGGAAAATTGCACAGAAGATACAGAGAGTTCTTATATCCAGTTCCTTCTCCCCCAACCCCAGACACTCACGGTTTCCTCTATTATTAGCATCTTGCATTAGTGTACAATTAGTGTACAATTAGTGTACAATTGCATTAGTACAGTTTTTACAATTGATGAACCTATATTGGTACATTATAATTAATAAAGCCCATAATTTACCTTAGGGTTCATTTTTTGTGTTGTTCAGTTCTATGGGTTTTGATGAAAGTGTAGTGTTATCCATCCACCATCAAGGTATCATGCAGAGTATTTTGCTGCCCCAAATGGCTCTGTGCTCTACCTATTCATCCCTTTCCTCCAGCCCATTCCCCAATCCTTATATAACCCACTTGTATTTTTACTGTTGCTATAGTTTTGCCTTTTCCAGAATGTCATTTGGTTGGAATCTTACAGTATGCAGCCTTTTAAAACTGGCTTCTTTTACTTAGCAATATGTATTTAAGGTTCTTCTGTGTATTTTTGTGGGTTGATAGCTCATTTCTTTTTATCTTTGAATAATATTCCATTATGTGGATATACCACAGTTTGTGTATACATTCACCCATGGAAAGGCATCTTGTTTGCTTCCAAGTTTTGGCAATTATGAATAAAGCTGTCATAAATATTCACATGCAAATTTTTGCATGACATGAGTTCTCAGCTCCTTGGGGAAAATACCTAGGAGTGCAATTTCTGGATCATAGGTAATCCTATGTTTAAATTTATAGAAAACAGCCAAACTTTCTTGCAAAGTGGCTGTACCATTTTGCATTTCCACCAGCAATGAATGAAAGTTACTGTTGTTCCATATCCTTGTCAGCATGTGATGATATTGGCTTTGGATTTTAGCCCTTTTAATAGGAGTATAATTGTATCACATTGTTGTTTCAATTTGCAATTCCATAATGATATATGATGTTGAGCATCTTTCACATGCTTATTTGCCATCAGAATATCTTCTTTAGTGAGATCTGTTTAAGTTTTGCCCATTGTTTAACTGGGCTATATGTTTTCTTATTATTGAGTTTTAAGAGTGCTTTGTACATATTGGATACAAGTCCTTCATCAGATATGTGTTTGGCAAATATTTTCTTGAGGTCTGTTTCTCTTTTCATTCACCTAACAGTGTCTTTCATAGAATAGAAGTTTTTAATTTAATGAAGTTCAACTTACAAAATTTTTCTTTTATAGATTATGCTTCTGGGGTTGTATCTAAAATGTCATTACCTAATCCATGGCCAGCTGTATTTTCTCCTGTTATTTTCCAGAAGTTTTAAAGTTTTTCATTTTACATTTAGCTTTATAATCCATCTATTTTGAGCCTATTTTTGTGTAAAGTGTACAGTCTATGTTAGATTCATTTTCTGTACTTGAACGTCCAGTTTTTCAGCACTGTTTGTTGAAAGACCACTCTTTCTTCATTGAAATGCCTTTGCTCCTTTGTCAAATATCAGTTGACCATATACGTGTGAGTCTATTTCTTGACTTTCTCTTTTGATAGATTGACCTGTTTTTCTATTCTTTCACCAATACCATAATGTCTTGATCACTGTAGGTTGTAGTATGGCTTGAAGTTGAGTAGTGCCAAACTCTGACTTTGTTCTTCTGTACTGTTTTGGCTATTCTAGGTCTTTTGTTTTTGAATATAATCTTTGGGGTCTATTTGTTGATAGTCATAAAATAACTTATTGTGATTTTTATTGGGAAGCATTTAATCAATGTGTATCAATTTGGGAAAAAATTGAGATCTTAATAATAATACTGAGTATTCCTATCCATGAACATGGAATACCTCTCCATTTATTTAGACCTTTGTTAATTTCTGTCATCAGAGTTTTATAGTTTTCTTCATATAGATCTGATATTAAGTAATTGCAGTTTTGCATTGTTGAAATTTGACATTTGATATTGGAATACATTCTTAAATGAATGTGGTTATGTTATGTATCATTTTAATGTGCATTTCTTGCTTGATTTTTTTTACTAATAACATTACTTGCTGTTTATTTATATTTATTTTAGGCTATGGAAATGATGTTAGACAAAAAGCAAATTCAAGTAATTTTCTTATTTGAGTTCAAAGTGGGTCATAAAGCAGCAGAGATAACACACAACATCAACAATGCATTTGTCCAGGAACTGCTAACAAATGTACAGTGCAATGGTGGTTCAAGAAGGTTTGCAAAAGAGACAAGAGCCTTGAAGATGAGGAGCATAGTGGTTGGCCATTGGAAGGTGATAACAACCAATTGAGAGCTATCATCAAAGCTCATCCTCTTCCAACTACATGAGAAGTTGCCAAAGAACTCAATGCCAACCATTCTGTGGTCATTTGGCATTTGAAGCAAAGTGGAAAGTTGAAAAAGCTCAATAAGTAGGTGCTGCATGAGCTGACCAAAATAAAAAATATCTTCATTTTGTGTCATGTTCTCTTATTCCACCCAACAACAACAAACCATTTTTCAATTGGATTGTGATCTGTGATGAAAAGTGGATTTTATATGACAACTGGCAATGGCCAGCTCAGTGGCTGGACCAAGAAGAAGCTCCAAAGCACTTCCTAAAGCCAAATTTGCACCAAAAAAAGGTCATGGGCACAGTCATTGTTTGGTGGTCTGCTGCCCAATCTGATCTACTACAGCTTTCTAAATCCCAGTGAAACCATTCTATCTGAGAAGTATAATCAACAAATCAATGATATGCATCAAAAACTGCAACACCTGCATCCAACATTGGTTAACAGACAGGGCCCAATTCTTCTCCATGACAGTATCAGACTGCATGTCACACAACCAATGCCTTAAAAGTTTAATGAATTGGGCTACATGGTGCTGCCTCATCTGCCATTGTCACCTGTCCTCTTTCCAACTGACTACCATTTCTTCAAACATCTTGACAACTTTTAGCAGAGAAAATGCTTTCACAACCAGCAGGATGCAGAAAATGCTTTCTAAGAGTTCATCAAATCCCAAAGCATGGATTTTTACCCCAGGAAGAAAGAAAATTATTTCTCATTGGCAAAAATGTGTTGATTGTAATGGTTCTTATTTTGATTAATAAAGATGTTTTGAGCCCAGTTAAAATGATTTAAAACTCACAGTCCAAAACCACAATTCCTTTTGCACCAGCCTAGGATATATTTTGTTAGTTTTATATCTAAATATTTCATTTTTCAGTGCTAAAGGAAATGCTATTGTGTTTTTAAGTTCAAATTATATTTGTTCAATTGCTGCTGTATAGGAAAGCAATTGGCTTCCTGCCCCTCCCCTCATGAGGTGGCTCCCTTGTCTGTCTGCTAATTGTTTCTGCTTGCTGTTTTGTGCTTGTTGTCTGCTGGCTGTGTCTGCTTGTTGTGTTATCACTGTGTTTGCTTACTGTGTCTGTTCATCTTCTTTAGGAGGTACCAGGAACCAAACCCAGGACCTCCCATGTGGGAGGCACCCAACTGCTTAAGCCACATCCACTCTCACAATTGACTTTTTCTATTTTAAAATTTATTTTTTATATCCAATTTCACAAGGTCCTCAGTTAATACAAGATAATAACTACAATAACAATAAATCTACTTTTGTCAGTAGTTACACTTCCCCCTTATTTTTGTTCATTTCTCAGTCTTGAGGAATTTGGGATGATGTCCACTCTGACTGCTTCAGGCTGAGAAGGGACATAGATATTATGGGATGAGAAATGGAATTGTTTTTCTTGCAATTGAAGATACTCCTTGCTTTTGGGATGGGGCTGGTCCATCATCATTGTTTTCTTAGTTGTCTAGGGCAAGCCCAAGGAACTGGAGAGTAGGAGTTGGCTGCATATTTGCTAGGTTTCAGGGCTCAACTAGCATAGGAATAATCCAAAATTTGAGTCTTTGAGAAATATACTTAACAAGTAAGTTGAAAATTATAGGTTCAAATAAAAGTAGGAGAATCAAGATTAGGGGATTTATAAATGAGTGTAATTATGTTATATTGGAGAAAGAGTTCTTCATATATTCCCAGATAAAACATGCTGAGGGGGTGTTGATTTCATGTGGCCATGTGTCTTGCCTAAGGTGTCTGGACATCTCTCAGACCCTGAGGAGCATTTTAGTTTGAGGCTTTGTTTACTGTGGTAGTTTGTAAATTCTGGCTGAGACCTGCCTAAGTGTCACCTCTGGAATGACCTCCCAATTCACTTTAAAATCTCTTAACAATAAAATGTCTTTTTTATTTAGTATTTCCTCTTTTTGATCAAGGTCTTTGTACAAGTGCATTGCTGATTCATACTTGGTAATAATCTCTGAGTGCCAGAGAGGCTCATCACTGGGAGTCATGCCCCACATTGGGGGGAAGGTAGTGAGTTTATTTGCAGAGTTTGGCTTAAAGAGAGGCCACAGCTGAATAACAAGGAAGTTTTCAGGAGGTAATTCTTAGGCATTAGTTGTAATTAGGTTTAGTTTCATTATTACAGGAATAAGGTTCATAAGTGCAAGCATTAGGTTTGAGGGCTTGGCTTATTAGCCTGTTTTCTTTTTTATTCTGATTTTTTTCTTTTTTATTGTATGTTTTTGAAAACACATATATCACAAAAAATTTTACATTAAACAATGTAAGAGGTTCCCATATACCCCACACCCCACCTCACCCCCACTCTTCCCACATCAACAACCTCTTTCATCATTGTGGCAAATTCATTGCATTTGGTGAATACATTTTGGAGCACTGCTGCACTGCATGGATAATAGTTTACATTGTAGTTTACACTCTGACCCAGTCCATTCAGTGGGTTATGGCAGGATATATAATGTCCAGCATCTGTCCCTGCAATGTCATTTAGGACAACTCCAAGCCCAAAAATGCCCCCACATCACATCTTTTCTTCCCTCTCACTGCCCTCAGCAACTACTGTGGCCACTTTCTCCACATTAATGCTACAGTTTCTTCCATTACTAGTCACAATATTTCTGTAGTAGAATACCAGTAAGTCCACTTTAATCCATATTATGTTCCTCCATCCTGTGGACTTAGGATGGTGATGACCACTCTACCTCTATATCAAGAGGGGGCTTAGATCCCACATGGTTGATGGATGTGATTCTCCTGCTTGGAGTTGTAGGCACTCTCAGTTCCCAGGTGTGGTGGGTGACCATCTTCATCCCCCTGTTAACTGACCTGGGTAAGTCCAATGAACTGGAGAGTAGGAGTTGCAACTCTGCTGATGCTCAGGGACCAGCTGGCACATACCCAGTCCAGAGATTCAAGTCTGCCCTGTATACACCAACCCCGGTGCCAACTACGGGTTCTCCAAAAGTGACAGAAGAGGTATGTGTAGAAAGGTCACATCTAAATCCAACTCCATCACACTCAGGAGCACAAATTCCAAAGAAGGCCCCACTGACAAGGCACTGAACTCTAAAGCCATCTGCCATGACCATAGAACCTGTTTGTCCCCATAGCCCTCAGGAGAACCAGTACCTGAGGTTGTATCTACTTTGGCTGTCTCTGGGATCCTGCTGAGGCATGCATAAGAGCATCCCCTCTGATGACCTCCCAACTCTTTTTCTGAAGACTCTTAGCCATATAAATTCATTCGTCTTTATCATTTCCCCCTTTTATTCAAGGTCTTTTTCAAGGTCCATCACCAGTTGTGACAGGTAGTAATCCCTTGGCACCAGGGAGGCTCATCCCCAGTAGTCATAGCCTGTTTACTTTTATTAAGGCTTATATATAGTCCAGAGCTTTTGACCATTTTACTGGAAAAAGTAGCAGGACTTCCCCAGGAAGGAAGTTTAATATTTTGTTAGCTAGTATGAGGGCCTCTTTTTATCCTGAAACCAGACCTATGGCAACAAGAACACCTTTATATCCCATAGAAGTATGTAACTGTATAACATTCAAGATGTTCAAAAGGCCATGTCTGTTGAGACACATGGGTGTATTCCACATTTACCTTCTTGGCCAGAGTTATGTTAATTGACAGATAGAACATAATTTATATAGCAACATTCCCAAAATGCCCTTATTGTTGACACTTAACATTGGTGTAGTACCTTTGTTACAGTTGATGCAAGAATGTTAAAATATTGCTGTTAACCGTAGTCCACATTTTGCTTTAGGTGCATTTCCTATTAAGAATGCCTTGTGCTAGCGATGTACTTTTGTTATAGGTTCTAAAAGAACGTTCTTATATTTGTGTTATTTACCACAATCCTTGGCCAGTGCTAGGTTCACTGTGTTATACAGTCCCATGTTTTATCCTCTAGCTTTCCTTCTAGTAACATACTCAACCCAGAATTTCCCCTTTCAACCACATTCATACACATACTTCCATGCTATTAATTACACTCACACTATTGCACTATCATCACAGCAATTAACTTTTGTGTATTAATCTTCTATTCTGCAACTTTGCTATTATTTCCAGGGTTTTTTGTTTGTTTGTTTGTTTTTGCCATTGAATTTTCTTCATAGACAGTCATGCCATCTGTGAACAAAGACAGTTTTGTTCCTTCCATTCCAATTTGTTTACCATTTATTTCTTTTCGTTGGCTTATTGCATTAGGTAGGACTTCCAGTATGGTATTGAATAGGAGTGGTGAGAGGGGACATCCTTATCTTTTAACTTGCTTAAGGGGAACCATGTAGTTTCTCACCATTAACCAAGATTTTGGCTGTAAGTTTTTTTGTATATGATCATTATCAAATTGAAGAAATTTCTACTTCTAGTTTTTTGATACTTTTTATTATGAATGGATGTTGGATTTTGTCAAATGTGTTTTCTGCATCTATTTTAGTGAATGCATGATTTTTCTTTTATAGCCATTGATATGGTGGATTTCACTAATTGATTTATGCAGACCTGTTTTAAATGGCATACCTGGAATTAATTACATACCTGGAATAAATTCCTATTGGTTGAGATGTATAATTTTTTAATGTATTGTTGGATTCGATTTACTAATATTTTGTTGAGGACTTTTGCATCTATTTTCATGAGAGATATTGGTCTATAATTTTCCTCTCTTGTAATGCCTTTGTCTGGTTTTAGTATTAGGATAATTATGTCCTCATAAAATGAGTTACAAAGTGTTCCTTTTGCTTTTATTTTCTGGAAGAGATTATAGAAGATTGATATCATTTTTCCATTAAATGTTTTGTAGAACTCACCAGTGAAACCATCTGGGTCTAGTGATTTCTGTTTTGAAAGAATATTAATTGTTGATTCTCTCTTAATAGATATGGGCCTTTTCAGTTTATCTATTTCTACTTGGTATACAAGTTTTGGTAGAATGTGTCTTTCAAGGAATTTATCCATTTCATCTAAAATATCAAATTTGTGGTTATAGAGTTTTTTATAATATTCCTTTGTTTTCATTTTAATGTTCATGGGATCAGTGATGATGGTCACTCTTTCATTTCTGGTAATAATTTGTGTCTACTCTCTCTTTTACTTGGCTAGCCTGGCTAGAGGCGTATACATTTTATTGATCTTTTCATGATTTTCATGGTTTCACGATTTTCTCTATTATTTTTCTGTTTCAGTTTCATTGATTTCTGCTCTAATTTTTACTATTTCTTGTCTTCTGTTTACTAGGGATTTAATTTTATCTTCTTTTTCTATTTTCTAAGGTGGAAACTTAGATTGTTATTTTTTATCTTACTTCCTTTCTAATATATACCAGCACTCTAAATTTCCCTCTAAGCACTGCTTTTGCTGCATCTCACAAATTTTGTAAGTTATATTTTCATTTTCAGTTACTATAGTTCAAAATATTTAAAATTTTTTCTTTAGTCTTCTCCTTGGACCCATCGATTATTTAGAACTGTGTTGTTAATCTCCAGGAATTTTCTAGCTGTCTTTTTATTATTATTATATTCTAGTTTATTCCATTGTGGTCTAAGAACATACTTTTATGGCTTTTATTCTTTTACATTTATTGAGGTGTGTTTTATGGCCCAAGATGTGATCTATCTTGGTGAATGCTCCATATGACCTTGAGACAAATATATATTCTGCAATTGTTTGATGAACTATTCTATCAAGTCAGGTCCAGTTGATGGATGAGGCTGTTCAGTTCAAGTATATACTTACTGATTCTTTGCTTGCTGGATCTGTTAATTATTGACATAGGGGTACTGAAGTCTTCAGCTTTAAGAGTGCCTTGTCTATTTCTTCTTGCAGTTCTATCCATTTTTACCTTCCATATACTGACATTCATTTATTAAGCACATACCCATTAAGGATCGTTATAGTTTTTCAGATGGAGAATTGACCCCTTTATCCCTATGTAAGTCCCCTCTTTATCCTAGATAATTTTCCTTGCTTGGAAATCTGCTTTATCCAAAATTGGTATAGCTACTCCAGCTTTCTTTTTACCAGTGTTAGCATTGTATATCTTTCTTTATCCCTTTACTTTGAATCTATCTATGTCTTTATATTTAAAGTGGGCTTCATATAGACAACATAATTGGGTCTTGTTTTTCTAGTCCACTCTAATAGTCTATCTTTTAATTGTTATATTTAGACCATTCTTATTTAAAGTGATTATTGATATAGTTGGACTGATATCTATTATATTTGTCTTCCACTCTTTCTGCTTTTTCTGGTTTCAGTTGAGCAATAACTATGATTCTATTTTTCCCTCTATTAGCATGTCAATTATACTTTTTTATGAACTTTTTTTCTTTATTAAAGAAGTTGTGGGGAAACGGACTTGGCCCAGTGGTTAGGGCATCCGTCTACCACATGGGGGGTCCATGGTTCAAACCCCAGGCCTCCTCGACCCGTGTGGAGCTGGCCCTTGTGCAGTGCTAATGCAAGCAAGGAGTGCTGCTCCACGCAGGGGTGTCCCCCACGTAGGAGAGCCGCCCAGCACGAAAGAAAGTGCAACCTGCCCAGGAATGGCACCGCTCACACTTCCCGTGCCACTGACGACAACAGAAGCAGACAAAGAAACAAGACGCAGCAAATAGACACAGAGAACAGATAACCAGGGGAGGGAGGGAATTAAATAAATAAATAAATCTTTAAAAAAAAAAAAAAGTTGTGGATGTATTAGTCAGGGTTCTCTAGGGAAACAGAATCAACAGGAGATATCTGTAAATAGTATGAAATTTCATAAGATTCTTATAAATGTGATCATGGGGATGCACAAATCCAGATGCTGAAGGCAGGCTGCCAACTAGGGGCTCCAGTGAAAGTCCAATGAAAGTCTTTAATGATTTTCCAGGAGACATTAGCTGTCCAAAGAAGTGTTGGGGAATTCTCTCTGGATGCTGAAATCACTTCCCCATTTAAGGCATTCAACTGATTGGATAAAATGTCACTCATTGCTGGTGGCAATTTCCCTGGTTTATCATAGATGCAATCAGCCACCTATGCAGTAAACTCACTGATGACTGAAGCCCATAAATGTCCTTGTATTATAATTAGCCTAGTGCTTGCTTGACCAAACAACTGAGCACAGTTACCTGGCTGAGTTGACACATTAGTCTAAACATCACAGTGGGTTTACAAAACAATCATGCAAAAAAGACACAATTCCCATATGCCACCCTATTATTAACACCTTGTATTAGTGTGGAACATTTGTTACAATTAATGATAGCATGTTTTTATAATTGTATTTTTAACTATAGCCCATGGTTAACTTAGGGTTCACTGTGTAGTATAGTTTCATGGATTTTTAAAAATATATATTGTTCTGTTATCATATATACAATCTAACATTTCCTCTTTTAATCACATTCAGATATATATTTCAATGCTGATAATTGTGTCCACAGTGTTGTGCTACCATCAGCATTACCACGTATTTTCATCATTCCAAGTAGGAACCCTGTACTAGTTAAGCCTTAGCCTCCCTATCCCATCCTGTTCCTGGTAACCTATATTCTAGATTCTGACACTATGAGTTTGTTTAATTCTTTTGGTAATTGCCCTGGAATTTGTGATATACGTTTATAGATAATCTAAGCCCCATACTACTTCATGGCTAGTGCAGGTCCTTATAACAGAGTAATCTCAGTTCCTTCCTTTCATCCCTTTTAACAATGCTGTCATTCATTCACTTCACTTATTTATAAGCTATAATTACCCATTATATTTTTACTATTATTATTTTGATCAAAATGTTATCTGTTAAATCAATTAAGAATGAGAAAAAGAAAAGATTTTACTTTACCTTCATTATTTCTTCTTTAATGGTCTTTTTAAAAATGTTGATCCAGGTTTCTGACCTATATCAATTAACTTCTCTCAGGAGAACTTCTCCTAACATGTCTTGCAAGACACATCTACTGGCTACAAATCCTTTCAATTTTTATTTGTCTTAGAAAGTCTTTATTTCTCCTTCACTTTTTTTTTAACAGATCAATTTAATCGATATGTATTAATAAAGCATAAATCCATCCAAAATGCACAATCAGTGGTATTCAGTGTATTTGTGCATTCATCACTTCAATAATTCTTAGAGCACTTTCATTATTCCAATAATAATAATAATAATAATGATTAAAAAAAATAAACAAAACTCACCTCTCAATCTCTCTATGCTTTGCCTGCCATGCATAACTACTATTCTTTTCCCTTTTCTCTAGTATATTTATATTTATATTTTGTAGAAAGTCTTATATATACAATATTATGTATATTCATGTTTTACATGAGGTTTTACTATCTTATACAATCCCATGCTACAGTTTTTAGCTTTCCTTCTTGTAATGTACATGACTTTAGACTTTCCCTTTCAACCACTGTCATACCCATATTATAGCTGTGCTGGTTACAAACACCATGATATGCTTTCACCATTTCTATTCATTTCCAAAGATTTACAAACAACGTTTTTATCAATTCTGCACAGATTAACCCTCAGCTTTCCATTTTCTACCCACCTTCTATTTTCTGGTGACCTATATTCCAATTTTAACCCCATGCATTTATGCAGTGTATTTAGTTCATAATAGTGCAATCATACAGTATTTGTCCTTTTGTGTCTGGCTTGCTTCCCTCAACATAATGTCCTCCAGGTTCATCCATGTTGTCATATGCTTCACGATTTCATTTTTTCTTACCGCTTCATAATATTCCATCATGTGCATACATTGCAATTTGCTTATCCATTCATTAGTTGATGGACACCTGGGTTGTTTACAGCTTTTGGCTTGTGAATAATGTCACTGAACATCGGTGTGCAGATGTCTGTTCGTGTCTGTGCTTTCAGTTTTTCTGGGGATATACCTATTAACGGTATTGCCAGGTCACACGGCAAGTCACATTCAACTGCCTTAGTGGAAGTCCTCCACAGTGGCTGTACCATTCTACTTTCCCACCAACAGTGAGTAAGCATTCCTATCTCTCCACATCCTCTCCAACATTTACAGGTTTCTGGCTTTTTAATAATGGCCGTCTCCTTCACTTTTATAGGATAATTTTGCTGGGAACATAATCTCAGTTCCCGCCCCCGCCCCCGCCCCCAACATGTAAAATATTTCTTTCACTCTCTTCTTCCTTACATGGTTTCTGAAGAGAAGTCTAATGTAATTCTTATCCTTGTTCCTCTACTGATGAGGTGATTTTTCCCTTTGACCTCATTCAAGATTTTTTCTGTCTTTGATTTTCTACAATTTGAGTATGTGTACCTGTAAGGTTTTTGGTCCATATCCTGCTTGATGTTTTCTGAGTTTCTAGGATCTCTGCTTTGGTGTCTGTAATTAATTTTGGAAAAATCTCAGCCATTATTACTTTAAATACTTCTGTTCTTTTTCTTGTCCTTTTCTTTCAGGTGTTTCCATTATGTGTATGTTACACATTTTGTAACTGTCTCAGTTACAGTTCTTGGTTATTCTTTTCTGTCTTTTTCATTCTTCTTTCTCCTTGATTTCAGTTTTTGACATTTCTATTGACATGTCTTCAAGTTTACTAATATTTTCCTTGGCAATGTCTAGTCTACTAAGGAGTCCATTAAAGGAATTCTTCATTTCTATTGCAGTGTTTTGATTTCTAGGATTTTTTTCGAGTTTTTCTTATAGTTTCCATCTCTTTATTTACATTACTTACCTGTTCTTGCATGTTGTCCACTTTTTTCCTCAGAGCTCTTAGCATATTAATCATAGTTATTTTGCATACCCAATCTGATAATTCCAAAATCTCTGTCATATGAGTCTGGTTCTTGTGCTTTCTCTCTTCAGACTGTTTGTTGTTGTTATTGTTGTTTGCCTTTTAGTTTGCTCTGTAATTTTTTGTTTGAAGCTGATCATGACGTATTGGGTAAAAGGAACTGAGGTAAAAAGACCTTAGTGTGAGGTTTTATGCATTTCTGGCTTGGAGTTAAGCTGTGTTTATTGTTTGCTATAGCTGTTGGTGCCAGAGGCTAAACATTCCTCTGGAGTCCTTGTTTTTGTGTCCCCCTATTGCGTCTGAACCTTCTAATTCTTTCTATTGTAATCTCCTGTCATTATACAAGAACCGTACTGATGTGATATTAAGAAGTTCTATAATCCTTTGGTTTATTCTTAATCTTTTAGCAAACCTGTGCCTCTCTGCTTTTTTTTTCTTCTCCTCCTGTAGGTGAGACAGGAAAGCTAGAAAGGGCTGACACGTGGCATTTCCCTTCCCCCGTGTGGTTTTGGGTTAGGTTCTTGTAAAACTCAAGGTGGTTCTGCTCTGGCAAAAGAGTTCCACTGAGGACAGATTTTTTTTTTTTTTTTTAAGAAGAACAGTCTGCTCTGGACATATTTCAAAATGGTATTTTTGCCCTCCGTCTGCTGGAAGGATGAGGGGATTTTCTCCAGTCTTCTCTGTGTGATTCTGGTGGGGTTCTCGGAGGTAATACTCAGTAAGTTGTGAGACTCCTTAAACTGGTACACAGAGTCTTTAAATCTCAAACTAGTCTACACTGAGCCTTCAGCAATTCATCAATTACAGTTCAAGCATTCCCATCCGTACTTGTTACAGAGAAGAGTTTCTGTTCTGGAGCTGCTTCTCCTGTTAAGTTGTGACTTCCTTTATCTGCTCTCTCCAGTTTTTGGGCAGTGGTTTGCATTGTGACCTCAATTTCCTGATGGATCTAAGAACAGTTGTTGTTTTTCAGTTTGTCTAACTATTTTTGTGGTTGGGTTGGGAGAGACAACTCTGAAACTTCTTATATGCAGGACCAAAAAATGGAAATCCTGTGTTAATATTGTTTTATTTCACTTGATTGCTCAAATTCCTCCTCTCTCTCTCTCTCTCTTTCACTCTCACACACACACACACACATACACACACACACACACACACATTTATTTTAGTACAGTGCCCAAAGTAAAACTAGCTTTCTTATTGAGCTGGTGTGTTTATACTGTGATCTATAAACCAAAAAGAGTAACTGTCTTTGATGAAGAAAAGCCTACATAGTTTATCCTATCATGTTTGAGGGGATGGGCCAACCAGAGCCTAGCCATTTGAGGCCTCGGTAAGAGGGATTATCAGATGGCATGTGGCAGGGTAGTCATCAATAACAAGTACCTGAAAATGGACAACTTTCCTATGACAATCAGGTTGATGTCATTGCAAGAGTGTTTCTAGTTCTTCTACTACTTCTATGACCTTGGACAAATCATATTACTGCTAGGTAATACATATTACTCATCTGTAAAATGAGGTGCTTGGAGTAAAGGATCTCTAGAATCTCTTTCAGCTCTGAAATTCCATGGTTCCTTGAACACAGAAGTGGTAATGGGACAAAAGTCAAGTGCCAGGAACAACATTGGAAACCAGATAAATTAGGCTGAGAATACCAGTGCATGAGCCTAAAATAGATTGGACCTTTTCTTCAGCTGTTGCTAGAGTGGTTGTTTCTTCTGAAGAAGCTAAGGCCACATTGGGGTAAAGCCTTCACTTCATCTTGCACTAGCACTGCACCAGTAGCCATCAGCCCAGTGCTCACCCACACCATGGCTATCTGCAAACTCACCTCCATTTACTTGGCCCTCATCCTGCATGAATTGAGGTGAAGATCACAAAGGAACTCATAACATTGATATAAAGGCAGTGGTCACTCGAAGTTGTGAGGGGAGGGAGAGGGAAGAATAGGTATAACATGGGGCATTATTGGGACATTGGAATTTTTCTGCATGGCATTGCAATGACAGATACAGGGCATTAAAAATTTTGTCAAAACCTGTAAAATTGTGCAGTGCAAAGTGTAAACCATAATGTCAACTAGACCAGGGTTAATAGCAATATTTCAATATGTATTCATCAATTGTAATAAATATATCACACTAATGAAAGATGTTGTTAATAGAGAAAAGTATGGGGGGGGGGGGGAGGGGATGAGGTATATAGGAATCCCCTATATTTCTTTTTCATTTTTTGAAGTATATCACTCATACATAAAAATACATAAACAATAAATATATAGTAATAGTTGTGAACTTACAAACAAACATACCTAACATCATACAGGGCCCTTATACCTACCACCAATACCTTGCATTGTTGTGAAACATTTTTAACTAATGATTAAAGAGCATCCTCAAAATGTTACTACCAACCAATATATCTTACATTTGGTGTATTTTCCCCAAACCCATCCTGTTATTATTATTATTTTTACATCATTTATACATGAACATACATAAACAATAATTGTATAGTAAAAGTTGTAAACTTACAAAGCAAACATGCATAACATCATACCAGTTTCCCATACATTAACCCACCACCAACATCTTGCATTGTTGTGAGACATTTGTTACAAATTGTGAAAGAACATTGTAAAAATCATACTACTAACTATAGTCCTTACCTTACATTTGGTGTATTTTCCCCCAACCTATCCAATTATTGTTTTTTAAATATATTTCTATGACAAAAGTTGTAAACTTACGAAACAATCATGCACATTTGCAGAGTTCCCAGTCAATACCACTCCATCAACACACCACACCGTGGTGGAACATTTGTTGCAGATTATGAGATAATATCTTCAGATTATTACCAGGCCCATAGTGTACATTTGGCATACTTTTTGCATACTCCAACATTATCAACACAGTACATCTTTGGCATAAATTCATGAATATTACATTATTACTGTTAACCATATTCCATAGGTCACTCATATTTTTTCCATGTTTCTCCACTTTCCCACCACCCTGCAATAGTGATGTACATCTGCTCTTGCTCACAAAGGACACCCATGCATCTGTACCATCAACCACAATTCTCATCCACGCTGGGTTTACTCTGTTATTCAGTCCCTAGATTGTTCTCCAGCTTTCTGTCAATTGGCATTTACATCCCTAGACTACCCTTTTCAGCCACATTCCCATTTATAAACCAGCTATTACTCACTATGTGTTACCATCCACTCTATACATTTCCACACTTTTAAAGTTAATTAAAACTGCTACATACATTAAACATCAGTAGTCCATCTCAGTCTTCCTCTTATCTCCTTTAAGAATCCACCATCTACTACCAGGTCTTGAAGATATTTTCCTACATTTTCTTCTAGAAACTTTATGGTTCTTGCTTTCCTATTTAGGTTTTTGTTCCATTTTGAGTTAATTTTGTTTAAAGTGTGAGATAGGGGTCCTCTTTCTTTTGGCTATGGCTGTATAGTTCTCCCAGCACCATTTGTTAAATGGACTGTTCTGCCTGAGCTGGGTGGGTTTGACAGGCTTGTCAAAAATGACTTGACCCTAGAAGTGAGGGTCTGTTTCTGAATCATCAATTCTGTTCCATTGGTCTATATGTCTGTCTTTATGCCAGTACCATGCTGTTTTTATCACTATAACTAGGTAATATGATTTAAAGTCCAGAAGTGTGAGTCTTCCAACTTTGCTTTTCATTTTTAAGATGTTTCTGGCTATTCAGGACCTCTTACCTTTCCAAATAAATTTGATAATCATGCTTTCCATTTATTTAAAAAATGCTGGTGGGATTTTTATCAGGATTGCATTGAATCTACATGTCAATTTGAATAGAATTGACATCTTATTGATATTTAGTCTCCCAATCCTTGAGATTGGAATGTTCTCCCAATTATTTAGTTCTCTTTAAATTTCTTTTTACAATGAGTTGTAGTTTTCTGAATACAAGTGCTTTACATCATTGGTTAAGTTTATTCCTGAATATTTGGGTTTTACCTGTCATATTTTACTTTCACCACTCTTTTGAAACTTTCAGTTACTTTTATTGATACAATCTTCATATCTAGATTCTCTTTCACACCTCTCCTATCTTTTCTTTTCAGGCTGTAGCACAGCCTTTAGTGTTTCCTGCAAAGCTGGTCTCTTGGTTACAAACTCTTTCAGTTTCTGTTAATCTGTGGATATTCTAAATCTACCCTCATTTTTGAAAGACAGTCTTGTTGGATATAAGATTCTTGGCTGGAAATTTTTCTCTCACAGTATCTTAAATTATCTAACCACTGTCTTCTTGCCTCCATGGTTTCTGATGAGAAATCAGCACTTAATCTTATCGGGTATCCCTTATATGATATGCATTGCTTTTCTCTTGCTGCTCTCAGAGTTGTCTCTTTTATCTTTGGAATTTGACAATCTGATTAGTATGTGTCTTAGAGTTGGTCTATTCAGATTTTTTCATATGGGAGTACGTTGTGCTCCTTGGACATGAATACCTATGTCCTTCAATGGGGGGGGGGGGAATGTTCTATCATTATTTCTTCAAATATTCCTTTTGCCCCTTTTCCCTTCTCTTCTCCTTCTGGGCCACCCATAACACATATGTTTGTACATCTCTTGCTGTTGTTTAGTTCCCTGAGACCTTGTTCAATTTTTTCCATTAATTTCTTCATGTGTTCTTTTGTATTTTGCTTTCAGAGACCATTTCTTCAAGCTCACCAGTTCTTTCTTCTGCTTCCCTAAATCTGCTATTCTATGATTCCAGTGTATTTTTAGCTTCATTTATTGTGCGTTTCATTCCCATAAGAACTGCTGTTTTTCTATGTATGCATTCAAGTTCTTCTTTGTGATAACCCAGTGTTTCTTAATATCCTTAATCTCTTTAGCCATCTCATTGAATTTATTAAGATTTGTTTGAACATCTGTGATTAGTTTTTGCAACTCCTTTATATCACCTGGGGACTCATCTTGTTTCTTTAACTGGGCCATATCTTCCAGTTTCTTGGTGTGGATTGTAATTTTTTGTTGTTTCTTGGCATCTGCCTTACTAGAGTATTTATTCTGGGTGCAGTTTCTCTCTTTAGTTTAGGGCTTCCTGCCCTTTCCCCCTTGTTGGCTGTGTAGTAGGAGTTGACGATATAGTTGGTGCTGTAAGCTATGGAGGCTCAAGCTGCCCTCATTGCCCAAGGCCCACATGAAGCCTCTCCCAACTTTCTTCTTTGCCAAGGGTAGGAACAGAACCACAGCCATGTGTAATAATCCAAGTCATGCAGGCCTAGACTGTAGTTGTCTAGAAAGAGTGATGAAGCTTCACACCTCTTTTTTCCCTGCCTGGGGCAGGGATGGAGCTGCAGTTGTGAGCAGCAATCTGTGATGTGCAGGTCCAAAATGACTGGAGTTGCCTTGGTAGACTTCTGACTATTCAGTCTGTGCCACTAAAGGTACCTGCAGATACCTGGAGAGGCTGGTACAGGGCCCACCAGCTTTCTCCCTGCCAGAGGTGGGGTTGAAGCCTAGGCTAAGGCTGCAGGCCAGTCTGGGTGAAAGAAACCAGTCTCTGCTATCATTGTGATTTTCAGTCAGCTTGGCTTCCCCTCATTCTAGAGGTGGAGTAAAAATGGCAGCTATTGACCTCTTTCCAACTTGGACAGGTTCAAATTTTAGCTGTTCTTAGGACTATACTTTGGCCAGCCAAATTTACTAATCAGTAGCTGAAATCAATGGCCAACCATCTCTTCCTCCCCTGTTTTTGGGAAATGGAGCTTCTAATTCCAGCCACAAAATAGCTTCTGAGGTGGCTTGCACCACCAGAATAGGATGATCACCACCTCCATGGTGTGATCTGTATTTTCCTGGAGAAGCTGGCACAGGTTCCCATTGTTTCCTCTCTGACAGAGGTGGGGCTGGGGCTTACATGCTGGAGCTGCAATCTGATCTGGAAGGAAAGAAGCCAGTCCCTACCAGCAATCCCTACCAGTGATTTTCAGTCTGCCCCACTTACCCTCCTGCCAGGGACAGAGTTAAAATAGTGTCTACTGGCCTCTTTCTGACTTTAACATGTTCAAACTTTAGCTATTTTCAGAATTATACTTTAACCCGCCAAATATACTAATCTGTAGCTGAAGTTGTTGCCCAACTGTTTCTTCCTTCCCCATTTTTGTGAAGTGGAGCTTCCAATTCTAGCCATGGAATAGCTCCCGAGGTGACTTGTGCCTCCAGTGAAGAATGAGCCTTGGCCTCCGGGGCGTGGAGTGCTCTACTTATGAATCTTCTCTGCATATGGGCAATCTCCTCCTTCCACTCTTTCAAAGATGTTACAGGATGCTCTTCTGGTCTCCAGGAGCCCCCAAACAAGTGCTTTAGATAGCTCTAGGTGATTATTAACTGCCCTATATCATGCGCTGACTCTAGGAGATCCTTACTCTGCCACCATCTTACTGGTTGTCTGGAATCCCCTATATTTTTGATGCAACATTTATGTTATCTAAAACTTCTTTTAAAATTAAGTAAATAAATAAAAATAAAAAATAAATAAGATCAATGCCTTTAGTGAAGCAGCTACTGTGGATGGTGAACCTTGAGGGCCTGGCTTGTTTGCAAAGGCCCTGATCAATGTCAGCATCAGGAATCTCATCTGTAATTTGGGGTTGGTGGACCTGCCCCAGGAGCCTATGCTACACTGGCAGTAGATCCATCTTCTTATACCAAAGATGCCAAGGAGAAGACGGTGGAAACAAGAAGAAAGAATCTGAAGGGCCCAATAATGACATGGGCTTTGGTCTTTTTGACTAAGCCTCTTTTGTAACATGTTTAATAAAGAAATTTAACTCTTTAAAAGGTAGATCTGAAAAGCAAAAAAGATAAAGCACCCAAGATTTAGTAAATTAATGGATGTAGGAGATATTGATTCAAACAGGACAATATATAATTGGTAAGGTGAACTATTTCATCATAATCTTCCTTCTAGCTTTTAGACACAGTACTTTACTCTCCTTTCCTCCTTTCCCACTGCTATTTTAAAGCAAAACAAATCCATGGGTGTGCATTTGAGGCTGAGCCATAGGCATATTGATACTGATATTAACAATAGAGTGATGCGTATGGGAGCAACATATCCAAAGAGGGTAATCAGAAAGAAGCATGATTCAGTCCAGGTTGGGGGAGTTACTGTGATCAAGAAGGAGTCCCCCACTAAGCAGAGAAAAGTCAGGAAGGATTATTTTCAGAATTGGAGCAAAATTTTCAGGTCTGTTTCTAGGGAAAAAAGATGGGAGGCATTAGGGAGGACCCGAGAATACATGAATTACATGTTATCTCCACAGCACCCATGGCAATTTTGCTAAGTTTTTTCACCTAGAGTGGGTGACATCTCCATTAACAAGGATCTTCCTACTTACCCACACAGCTCAGTCCATATTCAGTTGGCTCTGGTTTTTGGAAAGGTTTTTCTTCTATGGCTGCCAGAGGATCTAATCATTGCTCCTTGTTTTATTTCCAGTGCTACAGTGGCTAAGACTCTGAGGTTCTTTGACTTTGAAATAGCTGATAGGCACCTTCAGAATCTTCTTTTCTCCATACATTACTTCCCATTGCCCCTTAATGTCCCAGGATGCAGCCCTTCACCCTCCTTTCATCAGAGGCTTGATTACCTAAAGCTGGCCTTCTGTGGCAGTCGTAGGTCTCAGTTCTGTCTTCGTGGGAAACTGTCCCAGTTCTCTTCTGGAGTTGTATTTCCTTGTTTGGCTCTTCTGTAACATAATAAGGAATTTGTATGCCTGTACATATACAGGCTTCAGCTTGCAAATCATGCAGCTAAGGCCCACATCTCAATCTGCAAGGTAGATACTATAGTAGAATTTATGAGAGATGAGTGCTTTCTCACTTTTCAGATTGAAAATGTTGGTTGCCCACATTTTTCTTCTTGAGAAGTTCATGGACACTTGCAGCCCTGGCTCCCCAAGCTATCCCATTATGTGTTTATTTTTTAACATTTCAACAAACTAATTTTACGCATAATCTCCTATGACAACCATATCAGATATCTGGGAATATAAGTCAAAATGCCTTCTTAAATGCCAATTTGTCAATAAATTGCTAATATGTTAAATATCTTAATACAGTGGAAAAGGAATGGATTTGAAACCATAAAGAACTGAGTTCATATTGTAACTCTGCCATTTTCCTGAGTAGCCTTGGGCTCTGGGAGAATTAGGTTAGATAATAATGATAAACTATCTGGTGCAGTCTATGATGCCTGGTAGTTGCATATAAATGTTACCACCCTTAATCCTTTTCTTGGGAAAATCCTTGGCAGCCTCAGAGCATCACGTTTTCATATCTTCATTTGAAATATAATTTTCTGGCTAAGAAATATATGCTGTTATCCAGGATGCCTGCCTCTTTTCACATTTCTTACCAGTGCAATTACTAACCGTGTCCCCCTTGGAGGGATTTTTCTTTCTTGGTCGGGCACTCATATTCAGGCTGCCACACATCGTCAGTTCCTGCATTTAATTATCTGAGTCACTCACCCACCTTTGAATTGACTGCAGTAGAATAAGCAGAAGGCTACTTGGCATCTGGCTGAGGCTGAGTGAGCATTTCTAATGCAGGCTGACTGGGGTGGCTGAATTTTCCCAATTCTTGCAAAATGAAAAGAAAGTAAGTGCCACTTTTGATAAAGTTGAAAATCTGGAGGAATGACTGATCAATTAGATTTTAGTTTTGATTTGGTATTCTTAAGGTCAAAAGGATTTATTTCATTTATCTAGTGTCATGCATCTTGTGTTGTGACTCCTTATAGGTGCTTTGTATAATAGGGCTAAGTGTTCAACCTTACTAATATTGAGATGAAACCATCCCAAAACAAGCTGTGTGAGCTTATGTAAACAAAAACTGATATCTGACATGATCTGTAGCTCGTAGAATGTAGGAAGAGAGCACTTAATTCACTTTTCACATGGTATTGAACTTGATTCAAACTCCTCTTTGCCAGATGGCATAACAAGGTGGTTGCGACATAGATTCTAGAACCAGGTTCACTAGGTTCAAATCCTGGGTCTGTCACTTGCCTGATGTGTGACTTTGGGCAAATAATATAATCTCTCTGCACCTCAGTTTCCTCATCTGTAAAATGGAATTAATAATTGAGTCTACTTCATAGGTTGGTTGTGAGGATTAAATGAAATAGTATATGTAAGACACTTATAACAGTGCCTAGTGCATGTACAGTAATATATATAGTATTTTATATATAATATTATATATTATTTTATATATATAATAGTTTGCTATTATGCTCAAACCTGTGATCAAATACCTAAAATTCAGAATGAATAATTAACTTCCATTCCACAATTGAACAACCTATCTGGGAAGTTCTTTCCTATTTTTATTAATTAATATAATATATATTGATAAATTTCCTATGTTCCAGGCACTGTTTTAGGTGCTGGTGAACAGAGGAGAAGAATTCCAGCAAAGAAAGTCCTGCTTTCTGGGAGCAGAATCAGTTTCCCTGTAAATTCCATGTGTTGATCCTAGTTTTGCCATGTGGAACGGTACTGAATATATTTTCTCCTTTTTCTGCATGGCTGCAGCACTTTGATCTGATGATGGTTCCACCTCTTATTTAGTTTTTACTTTTCTGATTAAAGAAGTGCAATCCTTTCAACTGTTCCTAATATGGTATGATTTTGCAAGCTGTGCTCCTGGAACTCTCTCAGGAACTTGGCAGGAAGGAGTGAACTATGTGGGAAGGGTCCCACTCTCCCATCCCCTTTCTACCCAGGGCAACACTGGGACTTGAGACCTCCTCTTCCTGGCAGTCCCGCACATCCTCACTTCACTTTCAACCTGCTTGCTCCTGCTCTGGAGTTGACTTTCTCACTCTGGCTTCACTATGATTTTAGTTCAAACCCTTTCTCTGGCTCTTTCTGCTCTTCCTTTCTTATATACACCATCCTGCCACTGGGACTCTATGCAGGCAGGATCCTACCTATCTAAATGGGTCAACCTAGCCCTGATCTGGTGTGTTTTAAACCACTTTAAGTTTTTATTTGGAGTAAATGCTTTGTTTCAGTTGTCCTAGACTCCTTGAACTTAATCCATATGGCTTCAGTCCTTATAAGCAAAGGAACTTGGATATGTGAGTAGGGAGCAGAAGCAAGAGTAGTCAGAGAGAATGGGGGAGCCAAGTGACCAAAGATTGTTGTCACTAGAATGCTACAGAGAAAGCATGGTCTTGCTGACAACGTGAGTTTTGACTTTTAGCCTCAAAACCATGAGGCAATAAATTCTTATTGTTTAAGCCATCCAGCTTAAACAGTATTTGTCATACCAACTCTGGGAAACAAAGACACCCTTGATTGTATGATGCACCACCATTTTACAGAGAAAGTGCAGCCAAATAAACAATGACACCATGCTTTCTTATTCCTTAAAAGTTTTATTTATACTTACTGAAGGAGCTATTTTAGAATTATTTAGAGAGAGATTTTTTCTCCTATGTCACTCTTGTGCATAAATAACAACCAAGTTCCATCAAGTTTCCAAAGTTTGTTCTTTAACTCTTCATTTACACATCCCTAAAATGGTTCAAGAACCAACATAATTGGTTAAATAGAGCTTTTGGATTTCTAACTTTTATCCAATACTTCATCAGCTCAGAGTCATCCTTCAATGTTTTCTACTGCCATCATAGTATCTTTGAGAAACATTTTACTCTTATGTAGAAGTGGATTTACTTGTAGGTGATAAAGTGTAAGCATCAAGGCTTCTTACCAGCAAATCCCTTGCCTTTCTTTGTACAGAATATGATATTATAGAATTGCTGTCCTATGAAAAGTGACCAAGGATTATGCAGCCACAACATCAAGGGAAAGCTATTAAAAAGTCATGCCGAGTATTAAAGTAATAAAAATCTTATGTTATTTTTGTGGACTTTATTAGTTTTGTCAGCTTCTTAAAATTTGTAATTTGTCATGACTTATTTTATGTTTCTTAATAAATATTCACTGTTTAACCTAATTTTGTATTCATAATTTTGTATTCCTTTTCCTAGAGAAGGTCTTCAAATGGCATAAATCTGGGGCCTTGCAAAACCTGGATCTACCCCATTCTTAGATACAGGTTTTTAGATTTAAATTTAAATATGGTAGCATCTCTGAGTCATTGGTAGTACACAAAGACATGACTCATAATGATATGCCCCTTTTCATAACCCATGCTCCTAATTTTCACCTGTTTTGCTCCTTGGACATTGATGGAGGTATGTTGAAGTACACCATGGTTTTATCAGCATTTTCTATTTGACTAAACTTGGTTTTGTTTTTTTTTCCTTAATTATATCACATGGTCGGTCCTGGAAATTAAGAAGCTTCTGTTCAAAGTCAGTTGGAAATTGCTGATGAGTTGATGTTTTATCTGTTTATGAATTGGTCACACCAGCCTTACTTTAAAATTTCTTTTATTATTTCAAGGAATTTGGGCACTTTTCCTGCCCTCAGTTGACATATGATAGGCAATTCTTAATTTTTAGCTTTTTATTTTAGGTAATTTCAAGCATATAGAAAATTGGCGAAAATGGTATGACGAACTCTTGTATACTCTTCATCCAGATTCCCAAATTATTAATATTTTGCCATATTTACTTTGTCACTGTCTAGTTCTCTATATTTATACATAGTATTTTTTCTCACCCATTCGAGAGAAGTTGCAGATGAGATGCTCCATTATACCTTAATAATTCAGTATGTATTTTCTAAAAACCTGAACACTCTTCTAGGTAACCACAGTACAACCATGAAAATCAGAATATTCATATTGATAAAATACTACCACTTAATTCAAGAATCCCATTCAAATTTTACCAATTGTTCCAATTAGTAGTATCATGTATTATATTTATTGCCACATGTGCTTAGTTTCTTTCGGCCTGGGCCAGGTCCTTAGTTTTTCTTTCTCTTTTATGACCTTGGTGTTTTGGAAGGTCGAGGCCAGTTACTTCATATACTATCCTTCAGTTTGGGTTGGTCTGACGTTTTCTCATGATGAGATTCAAATTTTGCATCTTTGGCAGGAATATCAAAAAGGTGATGTCGTGTTCTTTTTATTGTATCGTATTAGGTTGTACACAGTTACTGATGAGGTTAATTTTACCACTTGGTTAACATTGTGTCTTCCAGGCTTCTCCACGGTAAAGTTAATTAATACATATTAAGTGCTTATAAATTAATGAGCAATTATGTATTTTGTGGGGATATATTCTGAAATTATGTAAATGTCCTGTTTCTCATCAAACTTTTAGTTTTAGCATGCATTGAACAACCACTATTTTTGTAAATGAAGTTTTATTGAAACACAACTATGTCTACTCTTATGTATTTTCTGTGACTGCTTCTGTGTTACAATGGCAGAGTTTATTAATTGTGGCAGAGATGCATGTCTCACAAAGCCTAAAAGATTTACTGTCTGGTGCTTTACAGAAAAATTTGTTGACTCTTGTTCTTATGTACCTCATAACCTAGTTATTTAAAAATCTTTCTGGACTATAAATGTTTTCTCTTACTGCTGTAGTCCGTATTTTATTTATATGTCTTTCAGTTTTGTGGTGTTATTGTCCCTTTAAATCTTATTTTCTAATGAGGCTATGAGTCATATGAAAGCAGATGCCAAGACATATGCATCTTTGAAATAACAACTGTATAAACTGTACAGAGAATAGGACTTTAACATGCATTTTCAATAGATACTCTTTGATAATATATTGAATGATGAATGTAAATTTTTTCCATTGTGACGTCTTCTAAGTAAAGATGTGTTAATAAAAATATCAACATGTTATAAGAAGATCTGAGTTGTGTGAAGCCTTAATAAGTGATGGGAGTTGGCAGTGGGGTATTTCCTGATAGTAAGCAGAAGTTGTCTGGCTCGGTGCAGCTGGACTGTGCTCCACTCTCCTACGTGTTTCTTACTGTTAGAGGCAGGGGAAGCATACATTTCAGAAATGCAGTCACATTCTTTCTTGTTTTTTCTCCTTTTAGAGCAGGGGTCCTTAACCTTTTTTGTTCCATGGACTCCTTTGCCAGTCAGGTGAAAACCATGGACCCCCTTAAAAAGTCCACACTATACTGGGTATTATTTAATAAATATATCACACCTGCACCAACACATCCCCAGAAGAATAATGTTTCTTTGAATTTAAAGTCAAGCTCATTCACCTCTTGTAAAGAACCTTGTTTTAGAGGTTTTTAAATTCCATAATGCTTTTCTTGGATCTCTTTCTCTCTTGCTCTTAAAAACTCCCAAACTTGTGATAGTATTCCTTGTTCGGTTAATGCCAGTTAACAGGGAAGAATTTATTTCACTGACAGTATAATCAAGTGTGTGCATGTATGTGTGTGTGTGTGTGTGTGTGTGGTGCTATTAAGAAGGATTTGTTGGGAATGCTAGGATTTGAAGAGGGAGTGAAAATAGGAAGAAAGTGTGTGGTCAGTAGCTGAATGCCAATTCCTTCACTGCTGAGTGACCAGGGATTTCACTGTACTGGAAAGGGAGATGCCTCTTTTCCCTTTTCTGACCTTCTCTATTGGGCAGATGGTCCTTTCCATTGTCTGTAGTAATATTTGTTGCTGTGAAGTCTTGGCAGTTTTGGAGTCTGACATTAGAGACACTCATTTAGGCAATAAGATTTCAAATGAAATCCTCAAGTTCTGGGGATGAGAGATATACGTATACATGTTTCCAAAATTTAGAATTTCTTAGCTAATGTATGAACAAAATTAGTTTAATAGATGTGAGAGAGTGTAGATTTTTAGGAAATGTGTTTATGATTAAGTGAACTATATGAAGTTTTGCAGAAATAGTAAGGACAAATTTAAGGGAATTGTTCGTTAGGAGTAAGTCTATGAATTGAAGAAAAATTATGGGTAATAAGAAAAAACAGAAAAATCCACCCTCTAACCACTTTCAGCTCTATGATAAGTTCTTTTTGTTTTCTTTTCTAACCTCTAGGCCTTAGTTTTGCAATCTATAGAATGGAGTAAATATTATCTGCCACGTAATATTACTTTGAGGATTGAATGAATCAATGCTTGTACAGTGCTTAGAGTGTCTGGCACTAAGCATGGGCTCACCAAGTGATAGTCCTATTTTACTATGCTTCATTAACAGAACAGTTTGCAGAGGAGTTCCTCATGAATGACTGAAATATAGACTTCATAAAGTATTTTCAAGAATTTCAACTATATAGTCATGACAATTAAGCTGTGGTCAGCTGGGTTATTACTGACTCTTTCTGTTCCCAGTTCTGAACTTTCCTCTTTACTTTCATAAGAGGTTCTTCCCAGTTCCTTAATTTGACTTTTTTCAAATGTACAGAGATAGGAACAGGAAAAAGATGCAGCATAGCTCAGGGAGACGGTAAACAAGGCATATTTGCAGAAAGGAAAGAGACACACTTTAGAATAAACAGACCCATGTTCCAATCCCACATTTGCCACACTCTGTGGAAAGTTAAGTAGCTTCCTTATCCCTGACAAGATTCAGTTTACTTCTCTGTAGAATGAGAATAATACTAGCTAACTTATGTTGTAAGTACTAACTTACGTAAAGCACTTGGTACATATTAGCTTCTCAAAAAATTGCTACTATTAAATGGTGATCTGGCTAAAAGAAAGAAAGTAGAAAGAAGGGGCCATGTTGATAATGACTCATGGAAGACACTGCATATATGATTAAATGTTACTTTCTTTTTAAAATAAAAAAAATAAATAGAAAATACATTTAAATGGGAGCTTGAAGGTATGAAGTCCAGAGCATTAGTGAAAAAGGACTCAGAGAATTTGAGAATCACAATTTTGACATTGGAAAGATAGTGAGGTAACAAAAATGGATACTGATGATACAGGTAAGGGTGTAAGTAGGATACAAGAATTTGAAGACATTTCCATTTTATGGATTTTATTTTCTTCATTAAGTAAGAATGTGTATGTGTGTGGAGGGGAGGTAGATAGAGGCTAGATAAAAAATTTGACATAGGCTACAACAAAAGTTGATGTTGGTTAAATAAATGTCAGGCCATTGCCATGTGAATAAAAGGAAAGGTTAGTAAGGCCAGGGAGAAAGCATTTGGAAAGATAGTGATTCAAGTATTGGCATATGGAATCTAGGCTGGGTAAGTCAATATAGGAAGACAGGAGTGGTCTTTGAAAGGCAGAAAGTGATTGAAGGACTTGTGAGGTCCTAGAGCAGGTGAAGTGGGAGTATATGAATGACAGATCTAGAAGGACAGGAGGTTGTATTTGGAGAGTAGTGGGTCTGAACTGAAGATTTCAAGAATGGACTAGTTAAAAGTGATGACAAAGTCTAGGATATGGCACCTGAAGTGGGCGGAGAAGTCCCTGGAGAGACAAAAGAACTGATTTGGAAGGGCTGACTATGTGGATATAGAAGTCATCCAGAACAATGGAATTATTTTGGCATCATAATGATAGGTTACCAAAGGACCAAATCATCTGTGAATTTTGGGTGTCGTGACCAGAAGATACTAGCAGATGATACAATTAGGGTTATTTATACAGGTGAAGAGCCAACTGGATTTTTAGCATAACAAAACCTGGATCTTTTAAATGACCTTCTTTGCCACCAAATAATAAAGTACTTACATTTTTAAATTTTAGAATCTTGGGTAGAGCCTGCCATTATTCTGTGTCTCACCCCTGCTGTGAGAACAG
The DNA here is from genome assembly GCF_030445035.2 of Dasypus novemcinctus. Lineage (NCBI taxonomy): Eukaryota > Metazoa > Chordata > Mammalia > Cingulata > Dasypodidae > Dasypus > Dasypus novemcinctus. The sequence continues at coordinate 46,991,102 of NC_080685.1, read as the reverse complement.
ATGTTTCCTCTGACCCTAGAGTCCCACTTGGTAAACTCTCCTTCCTGGCTGTTGTTCCTGAAGCAATGGCTTATTGATTTTGATTTCTTCCTGTTCCTTTCTCCAATAATATATCTAATTCTATTGTCCACTTGCAGTCTCACACTTGACTAGAAATTTCAGGGATTTGTATTGTTTGATTCTAGTAAACAAAACAGTCTAAAACAGAACTTTTGTGAAAACTATGGTAGACTATAGACTCTAATAAATCCACCTCTTGTAATGGAGAACATATCAATACTTACTGGAATTAGCAAGTACATAATTACTTTATGAGTAGTGCCTCTCACTCGTTCCTGCCCTGTCTATGCAAGATCACCTTTCTTCATTAGTTTGTGACATTATCTGTCTTTGCCTGAAGGCCATTTTGAATATCAAGTGGGCAAATTACTGGAAGAGCCCTGACTTATGTATTTGCTTACTTAATAAAGTTTCAGATTAGATATCAAACAGCAGTATAGCATTTTGTTTTATAAAATAATATTAATTTGCCTTGTGAGAATCTGTATATATATTATCTTAAGGAAACTCTGACCCAGCTTGAACATCTTTTTTTTTTTAATGAGCGACTATCCTTAGAAATAGAAAAATGCTAGGGCTTTGGATAGAACACTTTTATGATGGCTCAAAGTGTGTGTTAATGGTTTTGAGAGCACTCAGGAGACTCATGCTCATTGAGCTCTATACAATGGACTAACTGATTTAAATGCAATCTGATCACTAAGTGCTCTGTTTCTGATAGTCCACAAGAGAACTAAATTTACACCGCAGTTCCATGCATTGATCTAAAGGATTAATTCTCATCCTCTCCATTCCCAAAGAGGCATATAAGAGTCATTGGAACAGCATATATAGTTTGAAAAACATAATCACTATTAAAATGTCATTTTTAATTTTAAAAACACTATTATTTTTATAATATAAGCCTTTAAGAGAAAAGTCTGATGAAATAGTTTTGGCTGGCAAGACTACATCTACACAAGAATATATTGTTTGTGTGTCAATAATTTTCACGGACTATCAGTAATAAGTGGTAGTTAATTTATGGTGTCTATTCTTGACTACCCATTCTTTTTTTCCTTTGCACACAGCCAGACCCATAGTCATATAATGCTAAACCATCTGTAAATAAGATTCAAAATATGGTTTGGGGGAACTCCGCATAAAGTCATGGGTATGAATTAAAGTAAGGTGGTGATGTATTGAATAGGCATACTGGGAATGTAAGCGATTTATTTGCCCAATGTTAAGAACTGCTTGGGCCAGATCCTGGATGTTCTACTTCCACTTGAAGATGTGCTTGTTGGTATGCCTGACTTTATGATTAAGTGGATCTGAAAACTTCCAGTTTATAAAGGGCATTTTGGTTCCTATGGTCAGTCTTCCCTGGTCGTGCATTAAAACTCTTGGTTACCTCTTTTAACTTGATTAGTTTTGCAGTTAAACATTCCATTTCTTTTCTTTTAGTGTTTTTCTTAAAATTACACTATGCACACTTTCCTTAACAAAGCATATAATCAATCACTATCTCTTCACTCTGCTGGAAAAATGGAAGAACCTTGAAACACTGGAACTCAAATCACGCATCATTCTGTCTTACATATTTTAGTTTGGCCTTGTTTTTGTTCTTCTGAATTTAATAATTACTCTGAACTTATTATAAAATTCAGAGATTGGCCTTCCTCAATTGAAATTCTTTATTACTGAAGCGCATATTTAAGAAGTTCATTGAGTAAAATCTGTTCATTGAGTAAGACTCAGTGTGGGTCTGAAAACATTTAAATCATTGTCTCCCTAGAATGATAGTTTACCTAGATTTGGACTTATAAATTGACAGTTACTTTCTTTCAGCACTGTATATATTATTCATTATCTTCAGTTCCATTGCTATTGAATGGATTGAGAGCAGACTATACATTATCTTTTTGTAGATAATCTGCCTCTTCTTTATAAATCCTTTTAATATTTTCTCTTTATCTTTACTGTTCTGTAGCTTTACTAGGTATGGTTTATTTATATTTTACACTACTTGGGATATGATGGAATTCCCAAATTTCAAGATTCATGTATTTCACTAATGGTAAAATTTTCAGATAGTATCTCTTTCAATAATCTATCTCCTTCAGAAACTCCTATTAAATAAATGCTAGGCTTTCCATTTTATCCTCTGTCTCTTTAATTTCCTTTCGTACTTTCCATCTATTTGCCTGTACATACCACATTCTAGACAAGTTTTTGTGCATTTAAGCTTTTTTGGTGGGTAAATGGTGGACCATTTTTTCTTTCTTTTTGATGGAATCTCTCCACCTGCTCTCATCTACCATAACTTAATAAATTTTACTGCTCTGGCAGGCTACAATATTTTTGTAGGATTTATCTACCTACTTTCTGATACACATAAACCTGGGCAAAATAGTGACTGTGTGTTGATGAACCTGTCAGGTAAAAGCAGTTTCTGAGTTTTTGTTTATTGGGAGAGAGAAAAAAAACTACTTATCAAATCAGTAGATGTTTACTGTATATCAGTTCTGTATTCATTTTTTCCAGAAGGGAGATTACATTTTAAACCACAAATTTCATCATCTAGTTAGGTTTAAGATTATCCCTACATATTTAATATCCTTTATGACAACCTAAATCTTTGTGGTCCCCTCAGAATGTATTATTGCTTTAAAGCTTAATATAGTAGCTAACAAAATAGATCGAAGGTGTAATTTCAATGTCTTTGATCTGGGCCATCTTACTAAGTAGCCTTTTTGCATTGGACAGGAAAGGCTAGGGGAAATATTCAAAGTTCTCATGTTTCATATTATTGAAAGCTCTTGTCTCAAAGGAACTCAGACTTTTTCAGTTAAGGGACCTTGATTTTATGAATTAATTCAGGTTTGGGAACTGACTGGAAGACTTTCTTGGATGGCTCAAGTCCAGCCCCTATTTACCAGACCTAGAGTTTTAATATCACATAATCAAATTGGAAGCTAGAGTTCCCTTCTGTTGTCAGTCCTAGGGTGATGATTAATCTCATGTGAAAAGTTGGCTAGCTTTTAGTGTCCAGTTGTTTGGTCAAGCAAACAGTAGCCTGATTGTTACTATGAAAGTATTTTGTAGATGGATTTAAGTCTTTAGTCAATTACATCTATGGCTGATTACATCTACAATCAACAAAGGAGAATGCCTTCAGCAACAAGAAGAATCTCCTCATTCAATCAGATGGGAGCCTTAAACTGAGACTTGAGGATTTCAGCAGTTAGAAAGAAGAATTTCTATCTCTACTTCAGCCACTCAGTTTCTTCTTAAAATTCAACTTCACTTTCATTGGCATTTCCAACTTGTGGCCTGCCATACAGAATTTTGACTTACCAGTCCTCATCATGTGAGTTCTGTTCTCTGGAAACGCTTCTAATATACCTAGTAAGTGTGATCAACTTGCCAGTTTTGTTTTTCTGGAAAACCCTTCTAATATAACTAGTATGTGTGATCAACTTGCCATTGCCCCAAATCCCTGTAGGTAGAGGTTTCTAAATGTTCTTAATACCTGGTGTGTGTAGTTTCTCAGTAAAATTTTATGATGCCTGTAGGTCAAATTAAATATCTAACAATTACATTTATTAAGTAGTTAGGCCCAAGCAGTTTAATATAGATTTATGATATACCAACTTAGCAAATGTATAAAAAATACACACAAAATGGAATAGAATAATAATATTCTTGTTTTATTCTTAAAATACTTCAGCTACTTACTCATGGGATATATGCACCTGTTGGACACTAAATAACTCCTCAAAACTTGGAATCAGATTGTAAACCACCACCACCCTCACTATTTAAAAAACTTTTTTACTGTAGTAACATATACACAGGATAAAACTTCCCATTTTAACCACTTTCAATTTTACAGTTCAGAGATATTAATTACATTCTCAATATTGTGCTACCATCACCAACAACCATCACCCAAACTTTTTCATCACCCCAACAGAAATTCCATACCCATTATGCAATACCTTCCCGTACCCCTTCCCTCCTCGTTCTTGGTAATATGTAACTTTCTGTCTCTATGAATTTGGTTATTATTGCTTTTCATGGAGCACCTACTTTTTATCACAGCAACCACCAAAAACTGAGGTTCTCAAAGATATAATGCCTTTTTTTAAAAATGTAGAATGATCTAATGTTGCAGCCTTAAACTGCTTGAGCTAGTAGTTCATGTGGTATATTTCAGATATTGTTGTTTCCCTCGATAATTTAAAATATATTGCGGTACCTCTGTGATTTTGCTACAGTGCCTTAGGGTGCCTCAGAACACGGTTAGGGAATAGTTGCTTTTAGGTGAGACATTTCTGACTACCAGGAGAATTACAAGAATTTTATTAGTTATAGCACAAAAAACACAGGAAACCTGTGCTAGTTTCTGGGTTCCAAGAATGATAGATTAAAGAGGGAAATGCATCACTTTAGATGAGTCTGAATTTATCAAAATAGGTTTAATTACAAGATTTCTTCAATTTAATAAGCTACTTCATTGCTGGATCCAATTATTCTCTTTTCTGATGGGCTGGATTCTATTTTCAACATTGATACATGAGATCAAGTTGACATACTATAAATTTATTAGAATGCTATTGAGGAGGTAATTCAGAGACTTTGAGAAAAGACCACTGAAGGAAAAGTTCCACTTGCCCTTATGTCCAATTATGCCTTCTGAGAGAACACTAAAAATACTCCCATCACCAAAGCATTGAGAAATACATTAGTGAATGAGGTCCTAGAATCTTAATAAAGTGCCCAATTTATTCTCTGTAGGTGGGGATGCTGGTGAGAGATACCGAGGTTAAAATGAACTCACAGATTTCAACAGGAATTGAAAGACCCAAGGGGATAGCTCACCACCAACACAAGGTATGAATTATAATCATACTATACACATTGGTGTTTATAGACAATTTAGCTTTCTATTTATTTTTTATTGCATAACCAATCTTCTTAGCTCTACCTTCTAAATATATTTGGTTTTACCATGTTTCATTACTTCCCAAGCCATTATCCTTGATCTCTGTAATTGTACTGGTCTCCTAACTGGTCTCTATGCTCCCAATTTTGCTGTCCTATAGAGCTAGTGCAGTGATTCTTTTTTTTTTTTTTTTTAAAGATTTATTTATTTATTTAATTCCCCCCCCTCCCCTGGTTGTCTGTTCTTGGTGTCTATTTGCTGCGTCTTGTTTCTTTGTCCGCTTCTGTTGTCGTCAGCGGCACGGGAAGTGTGGGCGGCGCCATTCCTGGGCAGGCTGCTCTTTCTTTTCACGCTGGGCAGCTTTCCTCGCGGGCGCACTCCTTGCGCGTGGGGCTCCCCCACGTGGGGGACACCCCTGCGTGGCACGGCACTCCTTGCGCGCATCAGCGCTGCGCATGGCCAGCTCCACACGGGTCAAGGAGGCCCGGGGTTTGAACCGCGGACCTCCCATATGGTAGACGGACGCCTTAACCACTGGGCCAAAGTCCGTTTCCCTAAAACATAATTCATTTTATGTCATTCCCATGCTCAAAATGCTCTACTGGTTCTAGTACTCCTCGTTCATCTCATTGTTACCCATTACATTCAGAACAAAATCCAGCACCCTTGCCAATGCCTACAAGGCCCTACTTGTTAGGTTTCCTAGAAACCTCTCTCACGCAGTGATATCCCTTGTCCCTATCTGGCTTTTATTTTCTTGCAGTCTATGATCCTAAGGGTGCTATGATACTGTTCAATTGATCTAATCTGAGATGATTATATACAGCGCTTAATGTGTGGTTGATTTGTTTTCTTCTTTAAGCAAGACATTTGAAGATGAAAAGCCTGAGTTTGAAAGTAAGTAGTATGAATCTTAGAATACCAACTGACAAGTTTCAGACATGCTGATATTGATGCTGTGTTGGGTGCCCCTCAAATCATACCAGACAGATAGAAATTTCCTGACCATACCTAGGTTAGCAGTGCCACAGACATCCCATTCATCATGCTAGGAGCTAAGTACAGATCATCAGAAGGGCAACTTAATTTTATTTTACATGCCTTGGGGAGTTATTTAGTGGTATAATATTGTCTTGTAAATGAGCTTGAGAGAAAGACTCAGTTTATGTCTTCCTAGGGAACACAGTAAAATTATTTGTTGTCCATGAACTTCTAAGAAGACTTCTGAAAGCCTGAGGTCCCCAGGCAGCTGACCTAATCTTAAGTAGTTCTTAGCATATTGGTATGGTGCAGATGTCGAATTTTATTTATAAGAGGTGTACCTTATGGTGACATGTTTCATGTTTGTGATTCATCCTTTCACATCTGATTTAGGTGGCCCTTAGGGAAGAGACTTAACTGATTACTATTAAGTGTTATCTAAATATTTGATTGAGATTTTGTTGAAATAGTAATGTCAAACACAAGTTCACCATGCCTTTGCTTACATCTGTGTAGAAAGTGAAGTATTTTAAGAGTTCAAAAACAGTGGTTTATTCATTTGCTTTGGGAAATGAAAGCAAATGGATAAATTTCCATTTTGATTTGGGGAAGTGAAGGCTATTGTAACTGGTGCTACTATGTAAGTGGTCAGTTCAACAGTCAGAACAGTTTGTTGTACCAGTACCATTCCTTTGAGGAACGTCTATATCCATGTGCCATATTGTGACTATTCCAGTTGACCTCCAAGTCTCTGGCAGGATAACAGAAAGCAGAACCTTTCTGGATCAGAAAATAATAAGAGATTTTATCAAACTCATGTTCACTACCCCATTACATCAACCCCAATTCTAGAATAAATTTCCCTGAGGTCTATAATTTTATGTGTTTTGCCACTTAATATCTTCTTTAGTTTTCTCCCCATTGTGTTCCTTCTACCACTACAAAAACTTGATTCCATTATAGGCAGTGTTTTTCAGATTGTAGTCCATGGAGCCTCAGGGATGTTTTGGAGGTGTCTCTGGGCCTTCTTTGGAGGAGAGAATAGGGATAAGCAAGGTGGACCCCAGGCATCTAACCCTACTTTTGATCAGAGTAGCTCTGCTTTGAATTGTTTTATGTGTTGTCTTCTCTGTAAGATTTGATTTGATGCCATAAGATTCCAAGCCTTAAATAAAAGCATAAACAACGTTAAGCTTGACATCATCATTTGGCTATGAAAAAATCCCAGATGCCTCTATTAATTCCAAGCTACTGAGTACCCAAAAACACAATTCAGGTTCAAATATTTCCTCCCACTCTGTTTGACCCTTGTATATTACAATCCAGCTAATTGTGTAATTCTATTTAGTAAGCAAAGGGAATTTAAAAATATACCTTTGCCCTTCTGTACTATAATCACAAAGGGGCTATGACTAAAGAAAAAGACAGAATGCCTTTATGCCCTTTCCTAGAAATTAAAAAAATTAGTACAGAATGTGTTGTCCAGCATGAAAGCATTTAACTAGGAGAACTAAAACAGGCAATACAGTTAGAGACTAGTTGCCTTTATTGTTTGTCATCATGGAGACTTTTAGTTAGGACACAAAGGGAGAAATGCTGAAACATTCAAGCTGGGAGCCCAGTAGAAGTCATTGCAATTCTGATTAGGCATTCCCCTTTGAAACTCTCCTTAACAGATGTCCTGTGCTTTATAAATATTATTTTCCTATGGATTCCTAATACTCAAGGTTGATGTGCTTTCTTAATTTACTGATTCAGTTCGAGTGCTATGGCTTATTTTTGTTCATGAATAGCCCATGTTTATTTGCATCATAGAAAATGCCATGATTTGAAATGTCAACAACCTGATCTGTGTCTAATGTTTATGAAAGTGTAGTTATTTATAACCAAAAAGTACAATGGTTGAAAAAGATGCTTCAGCATGTTATGTATTCGTGTATATACTTGAAAATCAAAACCATTGCTATTTTTGAAATATGTAAACAATAAAGAACCATCAATTAATTCATTGCCAATGAGATTGTTACAATGCCTTTGCAGTTGTACATTGCATGCTGCATCATCTAGTCTATATGGCAGGTTGGTCTCTGTGGAATCACTGACGGGAGATTCTTAGCTCAGCAGATTCTGTTTTCCCTAGGCACTGTATTTTAGCAAATCTTGTTTTACTTGTTATAACATCAGTGTAACTTTTAAAGATGGGTAATTACAAAAACAATTCACTTAGGACCATTCTGTTACTGAATAACTTCTGTTGTTTTCACTCCTAGATAAATGATGTTATTATAATCCATATAAGACATTTGGTACCGGATTTTTCATTACGCCATCAGTGTGTCTGTGTTACCTGCCAATCATATGTAAGTCCCTTGATGGCAGGAGACCAGGTTTTTAAAAATTTTTAATGTATTTTTAAATGTTTTAAAAAAGATACTTGGATTGCATAAATGTTACATAAAAAGATTAGGACATTCCCATATGTCCTGCTCTCAACCCCTCCCATATTTTCCACAGTAACATCCTTCATTAGTGTGACACATTTGTTAAAATTGATGGACACATTTTGGAGCATTGCCACTAAGCACGATTATAGTTTACATTGTAGTTTACACTCTCTCCTGCACATTTTTGTAATTTACGACAAGATATATAATGGCTTGTATCTGTCATTGCAATGTCATTCAGCACAATTCCCAAGTCCTGAAAATGTCCCCATATTAAACCTGTTTTTCCCTCTCCCTCCCCTCAGAACCTCCAGCAGCAACTGCCTCCACATCAATAATAAAAGTTCTTCCATTGCTAGAATCACCATAAGTCTATACTAGAATATCAGTATGTCTACTCTAGTTCATTGTTCATCCCCCATCGTCAGGATTCTGGGATGGTGATGCTGACTTCACCACTAATTGAGAGGTGGCTTAGGTCCTATGGGGCAGATGAATGGGACTATATTTCTTGCGGTTGCATACTCTCTCCATTCCTTGGGATGTTTGTTGTCCATCGTCATCTCCTCGTTAGTTGTCCTGGGTGGGTCCAATGAATTGGAGAGTAGATGTTTCAACTCTGTTGAGATTTAGGACCCAGCTGGCACATGGAGAGCCCAAAGATTTAAATCTCTTGGACATACACCTATCAACTCTAGCACTAACTGCAAATTCAAATAGAAGGGGCAGAAGAGCCATGAGTAGGGAAACCACAACTGAGTACAGCTCTTTCACACTGGGGAGCATAAATTCCCAAGTAGGTCCCACTGGCAGGGCACCAAACTCCTGAGCTGTCTGCTCTGTGACTAGCATCTGGATGTCTCTGCTATTTGAGGCAATATTTACTTTGGCAGTCAATGAGCTCCTGCTGAGATGTGCATAAGTGTAACCTGTGGAGTGATCTCCCAACTCACTTTGAAGTCTCTTAGCCATTTGTCTTTATCCTTTCCCTCTTTTGGGAAACATCTTTTTCCAGTTGCATTACTAGTTGGTGCTTGGTAGTCATCCCTCGGTGCCAGGGAGGCTCATCCCAAGGATTCATGTCCCATACTGGAGGACAGTAACACATTTATATGCTAAGTTTGGCTTAGAGAGAGACCACATTTGAGCAACAAGGAGACTCTCAGAAGGTAACTCTTAGGCACTCTATAATACTAGGTTAATTTTCAATTTCAAAAGTAATGGTTCATAAGTACATTCATCAATATCAAGGACCTGTCAATGGTCCATCCTCCTTCACTAGTCACTGCCCCTGTACTCAGGGAATTCCAGCTGTTCCATTAGGGAATGTGGCAGAGCTCACCAGGATGGGAATTCGCTATTCTTTTGGTGATTGTGGGAATTTCCACCCACTGTGACAATGTACCATGAACACTTGAGCACATTTATATGCCTTATAGGTATGCCCCAAGTGTACCTCTTCTCAAGCATCCCTATCACTGACACCCTGCTCCAGTGATCCTCCCCTGCCACAGTTATAACCCTTCTGTGATCCAAAACTTCTTCAGAAGTGAAACCAACAAAATAACCAAATACAATTAATAAGAAAATTATAGTTTTAAAAATAACAAATAAAAATTTTTTAAAAATTGGAATGCTAAAAAATAATTAAAAATATAAAATTAAGAAATTTTTGACATTATGTCTTTCATCACTGTAAGATCTGTTATCTTGTCTGTACAGTAACATTTTCTTCTGTTTATTCCCTCAGTGCCTTATTTTTCTCATTTTATCTTCAAAGAAGCTTTAGTTTACAGAAAAAAGAAGACCAGGTTTTAACCACTGTATATTCCACACAGTGTCTGGCACAAGGCATATGCTCAATTGGGTTCATGGGTGTGGTGGTCACCCCTGTGGTGAGCTGAGTGTTGAGCAGCAACCAGCATGAACAAGAGCTTTTCCTGGCCTTCCTGGGTCAACAAGATGGGAAGGACAAATGAGCTATTCAGACCAGAACTAGGGCCTAAAAGTGCACAGTCAAGAATGACAAGGAGTCAGATTTTTATTTAGGAAATATTTTGAGGAGGGGTGGAAAAGAGCAGAAACTGGAAGCTTAAAAAAAGCCCAACTGAGAAGAGATAGCAGAGGAAATCCTGATATTGGACAGAGCCAGAGAGCACAGGAGGGTCAACGTGGGATGGACTGAGAATGAGAGCCAGTGAGTGGATGACAGGGACCAACAGTGGTTGTGTTGGTCATGGAAGAAGGCAGGATTAGGTCAGGTTCAAAAGCTGGGATCATGAAGGAAGATGAGTGAAGCTGGGGAGATGAAGTGAGGAGTGAAGAAGAAGTGAGAGTCAACACAAAGAGAGTCCAGAGGAAAGTGGATATCTAGGACATTACAGCTACACTTTTTCCTGGTCATCACATGTATCTACCCCTGAGCCTTAAAGGCATCAGCAAGACTCCTGACAGTGTACATAATCAAATATGGTTTCCTTCCTTGTCTCTAGCCTTTGTTGCCCTATGTTACACTTTCTCTTTTTTCCTCTCTAGCTCTCACCTTTGCTTTTGCCCTTTCTGTGAGACAATAAAAGATAATTAATAGGAAATTCAAGTCATTATTAGTCATAGATAGTTAAAACCAAGAACACAATACCAGTGGTTCAGCAAAATCACTTGAGAAACAGTAGTATGAATATAGTATACCTGGCTTAGTCCAGCTTTATAACAGAAATAAGGAAACTAGAGGAGTGGGGAGGGCAATTCAGACAGGATGTCCAAAGGAATGAAGGATAACATCATGGGATTCTCTTTACCATTTATTGAACTTTCTATGGGCCAGTCACGAGTCTAGAGTCTCTCTGCACATTAGTTCTAATCTTTGAAACAGTGCTTGCAAGTCAGATATTATCTCCACATTTAAAACAAAGAAATGGTAATTCAGGAAGATTCAGTGATTTGAAGGTTACACAGCTCAGGGGCCAAACCAGTATTCAAGTCTGGGTCCTTCTGGGTCCCTCTGACTCACAGCATTCTTTCTGCTTACTTGTAAGGAAAGTCTCTACTTTGGAAAGATACAGTGGCTTCTGGACTCCTCAGAGTCATTCCATTCATTTTTCCCCTTTTCCTAATATTAATGAAAGTTATAGTCACCGATGTAGCCTTTTGGATTTACTCCTGGGCATTCTGTGGTAGCATTTAGCATTTAGAGCCTTTCTTTCTTTATACATTTTCCCCTCTTACATTAACATTACAAATGGAATAGAAAGAATGAATAAAACAGTTTTAGTTAAAAATAATGTGACTCAAGCTGCTTATGTAATAGGTCTTGAATACACTGTCTGCTGCTTCCTTCCAGGAGCTGGATTTTATTCTTAATTCTCCTGCATTTGCAGGAGGACATGGGTAAGTTACTCTTCTCCTCTGTGCCTTAGGCCAGTTGCTTTCAACAGGAAGGACATTTGTAGAATCTTCAAGGGGATGAAGAAATTGCATTCAAACTCCCTATGTTGTTGGAGCCTGGAATCAGCAGTTTCAGGCTGTTTGGAAATTGCCAAGTAGTGTTGAGATGTCTGCCTGATCCAAGAGCCTGTTTACTCATAAGTCCCAAATCCTTCTAGTCTCAGAAATACAAGTGATCCTTGGCTGAAGCCAATACATTAAAAACCCTAAGAAGATTTATTCAAAATCTCATTTTGAAAGCCTTCCATGGTCATAAAAGGGAAGTCAAGCCCTAACACTGTACATGGAAGCTGGAAGCTGCTATTAAAAATAAAAATCAGCAACTGTATGTGGAAACCAAAGCTGTGATTAAAAATAAGTCTGAATCATGGATCCAGATTTTTACCTGGACTACCTTCTGAGTGATGCTATTCAAAAGGATGTGTTTCCCCTGGGAGTGTAGGTCCAAAATTTGACTGGTGCTTCTGTGGTTTCTCACTTACTTTGTAGACTTGCTCCCTTCAGTTCTCATGGGGTGATTTGTTTACCTTCTAATCATATCTGTTTAGGGTACATTTATTCATTCATTTATCAAATATTCTCTGAGTACCTACCCTGTGCTGTATTTTGTGTAAGAGCTGGGAACACAGTACTGAGCAGAAACAAACACACTTCTTACACTCGTGGAGCTTTCAGTCTAGTAAAAGAAAAGCAGAAAGGAATATTCACAAGAGTGTAATTTCTAATTGTGGTGAGTGATTTGGAGAAAATGATAGGTAGGCTTTGAGACTGAGTCTAGTCTGGAGAGTTGGGGGTAGATTTTCCTGGAAAATGACGTTTCGGCTGAGATTTGGAAAACATGGACCACAGATCTTTGGGATTGTAATGATTTAATTCTAGAACTTGACAAGCCATTGGAAGCATGCACACCCTAAAATCTGAGCAATCATTGGAGAGTTTGTTTCATTTTAGCTCTTAAGATGGCAGTGTATTTTGGCAAAAGGAAGAGGAGCCAAGGCTTGAGCAGACACCACCTCATCCAAATGAGATTTATTAATATATCCTTTCTCCAGATCATCCCTTGACACTTGGCTTGATTTGACTCTTCCAGTAACCTATTTCCTTGAATTGTTTTGCAATGTCAGAGTCAAATGATTATCTCTTTCTTGAAAGTCTTGTGGTTTAGCCCTAACTACTGCTGATTCCACAATTTGCATTTCTTTGTCTTTCTCTTCCTGCTCACCACCCCACCATTTTGACTCCCCTCCATTCCCATGTTGGCTTTAGTCGTTCCCCTCTCTTCTGTTGTTGACTTCCAAGTATTCTAGGCTGCAACTGTGACCACTGGCTTGTCAATGAGAGCAATTCCTGTGTCATGTTCTTCTACTGTTACAGTGAGAAATGCATATGATGCAACAGTCCATGTGATTTTTCCCTACCACATACTAAAACCTGAGTGGAGTTAAATCACTTTTCTGATGAGATTTACCTGAATCTATCCTTCTTCATTAGATTATCTTTACTTGGAAAATCTGTGCTTTAAAATGTTTTAATAAGAGAACTACAATTCTTGTCCACTATTGTGCTTCATCCAGACCAGGAGAGGTGTGATACATACGTTGAAAGTAAATTTAACAGAAAACTTAGGTTTTTGTTTCCCTAGCAATGTTAATTCTTTCTTCCTACAAATGGAATGACACTGGAGGCCTTTGTTTTTTCTATCCCAGCTCTATTGGGCAATGTGACATGCTGAGCACTCTGGAAATAGGACTGTCTAGCAGAATTCAATAGAATTTCATATAGCCTCATGGGCATTATGCTGCAGCTGATCTTCACTGTGTCTGACTGCTAGAAAAATGGGAACAGAGGAAATTTTGTGCCATGACTTAGGACACCAGGGAATGCATGTTGGCAGCACAGGGTGCATTGTGCAAGGTCAAGATGAGGCCTTTGGTGGTTCAGGAAAAATTGTGGTGAGAAGGATCTCCCTACTATTCAGGGTTAGAGTGGACAATGCTCTAGCAGTTCAGACGGGTTCAGGGGTGGAACGCTGATATGTAGGAACCATGTGTTCTTACTTCTCCCATCTATCTCGAACATTTTATAAACAGTAGGGGTGAGTTTCTATAAGAATTCTGGATGCCATAGTAATCCACATTCATCCATTTGAATACTTTGCATTCAAGAGGTTTGGGAGAAATCTGGTCCATTTTCTACATCCAGGAGGTTTCATGGGCATATTTCTGTTGGGAAGCTTTGTAATATAATGAGTGGTCGGTGTGCAGGGTTCTAGTGATGGACTGCTGAAATTTATACCTTTTCTCCACCACTTACTAGCTGTGATGCCTAGGCAAGCCTCTTACTTTTCTGTGCCTCAGTTTCCTCATCCATAAAATTGTCTTGGTTGTAGTGTAGGGTTGTAAAGATGGTTAAATGAAGACATCTATAAAAAGAACTAAGGACAAGTCTAAAGGGTTGACCTAAGTACATAGTATGTTTTAGATTTTGAACTGCCAACATTCCTCCTATTTCCAACAAGGAAGGAGAGCACTTGTCAGCCCTTTCTGAGCCATTAAGGGAAGATTTCACTAGAACTGACAAATGTAATTGTTTTCTCCAACTAATTCCATGAGAATTTGACTGTCCCTATTTTGTGGTTACTCTTTTAATCATGTGGTGGGGCAGGGACTCAATATGATGGCTGAGAAATAAGGTGCAGGGGGAAATGGAAGAGGGAGAAGAAAACAAAGGAGATGAAAAACTAATGACCTCAGATCTCTCTCTTTTCTATATAAGTTGGCACCCACATATGTTCTTCCTTTCCTTCTCTCCTGAAAAGGTTTGCTAATTACCAGTAACTGGAGACCCTGTTTAGGATTATGAGTGGCTTTCATTCTAGATCTCAAAGAGCCATATCTGAAACATAACCCCTCAGTGTGAATTTACTCACAGGTTATTATGTTCTGCTGGGTCTTAGGACTAGAAAACAAGATTAGCATGGCTCTGGTAATAGTATGCTCTCTGGGTTCTGTGTGGGTGTGAAGTGAAGGAAGGTTATTCCTTTTTACCCTTAAGGTTAAGCCAGGGGAAAAAAAGTCCCACAAAGGATTAAATCCCTGTTTTTTATCTGTCTTTTTTAAACATTTGCCTTGCAATTTTAGAAAATTAGAGAGCATAGTATTCTTTTAAAACAGTGTTAAAACTTAAGACCCAAATCAACTAATATTAGCCTGAAAAGAACAAATGCCAATTCTCTTTTTGTTTGTAACTGAGGATAAATGTTACTTTATTGAAGTGAGAATTAGTGAACATTCCTGCTCCTCTTGCCCAGCCACATTCTCGTGTTCTTGAGAGATATTAGAGCAGAAGGGATATTCTGGCCAAATGCATGCTGCTCATTCTTGGAGAGAAATTCTGTCCTAACTCCAGACACTTGGAAGAGCATACTTGGCTCCTTGTGACCTGGCCCTATTCTCTCCAGACATTTCCCACTTTATTCTTCAGGCTTTTTCCAAGCCTCTGGACTTTGGCTTATGCTGACATTTGTATGAGGAATAACTCCTCTCATCCCTGCCTCTCACCCTCAGTTTATCTTTTTGCAAACTCTTGCTCCCTCCTTTTGGCACTCAACCAAACCATGGTCTTCCTTGAAACATCCTTCCTGACAACATACCCCACCACCCTTTTGACATTCCATCCTCTGGAATCTCCTTAAACATTGCTCACTTCTCAAGTTTAGCACTTGTCATGTGTAATCACATTATGTAAAAGTGTGGTGTGTGTGTTTAGCAGTTTTCCTCACACATTGTGATGACTTTAAGAGTGGGAACCAGGACTTGTCTATCTTTGTTTCCCAGTTCTTAGAAATGTTTTAATGCAGAGATCATTAATAAAGTCTCCTGGTGTGCATGAAAGAATGAGCAAATTCCTGGTCTCCTTTGTTGCTTTGCTACATGGAACTGGGAATCTTAAGAGGATACCTCCCCCTATGGTCTCGTTCTCTTCCCTTCTTTAAGCCTCCTGCCTTTCCTGCTTCCTCTCTTCTAAGTTCTTCCCTGACCCCCACAATTCCAAGCTCAAATAGCAAGCCATGAACTGTCCAGAAATCCACAGGCCAAAGTAGCTCTCTTTCCACTGTCAGCAAAGTTAATCAACTAAAAGATTTTAGAGTCCTTTAAATGTTCCTTGAGTGGATTCTGATAGGGTATAGGGATTTTGGTAGAAACTGAGTAGAGGAGATAGACCAACTTAACCCAGGGCTGAATATCATTTCACTTCCTTTAAATAATTTGTGTTGGTTTCATATTTTGTGGGTGGTTTCTGTCACCACATTTTCATATTCTCTTCCACTTCTTGTCCTTATTATCTCCCAATCTTGATCGAACCTGATTTCTTTACATAAAAAGACAGATTTGTGATATTCAAATACCATTATACATATGAATGGTCGATAATTGCTTGTGATTATGTCCCAGTCTATTAGGTAAGAAGATGATGGTATTATTTGATTTATACCTGTCTGAGATGAATTGATTAATTAATTTGTTCTCTGCTTTTCCCTGACATCTCCACTGGATGATTATTGTATAACAAATGTGAAATTTAGCTTTTTTATTTCAGGATTTATAGAAATAAGTAACAGTGAGATTTAAGAATACAGAGGAAAGAGCCTGTCAGTCAACATGCATTTTTCCCCCTCTGATTATCCTGGCTTTCATAACCCTTTCAGATGGCATGGGGGAAGGAAGAGATGGGCGCACAGTTCCCATTCACCCCATCACACTTCTCTCTAAGTAAATAGCGTTACGGTGGCGCTGGGTCTGGAAGCTGCAGTTCCCAGTGGGTTTGATATGAACTGCAAACACTGAATACTGTGCGAAGAGCAAACTACAAGGGCTTGATATAAGCTGCCTTGTGAACTCCACATTATCCAGGTGGAGGATGACCACAATACCTAACATTTATTTCTGATTATTTTGGCTCAGTGCTTTGCAGATATTACCTCACCTTATATAATTTATGACCTATTCATATTAGACCTGAACTATTATTATCCCTATTTTACAGATGAAGAGACTGAGGTTTATATAAGTGAAGTAATTTGACTAAACTTATACTTATACTGACTCTCTGAGTCAGAAAGTCCCACTCTGCACCCCAAAAGTATCCTTGGCCCTGGCTCATATTGCTGGCCTATGAGATGGCTATGACTAGTTGATATACTAGGAGATCCATATTTACACAGAAGATAAAAATAAGGAATGATTATTTGCACAATGTGTTTAACAGAGTGTTATTTTAAGGAAAAAACTCCTAGGATCATTCAAAATATCAATTGTATAGAGACTCACTCACACATTTTTTTAAAGCATGTAAAACAAACCATTACTGTATTTTAGTATTGGCTGAGTGACACAGTTTCTTGGTATTAGAATTCTGAAACCATCTTGAAATTGGTCTTATGTGTATTTTAGATATTTTGGTTTTCGGTGATAATTTGGTTAAATCATTCCAACACGCTTTCAAGTTTTCCTTGTATATTCTATAATTTGGAGTTGCCAGAACATATAAAAATTGTAATATGTTTCTTATTTCTCTTTTCTAAACTAATAAATGGTTTGTGATGCTTATAAAAGTGCACCTCAAGTTTTACCTAATTAAGGAGTTGCTATTTTCTGTGTGACATTGTGACTCCATGACTGGAATTCTAACTAGGTCACCTAAATTATTCAGCTTCAGACTCAACAGATGGTTATGGAACCCTACTACATTCTGGGCACTTTCCCAAGTGTTATCTTATTTCATCTTCATAATAACCCCATCTTAAAGCTGAGGTTAGACAGATGGAAACTCTGAGGCTCAGAAGGGTGTGGTGATCTGCCCAAGGTGATAGCAACAGCTGGGATTCTGGCGTAGGTGGCAAGCCCTGAACCAAGAATGGTGCTTTTCATTCTACCAGAGCTCTGTTCCCTGTTTTCCAATGAATGTTTCTTCTAATTCCTTTCAAAAGAAGTCAATGAAAGGCTATGGTATCTTTAGAAAGCAATTATGATACAAATCAAGGTTTACCTTATTATGTTGTCCACTTCTTCGTTATTTATTGCTAAGGTAACATTGCGCCTGTCATGCCCGTTATTTGAGTTTGATAATTATAAGCAAATCACTTAGTTTCTGGAGGAGGAAGAATTAGGAGAGGAAGGCTTTGTGATGGCTCAGGTCCTCAGTCCCTCCCATCCCCATAATTATCCCTCTGAGTAATGGCTTTGTACCCTTCAGTGGAGGAAAACAATAACCAAATTGAAATAGGCTATCTGTGTAAATGAAGTGGGACTTGTTTTAAGGTTTATTTTTAAGTTTTAGTTTTTGAAAAGAGCATATTTAAAAAGCATGCCTAAAACTGGGGCCCACATTTAATTGAACTGAATATCGGTTCAACCAGATAAGAGTTTCTTTAAAATCATGTCAAAACTCCTGCCCTCACACCGTCTTTTCCAGAGTCCCCCAGCATTCAAAGAGCTCTTGGCAACTGCCCCACCTGCCTTTACCCTTCTCATCTTGGCCACAGTGGGTGCCAAGGTCAGGGCCAAGGTTAGTAGTATAAAGGTAGGTTCCTCCCAGGACTGCCTCCTGAGCCCAGCATTACCGTAGTCAGTTAGTGAATGCCCATAGAAAACTGGGGGCAATTGGATGTATCATTTGGCAAACAACACAATAAAATGTGCAAATGAACAGCAAACAGCATTTTCTTCTCCATTGTAAGAGCTGCTGGGTAACAGCAACTGGGTAACAGTTTTCTCTTTTTCCATAAACTGGATTGCAGTGCCATTTCAGTGGTTCTGCTTGATTGGTTAATGCTGCATGTTAACAGACTTGTGCTTTTGATCCCCTTATGGGCCACTTAGCTTTGCTTTTCTTCTGCGCCAACAGATTATACCCCCAAATCTCACAAATATGAGGCCTTGATCACCAGGCTGGCCTGTTGAGAACCTCCTGGAGGGTACTTGTGATTCCATCACTCTCACTAGTAAAGTAGCACAATTTATCTGTCCATCCAGTATTGGGCATCTGAATATGAAGAATGCATATCTTCAGAAGCAATTTTAATAAAGTATCCTGAAATCATCATCCTTTCTGAAAATAAGACTTCCTGTCAGTAATTGTCAGTAATTGCACACAGAAATTTGAGATTGTATTGATAGCATGGGCCCTTTTTTTTTCTGAGACACTGCCACATGGGGGCAGTATGTTTGGGGGCGCTTTAAGAACACAGATTGGGAAGTGGCTGTGGCTCAAGCGATTGGGCTCCCGGCTACCATATGGGAGGTCCAGGGTTCAATTCCTGGGGCCTCCTAGTGAAGACAAGCTGACCTGCGTGGTGAGCTGGCCTGAGCAAAGAGCTTGCCCACGTGGAGTACTGGCCCATGTGGAGAACTGGCTGGCATGAAGCGCTGGTGCAGCAAGACGATGCAACAAAAAGAGACAAAGAAGAGAGACAATAAAGTGGCACAAGTGACTGAGCATCTCTCTCCCACTCTGGAAGATCCTGGGATCGGTTCCTGGTGCCACCCAAAGAGAAGACAAGCAGACACAGAAGAACACACAGTGAATGGACACAGAGAGCAGACAATGAGTGCAAAGTGGGGTGGGGAGAAATAAATGAAACTTTTTTTTAAACAAAAGAACACAGGCTCGGTTTGACCAAATGACATGCCTTGCTTTGAATTCTGGCCCCACCTCCCCATTAGCATCTCTTCGCTTTTTTAAGGCCTCATATTCTTTATCCAGAAAATGGAGATAGTAAGTAGGCAGTACCTGCCTCATGAGGTTGTTTTAAGGATGAAACAAGATAATCCAGGTAAAAGCACTCAACACAGTGCCTTGTAAATGATGAGCACTCACATAAATAATTGTGATTAATATTTTATTTCTGTCTTATGGAAGGGAAAATGAGGATACAGTAGATGAAATAATTTGTAAAAACATCTTTTGGAAGTAGATCTGAATTGATAATATATAAAATAGATTCTGTATGAAGGTTAACTTTCTGCTATTGAGAAGCAATTGCAATATTTAATGTTTATGGAACAAATGGAAAAGAACAAGCCTTGTTAAATTTCCATTTTTGAAGTTAATCTTTTTGGCAAGAACCACCACACCAACCAGTTGTCAAAGTTTTCTTTGGCAACAGGACAAAAATGAAAATTCTTGGATTTATAATGAATCCTTGACTAATTAGAGGCTCATGGTGAGTTGCAAATGGCAAAGCTTTCCCATTAAGAAAAAGTGATAACAAATCTTAGTTCACATTAAGACAGTATTATTATTATATAGTTGAAGAGTTAATGGACAAAGAAGTTACTCAATTCCTTGAAAATTAATCCAATGAGTTAATGTTGCAGAAAAGTATAGATTCATCTCTCCTCTTTCTAGATCAGGGGTTCTTATTCTTTTTTGTTCCATGGACCCCTTTGCCAGTCTGGTGAAAACCAGGGACCCCTTACTAAGTCCACACTATACTGTGTATTATTTAAAAATATACCCCCACCAATGCATCACCACGAGAATGTTTTTTGAATTTCAATTCAAGCTCATGGACCCCTTGTTAAGAACCCCTGTTCTAGATCCATCTCTATCAAACATCTGTTGGGCAGTGGCATTGGATTAAATGTTCCTGAACTAAAATCTTATCAATGGGGCCTCCACTTCTTTGCTCTCTGCTCTTGCTGGCTTCATATCTTAGAACTACTGTTAGGATGAGGGAAGGCTAATTCTCTTTGGGCATCTTGACTTTTTCTAGGAATGGAGTCTTTCTCCTTAGGAACTGGAATCCATTTCTTGGCATAGAAGTTGTGTACCTTATTAGAAATAAGTCTAATGCAAAGTAAGTCTTACAAAGAAAACACTAAATCAGATGGTATTATTCCTTCAGATTTAGTAATGAAGGATGGTAACCTATTTATAAATCTCTTTAATAGGCAGTGCCAGGTACTTGTTTGTGTTTGTAGGGGAAATTAAATGTCATTGTACTTAAGCTTATATCTTATTTCCATACTTAGACTTTTCATGTTTAACAATGAGAAAACCACGGCCAGTTTCATCTCTCACTGTATCTCAGCTTTTATTTCAATGTTTTAGCAATGTGACATCACTTTCTTTTTAAGCCACATGGTGCCCTTTGATTGTTCCCACATCTGGGCCTTTGTATGTCCTATTCCTATACTGGAACATTCTGTCTCCTCTACCATTTCATGTGGCTTAAAGCCAAACTATACTAACTGATGCTGATAGCACTTGTAATTTATCCTTCTGTCTGTCTCCTTGATCAGATTGTAAGCCTTAAGATACAGGACCATGCTATCATTGTATTTTCCTCTTTACATTCTGTGTGTCTTGCCAAATAAAAAGGGTTATGTAAGGTGTATTTTACCTGAGAGATGGCAAATATTTATTTTTAACACACCAAATATTAGCACATGGATTAGTCCTGTGGTATATATCTACTCATGTTTCTTCTGAAAGTGGCTTGCTTTTAGAGTGTTGGAATCAGATAGTCACTTTACCTCCTAGAACCTCCAATTTTCTCTTAGTCAAATGAAAGCAAGAATTGTCAGCAGAGAACACCAACTATGTGTGTGGAGTGGGTTAATAGCCGATCAGTCTCTGGCTGGGGATTTCTGTAACCTCTCTGAGGTGAAGACTATTGAAAGGGGGCTGGTGTTGGCAGCTCCATACTGCTTCATTTCTCCCTCAACCTCCATTCCAAGGGAACTACTGGGAGAAAGTATTAGGATTTGTTTATGTGACAGGAGAGAGTGCAATGGGGATGGGGGGGGAGGAGATGGGGATAAAAGAGGGCAGGGAAATCTGAAATGGGGCAATGAAAGTACATTATAAAGACGATACTCTCAACTCATGCTTCATTATCAACCAGGCTATAGAATCAAGGAACATAGCTGAGTGGGAATTGTAGGCATGGTGGAGGATGCTCAGGAGAACTGATCACAAGGGTCCTTAGATTGAATCTAAAAAACCCTGTGCTTACCTAGTTAGACACCAACACATCTACCCAATGGAGACACACGGGCCCCTGACTTTAGTGTCTTCATACATTAAAACCCCCAACACTACTGTAGATATACACCTACTCTATTGACAAAGATGAGGAAACCATGGCAACGGAAGAAGGCAATAGCAGAGAAAATACTAAACAGTACATGGCTCTCCTTTGTTAGTGTAGGCAGCCAGACAGGAGCTCTGAGCCCTTGAATTGCCCATTGAAAGCGCTAATGTGGTCATAACCTGGTAGTAATGTGACTGTGCCACAGACAAAAAAAAGAAAATTTATAAAGGCACCATTGAACTAGGGTTTGATGAGTCATATTTTGCCTAGTGCTTTGACACTTTGAAAAAAACATGAAATTAAAGGGTAAATTATTAGGACAAAGCAGGTAGCTGGCACGGTTTAAAGATAATCCCAAATCAAAGCTCCTATGTAATAGAACAAGCAGGCTATTGAAAAGACTTCCGCAATTTATTTTGACAGGATCTCATGTTCTAAGGAGAGGGCCATGATTTCCCTGTTAGCAATAAGAAAACACCTGAAAGTGCATTGCCATGAGAGCAAGTATAACTAATAGAATATTAACTCATTATGCCTGGGTGTTAAATCTCCTAAATACTGAGTGTGAGAAAGGAAGTAAAAATCCACTCAAGTGAGAAACTATGACTTAATGCAAGGAGAAAACCATCTCATTTCTGCTCTTCACATAGATTTACATAGCAATGGACAGTTTATAATGCATTGTTTCGGTTCCCTAGCTGCTAAAACAAATACCATATAATGGGTTGGCTTAATAACAGGAATTTATTGGCTCACAGTTTCAGAGGCTAGAAGGCTTGCTTCCTCCTGGGGTCAGTATCCTCTGGTTGGCCAGAGGTGTTTGGGGTTTCTGGCTTTTCTGTCACTTGGCAATACACTTGGCAGCATCTTCCTCTTTCTCTTCCTTGTCTATTGACTTCCAGCTTCTGGCTGCTCCACATGTTTCTCTTTCTCTCTGAATTTCATTCTGCTTATAAAGGACTCTAATAATCTGACTAAAAATCCAACCTGACTCAGGCCCCCTTAATGGAAGCGGCATTTTCAAGAGATCCTACACCTTACAGGACCAGGGGTTGGGGCCTGAATATGCCTTTTGTAGGGAACATGATTTAAACAAATGTACATGTTTTATTGAACTTGACAGTTTTGAGTATTGTGATGTTAAAAAGAATGAGTTTTTAAAAAATTCTTCCCCTTCCCTCTCCCCTACTCAACTGTTTTTGCTGTCTGTGTCCATTCTTCTGTGTGATCTTCTACATCTATTTCTCTTTTTTGTCCTTCTCTTCTCGTCTTTCTCCTCTAGGATTCGCTGGGATTTGGTCCTGGGGACCTCTGATGTGGAGAGAGGTTCCCTGTCAATTGTGCCACCTCAGTTCCTGATCTCTGCTGAGATTCACCTTGACTCTCCCCTTCATCTCTCTTTTGTTGTGTCATCATCTTGCTGTGTGACTCACTTGTGTGGGCAGTCAGCTTGCCACACAGGCACTCACTCGCCACTTGGGCACTCAGCTCACCATGCAGGCACCCACATAGGCACTCGGCTTACCGCGTGGGCACTCGGCTTGCTGTGTGGGCACTTGGTTTGCCATGTAGGCATGCTTTCCCTTCTTCTTTTTCACCAGGAGGTCCCAGGGATCAGACCCAGGTCCTCCCATATAGTAGGAGGAGGCCTTATCACTTGAGCCACATCTGCTTCCCAAGAATGGGTATTTACCCACTCAGCTAACATGGAGGTGAAGAAGGTCAACCACTACACCATGGAGCCAAGAGTGCCTACAACTGAAAGCAGGAGGATTGCATCCAGCATCCATGTGGAATCTAGGCCCCCTCTTGATATAGATGTGGAGTGGACATGGCCATTCTAGGGTCCACAGGATGGAGGAATAGAGAATGGATTAGAGTAGACTTACTAATATTCTATTCATGAACTATTGTGATTAGTAATTGAAGAAAATGTAGCATTGGTGTGGAGAAAGTGGCCATGGCACCTACTGGGGGTAGGGAGTGGGAGGAAGAGATGTGATGTGGGGGCATTTTTGGGACTTGGAGTTGTCCTGGGTGGTGCTGCAGGGACAGTTACCAGACATTGTATGTCCTCCTGTGGCCCACTGGGTAGACTGTAGGAGAGTGTGGGCTATGGTGTGGCCCATTGACCATAAGGTGCAGTGGTGCTCAGAGATGTATTCACCAAATGCAATGAATGTCTCAAGATGATGGAGGAGGTTATTGTTATGGGGGGAGGAATGGGGTGAGGGGGGTGGGGGGTATATGGGGACCTCATATTTTTTTAATGTAACATTAAAAAAATAACTAAAGAGAAAAAAAAAAAGAATGGGTATTTATACCCCCACTTGTAGATGAAGAAACTGGCCTCAGTTCAAAAACTTACAGAACAACTGCTTCATCTCCTTTTCTTGCTTTAAATCTAAGTACATCCCATCATGTTATGATTGCTTCAAACTGTGAATACAATGGGAATAAGCAGATACCACTGACAGTCTGCCCAAGTCACATCCAGGCTGTCACAAGGTAGGCTCCCTGTTTGTTGTGTTTTTTTTTTTTGGGGGGGGGGCAGGTATTATCCTAACAAGGGGAGATGCAGGGAGTGGTAATCCTAGGGTTTGTGGTTTGTGGCATGTATATTGATGACTATATAAAAACTGACAAATGTTGAACACCTACTGGCACTGTTTCAAGAACTTTTCATGTATTAGGTCATTTAATCCTTGCCATAATCTATAGAATTGGCTTTATCTCCATTTTACAGATGAGGACACTAAGTGTCAGATATGAAGTAACTTCAAGGTCACACAGTAAGTTCAAATCTGCCTGGGTCCATATGTCACTAATATTGTCAATGCCATTTCAATGAGTCTGAATGAAAATTAGAAGAAATACGGTGGAGAAGGAGCACAAACTCAGTGTCAGGAGACCTGAGTTCCAATCCCACCGATGCTACCGATTAGCTGTGTATCTAGATCTTTCTTTCCTTTATCTACAAAACTAAGGTTTTATGCTACAAAGTCTCTACAGTTCCTAAAATATCTAATGACGTATATTCTGTTAAAGACTCTGCCTTGGGAAGCAGTTGTGGCTCAACTGATTCAGCATCCACCTACCATACAGGAGGTCCGGGGTTCAGTACCCAGGGCCTCCTGCCTGTGTGGTGAGTTGGCCCATGTGCAGTGCTGCCACATGCAAGGAGCGCCGTGCCATGCAGTGGTGTCCCCCTACATAGGGATGCCCCATGCTCAAGGAGTGCACCCCACAAGGAGAGCTGCCCCGTGTGAAAAAAGCGCAGCTGCCCAGGCCCAGGAATGGTGCCACACACACAGAGAGCTGATGCAGCAAGATGACACAACAACAAAAAAGCTACACAGTTTTCCCAGTGCTTCATGACTAGAGTGCCAGCAGACACAGAAGAACACACAGTGAATCGACACAGAGAGCAGACAATGGTGGGCAGGGGGAGGGGAGAGAAATAAATAAATCTTTAAAAAAAAAATACTCTGCCTTATTAGGCCCTCAGGCATCTTTGTTTCATAAACTGAGGTCTGAGGATAACCTATGGGTTTCTGAAAATCTGAAAGGCTACACTAATTGCCTCAGAAAAACTAAATTTATAAGAACTATTTTATCTAATCCTTGAGTTTTGCCAAGCTCCAACAAAAGTTAGTAACTAACATTCACATGCTGCTCCACAGAGCTTGCATTGACTTTGCTATCCAGTGTCCCCTGACCCCTCAGAGCCAGCCGAGAGGTGGATGGGAGACTGTGGCTCACTGCAGCAAGGGAGAGAGTCATGACCATTCAAATTGCTTTGCTTTTGGCAGCTTAAAATTCACTTTCATAAACCACCCGGGTTCATTTCATCTTCATAGCACCTTGCTAGCACTCTCATATTATAGATGGAGAAATTGAGGCCTAGAAAGTGATATACCTTTGTCTAAACTCTAAACCCTTGTAAGTAAAGACCTGAGCCCCAAACTCACATTTTTTACTCTAAATCTCAATGTATTTCCATTATCTCTTGTTTGAGGAGCATAGTGTAGTTGACAGATACATATAGTGAGTGGTACGTTTGATTCTTGGTTCCACCTTTTACCACCTTTGTGATTTTGGGCGAGTCAGTGCGGCTCTAGGAATCTCATCTGTGAAATGGTTAATAATACTTAACCTTGAAAGATTATTGAAAGAACCTAGTAAGGGTCCTGGCACAAGATGGTATTCAAAATCCTTATAATTTCCACTTCTTGTTTGAAAACTATTTTCTTTTGCTTCCAATTAGTTTATAGTTTAGTCATTAAGACCAATTACTATGCAAATGAAGAAACAATACTTTATTTGTTTTAATTAAACCCATATTATTTTATTAAAATTAACTTCAATTACAGCCTTCACTTTTACATATTTTGAGTGGCAAACCTGTAGCACCTAATCTTTAACACATTATACAGAGTTTTCCATGAATTTTGTATTAATTTTGAAAGTGTATGCTTCCAAAAATTTTAATCACAATCATAGGAAATTTTTTTAAGCAAATTAACCATTATTCTAAAATGATACACAAATAAAGGCATTATCATTAACAAACATTTAAGGCTAATCTCTATTTTATTCTCTAATGAAATTAGGTTTCGATAATTTAATGTTATTGGTTTGAACATATACATTAAGAAAATTACCAATTAAATCGAAGAACATCTTTTAAAAGGAACATGAAGTATAAAGAGCCAATACTTTAAAGGTTTCCTCAGAAAAAAATTTTCTTGTCAGTGAAGAGCAAAAAGAGGATAAATTAGAAAATTGAAAATTTATCAGTTTAATACATAAGAAAAATCTGAGGTGCCTGAACTAAGGCTTTCATACTATTTAATCCTTTTTATTCTTTTAGCCTCTAAATCTCATTTTCTGTCTTTTAACTCATTTTATTTTATTTATTTTTTTAACTCATTTTAAAAAGTGAACTCACAAATGATATAATGTTTTAGTCAGTCTGCTCCCTTAGGCATTAAGTTCAGAAATGTAAGCTCCAATGGAAACATAAGCCTTGGGAAATCATATTATTCAGCATATACAATTGTGTCCATGGTGAAGCATTTACCATTCTAAATTTTTAGTGTAATAATAAAAGGCTGGTGCCCGAACAAAATAAAGAAGGCTCAGAGCTAGATTTTTCATTTTACTTACTGCTGTACATGTGTTTAAAAATCAAAATTTTTGACTGCCATCATTATTTTTCAGGTCCAGAAGTTGGGTGCCCTGTGGATTATCACAAATCCGGTGTTGGGGAAGGGAGGCAAAGTGTCATTTACTGACTGATTATGTGTATAAGGCTCTTCGTTGAACCACATTTAATCCTCAATGACCCTGCAGAGGAGTGTGAAGAGCTGCCCTAAGGTATCTGATGTCATCATCTTTCTACCTCCCAGGATTTCTTTATGCTCTTGTCAGGATTTTTGGTAGACTGAAGAAAACAGGATGGTTTGTCAGGAAGCTCAAAATCTTGTCAAATGAGATAATCTTCTCTTAGAGAAAAAAATAGGAATATAGTTGTCAAAGGAATTCTCTAGCTGAAACAAGGCAGAAAGGCATAGGGGGCTATGGGTGACTTGGAGTCAGGAGACCAGGGTCCATCACTGTATCCTAGGGGCACATTGTGTAAATTCTGAACTTTTCCTGTGACTCAGTTTCTTTCATATTAAAGGAAAGATTTGGAGTCATAAATTTCTTTTTTTTTTTTTATTTAATTTTTTTATTTTTTATTGAGTTAGTAA
This sequence comes from Dasypus novemcinctus, assembly GCF_030445035.2. Taxonomy (NCBI): domain Eukaryota; kingdom Metazoa; phylum Chordata; class Mammalia; order Cingulata; family Dasypodidae; genus Dasypus; species Dasypus novemcinctus. The sequence continues at coordinate 46,963,388 of NC_080685.1, read as the reverse complement.
TAATATTACATTAAAAATATATATGTGAGGTCCCATTCAACCCCACCCCTCCACCCCCCCTCTCCCCCCCCCCCAACAACACTCGTTCCCATCATCATGACACATCCATTGGATTTGGTAAGTACATCTTTGGGCACCTCTGCACCTCATATACATTGGTTCACATCATGGCCCATACTCTCCTCTATTCCATCAAGTGGGCCCTGTGAGGATTTACAATGTCCGGTGATTACCTCTGAAGCACCATCCAGGGCAGCTCCATGTCCCGAAGACGCCTCCACCTCTCATCTCTTCCTGCCTTTCCCCATACCCTTTGTCCATTATGTCCACTTTTCCCAATCCAATGCCACCTCTTCTATGTGGACATTGGATTGGTTGTGTCCATTGCACCTCTATGTCAAGAGGAGGCTCAGATTCCACCTGGATGCTGGATGCAATCCTCCCATTTTCAGTTGTATTCACTCTAGGCTCCATTGTGTGGTGGTTGTCCTTCTTCAACTCCATCTTAGCTGAGTGTGGTAAGTCCAATAAATCAGATTGTAGGTGCTGGAGTCTGTTGAGGCTCAGGATCTGGCTATCACATTGTCAGTCCAGAGATTCAAATCCCCTAAATATATCTTAAACCCCAACATTAACTGCACCTCCAGCACATTAGCATGAAAGTCTTATGAAGGGAGATCCCATCTGAGTCCAGATTCATCACACATAAACACCATTTCCAAAGAGGGGCCATCTGCCCTGGTAGTTAACCCCATCGGCCATGACCATAACTCCCATGGGTCTCTTTAGCCCTCAAAGGAACCAATATCTGGGGGTTGTATCTGCTTTATCTGTCTCTCTGATGGAGTCATAAATTTCCAAATTCCCATCCAGCTCAAGGATTTTATAGTTTAGAGTGAATCTTCTTATCTGACTCTCGTTATGGTAAAACATTTAAGGCTTAAGAACAATCTATTAAATACCCTAGGTTTTTAAGAGCTCGGTTTTGGTTATATATAAGGATGGGTTGGACAAGAAGTTAAAATTTTGAGAGATTGGAGACTGGAACCCTCATTTATCCTCTCCTCAGTCAAGGAAGTTGACTGTTTGCCGAAGTATCTTTTCCAGCCTGATGATACACTTTGCATCCATATTATGACCAGATTCCTGGGTCCCAATGGGTCCCAATGGATCCCAATGGGTACATATTAGAGCAGAACAGGTGATCCTAAAGCAGTTGTCATCACCTAGGTTTAAGCTAAGTTCCTCTTGCCAAGTGACTAACGTGTGGTGCAGATAGTTATGGCTACTAGTATGCAGACGAAGGAATAACCACTCAAGAGTAGCAATATTGGAGAAGGTTATAAGGAGGAGACTGGAAGACTGGACCTTCTTTAAAGGTTAGGTAGAACCCAGTTAGGTAGAGAAGAGTTGGGTCTAGGAAGACAGAATGAGGTAAAGAAAATCATGTATCTGGGAAAAAATGAGTGAGCCAGTTTAGCAAGGGCATCTCAGATACACAGGTATTTTGAATCAAAACCAGAATCTCCTGAGCATGTAAACTATAATCCATGCTATGTAATAGTGCTCCAAAATGTATTCATCAAATGCAACGAATGTTTCACACTGATGAAAGAGGTTGTTGGTGTTGGAGGAGTGGGGGTGGGGTGGAGAGTGGGGTATATGGGAACCTCTTATATTTTTTAATGTAATATTTTGTGTGATATGTGTATCTTTAAAAAAAAAACAAACTAAAACAAATAAAAACAGAATCTCTAGGCACTGAAGAAAAGCATAGTTATATAGTTGAATCACAGTAAGTCAGACAGGCCAGAACTTTCAATTCTATCAAGTTTATCTTTATTTGTAATACCCTGACAATGAGGGTATAACCAAATCGCTATAAACCTGCTTTTTCCCATCAGTGATATCACAGAGACCACTTTAGGGGTTGTAAGTTTGTTATTTTCATAGGAATTTGTTTGCCTATAACCAGTTCTCTAGCATTATGGCCTCTACAAAAAAATTGAATTGAAAGTTGTATGTGGAATTTGGGTCTTGGATTTCATTTGACATTGGCTGCCTCCATTGATTCATCACAAGAAAGCCCTGTCCACCTTTGAACTCTATGAGCTCAAAGTTCAGCTCATTCTGTTTAGTGGTTTGTGTGGGGCTATTTTCAAATATAGAAGTCCTTTATAATGCCCCTGAATATATGACATATCACTGGGGTCATATTTTTTACCAACTGAGGATGATGATTTTACATGATGACAGAAGCTAAATATAGCTCTAATAGCTGCTCTGTAGATAAGGCCAAGTACTACATCAGCCCTACATCCTCTCAATGTGCTCATACATACCAAACAAAAACAATGTGCATATAAAACAATATTTTACAAGCAATTTCAATATCACAAGAGTGAGATACCTATAAAAATGCTGTAAATACTTGAATAATATTATGTAAGCATTAAGACCTTTAGTTTGAAGTCTTTATTAATGTTAACATTCTTATTTTTACCATAACTTAATTTCTTTTAATTCCAGAACAATTAATATTCATGAACAACCTATGAATTTGCAAATTTTTGTAACTAAAGAGATAGTCTGACATTTTCCCTCCACTGGCATGTTTAAAAATCAAGATTTGTCATTCATAACTTTTGGGGTACTTTTTTCCTTCTTACATTTATTTCCATCATCATGTAAAATGCTAAAGTAATTTTTAAAAAATATATACTTAAAATTAAAGAAAATATACTTAGATTACATAAATGTTACATAAAAAAGGTAGGGGATTCCCATATGCCCCACTCCCTACCTCTCCCACATTTTCCCATCTTAACATCCTTCATTAGTGTGGTACATTTGTTACAACTGATTAACACATATCAGAGCATTGCCACTAAGTATGAATTATAGTTTACATTATAGTTTAAACCCTGTCCCACACATTTTGTAAGTAATGACAAGATATATAATGGCCTGTATCTGTCAGTGCAATGTCATTCAGGACAATTTCAATGTCCTGAAAATGACCCCATATTACACCTATTTTTCCCTCTCCTTCCCCTCAGAACCTCTAGTGGCCACTGCCTTCACATCAATGATAAAAGTTCTTCCATTACTAGAATCACAATAAGTCTGTAGTAGAATAACAGTAAGGCTATTCTAGTCCACCATTCATTCCCTAATTCTGAGGATTCTGGGATGGTGATGCCCACTCTGCCTTTAATTGAGAAGGGGGTTAGATCCTATGGGGAAGATGGATGGGACTATCTTGCTTACAGTTATTAAACTCTCTCAGTTCCTTGGGATGGTTGTTGTCCATCATCATCTCCTTGTTAGTTGTCCTGGGTGTGTCCAATGAACTGGAGAGTAGGTATTGCAAGTCTGTTGAAATTCAGAACCCAGCTGGCACATGGACAGCCCAAAGATTTAAGTCTCTTGGACATAAACGTATCAACTCTAGTACTAACTATAGATTCAAATAGAAGGAGCAGAAGAGCCATGTATAGGGAAATCACAACTGAGTCCAACTCTGTCACACTGGGGACATAAATTCCAAAGTAGGGCCTGCTAGTAGGGCACCAAACTCCTGAGCTGTCTGCCCTGCCAATAGTGTCTAGATGTCTCCAGAGTCCTCAGGAGTCCTGCTACTTAAGGCAATATTTATTGTGGCAGTCAATGGGATCCTGATGAGATCTGCATAAGGGTAACCTCTGGAATGAACCCCCGACTCACTTTGAAGTCTCTTAGCCATATAAACTCATTTGTCTTTACCTTTTCTCCCTTCTGGTCAAGGTCTTTTTCCAGTTGTATTCCTAGGTGGTGCTTGGTAATAATCCCTCAGTGCCAGGGAGGATCATCCCCAGGAGTCATGTCCCATGCTAGGGTGAGGGGTGGGAAAGCTAATGCATTTATATGCTGAGTTTGGCTTAGAGAGAGGCCACATTTGAGCAACAAGGAGGCTCTCAGGTGGTCACTCTTAGGCAACCTATAATACTAGGCTAAGTTTCAAATTTAAAAGAAAAGGTTCATAAGTATAGTCATTGTTATCAAGGGCCCATCAATAGTTCATCCTCCTTCACTAGTTACCACCCCTGTACTTGGGGGATTCTTGCTATCCCATTACAGAATGTGGCAGAACTCCCCAGGATGGGATTCTTTCCATTATTGTGTAGATCTCCACCCACTGTGACAATGCCCCATAAACACTTAAATTCATTCATATGTCTTATAGTTATCCCATGACTCATGCATCCCCTATCACTGACGCCCTGCATTAATGATCCTCCCCTGCCACAGTTGTAACCCTTCTGTGATCCAAAACTTCAAAAATGAAACCAAGAAAATGACTGAATAAAATTCATAGGAAAATGAAATAATCAGTCTTAAAAATAACAAAATACAAAAATTTAAAAAATTTTGAAATAATAAAAAAATTAAAATAAATTTGACATTATTTCTTTCATCATTGTAAAATCTGTTGTCTTGTACATGCAGGGATATTTTCTTCCATTTACTCCCCTAGTGTCTTATTGTTTTCATTTTATCTTTAAAGAAAATTTCAGTTATAGAAAAGCCACATGCAGAATACAGGGGATTCCCATATACCCAATATCCTCCTCCTTTTTCCCTTTCCCCTATTAATAAAATTTTACATGCGGATGGTACATTCGTTACAATTAATGTACAAATATTGAAACATTGCTACTAACCATGGTCAATGATTTACACTATGGTTTACGTTGTGGAGCATATACTTTTATAAATTTTGACAAAATTTAACATGGCCTGTATTCATCATTCCAAGATCATATAGAATAATTCCAATGCCCCCAAAATGCCCCATACTCCATCTATTCTACTCCTCCCTCCACCTTCCCCTCAGGATCCACCAAGCTTCACTCCTTGGAGGACAAGATTCATTGTTACTTGCAAAGACATTGAGGACTTGTCATACTGGCCTGTCCTCCCCTATTAGGCTCTGCCTATGCTCTCAAGAATCCCATCCCTCAATTCAAGAACATAGCAGGACTCCCCAAGATGGAAGTTCACTACCTTCCTGTTCATTCTGTGGGTCTCCTCCACTGATACAATGCATAAAGTAGTATCTTAGAATTGGAGAATTGCTCTTTTGAACCAAAATTCTTCAGTTATTTAAAGAATCATAAAATCTTCCGTCCGTCTCTCCCTCCCTCCCTTCCATCTCAGCAGGAATATAAGAACAAAATTTAGCATGTGTAACTATTTTAGCAAGTAAGGTAGGGGAACTAGAGACAAATTATCTCAAAATCTATGGCTTTAAGGAATGCAGAGTCTAACAGCATTAGAATGAAATAGATAATTGTGTAGGCCACCTATCAGCAAAGTAAGCCTGTCCATTGAGATTAAAATTCTAATTGGTAGCCTTAAGTCCTTCCTAATCATTCCAATTTGTTTATTTATTTATTTTTAGGGAGGGAGGAGAAGGTAGTAGGAGAGTGGTAGTAGGAGAGTGGAATATTTATGTATATTCCTCTTTATCACCTCTCCCAGCATCTTGCTGTTCCAAGTACTCTGTTCCTGTCTGCACCACCTTACCCAAGCTGTGGGACACAACCCCTTTACCACATTTCCTCCTGAAAATATTCACACAAGATGTGTTTATGTGGTGGACCTCACTTAAAGTTTGAGATGATGGCGTAATGGGTTGAGTGGTGTCCCCCAAAATTATATGTCCAAGTCTTAACACCTAGAATCTTGGAATGTGCCCTTATTTGGACAAAGGGTCTTTGCAGATGTAATTAGGTTCAAGGTCTTGAGGTGAAATTCCCTCGATTATCTAGGTGGGCCCTAAATCCAATCATGAGAGACAGAAGAGGAGAAGACACAGGATAGAGGGAAGGCCGGGTGGAGATGGAGGCAGAGATTGGAGTTATGGAGTCAGAAGCCAAGGAATACTGACCACCACTGGAAGCAGGAATAGTCAAGGAAAAGATTCTCCCTCTAAAGCCTCTGGAAGGTGCAAGCCCTGCCAACACCTTGAGTTAGGATTTTTAAGCTACAAAGTTTGTGGTGATTTGTTATGGCATCCCTAGAAAACTAACACAGAGGGATTTCACATGCCCATTACTTGCCAGTTCCTTTACATATACTCTATTTCTCCATTTTTCAATTCCCCACCCTATTAACATAGAAGAGACAAGTTTAATAGGATTGTAGAAAGTGGGGCATGAAATGAAGTATAAAGGATGAATAGGGGCTGGCCAGATTGTGGGACACTTTGTGAGGGAGCCTTCTCCTCATATTACCACACAGACTCCTCCATCTCCCTGCTCCAGGTTCTCCTAACCATGGACTCCACAGTGTGTCCACTCAGCCTGAACCACCTACTCTCACCTCATACTTCACTGTTACTGAAGAACTGCACGGACTCTGAAATGTTTTCTTCTTCCTCTCACCATTTCAGTTCTTGTAAACAGACAGGAGCCCTATAAAGAGCCACTGATATTGAATTATGCCTCTTATTTTATTTTTTTATTTTTTGTCTAAATAAAATTGTATTGAAGTATATCATTCATACATGAATATACATAAGCAATAAGTATATAGAAAAGTAGCGAATTTGCAAAACAGATGCATACCATTACACAAATCCCCCCATGTATCACCCCACCACCATCTTTTATTGTGAAACATTTGTTACTATAAAAGAGCATCATCATTTGTCATGTAATTATCTCTCTCAATCTCTCTCTATCTATCTATTTTCTGAACTCAAAGGTTTTTTTTGACCTAGCAAAATAGCAAAAATGAAAGAGTTTGATAAATAATGTGTTGTTGGGGAATTGGAGAAATAACTATTTCTGCTGGTTAGAATATATGTGCATTTTACATTCTGATAGATATTGCTTAGAATGCAGGTGTGACTGTTTTCAACATTAAATTTTATCCCTTTAAAATTGCAACACAGTCCAACGTAGAGCCACCTTAACATGGGACTAATAATACTTATATGCTCTCATCAATGGATGACTGTTTCTTTACTCTCAACCCTAAGCCATGGCCCTAAAAATTAAATAATAGCCATATTCTGTACCAGGGACAGGTGTCAGTGGCTATGGGAAAATTCACTCCAAAAAGAAAAATAAATATTTTGGAATATATAGTTCTGTCACTATTAAGCACTGTATTATTTTGTTGAGCAACAGTCAATAGGTATGCATTCACTTTTTCTTAGCAATAGTGGAGGTAAATTCAAGTTAAGGAAAAAAAGAGTCTCTGTTCCACAGGAATTAACCTTCTGAAAGAAACTTGCTTTCTTAATCTTTCTATAGGTCAAGATAAATAGAATTGCAAAGTCCAAGGAAGAAAAGAGAAAAAAATGAGGACTGGCTAGTTTGCATTATCATCTCTTCTGAAGTATTCATACTATAAGGACTATCTAAGAATGAAAAGATAATGGAAACACTCATATTACTTTCTAAGTTTATTTTAGCCTACAGATCAAACTTTTTATAGAATTATGAAATGCTAGGTACTTCATTAGTAGTTATCTTTTTACATAATACTGTTTACCCTAAAAGTGGAAACACTTCTCAGGAGTGAAATGACCAAACTGAATACAAAGGTCTTAGATAGGTACATACTTTAATGTATTATTTGAAGTTGTTTGTAATTGCAAATTGTGGTAGATTTTCTTTAAGGATGGCCACCTTCAATTCCTTCTTTCTCTGTACCTTTATGCCATTCACACTTCAATAGGTAAAGACTAATTCCTTTACCATTGAAACTGGACTGGCCTCAAGTTCTTTCTTGATCAATAGAATGAGGTAGAAATAACATTATGGCACTTTCAAGACTAGATCATAAGAAGGCATAGGAGACTGCCTCAGTTGCACTCCAAGCCAGCAGCTGACCAGGTGATTATCTGTCTTGGCCATCCAGCCCATTTGAGCATTCCAATAACTCCTGCCCCAGCCACCATAGAGTTTCATCTACATGAGACCCAGTGCAAGAACCACCCAACTCAGCTTAGTTAAACTACAGAACCATGAGAGATAATAGTAAATTGTTGTTTTTAAGCTGTTAATTTGGGCATGGTATATAACATAGCAATACATAACTGGAACAGAAATAAATGTATTTTGAATAATTCCTTTTTATCCTTCTCTTTTTCAATCTTCAACTTTTTGAGTAACACTTTTGGATGAGGCACTATGCTATAGTTCGGGGATACAAACATGAATGAGATGTAAAATGTATGGCCTAATATGTTTGCTGAAGGAATTTAATGCCGAGTGTGTGTGTGTGGGGGGAGGCAACAGAAAAATGAACAGAAGAATATTATATGGTATGATGAGTGCTATGATAAAAGTGTGCACAGAGCCCCCAATGTAATTACAAAGGGCCTTAAAAGAGGAAGAGGGTGATAGAAGAGGAGAATCAGAAGGAAGAAAGGCACAAAGAGATGAAATGTTGCTGGAGAAAGAAGCCATGAGTTAATGAATGTGGGTGGCCTCTAGAAGATGGAAAAGGCAAGGAAACAGATTCAACCCTAGATCCCCAGGAAGGAATGCAGCCCAGCTGACACCTTGATTTTTAGCCCAGTGAGACCTATATCAGACTCCTAAGCTATAGAACTATAAGATAAATTTGCACTTTTTTTAGAACAACGGCAGAGTGGGCATAGGGTATGTTGGATAACACAGCCTGGGAAAATAAACAGGCTTCTTGGAAGGTGGTGAACAAAGTAAGACTTAAAGATTGAACAGGGGATCACAAGGTATTTCTGTAGAGGGAATTACCTGATCATTAGCATGGAGAGATGATGGCTTGGGAAACCTTCTGGAAATTGCAAAAGGCATGGAGTGTGAAGAGTAAGTGTCTAGGAATGTGGCTGGAGAGGTTAGCAGAGGGTACATAAAAGGTCCTTGTGTACTGTTGAAAGAGTTTGGATTTTATTTTTCAAGGTTAAATTCCAACCATGTTTATCCATTTTAAAATTTTATCTTATCCAACCATTAAAGAATAGCCATACTCCTCTAATGAGTGTATTGAAGGATTTTAAGGACTGGCAGAGAGTCACATTATTGATTTGTAATTCAAGATGATGATATAAGAAATAGAAAGGAAAAGGAAATATTATGAGTAAAGAGACCACTTAGAAGGCTATTACAGTAGTTTAGGTGTAATAGTAGGAGAAGGTTGGAGAGAGGGGATATATTTAAGATATGTTAAGCAGGTAGAACTTGGGGGCTGACTGTAGTAAGACACAGGAGAAGGAGGAATTCAGGATGAATTCAAGGTTTCTACCTTGGGCAAATGAGTAGATGAGAGGGGCCAAGTATGGAACTTTGAAGAATAGCAGTATTTAAGGTAAGAGTAGAAGTTTGTAATGGTGATTGATAGGAACAACCATAAATGTAAGATGAAATCAAGTGAAAAGCCAAGGATAAGAGACTTACAAGAAGAAAAGTGGGGATTCTTGCATAAAATGCTACAAAAGAGGACACATACAATGAGGAAGACATTAATGATCTTGGTCAGATCAGTTTCAGTAAAATTATTAAATATGAGGGAAAAGAGAGGTTCTGGTAGATTGAAGACAGAATCAGAGGTAAGGAAGTAGAGTTAATTAATATAGACTAATCCTCTGTGAAAGATGAAAAAGGATTTTCCTTTTAGGTCTTTTTAAGATGGTAGAGGTTTGAGTGTATTTATATACCCAAAGGAAGAAAAGGTTGAGAAAGGAGAGAGGAAGGGAGGAAGGGTAATTTGGAGAACAGGTGGAAGACAGACATTGGAGGGCATTTTTCTCTATGGATAAGGGTGGAAATAAGACAAGCATGCAAAAGTTTGTAAAGGCATGAGTGCAGGGGACTGGAGCAGGCAGGAAACGTCATTTTCCTCTTTGAAGTAGCTGAGAAATGGGGTTGTCCAAGAATGATGGAGGATGTGGTGGAGAGGGGCCTTCTAAAAGAATGGTGAGGATCTCAAATAGCTATTGTAGGGTAATAGGTAATATTGTAGGGTAATGTGGACTCAAGATTCAGAGAAGTCCTGGTAGGTGGATCTCATGGCTAGGTTAAGATTTAAAAGAATGAATTTGTATTATTTATATTGTCCCTAATTTGCAGAAGAGTATGACCTTTTTTTTTTTTTTTTTTTTTTTTTTTTAGCAGTCTGCAACTCAGGTACGGCAGAGAAGGTGAGTAATTGAAGGTTATAAATGTTCTGGGCAGTTCCAATGTAATCACAAATCAACATAGGATTTGAGAATATTGGCCTAAGAGTGGTTGGAGTGATAGATCATAGGGTCTGTATTAGTTAGCCAAAGGGGTGATGATGCAAAATATCAGAAATTGGTTGGTTTTTATAAAGGGTATTTATTTGGGGTAGGAGCTTACAGTTACCAGGCCATAAAGCATAAGTTATTTCCCTCACCAAAGTCTATTTCCACGTGTTGGAGCAAGATGGCTGCTGATGTCTGCGAGGGTTCAGGCTTTCTGGGTTCCTCTGGGCTCAGTTCCTCTATTTACTCCACAAGGTCAGCTGTAGACTATGAGGCTCTCTAGGCTTTGCCTCTCTTCACAAGGTCAGCTGTAGACTATAAGGTGAATGGCTCTGTTTCTCTTCCTGGGGCTCCAGCTTCAGCATCAAGCTCCAACATCAAAACTCCAACATTAAAAGCCCTCACTTCTGTTCTTTGCCATGCCTTTTATCTGTGAGTCCCCACCCACCAAGGTGTGGGGACTCAACACCCTAATCATAATTCAATCGTACCCAGGTACAGATCAGATTACAAGCATAATCCAATATCTATTTTTGGAATTCATAACCATATCAAACTGCTACAGTGTCTAAGCAAGAGGACTCACTGAAGTATAGGAGTGAATATTAAAATGAGAAAGCTGGAAGGATCAGAGGTTGTGGTTAGAGAGGAGCTACACAGATTGCGGATAGATAGGCTTTGCTTAGGGACCTGAAAGAAACACAGGGTGATGTAGGACTTATAGAAAGAAATGGTGAGATATCGATAAATGTGATGATATTTTTGCACTAGTAGTTTGGTAGACTCCATTGATGAGACAGGTGGAAGATGATTTGACTGTATCCATGAGGCTACATGAGTTTCATAGCAAGAAAGAGATTTTTAAAAATGATTTAAAAAAGGGGGGATGATTAACTATGAGGCAAGGAGCAGGGGTTTCTGAGTTATTAAGGAGCAGTAGGAGTTCTCCAGGCAGATGAAGAAGGTGATGGAAGGTGTGCCAGACAAAATCAAAAGCATCTGCCAATCTTCAGAGGCATTTATGATCTTTCTGAGCACAATATCCTCAGAGGGTATATCCTATTTCCTAATTTTCCTTTTTTCTCCAAGCCATGATCATTCTAGAAATGAAACTTTCCTATGGAATTAAAATAACCCAATGTCTTCTGGATACCTAAGCAAGTTCAGTTTAAATCTTGCCTCAGTTTACCAGTTTTACAGTCTGGATCACCCTATTCCACATCATTCCCAGAGGAAAATGGGCAAAAAGTAAAATATATAACTCTATAGTGCACTTACATATCTTTGAAGAAGCATCATTTTTATGACTTAACAAAAATCATCATTTTAGAATCCATGGTTTCTCCATGACCCATTTTTCCTTCTATTCTTGGGGAAGCAGTGTGACTTTAGAATGATGATGACTTTCAAAGCCAGGAAGATTTTGTTGGACTCTTGATAATAAAATATACTATCTGCGTGACATTTAGCAACTTAACCTTTATGAAAGACCTTTTATATATATAAGGTTCCTGGTTCAATTCCTGGTTAAGAGAAGGGATCCAGACAGTGATCAATAAATCACCTAGCTGGAACCTTAAGACAGGGAATGTATAGACTGAGATTTTTATTTTATTTTACATGTTGTTTTTTATTGGTTCTTTCTTTTTCCTTTATTTTATTCATTAAAACTAGGTACTTTGCCTGTGGAGGGCAGGTTGCTGGGTTATTGATAAGCACTGGCAGCCCGAGCATCTCCCTAGGGGCCAAAGAGGGAAGGCTGTTGTTTTTTGTTGTTGTTGTTTTGTTTCTTGTTTGTTGTCTTTTCCCTTTCCTTTTTTTCTTCTACTTATCTTTTCTACCTACATTATTTTTTTCTTTCCTTCATTTTTCCATCTTCTGTCTTCTGTTGCTTTTTTCGTTCCAACTCTTCTTTTTTTTGGTCTTCATTTTTTCCCACTCTCTTTTTCTTCTCATTTTTCTAGTCTTTTAATTCATTCTATTTTTTCTCTATTTTTTTCTTATTTAGTTTTTTCTATTCCAACTTTTTTATTCTTATTCATTTGTATTTTTTATGGTTTTTTACTCATATTTTTTATTTATTTTCCTAGCTCCTGTAAGGTTCCTATTCTACCTTTCAAAAATTATTATTATTACTATTTTTCTTTTCTTATCTCTTTCCTTTTCTCTGGTCCCAATATTTTTTTTTTCAAGGGAACACACATGACTTCAAGGATACAGAAGAAGAAGAACCAAGTGTCAAAAAGGAAACTTACACAAAACAACAACAAAGTAAAATCCCATAGTAAAAGAGAAGCTAATCAACAGAATAAATCCATCAAGATAAAAAGTTTACCAGACAGCAACAAAAAATTACAAACCATACCAAGAAACAGGAAGACATAGCCCAGTCTAACAAATTAAAAAACAGGAGGAGGTGCAGAATGTGGAACAACTAATCAAAGATGTCCAAACAAATATCATGAATCAACTTAATGAAGTGAAGGAAGAGATAAAGGATATTAAGAAGACACTAGGGAACATACTGAAGAAATTATAAACATGCATAAAAAGATAATGGATATGATGGTGACGAATGGCACAATCTAAGAAATAAGAATACACTACAAGCACAAAACTAAGTGGAAGTGAAATCATGTCAATAAGGAGTATGGTACATAATACATGCTCTACAAGTTTCCTCTACCTGGCGCTCTCTCTGAACTGCCCTTGCTTCTCCTAGCTCTGTTCTCCTATGCCAAGTTCATTCATGCACTTGGCTGCTAATCTTTTATTTCTGTTAATCCTTTGACTCTTCAATACTCCTTTTCCTACATTTCTCAACCTCATGTAAATACATGATAGTTCCCCGAAAGTACTTCTATTTCTTTGAATATTGACTTCCAACAGTCTAGTTCAGAAAGAGGTAAGAAAAAAGATAGAGGAATTTTTTTTTATTCTGGTTTGTTTTAAGAATGGAACCCTGGAGACAAGAGTAGAAAGTGATGATAGGAATGGAAACAAAGAGAACAAATGAAAGAACATACAGAGGGCACCTTAATAATAAAACTACGAGCAGTGAAGTTCCCTCCAATACTTTGCTGACTTTGAATGATATCTTTGTGCTCTTATCACCTTTATGAAACTAAATGCACTTTGAATAGGAAGAGGAAAATCTTTTAATGAGTAAATACATTTCTCCAATGGTTTGTCACATATTCTTTATATTTTTCCATCAAAGTGTAACCCATATTTTAAGTTTTTCTCCTGTAACATCTGCAGCCAAGAAAAACAAATTCTCCATTTCCCTAGGTATGCTTCCTGAATAGAATAGCACATTGTATTTATGTGAATGGGCCCTCCCTGAAGTTGTCCAACACAATTGTCCCAAGAATCGGGGGACCTGGGCATTGAAAAACCCAGGACTCTGCAATCCTGGGAGCTGCCTACGCCTTCCCCTATTCCTGTTAATGGTTACACTGCAGGATTATGCAAATTTTAATGCAACTATTAACAACTATAGAAAAAATAAATTAGCAATATAAGTAATAAAATAAGCAACTCATAAAAGATAAAATATAAAAGGACAAAAAACCTATGAGAGGATGTTTGGTCTTTCTAGTAATGAAAATGCCGGTTAAAACAACAAGCATGTTTCATTTAGATGTATTTGCAACTGATAGCATAAAATATAACTACTTTTGCTGTGAATGTAAGGCGAGTCTGTTAGAGAATAGATCTAAATGGCAATGGTGGTAATTACGGAGTGATACAAATGTGGATGGTTTTCCTTGTGTTGTTTTTTTAGTTGTTGTTTGTTTGGGGTGCTATTAACTATAGTTCATGACCTAACTTAGGGGTCACTGTGTTCTGCAGTTCCAGAGATTTAAAAAAATTTTTATTCTAGCAATATGTTTGCAACCTAAAATTTCTCCTTATTAACACCATTTAAATATATAATTCAATGTTAATTATGTTCTCCCAGAACCATTTGTTGAAGAAACTACTCTTTGGCAATTGAGTGGACTTGGGGGCCTTGTCAAAATCAGTTGGTTATAGATGTGTGAGTCTATTTCTGAACTCTCAATTTGATTCATTGGTCTATATATGTATTCTTGTACTGGTATCATGCTGTTTTAACTACTGTAGTTTTGTAATATGCTTTATAGTCAGGAAGTATGAGTCTTTTATCTTTGTTCTTCTTTCTCAAGGTAATTTTGACTATTTGGGGCCCCTTAACCTTCCAAATAAATTTGACAATTGGTTTTTCCATTTCTGAAAAGTAGGTTGTTGGAATTTTTATTGGAATTATGTTGAATCTATAAATCATTTTGGATAGAACTCACATCTTAATATATTAAGTATTCTAATCCATGAGCTTGTGACATTCTTCCATTTGTTTAGATCTTTTATTTCTGTTAGCAAAGTTTTGTAGTTTTCTGTGTACAAGCGCTTTACATCCTTGGTTAACTTTATTCCTAAATATTTGATTCTTTTATTTGTTATTTTAAATGGAATTTTTCTTGATTTCTTTTTCAGGTTGCTCATTAGTAGTATATAGAAACAGTACGGATTTTTCATGTTTATCTTTTCCCCACCACTTTGCTGAATTCATTTATTAACTCCAGTTGCTTTGTTGTAGATTTTTTAGGACTTTCTATATATAAGATCATATAGTCTGCAAATAGGGAAACTTTTACTTCTTCCTTGCCAATTTGGATTCCTTTCATTTCTTTTCCCTCCCTACCTACTCTGACTAGAACTTCCAGCACAATGTTGAGTAACAGTGTGACAGTGGGCATCCTTGTCTTGTTCTAGATCTTAGATGGAAAGCTTTCAGTCTTTCATCATTGTCTATGACAGTAGTTGGGTTTTTGATACATGCCCTTTATCATGATGAGGAAGTTCCTTCTATTCCTATATTTCTAAATAATTTTATCAGGAAAATGTGCTGGATTTTGTCAAAAGCCTTTTCTTCATAAGTTGAGATAATCATGTGGGTTTTTTTTCCCCTTCATTCTGTTAATGTGGTTGTATTATATTAATTGTCTTTCTTATGTTGAACCAACTTTGCACACTAGGGATAAATCCTGCTTGATCACTGTGTATAATTCTTTTGATATGTTGTTGGATTTGGCTTGCTAGTATTTTGTTGAGGATTTTTGCATCTATATTTGTAAGAGATAATGGTCTTTAGTTTTATTTTCTTGTGGTATCTTTATCTGGCTGTTGTACAAGGGTGATGTTGGCCTCATCGAATGAATGAAGGAGTGTTCCTTCTTCTTCATTTTTTTGAAGAGTTTGAGCAGAATTGGAGTTGTCTTCTTGAAATATTGATTAAAACCCCCCTGTGAAGCTATCTGGTCCCTGCCTTTTCTTTGTTGATTACTGACTCTGTCTCTTTACTGGTAATTGGTTTGTTGAAATCTTCTATTTCTTCTTGAGTCAGTGTAAGTAGTTTGTGTGTTCCTAAGAATTTGTCCATTTTATCTAGGCTATCTCATTTATTTGTGTACAGTTGTTCATAATTTCCTCTTATGATTCTTTTTTTATTTCTGTGGGGTCAGTATAATGTCTCCCTTTTTATTTACGATTTTTTTCCTTTGTATCTTTTTTTTTTTCTTTGTCAATCTAGCAAAATTTTTGTCAATTTTATTGTTCTTTTCAAAGGACCAACTTTCGGTTTTGGTAATTCTATCATTTCTAAAATTCTCTATTTCATTTATTTCTTCTCTAATCTTTGTTATTTTTTTCTTTCTGCTTGCTCTGGGTTTAGCTTGCTGTTCTATTTTTAGTTCCTCCAGGTGTGAAGCTTGATTTTAGATCTTTCTTCTTTTTTAATGTAAGCATGTAGGGCTGTAAATTTCCCACTCAGCACTGCCTTCACTGCATCCCATAGGTTTTGATATATTGTGTTCTCATTTTCATTCATCTCAAGATATTATTGATTTCCCTTGCAATTTCTTCTTTGACACAATAATTTTTAGAAACTATGGTATTTAACTTCCATATGCTTATAGATTTTTCAGTTCTATGCCTGTTATTGATTGCCAGCTTAATTTCTTTATAGTTAAAGAAGATAACTTGTATGAGTTCAATATTTTTTAATTTATTGAGACTTCTTTTGTGACTTAATATATGATCTATCCTGTAAAGTGATCCATGTGCACTTGAGAATAATGCATATTCCGTTGTTAGGTGAAATGTTCTATATATGTCTCTTAGGTCTAGTTGGTTTAGAGTGTCATTCAAGTCTTGTATTTCATTATTGCTATTCTAACTAAATGTTCTATGCATTATTGAAAGCGGTGTATTAAAGTCACCTACTGTTTATTTAGAGCCATCCTTACTCCCTTCAAATCTGTCAGTATTTATTTAATACATTTTGGGGCTCTGCTGCTAGGTGCATATGTATTTATAATTACATTTTTTTGTTGAATTGACCCAATTATAAATGCATAATACATAATGAATGTCTTTGTCCCTTGTAACTGTTTTTGACTTAATATCTATTTTATCTGATATTATTATGGCTATCCCAGCTCTCTTTTGGTTACTACTGTTGTATATTTTTTCCATCCTTTAACTTTCAACCTATTTGTACCTATGAATTTAAGATGAGTCTCTTGCAGATAGCATATAGTTGGCTCATATTTTTGTATCTATTTTGCCAGTCTCTGCTTTTAGCCTGAAGTGTTTAATCCATTTATATTTAAAGACACTACTGATAATGCAGGACTTTTTTACTATTTAGTCTCTGTAAGTCTTATAAATTTTTCATCCTACAATTCTTTTTTAATGCATACTTTTATATTTACTTGATTTTTTGGTATGTGTTATAAAATATTGCATGCCTTCTCTTTTTTATTTGGATATATTTTCCATTTATTTTTGTTTTGGTTACAACAGGTTAAAATTTAACATCCTAAATATATAACAATCATATTTGGTCTTACAATAACTTAACTTCAATAGCTTAGACATATGCTTTTCCTATACCTCTCAGTAACCCTACTTTTTTGTACTTTTTTACCATTTACTTCTATGTACATTGTATGTCTGAAACCACAGATATATCATTACTTTTTTAAAAAAATTAACATTTTAGAACCTGTAGGAAATAAGAAGTGAAGTTACATACCATACAATATGCTACAGTAATCCTGGCTTTTATAATGACCTTTTAGCTTTGCTCCTAGAGCAGGTGTAGTGATGATGAACTCCCTCAGCTTTTGCTTATCTCGTTATGTCTTAATCTCTCTCAGTTTTGAAAATCCTACTGGATATAAAATTCTTGGCTAGCAGTTGTTTTCTTCCAGCATTTTAAATATTTCAGCCACTCCTTGCTTCCATGGTTTCTGATAAGAAATTGGTGCTCAATCTAATTTGGGCTCCATTGTTGATAATGCATTGCTTTTCTCTTGCAGCTTTCATAACTCTCTCTTGATTCTTTACATTTGTTAATGTAATTAATATATGATGAGGTATACTTTTCTTCATATTTATCCTTTTTGGTGTTCTCTGGCCTTCTCGGATGTGCATATTACTTTTGTAAGTACAGGAAGTTCTCTGTCATTACTTATTTTAATATTCCTTTTGCTCCTTTCTCTCCTTCTTCTCCTTCTCCATCTACCATAATGTGTGTTTTGGTATGCTTGATGGTGTCCCAGGTATCTTAGGCTATTTTCACTTTTTAAATTTCTTTTTTCTTACTGGTCCTTAGCCTGACTCATTGCAAGTGCCCTGTCTTTGAGTTCCCTGATTCTTTCTTCTGCCAGCTACAATTTGCTCTTGAAACTCTCCTGGAAATTTTTAATTTCTGTTATTGTGGCCTTCAACTCTAGTAGCTCTGTTTCATTCCTATTTAAAAAATCTGTCTTTACTAAGATTCTCATATTGTTCATTTATTGTTTCTGGATATCCTTTAATTCTTTCTCTGGTGTTTTCTTGCATCTCCTTGAACATATTTAAGATGATTCATTTGAACTTTTTGTTTGGTATGTCCACATTCTGGTCTTCTTCATTGGTGTTCCCTGGATTTTTTTCCTCTTCCTTTGGATGGGCCACCATTTCCTGTTTCTTTGTTTGTCTTGTAGTCCTATGCTGCACACTACACATTTAAAAATATTATTTAATATTTTAAAACATTAAAATGTTAACTCTGGGATTTAATCCCTGAGATGTTTGTTTCTTGATTTTGTAACCAGCTATGATAACACAGAATTTTTTTGTACTTCAGTCCTCCTATCAGGAAGGTCTGCTCAAGGGCAATACAATATTCAATGTCCTCCCTTTCTGGGCCTGTGTCTTGTACTGAGCTTGTGCTTGTTAGTTGTTTTGGTGTTTCCCTATTTACAGGGATTTGAATGTCCTCTCTGTTTCCCAGGAGACAGATCTCCCTCTCCTGCATGTTTAAAGCAGGCACCCTTATACCCTGTACTGCCTACCTCTAAACTTTCTTATCCTCCTCTTATTATCGCAAGCTCCTTTTCCCTGGAGAACAAATTCTGGTGTGCCAGAGAGGAGTTTCCAAGATGGTCTTTCCCAGCTGAAACAGGGCCAGGGATCTGTGAAGGGGTTGCAGCATGGTTCCAAAGTGCCCTTAGGAGGGGATCAGGAAGGGTACCAAGAGCTTCATCCATGGCTTCTCAAGGGCAAGCTTTCTTGGCTTGCCAGCAAATACAACCCCCCCAATCAACTTTTTCTGGAGCTCTGAGGAAGCACAATGTTTCCAAGTCTCTTCTGTTGCCTCCTTGGCCTGGGACAGGTTGAAACAATGGCCATCCTCTGAGCCATGCCCTCAGCAATCCAAAGTTGCTGATCAAAAGCTGTGATCAGAGATCATTCATGCCCACTCCTGCTCTTGGGGAAGAGAATTTTTATGTCCCTTTCTCCCACCAATGAGCTAGCCAGAGGCTAGACCCCACAGTGGCCAGCTGCAATAATGGGGAATGGGGGCTAGTAATTGTCTCTTGGAGAGAGCAATTTACTGTTCATTATGGTGATTTATCAGCCTCTTCCTCTTGCTCTTTCCTGGAGCCTGTACAGTGTTCTTCTGGCCTCAGGAATTTCAAAACAGTTGTTTTGGACCACATTTTTTCTGGTGGAAGGACTGAATCCTGGAGTTCTCTATTTTGCAATCTTCCCACAATCCCTGTTCTCATGCTTTTAAAATACATGTCTGAATGTCTTTCCACCTGCTGTCCAACAAATACACTCCCATAATAATCACATGTCAAATTTGAATAATAAAAATGGGAATAATCTAATTTAATTTGTGTTTTAAACTTTAAATAAAAATGTTAAATATAAAGAAGGAGAGAATATAATTATAACTCCCAAGAAACCATCCTCAAATTTGATAGTTAAACAATATTTTTATCTTCCTTTCTTCCTCCAATCCTTCCTTCTCTCTTCTCTCCTTCCTTCCTCCCTCCCTCCCTCACTCTCTTCCTTCCTTCCTCTTTTTCTTTCTTCCTTTATTCCCTCCCCTCCCCTTTCTCCTCCCTTCCCTTCCTTTCCTCCCCTTCCCTGTCTTCTTCATTACATTATTTAAAAATGAATCCCTGTCATCTTTTCATCTTAACCCTAAACATTTCCAAATTTCTTTTATAAAAGATAGTTTCTTACATAACTATAATTCTACTAGCATGCCTAATAAGATTTTAGAAAATCATTAATATCTAATTCCAAGCCTACATTAGCAGTTACCCAATTTTCTCAAGAAATGCTCTTTAAATTCCATTTATTTGAATCAGTTTCCAAATGAAGTTCACTCATTGTACTTGATTACAATCTTTTAAGTATCTTTTAATTTCAATCATACTCTTCTTCTCCCTTCTCTTCTTTTCCTGGTCCTTGACTTGTTGGAGAAGCTGGGTTAATTGTTCTGTAGGTTGTTCCACAATCCAGATTTGTCTATTTTTCTTCTTCTGCCCTGTAAACTAAATGCTAGAGCATTCATTTGCCCAGACTGTTGTCAATGACAGATATAATACCATAAAGAACTGGGGCTTTGTGGAGAAAGAACTAAGTCCAGCTCCAGGGCTAGAAATAAGCAAGATCAGCCAAATAAACCTTGTAGTACCAGAAAACAATAAAACTATCAAAGATAATATGATTGTAAGGAGAGCTGCCCAGTGTGAAAAAAGTGCAGCCTGCCCAGGAGTGGCACCGCACACATGGAGAGTTGACGCAGCAAGATGACGCAACAGAAAGAGACCCAGATTCCTGGTGCCGCTGACAAGAATAGAAGTGAACACAGAAGAACACACAGTGAATGGACACAGAGAGCAGACAACTGGGGCAGGGGAGGGAGGAAGGGGAGAAAAAGAAATAAAAATAAATCTTTAAAAAAAAAAAAAATCCCCCAAGAACTAGCTTCCACTGGTACAATTTAAGCATCAAAAACAACAGTGACTGCAATTGATTGACTCATATTGAGAATATTTTGAAAATACATAAGTCCAACTTCTGGGAAGATGAAGGATTAGAGAGACACAAGGCTGGCTCACTTCTCTCCCAGAAAAATAGCTAGAGGACAGACAGCAGAAATGACCTGTGAAAAATGTTCTAGCGCTTAAAACATCAGGGGAATGATGGATACCACCCAGAAGAGAAAGGGACAAAGAATAAGAAGCAGAATCTTGACAGGAAAAGTGTGAGTGAAAGCTGCAGCTACAGGTGCCAATCCCCTCACCATTGGAGCAGATAGCTTTGAGTCCTATGATGTCTGGCCAGTGGCTACAGACAGAGGGGGCCACATGGGTCCACTTTATAAGGAAAGGGGTGAGAGAGGGATGCAGTGTAAGGTTGATTCAGCTTTTGGTCAACAAATTTGGTGTGCTGTGTCCCACAAGCCCTTCCATGCCAGGTGCAGTCATGCCATTGTTTGCCCTGGGAGTTGTCAGGGGATTAAAGAGATTCAACTTTCACAAACACCCTCCTTATTGATCAAGACTGGTTGTTGAGGATGCAGAAGGAAGTGGAATTATTTCTTACCTGGGAAAAGTGTAGAGGCTGCCAGTAAAAGTTGGAGAACAGCCTCTGCAAAATTTGATTTGTGAGGCTCTGAATAGCCCTAAGGAAGAATCCTCTGTCATGTTGTTTCATTCAGGGTTAAAGTGAACACATTCCTACCAGGGTTTGAGCTGAGAGGTCTACTGAGGTATGCCATCTGTTGACAGATCAGCAGGAAGTGCATGCAAAGAAAATAAAAGTAAATGAAAGAGGCTTTTTGGGGGAGCCTCTATAGCCTTTCTCCCTAAGGCCCTTGGAGGTGGATCTGCAACCCATTACTGGGTCCATGGTCTGAATTGGACAATTACACAGGGGCAATCCTAAAGAGCTAGAACAAGTTCAACCAAGAATCAAAGAACAACAGTAACATACAGTCTTCTGTCGGTAAATCCTTATGCAAGAGATAGAGATTGAGCATCAAAGTAAACTCCCTACCATAATCAGATGCCTAGATATCAGCAAAAAATTACAAGCCCCATTAAGAAACAGGAAGGTATGGCTCAAACAAAGGAATAGAGCAAAACTCCAGATGAGACACAGGATTTGGGTCAACTAATCAACAGGGTTCAAATATCCTCAATCAAATCAATGAGTTGAAAGACAATATGACTAAAGAGATAAATGATGTCAAGAAGACACTGGGTAGTATAAAGAAGAATTTGAAAACTTGAATAGAAAAAAAATAGCAGAACTCATGGAAGTGAAGTACATAATACATAGATTAAAAGCACGTTAAAGGCATCCAAAAGTAGGCTTGAAATTGTAAAAGAATGAATAAGTGATATAGATGACAGAATAGCTGAAATTCAAGACAGAACAACAGAGAGAGAAAAGAATGGAAAAAATTGAGCAGGGGCTCAGGGGGGCTGAATGACAACATGAAATGCAACAGCATATGCATAATGGGAGTTCCAGAAGGAAAAGAGAAAAAAAGAGGGGCAAAAAGAATATATGAGGAAATAATGGGTTGAAAATTTCCCAATTCTCATGAAAGAAATAAATTTACATGTTGAAGAAATGTAGCACGGTCCAATCAAAATAAATCCAAATAGGCTTACTCTAAGACACATAATACTCAGAATGTCAAATGTCAAACATAAAGAGAAAATTCTGACAGCAGCAAGGGAAAAGAAAACCATCACAGACAAGGCATGCCCAACTTCCCATCAGAAACCATGGAGGTGAGCAGACAGTATTATGACATATATATATGATACTAAAAGAGAAAAACTGCTCACTGAGAATTCTTTATCCAGCAAAATTGTCCTTCACATATGAAGGTGAGTTTAAAATATTCACAAATAAACAGAAGCTAAGAGAGTTCATAAAAAAGAATCTGGGGAAGTAGACATGGCTAAACTCTTAGAGTGTCCACCTACCATATGGAAGGTCCAGGTTTCAATCCCCAGGGCCTCCTGACCCATGTGGTAAGCTGACCTATGCACAGTGCTGCCACACACAAGGAGTGCCATGCCATGCAGGGGTACTCCCACATAGGGATGCCCCACGCACAAGGAGTGTGCTCCACAAGGAGAGCCTCCCCACATAATAAAATTGCAGCGTGCCCAGAAGTGGTGCTGTACACATGGAGAGCTGATGCAGCAAGATGATGCAACAAAAAAGAGATACAGTTTCCTGGTGCCACCTGATAATGAAAGACACAGAAGAACACACAGCAAATGGACACAGAGCAGACAATGGGGGAAGAGGAGAGAAATAAATAAAATAAATCTTAAAAAAAAAAATCTGGGTTTGCAGGAAGCACTAAAGGGAGCCCTACAGCCCAAAAAGAAGAGTGAGCAGAGCGAGGCTTGAAGGAGAATGTAGAAGGGAAGATTATCAGAAAAGATAACCAAAATAGTAGAAATACAGATAAAAATAAGGTATGACATATGAAAACCAAAGAGTTAAATGGTGGAAGTAAATAATGCATTTATAGCAATATCATTGATTGTGAATGGATAAATTCCCCAACCGAAATATATAGGTTGACAGAATGGATTAAAAAAATGAGCCATCCATATGCTAACAAGAAACTTATCTGATATCCAGGTATGCAAATGAGATGAAAGTGAAAAGTTGGAAAAAGATCTTCCATTCAAATGTTACTGAAGAAGAGCAAGGGTAGCTATACTAATATCAGATAAAACAGACTTTAAATGCAAAAACTTTAAATGCAAAAAAAATGTTATAAGAGATGCAAAAGGCCATTATATATTAGTAAAAAGGACAATCTACTAGGAAGAAATAAAGTCATAAATATCTATGTACCTAACAGTTTGCCCAAAAATACAGGAGGCAAACACTGGCAAATTGAAGGGAGAAATAGACATCTCCATGATAATCATCGGAGACCTCAACATGACACTCTCATCAACAGATAGAACAACTAGACAGAAGGTCAATAAGGAAACAGAGAACTTGAACAATATGATAAATAATCTAGACTTAACAGACATATATACAGTGTTGCATCCCAAATCAGTGGGTTATACACTCTTCTCAAGTGCTCATGGATGTTTCTCCAGGATAGACTACATATTTAGTCACAAAGCCAGTCTCAATAAATATAAAAAGATTGTAACTATACAAAGCACCTTCTCAGATCATAATGGATGAAGCTAAAAATCAATAATAGGAAAGGGGAAAATTCACAAAGATGTGGAGGCTAACAACATGCTCCCAAACAATCAGTGGGTCAAAGAAAAAATTGTAAGAAAAATTAGTAAACATCTCAAGACAAATGAAAACAAGAACACAACTTACCAAAATTTATGGGATATAGCAAAGGCAGTGCTGAGGGAAAACTTATAGCCTTTAACACCTATATGAAAAAAGAAGAAAGAGCTAAAATTAAAGACCTAACTGAACACTCATAGGAACTAGAAAAAGAACAGAAAACCAATCCCAAAGCAAGCAGAAGCAAAAAAATATATAAACATTATAGCAGAAATAAATTCAGAAAAAAAAAAGAGAAAAATCAACAAAACCAAGAGCTGGTTCTTTGATTTGATCAATAAAATTGGCAAACCCTTAGCTAGATTAAGAAAGAAAAAAAAGAGAGAAAATGCAAGTAAGTGAAATCAGAAATGAGGGGAGGGATGGGACATTATGAATGACCCCACAAAAATAAAAAGGATCATTAGAGGATATTATGAGACCCTGTATGCCAACAAATTAGACAACCTAAATGAAATGGACAAATTCCTAGGAATGCACAAATGACTTACATTGACTCTATAAGAAATATAAGAACTCAACAAATCAATCACATTTAAAGAGATGGAATCTGTCATCAAAAACTCTCCCAGCAAAGAAAATTCCAGAACCAGATAAAGTTACAGGTGAATCCTACCAATCATTTCAAGAAGAATTAACACCAAGGCTTCCAAAAAATTGAAGAGGAGGAAAAATTACCCAATACATTTTATGAAACCAACATCATCCTAACACCAAAGTCAGATAAAGATATTACAAGAAAAGAAAATTAATGAACATGGATGCAAAAATTCTCAACAAAACACTTGCAAATAGGATCAAACAGCATATTAAAAGAATCATACATCACCATCAAGTGGCATTTAGTCCTGCTATGCAAGGGTGGCTCTACACAAGAAAATCAATGAAAGAACAAAAACCACATAATCACTTTAATTGATGCGGAAAAGGCATTTGACAAAATCCAGTATCCTTTCTTGATAAAACCACTTAGAAAGATAGGACTAGAAGGAAAGTTCTTTGAAATAATAAAGGACTTATATGAAAAACCCACAGCCAACATTGAACCTAACAGGAAAAGGTTGAAAGTTTTACCTCTAAGATCAGGAACAAGACAAGGATGGCCACTGTCACCAATATTATTCAACATTGTACAAGAAGTTTTAGCTGGAGCAATAAGACAAGGAAAAAAAGGCATCCAAATTGGAAAAGAGGAAGTAAAACTCTTACTATTAATGAATGACCTAATCTTATAGTTAGGAAATTCAGAAATGTGTACAACAAAGCTACTTGAGCTAATAAACAAGATCAGCAAAGTGGCAGGATACAAAAGCAACACACAAAAATCAATAATGTTTACATACACTAGTATTGAACAATCTGAGGAGGAAGTCAGGAAAAAAATTCCATTTACAATACCAAAGGAAAAAAGACTAAAATAGCTAGGAATCAATTTAACCAAAGATATAAAGGATTTGTATTCAGAAAACTACAAAACACTACTAAAAGCAATCAAAGAAGACCTTAACTAATGGAAAGACATTCCGTGTTCATGAATTAGAAGACTAAATATCATGACAATATCAATTCTACCCAAACTGATTTATAGATTCAATGCAATACCAATCAAAATTCCAACAGCCTACTTTACAGAAATAGAAAAGGCAATTATCAAATTCATTTGGAAAGGAAAGGGCACCCAAATAGCTTAAAACTTCATAAAAAAGAGGAGCAATGTGAGAGGACCCTCACTTCCTGACCTTGATGTATACTACAAAGCTACAGTGGTCAAAACAGTATGGTACTGGTGTAAAAATAGACACATTGGTCAATGGACTAGAATTGAGAGTCCAGAAATAGACCCTCACCTCTATGACCAACTGTTTTTGACAAACCCACCAAGTCCTTCTCACTGGGAAAGAAGAGTCTGATACTTGGAGAACTGGATATCCATAACCAAAAGAATGAAAGAAGACACCATCTCACTCCCTATACAAGAATCAACTCAAATGGACCAAAGATCTAAACATAAAAGTACTAGAATATAATGTAGGGAAATATCTTCAAGATTTGGTGGTAAGTGGGGTTTCTTGCATCTTACACCCAAAGCTCGAGCAATGAAAGTAAGAACAGATAAATGGGGCTCCCTCCAAATTAAACACTTTCACACCTTAAAGGACTTTGTCAAAACGGTGAAAATTCAGCCGACTCAATGGGAGAAAATATTTGGAAATCATATATCCAAAAAGGGTTTAATATCCATGATATATAAAGAGATTCTACAACGCAACAATAAAAAGACAATTGACCCAATTGGAAAACGGGCAAAAGACAGACTCGAATAGATATTTGTCCAAAGAAGAAATACAAATGGTGAAAAACACGTGAAAAAAATGTTAAACATCACTAGCTATTAGAGAAATGCAAATCAAAGCTACAATGAGGTATCATTTCACATCTATTAACATGACCAGAAATCTAAATAAGACAAAATCTACAGGTGGTGGAAAGAATGTGGAGAGATAGCAACACTTATTCACTGTTGGTGGGAATGTAGAATAGTGCAGTCACTGTGGAGGACTGTTTGGCACTTTCTAAAGAAGTTGAATATAGATTTGCCATGTGTTCCGGCAATACCACTACTAGGTATATACCCAGAAGAACCGAGAGCAGTGACATGAACAGATATCTGCACACCAATGTTCAGAGCAGTGTTTGTTCACAATTTCCAAAGATAGAAACAATCTAGGGGCCCATCAACTGATGAATGCATAAACAATTTGTGGTGTATAATACAGTGAAATATTATGCAGCTGTAAGAAGAAATAAAGTGAAGCATATGACAACATGGATGAACCTGGAGGACGTTATGTTGAGTGAAGCCAGTCAGACATAAAAGAACAAGTACTGTATGATTGTGCTATTATGAACTAAATATATTGTGTAAACTCATGGAGTTAATAACTAGAGTATAGGTCACCAGAAAATAGAATGAGCATAGAGAATGGAAAGCTGAGGGTTAATCTTTGCAGAATTGGTGAAACCTTGGTTTGTAAATCTTTGGAAATGAATAGAAATAGTAAAAGCACATCATACTGTTTGTAACTAGCAGTGCTAATATATGGGCAAGATAATGGTTTAAAGGGAAAATCTAAGATCATGTGTTTTACTAGAAGGAAAGCTTAAAAATGTTGCATGGGACTGTATAGCATAGCTAAATGACATGTGAATTATGATTATGGGTAATATTGCATATAAGACACTGTTTTTCTTTGAAACTGAACAAATGTATGTTAATATTACAAAATGTTAACATCAGGCAATATCACAACCAAAGCAAACTATGAAGGGTAGTGTGTAATAATATATTAATAATCTTCCATTTAGGATTAAAAGAAAAAGGAAATTCACTAAGTGAAAGAGACTAGATGAAATGTATTACATATTGTTTTATAAAATAAAAATGCAAAATAAGTTATATAGAAACAGAATAGCAGCTGTGTATGGCAGGGGAAGGATACAGAGATTAAAAGGTGATTATTAGATACAGTGATGAAAGACAAATGTCAAAAACAAAGTTTTATGATATTTTTCATTTTTTGATACCCCAATTTATTTTTTAGCTTATTTTAGTTTTTCTAAATTAGTATGTATTCTATTTCTAATCTTTAAATCTATCATTACTATTTCATTTTCCTACTAATTGAATTTGACAATATGTTAGGCTTCATTTTTGAAGAACTTTTGTACCATAGAGGGGTTCAACTATGGCAGGGGAGGAACAATGGTGTGGGGTGTTATTGATGGGGGATACATGGTTGGGAGGGAGTTCCCTAGCCATGTATATAAGGTATATAAAAATGTTCGGATATTCGTTGGGTATTTTCATAGTGGTTAGAGTTACAAACGACAACTGAGGGAGTGCTGAATTCCTAGGCAGGGGAGCTCCATCACATTCCACAGTGGAACAGCAACAATCCACCAGGTGCAAAGGCAAAGATCAGTAAAGAAGGATGGTCCAATGATGAGCCCTTGATTCTGATGACTATGCTTATGAGCCTGTATGCCTGATGTTTCAACTAGGCCTAGAGCTGCAGGGTGCCTAAGAGTTACCTCCCGAGAGCCTCCATGTTGCTCTGGTGTGGCCACTCTCTAAGCCAAACTCAGCATGTAGATACATTACCTTCCTCCCAGTGTGGGGCATGATCCCCTGGGGATGAGCCTCCCTAGTGCTGAGGGATGCCACTAGAAAAAGACCTTGAATAAAAGGGGGAAATGGTAAAGAAAAATGAGTTTACATGGCTAAGAGACTTCAAAATGAGTCGGGAGGTCATCAGAGGGGTCACACTTTTGCACATCTCAGCAGGATCCCAGAGACAGACAAAGTAGATACATCTCCAGGTATAGGTGCTCCTGAGGACTGTGGAGACACACAGGTTCTACAGTCATGGGAGATGGCTCTGGAGTTCAGTGCCTTGTCAGTGGACACTACTTTGGAATTTGTGCTCCTGAGTATCATGGAGTTGGACTCAGATGTGACCTTTCTACATATGCCTCTTCTGTCACTTTCACTGAAACTGTGGTTGATGCTGGGGTCAGTGTATACTCAGGAGACCTGAACCTTGGACTGGCCATGTGCCAGCTGGTCCCTGAACCTCAGCAGAGTTGCAACTCCTACACTCCAGTTCATTGGACTTACCCAGGTCAGCTAACAGGGAGGTGAAGATAATCAGCTACCACACCAGAGAACCAAGAGTGCCTACAACTGCAATCAGGAGAATTGCATCTATCAGCCATGGATCAGCCTCTCGATTTAGAGGTAGAGTGGACATCACCATCCCAGCATCCACAGGATGGAGGAATAAAATATGGATTAGAGTGGACTTACTGGTATTCTACTATAGAACTACTGTGACTCTAGCAATGGAAGAAATTGTATCACTGATGTGGAGACAGTGGCCACGGTTGTTGCTGAGGGAGGGAGAGGGAAGAAGAGATGTGATGTGGGGACATTTTGGGGACTTGGTGTTGTCCTAAATGATATTGCAGGGATAGATGCTGTCCTGCCATAACCCACTGAACGTACTAGGGGAGAGTGTAAATTACAATGTAAACTATAATCCATGTGGTGCAGCAGTGCTCCAAAATGTATTCACCAAATGCAATGAATGTGCCTCAATGAAAAAAAAAGGTGATTATTATGGGGTATAGGTTTTTGTTTGTTTGCTTTTGTTTTGTATTAATATAATTATTATTATTGGGGTAATGAAAATGCTCTAATACCAATTTAAGTGATGAATGCACAATTCTTTGATTTTACCAAATACCATTTATTGTAAAATCAAATACATGATTTCATACTGTAGTAAACAAAATTTTAAAATGGGTAGAACACTACAAAATCAGCAATCAAAACCAAATAAACAACATTGCACTGTTCTCTTGTTCTGAAAATTACTAAATTAAGGGTAATTTATGTTTTTAAAAGATCACAACATTTGCTATTGAGGAGTAGTTTGTAGGAAGACAAGAGTGGAATCCAAGAGACTTGCTTGGAAGGCTTTTGTAGAAGTCCAGGGGCTGTGCAAATTGCGAGGAATATATAGATGAAAGAGCCATTCCCTGACCTCATGGAGCTCATGTTCTAGTGGGGGAGACTGTTTTGTGACCAAGCAATTGCAACAAAGTGGGATATGGATAATAATAGGGTCAAGCGGAAGGTGCCACTGGAGCGTATGAAGCTACCCTGGGAGTTTTAATCCAGAGGAAATGATGCCCATGCTATCTCATAGGCTGAGTTTAAAAAAAACAAACAAACAGGTTATCCTCCCCCAAACCAACTTTAGACCCAGCCTCTGATGATGCTGATACAACTGTGGTCAGTACAGACTGAGAACCTGGATGGGATTGAGCTGGCAGAAGGAAGGGAACATTGAGTCCTGAAGAGAAGGGAGGGTAAAACTGACCCACAGAAAGGAAAAGGCTCATATCTCTATTGTATTCTCACTTCTCCTTTTATATGATCATTACTAGTAACTGGGAAAGACGTGCAAATTAGGTGAGATGAGGAGAGAACTCTAGAAATAGGAGGCCAAAGAAAAATGAAGAACAAATCTCAGCTATGCTAAGCATAGAAGATAAATTATGCTCTGCTGCTGATTCTCAGTATAGGAAAAGAGGGGTAACAGATATGCTATGTTTTAAGCACTAGAGATGATATAAAATATTGGGGATTTGAAAACACATTAAGAGACAACTAGCTAGACAGAAACAAGAGACTTAGACAGTCAGATTCAGCCTGTGGAGTATCAGGAAGATGATGTCAGAGGCTATGCAAGTGCCCCAGATTCTGGGGAATGGATGGAATGCTCCCTTCCCACAGGAGGTTCAGTAATATGGATTGTATCTATATGCACAGAAGAACAGAGAAGAGTTAACAACCCGGTGCTGAGCTGAACTGTAAAGTTCCAGAGGACAGGTTAGGCTAATATTTAAAATAATGAATAGTGATGACATTTAGTACTGGCTTGAGTACTGCAAAGCTGGTTCTTTCATATCGTTCTAGTGAGAGTTAAAGCATGCAATCTTCATTACATTTTAAGGTCATGAAAATGTTCCTACTCTTTGGCCTAATAATTGTACTTTTGAAAAGCATATAATAAGGAAAATATACCACATAATATATATTATAAGGAAAAATATACAAGATTATATGCCTGAACTACATAAAAAGTACTTGTAAGAATAGAAAAAAATGGAAAAAATCTAAGTTTCCACCAGTAAAGGAATGATCATTTAAAGATAGCTTATTTATTAATGGGATACCATACAGGAATTAAATATTTACGGAATTATTAAAAACATGGGAGGTTTTGTTACTTGATATTAAGCTAGAAAGTAGAAAATAAAGTGTATGTATATTTAGTTTTAAAAATCATATAGAAAAGTAAATCTATAAGGTGGGAAATACAGCAAAATTGTCTTAAAATCAGTATATATTATTTTTAGAAGTTTTATTGAGGTACAATTTAAATACAATAAACATTACCAACTTAAATGTACCATTTCATAAGTTTTGATGAATGTTTGCACTTGTGTAACCACCACCACAATGGACAAATAGAACACTTCCATCACCTCAAAACGTTCGCTTGTGCCCCTTTGTAGTCATTTCCATCCTCTACTTCCTGATTGCTGGCAACTACTATCTGCTTTCTATCATTATAGTTTTTCATTTTATAGAATTTCATATAAACAGAATATTAAACTATGCAAGCTTCCTTGTCCAAGATTTTCACTTACATAATGCTTTTGAAATTCTTCTATGTTCTTTTTCTATTCACCAGTTATTGGACATTTGAGCTTTCAAATTTCTGACTATAACGAAAAAGCTTCTATGAACATTAGCATACAAGACTTCATGTGCACATATTTATTATCAGTTGTTTTAATTTTAGCCATTCTACTGCGTTCAAAGAGCTAATTCATTGTGGTTTTAATTTGCATTTTCCTAATGATTAATGATATTGATCATCTTTTCATGCATTTTTTTGCAATCTGCGTATCTTCTTTAGTGAAAAGTAGGTTAACCTCTGTTGCTTTTATTGGGTTGTCTTCTCATTATCAGGTTGTAAGTCTTGTTTATATATTTTGGGTATTTAAAGTCATTTATTGCATTTATGTCTTGCAAATATTTTCTCCCAGCCTGTGACCTTAATTTTCTTAATAGTGTCAGTTGAAGAGCAAAATTTTCAAGTTTTGATGAAATCTAACAAATTTTTTATGTGTGTCCTATTTCAGAACTCTTTGCTAACCCCAAATTACTAAGATTTTCTCCTATATCCTTGATTCAGAAACACAAGAAAGACAGCAAGCCCCTAACACCAGGACCCAACGTAAATGAGTTCATACCAGCAGATAAATGATATCAGCTTATGGTGGGGTCTAGTATATTAGAGGCTTGCTACCTTTCTTGTGTATCTGCTGTAATTAGCTTTTGCAATTTCTTGGGGCGGGGGGGGGGGGGGGGGAGGGGGGCGGGGGGGGGAGGGGGGCGGGGCTGACCATCAGAAGGGCATGCTGGAAACTCTGGATCTATCACTGTAGTCCACAGGTGGAATTTCTTCTTCCTCTGGGAAAACTCGATTATGCTTTTAAGGTCTGTCAAGTGACCAGGCCTACCCAGATTATCAAGGAAAAACTGGCCATCACGATCTTCTCTTAAAATTGTTATAGTTCTAGATCTTACTTTTAGGTCTATGACCAATTTTGACTTAAGTTTTAGTATAGAAGTTTTTATAGCTGCCTTTTATCAAGAATCCTAGTTTCCTGAGAGTTTTTATCATGTATGGGTGTTGAATTTCATCAAATGCTTTGTTTGCGTCTATTTAGATGATAATTAGGCTTTTCTCTTTTAGTCTACAACATGGTAATTTACATCTGTTGATTTTTGACTGTTAAACCACCTTTTAATTCCTGAACTAAGCTCCATTTGCCAAGATGTGTTATTTTCCTTTATGTGTTTTTGAATTTGATTTGTTAAATGTTTGCTAAGGATTTTTTTTCTATCTAAGTTTATAAAGACTATTGATCCATAGTTTTCTTGTCCTGTAATATATTACTCTGATTTGGTTTCAGGGTAATACTGGCCTTATAAAATGAGTTGGGAAGTTTTCCCTCCTCTTTCACTTTCTGGAAGTTTGTGTAGAATTATGATTATCTTTTCCTTAAATGGTTTGTAGAATTAAACAGTGGTATCATTTGGGCCTAGAGTTTTGTTTGAGGGAGGATTTTTAATTATAAATTTAATTCTTTCTTAGATTAAAAGCTGTCCATATGCTTGATCTCTTTGCTCTTGAGTGAGATTGGGTACCTTGCATTTTTTAAGAATTTTTAAAATTCTACCTAAAGTATTGAATTTATTGCCTAAGTTTTTTCATGATTTTTAAAAATATCTTCTTAATGTCTGTAGGATCTATAGTAACATCTCCTTCCTCATTCTTGACAGTAGTAAATCATATCTTCACTCTTGGTTTCCTGATCAGTTTGGCTTGCTATTTATCAGTTTTACTGATTGTATTGATTTTATCTATGTTTGTTTTCTGTTTTATTGTTTTTTGTTCTTTATTATTTTCTCTCTTCTACTTATTTTGTCTCTAATTTGCACTATTTTATTAGAAAAATATAAACAAATGTAAACAATTATGACTTAGCCAAGACATGCCAAAATTATCTCTCTTATTCAGATATTAAAGTGAAAGTCTTAGTATAAATATAAAGACTATATACTCTCAATGATATTCCTTCCCTAGGACTATTAGTTTTACCAGATTTTATCTAGGTTCTTTGACTATGCTGCAGAAATGAGTTTCAAGAGCATGTTGGGTGAGTTAGGCCAGGAATTTATTCAGTTAGGAAAGGAAGAGAAATGGGAGAAAATAACAGATCAGGGGTCCCAGGTGGAGGGGAAGGGGGTGAAAAGTGATAAAGAGGGCTGATTTACAAGCTTCAATTCCCCATTATAGATTATAAATGCCCAGGTTTACTTGCGTGGCCAAGTGGCAGAGGAAAAATGGTGAGAGTAGTGTACAGAGGGCAGGAACAGGTCTAGAGATGAGAGAGTGGGAGAGCAAGGGCACTCATTCAGTCCCCGTTCCTGTCTTTTTGAACTGTTCATTACTCCACCCCTTTGCTAATGGCAGGGGAGGGGTTTCAGCTTCTGCTCTTTTGATTGATTACCCCACCTATCAATTCCCCTTTGAGGATCCAATGATAAGATCCTTGGGGACTATCCAGGTCTTCTTCTGGCTTCCAGAAGAAGTCTTTGTTCTGAATAGCAGAATCTTGGGGATAGGGGCCTTCCAGCAGCCATCTTGGGGATTACTGATGGCCATGTGGGCTCTCTGCCAGGTTCCAGACCTATTAATTCATATCTTACTAGCCTGCTTCATTAGCAGTTCAGCTAAATCAAATAAGACAATATTTGCTGTCCCATAGAAAATATTGCTAGGAAAGCACTGCCATTGGTGCAGGGTCCAAGAAAAAGAGTTTATTTAAATTTTCTCATTTTAATTTTTGTACTGCATAGTCACTATAAACCTCATGACATCACTGTGTTTTACTTTTCTCGGTTTAGAAAGACAGAAGGTAGGAAATGGTCTCAATCACATACCTACTCAAATATCTTAAAGAAAACTGATGAACAAGTGTGAAGTACCCTGTGGAAAAAGCTGTGAAGTTATTGCCAACATGGTAATTAAAATTACCAAGAGTGTCAACATATTGATATTGAGAATTCCCAATTTGTCTATTAATGATTACGCTTCATAACTGAGATGATGTTTTTATTGTCAACCAAAGCAACAAATGTTTATAGAATATCTGCTTGTACAGGGCACTGCGTTAGCAAAGAGTTCCCTGATCTTAAAGAGTTTATCACTTCAAAGCAAGCATAATATAAGTGTTACTGGTTGTCAAAAGCAAAGTACCAAATGAGTGGTGAAGAAATTTAGGAATTCAAAGTGTCAATAACAGTTATAATCTCTGAACAGATAATGGTTGTACAGAAGGACTACACAGGGGAAATGATATTTATTTGGACTATGAAAGATATTTCAAACTGAAAGGAAAGAAACAGTCCATTCATAGAGATCGGAGCAAGGACATGTGCAGAAGAAAGAATACTTAAATGCATCTGCAAATCAAGCAGAATAGTTTTGCTTGAGTAGAAGATTTGTGAAATAGAGTAGAGGGAAAAAGCTGGGGAGAACTCAACCACCTCTAAAATGTGTTTATTTTAAGTGGTTTGCATGTGCTTTGCAAATACTTATTGATCCCTTGGGGTCTTTGTTATGGCGGAGGGAATATTATCCTAATTTTACAGGAGAGAAGATGAGATTCAGAGACATATATTGACTTGCCCAAATCTAGACTCAGGATGGCAAATTCTAGTCTTCCAATTCAACTCCAAACCATAATCAGATTTAAAGGATCTGAAAAACATGCTAAAGAAATTTGGTATTTATTATGTAAAAAATTTAGTTAGTTACACAGGGATTTGAGTGCCTGGGATAAGAATCACAAAGAGTTTCAGAGTAAGGCAGAAGTGTATAGGACAAATTGTAAAGGAGAAGTGGAAGTAGGGGGAAATATTGTGCAGTAGTCTCAGAATGAGGCACTTAAATGAGAGTGAAAGCAGTGAGAATGAAAAAAGACAAGGCATACAACACTTTTCCAAGTGACTTTGAAAGATGTTTTCAACACATTTTTACAAAGTTATATTTTATTGATCTTAAAAGAAAAAATGAGGGAGAAGGAAGACTAAAATATGAACCAAATATTTTAAGGCCGAGTAATTGACAAAAGAAGGAGGGGGCTCCAGGCAAAAGGTACGCTGATGTCATTATCCTGTTTCTTGCTGCACAGACCCCTAAGTCTCACTGGCCTTCTGCTTGTAGGTGGACTATAGGCTACAGCTAGCCACTAGGGTGTCAGCTGTTGGTTCCAACTAGAACGCTTCAGTTCTGCTCTGCAAGGATACATAATAAATGATTTGTGTATCCATTTAATGCAAGAAAATGGAAATTAAACAGCCAGAGGAAACCTTCCCCAACCCAGAAACCAATGGTGAATTTGGTAAACACCCTGTAGATGATATGGAAGAGGAACAAGCATTAAAAAGATCTAAATGGAGTGCTCCTGGGGGATTCTAGAGACATCTAGACACTATTAGCAGGGCAGACAACTCCAGAAAATCAGCACCCCATCAGTGGGCCTTACCATGGAAAATATGATAACGCATCTCTCCCAGTATATCAGAAGTAGATTCATTTATAATTTTCCTACACATGGTTCTCTTATCCCATTTATTTGAACCTATAATTAGTACTATACTGATCAAATATATATCCCAGAGACTTAAATCTTCCGGCTGTTCAAATGCTGGGTGAGCCTTGAATCTCAACAGAGTTGGCAGCTCATACCTACTCTCCAGTTCATTGGACTCACCCAGGACAACTAACAAAAGGATGATGATGGACAATGCCCAACCCAAGAAGCAGAGTATCTTCAACTGCAAGCAAGACAGTTCCATCTACTTACCCATGGGATCTAAGCTTCTCGCTATCAGAAACAGAGTTGGACATCGCCATCCCAAAATCCTCAAGATAGAGGAATAAACAAATGTAAGTCCAACTATGGACTAAAGTAGACTTATTATTCTGTAATAGAAGAACATGTAACATTGATGGACATCAGAGGTTCTGAGGGGAGGGAGAGGGAGCAATAGATGTAACATGGAGTATTTTTGGGACATTGATATCAATCTGCATGACATCACAATGGATACTAGTCATTATATATTTTGTCAAAATGTCTAAAATTGTGCCAGGCAAAGTGTAAAACATAATGTAAACTATAGTTCATGGTTAGTAGCAATGCTTCAATATGTGTTCATCAGTTTTAACAAAATATACCACATTAATGAAAGATATTGTTAATGGAGAAAAGTGTGGGAGAGGGAGAGGATGTGGTATATAGGAATCCCCTATATATATTTTTTTTTAATTTTTAATTTATTTTAATTTTTATTTATTTATTTTTTAATTTTATTTATTTCTCTCCCCTTCCCCAGCCCCCCTGCCCCAGTTGTCTGTTCTCTGTGTCTATTTCCTGCATGTTCTTCTTTGTCCACTTCTGTTGTTGTCAGTGGCACAGGAATTTGTGTTTTCTTTTGTTGCGTCATCTTGTTGTGTCAGCTCTCTGTGTGTGTGGCGCCATTCTTGGGCAGGCTGCACTTTCTTTCGCGCTGGGTGGCTCTCCTTACGGGGCACACTCCTTGCGCGTGGGACTCCTTTACGCCGGGACATCCCTGTGTGGCAGGGCACTCCTTGCGTGCATCAGCACTGCATGTGGGCCAGCACCACACGGGTCAAGGAGGCCCGGGGTTTGAACCGCGGACCTCCCATGTGATAGACGGACGCCCTAACCACTGGGCCAAGTCCGCTTCCTGCCTATATTTTTGATGTAACATTTATGTAATCTAAAGTTCCTATAAAAATAAAAAAAAAATTTTTAAAAAAAGATCTAGAAACACTGATGAGATAGTTGGACTATGCATTCTGCTTCAGAGTAAGACTGCTGGGGCAGTGATTAGAAAAGGAGGCAAGAATATTAAGGCTCTCCATACTGCCTACAGTGCCAGTGTTTCAGTCCCATGCAACAGTGGCCCTAAGTGCATATTGAGTACGAGTGCTGATATTGAAACAGTTGGAGAAATTCTGAAGAAAATCAGCCCTACCTTGGAAGAGGTCTTGCAGTTGCCATTACCCACTGTACCTAGCCAACTCCCACTCAAATCTGATGCTGTGGAATGCTTAAATTATCAAAACTAAAAAGGAAGCAACTTTGACTGCAAATTGAGACTGTTGATTCATCTGAGTCTGGCAGGAAGAATTGTTTGGGTCAAAGGTACTAAAATGAAAGAACTCTGAGAGAACACTCAGACAACAATCAAACTTTTCTAGGACTGCTGTCCTCATTCCACTGACAGAGTCATTCTTATTGAAGGAAATTCTGATAGGGTTGTAGAGTGCATAAAGATTATCCTTAATTTTATGTCTGAATCTCCCATCAAAGGATGTGCACAGCCTTATGATCCCATTGTTTATGATGAAACCTATGATTATGATGGTTTTACAATGATGTTTGATGACCACTGTGGATACCCTGTGGGATTTCCCATACTGGGAAGAAGTGGTTTTGACAGAATGCCTCCTGGTGAGGGTGGGTGTCCAATGCCTCCATCTAGAAGAGACTATGATGATATGAGCACTCATCAAGGACTTCCTCCTCCTCTTCCTCAATGAGGTGGGAGGTGGAAGTAGAGCTTGGAATCTTCCTCTTCCCCCACCATCACCACCACCACCTAGAGGAGGAGATCTAACGACTTATGACAGCAGAGGAAGACCTGAGGACTGTTACAATGGCATGGTTGGTTTCACTGCTGATGAAACTTGGACTCTGCAATAGAAACATGGAGCCCATCACAATGGCAGGTGGCTTATGAACCACAGGGTGGCTCTATATATGATTACCTATGCAGCACGTCGTGGCTCATATGGTGATCTTGGTGGACCTACTATTGCTATACAAGTAACTGTTCCCAAAGATTTGTCTGGATCTATTATTGGGAAAGGGGGTCAGTGGATTAAGTAAATCCATCATGAGTCGGGAGCTTCAAACTAATTTGATGAGCCTTTAGAAGGAGCCAAAAATCAGATCATTACCATTACAGGAGCAGAGAACCAAGTATGGAATGCACAGTATTTGCTGCTGAACAGTTTGAAGCAGTATAAAGATGCTGAAGGAGTCTAATGCAAGATATTTTTTTCTTTTTTTGTTGTGTGAAGCAGTATCCTGGAAAGGTTTTCTAAGACTAGTGAAGAACTGAAGAAGTCCTGCATCTTTTTTCTTTTTTTAATCTGCTTCCTAAGTGTTCTGCATTTGAGGTGTAGTGAAATCTTTGGTGTTCACCAGACATAATGTTTTAGTTCCTTACAACCAGGGTGGAGGGTGGGGAAAGGTGTGCAAAACAGTAACAGTGAAATTTTAAAACAGCAGCAGAGTGAGTGAATTTTTATTTTTTTTCATTGTTGGTGGTAAACAGATTCCTCCCATGTAATTATTGTGAACACCTTGCTTTGTGGTCACTGTAACATTTGGGATATGGGAGTGGGACAGAGGGGATGAGTAACAATGGTCCAAGTGTCCCTGGCATCAATTCAGAGCAGTGTGCAGAATATAATTCTCCTTTGTAAGAAACGTTTCATGATTGTTAAAATACATTTAGTGAACCAAGGCAGGGAGCAGTACTGCAAATTCAGTAATGGTATAAACCAAGAAACCTGATGGACAGTAAGTTTTATGGTTATAGAATTGACTGAAGTGACTGGGGAAGAAAGACATATTTAATTTTGCATAGGTTAAGCAATGTGCAAGCAGAGCTATCTAGCAGGACACAGGAGTCCAATGTGGTGCTGGGATTTTTAAGAAACCAGGAAGGATATAAAAGGGGTCGGGTTTAAGGCTCTTTCTGTAATTTTCATGTTGTAGTTGGTCCTTTCTAGAGAATTTTTTCTATCTTGTGCTCCACAATTAAAGAAAAGTCTAGGATAATTCTCTGCAAAAATATTGAAAAGCTTTGAAAAATCAGACATCATAAGAAAGGCTTCCCAACAATTGCAGCAGCAGCCGCCAACATTGGCTGCATATTTAACTATTAAAAAAACTGCACATTTGTTGAGGGCTTATTATGTATTGGAAAATGTATTTATTATGTGCTTTTCATATACAGTCCCAAGTAACAGCATGGGCAAACCTAGGAATGGATGTAAAAGTGATGGGGGAAACTTTTGACTGAATCACAGAGTTGAGAAGTCCCTTGGAGAGTGGGGCATACATTCATTTTAGAGATGAAACATGGACCCAGGAAGTTAGCTGATTTGCTTTATGAAAGGTTTGAAAAAGAAAAAGTCTATTCTTTTTCTTTTGATTTAATTATGATCCTGTTTAGAACCATAAAGTAGGACTGTGTGCTCCTATAAAATTCCTTCTGGGTGTGTGAATATGTTTTGGAATTGTACTGTGTAAGAATGACTCTTAGTTGTAGCTCAGTCTTTGGCCCTGTATCCACTCTTTGGAGTGACCAGGATGCCACCAAGCATGCAGTTCCTTCTGCTGCCTTGCATACAAATACAGAAATCAAACATTTCTTTTATTCCAAACAATGAACATTTTTCTCCAGAGTCCCCCATAGGTCAGTCCCATGTAACCTATTCTGAGCTATTTACACTACTTCAGTTTCTTTTCCCTCCCAGATTAACATTTCCCAGAGTTGATTTCAGCCCTGAAGAAAATCTTTATTTTTGGAAAGTTCTCGAGAAAATTTGTTCAGCTATTTTTGAGTCCAGAGTGAGAAAAGTCAATGCTTTATTGCTGCAAGGCCTCTCTCCACGCCCCCCCCCCCCCCCCGCCAATGTTTAAATACTTTGATGTTGTGGATGCGCAGATAATCATGGAAAGTTCTAACTCGGCATGCTCGTAGTTCTAAGCAAAAATCAGCCACCATACAGAGTTTGACAATAACAGGTCTTGTTTTAGTTTTCTATTGCTGAGTTAAAAATTGCCACAAACTTAGCAGTTTAAACAGCACAGATTTATTATGTCACAGTGTCCCTGGGTCAGGAGTTCAGGCACAGCTTAGGTGAATTGTCTGCTCAGGCCTCCCAGGCTGTAATCAAGGTGTCAGCAGAGGCTGTGGTTCTCATCCAACTTATAAAAGTTCCAGGTTCATTCAGGTTGCTGGCAGAATGCAGTTCCTTGTGATTATAGGACTGAAATCTGTGTTTTCTCATTAGCTGTCATCCGGGCAGCTCTCTCAACTCCCAGAGGCCGCCCTTCTCCATCAGCGCTTCGCAGCGTGGTGCCTGCTTTCCAACCCCAGAGCCAGCCCAGGAAAACGCTTGGCTTTTAAGGGCTCACCTGACTTTAAGGTCCTGCCAGGGTAAGTTCAGCTCATTTTGGACCTTGATTACCTCTACGAGATCCCTTATGCCATATACTGCAATAGATCAGGGAAGTGGTAACTCATTTTTGTAACCTCCACCCACACTCAGGAGGGAATTATAAAAAGTGAGGGCCAGTGGGAGTCATCTTAGAATTGTGCCCACCACAGACCCTGAAATAAAGTTCCTTTAAATGAGTAAAAATGATCACAATTTGTTTTTCTATCAATTTCTTCATCAAGATAATAGACTCAATTTTGAATTCACAGCTGAACCAAACCACAAACTCTTCATCCACGCTTCCCTCTTTGTATTGCTATGAAGAGTAACAAAGCTAATAGAGGTTTAGTCTGTGTGATGCTCTGAGAAGAGTAGTGGACCCCCATTCATTCATTCATCCAACAAATATATATTGAACCCTACAGTGGGGCAGGGACTATGATAGGCAGTAGAGATGAATAGTGAATAAAAGCAGATATGCTCTCTGCCCTAGAGAAGATTTATACGGTAAATCACACGGTAGTAGTGACAGGAAAATTTTTCCAGGAAGAAGCAATAACATTTGCAAAGGCTGTTTTGACACAAGGGAACATGATATATGGGAAGAAATCAAAGTCATTCACTATGGCTGGGGCATATTTGCACACTGATGTTCATAGCAGCATTATTCATAATTTCCAAAAGGTGGAAGCAACCCAGGTGTCCATCAATGGATCAACGGATAAATAAAATGTGGTATATACATGCAATGAAATATTATTCAGCTGTAAAAGGGAATGAGGTTCTGATACAAGCTACAGTGTGGGTGAATCTCAAAAGGGAATGAGGTTCTGATACAAGCTACAGTGTGGGTGAATCAGTGTGGGTGAAGACATCTTTTTGAGTGAAATAAGGCAAACACAAAAGGACAAATATAATATGATCTCACTTATATGAAATAATTAGAATATGCAAATTCATAGTGTCAGAAACTACAATATAGGTTACTAGGGGCCCAAGTGAGGGAATGCTGAGTTAATGCTTAATTGGTACAGACTTCCTATTTACAGTGATGAAAAAGTTTTGGTAATGTATAATGGTGATGGCAGAACAACACTGTGACTGTAATTAACACTAGTGAATTTTATATTTGAACATGGTTAAAATGAGACATTTTAGGTTGTATATATGTTACCAGAAAATTTAAAAAATAAATAGAACTGTATAATACAAAGTGTGAACCCTACTGTAAACTATGAACTATGTTTAGCAGTATAATTATAATACCTGTTTCATCAGCTGTAGCAAAGACCACACTAATGCAAAGTGTTAATAATAGGGAAAACTGTGTGTGAGATGGGATGAGGGTATATGGGAACTTTATACTTTCTCCATGATTTTTCTATAAACTTACAAATATTCTAATATGAAAAATTAAAAATACAAAAGGATAGTTCTGCCCACTTAACTTGCCCAATGCCTTCCTAAGACTTAGGTGCCTTATAATTATTATATGCTCTCCAAGTTCCCTTCTCCCCATGAAGTCTGGAGTGCGAAGGTCAAATTGGATGAATCTCAGCCCTTGCTGTGGATCCCAAATCCTACAAAGTGTGAGTCTGTTGATTTTGGTGTTCAGATATCACCATTATTTCTGTCATTATTTATTTTTTACTAGACTCTACGCTTCTCAAGAACAGTGCCAAATCTCATTCATCTTTTTACCTGGAATGCCTAGCACAATC
Organism: Dasypus novemcinctus; assembly: GCF_030445035.2. Classification (NCBI taxonomy): domain Eukaryota; kingdom Metazoa; phylum Chordata; class Mammalia; order Cingulata; family Dasypodidae; genus Dasypus; species Dasypus novemcinctus. The sequence goes on along the minus strand of NC_080685.1, from coordinate 46,921,128 downwards.
CCTGGCACCAAATTGGTGCTCAGCCTGTATTTATAACTGAATTAACTTTTCTCTGTGACTTTCTGTAAAGCACTGGGAAGAGCATCTTGTATATACAGTAAGTGCTCAATAAACTTTAGTTCCTGATAACACTGCTAGTATATAACAATCTCAGTTGTTCAGGCAGCTAATGGGACAAGGGAAAAGAGTGGAATACAACTATTTCTGAGGTCTGCAGTACCTATTTCCTTTCCTTCCTACCCAGAACTTCAAAGTTTACTTTTACTTCTCCAAAGCACAAGTCACACCCACACACGCCAGCCAGCACCCTGGGCAGGTTGCAGTAAATGTCTCGTGGACCCGCTTCCTGCTTTTCTTCACTGTTTGGGGCCACATTTTCAGTTCGCCATGGAGCTTGGGGATGTACAAATTTCATTTTCAGGGAATTGACTAAAGATAGGGTTTGATGGCTGCCGCCCCCCAAACATGCTTTGCCCAATCACTCATTTTTGCCCTTCAAGTGGTAACATGAATTCCATATGAAATACGATACATGCCACAATAAGTCACAACATCCATTCTTTCAACCCAATGTTTTCTCCCTGATGCAATCTCAAAGCATGGACTGGAGCAGATTATGAGTTCCATGGCATAAGGGAAAACAAAAGAAAGCAAACAGTTCTTCATAATCTTTTCGGAATTCACCATCATGGATCAATCTTAATGTTTCTTTAATTTCTGTCAAGTGGTGTCAAGGTCTGTCCCTTGCCTGTGCATCCCTACCCTCTCCATTCCCCATTTTGACTACCTTGAAACCCGTCTGGAGCTGTGGGACTGCAGAGAAAAACAACTTGGACTGCAGGGGGAAAAAAAAAGGAAAGAAAAAAACAACTTCAGACCCTAACTATTCTACATACAAATTCACCTCTGTCCCCCACCCCCTTTCTCTCTCCCCCTCCCCCAGACTACCCAGGCTCCTGAGAGGCTCCTAACTAGGTCGTTCTTTATCTCCCTCCTCCTTTCCCTGAGCCCTTACAGGCTCCAGGTGGCCTCATTACGTAGGAGAAAGCATTCTGAACCAAGTGGTCCTAATCACTTTCTCAGTAAATCCCTCACCCATCTCCCCGCAACCAAACTGTCCCAACTGCCAACTCAAAAATCCCTCACCCACCCCAGTGATCAACCCTCCTCACTATCTTCTAGTGCTTTGCCTCCAACCCACCCCACTCAGCCTTAAAAAGATAACTGTCCTTTGTTTCGACAGAGTTGAGTTCTACTCTCTTCCCTGCTATGAAAGACCCTGAATAAACTTATCCTTGCCTGTTTAACATTGTCTGGTGCAGTTTTTCTAAGACACTCTTAGACTTGATCTCCAGCCTCAGTCTTAGCACACCTAAGAGGGCTGATTTACACAATGGCTGTCCTTGGCTTTGAATGACTCCTGCTTTTTGTCGTTAGTACGCTTGAACCCTAAATAACTTTGTCAGGCCCAGCCACCCTGGGAAAGAGGATCAAACCTTTTTCACTCAAGACACACCTTCCACACAGAGGAAAAACCTATTTATGTAAGGATCCGGAAATTCAGAAGCTTTTCTGAACTAGTCTTTCCTTGGGAACAAAGTAAAAAATCTGATGAGATGATTCTTTTCTTTTAGCTGAGCTGGGATGTCTGTATAAACAGCCTTTCTTATGACAATTTGGCACCATGAATTCTGGTCAGAAAAAGTATAATCATACCAAAGTTTTTATTTCTCAGTCCTCAGCCTCACTATCCTCCCCTTTACTGACCTTTCGATGAACCCAGATTAGTTTGATTGGGGCTTTGTTTTGTGCCTTGGGCAAAAGGTTTGGGTCAGCTGAGGTCAGTTCTCATTTTCCTAATCAGTTTGTCCTCCCTTGATCTCAATGGAAAAACTTCAACAAAAATACATTTGCACGTAATTCTTAGTTTCATTGAGTTCTGTGTTGGCAAAAGAGGCCAGATCCTTATCCCTGGAGGCACTTAATGTCTTTAACAATGTTTTATTAATTAAAAAAAACCCTCTACTTAATCATAAATAAATTGGCTTCTCTGCTCCTAATGCTGACTCCAGAAGCTTGTGAAGTTACAGAGTTTCCTAAAATTTTAATCTAGTCTTAAATATGTAGTAGGGAGGCAGCAGCATCATGGAATGGCAATTAGAGCATGAGTGGTCAGGAAAACTAGGCTCTAGTCCTGTCTGTGCCCCTTGTTAGGCAAGTTTGATCTTGGGCAAGGTCCTAAACCCTGGAGTTGGGTAATATTTAAGGTTTCTGTAGGTCCTAAGATGTCATATGTCAATTGATTGAAACTGAGTAGAAATCCAAGACCCATAAATAAATCAATTGGACTTTGATTAGAAATCACAAGTTTCTATGTGGCTAATTAAACAAGGAATACTCCTCAAGTTTCCAAGATTAGGATGCTTTTAGGGAGTGATAGAGAAATTTTACATATCAGAGATGGAAAGGACCTTAGAAGTTATCAAATCCAACCCGTTCTGTTTATAGATGAGTAAACTGAGGCATGGAGGGGAGCAGTGACTTGTCTAAAGTTGGCTGAAAAAAGCCATCCTGGATTTGTTCTTTGTTTTTACTATATGTTCTTTTGCCTCTTTATACTACCACCCAGAGATATTCTTTATAATAAATGTCTTTAGTTTGTGTTTTTAAAAATATTCTCTGTCAAAATAAAACCCGGTTTACCATTCTTTTCCTTTTCTCCATTAGAACTATAACCAAGGAACACTGTGATGGCTGATGCATTGCACACATGTCCCAATGGTTTTTACACATAACAGATAAATTTAGAATACCACCTGCATGAGGCCACATGAATTTAACACCTTTCATCATTTTTGTTTGTTCCATATATTTTAATTACCTAATGAATTCAAGCTCGAGAAACTTTTTTTTTTTTTTTGGTTACAATTATCCAAAGTATTTTGTTTGGCCAAGTTTGTTTCAGAAATATGAATAATTAGAATCATTGTCTTCGGAATGTTTATATATCACTTTAAGGAGTACAAGAATAGATTTTGTTTTGTACATATTTTCCCCTCCCCAAATTTTATGTTTCTAGTATTCCTCAGACATAAGAATGACTCATCAAACTTTAGCAGTCGTCATATTAGTTTCAGTGTTTGCCAGAAAATAATTATATATCCTTCATGAGAATGCCTTATCCTACATTTGGAGGAATAAAAAGTGTCATATATATGAATTTTTGGCAATTAGTATCTTTATAAAAACACAACTCTTGTTTTAAATTGCTACTATTTGATGGAATATTTTCTAAATATATTTTTTTCTAACCCTAAAGTAGTATGGATGGTTTTACATTTTCTAAATGCTTGTTTCATTATGAGTATCAATTATTGTACATTTTCTTTTAACACAGCGATGCCCACAGGGACTATTGAAGTCTCTATTTTCCTGTGTCAGATGGTCCAGGCAGGTGCACATTTGTATTTTTGTGGTCCTGGTGCTAATGTCTCTATCAGGTCCCACCGTATACAGCTTGGCAATTTTTCATAGCCTCTCTCTTACCTGATAACATATTGCTTTGAGTTTTGAAACCAGATGACCTCATTTGTTATAATTGTGGGAAAAATGAGAGATGAGGATCTGGGAGAAGTTTGTGGGACTTTACTGCATGGAATTTCACTGCTCAAAGAGCTCGTCTATTTACTTTAGCAATAATTAGCCTCTGGGAGGCATTTTCTCCAAGGCTTACAACCATATATTACTTTCCTAAGTGAAACTTTGGGTCAGTTTGTTTACATTCTCTTAAATAACAAACGCTTACTTAAGTCATTTTTTTAAGTCATTCTTGGAACTAGACAGTTATGAATTATGAAAAAGTAGATAAATAATTAAGAAAACAGAATTCGGCCTTGCACAGAATGTTCCCATCCAACCCCTTCCATTTCTGGGAGATAGCATAGAATGCATGTTTAAGAGAACACTCTTTAGAGCTGGAGGCACTAAGGTTCAAGTCCAGGTTCTATCACTTTCTAGCTGTATGATTTGAGCAATTTACTTAATGCCTATTTTCTTCATGTGTAAAATGCATGTGAAAATTAATTTTTGCGAAAATTAAATGTGATAATGCATAAAAGCTCTTAGCCCTGTGTCTGGCTTGTAGCTAATATTCAATAAATATTGAACCTTATTTTAACACACACATTTCTTTTATCTTTCAAATGCATCTCATTTTATTTTTATCAGTCAAAACTGGCTAGCTCCTATAATGAACAACACCTAAATTCCAGGGGCTTGGCATGTGAAAAGTTTATTTTTCTCATATGTAAAATCCAGTCATCAATGGGCAGGATTGGCATTCTATCCCAGGAAGCCATTCAGAGACCCAGGCTCCTTTCGCCTTGGGTCCCCTTGGTCACCTTGGGCAGGAGCAGCAAGTTATGGTGAGAAGGTCAAATAAGCTTATCATATAGCCCAATAGATAAGAAGGGCAGTTACCTGGTTATATTTTAAATGGTTGTAAAAGTATCTGCATAATATCCTCAATTTTGCCTCTTGGACTGCAAAGCCTAAAATATTCACTCTCTTGCCCTTCAAGATAAAGTTTGTTGATATCTTTCCTATGGTCTCAGCACAGAATCCTATGCTGGATCCTCTGCCTTGAGCCATCAAATAGAGGAGGGGATAACCTTGTGGGATAACCTTTCTCTGTACTCTCCCATTTGGCCCACTTGCAGTATTTGAATTCATCTAATCTTGTATATATTTTAAAAAAAATTTTTTAATTAAAGCTAATAGATCACAAGGAACTAATCTTGCATATTCTTAGAAGTCCTTTCTTTGTCCTTCCACAGTGACTTTAACATAAAGTTCTCTCCAACTTATTCTCTGTCAGTGTTCTTGGCCCTTAAAGAGTGGACAGACCCAGGCTGTACACAGGGGTTATGCCATTGGAGCAGTTTGCTATAATTGATGAATTCCAAAAAGAAATATTGGATTATGCTTGTAATCTGATCTGTACCTGGGCATGACTGAGTTATGATTAGGGCGTTGAGTCCCCACCTCTTGATGGGTGGGGACTCACAGATAAAAGGCATGGCGAAGAACAGAGTGGGGGGCTTTTAATGTTGGAGTTTTGATGTTGAAGTTTGATGCTGAAGACTTAAGCGGGAGCCCCAGGAAGAAAGGAACCTTGAACCTAGAGAAAAGCAAGCCCCAGGAACGTAGGAACCCAGGAAGCCTGAACCCTTGCAGATGTCAGCAGCCATCTTGCTCCATATAGACTTTGGGAGGGAAGTAACTTATGCTTTATGGCCTGGTATTTGTAAGCTCCTACCCCAAATAAATAAATACCCTTTATAACACCCAGCAGATTTCTGATATTTTGCATCAGCACCCCTTTGGCTGACTAATACAGCCACCTCCAAGTCCTCAAACCCTGAACCTCTCTTTCACTATACTGTCTTTTTTTTTTTTTTTAATTGATTTTGTAATAATATTACATTAAAAATATATATGTGAGGTCCCATTCAACCCCACCCCCCCACCCCACCTCTCCCCCCCCCCCCCCAGCAACACTCGTTCCCATCATCATGACACATCCATTGGATTTGGTAAGTACATCTTTGGTCACCTCTGCACCTCATAGTCAATGGTCCACATCATGGCCCATACTCTCCTCCATTCCATCCAGTGGGCCCTGTGAGGATTTACAATGTCTGGTGATTGCCTCTGAAGCACCATCCAGGGCAGCTCCATGTCCCAAAGACGCCTCCACCTCTCATCTCTTCCTGCCTTTCCCCATACCCATCAGCCACCATGTCCACTTTTCCCAATCCAATGCCACCTCTTCTATGTGGACATTGGATTGGTTGTGTCCATTGCACCTCTATGTCAAGAGGAGGCTCAGATTCCACATGGATGTTGGATGCAATCCTCCCACTTTCAGTTGTAATCACTCTAGGCTCCATGTTATTATTCTGTCTAACCCCCTTCTTCCCTTGTACTCATAGCTCTTTGCCTTCATCATAACCTTCAGACCCAGGGTCTCTCTCTCATTCTCCCTTGACTCTTTTATCCCTTTCTGGCTTTACTTGCCATCCTACTAAGGCTGGACCCAATGATTGTCAACTACTCTTTTCTTAATCTTCAAGGACTGGTCATCCAAAGTGTTTCTACCTTGAATATCCCTACATCTGGTTAAACAGCATCACAATATAGATGCTCCATTTCTAGTCCTAAATGAGAAGTGTTGAAAAATATAGTAAAATAATCCTCAGGCTTAATGGTTCCTCTACATATTCCTACTTTACCCCTTCAGCTGTCTCCTACATATTTATCTCCAGTGTATACCCTGCTGCATACCCAAAGTTTTTACTTTCCTTATATGTATCTTCTTCTTAACTTTACCATTGTCTCCTTATTCACTATAAATGAGTTTTCATTTTTCATCTTTAACAATTTAATTAATTCACTCATTCTATACATGTTTATTGAGAACATATTATGCCTCCTATTATGCTTTTATTTAAACTTTTGGCTATTATGAGAATCTGAACTTCCAAAATCTCTGATCTTTCCCTCTGTCTCAGGAATCCCCCTTTTTTCTTAGATTGGGTATTTAAACTTATTACCTTTTTTCTCTTGTAGGACCTAGTCCTATTAACTTCTCATTTTTGTTTCTGCATGTTCAACTCTGAAGTGGCTCTTCCTAAAATTATGCTTTAGTATTGTCTATTCTTGAAAATCAAACCTGTATTCACATCCTACTATGTCTTAAAGAAATATCTTACCTTTCTCTTTTCTTTTCTTACCAATTTGTTAAAAAAAAAAGGCTTTGTGTATTTTACCACAATTTGATATTTTAATCTCTAGCAATCTTGTTACAGCTCCACCCTCCTGAAAATGGTTCTCTTAAAGGTCACTCTTCACTTGCTAATTGCTAAAACCAGCCTTTTATTTTTATTCCTTAATTTCCCTGGTCTCCACTTTCAAATTTTGAAAAGATGTCTCTTTTAGTAAGTCTTGATTTCTGGTAGTGTAAATGTTCTAACTCTATTTTTCTTCAAGACTTTTTTGGCTATTATTATTCCTTTGACTTTCCATATAAATTTAAAATTAGATTGTTAATTTACATACACACATATTCATGTGCACACACACAAACTGCTGAGATTTTGTTTTATTTGGGATTGTATTAAATCTATAAATCAATTAGGAAAAAAATGCTATTTTTATAACACTGAATTTTCTAATCTGTGAATGTGGTTTATCTCTTTATCCACTGTCTTCTTTCATTGCTTTCGGCAGTATAGATTTATTCCTAGTTAAATGATGCTTTTCCCATTTTTTTTTCTCATTATATTTTACTGGTATAAGAAATTCAATGCATTTTTTATATTGATCTTGTATCCAGAAAAACTTGCTAAATGCATTTTAAATTCCAATATGTTATTTGGAGATTCCTTTAGATGTTCTGTAAATATAATCATGCTGTCTTTAGAAAACAAGAATCTTATTAATTCTTTCCAAGTCTTCCTTTATTTCTTTTTCTTGCCTTATTGTACTCATGAGGGCATCCAATACAATGTTATTGATTTGGTGATAACAAGTAGCCTTGGAAACTTTTAATATTTTAGCATTAAATGACTTATTTTTTCATAGCATTTTTTGTAGATAACTTCTAATTAAGAAAGTTCACTTCTATCCCTAGGTTTCAAATGGTTTTATTAGCTTTTCAGTCACAAATGAATGTTGACTTTTGCCAGATAATTTTTCTGCATCTATTTTAATAATTATGTTATTTTTTCCTTTTATCTATTAATATTGGGAATCATATTATTGATATATAAATGTTAAGCCAACTTTGCAGGAAAGGATTAAATATAAGTTGGATGTTAAATATTGTTCCTTTTCCTACCATATTTCGTAATATATTATTTTGGACTTTTGCATCAAAATTCATGATTGATCTTTGCTAGATTACATTATGTACCTCAACAAGGTATATTCTTAATCTGATCCTATGGGTTCTAAATAGGAGTTTTTGTTTTGTTTTGTTTAAAGATTTATTTAATTTCCCCCCCTCCCCTGGTTGTCTGTTCTTGGTGTCTATTTGCTGCGTCTTGTTTCTTTGTCCGCTTCTGTTGTCGTCAGCGGCACGGGAAGTGTGGGCGGCGTCATTCCTGGGCAGGCTGCACTTTCTTCTCACGCTGGGCGGCTTTCCTCACGGGCGCACTCCTTGTGCGTGGGGCTCCCCCACGCGGGGGACACCCTTGCGTGGCACGGCTCTCCTTGCGCGCATCAGCACTGCACATGGCCAGCTCCACACGGGTCAAGGAGGCCCGGGGTTTGAACCGCGGACCTCCCATATGGTAGACGGACGCCCTAACCACTGGGCCAAAGTCCGTTTCCCTAAATAGGAGTTTTTGAAGATGTTATTAAAGGATTGGTTATCTGATCAGGGTGGGCATTAATCAATATTCTGGAGTCCTTTATAGGCAGACAAAATTCAGACACTGGAGGAGAAGGTCTCACGGGAAGAAGCCAGAAATCAACAAAACCAGAAGAACGGACACAAGGAGAGAAAGAGGACCATGTGATGGGAAGCAGAGGTGCAAGCCAAGAAACCACAAGGGTTGCATGAAGCCATCACCAGAACACCACAGAGTCCTAGGAGAAAGCATGCCTTTGCTGATGGCTTGATTCTGGACTCGTAGCCTCTGAAACCAAAAGAAAATAAATGTTCATTTTGTGGTATGTGTCATAGCAATCTGGAAAACTAAGACAACCTGTTCATTTCCCCCCTTGTAATATCCTTGTAAGGTTGTAGTATCAAGATTGTATTGTGATTTTAAAATATTCGAGAAGTGTCCACTCTTTATCTATTCTCCGAAAGAATTAATGTAAGATTATTTCTCTTAAATATTTAGAATTCCCATTGAAGTCATATGGGCCTGGAAATGTCTGTGGGAAAAGTTTAAATTTAGATTTCTTTCCTAATAGAGACGGGACCATAATGAAATCTATTTTATTCTTGTGCTGGTTATGTAACTTTTGTAAGTTATATTTTTCTAGAAATTTTTCTGTTTTTTCTCAATTTTCAAATAGTTATTGCCATACACTGATAATTATGTTCTCAAATTTTTAAATCTGTAGGCCCCATGGTAATGTCACCCTTTCCTTTTTTTTTTTTATTAGAGAGGTTGTAGGTTGTATTAGTCAGGATTCTCTAGGGACACAGAACTGACAGGAGACATCTGTTAATATGAGATTTTTATAAGAATCATCTCATGTGGCTGTGGGGTAGGCAAATCCAAATTCTGCAGGGCAGGCCACACTGGGAATTCTGATGAAGTTTTTTGGTGAATTATCCAGAAGAAGCTGGCTGACTGAAGTAGAGATGGAAATTCTCTCTTCTGAGTGTTGAAATCATCACTTCTCCCTTGAACCCTTCAACTGATTGGATGAGACTTCTCTAGTTATTGAAGACAATCTCTTTAGCTGGTTGTAGATGTAAGCAGCCATAGATGCAGTCAAATTACTGATTATTTAAATCCATGAAATATCCTCACAGTAATGATCAGGCCAGTGCTTGCTTGACAAAATACAGGACACCATAACCTGGCCAAGCTGACACATTGACCTAAGTATCATCTAGGTTTACAGAAAAAGCATGCAAGAAAGTACAGAAGTCCCATATATCCCTCCGCTCACACACAGTTTTCCTTATTACTAAAATTTTGCATTAATGTAGTTCTTTGGTTACAATTGATAAAACAATATTGTTAGAATTATACTATTAACTGCAGTCCAATAGTTTACATTAGCATTCACACTTTGTGTTGTATAATTCTGTGATTTAAAAAAAAAATATTTTCTAGTACCATGCGTGCAACCTAAAATTTATTCTTTTAACCATTTTCAAATAACAGTCCAGTGGTGTTAATTACAGTCACTATGCTGTGCTATCACCACTGTCCTATAATATAATATTTCTGTCACCCCCAACAGGAACTCTGTACCAATGAAGTGTTAACTCCTATTCCCTACCCACACCCTGTCCCCTGGTAACCTGTATTGTATTGTCTGACCATGAATTTGAATGTTCTAATTATTACATATAGGTAAGATCATACAATATATGTCTTTTTGTGTCTGGCTTATTTCACACAACACGATGTTGACAAGGTTCATCCATGTTGTAGCATGTATCAAAACCATTACTTTTTACAGCTGAATAATATTCCATTGTATATATATGTGACGTTTTGCTTATCCATTGATACTTGGGTTGCTTCCATCTTTTGCCAATTGTGAATAATGCCACTATGAACATTGGTGTATAAATGTCTGTTACAGTCCCTGCTTTCAGTTATTTTGCATATATACCTAGAATGGGATTGCCAGGTCATATGGTAATTTTATACTTAATTTTCGAGGAACAGTCAGATTATCTTCCGTAGCAGCTACACCATTTTACATTCTCACCAATATCCTCTCAAACACTTATTTTCCTTTTTTAATCCTAGTTATTCTAGTAGGTGTGTAATGATGCTCATTGTGGAGTTGATTTGCATTTGCCTAGAGCCTAATGTTGTTGAACATCTTTTCACATGCTTTTAGGCCATTTGTGTATCTTCTTTGGAGAAATGCCTGTTCAGGTCTTTTGCCCATTGCTCATCTATATTGTTTGCCTTTTTGTTGTGGAGTTGAAAGATTTTTAAATATATATAGTCTGGATATTAAACTCTTATCAGATATATGGATTCCAAATATTTTCTCCCATTCTGTAAGTTGTCTTTTTACTTTCATGATAAAGGTCTTTGATGCACAAACGTTTTTAATTTTGATAAGGTCCTATATCTATTTTTACTTTTGTTGCTTGTACTATTGGTGTAAAGTCTAAGAAACTGTTGCCTAACACAAGGTCCTAAAGTTATTTCCCTGTGTTTTCTTACAGGAATTTTACCGTTTAGTTTCTTATATTTAGGTCTTTGATCCATTTTGAGTTAATTTTTGTATCTGATGTAAGGTAGGGGTCCATCTCATTATTTTGCATATGGATATCCACTTTTCTTAGCCCCATTTATTGAAAAGGCTGTTCTTTTTTCATTGATTGGACTTGACACTCTTCAAAAATCAACTGGTCATAGATGTAAGGGTTTATTTCTGAAGTCTCAATTCAATTCCACTAGTCTATGTGCTGTTGTTTTGCCAGTACCACACTGTTTTGATTACTATAGCTTTGTATTAATAATTTATAAAATCAGTCCTTTTTCTTTTGATATTGGTTATTTATGCTTTATTCTTTTTCTTCATCAGTGGTACTAGTGATTTATTTTATTTTATTTTCTGAGAGTAAACTTTTTGAGTGTTTTTTTTTTAAAGATTTATTTTATTTATTTCTCCCCACTCCCTCATTGTTTGCACTTGCTGTGTCTGTTCATCATCCTTGTTTCTTTAGGAGGTACCAGGAACCGAATCTGGGACCTCCAAAGTGGGAGGGAGGTACCTAATCACTTGAGCTACCTCTGTTCACTGCTTTGTTGTGTCTCTCATTACATTTTTCTAATGTCTCTTGTTGCATCATTTTGTTGTGCCAGCTTGCTGTGCCTGCCCATCACATCAGCTTGCTGTCTAGGTCATCTTCTTTAGGAGGCACCAGGAACCTCCACGTCCTGCTTTGTTGTGTCTCTCATTTGTTTTTCTTTTTGTGTCCCTTGTTGTGCCAGCTTGCTGCACCTGCCTGTTGTGCCAGCTCACTGTCTTCTTTAGGAGGCACTGGAAACTGAACCAGGGACCTCCCATGTGATGAGCAGGAGCGCAATCACTTGAGCTATATCTGCTTCCCTTGAGTGCTTTTCTGTGTCATTATTTTCTCATTTTCTTTCCTTCTACTACCCTCAGATTTAATTTCCTTTTTTGATTCTGACTTCTTAAGTTGGATATTTAGTTTTAGTCTTTCTTCCTTTCTAATACATGTATTTAGGGCTCTAAATCTGTCTTTAAGTAATGCTTTTGTTGCATCTCACAAATTTGAAACATTATATCTTTTTAATTATATTTGAAAATATTTTAAATTTGTATTATATGTATTGTTTCAATTATGGATCATTTTGAAGAATATTAACCATTTTCTGTATATCTGGAAAACTCTTAATTATCTTTCTGCTGTTTCTTTCTAGTTTGATTCCACTATTGTCTGAGAAGATGCTCTGAATTATTATATTCCTTTGAAATTTGTTTAGACATTCTATGACTCATCATCTGGTCAAAGTTGGTTAGTGTTCTATGGGTACTTAAAAATATATATTCTTTAGATATTTAACTAGTGAAGATTTAAATGGCATGATTAAATAACTTGACAGTATATTTATACACTATGTCAAGTTTGTTAATCATGTTCTGTAAATCTTCACTATACTTACTGGTTATCTACTTTGCTCCATTAGGTGCTGAGAGAATTTTGTTTAACTCTATGATTGTGAATTTGTCTATTTCTTCTTTTATTTCTATCAGTTTTTGCTTCATCCATTTAAAAATTATATTACTGGTGTATGTAATTTTAGAATTATTTTATCTTCCTGTATTAGTTTCCTGAGGCTGTCATAACAAATTACCTCAGACTTTTTGACTTAAAAAATTGACATTTATTCTCTCACAATTCTGGAAGCCAGAAGTCTGAAATCAGCTCCACTGAGCTGAAGTCAAGGTGTTGCCAGGGCCACATTCCCTCTGGAGGCTCTGGGGGAGAATCTATTCCTTGCCTCATCCAGTACCTGATGACTGTCTGCATTCTTGATCTGTGGCTGCATCACCCAGTCTCTGCCTCTCTAGTTACACTGCCTCCTCCTCCTCTGTGAATCTCCTTCTGCCTTTCTCTTCTAAGGACACTTGTAATTAGATTTAGAACCCCGATAATCCAAGATAATCTCCCCAAATCGAGACCCTTAATTTAATTACACCTGCAAAGACTTGTTTCCTTTAAAAGGTAACATTTACAGGTTCTTGGGATTAAGACCTGATATTTCTGGGTGGCCATTATTCAGCCTACTACATTTCCTGGTGGACTGACCATTTTAGCATTTTAAATATGGTCCTCTTTATCTCCAGCATTCTTTTAGGTTTCAAGTCTGTTGTACTGATATTATTATAGCTCCAGGTGCTTTCTTTTTGTTAATGTTTTTGGATATATCATTTTTCATCTTTTTGGTTTCAACCTTTCTGTCTTTACATTTAGGTATATCTATTGCAAAGAACACATAATTGGGGTTGTTTATTCATCAAGCCTGACAATATTCATTTTTAATTGAAGTCTTAATTTGTGCACAGTTAATGTAGTTTTGGGTAAAATCTACCGTTTTAAGATGAATTTTCTATTTTTTAATCATTTGTTTCATGCTTTTTTCTTTTTTGGGGGGTGAGGACTTGTTTTGCACAGATAAAACTTTTTTTTTTTTATTTCCACTTTTTTCTCCTTAATGTTTCAATTCTACAGTTTTTACTATTCTTTTGGTCATTACATAGAGATTATGACATATGTCTGTGACTTATATAAACTAGTGTGTTTATATTAGATCAAAGATCTTAGAATACTTTAGCTCTGTTTATCCTCTCCCCTTATTATGTTTTATTGATTTATGTTTTTAATTACACATATATTTTAAATGCTGCAGAATATAATTATTGTTGGGTACAACCAGTATTTATTTATATCCAGCCATTAAATTGTCATTGTATTCTTCTTCATTCCTTCCTGCATTTCCATACTTCTATCCAAGGCCATATTTCTTTATTCTGAAGAACTTATTTTAGTATTAATTTTCATGTATGTCTCCTGGCTAAAAATAATCTGAAATTGGGACAGGGTAGGGGGAGGAGTGGGGGCAGAGGAGACTACAAATATCTTTACTTTGTTTTCATTTTTGAAGAGTATATTCAGTGGGAAAATTCTAGAATGGCAGTTATTTCTTTCATTACTTAGGTATCCAATGTTTTTTGTTTGGAAGTCAGCTATCAGTTTGATTATGGCTTTGAAAAAGCAGTATGTCTTTATTCTCTGACTTTTTAAAGATTTTCTCTTAATCTTTGTTTGTCAGCAGTTTTTGACATGATATGCCTAGCTCTGTTTGAGTGTGTGTATGTGTTTATCCTTCTTGGGTTCTGAAGAACTTCTTGAAAGTTTGCTTTCAGTCTTGTCATCTTATCCCTTTGAATCAATGCTCCAGTTTGTTAGCAGACAAGCTATCTAAAGTACAAATCTAACCCCCTATTACCTTCAAATCTCTCAAACATATGTAAGATAAGCCCATGCTCCTTCTCCAGGTGTCTAAGGCTTCCATGACCTAATTCCACCTGTATTTGCCTCCTCATTTGCTACCTTTTCCTGAATCTCACCTTACCCATGACTAAAAATGAAGTGCATGCTTTAACTCTCTCCCCCAAACCTTCCTACCGCTATGAGTTTGCTTTTGCTATTCTTTCTGTCTGGAATATTCTTCCATTATTTCTGCCCACACACCTATCTTCATCCAGATAACCCTAACCATCTTGCAGAACTGATCTCAGATAGCAACTCTTAGGAAACTTCTCTGTGCCCCCAGAATGGACTCTGTCTGCTTATTATACCCTGCACAGACCTCTGCAGTAGGTCTTCCGCTTTCTATTGCTGTTTCTTTTTTAGATAATAGCTTCCTCACTGACCTCACTTTGACACTAAACTACTTAGAAGCTGGAATCACAAATTACTCATTTTTAATGTCCAGTGCTTAACTCATGCCTGGCACACTGCAAGCAAATATTTATGGAATATGTTAGATAAAATCAAAACACATAGGCCCAAGCAGTATCTACTTTTCTCAACATTTACTGAATCCTTCCTATGTACTAGACACTGATATAAGTGCTTTATGCTCATTGTGCTCTTTAAACTTCCATAACAACCATATGGGATGGAAACTATAATTATCCTCACTTTACAGATAAGGAAATGGAATTTCAGAGATGTTCTACAATTTGCTAAAAATTATACAGCTAGTAAATTACAAAGCTAGGTTTCAAATACAAGTTGTATAATTCCAGAACCCAAAAATATTACCAAAAAAAAAAAAAAGTGGGCCAATCCATTGATTCCCCAATTGCCATTTTCCAACAGCAGTTCCTCCTTCCTATCCTCACTATCCCCACCAATAATTTCCCAGATTCTAACACTATTTACTATGTTATCACCAGTACTAGGTAGTTTCTGGGACATGATAGCCTTCAATAAATGCTTATCAAATGATTAAATAAATAAATGAGAGGAAAGAAAATTTTTGCCAGGCCTGAATGTAGAAGGCTTAATTCAGAGGCAGCCAACATCCCTGGGTCATTATGAGATTGGAATTGATTAGATAATATAAAATAAAGTAATGTAATCCAAATGCCCCTCAAGACCTAGGTGTGAATTAGATTCTTAGAGACAGAACCTGAACTATTTTAAGCCACTCATATAGAATATTTTAAGTGAATTCTTATGTGCTGATAGCACATAATTATGCATATTCTACAGGTACAAGAAAGAACAGGGTGCTAAGCATGGAGGTCTCTCCCTTTGCTGAAAGAATAATTTGGGCAAATGCCTTTACACACAAGTCCATCATGGCCTGAAGGAGTTGATAAATCTTCCAAGGGAGACTGATTTGTTAACCCGAGGCGTGTCAAGTAATACCAAGAGCACTGAATCCCACAGCGGCATTTCCTTCCTCCAGGCATTGTGGCCCCACCTGCTTTGCATTATGAGCCACAGTGTATATGCACTGGGTCATCTCTCAGAGGCCATCTTAGTGCTGAGTGGGAACTCTCACCAATGGAAAACATGATCATGATGTAGATACATCTGTGGCACAACAAGGACACTGACATTCTGCACTTGGGCAGCTCATAGCTGGCAGGGGCTGCTGGATCATGGCTTTCCCATTTGTCCATGTCTTCATAGGTAACTCCTCCCATTCTCCATTCCTTTTGGTACCAGCTCTAGCCTTCCTGAGTATTGCTCTTCTCAACCAAAAAGGCAGGAGATGGATGTCTCTGAGGGTGCAGATGGGTGTTTCTGTTTTTCAGAAAGTGATGCAGCTTTACCTCACCAGGTGCTTTATGCACAGAGAGGTGCTATGCAAATATGAGATAATATTATCATTGTTATTTTGTCCTGTTATTTGAGGGGTAAATGTTGGATTGCAAAGAAATCATCTATGGCTGCCTAGAATGTGCCTGTGACAAAATCAATCATGAAAATAGCCCTATTAATTTAAAGGAATTAGAGAATTTAGACTGAGTCTATAGGAAATACAGAAAAAATGGGTTTGGGGTAGTAGGAGGAATGCATTTTCTTCTTTATTTTTTGCAGGGAGATAATTCATGGTAATACTTCCAATTTGCACAGCAGACAGTATTTTTCACTCTTAAAAACATTTTCATCATCTGATTGGATCCTCACAGTAACCCCATGAAGAGTATAAAGAGGACAGTATATAACCCTTTTTGTCCAAATAAGCAAACAGATAATCAGGTGTTTGTCCATTTTTCACTGCCTATTATCTATGGGGAGTTAGGTTGGAGCTAAAACCTGAGACCTTCCCTTCTGGTTCCAAATCCTTATTTCTTTCTACAACATAGGGTCTAGAACTATGTAGAATCATGATCTAAAATCCACTAGGATACTTGGAATATGATTTTATTATTTATTTAATTTTCTTTTTACTATGCTATACTTTGGACAAAATGGGAGGAGTGAAGTTTGTGTATGTTTGACCGGTTCTTGCAATTGGCTATTTGTTTGTTTGTTTATTGTTTTTTTAAAAAGATAAATAGATCACATAAAACGTTACATTAAAAAAAAACATAAGAGGTTCCCATATACCCCACTCCCACTCCTCCCACATCAACATTCCCTTTCATCAGTAAGGCACATTCATTGCATTTGGTGAATACATTTTGGAGCACTGCTGCACTGCATGGATTATAGTTTACATTGTAGTTCACACTCTCCCCCAGTCCATCCAGTGGATTATGGCAGAATATA
Source organism: Dasypus novemcinctus (assembly GCF_030445035.2). Classification (NCBI taxonomy): domain Eukaryota; kingdom Metazoa; phylum Chordata; class Mammalia; order Cingulata; family Dasypodidae; genus Dasypus; species Dasypus novemcinctus. Next base: position 46,904,084 of record NC_080685.1, on the reverse strand, counting down.
CAATGTCCTGGCATGTGTTCCTGCAATATTATTCAGGACAACACCAAGTCCCGAAAATGCCCTGTATCACACCTCTTCCTCCCTCTCCTAGCCCTCAGCAACACTCAAGGCCACCGTCTCCATATCAATGATACAATTTCTTCCATTGCTAGAGTCACAATGGTTCTATAGTAGAATACCAGCAAGTCCAGTCCAATCCATATTATATTCCTCCCTTCTGTGGATCCTGGGATGGCAATGTCCACTCCACCTCTAAATTGAGAAGGGGCTTAGATCCCACATGACTGATGGATGCGATTCTCCTGCTTGCAGCTGTAGATACTCTCAGTTCCCTGGTGTGGTGGTTGACCATTCTCACCTCCCCGTCAGCTGACCTGGGTAAGTCCAATGAACCGAAGTGTAGGTGTTGCAGCTTGGCTGAGTCTCAGGACCCAGCTGGCATATGGACAGTCCAGAGATTCAAGTCTCCTGACCATACACAAACATCAGCGCCAATCATAGGTTCAGTAAAAGTGATAGAGACATCACATCTGAGTCCAACTCTATCACACTCAGGAGCACAAATTCCAAAGTAGGGCCCACTGGCAAGACAACAAGCTCCAGAGCCATCTGCCATGACTGGATAACCTGTATGTCTCTGTAGCCCTCAGGAGCACAAAAACCTGAGGTCATATTTACTTTGGCTGTCTCTGTGATCTTACTGAGACATGCATAAGTGTGACCCTTTGATGAACTCCTGACTCTTTTTGAAGTCTCTTAGCCGTATAAACTCATTTGTCTTTACCATTTCACCCTTTTATTCAAGGTCTTTTACTAGTTGCATCACCACGTGGTGATGGTAGTAATCCCTTGGTGCCAAGGAGGCTCATCCCTGGGAGTCATGTCCCATGCTGGGAGGAAGGTAATGCATTTACGTGCTGTTTGGCTTAGAGAGTGGCCACATTTGAGCAACATGGAGGCTCTCAGGAGGAAACTCTTAGGCACCCTGCAGCTCTAGGCCTAGTTGAAATTTCAAGCACACATGCTCATAAGCATAGTCATCAGTATCAAGGGCCCATCACTGGACCATTCTTCTTCACTGATCTTTGCCCTTGTACTTGGGGTATTGTTGCTATTCCACTGGGGAATGTGACAGAGTTCCCCCAGATGGGAACTCAGCACTCCCTCAGTTGTCATGTGTAATTCTATCCACTATGACAATACCCAACGAACATCCAAACATACCTATATGCCCTATATGCATGCCCTGGAGAACTCCCTCCCACCCATACATCTGCAATCAATGACACCCCACACCAGTGCTCCTCCCCTGCCATAGTTGAACCTCTCTGTGATCCAAAACATCTTAAAAAATGAAGCCTAATATATTGCCAAATTCAATTAGTAGGAAGATGAAATAGTATTGACAAGTTTAAGAATAGAAATAAAATACATAATAATTTAGAAAAACTAAAATAAAGTAAAAAATAAATTGGGGTGTTAAAAAATGAAAAATATCATGAAACTCTTTTTAACATTTTGATAGGTGTTGCCCTGCATGTACAGTGGCAAGGCAATCTCTTCCATTCCTTCCTCAGTGTCTGCATTTCCCCCCCCCCCCTTTTTCCTCAATTTTTAATTTTGTCTTCTAAAAAGTTTTAGATCACAGTAAAGTCACATATAAAGTATAGGGGACTCCCATATACCCAACATCAAACCTTTTCCCCCTTCCCCAACAAAGAATTTTTTATATATGGATGTTATATTTGCTACAGCTGATGTACAGATATTGAAACATAGATACTAACCATGGTTTCATTAAGGCTTACAGTATGGTTTATATTTTAGACTGTACAATTTTCTAAATTTTTCATTACATTATGGTTTACACTATGGTTTACATTTTAGACTATACACTTTTATAAATTTTTGGTGAAATTTAGCATGGCTTGTATCCATCATTGCACAATCTTGTGGCATACTTCCTTTGCCCCCATTTACCTCCTCTTCCATCTATTCTATTCCTCTCTCCACCTCCCCTCAAGGCCCACAGTGACAACCAAGCTTCACTGCTTGATGGACAAGATTCATACATATGTACAACAATGTTGAGGGCTTGACACTCTAGTCTATCCTCCCCCATTGGGAGCCACTCATGCTCTCAAGAGACGCCCTCTCCTCTGTTTGAGAATATCGGACCTCCCCAGGATGGGGGTACAACACTTTCCCACACATTTTATGTGTCTCCACCCACATATGACAAGATGAGTACTCCCTAGAAGCCTGCCCCAGGTGCACCCTGTGCCAGATGCCCCCCATCAAACACCTTAAACAATTAACCCTTCCTTATTATATTTTCTAAAGAGTTTCTCAGCATTATAGTTTCCACCATGTACCTGACAATCTCCCATGTTCACGCTCCCCACAAATCCTCCCCCAATTCCATGGACCATCTGACCCATCCTTCCAAACCTAGCCCCCTCAAGCATGCAAAGTCCAACCCAGTATTATCCCTATGCCCCTGTCTTATCCTTTCACTGCACAACTACTTACCTCCACTGTATCATAGATTTTGCCCATGTAGGTGTCAGCCCACAACCTTCCTCTCGCCACTATTATATGGTCTCTAGCACCTGAGAGAGCTTCATTTGCTAAACTCATATCAGAGAGGTCAAGTAGTATCTGTCCTTCAATGCCTGGCTTGCTTCAATCAATATAAGGTCCTCAAGATGCATCCTTATTATCCCATGTGTTAGTACTGTATTCTTTCTTACAGCTGAGTAGTATTCCATTATATATATATATACCACATTTTGTTTATCCATTCATCTGTTGATGGGCACTTAAGTTGACTTCAACTTTTGGCAATAGTGAATAATGCTGCTATGAATATTGGTGTGCATATATCAGTTAGTGTCCTTGTTTTCAGTTCTTCTGGGTATATATCCAGCAGTGGAATTGCTGAGTCATATGGAAAATCTATAGCTAGTTTTTTGAGGAATCATCAATCTGTCCTCCAGAATGACTGTATCCTTCTACATTCCCATTAGCAGCGGATGAGGGTTCCCATTCTTCCGCATCCTCTTCAACCCTTGTAGTCCTGTTTTTTAATAGCCGCCAGTCTAACGGGTGTAAGATGGTATCTCATTGTAGTTTTGATTTGCATTTCCCTAATAGCTAGTGATATTCAGCATCTTTTCATGTGCTTTTGATCCATGTGTACTTCTTCTTTGGAGATGTGTCTGTTCAATTCTCTTGCCAATTTTCAAGATACAGGATTTCTTTATATATGTTGGATATTAGGCTCCTATTAGATATATGGTTACCAAATATTTTATCCCATTGGGTAGGCTCTCTTTTCACTTTCTTGATAAACTCCTTTGAGGTGCAAAAGGCTTTAATCTTGAGGAGGTCCCATTTATCTATTTTTCTTTCACTGCTTGTGCTTTGGGTGTGAAGTTTATGAAGACATTTCCTATTACAAGGTCCCATAGATGCTTCCCTACATTGTCTTCCAAGATCTTTATGGTCTTGGCTCTTATATTTAGATCTTTGATCCATCTTGAGCTGATTTTTGTATAAGGTGTGAGATGGTAATCCTCTCTCATTCTTTTGCATATAGATATCCAGTTCTCTAAACACCATTTGTTGAAGAGGCCATTCTCGCTCAGTTGAGTGGGCTTTGTGGCCTTGTTGAATATCAGATGACTGTATATGCAAAGATCTATATCCAAACTCTCAAATTGGTTCCTTTGGTCAGTGTTTCTATCCTTGTGCCAATACCATGCTATTTTGACCACTGTAGCTTTGTAGTATGTTTGAAAGTCAGACAGTGTGATTTCTCTGATTTCATTTTTCTTTTTCAATATGTCTTTGGCTATTTGGGGTCTCTTTCCCTTTCAAATAAATTTCATAGTTAGTTTTTCCAGTTCAGTAAATATACTGTGTTGATTTTTTATTGGGATTGCATTAAGTCTGTAGATCAGTTTCAGTAGGATAGACATCTTAAAGATATTTAGTCTTCTTATCCATGAACAGGGAATATTCTTCCATTTATTTAATCTTCTTTGATTTCCTTTAACATGTTGTGTTCTTTTCTGTGTATAAGTCTTTTACATCTTTAGTTAATTTTTTCCCTAAGTATTTGATTTTTTTTGTTACTATTGTAAATGGTATTTTTTCCTTGATTTCCTCCTTGGATTGCTCATTATTGGTGTACAGAAATGCTGTTGATTTTTGCACATTTTTCTTATAACCTGTGACTTTATTGAACTCTTTTATAAGTTCTGGAAGCTTTGTTTGTAGACTTCTCAGTGCCTTCTATGTATAGGATCATGTCATCTGCAAATAGTGACATTTTTCTTTCCAATTTGGACGCTTTTTATATCTGTTTCTTCCTCAGTGCTTGAACAAGTACTTCTAACACAATGTTAAATAGGAGCAGTGATAGTGGGCATCCTTGTCTCATTCCTGATCTTAGAAGGAAGGATTTTAGGATTTCACCATTGTAAAAGATGTTAGCTGTGGGTTTTTCATATATACCCTTGATCATGTTCAGAAAGTTTCCTTCTATTCCAATCTTTTGCATTGTTTTTATCAGGAAAGTGTGCTGTATTTTGTCAAATGCTTTTTCTGCATCTATAGATATGATCATGTGATTTTTTCTTTTGATCTGTTTATATGGTGTATACATTGATTGATTTTCTTATGTTGAACCATCCTTGCGAACTGGGGATGAAACACACTTGGTCATGGTGTATAAGTTATTTGATGTGTTGTTGAATATGGTTAGCAAGTATTTTCTTGAGGATTTTAGCATCTAGATTCATTAGAGAGATTGGTCTGTAATTTTCCCTTCTTTTGTTGTCTTTGTTTGGCTTTGGTATTAATGTAATGTTGGCATCATAGAATGAGGTAGGCAGTGTTCCTTCTATTTTGATATTTTGGAAGAGTTTAAGCAAGATTGGTGTTAGTTCTTTCGGGAATGTTTGGTAGAATTCACCTGTGAATCTGTCTGGCCCAGAACTCTTCTTAGTTGGGAGGTTTTTAATGACTCTTTCTATCTCTTTACATGTGATTGGTTTGTTGATATCATCTCTCATCAGTATAGGCTGTTTATGTTTTTCTAGGAATTTGTCCATTTCCTCTAAATTGTCCTTCTTGTTGGCCTATAGTTTTTTCAAAGTATCCTCTTATGATAGTCTTTATTTCTGTAGTGTCAGTGGTGATATTCCCTTTCTCATTTCTTATTTTGTGTATTTGCATCTTCTCTCTCTTTTATTTGTTAGTCTAGCTAAGGCCTTGTCAACTGATCTTCTCAAAGAACCAACTCTTTGTTTTATTTTTTCTTGTGCTTTCTTATTTTTGATTGCGTTTACTTCTGCTCTTTCTTTCTTTCTTTCTTTCTTTCTTTCTTTCTTTCTTCTTCCTTTGGGGTTAGTTTTTGTTGTTGTTGTTGTTGTTGTTGTTTACTAATTCCTCCAAGCTTTCAGTTAGGTCTTTGATTTTAGCTCTTCTTTTTTATGTATGAATTTATGGTTATGAATTTCCCTCTCAGTACAGCTTTTGCTGTATCCCATAAGTTTTAATATGTTGTGTTGTCATTTTCATTAGTTTCAGGGTAGTTACTAATTTCTTTTGAGATTTCTTCTTTGACCCTCTGCTTGTCTAAGAGTGTGTCATTTAACTTCCATATCTTGGATCCTAATCTGGGTCTCTGGCCCTTGCAGATTTCCAGCTTCGTTCACTGTGGTCAGAGAAATTATTTTGCATGATTTCAAACTTTCTGAATTCATTGAGACTTTCTCTGTGGCCTAGCATGTGGTCTATCTTGGAGAATGTTCCATGTTCTCTTGAGAAGAATATATATCCTGCTGCATTTGGGTATAGTGTTCTGTATATGTCTATTAGACCCAGTTTCCCTAATATATTATTCAAAGTATTTGTTTCTTTATTGATTCTCTGTTGAGATGTTCTTTCTAATGGGGATAATGGTATATTAAAGTCCCCCACTATAATTGTAGAGGCATCTATTCCTCCACTTAGTTTTTCCAGTGTTTGCTTCATATATTTTGAGGCACCCTGATTAGGTGCATAAATTTTGATGATTGTTCTTTCTTCTTCAAAGATTACCCCTTTTGCTAATATGTAGTGGCCATCTATGTCTCTTACAAAAGTTTTGCATTTAAAGTCTATTTTGTCTGATATTAGTATAGCTACTCCTGCCCTCTTTTGGTTATTGTTTGCTTGTAAGATTATTTTCAAGTCATTCACTTTCAACCTCCTTGACTCTCTGGTTTCTTGTAGACAGCATATAGATGGCTTACATTTCCTTATCCATTCTGACAATCTGTGTCTCTTGGCAGGTGAGTTTAATCCACTAAAATTCCGTGTTATTACTCTCAAGGAACTCCTTACATTAACCATATTTTCTTTGGATTTGCATATGTCATATGTTGTTTTTATTTCTCTTTTTTGTCTTCTTTGTTGTTGTTATACTCTCCTCCAACTCTGTTTCTCCTGTATTTTTTCTTTCCTCCTGCAGAACTCCCTTTAGTATTTCTTGAAGGGCAGGTTTCTTATTGGCATACTCTCTTAGTTTCTGTTTATATGTGAATGCCAGCTCTGCTGGATAGAGTATTCTTGGCAGGAAATTTTTTTCTTTTAGTACATTGACTATGTCATACCACTGCCTTCTTGCCTCCATGGTTTCAGATGAGAAATCAGCACTTAATCTTATTGAGCTTCCCTTGTATGTAATGGTTCTCTTTTCTCTTGCTGCCTTCAATATTTTCTCTTTGTCTTGAGCATTGAATAATTTGACAAGTATATGTCTTGGGGTAGGCCTGTTAAGATTTATACTGTTTGGGATGTGCTGCTCTTCCTAGACATGTACATCCATCTCTGTTAATAGGTTTGGGAAGTTTTCAGCCATTATTTCCTCCAACACCCCTTCTGTCCCCTTTCCCTTCTCTTCTCCTTCTGGGATGCCTATAAGGTGCATGTTTGTGTGTTTTGTGTTGTCGTTCAGATCCCTAAGTCCCTGCTGGATTTTTTTCTATCTTTTTATTTATTAATTCTACAACCTATTTGATTTCATATGTAGTTTCTTCCACATCACTAATTCTTTCCTCTGCTTCTTCAAATCTGCTGTTATTTGCTGAGAGTATATTTTTGATTTCTTGAATGGTGCTATTCATCACCATTATATCTATTATCTTTCTGCATATGTTTACAGTTTTCTCAGTATGCTCTCCAAGTGTTTTTTTATATCCTTAATCTCTTCCTTCACTTCATTAAGTTGGTCTGTGATATTTGATTGGAGAGCTTTGATTAGTTGTTCGATGTTCTGTTCCTCTTCCTGGTTTTAAATTTGTTCCTTGGACTGAGCCATGGCTTCCTGATTATTGGTTTGGTTTGTACTTTCTTGTTGCTGTCTGGTCATTATTTTATCTTGGTGGGTTTGTTCAGTTGATTAGCTTCTCCCTCTAGTCTCAGGGTTTTTTAGGTGCTGTTTGTATGTGTGTATTAATTTTTCTCTTTGACACTTTGTTCTTCTTATTCTGTTACCTTGTTGTTGTCTAAGTTGCCTTGAAGAAAAAAGATTAGGGCCAGGGAAAGCAAAAAAGGTAAAAAAAAAGAAAAGTATAATGGTAGTATTGGGAGTACATGTTAGCAGAAGAACAGTGTAAGACCTTGGAGAGTAAATATTAAACCTGTGTAAGTGGTATATAGTTATAGGAATAAGAAAGTGAAGTACCTTCAGTGAAATGGGAAACTGAATATGGAGAAGAATATAGTATGAATTAAAAGGCCAGCATGATCAGGAGAGAGGGAAAGAGAAAAGAAAGGACAATAAGATAAAGACTTAATAAAAGATAGAAAACAGAAGTGTTAGATGTAAAAAGCCAGAAAAACTGGGGGCTAAACAAAGAAAGGGTATGTAAGAGCAACAACAGAAAGTTTAAGATAGAGAGATGTAGGAAGGAAAAGAGATAGTGTTGGTAACCAAAATCAGTACACACAGAAAAGAGGCAGTTGTGGATGAGGAATTACAGGAACCAATAGACAAGCAGGCAGTACCTAATTGAAAAGCGGGGGGGGGGGGGGGGTGAGAAAATAAAAAATGGGTGGGATGATAAAGAGGAAGGAAAGACAAGATAACAAGAAAAAAAATCAACAACACAAGCCCTCAAGCAAGGAGTCAAACAATAAAAAAGAAAAAAAGACTTCCCTCTTAAGGTCGCATTTAGGGAAAATAAAAGACCCAAGGGAAGCTAACTCAAGGATATTATCTATGTTTCCCCGGTCTCAAAAAACTCCCCTTCCAGCAGCAGGATAGACTCTTTGGGATTGAATAAACTGATTAGGAATCTGCCCTTGCCCTTTTCTCCCTTTCTCACTTCTCTCTCTCTCAGGGCAGCAGGAAGCCCATGTGAGAGCTCCGCTCTGAAATTCAAGTGGGGCCTGGGTGAACCAAATCACCGTGGAAAATAATGACTCTCAGTCTCTTTGAGGGAGCGCACCCGCACCTTGCTGGGAACCCTAAATATGCTCATGGAAGCCTACCAAGCACTTCCTACTGTCCCCCTCCCTTAAGTGTGTTGCACAGGATTAGTTAATTGCCTGGCTCCACCTTCTCCTAGATGTAACCACAGAGTTCAGGTAAATCATATGCCTCAGCAGATTCACCTCTCGGCTCTTCCTGGTTTCTCATTAAGCCAGTTGGTATGCTCCTCAAAGCTCAAAAAGGAGTGCCAGGACAATTGAACCCCCACTCGTAGGACACCTCTCCACCCTTCACCAGAACCCTCCCACTCTTGGAGTTTTTCTCCTCTGGCTTTGTGACTGGCGAAGTTGGGGAAAAGTTGGGGCTTCTTGCCCTGGGGGAGGAGCAAAAACGCATGGTTTTACTTTGAGCTATCACTCTTCTTGTCGTGCTCTCTCCAGATCGATGTCCAGCAGCCTCCTGCTTTGTGGGTTCCCAAAACAGCTCAACCAGGCAGGATTTTGTACCCACTTAGCCATTTTTTTTGGTAGGAGCGATGATAAGGTGCTCTTACTCTGACGCCATGTTGCCCCACCTCCCTCTGCAATTGGCTTTGAGTTCTTGTGTGGAGGGATTCACATAGTAGCATCATCACTGGGATTGTATTTAATCAAGTGATTGTGATTGTGGGTACGTCTTGATCCCCTGAACAGCAGAGTGTCCACAGGGACAATGCTGTCCCATATTCAGCTTTACCTTTCCCCTCCCACAGTGGTGGAGCCAGTTTTGTCAACAAGTGTGCTTTGGATGGTGTGCCTGGCACCACAGGAAATAAAGTAGATTTTATTACAAGATCCTTACTCCCAGTAGCCTAAAATCTAGACTAAATAAATGTACACACAAATAAATGTGTGTTGCCAGCTCTCTTTGAAATAGCATTTCAGAGAAAAGAGAGACCAGTGAGAGCTACAGGAAGAAGGTGCCACTTAAAGCAAGCTTGGGTATAGATGAGATACTAAATAGACTGAAAGGGGAAAGGACATATTCCCAAGTAGAGGGACGGTATGAGCAAAAGCTTAGATTCAGGAAAAGGTAGAGTATGTGTAAGGCAGGGAAGAAGCCATCGTGACTGGGGCAGAAGGAAGGACAATCATACCTTCATCTTTTAGAAGGAGAAACTGAAGTCCAGGCAAAACCAGAGTCATGAGATGACTAAGCTATGCTAAGCTATGCTTATGAGATGAAGCCATAACAGGAGCTCTACCTCTTTACAGGATGATCCTTGCAGTGGTGGGCTGGCCACACCCAGTGTGGATATGATTTTCAATGGAGAGGAGGGTTTAGAAAAGTAGGAGAGGGGAATGAATACTTCGGGTGGGGGAGATTCAGTTCCCACCTGAGCACATCACCCCACAGGAAAATTCTTTCCACCAGATAAACCTTCTTCCTTATCTTTGTAGGCTGATTACTGTCAATGATCTTCTTTTGGGAAGTTTCCGATTTTCTCTCCAATTTCCTCCTTGGTACATACCATGGTGGATTTGTATTTTTAGCCCAGGCAGTTGCTGTGGCAACCACTAGAGCTGAACATTTTGTTTCCCTAGAACAAATGCATGTTTAAATATTCAAGCAATTTCTGTTGTTCAAAGGAAGTGAGTTTTCAAGCATATTATGCAGACCATTTGACAGAAATTAGGTTTTCTCTCCTTTATTTTTAAGGGTTCCAACAGTACTCACACTTTTTTTCAGGGTTGGGGTAGAGGTCAGGGTTAATGTTTATACAGAATGTGGTAATCCCTTTCAGAAATAGGAAGGAAGTATTTTATGATGTTCTCTCATGCTTACCTACATTTTTTTTAAAGCACCTCAACCATGAGAATACTAGACAATAAGGATCAGGAGCCCATTTCTTTCCTCCTTGGGAAGAGAAGATGCATAAAGAGATATTCGTCTCCAGCCTATGATAAAGAGGTGCCATCTCTCTCATAACTAACTTACCTCAGACAATGTTGACATTGAAAAGTGGCTTTTGTTAAATCTTTTGACCTTTGCCTATATTAGAGAAATGGCAGAAATTGCTTTTACTACATCTAATTTATCTTTTTTCCCCAAGAAAATTGCATACACACGATAACAGATTGCAAACATAGTCCCTGTTTTGGTATCCCAAGGTCCAAATTCCTTCAAAGAATTTATCTCTTATGCACCTAGCCAAAAGGTTCTTAGCCTTGGGTCCACGAATTTTGATGGCAAAAAATTACACCATTCTTTTTGCTAACTTCCAAGTGAGACCTATCATTTTCTTTAATTGTGAATGTAGGCAAAAAAGATAATTACAAGGTTGAAGATTCAGATACAAATTCGTGTATACTTAGCACTATTTTGAAATTATGGTAGTCATTTGATATGTAGTGCAGCCCAATATTGTTGCTTCTTGAGTTAACAAAGAATATATGTATTCATATTACAAATTTGATATTTAACATTTTGATAAATGTGCTGTCCTTTGTAATCCATTATATTTTATTTTATGCACTTGAAAACATTATTCTGAGAAGTCACCCAAAAGGGATCTTCAAAAGGATCCATGGCATGCAGAAAGTTAAGAAGTGATCTAGATGTTTTCACTCTGATGTTACCATCTCTAATCTGTGATTAGCTGGGTTTTAAGGAAACAATTTGACATACCTCCTTAGTTTCTATTTATTAAGATCACTGAAACATGGGGCCATGTTTCTTAGTAGCATGCCTTAGACCTTGTCAAAGAAGCCTTGGTTCTTTTTAGAGAGCAGTAATCTTCTGTGAAGGAGCTGTTGGTAATGATGCATTGTCACTTAGGACATGTTCTGTACTCTGTTGACTGCTTTTGAAAACCACATGTATAACTGCTAATTTAGAGATGACGCTGCAGGTAGAAGCAGTATCACGGTAAATTCACAAATCAGAAACAATATTTGATCCAGGAGATGATATGATCAAAGTTGGGTATTTTAAGCAGGAAGGTATTTAATACAGGGAATTAGAGGCTGGGGCTGTGGGAAAGAAGGTCAGAGAAAACTATCACTAGTGTTAAGGAAATCAGAAAGTGTAAAGAATTTCAGGAAACCGTCACTGTTATTCTCAGCTGTGGTAGCTCCAAAGTAAGATTGGATGCTGTTGGACATTGTCTTATCTACATATTCTGAAGTCCACACAATTCAAACCATAGCCTTTCGCTGCTGCAGGATATTAATGATTCTGCTTCTCCTGTGCCTTCCTGATCTTGCATTTGCCTTTCATTGCCTGAACTTAAGCCAGAGCCCCACTTCCTGAGATTGTGAGAAGTATAGATTTTAGGCTTCCAGGTTGTACAAAACAGGGGTTGCACAGAGGTAGGAGTTGGGGAGCAGGAGAAGAAAGATGTGAGCTGCTAACAGACTGTTCAGCACTCGTGGATTGAGGGTGTAGTGAAGAAAACCCAGGTTGGTATGTTGGGATGGTTGTGCTCTAACCTTCTCTGCATGCCTTCAGTTAACTTAAAATTGCCATATTTGGGACTCAGCCTTTACATTTACAGATATTTAATTTGCAGACTGTACAAGAGTGTGACTAAGGTCCCTTCAATTTGTGAATGTGGCTTGCTGGATTTCAAGCCCTGGGAATGAAGATTGACTTCTCGGTTCATGCACACTGATGAATAACTGGGTCTGTGAGGAGAAGAACCTATCAGACATTAGGCTGCGGAATTCTTGAAGGATTCTTCAGGTTTGCTTGTGCTTCACAGTGGGGATGACTAGTCTTCCCAGCACCACCTTGTACATCTGAAGAACTTACTCCATCTCCCCATCAACTCACCAAGTGAACAAAAGAACAGACCAAGGAAGTGGACTTGGCCCAGTGGTTAGGGCATCCATCTACTATGTGAGAGGTCCGTGGTTCAAACCCTGGGCCTCCTTGACCTGTATGCAGCTGGCCCACGTTCAGTGCTGATCTACGCAAGGAGTGCCCTGCCACGCAGGTGTATCCCCGCACAGGGGAGCCCCACATGCAAGGAGCATGCCCCGTAAGGACAGCCGCCCAGTGCGAAAGAAAGTGCAGCCTGCCCAGGAATGGCACCGCACACATGGAGAGCTGACACAGCAAGATGATGCAACAAAAAGGAACACAGATTCCCAGGCCGCTGATAAGGATAGAAGCGGTAACACAGCAAATGGACACAAAGAGCAGACAATCGGGGGGTAAGGGGTAGGGGAGAGAAATAAATAAATAAATAAATAAATCTTAAAAAAAAAAAAAAATAGACCAAGAATACAGATGCTTCAAATGTCCCAAACAGGCCAAAGAAGTAGGGGTTGGATGAGAGTTATTTTGTCACTGCTCCATCGCTGCCTATTAGCTCCCAAGGAAGCTGTGGCTTAAGTATTCTAGTTAAAGTTCTTTTCTCTCCTACAGACAAGAACACCTGGGAGGCCAGGGCCACTAGAGACAGAAGGCTGAGCTCATTATCCAAAGAGATCCCAGTGGTACCATGCTGTCACCAATCAAGTGAAAGCCGGAGGGAGGAGATTTTTAATGGCCGACATTAATTCTCTGAGTTTATTCCTCCCTATGTTAAGAGATTATGTACAGTTGAAAGAACTGGGTGGATTAGCAGGAATTTTAGGAAGGAAGAGACTTGTTTGATTTCAAGCTTTATAAAGGGCAGGTCTTAGTTTCTACCAGCATGCCAACCTTCTATTCCTGCCCCAAGAGTGAGAAGGCCTCCTGGCAGAGGTGGGGCAAAATTAAAGTCCCAGGTTTTCTGAAATCCTTGGCTTTGTTGAGAGAAGATAAACCAACTGGATAGTTGAGTGGGTACAATTTTGGGGAATTCTGCTTTGCACTGTCTACTTTCAGCCCTTTAATGACTAAGGAAAAATCAGTTGTATTCACTTTTAAAAAGCAGCTATTGATCACTTATGTATAAACTCTATGTTGGAGCTATTGGCAATTCCTAAGTGAAAAATACATGGTTTCTGGTTTCAAGACTTCATAAGCTGTTTGGATTGAATAACACATCTAAATGACTTTGATACAACTCTGTGACTGGTGCTAAAATATGGTTATAAACATCTTTTTTTAAAAGGGAGGGAAGAATTATTTCTTTCTTTGTGAGTCTGAGGAGGCTTTTTAGAAGATATGAGTTTTAAGTTTCACCTTGAAGGAAGTGGAGAAGTTTAATAAATAAATAAACGATGGGGAAGATTGGCAGGGGAGGAGAAAACATTTCACCAAAAAGCCAAAACCTGAACTGAGGTCAAAAATGCAAAGATGAAGGTCATATTTGAGATATATGGTATAATCTCAGGGGAATTTACTCTGTAGGGATGGAAGAGGTGGTATTATATAGAGAAAGGCCAGCTTAGGGAAGGCTGGGCTGAATGGTTTGGAGTTTATCCTATTGGTGGTATTAATTCTCTGAAGGTTGATCAAGGGGATATGTTTAAAGCTGTGTCTAGGGAAGATAATTCCAGTGGAAGTGTGGACTGGAATTGGAGAGAGAGAAAGACTGGAACTTGAACTGGGGGTGGATCATATGAAGGGAAAGAGGGAGATAGATCTGAGAAATCTCATGGTGAAAGAATGGACAGAACTAAGGTATTGGCTGCCAGTGAATATCCTGTTTAACCTTTAGTTTCTGACATCTGGTAAACCATAGACTTGTTTTGTGAAAGTAATAGAGCTGATCTTTAGAGATAATCAAGTCTTTGCCTTATTTTAAGGTTTGGGAAACTGAGACTTAAAGAATCAAATTATACTGCTTTTTTTAAAGGTAAAGAGCTTAAATATTCATATTAACTTTTCAAATAACCTGAGAAGGTAGCTTCTAATTAAAAATATGTCCTGGTTTTATAAAAAGTCCAAGCAGATCAAGATTTCCAAAAGGGCCTTCCTTCTGCTGTATCACCTGTCAGTCCAGAGAAAGTTCAGTTTGATGCTCAGACATTAAAAACAACTCTCAGTCCATTCATTTTCCCTTCCATATTGATGTCTAATGTTTGATTTTGCTCTTTTTTTTTTATTTTTTTTTAATAGAAATGTACCTACCTATAGTCATGGCCTATTTAATTCCAAACATCAGTCTCAATGACATCCAGTTGAAAATACCTAATTCAAATACACCGCAGGGCCTTAGAGATGATCTGACCCAGAATTCTTAGGAAATTAAACTAAACACTGTCTAAGGACTCTTTAAGAGGTAAAACTCTATGCTTCATTGATCTTTGATCAAATTACCAATTCATGTGCTTGCATCTCCTTATTTCTGGGTCGGTCCAGTTTCTGTGTCCTTAGCCTGTCAAAGAAGTCAAGAATTGGCTAAGGCAGGGGTATGTTAGATCTTCTAGATATGACCTATCCTCAGAAGAGAACTTTGTGATGTAGTTTCAGTTCTGAAACGTCTGTTCCTGGGTCTGGCTTGGATAGGTATGGGGAGAGAAGAGGGAGATGCACCTTCAGCAGCTTCAGTTTATGGCAGACCGTGGGGCCTGGAACATTCTGACTCAGCAAGGCAGAAGTAAGGAAATCTTGAAAAAAAATGTCTTGCCTGTGTTTTCAGCCTAAGAGGAATACAGAACTTAGAGGCAAAGAAAACCACAAAGAGTAGAAATTCTACAGGATCCAAGTTGTGTGGTATATTCTTAAAACCTTGGTAGATCTTCAAGCAGCACATTGGCTGAGAAACTACCTTTAAATTTGTAAGATATATTTACATTTATTGAGCACTCATTATGTAGCAGCCACTATACTAAGTGGTTCACAATCCTCAGAGCAACTTTCTGAGGTAGGTTGTATTAATGGCCCCATTTTTCAGATGAGGAAAAAATGTTCAGACAAATCCAATAAATAATCCAAAGTTGGAAGTGGCAGAGTTGGGATTTGAAATCAGGCAGGCTGACTTGAGAGCCTATGCTCTAAAACACTACATTTCATTGACTCCAGAATGCACTTTTGTGAGTGAATGAAAGACAAATGAAGTGTTTTATTCATTTAACAAAGTGTGTCTTAGGTGTAGGATGCAATGAAGTATACCTGAAGACTTGCCAAGTATTTTTCATCTCTGAGTTAGATGATAATATTAATAATAGCTAGATTTAATTACTATGTGCTATGTATCAAACACTGAGCTAGGTGTTAGAAATAGAGTGATGAAAGAGATAGACTCAGCCTCTACTCTCAAGAAGCTTACAGTTCTGTAACTATAACTATGAGTACTAATCTACTCATTACAAGAGTGATGGGTGTTATGAAAGGGAAATCATAGTATGCCATGGGAGCATGCAACAGAAGAGCCTAATCTATAGTTAAGGACTATTATTCTCTCTTGCACAAGGGACTTGGGGGCACAGATGGTTAAATAAGATGTCCTAGTTTCCCTCTTTGCTCTTTGCACTTTGCACAGCTGCTTCTGGGGCTGGAAAATGTTGGGAGATTGGAAGGCAGAAGTGATGAATAGTCTCACTACTAAAGGAATCTTGATTTTATGGAGATACACTCTAAATACCATGGCAGAGAAATGATAAGAGTTCGGAGACACTGCCTATGAAGACAAAAATGAAGAACTTGCAGTGCTTCCATTTTTATGACAGTCAGTGAGATAAAAGTCAGTGAAAGTATTTCATTATTCACATCTTTTCAAGAATAAATCTGAAGCATAAAGCAAGGTAGTTCTCTGCAAACCTAATTCTCTTTCAAATAGAGAATTCCATAGACAAACATTTGCCTTCCATCTTTCCCCTCCTTCTCCAACTCTCTTCTTTCTCTTTTGGAACCTTGGTTTCTCAACTGAGATGTATTCAATTAAATTCAGTATTCATGTTCTCTAGTAACTAAAGGTAAAAGAATTGAGGGAAACAAGCAAGTGGTAAATTGTTTTCTCTCATTTCACTCTCATTTTCCAGAGATTTAATTTGTTCCTGGTAATGAGCAACAGCTCCACAGTGACCTTGGCCACATGTACAGTAGATATGGAAAAATCTATAGGAACACACATGTTTTTATTTATTACGTGGTGAACATACCAGCACTGCTTTGGCTTTGGGCTTAAAGGAAAAGGCATTTCTCAGTGACGAAGTGTAAAAGAGGAGGAAATGAAGAGTTCCCCTTAGTATAGAGGGAAAGGAATGTGGGGAAAGTGTGGGTGGGGACCTTAATGAACAGCCTGACAAAGTCATCCCATTTCCAGACTTAAGAGTGCTTCAAGAGGGCACAGATTGAATTCACCTCTTCCAGTGAAACTGTTCAAGTTCTGCTTTTGTGTTTAGAAACCTTTGCTGTTCCAATGTGTCCTGGAGAGTCATCTGTTGCAGGTACAATGCTGTCCTACTTCCTTGTACTCCCTCACAGTCCAGCAGCACCTGAAGTGGGTGGAAATGATTATCCATAGATTTTCTGATGGGAAACATACCCTTGAGAGGGAAAATTCTTTGTCCTGCCAGTGAGTAACAGAGCCATTAGTAGCCATAGAACAGCCTGAAAACACAGGCCGGAAAATGTCCTTTTGTGAAGACTAACCTCCTAACTTACCGCATGTTGAAGGCCCAGTCACTTTTCTTTAAAAATCAGATGATTTATAAGATGTTTAACCTTTTTTGAAAATGCTATACTGAAATCACTGTAAACATGGCAGATTAATTTCAAAAGACAGACCAAACAAAAGTAACATTTGTACTTCGAATGCAGGAATTTTATTTTTTAAATCCCATATGCTTTGAATAGAGATTCGATAAGATGATACAGCTGAGCTGAGCTTTCTGGTTTAAAATAGGACACTGGCAAAATTGCAACACATGTGTGGATGATCTTTTACACATTACTGGCCAAACGGGAAGAGGTGGATCCAGTGAAGGGTTGCCAGATAAAATGCATGGTGCCCAATTAAATTTGAATTTTGGATAAATGAATACATTTTTAGTATAAGTCTCTGCATTGAAGCTGGGATACAGCTTTGAAAATACTGCAGATACTTCTATGCATGTACTTAAAAACTATAGGCAATGCCCTGAGGTAGAGTGCTGCCTAAATCCTATTTCGAAGACAATGGAAATTCAATTGGGGGAACTTCCTCATGCTCCAAACACAGAAAAATGGGATAAAATATGGCAACAAAACTTAAAAGTATCATTAAGCTCAAAAGGAAGGGAAATTCATAGGTACCAGAAATAAGAGAACCTCATAGTCAACAGGGGGAGTGACAGCCTGAAGCCACAGTGGCTCATGGAAGCACTGGTCCTGGATATAGGTTTTAAAGAAGACGTATTTGGCTTTTAATGTTCACAGAGTACAAATGATGAGATCTAAAGCCACCTGAGGTGAGTTTCCTGCTTATTGTTGAGATTCTTTAAAAGCACATTTTGTCCATAGAAAAAGAAATTAGAAAAATAACATACTAACCTGATGAACTGATGAGGAACTGGCTACCCGCTAATCCCCTGGGTGGATAAAATGTCAACCATAAGAATTCAGAAACCTAAAGTTTCATAAGGAGTCGGTGTGAAGTCTAAATTCACCCTACCGATGTGTTGCAGGAATCTCAGACTTAGAAATTGGCACAAAAACTGGCCCATCTTTGGTGAAAACCTTGAGGCCCTGCTAGAGGCAAATTCTTTTGTAAGTCCACTTCCAGAAACCATCACAACACAATTTCCACAGAAAAAAACCTCCATTAAAGATGAGCTTATAATTAAAATTACAAATAACACAAGTGAATCCCCAGGAAGATTTAGAAGACAATGTGAACAAGAAACTATCACATGAGAACTGGAGAAAAGAGAATGAGAAAATAAATGCTTTAATATGTTTACTGTAGAACACCAAGAGAAGGTATAGAAATCAGAAGATGAGAAGAATAGTACGAGAAATGGAAAAGCAAAAAAATAAAATAAAAATACGGTTCTCTCTCTAGATTAAAAACCCAAATATGGGTTAACCAGTAAATTAAATGCATCTGAATGCAGAATTAATTAATGGAAGATGGATCTGAACAAAACAATCAGAATGCAGCAGTTACAAAGAAATGGGATATACTATTACAAAATTAAGAGAGGTGGAGGTTAAAAGGAGAAGACCATATATATATGTTAGAAAGAATGGAATGGGGGTGAGGCAATTTTGAAAAAGTTACTGGTCTGGAATTTTCCAGAATTGAAGAGAGATATGAGTCCTCTTATTAAGGTTAAATAAGGAATCCCCAGAAAGATGAATTTCATAGTGAAACTTCAGAAC
This sequence comes from Dasypus novemcinctus, assembly GCF_030445035.2. Lineage (NCBI taxonomy): Eukaryota > Metazoa > Chordata > Mammalia > Cingulata > Dasypodidae > Dasypus > Dasypus novemcinctus. The sequence goes on along the minus strand of NC_080685.1, from coordinate 46,885,375 downwards.
AACACAAAAGGAAAAATAAATTTTATAGTGTACCAGAGAGAAAAGATAGATTACCCACCAAAGAATGCAAGTAGACTCACAGCCTACTTCAGTAACAGTAAAAGAATAAAATGGTATAATATCTCCAAATGCTGAGCCAAGCCATTATTTAGAGGTAAAGTGAGATAAAGTAAATTTCAGTAAATTACTAAGAAATTAAAAGGTTTATTGATCACAGATTGAGTTTATTAATCACAAACATTCACTGAAATAACTACTAAAAGGTAGACTTCAGAAAATGGAACATTATTCCAAAAGGGAGGTCAGAGATGCAAAAAAGCAATGGAAAGTGAAGAAATTGGTAAGAAATCTGATAAATAAAAATTGATTGCACAAACAACAAAAAAAATTGATTATTTGGGGAAGTTTAAAAACAGAAATAACATTGAAAATGGGAGGGGATTGAATTAAAGCATTCTGTTTCTTAAAGTGGTCAGTAATAGATATTGATTAAAATTGATTAAAATAGATAATGTCCTAAAATTGGACATTATTAGGTTTCCATGTTAAAGACTAGAAATAAAATACATATGTTCAAAGGAGTAGAGGATGAAAGGAAAATGAAAGAAAATTTGATGAATTCATTAGAATACAACACAGAAGAAAATAAGAAGCTAATAAATAGCATGGAAAATTAAAAACTCCAGACAAAAACATAAGTAAGTCCAGATATATAAATAATGACAATAAACATAATGGGATTAAAGTCACTGTTAAAAGGCAGAGAATTTCAAGTTAAATTAAAAGAATACGTTATTCATATATGAGGAGATTAGAAACTGGTCTATCAAGCAAATACAAGCTGCTGAAGAGATGGAAGGCTGGAATATTAGTATTACCACACTTAATTTCATTGACACAACTACAGAACATTTTACCCATTAGAATATTTAACACATACTTACTATAACACTTTTTTTTTAGTAGGGAATTTAGCACAATTCATTCAAAATATTATTAATGGTATTTAGGTAATGATACTTCAGTTGAGAGAAGCTTTTTTTTTTTAAGCAAATCAATTTTTAAAAAATTTATTGAAGTATATCACTCATACATAAACATACATAAACAATAAGTGTACAGTAATAGTTGTGAACTCACAAAATAAACATGTAACATCATACAGGACGCCTGCACCTTACCCTACCACTAATACCTTACATTGTTGTTAAAGCTTTTTGACTAGTGATTAAAGAGCATTGTCAAAATATTAGTACTAACCAAAGTATTTTCCCCCAACTCCCCATTATTATTATTACCATTATATCATTTATATATTAACATACATAAACAATAAGTATATAGTAAATTTGTGAACTTACAAAGCAAACATGCATAACATTAGACAGGGAACACATACCTCAACCCTCCACCAACACCTTTCATTGTCGTGACATGTTTGTTACAAATTATGAAAGAATATTGTCAAAATCTTACTACTAATTATAATCCTTATCTTATTTTCAGTGTATTTTTCCCCCAACCCACCCTATTATTATTTTTAAATATATATTTTTTAATGACAGAAGTTGTAAACTTATAAAGCAATCATGCACATGTGCAGTATTCCCAAACAACACCCCTCTATCAGCACACCACACTGTAGTGGATCATTAGTTACAAATAATATAATATCATCTGATTTTTACCACACCCATAGTGTACATTTGGCACACATTTTCCATACCGCTCCATTATTAACACAGTACATCTTTGGCATAGATGCAAGAATATTATATTATTACTGCTAACCACAGTCCATAGGTCACTCCAGTTTTATCTTTCCCATGCTTCTCCACATTCCCACCACCCTGCAATAGTGATGTACATTTGTTCTAGCTAACAAAGGCCACACTCGCATCTGTACCATCAACCATAATTCTCATCCACCTCTTGGTTTACTGTGCTGTTCTGTTCCTAGAATATTATCTAGCATTCTGTTAATTGGATTTACATACCTAGACTACCATTTTCAGCCACATCCCATTTATAAATTAGCTGTTAATATGTGTTATCATCCACTCTATACATTTCCACATTTTTACAGTAAAGTTAATTAAAACTGATACATACATTAAACATCAGTAGTCCATCTCAGTCCTCCTCTTATATCCTTTAAGAATCCACCACCTACCACCAGGTCATGAAGCTATTTTCCTACAATTTCTTCTAGAAGGTTTATGGTTATTGCTTTTGTTTTTAGGTTTTTGAACCATTTTGAGTTAATTTTTGGATAAAATGTGAGTTAGGGAACCTCTTTCCTTCTTTTGGCTATAGGTATCCAAATCTTTCAGCACCATTTGTTGAACGGACTGTTCTGCCCAAGCTGTGTGGGTTTGGGAGGCTAGTCAAAAATTACTTGACCATACATGTGAGGGTCTGTTTCTGAAGCATCAATTAGGTTCCATTGGTCTATGTGTCTGTCTTTATGCCAGTACCATGCTGTTTTTTGCAGTATAGCTAGGTAATATGATCTAAAGTCTGGAGAGGAGAGTTTGCTTTTCCTTTTTAAGATGCTTCTAGCTATTCAGGACCCCTTACCCTTCCAATAAATTCAATAATCGTTTTTTCAATTAAAAAAAAAAAGCTGGTGGACTTTTTATTCAGATTGCATTGAATCTGTATATCAATTTGAGTAGAAGTGACATCTTAATGATATTAAGTCTTCCAATCTGTGAGCATGGAATGTTCTTCCAGTTATTTAGTCCTTTTTTGATTTCTTTTAGCATTGCAGTTTTCTTAATACATGTGCCTTACATCATTGGTTAACTTTATTCCTATTTGAGTTTTATCTGTCATATTTTATTTTTACCACTCTTTTGACCCTTTTAGTTGCTTTTCTTTATATATTCTACATTTCTAAACTCTCTTCTAGACCTCTTTCTCCTTTCTTTTCTTTCTTTTCAGGCTCTAACACACCATTTAGAATTTCCTAAAGGTCTGGTCTCTTGGTTAGAAATTCTCTCAGTCTCTGTTTATCTGTGAATATTTTAACCTCACCCTCATTTTTGAAAGAAATTCTTGCAGGATATAAAATTCGTGGCTGGAAGTTTTTCTCTTGTTGTATCTTAAATATATCACACCACTGTCTTCTTGCATTCATGGTTTCTGGTGAGAAATCAGCACTTAATCTTATTGGGTATCCTTTATATGTTATGCATTGCTTTTCTCTTGCTCTTTGGCTTTTGATGTTCTGATTAATATGAGTCTAGGAGTTGGTTTGTTCATATATTTTTGGATGGAAGTATGTTGTGCATCTTGGACTTGGATATCTATGTCCTTCAATAGGGTTGGGCAATTTTCTACCATTATTTCTTCAAATATTCCTTCTGTCCCTTTCCCCTTCTCTTCTCCTTCTGGGACACCCATGACACATATGTCTGTACACCTTTTGTCGTCATTTAGTTCCCTGAGACCTGGTTCAATTTTTTCCATTCTTTTCTTCATCTGTTCTTTTGTATGTTCACTTTTAGAGGCCATTTCTTTAAACTCACCAATCCTTTCTTCTGCTATTATATGATTCCAATGTTTATTTAATTTCATTTATTGCAATTTTAACTCCCATAAGATCTGCTATTTTCTATGTATGCTTTCAAATTCTTCTTTGTGCTCATCCAATGTCTTCTTACAATGCTTAATCTCTTTAGCCATCTCATTGAATTTATTAAGGAGATTTGCTTGAACATCTATGATTAGTTGTCTCAACTCCTTTATGTCATCTGGAGGCTTATCTCATTCCTTTAACTGGGCCATATCTTCCTGTTTCTTGATGTGGATTGTAATTTTTTGTTGATGTCTTGGCACCTGGCTTACTAGAGTATTTATTCTGGGTGCAGTTTTTCACTCTAGTTTAGTGCTTCCTGCCCTTTCTCCCTTGCTGGTTGTGCCGTAGGAGTGAAGGATATAGTTGATGCTATAAGCTGTGAACACTCAAGCTACCCTCATTGCCCCAGGAACCAATGAAGCTTCTCCCAACTTTCTCACAGCTGTGTGGAATAATCCAAGTCATGCAGACCTAGATTCTGGTTGCCCAGAGGGATGGATGAAACTTCATGTCCCTTTCTCCTCTGCCTGGAGTGGGCATGGAGCTGCAGTCCTGGGCAGCAATCTATGCAGTCTGACAGCAGGTGCCCCAGTAGAATTCTGAGTATTTGATCTGTGCAGCTAAATGTACTTGCAGTTATCTGGATAGGCTGGATACTTGCACCTGCCAGAGGTGGGGCTGAAGCCTAGGCTAAGACTACAGGCCAATCTGGGTGAAAGAAATCAGTTCCTACCATCACTGTGATTTTTTGGTCACCCCAGCTTCCCCTTATGCTGGGAGCAGAGTCAAAATGGCAGCCACCGTCCTCTTTCTGAATTGGATAGGTTTATACTTTAGCTGTTCTTAGGATTATACTCTAACCAGCCAAATCCACCAATCGGTAGCTGAAATTGGTGGCCAACTGCCTCCTCCTCCCTGTTTTTGGGAGATGGAGCTTCCCATTCCAGACACAGAAGAGCTCCTGGAGCAGCTTTTGCTGCCAAAGCAGAACAATTACTGGCCTCCGTGACTGCCCGCAGCTTCATTCCTGCTGGAGGTGGCACTGGGGCCTAGGCTGGAGCTGCAATCTGATCTGGATGGAAAGAAGCTGGTCATCACCAGCACTGTGATTTTCAGTCCACCCTGTTTCCCCTTGTGCCAGGCGCAGAGTTAAGATGGCATCTACCAGCCTCTTTCTGACTTGGACATTTTCAAACTTTAATTCTTCTTGGGATTATACTTTAGCCCACTGAATTTACTCATCAATAGCTGAAGTTGATGCCCAACTGTCTCTTTTTCCCCCATTTTTGGGAAATGGAGCTTTCAATTCCAGCCATGGAACAGCTCCCGAGGCAGCTTGTGCCTCCAGTGGAAGATGGGCACTGGCCTCCATAGCGTGGAGCGCTCTACTTATAAGTCTTCTCTGCAGATGGGCAGTTTCCTCCTTCCATTCCTTCAAGGATGTTGCAGGATGCTCTTCTGGTCTTCTGGAGCCCCCAAACAGGTGCTTCAGCTAGCTCCAGATAGCTCTGGGTGTTTGCTAACTGCCCTGTAGCAAGAACTGACTCTAGGAGCTCCTTACTCCGCTGCCATCTTACTGGTTGAACTATACACATTTTGATTCACGAAGCTGTCTTAATTCAGACAGCAAAATCAGACAAGAATAATATAAGAAAGTATAATTGAGGCCAATCCCTCACTTATCAGCGTAGATGCAAATTTCATATCATGTAAGGAAATTGAACCTTGAAGTTTAGTTTACTTTGTGTTTTTTATTTGTCTGTTTTTTTAAAAATAACTGCATCATGATCAAGGAGGATCATAAATGCAGGGATATATTAATATTAGGATATCTATAATGTAGTTCACCACATTAACAGATTCAAGGAGAAAAATTATATAAGTAGCTCAATAGATGCAGATAAACATTTGATCATAATTCAACACATTTTGTAACTGAAAACATCAACATCTATAATAACACTTAGCAGACTATAAAAGAGGAGTTCCTTAACTTGATTAAGAGACTAACAAATGTGTGCTTTGAGCACCATACTTAAAACCTTAGCAGCTTTTCCTTTAAAGTTAGAAATATGGCAGAAATACCCACTATTATTGTTTCTATCCTTCATTGTACCATAGTTCTTAGGCCATCCAAAGACCCAAAAAATGAAATGAGGATTGAATACAGAGAAACGCACTTTTCTGTTTTCTATTTTCTAACCTTTAGAACAAATATTTGAGCATCTCTCTGTAAATCATAAGATCAATATTCTGAAATCTTTTTGAGGGTTAGGTGAAAGGAGCTGTTTTCAGGATGTTTCATTTGTGTAGGAGTGCAATTGTCCACACACCCCCATTTTAGTCATTCCTGCTCCAGATCTGAATTCAGTTTGGTTAGTCTATGTAGCCTGTCATTTTCTGTGATAGGTTCTTCCTTAGGTCACATTCCTTACACTACATCAACCACTTGTTCATACCTTTCCACAGCACATTTCTCTGACCTTTCAGTTATAGATCCATAATGTAACAAATGGGTTAAGATATATATTTTTGAAAGATTTATTTATTTATTTCTCCCCCCTCCCTCCACTGTCTTCTCTCTGCATTCATTTGCTGTGTTTTCTTCTGTGTCTGCTTGTATTCTCATTAGGCAGTTCTGGGAACTGATCCTAGGACCTTCCAGAGTGGGGAAGAGGTGATCATTATCTTGCACCACCTCAGCTCCCTGGTCTGTTGCACTTCATTATTTCTCCTCTGTGTCTCTTTTTGTTGCGTTATGTTGCTGCACCAGCTCTCCGCATGGGCCATGACTCCTGCATGGGGCAGCACTCCTGCATGAGGCAGCCCTCCACGTGCGCCAGCACTCTGCATGGGCTAGCACTCCACATGGGCCAGCTTGCCTTTCACCAGGAGACCCTGGGTATTGAACCCTGGCCCAATTGCTTGAGCCACATCCCCTTGGGTTGAGATAATTTGACTCAGCGTCAAATACGTGGCAGAACTTCATGTTCCATTTAATCAATACTTTCAGTCAACAACCTGAAGGATTTTAGGCTTCCTATATTCATTGGTAAAACAAATTTTATCAAGCTTAATAAGAAGCTGAATATCTTGATGCTTCCCTTCCAGTGACCAAGGAAAGATGCCTTTGCAACTCTTGTTATCCTACTGTGAGACTTGAGGCAAATGGCCCAAGAGTGAAATTTATTTGCCCTGACAACCACACTCATTTAATGGCTGTCACAATTGGTGTTATACACAGAGAGGAGGACAACAGTCTCAGGAGAGGGCAGCAAATAGATACTAAGGAATGCTGGGATTCAATTACTGAAGATTGAAGCGGTTTATACAGTGGGAAGATGTCTTTCCTCCTCTTGAAAATGATCCTATACTTTCCCCCTAGATTTTCTTATCTTCTTCAAGGTTATAGGAATATGTGCCTCTGCAAAGTAGTCGTCAGAAGCTTGTAAGCAAATAACATACACATTTACTTAAGTGTCTTACAGTTTACAAAGCAATTGCACATACATTATCTCAGACACTCACAACATCTCTGTGACTGAGATATGGTGTCATTCCCATTTGTCAAGTAGTATCAGATACTTTGCTTAAGTTACATGGCTCATTTAGTAGCAGGGCCCAGACTCAGCCCAGTAGGCTATTTGATTCCAACTCAGTGACTTTGATACTGAGTGACAGTAAATAAGGTATCGAAGCCATCTCACTTCCCGTAAGTAACAGTGCCTCCAGGAGCTCAGACTCTGCCAAAGACAGAGGGTGCAGAAAACTGTCTTTGGGGGCCATTCCATGCCTCCTTAGTGCACCACAGATTTTACCACTACGAAGGGCTTTGCTTAGGTCTCTTGGATTCTTGTCTGGACTTGTCCACTAACTTTAGAATCTTGGGAAATTTATTAAATTGCCCTGGTCTCAGTTTTTCTATTCATTAAACACAGAAAACAAAGAACACTAGAAAAGTGAGAAAGGTATCATTTATCATTATCCTTGGCAATAATAATGTCATCAAAAGCATATCAAGGAAAGCGGATTTGGCTCCATGAATAGGGCATCCACCTACCACATGGGAGGTTCACGGTTCAAACCCTGGGCCTCCTTGACCCGTGTGAAGCTGGCCCATGCACAGTGCTGATGCGCGCAAGGAGTGCCCTGCCATGCAGGGGTGTCCCCCACGTAGGGGAGCCCCATGCGCAAGGAGTGTGCCCTGTAAGGAGAGCCGCCCAGCACAAAAGAAAGTGCAGCCTGCCCAAGAATGACGCTGCACACACGGAGAGTTGACATAGCAAGATGACGCAACAAAAAGAAACACAGATTCCTGGTGCCACTGATAAGGATAGAAGCAGTCACAGAAGAACACGCAGTAAATGGACACAGAGAGCAGACAACTGGGGAGGAGGGGGTAAGGGGAGAAAAAGAAATAAAAATCAATCTTAAAAATGTTTAGCTAACATTTGTCATATGTTCATGGGTCCCAAGGGAGAAACGCACACTTATTTTTATAATATGAGAAAATTTTTGAGAGATTTCAATGTAAAAATTATCCATATTTCTAATTTTTAAAATTGATATAAAATAAAAATTAAAGTCTCCTGAGTTCCCCACCCCTAAACCTTCCCTATTCCTCTCAATTCCATCTCCAGTGTTAATCATGTTTTCCGGTCCTTGTTTTGTTGATTTTCATGGAATATGCTACACAAGGAAGTAATATTATTAGGTAAATAATGATCACACCTTAGGATCACATAGAGCTTTATGGTTTATGGAACACTTGCTTGGGCACTATCTCCTTTGAACCTTGCGGCAGCCCTTGAGAAGTACTAACCCATTTGGTAGTTTTGTCAGGCTAGTACAGTGATCACTTAGTGAGACCACACCGTGAGCCAGATGCTGGGCAGGCCTTGGGGAATCAAAGCCACGAGTCCTGCAGAAATCACAGTTTAGTGAGAGAAATGGAAATGTATATATTTCCATGCTGTGCACAAAATGATACAAGAGTATACAAAAGACAGGAAAACCGTAAAAGGAATGAATTAAAGAGAGCTAGGGAATATTTCATATAGGAAAAAATAAAGCACAAGTTTGAATGATATTGAAATGCAGAGAAGCACTGCTTACTGAAGGCCATACCACTAGAAATGACTCAAACCCAGATATTGTGTCTCCAAGTCCAGGGATCTTTTTCCCCATACTCTGCTAAATGGTTTATGGCTTGCCCATTCAAAGCAGTCATGTGCTATGTAATGTTTAACCAGATTCAAAGGAATTTACTAGCTCCAAAGACATTTATTACAGCTGATGGAGACATGTGATTGCTTCTATGGATTACAAAGTTCATAGACTCACTAGTTATTGTGAAAATAACCTTGATTTATCAGGACATGTATGGCACAAAATACAGAGGGAAGTATAATTTGCTTTTGTAAACTTTTCCCTCATATCATTCAGAATTCCTGTGCACTCTTGCTGCCTTTGGCTTCTATAAGACTCCACTGTGGGGCCACAACCAGGGCTGTGTGCCCTTTAACCTGGCCTCTCCCTAAATTATCCATTAACATGGACCAGCCTGTATCTCCTAATGATACTTACCAGGCTGCAGTAGGATATGGTGTATGTTACCATGATGTTATCAGCAATTGCTTGAGGGGAATTCATGTAGCTAAATGTTTAGTTAGCACAGGCTTTATGGACACTACAAATCCTTAACACAAAGAGGTAGCTTTCTACAGGTGGAATTTGGGATATTGTTCTCCTGAGAGGGAAATGCTGGAGCTCAGAACAGCAGAATTACTTGAGAGTGTGCTTAGCTTACTTATTTGTATTCCATGCTGTTGGTGATTGGCTATTTTGGTGAGGAAGGAAGAATCATGATTTTGTTTTTCTAAAACAATGGGCAGCACATCATGTGCTCAGTGCAGAGGGGCTTGCCCCCCTTGGCCTTGGGTCTCATCATCCCTGTGGCAGAAAGGAAGAAGCCTGCTGGAGTTGCTGGCTTTGGCAAGGCAACCTCCGGTTTCCTGTTCTTTTGGCTGCCACGATGGCAGGGGGCAGGTAGCAGGGGGGACACCAGCTGCCAGAGGAAGGGTAGCTTAAAGAAATCAATAATAGCCCATATTTAGGAGGGAAAAAGCCAACCCTAAACATGTCCTATTTGTTTCAGCCAAGAAGCACTATTATTTGGACCACAGAGCTCAAAGGTCCTTCCAACCTGAGCCCTCTGTGACCCCATGACTATGAACAGAAGGGGCAGAGTGAGGGGTAGTGGGAGTATTTGCAAAGAAAGCCAAAGAATGGTCAGCCTGTGTTCATGACATCCATTTTGTTTCTGATACTCCACATTTCCATGGCAACCTTCATGGGCAGGCACTTTGTCTATTGTGTTTACTGCTCTATTTTAGCGCTTAGCACAGTGCCTGGCACAGAACAGAAAATCAATGCATATTGTTGCATGACCTTTAAAATCATCTATTGGAAGTGAAATCCCATTAAAACATTTCCTTTTCTACCTTCTATAAATTGTTCAGACTCACATGAAACAAATAAAAAGTGAAATTTATGCATAGAGAAAAAGGTTGGAAGGAAATAACTAATTTTCTTTGGAAAATGTGAATGTATTTCATGAATATGTATAGTCTGCTTTTTAGCTTTCTGCTTTTCTCTCCCATTCTATAATAATGTGTTAACATTTATAATAAAATACTTAGCAATCTTTATCTAAAATATTAAAGCCTTTTATGGAATCCACTAACTCTCTACTGACTTTTTATGATATCTGAGGGTGTAGATGTGGGTAGGTTTATACACATAGGGGTTCATTGCTCCAATACAAGTGTTGACTCTTTCTTCAAAAGTTCACTGTAACCAAATAAGAAAGACAGGGAATGACTCTGGTAAGTTCTTCCAGGACAATAGCATCACACAATTCCTCCATGAGCATTCATAGAAGTGATTTCCCAGCTTTTTAATTCTACAGTTTTGTCTCTTGCTCAACCTATTCCCTCATCACCTTCTCCTCATTCCTCCATTTTGGTGATTCAAATTGGTTGTGACTCCCTGCCAAGGCGAATTCTTTCCTATCTCTGTGGTTTTGCATCTTTCCACCCAGGAAATACTTACCCCTCATTCAAGATGAAGCTCACCAAGTTAGTACACACTTTATGAAGCCTTTTCTGACTTCCTCCCCAAACCATCCTCTGTCTTTATGGACAACCGATCATCCCTCCTCTGGGCCTTCCTTGCACCCCTTGAGTGCCCCCATCTCAAGGTTAGCAACCCTGGACTGTGCTTGTTTGTACATGGTTGTTACTCCTTGAAAGGTGTGGAGCAAGTGTGAGTGCCAGTGCGTGGCATCGTAGCTGGCACCTAGAAAGCCCTCAAGAAGCTTTGCTGAATGGAGGAACAAAACTGACTCAGTGACAGACAAATGGGAAGAGAGGGACATGTGGGAATGTGTATTTGAATTATAATGAAAATCAGAGGAAAATGAGAATTTATTGAAGCCAAGTTCTAGAGATGTAAACTGACTTGCCACTTGTATTGGATCTCTAAATGCTTTACTTTGATGTTTTTGTCTAGACATGTCATCTGAGATTATGCTGTTTATATCTTATCTATTCTATGGTCTGCTGGGAAGAACATAGGAACTAGTTTCTATACTGCTATGGCAATCAATGTCTGTAGAAAAACAAAACAAAACAAAATAATTTTTCTCCTTGAGCCCATAAAAGAAAAAACTGGCTTTGAGGTGCTGCCAAATTTAGATGCAAAACTCCAAGACAACCACGATAATTATAGTAGAATATTCACTGATTCTACAAACATTTGCAAAGTGCCTCCCATGTGCCAGACACTGTATATCAATGATGGAGTGATTTTTACCACATGGACTGGGGACTGTAGGTCTTTTCCACCACAGTGTCAAGAGAATGGAGCTGTCTCTTCCCTCTCCTGAACAGGTGAAGGAGAGAAGCCTCTTTCCTCTTCTCACTGTCCCTCTGCCTGGTGACTGATGCACCAAAAATGTGTGCCTCAGAGAAGGAAGGAAACCAGAATTAAAGGGAGACAATGATAAGTGCAGAGAGACTGGAAGTTTCTGTGTGATGTGGATAGGGTGGAGGGGAAGGAAGACATGAGATTTGAGAAATGGGAGTTTCAGGAAGGAGGGAGCAAGAAAAGAAAAGTATAAAGGGAATGAAATAGAAAAAAGATTGGAATAGAAAAATGTGTAAGGGAAAATTGGGGAAGAGACAGGGAATAAGGAGCTAAAACTAGAGAAAATGCAGTGAATGGAGAAAGAAGGGCAGAGGAGCAATTTTACTTTACTGCAGTTGTGTTGTGTATTCCTTTCGGGAAACAGGGAGCCTCCTACTGTTTAGACATTTAATCCCAGTTCCAGGTCCTGAGCCAGCCACCTATTCCGGACTTCACTCTGCAGACCCCAGGCATTTGGTCTTTTGTCTCTTATCTTTGTTACAGCCACTCCTTATCTTTCTTCTTGAGGCCCTGGTCTCTAAAGGACTGGGCATGGTTTAGAATGAAGATTTCTCAGACACTACTCTTGTATAGCTTTTTTATTGCCAATCACTTCTGGGAAATAAGGGAAAACCTTTTATTCATTTATTAATTTATTCATTTGCCAAATGGTAGCCTATCAATCTTAATATCTAAAGGAACTTCTTCCCTTGGCATTCAAGGGAATACACACATACAGAGAGAGAGAGAGAGAGGGAATGAGTGAGATTACAAGAATTGGCTCACACAACTGTGGGGAATGGCAAATTCAAATTCTGTAGGGCAGGCTGCAGGTTGGACACTACTGAAGGTAAAGTTGAATTATGTTGAAGATGAAGGAGAAGTTGGGTGGCTGAAATAGAGACATAAATATTTCTTACTGACTTCTATTTTTTTTTAAAGATTTATTCTTTATTTCTCTTTCCTTCCCCAACCTACCCTCCCGCCCCAGTTGTCTGCTCTCTGTGTCCATTTGCTGTGTGTTCTTCTGTGACCGCTTCCATCCTTATCAGCGGCACTGGGAATCTGTGTTTCTTTTTGTTGTGTCATCTTGTTGTGTCAGCTCTCCATGTGTGCGGCACCATTCTTGGGCAGGCTGCACTTTCTTTTGCGCTGAGTGGCTCTCCTTATGGGGCGCACTCTGCGCATGGGGCTCCCCTACGTGGGGGACACCTCTACATGGCAGGGCACTCTTTCCACGCATCAGCACTGCGCATGGGCCAGCTCCACACGGGTCAAGGAGGCCCGGGGTTTGAACCGTGGACCTCCCATGTGGTAGGCGGATGCCCTATTCATTGGGTCAGGTCCACTTCCCTCTTACTGACTTCTGATATCCTCAGTTCTGGCTTTAAGACCTCCAATTAACTGATAGGATGAGGAAACTCCTCTCATTTCTGAAGGAAATCTCCTTTGTCCATTGTAATACAGTCAGAACTAGATTCAATCAACTGACTATGCATGGTTCTCTATCTACAAAATATGGTCCACAGTAACAGTTAGGCCAGTGAGCACTTGACCAAACAACTGGACAATCTAGCGAAGCTGAAACATGAAATTAACCATAGTTATATTAATCTAGGCCATTCTTGTGTTCTGGTTCTTTAAAAGCCCACGCTCTACCAATTCATAGCTAATTTGATTGATAAACAAAGGACCAAAAATATATTATAATGAGTTGCTTTTCTCTGGTGTTACCTATTTAAAGACAGCAGCATGGGCTCTATCTGATACTCATGGTCTTGAAGCATTGATTCAAATTTTGGTCACCATGAGAAGCTGGCGGTCAAAATACATTATATTACATAATCATTCATTTATGCTTCTGTATTTACACTGTCTACTTTAGAATAATAGCATTTAAAATCTGAAAAGTCCTTGAAAATCTCCTACTCTAATTTTAAAATTAGGAAATTTGGGCCTGGAAAGATAAAAAACCAAAAGTAAAGAAACCAAGCAAGCAAACACAATTTATCCAAAGTCACACATCCAGGTAGAGCACACTAACAGCATCAAGCTAGGTAAGACTAAAATTCAGGTCTTTTGATATTTAAGCCAAGGTTCTTAGCAATTTGAGTAATTATCACTTATCTATTGTTCTAAAATAACTTAATCTCTAATTAAGAATGATTGTGCAATTGATTATTAATGGGTCTCATTATGATATAAAGGGTAACATCCTAAATATTATTTATTAAAAAATTTTAAGTTATATCAAAGAGAAATTTTCATTCTACAAAATAGGAAAATTAGTATTTTCCAGGTCAAGGACTGATCTAAGGTCCTGCAAATTATGAGTGACTCAGCTGGGATTGAAACTCCAATTATTGGTCTTCTGTACCTGAAGTCTTTGTCCTGATCCCTAGAATCTCTTAGACAGGCACTTATTTCATACGAGATTCCCACCTATGTGTAAGTTTAAATGAATAAATTAATCCATGTTCAAATATTGATGATGGTTCCAAAGCAAGCGCTGTTGGAGATACACTAAAGCAGGGTCTCTACCATCAAGTTTTCATCTGACTGGGAGGCATCTGAGGGGGTATGGTCCATTAAGGAACAAAGGAGTCAACAAGTTTAGGTGACCAAATGATCTATAAGCTTCCATGGTGGCTTGATCTTGACCTGTATGCCTTTGAACGAATACTAAAGAGAGTGAGATACACCAGAACAAGCTCTAGAGCAGGGATTCTTAACCTTTTGTGTTCCACAGACCCCTTTGCCAGTCAGGTGAAAACCACAGACCCCTTACTAAGTCCACACTAGATTGTGTATTATTAAACAGATATATCACACCTGCACCAACATGTCCCCACAAGAATTTCAATACAAACTCACAGACCCCTTGTTAAGAAACCCTGCTCTAGAAGCTCACAGTTCTCTGTATCTTGACATTTTCACTCCTTTCAAATCACATATTAATGATGCTGACCTTTCCTGTAATTTGATTCTGACAATGGCACAGCAGAAACAGAGCTCAAAGGCTGACAGCCTGACGTGAGCCAGCCAGGGAAATAATTGCTGCTTTAAATCAAAGAAGAATGGTTGGTGCCTCTAAAGCCATCAAATTCCATATTAAGTAAGCACCCCTCCATCCTCCACACCATGCCACACCCATTATCTTCCTGTGGATGTACTTCCCAGAGCACAGAATAACCGCTTGCCCATTTTGGGCCTCCAGACATATCAGACATGTTGGTGGCCATTTCCTTTTGTCATCAAATCTTAGACTTCTAAGAGCCTTTACTGATTGCAATCTCTTATTGCCTACTCTAGCTAGCATTAACTAGAAAAATCCCACTTTCTCACACTGAAAGCCAAGATTTCAAACTATTTTTTCAAGTATCATTGACTTGTCTAATGATCAAGTTCATGTCTTCTCAAGCACTGCACTGGGCCTGCTAAACTACCCAATTTCTTATATTTATGGATGATATGTCCAAAGGGCAGAGACCTAATTCAGGCTTATTGCTCATATTCACTAAATTTCCTCATTCATGGGGAATAACTGTGATGCTCAGTTTCCTCATTATAGCACCACCATTATCCTATATAACACTCTTGTACAAATTGGCAAAAACTCTGTCCTTAAGCAGATGCAGCCCCATAGTTGTGCAACTTTGCTGGCAGAAGGTGACTTTATGAGAAAAAGGCACTTCCTCCTCCAAATAGATGTTGCCCTAAGCCATTGGCTACAGTGGTAGTTAAGCTAATATTAGCAGTTGTAACCAGCAAAATTACCAGTGGCTTATTGCAATAAAATTACCAAAAAAATTACAATAAAATTTGCCTCTATCTCACATTACAGGTACTCATCACTCTCCACCTGGAAGAGAGAAGAGAAAGAATGGAGAAGACACACCTTAATCTCTTCAGCATGTAAATAATGTATATCACTTCTGCTCACTTTCCACTGCAGTCACATGGAGACACCTAGATGATAGAGGATGGGAGAGTTGTAAAGTATAGTTCCTAGCTGGGCAGCCACTTTTCAGATAGAGGGGCACTTCTGTTCCTGATGGTTAAAGAAAATGCACTATGAGCATGTCAAGGTGTTCTTGTGCATCCCCATACATTTAAGATGCCTCAGAGCTGCTATTTGTCAATCTGGGAGGCTCAACTCCAACTGTTTTTCAGGTGCCATAAGTTGATGTGACTATGGACTTGGGAGTAGGGCAGCTCTGGATTTAGAATTTGACAAATTGCTTAGCTACACATGGTCTCAGTTTACTCACTTACAAAATATAAAATGGAGATAAGATAATAAGAATTCCTGGTTAACGCACGTTAACCACGGCCTGTTTGCCTCGGCTTCTTTCTGAACTCCCAACTCCATTCAACACGCGGGACCTAACTGACATTCTGCAGGCTGAATGATGAGAGCCCCTGCCTCCTCTGTCCTTCCCCTGTGTGGTACCAGATTTCAAGAAGGCAGGATTATACTTGCTTTCCTTTCTGAAGAAACTGTCTGGGCCCAAAGAAAAGGCCTATAATATCACTGGGGGATGTATTCATTTCCTGCTGTTGCTGTAACAAATTACCACAAACTGGACATTTTAAAACAATACAAATAGATTATCTTTTCAGTTCTTTCAGTCCAAAAAGGGTCGCACTGGGCTAAATTCACTACATTGGCAGGGCAGTGTGCCTTCTGGAGGCTCCAGGGCAGCTTCTGTTTCCTTGCCTTTTCAAGCTTCTAGAGACTGCCTACATTGCTTTGCTTGTGGTCCTCTCACAGACAGCAGCATCAGAGCAAGGCCTTCTCACACTACTGTCTGTCTGGTTCTGTCTTCCAACTTCATCTTCCACTTTTAAGGACACTTGTGATAGTTGATTAACAATGTCAAGTCCCTGTATAATGTTATTTCACCCTTGCCCTGTAACCTAACATATTAACAAATTCTGGGGATCGAGACATAGATATCTTTGAGGGCCTTCATTCTGCCTACAAGAGGGGATCTTACAAAAAACATTTGTGTCCAAGGCTCATCACCATGTGAATGAGACTCACTGGCTGACAAGCTCTGCCCATGCAGAGAGAACCCCAATTCTTTTTTTAGGGCCTCAGCCTTATGTATGGACACACAGCCAAGGACCACCAGATATTAGGAGACCATCACTAGACATTAGGAGACATGTGCAAGCATACATGCCCCCCACATCCATGTACCAGACCACACCACACCCATCCACACTGACACGCCTATCGTCTCCACCTCCGTACAGAACCCTACTGCAGAGAGAGCAGGGATGGCCAATAGGAGCCTTGGGCCATGCTAAAGTACAGGGCTTGTCTTTTCCCCAAGATGACAACAGAACCACTTATTTATCAAATGAAATTGGGGGCCCGTTGACCTTGTTGTCTGGGACCTGTTGTTCCAAGCCCAGCAGAAGAAAAACTTCTTTGGAAGACTTTGAAAGAAATTTTCTGTTCATGAGCGAAGAGGTCAGGGTCTGGAGCGGAGGTGGGTGCTGCAGGAAAGATTGTCAGGCTCACAGGGAATACAAGGGGGCTGGAAGACTTGGCAACAGCTATCTATGGACTTTACTCTTCCTCTCTTGTTCTTTTTCTTCTTACCCTCCTTTCCCTTCACTGACCCCTTTATTTCTTTCTTCCTGCTCTATAACCCCTTCGCCCACCCTTCTTTTCTTTCCCTTTCAGTATTTCCTGCACTTCTTTATTTCTCTCTACCTATTTGTGACTCAAAGTCTCTGCCCTGTGCCAATTCTCACTTGTCTTATACATAAATATTTGCCAGAGTCAGTGTACCTTTCCCCTAGTTTCCTGAAAATTAGTTAAAAATTTGAGCATTGCTGGCATATTCTTTTGCCTCCTTACTGGGAATACTTGAAACGTGGGAAAGACTTTTAGCAAATGTAAGCAATTGCCTTCCTTTCATAATGGGCTTCCTCAGGAGCACTCTGAGACGGTGTGCTAATGGAAGAAGTGGAATTTTTGTTGTCGCCAATCAATAAACTTAATTAAAACATCCTAAGTATTCCTCAATTGTGCCCTGGGTTAACATAATCTCTTGGTAGTGATAATGGCATCAAAGAATGCTAAATGCTAGTAGAGAGGTTGGGGATTAGCTCAGAACATTCTGCTCCTCTGTGGATGATTCACATCCTAATGCCTGCCAAGAGGTAAGTTTTGATGTTCTTATTTCCCAAGCTGTGCATTTACTAAAACCATCAAAAACATCCTGACAGGCAAAGGAAGAAGGGTCAGGATTTATGATTTCTGTTAAAGATGAAGGGAAGAAAATTAGATGCTTCTCGAATCTATAATTAGATTTAGATTCCTACATTTTCATGCCCAATTTGATATAAAAGGAACAAAAACTAGCATCAAAATTTCTTAAAACTTTCTACCATTAAGTATTTATGCATTAATTTGTTTCACAAACACATTAATTTCTTTTTACATTTGTATCAAAATAATACATGTACATAGTGTAAAAATTCAAATAGTATCACAAGGTTTATACTGAAAAAAAAAAAGAAGCTTTTAGCCTCCTTTCCCATTCCTACATTCTATTCCTGCTATGTAACCATGCTATTCTTTTGGCTGTTTCTTCTGTGATTTGCCTCCATCTTGCTAAATGAAATACTCTTGATTTTTCAATTTTAGACACCTTCTATAACAGAAGAGGATTTAACTCTCTTCCTTTCTGCCCCCATACATATATACTTCCTCTTCCTCCTTCTTCCAACTATATTTATTTCACAAATTTTGGTTATATCAATATTCAGGACTTACATTATTATGATTATGTTAATAGCCTTAATAGCTGAGCTACATGTCCCTTTAGCTTATATTTCTCTTCCACTTTTCTTTTTCAGTGGAGTTAATCATCGCCTTTATGGTTATTTGCTTAATTTTCTGTCACTAATTCACTTTCAGACTCTCTGCCAGATCTGTAAGGCTCCTCTCAATATGGTCAATTATATCACAGAATCTATCAGTGCATTTCTTTTTTTTTTTTTTTTAAGGTAGACTTCTGGAGCCTTCTCTGCTCTTTCTCTTGGTAGCAGTAGTTGTGCACAAGTCTGCTAAGTTGCTGTAGTCTTGGGTCTTCTCCTCACCATTATCCCAAATATATCCTTTGCCTTTTTCCTATGTTGGCTTTTACCTCTTATTTTCTAGATCCTTCCCCCCTTACTCTTTGTGCATTTTCTTTTTTGATGGAAAACATCCTCCAGCAACATTCTGAGACAGGATACAGGTAGGATAAATGTTTTGAAACTTTGCATATAAATGAAAATGTCCTTATTCTACCCTCATATTTGAGTGATAGTTTATCTGGGTATTCAATTGTAGGTTGGAATTTAATTTCACCTCAGTATTTGAAGAGCGTGCTGTTGACAATAAATTCAATACTATTCTGCTTTCAAGTCATGTAGATGTGACCTGTTGTTTGTTTTCTTTTCCTTCCTCAAGAAGAGTTGAGATGTCTTTATAGTCAGTGTTCTGAAATTGTGTAGATCACTACACAATTGCTTTATGATGAATGTTTTTTCATTCATCATAAAGTCCATTAGTGGATCTTTCTGTTTCAGAGTTACATCCTTCAATTCTTAGATATTTTCTTATATGATTTCCTTGATAATCTTCTTCACCCTTCTACCTTGCACCCATTCCCCCACTTTCCCTCTCTCCAATTCCTGCATCTTCTGGATGATTCTCCAGTTTTCCTATCTTTTGTCCTATTTTCTAACTCTGGTCTTTCTTCTATTTCTTGAATTGAAGATATTGACCTGGTAATTCATAATTAAATATGAGGCACCAAAAACTGGTTTGGAAACTTGGGTTGAAAGTAGATACGAGCTTAACTGTAGGAATTCTGGGTGCCAGGCTGGGGAAGGCTAGAGGGGGTTTTACTGTTCAGCCTAACTTTTTTATGATTCAGTATAATGTCTTATCCCCTGTCCTCAGGAGGGACTGGTCTCCAAATCCAGAGTTAACTCTAGTTTAACCTCTGTAGAGAGGAAACTTCTGTCATTTCCCAGAGTGGGAGAAGGGCAGCCACCTGCCTATAGAGGATAAGCAGAAGAGAAGTCTAACCCCTTATACTAACGTATAATCATTCTTCTTTTTAACAGCTTTCCAGACCCACACCCCCAGAAAAACCTGTAATTCCAAATCTTTTTGGAGATTTATGTCTTAAATTGGCTTTCTTATTTCTTGAATTTTCCCCTAGATGCTTAGGTCCCTGCTTTCTCAGTTCTCCTTGGTCATCTGCACTGGCCCTTTCCTTTTCCCTTTTAAAAATATTGTTGGCATTTCTTATTGACCATAGTCTTCTTTGCCTTTTTCTTCTTCCTTATACATTCATAAAATCTTTTACTATAACTTTAGCATGGCTGCAGTTGGGAGTGTTTAATCTGCCATAATTTACTCTAGATCCACAATCATTTTATTTATAGCTATGAGGTAATAGAAATAAATTGAACTTGCAGTGAGAAGACCTGGGCATAAGATTTGATTCTGTTGCATCTTAGTTTATAAGGTTAAAGTCAAGTAAATTAATCTGTTGGCAACTCTCATTTTTTCATCTGTAAATGGTGAAGATATATTACAGCTGTGAAATAAAAAGTCCCAGCAGCAGAGCGTTGCTGTGAACCTTTAGGAGGACTGGAGTGTTGGGTCAATCTTGCTCAACAGTATGCCCCAGTGCCTAGCACAGTACATGAAGCATACTAGGCCTGCATTGCTTTTTGAGTGTGCAATCACTCAGTGAACATAAAATACTGAACAGGTATAGGGCCTGACCAATAGGTATCACATGAATGTTAAAAGGCAACAGTTAAAAGGGAATGCTGGTTAATCTCACAGCTCATGATTAATTTCTAAAAGTTTAGCCCCCAATCATGAAATACAATTTTTTACCTGAAAGTATTTCATTTGCTGCTGCTATTTTAAAATAGTAATTCACAGGATCTGTCTTTCTGGTTTTCCTAGGACAGTCCCAATATATGTCTGTTATCTTGGTATCCCATTTTCTTTCAAAAAGCATCTGGAACACTGTATTTCTTCCTGTGCCCATCTAGCCCATAGGGCCTTCACTGAACTCATCAGGTATCATTGCTTCAACTTTGGCACCTCTCCCACATATGCCTCCCTTGCCTTGTGTCTCTACTCTTAAAAATGAACTATGTCCCCAAGCCTGGCTAGGTAATTATACTCATGAGACTCCAGAAGAAATTGACCTTTATTTCTTGGACTCAAAGAGAGCAGTTTGCTATACTGTGAGTTCTAGGAAATCATAAAATATATGTATTATTCACCAGAGTATCTCCAAATGCTGAGAAAAATGTCTGTTCCTTGCTTAAAAATTACTTGTGATATGAATGAGGAAACAGAGAATATATGGAAGAGTGAGACCTTATGCCATGCAACTTGGTTTACTCTGGAACCCTCTACTGCCAGTTACAGCTTCTACCTAGCATCTCACCTTTGTATGATAGGCGAGCCACCCCTCCAGCAACTGGAAAATACCAAGCTTGTATTTTCCATTCAAATGCTTGTTCACCCACCTCCAACCAGCCACATAGTGACACAGGAAATTGTCCTCCTAAAACTATCCTTTTTGACTTGGAGTTGTCCTGGGTGATGCTGCAGGGACAGTTACCGGACATTGCATGTCCTCCCATGGCCCACTGGGTGGAACGTGGGAGAGTGTGGGCTATGATGTGGACCATTGACCATGAGGTGCAGCGGTGCTCAGAGATGTATTCACCAAATGTAACGAATGTCTCATGATGATGGAGGAGATTATTGCTATGGGGGGAGGAGTGGAGTGAGGGGGGTGGGGAGTATATGGGGACCTCATATTTTGTGAATGTAATATTGAAAAAATAAATAAAGACACAAAAAAACAACCCTTTTTTACACTGCAAGATGGAACTTCCCTCTTAAGCCCAGGGCATCACCAGGCAATGAAGCTCATCTCCCAAGCTCATGCAATACATACATGAATGCCATGTGCGGCATTTTCTAGGAAAAATAGCAGAATAATCTATCACAACTTATATTTTCCATCACCCTCTTAAAGTGTTCTATTTATTCTTGCAAGCTTATAACAGATGATTGATGAATGAACATAACAAACCAATTTGCTCTAAGGAGTTGGTGATTGATAATGGCTTAGAATAGTAACTCCTCCCAGATTACATGTTTGATTCTTTGCTGGGGTCTTTGTTCCCCAACTCAAAGAAATCCTTAAAGTGGGAATATCAACCACTTGAATGACCCATGGATACGGTCTTTGTGGCTGCACTTTCCATTTGATGTTCCTGAACTTCTACCATGTACACAGCCCCAGAGTCTGCTTATTCTCAGACCCAGAGGGGCTGAGCCTCTTCTATCAGGATGCTCTTATCAGTTCAGTGAGATCTCCTGGCAGGAATTGAGCATGGAGAAGATACTGACCTTCTGAGGGAGCGTTGCACGAAATCCAGATCCTGGCACCATGAATTGACCGTAGCCACAGAAGTATTTCCAGAATTGTAGATAACATTGCAAGCAAACATTGTTACTAGAATACATAGGATATGAAAAGATTCTTTTCATTCCTAGGTTCATATTCTGGTCTCCAGATTTGATCCTTCATTGCTCAGTGTAACCATGAAGCGATTTCAGATTAAGTGTTCTCATCCTTGAGAGAAGCAGACCAGAAAAGTTTAGGTTGGAAGATGATGTATTAATTAAAACCGAAGAAGAAGAAAAAGGAAAAGTATTCAGGCCTCTGATGACAGAGTTAGGAGTTTGGGAAGTAGGTATTTTCTAGATACTGACTCCAATCTTCAGCATAATTTTCACAAATTCTTTGTTAAATATTTACATCTGAAGTTTTTTAATTTCTAAAATCTAAAAATTTCTTGGCAGACAAAATGCATATATCCTAAACTCAATGCAATGTGTGTGATTTTCATTTCATTTCACTTATAAAAGAAGTAATTGAAAATAGATTTAAGTAGCTTAAAATTACATTGAACCCCTCTCTATACATACGCAGGTATGCCTATGGTATTTTTAGTGATTCAAGTAGATGTTTTCTTAGCTCCCTGTAGGTCTGAATTGGGATGAGTGACCTAAATCATTGGCTTTCAGTCCTGGCTGCATGCTGCAATCTTGTGTATTCTTATTTAATAGTGTTGGGGTGCAGCCTAGGCACCTGGATTTTCAAAACTTCCCAGTGATTCTCATATGCATCCTTAGTTAAAAACCAACTACCCTGGAGCATTCTTCTACTGCCACTAGTACTCTTCATGACTGTGTATTGCATATCCAGCATGTGCTATTATTATAATAGTTTAAACTATAAAATTCATACTCCTTACTGAAAACCTGAAAGGTATGTATCATCACTTAACAGATAAGGAAAACAAGGCTCAGAGAAGTGAAATAACTTGCCCAAGTTCACATGGCTAATAGGTGGCAGAGTTGGGAGTCAGGTTGGATGTAAGTAGAGATGGAGTAGTTGAAACTGGACTGCTTGACTCCATGGCGCATGCTTTTATCAGCTCATCACAACATCATGTCTTCTCTATCTTTAAGTTCCCTAATGTGTAAATTTTTCTAAATTTTAAACATGATGAGAGAAGACAATTTCACGATGCAAAAATACTTGTGTGTGAGTGTGTGTGATTCATATCCTTCCCATATCCTGCCTTGTGGCTGCTCAGACCTATTGGTCTAGGGCTCACCACTTACCCTCCATATCTTATGCCATCTTGAACAATTGAGTGTTTTTCTGGAAGGATGTGGTTAATGATCTCTTGCTCACAAGATCAAAAGAAAAAGAAACATGTCAGTCCTCTTCATCCCAGCCCTACCTCATCATCTTCCGTCACCAACTATTTTGATTAAAACTGAGCCACCTGGCTTTCCTCTGGCTTCTTAAAGGCCTGAGTTCTTGCTTTTTTGGAAGTGAATAGGAGGGAGGACAGCACACCACCAGGTAAAAAGTAGTGAAAGGAAATATAAGGAAAACATCCAAAAATGTTGCTCTTCAGGTGAGTGCAATGGAATCAAGACAGCCAGAGGGACCTAACATGTTCTGTTTAGGAAACATAAAGGGAGGGAGGAAGAGTCTCAAGAGAACCATCACAGAACTCTCCTTGCTGTGGAAACCTCCTCTGGGATCACTGAAGAAAAACATTTCTTGTTGGAAATGGGGGCATCTTGTTCTGCACCCAGCTTAAGGGCTGTTTATTCTCTCTGTTACCATGCCAACCAAAGAGGTCAGAGAATTTGGTCACTGTCTCTTTTCTATCTGAAAGGCCACCATGTTTTAGACCTTACATCTAGCACTTATAATTAGTAGGCTTACCTTCTTAGAACTTCCTTTCTGAAGGGGCTAAGCATTAACTTTTTCCTTTTTTTTTTGCTGATTTCAAGGTTACACTCTATATTTTTAATAGCAGGGTCATCTCTATGCATCTTGAAAAATTCACCACAGTGTGACAGGTCAAGTTTTCTTACTAATGTGTTTTTGTCCTTTGTTATCCACAGAAAGCTGATACCTCCTCAGGCTCTGAGCTGGTAAATGCACTTCTTCCATTACTCAACATCACACACATGCACACACACACACAGCTCCTCCATTCTCCCCGCCCACTTCCCCTCTCTCCCATCACAGCTGTGCCATTCACTGGTATTCCTGTAGGAGCCCAGGTGTAAGGCTGTTTAGTTCATGATCCTGATGATGACAGGGCCCTCACTTATTCACCCCTAGCTGCCTGAACAAAGGAAATAGGGGGAAAAAGTACTCTTTGTTCTTTTGTCCCAAAAGGCACAGCAACAATCAAGGGAGTAAGGTCACATCCAAGGTCCTGAGTTAGTCCTGAGTAAAGCTCAGCAACTTAGCAGCAGAATGCCGAGCTTCAAGGAGACGGAGAATTCTTTATGATCTGATGAACTTTACTCACAGCGACTAAGGACAGAGGTCATGTTTAGGAATGTCTCAAGAAAAGAGTTATTTGAATTAGTTTTTGCCTGGAAAAGGAATAATAGGAAGCTAGCTAGCAGATGAAGGCCTACAACAACTGTCACCCCAGCAAATGGAAGATTGAAGATGTCTATGCTGGCTGATACTCTAAGACCTCCCTGTCTCCAGTAAGGGCTGACAGAAATGATGACTGTGGCCATGAATGAACAGAGAACAAAAAAGTGGGGTGCATACATGGACCAAACTAATCTGACATGTATGCTAAATGTAAGGAGAGTGAACATTTTTTTCTAATTCTTCCTTCAACTCAGTTATTTTTGGAGGGAGGTATAAAATTGCAGGAACACTCCCAAGAAAAAACAGAATGGGGAAGAGACAAGGTTAAAGGATGAGAGTCATGGGGCTGGGATATGAATTTGGACTCTGCCACTTTATTAGATTCTGTCAACTTGGACAACTTTAGGGGAAGTGGTCAATAAAGGAATCCATTCTCATAGACTGATAACTTGTAAAAAGTTGCTTCCCATTACTCTTCTCTTCCCAAATCCTTTCCTCCCTCTCTGAGCACACTGGCATGCTGATAAATCTGAACATCCAAATGAAATGGGACACTTTTCTGTCAAAACAAATGACCAAGTTTGTTTTCAGAAGGTGATTAATGAATTTTCTAAGATTTTCACTGGCTGACTTAGATGCAATGCCCTATAGCACTTCCATTTTCCCTCCATACTTTAATCAACAAAACATATTACCTTCTACCATACTATATATAACTCAATTATTTTAGATATTATATGTCTTCACCTATTCTAGATTAAATCTCCATGAGGGCAGATGTTTGGCTTGTTCTGGACTCTCCTTGGCAAGGCCTAAGGCTCTTGGAACTCATCACCAGCTTTTAACTGGCATAGATGGGCTCCATTGTTCATCTCATTGGGTACCTCTCTCTGTCTCTGTCTTTCCTTACAAGAAAAACAAACATACGCCATGGTACAACTATCTTATATGACCTGAGCCTTGCCAGGTTATTAAGATATTGTTAAAATACTTTATGTAGTAATAATCTAATTAAAGTAGTAATTATATAATTATTATAATTAAGTTATTATATTCACAATTTGTATATATTTTGTGTACTATTGTACTGTGTCCATTGGTATTATTGAACTTCTTGTGATGACACATTTCCATTTTTCATAGCTACAGTCAATAGCCCTTCCTCAACTTTTGTAAACTTCAGGCCCTAAGGCAAGCAGACATTTTTTGAGCAATATAAGTGAACAAATGCAACACACTCAGTGTGATACAGGAGCATGGGGGAGGGGGAAACAATATCCAGTTAAACAGGGTTTATGACAAGACAGGACTCCTCTAAGGCTGCTAATTAATTCAGTTGTCTGTATTAGCTTTTTTAAACCACAGACCAGCAGGCAGAATAGAAGAAGCCCTAACAGATAACTCACAAAGGCACCGAAAGCCTGCGTTGGTTGGTGGTTTGTGAGTGAGGATGTGGCAGGATAGCTCCAGAGGCTATGGCTTGAATACTCATTCTGCCACCAGTGGTTGTGTGGGCATCTGTGCCTTTATCAGAATAATGAGGCTACCCCACCTCCCAGCATATTCATAGCAATTAAACTCTGGTGTAAGTGTGGAAATGACTAGCAGTGGAACCAGCTCTCTGGTAGCTGATTAATACACATTAGACAGATCTGGATCATACCTTTAATTGCATGATTTTTCAAAGCTTTTATAGCTGCATTATCATGTGAAGCCATGTGATAATGGAACTTTTACTTTCTTCTTCATAGAGAGGAATGACAGTCCTTGGTTTATCAGAGCCAACACTCAGAAATGGGCTCCAAAAAATCTCATGTGTATTGATCAGCTTGCTTTTCTTGGCAAAGACAAGCATACTCATGTTCTATATCTTTAGGGGGAAATTACACAGAAGAAAATGATGACCGTGTGTTTCAAATCAAAGGAAAAATAAAATGGACCTTTATTCCCACATCAATGTTATTGGGAAGGGAAAAGCAGTGATATATGAAGAATGTGAAAGGGGATTTCTAGATAAATGGTGATAAGATGGCAGAGCTAAAGGGAGAAAGCAGTGAGAGGGTCTTTATTCTTTACTTCCGAAGAGCACCTTACTATGATCCTGAAAAATACTATGTAAATTGAATAACACTAAGGAAGTTCCCTGTATTTAATGGAAGAGCTTCAAGGGAGTGCTGTATAAACCAATGTTCTCCTAGCAGTTGGGTTGTTCATTTGGCGAATAAGGATTTTTTAAAACATTAAATGTGTTTCTAAAGTAGAGTGCTCCTCTGTATATGTGCAGACATAAGCATTATTTCTATACCTATGAGCCACATAAGGTATACACCAGGATTTTAAAAGGCAGACACAGTGACATTATTCACTAATTTGCCCAGAGAAGACTCTTCTGATTCATGGCAACATAGTAAGTTGCAATTTTTAAATAAATGCAGTACATTTACAACTACAAATTATTATAAAGCTAGATTTTGAAAAGCTAATTTAGTCAGTAGTTATAACAATTAAAGAAACTAAAACTAGACTCTGTCAAAAGAGTTAAAAGACTCCAAATGTTTCTGGAAATATTTAGTCATTTTTCTTTGCCTGTATCTGCAGGGTTACAAGGAATCTGTAATTCATTCTGCATCTTCACAGAACAAGATGAGAACTGTGTATAGACTGTAGTGTGAAGAGCTGATTAGACAAGCAAGCTCTTGCTCCCTGTTGGGGTGTTTGAGCACTGAAACTTGTCAGCAAGAGAGTTGGCAAAGAGCGCTCCTGGTGGACCCAAGTGAATAAGGCAGGAACCTAAGCACTTTGAGTCTTGGTACAAAACTGGTTGAGGGTCTCAGGTTATCTGATTGTGGAAACTCCTTCTGACCCCAACAATCTCTGGTTATATCTACGTGTTACAGAACATTGCATGAAGAGTGAAGTCACGAAGCCATGGGGATGTTTGGTCTATAACCAGATCCAGAGAGCTGAGTGTAAAACTGTGAGATCAGCGGCATTTTTCATGCAGCTCCCTGTCAACGCCCTCCCCTCCAGAGCAATCTCCCACTGCTTATCCTTTAGCGGACGGACCCTGTCTAGGACCTTGCATTGCAGCGCTCACTGCAGGCATGGTCATTATTTATTTTTGGCTCTTCTTGGGGTTGGTGCACTCCTTGTGTTTTTTGAAAGGTAACCAGTAGGCAGCACTGCAGGAGACATTTGAATGAATAAGTGAATAAGGGAGGCTTGCCTTCTCTGAGTAGAGTCTCAGATTCTGGATCTATCTTTCTACTCCCTTTCCATCAAAATGTACTATGCTTATTCTCTTCTGCCACTGCCTTTGCCCAGGAACTTGCTATTCCTTGGCAGGGGAAAGAAATACAAGGAACAATTTGTGCCTAAATCTATTACCTCTCCAGTGCTATTTCCATTTTAACATGATGCTTCTGGAAATGAGAAATAGTAAGCCAAAAAAACAGAAGTCCAGTGACGGAAGAGGAATCATTAGGGAGTCCCCAAAATAAACCATTTAGGGAGAAAGATTGCTCACTCAATCCACTGGGGCAGATCTTTCTATTCTATTGCTTTCTATTAGGGAAAACATGCCTATTAATTAGAATTATGAAGTTCAAGCATGGCTGATCAGTTATTGAATATATGCTATTTAAATTCCCACTTTTATAGAATATGGGGATTGAAATGAAGCTTTGGTCACAGGGCTTCATTATTCATTCATTCAGCAAAGAATGTGCACCTGCTACATGAATGGTACAACTGCTCTAGGCTCTTAGGATATATCAGGGAATGAAATAGCCGATGAGCTCTTCCCTCATGGAGCTTACATTCTAGCTGGGGGAGTAAGGTAATCTACAAGTATATGTCTGGGGAAAGAAGGTTTCAGCAGAAAAAACAAAAGTAACGTCCATAAGGAGGGAACACACGGGCCTGGTGCTTTTGAGGAAAGCAAAGAAGTGAGCACTTTTAGAGCAGAGTGGCGAGTAACCCTCTGAAAATGTCAGAGAGATAATGCAGATCCTATAGGGCCTGTACTCCAGGGTAAGACTTGGACTTTCACTGTGAATGAAGTGGGAAGTCAGCGAAGGTTTTGATCAGGGGAGTGACATGATCCTATTTACATTTTTATTGTATTTACCTCTGCTTTTCTTTTCGAGCCTGTGCAAAGGCAGGGATAGAAACTGCCTATCCTTGTGAGATGAGAACTGTTAGGAAGTGAGTCCAGGTGATTGATGCTGGTGGTCTGGGCAGATGAGAAGTGGTCAGATTCTGGATATGTTTTGATAATTGAGTGCACAGTGTTGGTTACCTGATGAATTACAGAAGTGTGAGAGAAAAGAGTCAAGGATGACTCCAAGGTTTAATCCACTCGGCTAGAAGGATGGATTTGTCAAAACTGAGATGAGGAAGGCTGTGCTGTTAGGGAGTGAGGGAGATTAGAAGTTCCTTTTTTGAACATGTTGAGTTTGAGATAGCTATTGATCTTCAAGACATCAAACCCACAGCCCCTCAAGAGCTTTCAGAACCTCCAGAGTATGCTCCTGTGTCTCACCAGACAGTGGATCAACTCTTTGACCATAGGTTGCTCCTCAACATAGTAACTGCAGAAAAAGAGGATAACTTTCCCACTTCTAAACCCAGGTAGTTTTTGGTTCATTCTCCAAATAAATCTCAGTAAACAGAAAGAACAAGTGATTTGGATCTTCCCCAAAAAGCACAAGCATCAGCTAAAATAACTTTAGGTAAAGGTTTACATAGACTATAAACAATGACCTAGTGAGGAATGTCTTCCTTCTGCTGGGATTAAATTCACATGTAGGTATTGACTGAGCATCCAAATACCGCAATTCTACCTCAAAAACCTCAATTTTATCTATACTTGATTAAATCATCATGATATAATATTCAAAAATACTAAGAAAAATATAACCCAAATCATCCCAGTAAAATGGCATTTTTTTGTGTATTTTGCTAGTTTGTCTTTCACATTCTCTTCCAAATTTACATAAAGGCATTGATTAGGGTGTTTATCAACCACAGGAGTCTCCACACTACACTGTAATTCGGAAGCTCAGAATGGCCTTTGGGAAGAATTTAACAGCTGGATCCAACACACAGAGAGAGAACCATTTGGAGCTGATGGTGCATATAAATAGAACTGAATTCTACCGAAATGTTATTGTCTTAATTTTCAAAAATAAATGGAAGACCTATTGTCCTGAGTATTACTTCTGCCAATAACAACTGTTAATGAGGGTTTTTGTGTTTATGTGCTGTGGATATTTTTTTTTCTCCTACTAGATGCATACTCATTCCATTAATGATTTTATCATCAAATACATTTGGATAAAATAAAGACCCTTATTGTCCAGAAAACACTGAATCTTGCAATCCCTAATTAATCTTCATCTATCCTACAAATTTTAATGTCACTCAAATCAATTGAAAGCTTCAGATAAATTGTACCTTCCTCTATATTTTTTAATTAAATCTTCCTTTGAAGATCTTGCTTCTAGAAGAACACCTATAGATTACAGAATACCTTTGTAGAAATGGATGGTTTAATAACCCTTAAGAGGATTGGCTGAAAAATAGGTCGCAGGAATCTGAGGAACTATTTACAAGTAAAAGACCCTTAAAAGAAATGCATTCATTGACTTTAAAAACAACACCAATGCTTTCCAAACTTTTTGGTCATGCATCCCTATTAATAAAGATTTTTGAACTAGTTCCAAGATATGTATGTATGTATTTAAAATACATGTACTATTATACTAATGTACTATATACTTCATAAAATATACATAAACCCAAAATCAAACATAAATTAATGTAAGTAATACCTAATCATTTCATCCTGTACCCCAATGGATCATCTTTACCCCTGGAGTGAATGCACCACATGTGGGAGACCACTGAATTTATCAACAGGAATGCTGTGGGGAAATTTTACCTACATGCAGCCTGTATCTCAATCCCCATTCTGTTCCCAGCCCTGGACTGCTGTGCTGAACCACAAACACAAAACTGTTGCATCCCGCTCTTGTCACGGTGGACCTCAAAGTGACCGTCGCACCCCAAGATGGAAAGAGGGCATGGAATCGAGAGTGGAGACAGTGGGAATCACATCCATTTAAAGGGTTGGAAGGATATATTAAATGCCACAGTCCCAACCAACTCCTGCCAAGTTCAGGATATGCCAAGACTTTTGTAAAGTTTTAGTGATTTGCATTGGTATCCATCCCTACCAACAGCAATATAAATATTGCCCTTCTCTGAGGCAGTCCTATTGGTGTTTGCCCAAGGCATTCTCTTCCAGGCAGTCATTTCCCCTTCCCCTTCTGCTGGCCACTGGCAGTTTTATGATGACCCACTGACACCTGGGGTACAAAATTGTTGGTTGTTTCTTACCATGGGTTCCTCACGTTGCACTTATGCTTTTTTCATGGAAAAAGTGTATGTGTTTCAGTCCATATATGCCCAAATACATTAATGCTGTTCAAGGGAAATTATTTTTAAAACTGGATTGATACCCATGGAATCAAACGTTTATTTTATTTATCATGTATTTATTTTAGACAGTGCAGATGGATAACCTAGATAACTCAGTCACCTTCTCACCCCATTTTTTGGGTGATGGAATTAGGGAGGTGTTTTTAATAAGAGGAACATAAGCATAAGTCTCTGACAAGATGTCACATCATTGGTCATAAGAAAGTATTGAATCAATCTTTTATTTTCTCCATTTCAATAACTTGGGTAGTTAGATGGATCTAATTAACTGAGCAGGAACCATCCAATTGCATGAGACCAAATACCATGAAACTGAACAGTTATAGATGGTTCATTTCCCAGCTAAAGCAATTAGAGTCCCTTTATGAATGTCCTTAAAAAGAAAGAACAATTTGAGTCAGGGACTTGTTTATACTTAAATGTGAAGGTTAATCATTTGCTGGCTTAAGCAAGTCCCTATATTACTACTAGGTATTAGTGAAACAAAGTATAGCATAACTCTTACTACTGGCTATGAAACTTATAATAATAAAAATCATGTATACTCCTGAAATGTTATCATTTAGCAATAATTACTTGTTTTCTACCACAGTAGGAAGTTATCATTGACAATTTAAATGTTAATATAATTTTAGTTCCAAAAATGTTTGAATTTTTCTTATTGGCTAAAGCCACTAGCTAGTTTTCACCTTTTGTCAGATACAGGTTCAATCAGGACATCTTTCAAAGAAATAAAGGAGGAATTTTTAAAAACAAAAGAAAATTTAAAAATTAAAACTGACTCATTTTGGCACATAAAGCTACATGAAGTTACTCTGGATAGTTAATTTAGTATCCTGGCATATTCAGAAATGTGTTATGTTCTATTTAGTGTAAGACTTTAGTGTGTTTAAATCTACAATATTCATACTGCAGATCTGTGAGGTTTAGCTATCATATGTAGTCACACAACTTGTCCTACCCACAAATAAGGATAGATAAAACATAAAGGTAATTATGCATTTGTCTCCAATTGTCTTTAAAGATAAGAAAATGTTAAAGGAATAGAAATTGCTTCCTAGAAGTTTTGTGCATAAAAAGACCTCAAACACCATGCATCTCAATTCATTTTATTTTATAACTGAGAAATGTGAGGCTTATTCACAGCTAATCAATAGCCAAGACAAGAGTAGAAGAGAAGAGGCCTGACTCTTTTCAGTTCTCTTTAGTCTTTAACCAGAAAATGGCCCAACCATGGCTCCCTTCAAGTAAATAACAAAGGAGGAAATTTTAAACTTTAAATGAAAGTAAAAAAAAAAAAAGTTAAGGTTTCCTTGGTATACTTGATTCACTATGTTTGTACGTATTCAGTGTATTCTATAGTGTACTCCACTGGGATGCAGCTGCTATGAAGTAGCTTTTTACATTGGTGGTATGAAAACTTGTTTTACTTATATTTAAAATGCTAATGACAACAATGAATGTACCACACTAATGAAAGAAGTTGTTGATGTGGGGAGTGGGACATATGGAAACCTCCTATATTTTTTAATGGAATATTTTGTGTGATCTATGTATCTTTTTTAAAAAAAGTAAAAAAATATATTTAAAAAGTGCTAATGACACAAATGTCCTAACTGGTTTCACAATACCAATAATGTATTCCACTATTGCCAAAAGACTATTTAAGCTATATGAACTATAAAAAATATAAATCTGATAACATCTGCCCTGTTTAAAATTCTTCCATGGATTTCCACTGACACAGGGCTCCTTCATATAACTCTGTCCACATCTTCAGCCTCCTCTCCTGCTATTAATATCTACCTCAGTCTTGGCATTCCAGAACACTGAGATGGCTGTGTTTGTGGCTTTCATAGACCTTGTACTGCTTATTGCTTCCGTGCTTTTTAACTGCTTTCCCTTCTGCCTAAAACATCCTTCTCACCACCACCTGAGCCCTACCACTACCTGGCTAACTCTTCCCCTGTCCTCAGTTCCACTCTACCATATCTGCCTCACATTTTAGGCTCAGTGTTTGATGACACCTTCTTCAGGAAGCTGCCCCAGACCCAGCCCCTGTCCTCTACCCACTGGGTAAGGTACCCTTCCTCCATGTCTCTGTAGTTCTCTGGACATAATGAACCACTGCTTTTAGACATTGTGTTTATAGGTGTAATTTACCTAATTTGTCGTGAGTTCCTTGAGGGAAGGGATGATGTTACAGCATATGGCCTGTATACAGTATGAGGTTGGCAAAAGCTCAACAAATGTTAGTGGAATAGATGATTAAATGAGTTAATGCATGTAAAGTGTACAGAACAGAACACGGCATATAGAACATGAAGAACGCCAAGAAATGAATGAGTGAACTTTAAAATCTGTCCCAACCCTGTGGTCCTCTAACTGGAGATTACTGTGCTTCAGTAGGAGTCAGAGGGCTAGTGGATGGAGATCACTGATCAATTTATCAGGGAAACTGGGGAAAATTCTTATTTGGGCAATTCTTATGAAAAACTTTCAAGTGTGGGCGTATCATATATTGACTTCATAAAGAGTACTAACAGTGAACTGCAGAAAAATCAGACAGTCTCACCCACTAGTTCCATGAAAGCTGTTTCAGAATGCAAAGAAAATGATAGACTGCTAATGCTTAATGTAGATCTCCTTCCTGACTCCTTTTGTCCACCAAGACTTCCTTCAGGTTGTGACTACGATTTTATGCCTGATATATCCACTAGGGGTCAAACTTTTTAAAATGCAGTATATCTCATGGCAATAGTATCTCTGGCTTAGGGGAATAATTTCATATCCTTCTTTGCTGGAGCAAAACTTGCTATTCTATATGTGTGGATTGCATAGTTAACAACCTCTTATAATTTCAGGAGTAGGAATCAATTAAACCTTTTAAAGACAGTGGTTTTTCTCTTTTCTATGGCAGGATTCCACTACTACAGAAATTGATAACTGTAGCACTGGTAATTTAAAGGTTGGATACCTCTGTGGAATACCCAGGTCTCTACCTGAAAGCAGTAGCTGGACCCAATTCTTTCTAGCTGTGATTTTTTTTTCTATTTTATTTTTGTTATATATCTGTTGCATGTTAAAACTTCAGACATTTTTCACTCCCTCTCTTTACTCCCTCTCACCAGCTGCTATTCTAGGAGTTTCACAAACTCTGGATTCTCCTTTAGGATTTCATTCCTATTCAAAGTACACACTGCTGACAAAATCATTTCCCACAAAAGCCCATCGTGCGTGTGTAAGTTTTCATTCCCCTTTTAATTTACATTGAGTTAATTCATTTAAGAAAATGAAAAGTAATACTAAAGTGATCCTTTAGAGTTGACAAGGTCTTTTCACAAGCATTGTGCTGTCATATCCTTGTAATAGTCTGACTTGTTGGATAGGAACATTTATTTTATTACATGCATTTTATAGTTGAAGAAAATAAGACTAAAATGGCTGTGACTTGTTCAAAGTCACACAGCTAAAATGAAGCAGGCTGTCTTTGGAATATGACTTCTGGGCTCTTTCTTGAATTTCACTTGCAATATCAGCTTTTATCAATTTTGTTATATAATAAGAAGTATTTTTCCATATGTATTTGTCTGCATAAACAATGAATTCTCAGAAAGAATAGTTAACAGGATGACCTAGTGTAACCCACCACCTCCGGAGGGTGAATGTCTACAAACCAATAAGGTGACTCATTTCCTTCTTGAAGGTTTTAGATACCAAGCTCTTTATTAGCATATTTTGCCACACTTATTATTAAAAATTATTCTCCATACCAAATAAAAGTCTATCCTGACTCATGACAATTTCTTTTCCAGGTTTGTACCTCTGATATAACAGAAAACTGAAGCATCAATCTTTTCCTGTTTTGGAGAAGGGAAGAAATTCTTCTCTGTTTCCCTTTTTCTTTTTCCCTTCCCTTCTTATCCTTTTGCCAGATTTTACTCCAAATCTTCACTGGCAGTATTTCCCATCTTATTTCTGTATGGCTACTGAGGCCTTCCCTATGTCACATGTGGATTGCACCATGCAGAGCCTCTTACCAGGTCTAACTGCGGACAGTCCAGATTTCCTCTCTGCACATCATTGCTTCAAACCAGTTATACAGAGAAGAGATTAGAAGCATTATGGGGGAGTGGGGATGGGTGGGAGGAGGGAAGGGGGAAAGAACACATTATACACAGGGAAACAAAGATAGGAGCAGCAGGCTTCTTTTTGGAAGTAATGCAAGCAAGAAGACAGTAGAGAAAATCCTTACAGTCTAAAATTAAAAGAGCACAAAGTCTGGGAGACAAAAAATGGAAGTATACTATTAAAATGTTCTGTGCTACTTGAAATGGTTTAATATTACTTGAACATATACTTTGATAATTTCAATATTAATACTTTAAACACTAAAGCAAACAACTAAAAAATTAATAAAAATTTTAAAAACTATTAGTTATAAATAATAAGCTAATGAAAGAGATAAAATGGAATAATAAAAACATTAGTTAATCTAAATGAAGGCAGGAAAAGAGGAAAATGGGGGGAAATAACAAATGAGACAAAGAGAAAGCAAATGATATTATGTTTAGATTTAAACCCAACCATCCACAGTACATAAAAATGTTTGGATATTTTCATAGTGGCTACAATTAACAACAACAACTGAGGGAGTGCTGAGTTCCTAGCCAGGGGAGCTCTATCACAGTCTTTAAAGGAACAGCAACAATCCCCCAAGTGCAATGGCAAAGACCGAAAAAGAGTGAAGGTCCAACAATGAGCCTTTGATACTAATGACTATGCTTGTGAGCCTGTGCACCTGAAATAAGAACAAGGCCTAGAGCTGCAGGGTGCCTAAGAGTTACCTCCTGAGAGCCTCTGTGTTGCTCAAATGTGACCAGTCTTGAAGCCAAACTCAGCATGTAAATGCATTGCCTTCCCCCCAGCATGGGACATAACTCCTGGGAATGAGCCTTCCTGGTGCCGAGGGATTACTACCAAGTACCAGCTGATGGTGTAACTAGAAAATGGCCTTGAATAAAAGGGTCAACTTGGACCAGCAGAATATCTCAGTTTACATATAATACCAGGAGTTAAAAATGCTTTTTGACCTGAATCAAGGGGGAAATGGAAAGTACAAATGAGTTTATATGGCTATGAGTCTCCAAAAAGAGCCAGGAGGTTATCAGAGGAGTTGCCCTTATGCACACCTCAGTAGAGTCCCAGAGACAGATAAAGTAGACACAACCCAGGGTATTGGTTCTTCTGAGGGCTACAGAGACCTACATGTTCTATGGTCATGGCAGATGGAGTTCAGTGCCATGTCAGTTGGCCCTTCTTTGGAGTTTGTGTTTCTGTGTGATGGAGCTGGACTCAGATGTGATCTTTTTTCACAAGCCTCTCCTGTTACTTTTACCAGAACTGTAGTTGGTGCTGGGGTTTAATATACACCCAGGGGATCTGAATCTCTGGACTGACCATATGATAACCAGGCCCTGAGCCTCAACAATCTTCAACTCCTACACTCTGAATTATTGGACTTACCCCACTCAGCTAACATGGAGTTGAAGAAGGTCAACCACCACACCAGGGAGCCAAGAGTGCCTACAACTGAAAGCAGGAGGATTGCATCCAGCATCCATGTGGAATCTAAGCCTCCTCTTGATATAGATGTGGAGTGGACACAACCATTCTAAGGTCCACAGGATGGAGGAATAGAGTATGGATTAGAGTGGACTTACTGATATTCTATTCATGAAATATAATGATTAGTAATTGAAGAAAATGTGGCATTGGTGTGGAGAAAGTGGCCATGGTGGCTGCTGGGGTTGGGGAATGGGAGGAAGAGATGAGATGTGGAGGCGTTTTTGGGACTTGGAGTTGTCCTGGGTAATGCTGCAGGGACAGTTACTGGACATTGTATGTCCTCCCATGGCCCATTGGGTGGAATGTGGGAGAGTGTGGGCTATGATGTGGACCACTGACCACGAGGTGCAGTGGTGCTCAGAGATGTATTCACCAAATGCAATGAATGACTCATGATGATTGACGAGATTGTTGCTGTGGGGGGAGGAGTGGGTGAGGGAGATGGGGCGTATATGGGTACCTCATATTTTTTTAATGTAATATTAAAAAAATAAATAAAGACAAAAAAAATTTCCTTGCACATTAAAAAAACAAAAAATAATAAACCCGACCATATACATAATCACATTAAATGAAAATTATCTAGACACCCTGATCAAGAGCAGAGGCTATCAGACTGGATTAGAAAGCAAGAAGATGTATAAAGATATACTCTGCAAATATTATTCTAAAGAAACCTGGAGTGGCTATATATTACTATAAGATAAACTTGATTATAGAGCAAATAATATTATCAGAAAAGAAGGATTTCATTTCATAATAATAAAAGAGTCCATTTATCAAAAAGATATAACAGGCGGTGGACTTGGCCCAGTGGTTAGGGTGTCCGTCTGCCACATGGGAGGTCTGCGGTTCAAACCCCAGGCCTCCTTGACCCTTGTGGAGCTGGCCCATCACAGTGCTGATGAGCACAAGGAGTGTTGTGCCACACAGGGGTGTCCCCTGCATACGGGAGCCCCACGTGCAAGGAGTGCACCCCATAAGGACAGCTGCCCAGCGCGAAAGAAAGTGCAACCTGCCCAGGAATGGCACCTCCCACACGGAGAGCTGACACAACAAGAAGACGCAACAAAAAGAAACACAGAATCCTGTGCCACTGACAACAACAGAAGCGGACAAAGAAGATGCAGCAAATAGACACAGAGCACAGACAACTGGGGTGGGGGTGGGGGGAAGGGGAGAGAAATAAATAAGTACATAAAATTTAAAAAAAGATATAACAATTCTAAACATTATACACCTAATAACAAATTCAAAATAAAGTGAAAAGCTTGAAAAATTGATGTAACTGCAAGTAAAATTAGACAAATGCACAAGTTCAGCCAGAAGTTTTAACATCTCTCCCTCAACGAATAGTAGAATAAGAGGGCAGAATATCAGTAAGAATATAGCAGACTTGAACAATACTATCAACAAATTTGATCTAATTGACATTTATAGAACACCCTACCCAACAAGAGCAGATTATACATTCTTGTCAATTGCACATGGAATATTTATCAAGATACACATATTCTGGGCCATAAAACTATATCAGTACATTTAAAAGGATTCAAATCATACAAGTATGCAATCTGACTACAAAAAATTAAGTAAAAATCAGGGATGCAGATGTAGTTCAAATGGCTGAGTACCTGCTTCCCATGAACAAGGTTCTAGACTGAATCCCTAGAACCTCCTAAAAACAAACAAACAAACATCAAAACTAATGAAAAAAACCAACTCTTTTGGAGAGTAGATGTAGCTCAGTAGTTCAGTACGTGCTTTCCATGTACAAGGTCCTGGGTTCTATCCCTGATACTTCATTTTTTTAAAAAATCTATATTGGAAAGATTTGTGGAAAATCCCAAATACTTGGAAACTAAATAATATACTTCTAAATAATTCATGGTCAAAGAAAAAGAAGAAATTAAAAGAAAATTTAGAAAGCATCAGAAATTAATGAAAATGAAGAAAACATACATCAAAATTTGTTGGCTAAAGAGTACTTAGGGGAAATGCATAGCACTGAATTCTTATTTAGAAAGAAAAAAGTCTCAAATTGGTGGCCTCAGATTCCAACTTTAAAAAAACTAGGAAAAGAGGATATTAAAGCCAAAGTAAGCAAGAGAAAATAAATAAGATTAGAGCAGAAATCATTGAAATAAAACAGAAAAACAATGGAGAAAATTAATGAAGCCTAAAGCTCATTCTTTAGGAAGATCAACAAAATAACCTTTAGCCAGGAGAGAAAGAGACACCAATAACTAATGTCAGGAATGACAAAGGAATACTTTTAAAAGTTTAAAGCATTAAGAATCATTTTATGCCAATAAATTTAACAACAAAGATGAAATGGGTCCAGTTCCTGAAAATACACAGACAACAAAATCTCACTTAAGAAGAAACATATAACCTGAAATGTCCTACATCTACTAAAAAAATTAAAATTTTATTATAAACCTCATCATAAAGAAAACTTCAGAGCCACATGTCTTCACAGATGAATTCTACAAACCATTTAAGGAAGAAATAGTACCAATCTTTTACAAATTCTTCCAAAAAATTTAAGAAAAGGGGATATTTCCTAATTCAGTCTATGAAGCCAGCGTTACTGTGAACCCAAACCAAGATAAAGACATTGCAAGAAAAGAAAGGAACAGACCTATATCTCTCATAAACATAGAGGCAAATTTTAAATAAAAACTTAAGT
This sequence comes from Dasypus novemcinctus, assembly GCF_030445035.2. Taxonomy (NCBI): domain Eukaryota; kingdom Metazoa; phylum Chordata; class Mammalia; order Cingulata; family Dasypodidae; genus Dasypus; species Dasypus novemcinctus. The sequence continues at coordinate 46,845,954 of NC_080685.1, read as the reverse complement.
TTTAAATACATTTTTAATCTGAAAATATATATAAAGGAAAATAGATCATGACCAAGTACAGTTTGTCCCAGAAATGCAAAGTTGATTCAACACTCAAAGATCAATTACTGTTAATTCACTACATAAACAGATGAAAAAATATAAAAATCATTTGACAAAACTCAACATCCATTCCTAATTTGAAAAACAATAATCACAGTACTGCAGGAAGAGAAAGAACTTCCTCATCTCTAAAAGTTTTACAACTAATGTCATACTTAAAGGTAAAAGACTGACTGTTTTAACTCTAGAAAGAGGAGCAAGGTATAGATATCTGCCATTAGCTATTTTCATTCTATATCATAAGTTTTAGCCAAAGCATTTAAAGAGAAAAAATAAAATGGCATCTGGATTGGGGAAGAAGTAAAACTGTTGCTATTTTCAGAAAACATGATAGTCTATGAAGAATATCTGAGGCAATCTACAAAAAATTTATGAGAAGTAATAACTGAATTTAGAAAGTTTGCATAATATAAGAGCTACATACAACATCAATTGGCTTTCTACATACTAACAATGAGCAACTGAAAATTGAAATAAAAAAAAAAACACACACCTGTTGAAGAGTTCTGGGAAGATGGCATCAGAGTGAGCAGACAGGGCTCAAGTGTCTCTCAAAAACAATGGAGAAAGTGTCAAAAGCTGTCTGAGGGACCTGCTTTGGGGGTAAGCAGACCAGGACAGTGTTGTGCAACCCCAAGAAGAGTGAGAGACAGAGAGACGAAGAACCCAAAACAACAAATATAAGTTACTAAATCCCCATGGTGGCCGGGAGGGGTACCCATCCTCTGCCCTTAAAAGATATAAGCCTAGATAAAACCACTGGCTCACTACAGCCAAGTGAAAGGGGCACAGACATCTTCCTCCCTGTTGGATGTTACAAAGAAAGGGGGAGGATGCATCAGACAGTGGAGAGTGGTTTTTCTTCAGTGAATTTGGCCACCAGAGCCCACTTTGAATCTTGGCTCTGGACAGACCAGAAGCACAGGAAAGAGGAAGTTGAAAGAAACATTTTTGTGGAAAGGTTTGCCAATGAGTGCCATCTGCTGGCCAGCCAGGAAATTTCAAGGAGAAAAACTGCTTTTAATTCTCTCTTTAGTCCCAACTCTTGGGAGAAAGTCTATACTCCATTAGTGAGTCCTTGGTCTGATATTGGTGACTTAGCTGGGTAATTTTAAAGACTTAGAATAAATTGAACCAAAAATTGAAGAAGACCCGTGAAAGAAAAACACTAGGCAAAAGAGACAACATAACCATCAGAGTGAATTAACCAACATATTCAGATGCCAAGACATCAGCAAAAACTACAAGCCATACTATGAAACAGGAAGAGATGGCTCAGCCAAAGGAATAAACTGAATATCCTGATGAGATACAGGATGTAAGACAACTAATAATGATAATCACACAAATTTCCTACAGTAACTCAAATAATTGAAGGAAAATTTGAATAAAGAAAAAAGAATATTAAGAAAACTGTGGGTGAGAATAAGAACAATTTGAAAACGAAAACCTGCAAAGAAAAGTAACAGAGCTTACAGAAATGAAAGACACAATGGTGAAATTAGAAATTAATTAAAGGCACATAAAAGCAGATTTGAATTGGTCAAAGACAGAAATAGTGATTTCAAGGGCAGAATATCTAAACTGAAAAAGACAGAACAGAAAGAGAAAGGAATGGAAAAATGAAACAGGGACTCAGGGAATTGAATGACAAGACAAAACACACAACATACACATTATTAGTATCTCAGAAGGAGAAGAGAATGGAGAAGGGGCAGAAAGGATATTTGAGGAAATAATGACTGAAAACTTCCCATTCCTTATGAAAGGCATTATATCAATATCCAAGAAGGACACTGCATCCCAAACAGAACAATCCCACCTATACTGAGACACCTACTATTCAGAATGACAAATATCAGAGATAAAGAGAAGATTCCAAAAGCATCAAGAGAAAAGCAAAACATCACATATGAGGGAATCTTAATAAGATTAAATGCTGACCTCTCATCAGAAACCATGGAGGTGAGAAGAAAGCAATATGATGTATTAAAGGTAATGAAAGAGAAAACTTGCAGCCACTAATTTTGTGTCTGGCAAAACTGTCCTTCAAAAATGAGGGTGAACTTAAGGTCTTCACAAACAAACAAAACTGACAGAGTATGTTACCAAAATACCAGAATTACAAGAGATACTAAAGGGAGTGCTGCAGCCTAAAAGGAAAAAACAAGGTTGAGAGACTTGAAGAAGAATGTAGAAATGAAGATTACTAGGAAGGGTAAATTAAAGATGAAAAGACAGAGAATGGTAAAATGTAACAATGATAAGCCAAAGGATAAAAATGGAAGAAGTAAATAATGACTTTCCAATAATGACATTGAATGTTAATGCCTTGAACTCTCCAATCAAAAGACATATACTGATAGAATGGATTTAAAAATATGAGCCATCTATATGCTTTCTATAAGAGACTCAGCTCATACATAAGGAGACAACCAGGTAGAAATTGAATGGTTAGGAAAAGATATTCTATGCAAATAGTAATCAAAAAAGAGCTGGAGTAGCCATACTAATATCAGACAAAATTAATTTTAAATGCAAAACTGTTATAAAGGATGAAGAAGGTCATTATATATTAATAAAAGGGAATTCACCAAGATGAAATAACTATAATAAATATTTATGCAGCTAACCTGGATGCCTCAAGATACATGAGGTACACAGTGGCAAACTGAAGAAAGAAATATATGTCTCTACAATAATAGTTGAAGACTCAATGCACCATTCTTTGTATTGGGTAGAATATCTGGACAGTGGATAAATAAAGAAAAGAGCTTGAATAATATGATAAATGTTTTCGACCTAACTGATATTTATAGAGCTTTATACCCTCAAACAACAGGATATATATTATTTTCAAGTACTCATGGATCCTTCTCCAGATAGACCATATGTTGGGCCATAAGACAGGTCTCAATAAATTTGTAAACACTGAAATTATATAAAACATTTTCTCTGATCATAATGGAATGAAGCTAGAAATCAATAATGGGCAGAAAAAGGGAAAATTAATAAATATATGGAGATTAAACAACACACTCAAATGATCAGTCGGTCAAAGAAAAAATTATAAGAGAATTTGGTATATATCTTGAGATAAGTGAAAATGAGAGTACGGTATATCAAAACCTAAGGGACACTGCAAAGGCAGTGCTGAAAGGGAAAATTATAGTTCCTCAATGCTTACATCAAGAAAGATTAGCTAAAATCGAAGATCTAACTGCACACATGGAGGAACTAGAAAAAGAACAGCAAACTAATCACAAACCAAGCCAAAGGAAACAAATAGTAAAGATCAGAGCAGGAAAAAATGAAATTAAGAACAAAAACACACAATAGAATCAACAAAACCAAAAGTTGGTTATTTGAGATCAACAAAATCAATAAATCCTTAGCTAGAATGAAGAAAAAAAAAAAAGAGAAGATGCAAATAAATAAAATCAGAAATGAGAGTGGGAACATTACCATTGACCTGACAGAAAAAGAGAGATTATAAGAGGACACTATGAAAAACTGTATGCCAAAAAACTAGACAATGTAGTCTAAATGGGCAAATTCCTAGAAACACATGAACAACCTACACTGACCCTAAAAGAAATAGAAGACTTCAACAAACCAATCACAAGTAAAGAGACTGAGTCATCAAAAACCTCCCAAACCTATCAAATCTTAACCAATGTTGACCATGAGAAATAAAATCCTATTTCTGTAAAATAACAAAAAAACAAACAAAGCAAAAACCTCCCAAAGATGGAAGGCCCAGGACCAGATGACTTCTCAGGTGAATTCTACCAATCATTCAAAAATGATCTAATACCAATGTTGCTCAAGCTCTTCCAAAAAACTGAACAGAAAAGAATGCTACTAAACTCACTCTATGAAGTCAACATCACCCTAATACCAAAACCAGAAAGATACTACAAAAGGTGTAGTTCAGTGGTTGAGGTCCTTCACTTGTATGAGGTCCTGGGTTCAATCCCTGGTACCTCTTAAAACAAACAAAAAAAAGTACATTAAAAGAATTATACACCATGATCAAGTGGGTTTTATCCCAGGTATGCAAGAGTGGTTCAACTCAAGAAAATAAATTAGTGTAATAAACCACATTAATAAATTGAAAAAGAAAAATCACATGATCCTCTCAATTGATGAAGAAAAAGTGTTTGACAAAAGACAGCATCCTTTCTTGATTAAAAAACAAACAAAAAAACATTCCAAAAGATAGGAATAGAAGGGAGCTTTCTCATTATGGTAAAGTACAGATATGAAAAACCTACAGCTAGTATTGCACTCAAAAAAGACTGAAAATTTTCCTGCTGAGATCAGAAACAGGTCAAGGATGCCCACTGTAACTACTGTTATTCAATATGGTGCTAGAAGTTCTAGCTAGAGCAATTAAACTAGATAAAGAAATAAAAGACACCCCAACAGGAAAGGAAGAAGTAAAACTTTCACTATTTGCTGATATGATCTTATATATAGAAAATCCTGAAAAATCTACAACAAAGCTGCTATAACTAATAGACGAGTTCAGCAAAGTGGCAAGATACATGATTTATATGCAAAAATCAATAGTGTTGGAAATGGAAGTGACTTGAGCGATTGGGTGCCTCCTTCTCACATATAAAGTCCTGGGTTCAGTTTCCAGCACTTTCTGAAAAAGGAAGATGAGCACACAATGAATACTCACAGCAAACACAAACAACAAAGGGATTGGGAAAAATTAATTTTCTAAAAATTCAATAGCATTTCTATACACTACTGATGTGCAGTCTGAGGGAAAAAATCAGAAAAAAATTTCCATTTATAATAGTGACTAAAATCAAACATTTAGGAATAAACCTAATCAAGGACATAAAGCACCTGTATTCAGAAAATTACAAAGTATTTTTAGAAGAAATTAAAGAAGACAAATAAGTGGAAGGACATTCTGTATTCATGGATGGGAAGACTAAATATCATTAAAGTATCAATTCTACCAAACTGACCTATAGAGTCAGTGCAATCACAATAAAAATTTCAACAGCCCTTTTTTGCAGAAATGGAAAAATCAATTATCAAATTTATTTGGAAAGGTAAGAGGCCTTCTAAGGCCAAAAGTGCCTTAGAAAAGAAGAATGACGTTGGTGGAAGACTTTGACTTCCTGACTTTAAAACATATTACTTAGTGACACTGGTAAAAAAACAGCACGGTACTGGCATAAAGACAGATTTACCAATGGAACAGAATTGAGAATGCAGAAATAGACCCTCACATCTACTTTCCAATGATTTTTGAAAAGGCTGTTAAGGGAAGCAGATATGGCTCAAGCAATTGGGCTTCCGCCTACCATATGGGAGGTCCTGGGTTTAGTTCCTGGTGCCTCCTGGAGAAGGTAAACTGGTGCAATGGGCAGGCACGAAAAGCTGATGCAACAAGATGATGCAACAAAAGAGACACAAAGAGGAAAGGCAATGAGAGACACAACAAACCAGGGAGATGAGGTGGCTCAGGTGATTGAGCACTCTCTCCCACATTTGAAGTCCTGGGTTCAGTTCCTGGTGCCTCCTAAAGAGAAAACGAGCAGACACAGAGAGCACACAGCAAATGGACACAGAGAGGAGACCACAGTCACAAACAACGAGGAGAGCTGGGGATAAATAAATAAACCTTAAAAAAAAAAAGGCTGTCAAGCCCTCTCAGCTGGGCCAGAACAATCTCTTCAACAAATGGTGCTGGGAGATTTGGATATCCATATCCAAAAGAAAGAAAGAGGACCCCTATCTCAAACCTTATACAAAAATTAACTCAAAATGAACCAAGGACCTAAATATAAAAGCAACAGCCATAAAATTCCTAAAAGACAATGTAGAAAAATATCTTCAAGATCTTGTGGTAGGTGGTAGTTTCTTGAACCATAAACCTAAAGAACCATAAACCTAAAGTACGAGCAAAAAACAAAAAATAGATAAATGGAAGCTCCTCAAAATGAAACACTTTTGCACCTCAAAGGACTTTGTCAAAGGGGTAAAAAGACAGCCAATTCAATGGGAGAAAATATTTGGAAATCACATGCCTGATAAAGGTTTAATATCCATGCTATATAAAGAGATGCTACAATGCAACAATAAAAAGACATACCACCCAATTTAAAAATGGGCAAAAGATTTGAATAGACATTTGTCCAAAGGGGGGAAAAATGGTGAGAAAACACATGGAAAAATGTTCAACATCACTAGCAATTAGGGAAATGCAAATAAAAACTATAATGCGTTATCATTTCATACTTATTAGAATGGCCACTATTAAAAAGTCAGAAAACTGTAAATGTTGACGAGGATATAGAGAGATAGAAATGCTTATTCACTGTCGGAGAAATGCAGAATGGTACAGCCACTGTGGAGGGCTATTTGGAAGTTCCTAAGGAGGTTGAATAGAGACTTGCAATGTGACCTGGCAATACCACCACTAGGCATATACCCAGAAGAACTGAGAACAGTCACACAAACAGACATTTGTACACTGATGTTCATAGCAGTGTTATTCACAATTGTCAAAAGAGGCAAACGACCCAGGTGTCCATCAAATGAAGAATGGATAAGCAAGTCGTGGTGTATACATACAATGAGATATTATGCAGCTGTAAGAAGAAATGAAGTTGTGAAGCATGTGACAACATGGATGAACCTGGAGGACATTATGCTGAGTGAGTAAGCCAGACACAAAAGGACAAATACTATATGATTGTGCTATTATGAACTAAATATATTGTGTAAACCCATAGAGTTAATAATTAGAATAAAGGTCATCAGAAAATATAAGGAGGATAGAGAATGGAAAGCTGAGGGTGAACCTGTGCAGAATTGGTAAAAAGATTGTTTGTAATTTTTGGAAATGAATAGAACTATTGAAAGCACACCTTAGTGTTTATAACTTTCTGTGCTAATATATGGGTCTGACAGTGGTTGAAAAGGCAAGTCTAAGGTCTTGTATAGTATTAGAAGGAAAACTAAAAAATGCAACATGGGACCATACAACATAGTGAAACCTCATGTGAAATACGAACATGGGTAATATTGCATATATGCGTTTTTACAAAATGTGAATACAAATTAACTAGAGAGACGGAACCAGAATAGCAGCTATGTATGGCAGGAGAAACATAGAGAGATTATGAGGTGATGAGGCTGTTCTGTTCATCTGTATTTTGTTTATTATTATTATTGGAATAATGAAAGTGCTCTAATAGTGATTGACATGATGAATGCACAACTATGTGATTATACCAAATACCACTGATTGTATACTTTGGATGGATTTATGCTTTATTAATATATCAATGAAAGTGATTTGTCAAAAAAAACTATCAGAACAGCTAAAATAAAAAATGTGATAACAGTGAATTGTGGTGAGGATTTAGAGAAACTAGATCTCTCACACACACTGGTAAGAATGTAAACTGGTACAGAAACTCTGGAAAATAGTTTGGCAGTTTCTTAGGAAAGTAAACCTACACTTACCATACAAACCAGCAACTGACCTCCTGGCCATTTATCTCAGAGAAATCAAAATTTATGTTTGCACAAAAACTGATACACGATTGTTCATAGCAGCTTTGTTTGCAATACCCAAAAACTAAAAATTACCAATGTCCCGCAACAAAATGAATAGAAATGGTGAAAACATAGGGTTTGTAATTAGCATTGCTAATATATGGGTATGTTAGTGGTTGAAAGGAAAGGTCTATGGTCATGTATATCATGTGAAGCAAAGTTAAAAAATATAACATGGGACTGTATAACACAGTGAACCCTCTTGTGAAAAATGAGTATGATTAATAGTGTATATATAAGAATGTTTTCCTCTGAAAGAGAACAAATGCACATTAATGTTTCAAGATGTTAATATCAGGAAGATTGTTTTAGTGTGCCAAAGGGCTGCCAGTGCAAAGTACCAGAAATGGGTTGACTTTTATCAAGGGTATTTATTTGGGGTAAACGCTCACATTTCCAAGGCTATGAAAAGTCCAACTCAAGGCACCGTAGACATGCTTTCTCACCAAAGTCAGCTACTGCTGATCCTGGCTTTATCGCCACATGGTGAAGCAAATGGCAGCCAACCTCTGTGGAGGTCTCTGTCTTCCCCATCAGAATCTGCTGTCTCTTGGAGCTCAGCTGTGAGCCACCAGGCATAGGGCTTGTCTCTTTCTGGGCCTCCTATTTCAGTCTCGGCTGTTTCTTTTTCTTCCCAAGTTTAGTTGTTAAGAGATCAGGCCTATAGCAGGGCTGGTCTCTTGAGCTGCTCTGTGGGCCCAATCCCCTGGGGGCTTTGTGCTTAAACTCATCCTGAGTCAAGCCTCACTAATACAGTGCATACAAAACCCTTAAAGCAACCTTATCAAGTAATCTAATCTAAGTCCCCTCAACTGAACTCAATACAAGCAAAGACTATCAGAAGAATAGATTAGTATACAAACATAATCTTTCTCTTGCGGGGAATTCATAAATATTCTCAAACTGCCACAGAATATTCAGGCAAAAATGCAACCAAAGTATACTATGGACAGTAGTGCAAAGTAATACATCAATAACTTTTCATCAATGATAAAAAAGGAAATATGCTAAATGAAAGAAACTAGATAAAAAATACTACATATTGTTTGACTCCGTCTCTACTAAATGTAAATACAAATCAATTATAGAGACGGAAATAGATTAGCATTTACTTATGGCAGGAGAAGGCTAGAAAGATTGCATAGGGCACGGCGAACGACTACTAAGGGGTAGAGTATTTTTTTCTTTTTGTGTGTTTTTGTTTTTTTATTGTTATTTTGTTCTTCTTTTCTCTTTCTTTGTGGAGTAATGGAAATGCTCTAATATTGAGTTAAGTGATGAATGCCTAACTCTGTGATTATATAAAATGCCAATGATTACGCACTGTAGATGAATTGTATGGTTTATGAATGCTTCAATAAATTTGATAAAAAGATGGATTCATCTACCATAGTAGCCACATTATAGGAAATACTATATAGAAAAAACTACATTTTAAAAGATATTCTGGAGCTCTGTTTTGATTCTTTGGTAAAATTTTCACATGCTACTTTGTGAGATCCTGAAGATTTATAACTGTTTAATGGATACTTAAATATTTCAATAGCATAAGAAAAAAGAAATAAAATTAAAAACAATGGCAATGTTTTACATGGTAGGCAAACAGGTTTTGTGTTTTTAATGTAATTGCATAATTTTCTCATATTATGTAAACATACCATTTTTTAGTACAGTTAACCAAAGGAAAAAAAATGTCCCTCAACAGGTGAATGATTAAACAAATTATGACACGTCCATACCATGGAATACTGATACATAGAATCTGGATGGATCTTGAGGTTACTATGCTGAGTGTAAAAAGCCAGTCTCAAAATGTCAATGTATTGTATTAGTCCATCTATATAGCATTTTTTACATGACAAAATTATAGAGAAGCAAAATTGGTTAGTGGTTGCCAGAGGCTAGGGATGGTGGGGGAAGAAGATGGGTTTGACTATAAAGGAGTAACACAAGGGTGATTTTGTGATGATGAAATATACCATCTCTATTGTGGTGGTGGTTATACCAACCTACAAGTATGATTAAAAAGACAAGGAACTGCACACACACATACACATTGTATCAATGTCAAATCCCTGGTTTTAATATTGAACATAATTATTTAAATTCTGGGGTACACTGACTGATGGATTCATGAACCTCACTGCAATTTCTGTGAATCTGTAATTATTTCAAAATAAAAATTTAAAAAGTCGATTATATCCAAATTAACATATGGCTTCCATAGGATTTCATTTAAGCTCAAGTAGGTGTTTTTGCAGAAATTTTCAAGCCAATTCTAAAATTTGTATGAAAGATCAAAGGACCTAGAATAGCCAATACAACTTTTAAAAAGATGGACATACCTGGGGTCTCAATACTATCTGAATTCAAGACTTATTATAAAACTACGGTAATAAAGACAATGTAGAATTGATGACAAGAGAGACAAATAAATCAATGAAATAGAGGGTCCAGAAATAAACCCACATACATATGATCAATTGATTTTTGATAAAAGTGCAAAGATAATTCAATGGATAAAATGCTGTATTTTCTATAAGTTGTGCTGGAATAATTGCATATCCTTATGGAAAAAACTGAACTAGATCCACATCTCATAGTATATACAAAATTAACTCAAGGTGGATTGTAGATGTAAGTGTAAAACCCAAAATTATAAATCTTTTATAAGTGAAAAGAGAGAAAATCTTTGTGACCTTGGGTTAGACAAAGATTTCTTAGATATGGCACCAGAAGCACAATTCATATAAAAAACAATTGATAATTTAGAATTCATAAAAATGGAAAACTTTTATTCTGTGAAAGATACTGTTTAGAAAAAGAAAAGACAAGCCACAATTGAGATAAATTTCACAGATAAAATATCTCATAATGGTTTTGTTTTCAGAACATATAAAGAATTCTCAAAATTCAATAATGAGGAAAAAAAACAAAAATTAAGTGGTGAAAGATTTGAATAAAAATTCATCAAAAAAGATATATGGATGGCAAATAAGCATCCTCGACATCATTGGCAATTTGGAATTGCAATGAGATACCACTGCAAACTTATTAGAATGGCTATAATTTTTTTTTCTAAACTCCATATTATGTTATTGACAAGGACATGGGAGATCTGGAATTCACACACTGCTGTTAGAAGCATAAAATGTACAATCACTTTGGGGAAAAAATTAGTAGTTTCATAAAAAGTTCAATGTATACCTACCATATGTCCCAATCATTTCACCCTCAGGTACCTATCATTTCATTCTCAGGTAACTTTCAAAAAGAAATAAAAGCATATAGCCCCACAAAGACTTGTTCATGGATGTTCATAACAGCTTTATTTGTAATAGCCCCAAATTGGAAACAATCTAAATGTCTTTCAGTAAGTGCATGGATAAACAAATTGTGGTATAGCCATACAAAGGGGATGCTATTCAGTAATAAAAGGGAATGGCTTATTAATACAACACAAAATAATTATGCTAAGTGAAAAAAAAAAACAAGAAATAGTACATGTGGTTTGATTTCATTTATATAAAGTCTAAAAAATGCAAACTAATTAGTGGTGACAGTAAGCAGCTCAATGTCTGCCTAGCTAGTGTAAGGTGTGGGGAGGGTTTGGAGGCAGGAATAACAAAGTAACACAAGAATTCAGGTAGGTGATGGTTATGTTCAGTGTATTGACTGTGGAGATTTCCAAGCAAAGTCAAAATTTATTAAGTTGTACACTTTAAATATGTATAGTTTTTTGCATGTCAAGTATATCTCAATAAAGGTATTAAAAAAAGTTAACGTGGTGGCAGATCAAAAGGCACAAAAACAACAACAACAACCCCTGCTAATGGCAGAAACTGTAAGTGCCACAAAGAGGTACTTGTACCTCCCCTTTGTCTGCTTGTTGCCTCCTCTCTGATAGAGGAAATGTCTCTTCTTTCTTCCACTTGGGCAATGGATCCCCTCTCTTTGACTTTCTTCAGAACTTTGCCCTTTAGGTTTCCCACCTCTTATAGATGATGTTCTCTACTTGATTATTCCCATCAGAACATAGATATGCTCTTATCAGCTCTCATTTTAACTAAATATATCTCTCTCTGGGTACTGCTCCATTTCTCTGCTTCTTTTTACAGTAAGATTCCTCAGATAAATTGCTTCATATCCAGTTCACACTTTATCAACTTGTCCACACAATCCATTTGGGCTTCTACCCTCTCCATTCTCCTGAAAATGCCCTTCATGACATCTATAGCAACCCCCTTATCACTCAATTCAATGGCCACTACTCCGGCCTCATCTTAAGCAACCTCTTAGCTGACCATGCCCAAGGTGGCTTTCTTCTCTTAGTTTCTATGATGATGCCTCATCTGCTTTTCCTTCTTTTTTGCTGACTTCACCTCCATATTCTTTATTGTCTTTTCCGCCATAGAATAAACTACAAATATTGGAGCATCACTAGTCCTTCTTCCTTCCCCTCCCCTCCTGTCCCCTCCCCTCTGCTCTCTCTACATTTTCCTCCTAGTAGAACTTATCCTTTTTTTGGAATTTAAAGATTCTATTTTCGCTAATGATTCCAAAATTTGCATTCCCAGCCCAGAATTCTCTTTGGAGCTACAGAGTTTTCTATCCACTTTCACATTCAGCATCTCTTTGACAGTCTCATTGGTGTCTCATACTAAACATCATATGACCAGGGATAATATTCAAAATATTAAATGACCTGTGCACAGGCACACACCAATCTTGAAGGCCCTACTCTATGGGACCAGATTTTAAATCTTTAATTTGTTAGATCCTGGAGAGGTCTGGAATCCTGAAGTCTGAAGCCAGGGAGTCAGAGCAGCAAGTGTCACTCAGGGAGCCTGGGTTGTATCTACTAATATAGAAGTAGCTCAGTAACTTAAGGCCCTTTTGACTCTATTAGTGCATCCCATCTGAATACCAGTCTGGAAATTATCTGATTTAATTTCTGTGTCTCAAATTCTCATTAGAGAGTGGATTTGATTGCTTCATTTTCTGTCATTATGCCTTTGTTCAAATTAGCGGTCTGGTAAGGTGGGTCAAGTAGGGCAATGAATAAGTGGGTTCTCCAAGAAGGAAGAAATGATAGGCATCACCAGAAAGCTGTGTGAACCATTTCTGTCCCCACTTTTAGAGGGGCCTGCTAGCCACTCCGTTTGCAGGAGAGTGCACAAACTGAACAATTTATGATGTTCACCCAGCTTTCAAGCTTCCGATCTGACCACTGTATACCACCCTAAGAAGATGTGGTGACGTGACTTCCTCATTAAAATAGGAATCAACCTGCTTTCTCTTTAAACTGTGTTACTTAAAGACATGCACGTACACACACACAAACACATACAAAAATAGTCTCCCAACTTTGATCACAGCAATCTTTGTCATTTTCCTAAACTTTGTGAATTTGTACATTACACCTCTGCCACACCATTAAATTAAAGAGCTATGACACAAGTCAATATGAAATGGTTACTCTGTTAATACCTGGTTGACATGGAGTGAGAGCAGATATGCCTGGGTTTGAATTCTGCCTCTGCAGTAGCTAATAATGTGGCTTTGAGTAAGTTATTTAATTTTTTTGAGAGCTTTACTACCCTCAAAAAGCATTTATGATACCTGATTGATCTATTTCAAAACCTTGATGCAACAATTAAGTGAAATCCTGTTTCTACAAGTGCTTTCATCCTACTAGAAAAAAGTAAACTCAATCAGTATCCAGTTGAGCTTCTGACTGCCTTGGCTCAAGAGACACAAACTTCTTCTGGTTTCTCCTTCCCTTCTTCTTCTAAGAGTCTTTGGGGTAGGTTGTTTCATGGTGGGATGAGTCAGCCCAGTTCAGCTCTCCTCATACAGAGAATGTGCTTCATTTTCCTTAAGTGCCTCAATCCTTCTTCTAGGCCAATAAGCATTGCTAGGCAACACCAATTGGCCTACACCCACACTGAGAGCACTCAGTCTGAACAGAGGCTCACTAAAGATTTTAAAATATTTTCTCATTGTTAAGGCCCAACTCAATTTCTGATATCTCCCTAAAATATTATGCAATCAAGCAATAAATAAAGTAAAAACGTAAATATATAAAAATGAAAGTCTCCTAGAGCATTTGTGCATACCTCACAGTAGGGTTACTATTTAGATGCTCTCTTATATAAGTCCCCAGTGTGTTCTGTTTATGTTTTTTTCTCAAATTATATAACTCTAGAGAACAAGAACAGTGTTCTTTAGAATCACATGAGTTCTTACTATCATGCTCAATTTCTATTTGCTGCATTTATTTTTATGGTATCCACCATGAGGTCATAGCTACTTCCAGTTACATCTTGCCTCCAAAGATTTCTTTACTCATAGATTTTTTTTTCCCACTCTGGAATTCCTTCCCATCTCACACGTCTTCCATGAGGTTTTCTCTTATTGGTTAAACTTAAGTTATTCTCTTCTTACCTGGTCCTTCCATTGTACTGGACTGGGTTTGAAAGACCTGTATGTCAATTATTAGCTATGGGAACATGGACAAGACATCTAACCTCTCTGAGCCTGGGTTATCTATAACTCTGTAATGAGGATAATAATACTTACCTTATGGGGCATTGTGAGGATCAAATATGGAAATACTTTGTAAACTGAACAGGGAACAAACAAATGAAAGGGCTAATTGTCTTCATTATAGCTCTTATCATGGCCTGCCTTATATTTTAGTTACTTGTCAGTGGGTCTGTCTCCTGAATTGATTTGTGAAACCCTGGGTGAGAAAAGATTGTTTTACTCATCTCTATTACTCCCACTGTGACTTGCACACAGTAGGTTCACATTAGAATGCTGAATTGAATGAGTTGAATTCCTGCTAGAGTCAGGACTTTCTTCCTTTAGAGAAGCAAGTATCTATCACAGCATTTGTATTTGGACAGCCAAAAAAAAAGAGAAGGAAAGAATCCAAACACATTGGCTTTTTCTTTATGCACTAAAAGACAATTTTCAAAGAGGAAAGGGGGAGTCACTTTCCCCGAGAAATGCCACATGTTCAAAGCCTGCAGTGTGAGTAACCAACACAATTCATCAAATGAGATTATAGGACTTCAGGAAACAGCAAGTCCTAATTAAACCAAAACAACAATCCACACCAGATGCACACTCTATTTTCAAGCTATGATCTGTATTTTATTATCCCACAGGGTTCTGGAGTCAGGACTTAAAGCAGAAGGGCTGAGCTGAAGCCAGTATAGGATGATGATCCTCCAGCTCTTGTGAAGGAGTCTAAATTGGAATGTCAGATGTTTATTATATATTGAAAGTTGGGGATATATTCCACCAAGGATGGGATGGTGCTCTTAGCTTACCATTCAACTTCCAGGAACCAAAGAAGAAGGAATAAAGTTGAGAGTCTCCTTATAAATATTCTCCCTTCATATAACTTTCTTTGGAAGGTCTTATTTGACATACACACACACACCCAGGAAATTTAGATCCTTTCTCTCTGTATTCTCATCATTCTGTGCTCATCTCTACCTAGCACATGACGCATTGTTTGGAAACAAGAATGGTCAAATGATCCATGTCTGACAAATCAGGCTTTCTTTCTTTTGAAGCTTTGAACACAAAGGCTAAATTAGTCAGATGGTGTTACTAAGTTAGTCAGATGGTGTTAAGTTTAAATGTCCATAAGCTCTCTAAAAGGAAATGTTGACTAGGTCATTGGATGTAACTTTGGAGCTCTGTAGAAAAGTGTGGGTTGAAAATACCTTGTGTGTAAGCCACATGGCTGGTAAGCCATGTGGGTGAAATAGTCCAGAGACTACCTGCAGGGAAAAGTTGAAGAGGGGAAAGGAGAGGAAGGAAGTGAAAGGAATGGAGGAGAAAAGAGAAGAGATGAGAGCTCAAGTCTCGGTTTTGCATTTGTTTATTTGTCGAGAGACTTCAGGTAAGGACTTTGATCATCCTGAGTAACAATTTTCTTTTCTGTAAAGTTCGTTCATACATTCAGGTGAAAACTAATTCATTAAATATGTATTGTAAGCTAGGTACTAGGCAAAATGTTAGTGAGTCAGTTGTAAACACGATATAGACCTTGTGTCAAATATATATATGTTAGAATAAGATAGAGATAAATGAATGTATGACAGAGTATGCACAGGATGGTTTTGGTGCCATTTTCAAAAGCAACCACCCAGTCCAGGGGATCAGTAGAGGTTTCTGGAAGAACAACATCTAAGAGGTGGCCTGGAGAATAAATAGCAGGAAGGTTAGGAAGTGGCAGAAAGTGAACTGGACAGAGGGAACAGCAAGCACAAAAGCCCACAGACAAGAGAGGGTGTAGCACTTTAATATTATTGATGAATTCCAAAAAGAAATCTTGGATTATGCTTGTAATCTGATCTGTACCTGGGCATGATTGAGTTATGATTAAGGCATTGCGTCCCCACCCCTTGGTGGGTGAGGACTCACAGATAAAAGGCACTGCAAAGAACAGAGTTGGGGATTTCTGATGTTAAGAGTTTGATGCTGAAGACCCGGGAAGTCAGCACCCAGAGGAAAGAGAAGCCATTACGAGGAAGGAAGGAACCTTGAGCCCAGAGAAAAGTAAGCCCCAGGAACATAGGAACCCAGGAAGCCTGAACCCTGGCAGACGTTGGCAGCCATCTTTCCCCAACATGTGAAAATAGACTTTGGTGAGGGAAGTAACTTATGCTTTATGGCCTGGTATCTGTAAGCTCCTACTCCACATAAACATCCTTTATAAAAACCAACAAGTTTCTGGTATTTTCAATCAGCACCCCTTTGGCTGACTAATACCGAGGGCATGGGTAAATCTGGGGAACTGTAAGCATTCTGGTGTGACTTAGAGAGAGAGTATGCAATGAGGAATGATGAGAGTCAGACTGGGTCCAGATTACGAAGCATCTTGTAGGTAGTTTGTAAGAGTTTCAGCCCAAAGTAAGTGGAAAGCTATGGAGGGGTGTTAACCAGGAGAATTTTATTAATAGAGTTATGTTTTAGCAAGGGAGTTCTTATTTCAGTGAGTCAGGAAGTTGTTGAAATAATCTACACAAGAAATAAAGATGTCCTGAAACAAGGCAGTGGCTATAGAGATGAAAATAGTGTTTGGATTCTAGAAGCAATGAGAAGGTAGAATGCAGCCGTAACTCTAGTTCCTGGGTGGACAGAATTCAAGAACAACTGGACTTCTGTATTGAGACAGCATTTTACTGTCAGTTTAACAGTGAGGAACAAATTAACTCAACCACCATGATGATCTCTGACCTCTATAAAGGTTTTATATATATGCCTTAAGAAGCTGCAAAAAGAACATCCTCAATTTTCAACCACCAAGACTACAAACTTACCTACCTCAGCACCTACCCATACTTTCTTTCCTTCTATAGAAACAGAGAAGCGAATCCTCCTAACTAACTCTGGTCCCTCCAGCTGTGCTCTGGCCTCTTCCACTTCATCTCCTAATGAACAATTTCCCCTTCTCTCTTTGCATATCCAGTCTTTCTCAATGGGATTCATTCATTGGCATTTGAACATGTGTCTTAGTTTGCTAAAGGCTGTCAATAGAAAATACCAGAATTTGGTTGGCTTTTATAATGGGAATTTATTAGGGTAAGAACTTACAGTTCTGAGATTATGAAAACATCCAAATCAAGGCATTATCAGATGTTTTGGTACCAAAAGATGTTGTCTTACCAAAGGGCAGCTGCTGGCAATCCTGGATTCCTGCCATGTGGCAAGGCAAAATGGCAACCAGTCTCTGCCTTCTCCTAGGGCTCCCCTCTCCCTGAGCTCAGCTGTGGGTGATCAGGCATATGGCTCGCCTATCCCTACTCCCTTTCAGGCCTTGTTTGGTCAGCTTTAGGCTGCTCCACTAATTCCAGTCTCTGGCCTCTCTCTCAGCCTCTCAGGGTTTCTCTGACTTTCTGCCTGTGCAGGCAACTTGGAGTCCTCTCTCACATGGCAGGGCAAAATGGCGCCTTTTCCTCTCCTCTCTCCTCCATTTTATAGGAATCCAGTAAAGGCTTAAGAGCCACCCTGGGTCCAGCAATCTAATCAAAGACCCTTAACTGAAGTGACCTAATCAAACATGATCTAATCAAAGGTCCCTTAAATGAACCTAATCAAAAGAGTCCATCTACAATGGGTTCCCTTTAAGAACAGGATTTTCTGGGATCCACTAAAGACCCAAACCATGCACAAGCCTTTCCCAATAAAAAGCACAGGACTAAGACTGCATCTCTCTTCCAGTCTATCTCTCTCTTCCCTTTTACTGTCAAATATCTGAAAGAATGTCCCAGGCTCATGGTTCTCCTTTTCTCCCCTCCCCTCACTCTTCAGCACACTTGTGATACCCAGGTGCAGCTTTTGTCAGGGGCTCTAAAGCCTCCATATTTCTAAAGTGGACATGTTTCATTCTTCACCTTAATTTAACATCTCAGGAACATTTTTATTTATTTTCATAAACAGTTCTGTTTATGTAGAATAATGTAATAATCACCCCCATAACAAACAACCAAGATTTTTAATCTATTAACATTTTTTTTGCATTCACTCCAGATCTATTATTTCAAGATGTAAAATGTTACTGTTTGTTAATGCCACAAGTCCCATTTCCTTTCTTCTGTCTTTGCACGGGCAGCCATTATCAGGAATTTAATGTGTGGTCTTCCCATCATTATCCTATTCACCATTGCCTCTCCAGAGCCTATTACAGTGCCTAGCACAGAGCAGGGGCTCAACCAAAATTCTTGAATAAATGAGTTAATGAAAAAAAAGGATGGATAGTTAATTAAATATTTTGGGAAGATGGGGAAGCTTATTATTTTTCTGAGAACAAGACTGGGAAGAGAAGGTACTTGGGGGTAGGGTGAGAAGTGCCTTGTTGTGGCAGGGGGCAGGGCCATGGACTACTCTTGGGGCTTTGAGAAGTAGGGCGACAGTCTACAGCTGTTTTTGTCATGGTGAGAAAATGTTAGAAAACTAGGCTTTCTCACACATTGCTTCACAAGGTAACTCATCTCATTTTTATTCACCTGGTTTGGAGAAAACATTCTTCACTTTATCTTTTCAGGTTATTTTCTTTGAATATTTCCATAGCAGCCACTATACAGGGTACATGCTTATTTGAAACAGAGAGAGGATTTTCCCTTTCCAAATAATGGTGACATGTCTCAAGAGGGGGGACTTAAAAAGGTCATTTCTACTTTGTAGGCCATGAAAGAGAGGATGCAAGAGAGATGGAGAGAGTGGGGGTGGGGGAGGGGAATGAGAATGAGAAGAGTTGTCTAAATGAAAAAGAAAAAAAAAAAAGACAAGTAAGGTTGGATTAGCTACTGAGCTGCCGAAAATTATATTTTTGTGTACATACCATTTACATATATACACACTTGTGTGCAAGTAAGGAAAACACACAGTTGTGGAGAAATCGGATTTAGGCTCTCTATCTACTCTTAAATGCCTTGTTTCAGCAAAGTATTTCTTCATGGCTACTGGTTGCTATGGAAATACATACTTGCTGCATTCCTTGTGTCCAGCCCAGAAAGAGAGACATTTAGTAACACAAATAATATATAGGCTTAATAAGAGGTTAGAAAACAGAATGGCCCCGTATAATTTCATTCCATAAATCCCCAAATTGCTTAATGCTTCATATCAAAGAGTCCCAGTAGCCACAGAAAGGAGTAGATTTTTCACTAGTTTTGTAAGTGAAAAGCTTCCTGGCATCCTAATGCAGCTAGAAAATAACTTCTATCGAACTATCTAGTTGAGAAGTTGATGAGAAAAGCACAGAACAGGAGTCAGTATCAAATCTACCGCTATGAACTATTTAACCTTAGACAAGTCAGTTCTCCTCTTTGGGCCTTATTTTCTCATTCGTGAAACAAGAGGAAAGCCCTGGGTGACTTCAACAGACTATATCACTTAGGGATGCTTTGGGTTGTAAATGACAAGACAAAAAACAGACAAAAAACAAAAAACAAAACAAAAGCAAACTCCAATTGGTGAAAAATAAAGTAAGTTTATTGGATCATTAAATGGAAAAGTCCAGAAATGGAGCTGCCTTCAAATAAGGTTTAGTTCAATATCTCGACAACGTCATCAAGGACCCGATTTTTGATATCAACTTCATTCCAAGGCTTGTTTGAAAATGGCTGCCGGAAGCTCTCAGAGCCACTCAGTAGCCAAAAAAAGAGTATTTGTACTGGATTCCCAAAATGATTCTGAAACATATTTTGATTGGATTCACTTGGGTAACCCTGGCCCAGGGGATTAATATTCTGATTGGCTTAACCTCGGTAACATGCTCCAAACTGGAACAGAGAGTCTCCCTGGAAATGTGTGGATCTTTAAATGGAAATCAGAGACTGCTGGGAAAAGAATAAGGAGGATGCTGGGGAGACAACCAACAAATATCCACTCTGGGAACTCGCCAAGTCTGATATTTTCTATTTAATTCTTCTGCCCCAGTGGAGAAGAGAGTTGACTTTTAATATGAAAGAAGATACTATCTGAAGGTCTTTGTGTACAGCCTTTGAACTTTGTCCTAAGCATGAGCCTGACAGAAACCACGCAATAACTTTAGTTCAAGATTCTTCAGTCTTTTGGACAGTCAATGAAAATGAAATATATGGAGGAATAAGGAAAGCACACACACAAATTTCCCATCCTGAAGATAGTTCCTTTCTGCTACATAGTACTTGTCCTTTCCTTGCTTTAAATTTCTGCTACTCAAAATTCATCTACAGTTTTCCTCTATACTTTTAAAATCTGCACTGAAACCACTAACTTCCTAAAGATTCTCACATATAGCTCAATTCTTGATAAAGAGAGACACATTTATCTTTCCTTCATCATCCCCTAAGCAAATACATGCACATAAACATGTGCACATATATTATATCAGGAAAAATAAACCGCTGTCATCAAGTGTGAGAATATAGAGCTTTATCAGTAAGGATATGTCAGGCTGAGGAGACAAAAGGCCGAATACAAAATGGTTTAAATATAACGAAATGTATTATCTCACATAAGGGAAATCTGGACTGAAGGCAGTTACAAGTTAGTTAATTCAGCAGCTCAACATCATCAAAGATATAGTTTCTTTCTATATCTCCACCACACTTTCCTCAACATGATAGCTGACTAATTTTAGGTTAACTTTCCTCATGGTCCCAAAATAGCTGCCACAGCTCCAAGCATCACATGCTGTTGGCAAATCTAAAGACAGAAACAGTAGTTTCTCCTCAAGCTCCTTTTTTAAAAAGCAGAACCAAATCTTTCCCTGAAGCACTCCTTCCATTCCCTCCCCCACCCAAGCAGACCTCTCCTCATGTCTCCTTGACTAGAACAATGTTACATGCCCATTCTTAAATTAATCCCTGGAGTGGTTAATTATCTCTTTAGAGTGACTAAACCCAGATTTTCCTCCTGGTGTAGAGTGACTAAACCGGACTAAACTAAACTTTTCCCTGAAGCACATTATTGTATGATACCTGAAACTAACAGGGTCTGCAAGAACATATTTTCGGAAGGAAATGCTCTAGGGGTGAACGTACAGCCTGAAGTCTTTCTCTAAGCCCCACCCCTACCCTTTAGCAGACTTCTCCTCATATCTTATTGGGTAAAAGGGGCAAAAGGGGATTCGGTGTCTGCTCTGAAATACCAGCATATCACAATACCAAGAAGAGGCACTGCAACCCCTCTTAGATGAAAGTTCTTATTCCACTTCTTATTACTTACCACAGGGATAAGGGTAAGTGTCTTATCATTGCTGTGCCTCAACTTACTCCTTTCTAAAATGGGACTAGGAACCACAGCATCTTATTCACCACAGGCATTTGAAGATTAAATGAAACAAGGTAGATAGAAATGGAATATAGGTAGACTAGTGTTCCATATATATTTTCTTATTTTACCATTTTTTCCTATTTTCTCTGACCGCCCCCCCCCCCAAACACCCCAACCTCTATCTATGGATCTAAAAAGGGGAAGGTCACACGGGATAAAATATATTAAAATTTTCAATTGTTTTAATTTCATTTATTTATTAGTTCATTTTTTAAAATTTTAATTATTTATTATTTTTTTCATTTATTATATGAAGTAAATACACAGTGTTAGCATATTCATTTTGCTCCATATTTCCATCTTTATAACCCCAGTCTCTGGCTCCAGAGGATTTTGGTGCCCCACCTTTATCTCCTGTATCATCTCTTCCTGGGATTATAAGAAAGTATCGATCTTTTGCTGAATAAATCAAGATGCCACTGGCTGGATAATATGACCTTTAAAGATCATTAGGCCTACTCATTTCTGTCCCTTTTCTCTCTCAATACTCCATTAATATTTTAATTTTAGATGGTGTTTTATACCAGTGTTCAGGTGATAATTCTAAGTAGATATGTTTAGAGGGTTTTGCTAAAGCATAATTGAGCTAAAACTGAGACCAGAACTCTTGACTGAAGAGCTGACTTGCGAACTAAATTTTGAAAGATGACCAGGAATTCATTCAAAGGAGAAAGGGATGGAGGACATCCCTGGCAGAGGAAGCTACATGTACAAAACCTCGGAGTGAATAAAGAACTCTACACGTTTTGGTTTGCTAAAAGCTGCCAAAAGCAATATACCAGAAACGGGCCAGCTTTTACAATGGGGATTTATTACACTGCAGACATTCAAGTCCGAGGCCATGGCAGTGTCCAAACCAAGGCATAATCAGGGAGTGCTGTTTCCCCGGAGACTGGCACACGAGGCATCTGCTGGTCTCTCTCTTTTCTTCTGGGGTTCCTTGCTTCACCTTCTAATCCCTTTGATTGCAGCCCCTTGCTCTTGTGCCTTTGTCTCTCTGCTCCTGCATCTTTTTCTCTGTGCCTTTCTCTATATTAATTCTGTTTATAAGGAACTCCAGTAAGAGAATTAAGACCCGCCCTAGGTCATGCCCTACCGAAGCAACCTAATCAAAAGAAGTTCCCACCTGCAATAGGCTTACACCCACAGGAATGGGTTTTTTGGGGTCTATAAAAGCCTCAGACTACACGGTACATTTATCAAAAGGGAGCTATTTCAATGCTGGGGAAGCTGGTAAGAGCTGTGGGTGGAGAGGAAGCAGAGGCCAAGTGCTGAAGGCCTTTGTGCACCATGCTAAGACACTTGCACTTTCCTCTATAAGTTATGAAGAGCTACTAGACAGTTTAATCAGGGAATCAACATTATCAGATTTATGTTTTTGTAAGCTAATTCTTGTGGGAGATGAAATGAGAATTTTGGTGACTTTTTTCCTACATTGGAGGAAAAGATAATAGTACAAGAAGCAAATTTGGAAAGGAAGACAATGAGCTCCCTAAGGATATGTAGAGTTGTAGATTTTCCAGGTACATCTCCATGGAGACTCTCATTTACCATTAGACCTAAAAAAGGAGCCTACTCTGCCCCCCAAAATTGCTTGTATAATTTTCCACTTTCCCTAAGCTCCTTCACTTATTTTATTTATCAAGAACTATTAAAATGCTGCTACTTTTTTGTTTAAAGTATCCTTTCGTTATTCTTTTTTGATGTTTCAACTTACCATCACCATCCCCACACCCCCAAAAATTATATCAGTCAGCCAAGGCTTTCCCTAGCAGAAAACAAGCTGCCTTTCTCCCAGGAGGTTATGCTTGCTCAAGTCTTCAAAGCATTCTTCATTTATAAGTGATTCCACATCCTTGAACAATATGGAAATGAATCAATTCTTGAGTCCCTTGTGGGAAAACATCTCGTAGCTGGGAGTCATGTTGACAATTTTCTGCTGTAGTAGCTGTAGTAGTGATTTTTGGAGAATGGCTATAGTTTCACAATGTCACTTGAATTCCTTCAAAATTTTTGAATGAAATCCATCTAGATTTAGTGATTTATTTACATTTATTTGTCAGTTTGATCAAGAAAACCCTTTCTGCTTATCCCCAATCCTTTTCTAAGTAAAAACCAAGCGGTGCATAGATTATCTTCTCTTTTTCCAGTTGAGATTAACAGCATTTTATGTATGGTATGTAGCAGCTGAGATCCCATTAGGCTGTGTTCCAGGAAAGCACTGATAGAGTGTTTTTAACATGATTCTACTGAAATAAATCCCTGGATTAACTTCTGGCTGATACATTACCCAGAAATGGATAGGATCATCAAATAGAGTGGAAAATGGCAAGATATCTGTTTTTGACCATCTAAATGACTAAATTGAATATAATACCCCATGATTGCTTAGTTAAAAGCTTACAGGATGCCTGAAGCCTGCTTACTTAAAGGCTCTGTATTTATCATACTTGATATATAGCTAATTTAGTGCTAAATTTTCAGGGATTAAGTTTATAAAGGGATATGTAGGGCCATAATATAATATGCAACCCCTTTCATTCATGCATTCATTTTATTTTTTCACTAAGTCATAATTTTTTTTTCTATTATGTTCCAGGTACTATGGAGAATATAAACTCAAATAAACATGACCCCATTTCTCAAGAAACTTAAAATAAATCGAAGTTTGCATGCATGCAATACAGACTAATACATAGCACTAGGTGTCTTGCTAAAGTTCATAAATATGTGAGTATTGTTAAGAGGTATATTAATAAGGGTTCCCCGGGGGAACAGAATTGACAGGATATATAGAATGTAATGTACATTATTTTAATGTCACTATTATGAGATTTATTACAGGAATTGGTTCATGCAACTGAGGGAATGGGCAAATCCAAATGGGCAGGCTGCAAGCTAGGAATTCCGATGAAAGTTTTCAATGAATTCCCCAGGAGAAGTTAGCTGGCTGAAGTAGAGAGGCAAACTCTTTCTTATTAGTGCTGAAATCATCACTTCTCATTTTAAGGCCTCCAGCTGATTGGATGAGACCGCTCTCATTGCTGAAGGCAATCTTCTCAGTTGACTGGACATGAAATCAACCATAGATATGTTCAACTGACTAATGCTTTAAATCCACAAAATATCTTTACAGTAACAATCAAGCCAATGCTTGCTTGACTAAATTGGACACAACAATCTGGCCAAGTTGACACATGAACTTAACCATCACAGAGACAACACTGAGCAACATCAAAATCATACTGAGGGATGAGGAAATGTTTCCTAGAGGAACTTTTGACAGCTGATTTTTAAGGGATGAGTAGCTTGATTAAGAAGGTGGGAAGGTGGGATGGGGTGGGAATTATAGCAAGAGGAACATTATAAAAAGAGGCATGTGAGGCTAGTAAACAGAAGCACAGAGTGAAAATGACTGTAGTAGATGGGGTGGGGTGGGCTAATGGAATGTGAAGCTATAAAAGGAGTTGGGATCAGAGTATGAAGCATCTTCTGTTCCAAAATAAGGCATTTAAATTTCATCCAGAAAGACACTTCCTTGAGAAGTCCTTCCTGATGCCCATGATGAGGTCAAACTCTTTAGGTTGGTGCAAAAGAAATTGTGGTTTTGAACCATGAATTTTAAATCATTATAACTAGGCTCAAACACATCCTATTAATCAAAATAGGAACCATTACTATCTTCACATTTTTGCAGACAAGAAATAAGTTTGCCTATTCCTGTAGTGTAAAAATCTGTGCTTCGAGATTCAATGAACTCTTGGAAAGCATTTTCTGCATCCTGCTGGTTGGGGAAGAGTTTTCCCTGCAAAAAGTCGACGAGATACTTGAAGAAGTGGTAGTCAGTTGGTGAGAGGTCAGAATAGGGCAGATGAGGCAAAACTTCATAGCCCAGTTTGTTCAACTTTTGAAACAAAGGTTGTGGACATGCGGTCAGGCATTGTCGTGGAAAAGAATTGGGCCCTTTCTGTTGACCAAAGCTGGCTGCAGACTTTGCAGTTTTCGGTGCATCTCATCAATCTGCTGAGCATACTTCTCAGATGTAATGGTTTCACTGGGATTCAGAAAGCTGTAGTGGATCAGACCGGAAGCAGACCACCAAACAGTGACCATAACCTTTTTTTGGTGCAAGTTTGGCTTTGGGAAGTGCTTTGGAGCTTCTTCTCAGTCCAACCACTGAGCTGGTCATTGCTGGTTGTCATATAAAATCCACTTTTCATTGCACGTCACAACCCGATTGAGAAATATTCCATTGTTGTTGTGTAGAATAAGAGATGACACTTCAAAACGATGATTTTTTTGAATTTTGGCCAGCTCATGAGGCATCCAGTTATTGAGCTTTTTCAGCTTTTCAATTTGCTTCAAATGCCGAACAACCATAGTGGTCAATGTTGAGTTCTTTGGCAACTTCTTGTGGAGTTTAAGAGGATCACCTTTGGTGACTGCTCTCAATTGGTCACTGTTAACTTCCAATGGCCAACCACTATGCTCACCTTCAAGGCTCTTGTTTCCTTTGCAAAACTTCTTGAACCACCACTGTATTTTTGTTAGCGGTTCCTAGGCCAAATGCGTTGTTGTTGCTGTGAGTTGTCTTTGCTACCTTACAACCAATTTTGAACTCAAGTAAGAAAATCAGTTGAATTTGCTTTTTGTCTAACATCATTTCCATAGTCTAAAATAAATATAAAGTAAACAGCAAGTAATAAGTCATTAGCAAAAAAACATAAAGAAATGCACATTAAAATGATATGTAACATAACCACATTTATTTTAAGAATGTATTCCAATATCGAAGAGCAAATTTCAACAATGCAAAGCTGCAATTACTTTTGCACCAACATAATGTAAGTGCTTATAATATCATAAACCTCTCTGTTGTCAAACTTCTTAAAGAAGTTATTTCAGTTTATCTGATATTTATTTGATTAATATTTTTCCTCTTCACCAGACTGTAAACTCCTTGAGGGTAGAGGCTCTGCTTTGTTCAACTTTGTGTCCCAGAACTTATCACAGTGTCTGGCTCATCATGGGCATTCAATAAATGCTAACTGAATGAATGAATGGATGAATGAACAGATGTTAGCCATGGGGAGCCACTGAAAATTGGTATGAAGTGAATGGCTTGCTAGATTATATCCACATTCTGGAAAGAACCCTCTGGGAATGGTCTTTATTATTTTTAAAAAATAATTTATTTTAAAGAAATTTTAGATTACATAAATGTGACACAAAAATACAGGGGATTCCCATATGCCCCACTCCCTCTCCTTCCCATACTTTCCCACATTAACAACATCCTTCATTAGTGTGATACATTTGTTACAATTGATGAACACATATTGAAACACTGCTACTAACCATGGATTATAGTTTACATTATAGTTTACACTCTGTCCCATGCAATTTTGTAAGTTATGACAAAATATATAATGGCCTATATACATCATTGCAACGTCATGCAGGACAATTCCAATGTTCCAAAAATGTCATTGAATGAAGGCTGCCCCAGGAAAGGAGCACGGACTCTTGCAAGGCAACTCTCTTCAGCTCAGGCAATTCTGAAGAAGGCAGATAGCTCAGGGCTGTCTGCCAGCAACATTCCCATCAGTTGGGAGAATACCATGAAGAAAGATCTGGATGGTACATCATGGCAACTACTACAAGGAATCCTCATTTTGAGATCTAAAAGGATATTTGAGGATAAATTTGAAGACTATAAATCAGTAAACAGGCTACTGAAGAAGAACATAACTACTATGATGGAAGAATGAACATTCAAGGAGGTACTCACTTTCTGGTTGTTCCTGTGCAGAGTGGGCACTTACCTGACCCTGGGGATGAGAGCCTCCTTAAATTTTGCAGTCTAGGTGACTTCACCTTAGTCTCAGCTATGGGTACGACAAGTTAATGATGCTAGGAAGAAGTGCAGTACTGGATTTGAGACTAAGCTACCCAAGCTTTCTATGTTATTCAAATGTTATTGTCTGCATGGCTGGTCCAGGTTTGAGGAGAACCTGGGCTTTTGGCTTCTGGAGTAGAATTGCTCATCTTTGAAGCCTCAGCTCTAAAGGCCTTCCCTAACCAACACTGCTGTACCTCCAACTAAAAAACAAAATGAAACAAAAACAGATAAAAACAAATTGTTCACACCTCCATCCTTGACATCTACCATGTCTTTTACACACTTCATCTTCTTACTAATGACCCTGGATCGCACGTGTCTATCTCTCTTACTTCACTATGGGTAAGGTGGTGGACTGTCTTATTCAATTTTTGTATCCTTATCACAGTGCATGGCACAAGTGTGATTTTATCCAATATTGACTGATTGAATTGATACATGAATTAATCCAACAGTCTAGAGAGTGCCTATAAATACATAATCACTAAGATTTCCTTTATTGCTAGGCAAAAGATGAAAGAATAGAGGCTATAACATTTAAACAAGTGGTCAATAGTAGGAGTGGCTAAATCAAAGGAAATGTCTTCAGAAAGAGAGTTTGTGCTAATGAGGAATCAGGATGCTTTTGATGAAGAAGCTACATGACAAAGCTCCCTGACCTCCACAAGCAGGTTCACAAATTCCCTTTCCAATTGACAACTTTCAAAGGAGGCAGGCCTGATGGCCTTTTGCAGGTGGTTTGACTCCCAAAGGTGCTTAGCAAGTACTTGAAAGATTTTTGATGTTTATTAAAGTTTTTCTTTTTTCCTCTGCAGGAGAACATGCTGGTCCTATTATCATCTTTGGGGCTGAAAACAAATTGACAATAATAATTCTTCTTGGTGCTTTATCAACATGCAAGCTTCAGGCACCTAAAGAACAACCATTGAACATTGCATAGAATGAAGGTAAATAGTGACCTCATCCCATAGTGCCGGGACAGTTCTATTAGTTGAAACAGAGAGGGGAAAGCAGAATAACAATCAGAAACTTCAAGTCATATGGAAAAAACAAAAAAGTTCTGTTTTAATGTTGTAAAATTAACTCTTTTTCCTCCCCTTAGTAGCTCCTAACCTCCAAAGAGGTCGAAAAAGCTTTGATGAGGGCAGAGGTTTGGTATAGGGAAGACACTCATAGTTCACCATCTGAAAGCTCTTTCTACTGTTATGAGAGAAAAACAAACTTTCACACAACATGTTCTCAGTTACTGGCTTCTCTTTTTCATGGGGGAAAAAAAAACCCCAACAATTATGATAGAATAATGGTAACTAGGAGAAAGAAACAGTCTTCATAGGGTTTGCCTAGTGATCCATCTGTAATAAGTAACAGCAAATGACACAGTTGATTCCCTCAAACTGGGGCCTTCGAAACGCTTTCCCATAAAATTTAACCATCCACTGAGTCTTTGCCTTTGTATTTTTCCCCATTCCTGTTTCTAGCTAACCTATATACTTGCATATGTAAGGGAATCTGGATCAGGGATCCAGGCTAAAGAAAATCAAAATATCAGCTAACAGTTACTAAAAAGAAAACTTTAATTCGAATGTTATCTATACATTTAATATTCAGCTTCTGAATTATGGTTTCTCTAGACCTAAGTCATTTTCATCCCTGGAAAACACCCTCGAGAAGACACGGGTATTTACAAGCAAGACTGGCTGAGGGCAGGGGCCTAAATTTACTATTTTTTTTTTTTGAAGGGGAGGGGAATAACTTTGGAATTTTAATGTTTTTTTTTTTTGCTCCTTTTAAAACGTAAATGTTTTTTGGAGAAAATGAACTAATTAATTCATTAATATGCACCAGAACCTTAGCACACATTCACTTTTCAGAGAAAGAGAGCCAGGCTCTGAAAAAGAGAAAAAAGATGCCAGGTAAATGAATGTTTGCTCAGGTATCCTTTGAAGACAGAGAATGAAAAAGGTCTGGACTTGGGGATGAGGCCACAGGAGGGCAGGTCCGTGATGGCACTGGAATGGAGTTGCCAGCTTGGGAGCATGGCAAGGCTTAAGAAGGTTGAGAGCTCCCAAAATAAACTTCACTTTAGGGTTTGGCCCAGGGCCAGCTCTGACTTTCATCACCTCCTCTCTCCAGCAAGCTTCTGCTTTCTAGCTCTCTCCTCCCCTCTCACTCACACTCGCTCCTCTCTTGAGCTATATCTGCTTAGAGATGGGCCCTCTTTGATCCAATTCAGCCAGTGGAGGAGGAGTGGGTAGAAGAAAGTAAGCAGAGCTGTGACCTCACCACCAGCCCCTGTCTGAGCATCCTTGGAGAGCATTTGTTATTTAGATGTTTGTGGAGTCTGCAGGGTACCTGGCTGGGGGTGGGATGAAGCTGTGCCTGGACCGCAAGTCAGTTTGGGCTTGTGAGGAGGCTCTTAGCCGCTACGCAAAGTGGGTACAGAAAGGGAGGGGAGGGAGGACACGTTCCGGGTAGTGTGATGCCAGCGACACTCAGTAGCCCTTTCTCCCCCAAAACCCTTCCCACCAGGTGCCACAATGTTTAAAATGCAACTATTAGAAATACCTTTACTTTAGCGAAGCATTTCAGTCTCCCTTGGTCCTTTTTTAACTTGTAAATATCCTTGAAAGGGATCATACCTAGTTTCTAACACTTTAGTGCAAACTAATCAGAAAACTTTCTTCAGTCCCAGAAGAATTTGTATGAGTCCTCTAGCTGCAGGGTTGGGGATGCTTTGGGGGAGGAACTGGCCCAAGAGGAAAAGAAGAAAAGGAGAGGCACAGAAAGGGTAGAAAGGGGTTAAAACAATCCCCCTTGACGCTCTAGCTCTCCACTCAGCCACATTTCAGAACGCTTCCTTTTTTGCTGTTTCTGCCATGTTTTCTGGGATCATTATCCACCGTAGCGTGTGTGCATGTAGGTGTAGGTGAAGGGGGAATGTGCATGTACGTGTGTGTACGCACACGTTGCATGTATGTGTGCGCGCATCTGTCTAGAGACCAGGGAGGGTGGGGTCAGTGAAAAAGAAGAGCTCAGAAGATCAGTCTCTCTTATCTCACCCTAGAAACTACCAAGAACAACTAAATTGCTTCTTTAGGGACTAAAGTATTTCTCCCATAAAGACTGTAATTGTATCCAGAGACAACCTCAAAACAGAGTTAATTGTTCTGGAAGCAAACTGAGCCATTTTCTAGTCCTTCTAGGACCAAGAAGAGTCAGGAAGGTTCTGAATGGCAATTACTGGATACAAACTATAAATCCTTTTCAGAACAAGCCACTTACCTGCAGCTCAAGACAGAAAATAATCTTTCAAGAGGTAAGGAAGTGGGTAGGTGAGAAGGGGTTGGGCAATCCAGCAGAAGAACAGAAAGTCTGTGATGATGGGCAGAAGTTGTCTCTAGGAGTGTGCAGTTTCCTGTGCTTACTGCTTATTCGTTTTCCCTAAGACTCATTCTCACTCTGACATCTTCAGGAAATTCGTAGATCAAACTTTTCTTTTTTTAGTCTGATGCTGCCATAAAAACACTGAGAGGTCACTCCCTCAGATGGCGAGGACAGAGAACTCAAAGGGTTCTACTGCACTTTCACCTGCCTTTCTCGTTGTCTCCAGAGCTGTCAGCAGTTGCCTTTGGATTCTGTGCTCATCACTAAAACTGGTAAAAGAAAAACTTTTCATACAATTTAGGATCCCACGGCTCTATTGAGCATCCTGTTTGTAAAGTAGAAGGGAGCTCCCTCATGGCGGTGGAAAGGGGAAAGTCATATAGAGCTAATGCAGAAGCAAGTGAGGAAGCGTTCTGATTGGCTGTTCAGGGTCATTTTACTTAGGGCTTCTTGCAAAGTGGGGAGCAGCTGGTTGCTTAGAAATGAGGAAGTTAGCTGGCAATAACTGATTGGCTGTTTTTAAATTTGTTTTCTGGGAGAGCTGGGCACTTACAGGAAATAGAAACTAGCTTAGGGTTTTGGTTTTACTGATGTGGGACTAAGCATGGGTTTCTGCACGTTGGGCCTGCTAGATTTTATTTATCCGAGGGGATAGACTGCTTCCTGCATGATAGTCTTGAAAACAGAAAGCTCCTAAGGGTGTCTTGAACAGCCGAGGTAGCCCAGGCAGTGCTTTAGATTATATTCCTTCACGTTTACTCTAGGGTCAGCTCTGACTCTCATCACCTCCTCTCTTCAGCAAGCTGTGGCACCCTTGGGGCTGACTTTTTAGCTAGAAATAAACTCCTATGTGCTGAAATTTCTCAACTTTGAAAAATAGTGTCTTGATTTTTTCACAAATCTTCTTGGGTCTATAATCGACCAGTGTCACTTATTTGCAGACTTAGACCTAAATAATTTGGAGCAGTTTTGTATGTTGTCTTTATATGTGTTATTTAAATGGAAATCCTGTGAATGAGAATGTATTTTATAACCATATCCCCCCAAACAATAATCTAGATCAGATGTCAACATGTTTTCTGTAAAGAGCCAGATGGTAAATATTTTAGGTTTTGTGGATTATATGGAATCTGTGACAACTACTCAATTCTGCCCTTATACCTCAAAAACAGCCATAGACAGTGCGTAAACAAATAGGCAAATAAAGAAAACTTTATTTATAAATATGGGTAACAGGCTGGATTTGGCCACAGGCCATAGTTGCTGACCCTTGGATATTTTTTTGTGTGTTTTTTTTTTAAGATTTTATTTTATTTATTTCTCTCCCTTTCCCCCATCCACCCCGGTTGTCTATTCTCTGTATCCATTTGCTGCATGTTCTTTTTGTCTGCTTCTGCTGTTGTTAGCAGCACGGGAATCTGTGTTTCTTTTTGTTGTGTCATCTTGCTGCGTCAGCTCTCCTTGTGTGCAGCGCCATTTCTGGGTAGGCTGCACTTTATTTTGCGCTGGGCGGCTCTCCTTACAGGGTGCACTCCTTGCATGTGGGGCTCCCCTACATGGGGGCCACCCCTGTGTGGCACAGCATTCCTTGCGTGCATCAGCACTGCGCATGGGCCAGCTCCACACGGGTCAAGGAGGCCCCGGGTTTGAACTGCGGACCTCCCATGTGGTAGACGGACGCCCTATCCACTGGGCCAAGTCCGCTTCCCCTCTGGATGGTTCTTTAACATACTTTCTTTTATTTTTCTGTGCTGCCTATTACCAGTATGTGAGTTATGAAAGTCCCCAAGTTCATCCAAACTGTCAATACATTCATGTGATTTTCTTAACACTGCAGCATAAAAATGCATTTTTAAATGTTTTATCATACCTTTACAGAAAAAAAAAGTACAATACATGTTACCCAGTTAAATTCCAATTCTTTATCTGAAATGAACATGTTTTTATACAGTTGTCATTTTTATATATTCCACTTTCCGATTTTGTGATTTACACTCAACAGAAGTTGTAGAGCCATTTTTATGTATTGATATATTATGCTTACTTATTTTAAAAGATCATGCAGTGGGTATTTCAGGATATTTGTAGAGCTGGCCTGCTTAAAAATACCCTTATGTTAACTATTTGGATTTTTTCCCATTTTCTCTATAAGCTAAATAGGACTGCTATAAAAATCTTTTCATAGTGACACACAGAAAGGTTAAAATCCGAATGTAAAAATCATATCACTTTTGCTAGCTTTACTAATTATAATGTTCAAAGCAAGGAAACGTTGTGCACTGAAAAACAAAACCCAGATAGCAAATTCATTGAATTGCCCTATCACGTTGAATGAGCTGTCAGAAGACTATCCTATACAACTTTTCCTGACAAACATGATTTAATCTTTTTTTCTTTTTTTTAAAGATTTATTTATTTATTTAATTTCCCCCCCTCCCCTGGTTGTCTGTTCTCTGTGTCTGTTTGCTGCCTCTTGTTTCTTTGTCCGCTTCTGTTGTCGTCAGCGGCATGGGAAGTGTGGGCGGCGCCATTCCTGGGCAGGCTGCTCTTTCTTTCCACGCTGGGCGGCTCTCCTCACGGGCGCACTCCTTGCACGTGGGGCTCCCCCACGCGGGGGACACCCTTGCGTGGCACGGCACTCCTTGCGCGCATCAGCGCTGCGCATGGCCAGCTCCACACGGGTCAAGGAGGCCCGGGGTTTGAACCGCGGACCTCCCATATGGTAGACGGACTCCCTAACCACTGGGCCAAAGTCCGTTTCCCTGATTTAATCTTAAATGTTTTTCTTTTTTAATAATTTGCAGTTCCCCAGAGAGAGAGCACATATACCTTTACAAACTCAATGATATATCTCAATTTATTATACAAACTCAGCTCTGCTGATAGCTTAAATATGTCAGTCCATGTTCAAATGCTGTACGTTAGCATTCTAAATAAGAGTTTACTTAACATTGTTAACAACCCTAAACTTAACTTTCCAGATACTTGAGTGTGACACTTAAGCTCAATATTTGCTTTTACACAATAGGAAAGAGTTGAATATGAAGATTAGTATTTTTTTTTTGTTAGAATAAAATGCCTTTCTCTAGCTCATAGCTCTGACATGGCTTTGTACTTCCAGGGCCAACAGTAGATTCTTGCCTTTTAGACCCATTGGACACTAAGGTTAGAAGTAGCAGAGAGGGCTGGGTGGGGACATTGTAAGGAAGTGGTCCAAGGCATTCTTTGTAGAAAGGGCTTCTTTGGGATGGCTCTCTTCTAATCTGAGCATCTCATAAATACCTATCACCTACTTAAAACAATTGACACAACTGGGCACCAAAATAAGTACTGGTTCATAACTTTTGTTCCACCCTATTTGGACCTTCAGTCACTTAAGCCAGCAAGATATACCTTTCTAGAGGAAGGTCATATAGTCTTTTTCAGTGTTTTATCAAACTGTCAGTGGGAAATGAGCAGATTTTTTTTTCAAAATATCATTAACTGATACTTTTGTAAAATATAATAAAAATAATTACCAGAAAAATTAATAAAAATTAAAGATATACGAAATTCCAGCCTCCAATTTTGCATTTATTAGTTCATTTTTAAAATTTTCATTATTAGAGTGAACATAAAAATTACATTTCAATAAATATAATCTGAACAAATTTAGCATTATAAAAATTGTACTTTTTTAAATTGAAAATGACTGTATAGACAAATAACATGGACTTTACCTAGCTCATTGAAACCAGTCTGGGACTGACCCATACTTGGAGTAGGAGCAAGAGGGCCTGGGCTTTAGAGCAGAGCTATCTGGTCTTGTCTCAGTCCTTACTGGCTGTGTGACCTGACACAACACATTTTTCTTAGCTTCCATTTTTTCATCTGTCAGATGCAGATAATAATAAAATCACAGAGGGTTGCTATAATAATTCATGCAAAGTGCTTCAAATAGTGTCTGGTGTATTAAATTAAAAAAATAAAAGCCAGCATTTCTGCTAAAGTTTCAGCATGGGGAAGGTCTAAAGAGCAGCCGTGCATCTTGCTTCCTGATAAAAGAAGTCAGCTATGCATTGAAAACTAATGAGAGTCCAGCAAGGCTGCAAAGTACAAATTCAACTTATGCTCTAAATAACCAAAAAGAAATGGTAATAGAAAGTGAGATGTCATTCCTAATATCCAGGATCTCTAATGTTTCTGGGAATAGAAATTACATGGAATGGCCAAAATTTTGTGGAGAAAAGTTTCAAATTCTGTTAAAAGACATAGTTGAAGACATGAATAATGAATGAATGAATGAATGGATAGAATTACTTGATATAAATTTGTCAGTTCTGCTCCAAATGAATCTCTTAATTTAAGGTGTTCCAATAAAAACTCCAGCAGAAATTTTGGAAA
This sequence comes from Dasypus novemcinctus, assembly GCF_030445035.2. Classification (NCBI taxonomy): domain Eukaryota; kingdom Metazoa; phylum Chordata; class Mammalia; order Cingulata; family Dasypodidae; genus Dasypus; species Dasypus novemcinctus. The sequence continues at coordinate 46,810,745 of NC_080685.1, read as the reverse complement.
AACTTAACAAACTGATTCTAGTATGTTAATGGAAGTATGATTCAGAAATAGCACAGTTAATTTTGAAGGGGAAAATAAAAAGAGCAATGAGGAAAACTGTCCATATCTAATAGAGAATAATATATGTCAGCATAGCAACAAACAGACAAAACATGGGCAGGTAAGAGTGTCCAGGACAGAGCATGTGAGTAAGGAAACTTGATATATGACAGAAGTGGGAAATAGATAAATTGTTTAATTGATTGTGGAAAAGCTGATTCACTACACTGAGAAATGAAAATTTAGATTCTTCATGTCAAATATACATTGAACTTCAGATGGTTTAAAGACCTAAATGTGAAAGGTAAAACTTTAAAGCTTATAGGAGTAAAAATGACCTTGGGTAGAAAATGATTTTTTAAAATACAACTCTAAAAGCACAAACTAAAAGGTGGGAAATCGTTGGATCTGACTACATAGAAATTAAGGATTTCTGTTCAATACAGGCACGATAGACAATATTAACAAATGTGTAATACCAGAAGATATTTGTAAAGTTTAAAATCAAATAGGGATTAATATTTAGATTATATAAGGAACTCCTGCTAATAATCAAGGGAAAAAATAGGAAAATGGGTAAAGGATATGAATAGGCAATTTACAAAAGGCAAAACTGGAACAAATAATGTTAGATAAAGAGAATCTCAATCTCACAAGCAATAAGAGAAATAAAAAATTAAAATAGCAATAATATACCACCAAATTTCTACTCAATCTGCGAAACTTAAAAAATTAGAAAATTCCAAATTTTTAATGAGTTGGGAGAAACAGGTACCCACATGCATAGTTGATGGGACTGTGAACTGACATATTCTTTCTGAAAAGTAATCTGGCAGCTCTTAGTGAAATTAACTATCTGTGTACCCTATGGTACTGCAGCCTCTCTCCAGAGAACATGCCTGAGAAATTCTTGCACAGGCCCATATGGACACTTAGAAAAATGTACATGGCAGCATTATTTGAAGCCACAGATAGATATCTATCATCAGATGGAATATTATTCAGTTCTCAGAAGCAACAAACTAGTGAATATATATCAGAACATAGCACTGAGTGACAATACAAGAAATTTAATGAGCCACAATTAATTATGTAAACTAAAAACACATGCACAAAATACCACTATATATTTTCCAGGGATACACATAAATCAAAAGACATATTATTCCAGGTCAGCTAACAGGGAGGTGATGATGGTCAACCACCACATCAGGGAATCAAGAGTCCTACAACTGCAAGCGGAGGAACTGCATCCATCATCCATGTGGAATCTAAGCTCCCTCTTGATCTAGAGGTGGAGTGGATGTCACTATCCCAGGGTCCACAGAATGGAGGAATAAAATACAGATAAGAGTGGACTTATTGATATTCTACTATAAAACTATTGTGACTAGTAATAGAAGAAACTGTAGCATTGAGGTGAAGAAAGCAGACACAGTAGGGCAGGGAGAGGGAAGAAGAGATGTGATGTGGGGGCATTTTGGGGACTTTGAGTTGTCCTCAATGATATTGCAGGGTCAGATCCTGGACTTTATATATACTGCTATAACCCACTGAATGTACTGGGGGAGAGTGTGAACTACAGGGTAAACTATTATCCATGTGGTGCAGCAGTGCTCCAAAATGTGTTTGCCGAATGCAATGAGTGTGCCACAATGATGGAGGAGGTTGTTGGTGTGGGAGGAGTGGGGTGAGGGGGGTGGGGGCTATAAAGGAACCGCCTAAGTGTTTTAACTAACATTTTTTGAGATGTATTTATCTTCAAAAATATATAATTTATAAAAAATGATGGAGTGGGGGGTGGGGAGTGGGTTATATGGGACCCTCTTATGTTTTTTAATGTAATGTTCTTTGTGAATTATTAACTTTAATAAAAAGACATGTTATAAAAATACCTTAGTTTTTATTGAGGGTGTGTCCTCAATGGTGAGGAATCGTAATGAGAAATGGGGGATAAAGGGAAAAGTAATATAAAAAATTGGGCCTTGCATGGATCAGAGATGACAGCATGCCATTAATCAAGATAGGAATCATGATAGGAATATGACTAAACCAAATCTCTGCACAAAGAATCCAAAAAGTTAAAAAAAAAAAAAAAAAAAAGCATACATGACATAGAACAGGCGGTTAGGAAGAAGGCACATTTGTGTCCCAGAAGAAGTTTTTCCTAAATATATGAACACATGAGTCCCACAGGATAGAAATGCAGATGGAGACCCTGTTTTTAAACTCTGAACTCTGATTTTCTCTGGACGTTCTCCTTCAAAACTCTTTTCAATTCTGCAATACTGGTGATGACTAGCCAAGTGGGGAGGGGAAGGCATGGTTTCTCTTTCCTGAGAAGCCAATGACAAAGATTCCTCCTGGCTGAGGTATCCTAGAGACTCCTGATTGTGTTCCTGCCTGCGCAGTATTTTCCATGTATCCCCTCTACATGCTGGCAGAAGCAAATGTCTTTATCATGGCTGCCGTCCAGAGAACATGAAGCCAGAGCTTTGCTCTGGGAGAGCATCCAGAAGAGTGATTTGGATTCCAAAGCTGAAAAGCCCCAAATTTTAAGGAGGACCAAGAGACTATGCTGAATGCTCCTCAAGCCTTTGAAAACTGAAGGGGGGAAAAAAAACACCACAACTTGAAAGCCCTCAGTCCTTCTCAAGGCTGTGTGCTTATTTTATATTAATTTTTCTTCTTCCTACAGGATGCCCAAAGGTTTAGCAGCATTTCAAGAGGTCAAGCATTGCCCAGGATACAGTCTGGATTGGGGTGAGAAGATTACATATTTGTGTTTTAGATCCCCTCCCATCTCCAAACAGGGTATGAAGATTAGTTGGGTAGAATTTTCCTTGTGAATGCTATGTTCATGAAAAGACTGAAGTGTATTTATTTATCTTTTCAATATGGGAGAAATATCATACACTGACAAAACAAGCAAGGTAGCCACATAGGGTGATATAAGGCCTGTGAAAGTCCTTCCAGTCTCATATCAAATTGTCCTCCAATACTTGTTACTTGTATTAATAATAATAACTACAATTTGTAAAATCTCTAGTTTTCCAGGCTTTTTATAGACAAAGTTGCTGTTCATATTTAGCAACCCAGCGAAGTAGTTGTTATTATTCCCATTTTACAAGTGAAGAATAGTCTCAGAGAGATCACCTGTCTGGAGCAAGGTGACACAGAGAGGATGTAGCAGAGCCAGGATGCAACTCAGGTCTATATGAGCCACATCCATGGCCTCACACTGTATTAAATATTGGTATCAAAACTTTTGGTTAAAATACAGATGTTTTATGCAGAAGATTGGAAGTCATCCTCAGTACCTTAGTATTATTAATTCGTTTAAACTAGGCAGTTGTGGCCTAGAAAGCAGAGCCTCAGAGGAACAGAATTCATAAAAATAACAAAGCTCCCAAGCTTCAGACCACCTACCACCTAGAAAGAGCAAAATGGTGACTGGCACATAGGAGATGCCCAATCAAGGCTGATTCCTTCTCCTTCCTGTCTTCCATAAGATGCCACAGTGGAGTGCTAGGGAAAGAAGGCTGGAGAGCAGAGGCCCTGGATTCTAGGGGAGGGGGCTCTTTCAACTAGCTCTATATTATCCCTTCAGTTCTCATAACAATGTTGTTTGGACAAGCATTCATCACCCTTATGTTACATGTGAGGATGCAAGTTTTGAGAGGCAAAGGAACTTGCCTTGGATCCTACACTAAATGGCTGACTTGTGACTAGAACCCAGGTCTTCAAAACCTTCGTAAAATATTCCTTCCTCAACATAGCTGACCTCATCCTGCTTCCCCACAGAAATATCCCTTTGGCTTCTCTATATCCGCCCTTCTCGTCCTTAAGGACAGTCAGTTCCACCAATGACCCTTCATTTCACACCACAATAATCCCTCTCTATCCTGCTCTTCTGTAGCATCTGACAATGTGCCCTCTGACATAGTGTGGTTTCCTACTTTAAAATGCAACCCTCTTGTGTACTCTTACATACATTGACTCTCAGGTCTACCTCAAATTAGCTGGATGACCTTGGAGAGGTTACCTAAGCTGCCTGGGCCTTTGTATCCTCACCTAGAGATGGATAATAATACTGATTTCAGAGTTTCATTGTAAAAATAAATATGATGATGCATGAAGATGATTTGATAAAGTGCTTTATAAAATGGTTGTTGATATTATTGACAGCCAATGTAAAGACAGACTGGAAGGCAGTAAGATACAATAAGCAAGGGAGGAAAAGGGTCTGGTCGAGTCCTGGCTATGGCACTTTCTACTTGTATCATCCTGGAAAAATTACACCCCCTTTCTGAGCCTTCATCTGGTCCTGATTGATAGAAATAATTTTTATTTTTCTATCAGGTTTTGTGAAGATGAACTGAGACAATATAACAAAGCTCTTAACACAATGCATGGCAATCAATAAATTGTGGTGTTTTTATTATTGTTGTTGTTATTTTCACATTTGGGGAAAAATCTTTTCTCATGCATCTTATACTTCACAACATGAAACATAGTGTTTATACAAATAATAGGTATTCAAAAATAATTTTTGAAGGAATGATGGATTTTTGAAAAATACTCTGAGGTGAAAAAAAAGATGGAAACCACTGGAATTTTTTTAAAGTTCTATTCAAATATCTTGCTAATTTTTCTTTAGTCAGAGATACCATGTGTGGTAGTTCAAAGCTTCTGTGGACCCCAGAAAATTATGTTCTTCAATCCATTCCTATGGGTGTGAACCTATCATAGATGGGACCTTTAGATTAGATTCTATTAAGAGCCATTTGATTAGATTACTTCAGTAGGGCATGGCCCAGGGTGGGTCTTAATCCTTTTATTGGAGTCCTTTATAAATGGGATAAATATGGGGAGAGGGAGCCACAGAGACAGAGAGAAGAGTTCCAGAAGCTCAGAGAGGAACCCATAGAGCTGAGAGAGAACACCATGAGAGCAAGAAATTGAAATCAGTGGAACCCAGAAGAAAGAAAGCCACAGGAGCAGAGAAAAAGCTGGAGGAAGCCAGAAGCTGAAAGCAAGGAGACCTGAAGGAGAAGGGAGAGATCAGGGGCACAACCATTGTGCCTTGTCATGTGACAGGGGCTCAGGATCTCCCACAGCTTGTCTTCAGGGAGAAAAGCATCACCTGATGAAGTCTTGATTTGGACATTTTCACAACCTCAGAACTGTAAGTTTTTTTTAAGTTAATAAATCCCCATTGTAAAAGCCAACCCTGTTATGGTATATTGCCTTGGCAGCTTTTAGCAAACTAAAACACCATGGTATAGAGCAAAGTGAATAGGCTTAAATGCAAATAAATTCTTGGGGATCATTTCAGCCATCACTTCCACTTCTGAAGACTGTAGGATCCATTATCTATGCTTACTTGTTGGTGCCTTACCATGTGCTCTATTGCTCATATAGCTTTACAGGGCTTCACCACCCCATTAGATGGTGAACTCCACGGGAATTGAGACCACATTTACAGCTCTTTGAATTCTCAGGAGTCAGCCTAGTGCCAGGCAAGTAAAAGACCCTCGCTGAGGGAAGCGGACTTGGCCCAATGGTAGGGCGTCCGCCTATCACATGGGAGGTCGCAGTTCAAACCCTGGGCCTCCCTGACCCGTGTGGAGCTGGCCCATGCGCAGTGATGATGCACGCAAGGAGTGCTATGCCACGCGGGGGTGTCCCCCACATAGGGAGCCCCACGTGCAAGGAGTGCACCCCATAAGGAGAGCCACCCAGCGCGAAAGAAAGTACAGCCTGCCCAAAAATGGCACTACACACATGGAGAGCTGACACAGCAAGGTGATGCAACAAAAAGAAACACAGATTCCCGGTGCCACCGATAAGGATAGAAGCAGTCACAGAAGAACACACAGCAAATGGACACAGAAAGCAGACTGGCGGGGGTGGGAAGGGGAGAGAAATAAATAAAAATAAATCTTTAAAAAAAAAGACCCTCACTGAATGGTTGTGCTGACCATAATGGTGCCCATTCCATGGCCCAAGGCCCAGGCAAAGGCAGAATAAGCCTTCAGATATAAGACCCATTCACCTTTTCAGAATTCTTTTGAGCAAAGAAGCACAGAGAAGCATAAATAGAGGACTAAAACAGCCATTGAGGATGCTGTGATTTTTACTACAGGTGTTATCAATTACAAATGCGAAAAAGAAAGCATTTATAGGCATTTAATGTTAAATTAATGAAATGCACAGTTGGGTACTGCAGCAGATATTTTGCAGTTTACTATGCACCTTCTACCCATTTATTCTAGGATCGCACATACTTGATATTAAAACAATAAGCTTGTTTAGAGGAAGAAACTAGAGTGTGGTGAGTTAAATCATTGCATATGACTACTCAGCCAGTATATTTGTTATTTATTGCTCTGCAGCAAATTACCCCAAAATATAGCACCTTAAAACAATGGAGATTTGTTATCTCTCAGTTTCTGTAAGTGGAGAATGAAAGCACAGCTTAGCTGGGTGCCTTTGGCTTTTGTTCTCTCATTAGGTTGTAATCAAGTTGTGCCTGAAAATTCAACTGGAAGAGGATCTACTTCCAAGCTCAGTCATGTAGTTGTCAGTAAGTTTCAGTTCTTTGCAGGCTGTTGACTAGGAATCTCAGTTCCTCACTAACTGTTGGCTAGGGTGAGCCAGTGAGAGACAGGGAGCACCCAACACAGAAGCCAGAATCCCTTCACAAACTAATCTCAAAAGTGTCATCCCACTGCTTATCCTGAATTCTGTTCATTAGAGATGAGTCAGTAGGTCTAGACACACTCAAGTGGAGGGCATAACAGAGCAGTGGGAATACAGGATATGGGATCATTGGCAGCCATCTTAGAGTTTGCCAACAACAGCTAGTTAGTAGTGAAGAAAGGAATCTAACTTGGGCTATTATTCTCCCTGAGACAATACTTTCCTTCAGCCATGATCCGTTAATTCTTTCGTTCTACAAATTTGTATTGACGGGCCCTAATGTGAACTATGGACTACAGTTAATAACATAATTATAAATATATTGGTTCATCAACTGTAATAAAGGGGACGCACTAATGCAAAATGTTAATAATAGGAAGCACTACATGTGTGGGAGGGGTATATGGGAAGTCTGTACTTTCTGCATGATTTTTTCTGTAAGCCAACAACTGCTCTAATAAAAAAAAAATGAAAAAAAGAAACAAAAATTTTTATTACAGGACCTCTTCTTTACTTAAGGGATGCAGAAATAAAATATGTAGCTTAAGGGAACACAATATAGGAGCAAAACAAATGATTACACATTTGTAATACGTGGTGCAAGGCTGTATTAGCAGAAAGCTCAGAGTGTTGTGGAAAATACATAGTAAGGCACACAGCCCAGTCCCAGGAAGCTTCCCAGAGGAATGATGGCTGAGGCGAGTCTTGAAGGACTTACCAGACTAGCAGGGACTAGGTGAGAAGTGAACAAAGTCTTTCCAGCACCTGTGAAAGGCAGGATTTTGAGATAACTTGCCTGTTCAACCAAGGACAAAATGTTTAGAACAATTGCTAATAAGCAAGCAGCTAGTGGTGAGGTTGAAGAATTAAGCTGTGTGCAGTAGTTCTTAAACCTAATTACATTAGGTAATTAGGTGAGCTTTTAAAAATAACTATTTCTTAGTTTAAACTAATTAAATAGAAATCTCTGGGATTCAAGCCTGGACATTGGTATTATTTTTAATTACCCTAGGTGATTCTAAGGTTGTCAGGGTGAGAATTACTGGTCCCTGTCTTGAAGTTTACATTTTATCTTGAAAATAACCAGAGGTGATTTAAAGTAGGGTAGTGACTTGATGAAATTTGTATTTTAGAAATATCATTCTACCTATAGAGCAGGGGTTCTTAACAAGGGGTCCGTGAGCTTGAATTGAAATTCAAAATAACCATTTTTCTTGTGGGGACATGTTAGTGCGGATGTGATATATTTATTAAATAATACCTAGTATAGTGTGGACTTAATAAGGAGTCTGTGGTTTTTACCTGACTGGCAAAAGGGTCCGTGAAACAGAAATGGCTAAGAACCCCTACTATAGAGGAAAATGGAATAGAGGAGAAGAAACTGGAAAGCAGGAGTCTGGCTAAGGACCACTGCAATAACCTAGATTAGAAACAAGGAAAGTTAGAAATGATGAACCAGAAAGGGTGAATCAAGCAAGATGCAGGGGATAAGAAAGATTGGAGGCTATTAAAGTAAATTGGTTGCCTGTAAAGGGGTTGGTGGAGCCACAGAGACAGCAGGTTTCTGGCTTGAAACAATAGGAAGATGGTGATATGGCTGATTCCTCAAGAAAGGGAAGGGAGGGTGGGGAGCAGGGATGAGTGAGGAAATGGTAGAAATGCGACCTCAGTTTGGACAGGGCATCTGGGAAGAGATGTCCAATGTGCCAGTGGAATAGGGTCAGGAGCTGAAAAGAAAGGTATGAGCTGGAGATAATTACTTAAGTGTGATGGGACCAAGGGAATAGATGAGATCAATAGAGGAGAATAAGTTTAAGGATGGAAGCCTGAGGAATAATGACGTTTGAGGGGTCGGTAGAGAAAGGGAAGCTGTCCTCCAAGGCAGAGAAGCAGCAGCCTAAAGAGTGGTAGTGGGACCCCGGCCAAAAAGGAGAGACTTTCATAGAAAGGAGGTTCAACAGGCCAAATGCCACAGGGGGCTGAATAATCATTAAAAGGTATGAACAGTCCCCTTCTTGTGGATAGCAGTTATGTAGTAGGCATTTCACAATTTTTTCAGTGAGGACTTTTTGGGCAATAAATATGAAAACAGCCCTGGTTTAAATAGCCAAAACATTTATTCTTTTGCAGAGTAAGAAGCCTACAGAGAGGAGACTCCCGGCAAACTATGCCAGGGCTGATCAGGATTTACCCCTGAGCTGCAATGCAGTCACCATCCAGGAGAGTTAGCCACCAATAAAAATTTGAATTTTCTGTTAATGAGGAGGAAGGAGGAAGTGGCTGTTGGGAAGGCAAACACTAGTGTCTGCTGCATAGGAATTTCTTCATTTATCCCCACAACGATTGTGCAAGGTAGGGATTGTTTTCCCTCTAAAGTTTTGCAAATGGGACCAGGGGAGGCAGTGGTAAGGACTTGTCTAAGAACACTTCTAGGACGTTGAATTGGTAGAGGCATCACATTCAAGTCTGTCTTATTCCAAAGCCTATGGTTTTCAAACAGCTTGTAATGTAAGTTCCTTTTATAGCTCTCCATAAAGAGGCACAGCTCCTTTCTTGATGTATTTTCCCTTAGGCATTTATCTCCACATTCATGTGTATGCGAAGGTGTTCTTTCTAAAAAATTGCTCTGACCTTACATGTCTGTGACTTCATCCAATTTATGACTAATTACTTCTCTGACTTGGCAAGATTATTCAGAATTCTAATTTTAGTCTGCAAGGTGTTAGTCATTCCTTATAACTCAGGATTAACTGAAGAGAGACACATACTCTCAGCAACATCTTTCTAGCTGTGCCCTCGGTGGCCGCGTGTGCTGGGAGGCCGGGACCACATTTGTGGGTGAGTAGTGGTGCATCCATTCACCACTGAAACAGCCTCCAGCAGATGTGTGCTCCTAGCTTATCTGTGGCACAGTCTTATGTCTTATTGAAAAGCTGTATTTATTACTTATTTTATCTATAGAGCAGCCCATCAATCTGCCACAGGAGAATATTAAATTAGTTTATATGAGAGTATTTGTAAAGCTGGTTTGTTATTATAAACAGCTATGATGGTTCATGTGTTAGCAAATTCATCATCTGACTTTGTCAAGGGTCTTCCCCAGAAACTGGGTCACAATGACTGATCGGCCATGTCCATAAAACCTTTCTTCATTTTGCCTTTTTTTCTTGTACATCTTTCTTCCTCTGACACATGGACCTAACCTTTCATTTATTCTTCTGAATTTCTTTTCCATATGTGATGAAATAGGCACAGATGTGGCGAGCACTGGAGTATTGATGGATTACCAACCTCCAGCTTCCACAATCAATACCATTCATATACTTCTCTGTTCCATTTTCTAAAGGGGAAAAAAAGAGCAAATGAAATGGGTGGGTACAAGATCTAATAGAGCTTTAAGATAGTCTAATTTTCTCTAGGTCCCCAAATTCCCCATTGGCAATGACTTGTTCTTTCCTGCTTAATAACTATCAGTCCACCACTCTGTGAAAAACAACTACGGGGTATTTCCAAGGCCTACATACAATGGGAAGATACCAGGAGAGTTGATGAGGAAAACAGCTACATTGGTCAAGTGCTCATTATGGGCCAGGCACTGTCTCAGGACTTTTCCATACCATGGCACTTTTCAACTTCTTAACAGCTTTGTAGGGTAGCTACTCTCATTAACCTTATTGCATGGAAAAGGAACTTGAAGCCTAAAAAGATACACAATTTGCCCAAGGTCACACGCCCAGGAACTGACAACCTGAACTTCCAGTCCGAGCTTCCCAATCTCAAGAGATGGGAATTCTTAACCATTCTGACATTCTGTCTTCCAAATGCTTAAATAAGCAATAACATTTCCCTCTTGAATCATTCAACTCATATATATCAAAATCTTGCTATTGTGTGGCAGACACTTGGGTTTAAAAAGGGAATAACCCTTCATCTGTTCTCTTGGGTGAGTTCTTTCTTAGCCCCCCACCCCACCACACCTTTCCCCCATAGAGAGAATAAAGCCCACCCTGCTTTCTAACAGCTGAGAGGTGTGGAGAAGGCTTAGCATGAGCTGGCTCAATTGTCACCAGTCTGGGACTGGTCTGAGGGGGAGAGGGACCTCCCAGGAGAGATGGGACTTAAGCATGACCTGACCTTATATGACTATAAGAAGGCAGCTAAATACTCTTAAACAAATTGCTAAAGGTCAAGTAGATGGCTGTGAAAGATGGAATCCCTGGGAGCCACAGACTCAAGGAGACTTTACTACAGACATCTATCTGGTGCTTATAAGAAAGAGGCCAGAGAAAGCATCTTTTGGTACTGTGGGCCTGTTGCAGGTAAAGCATGAACTACTACCTACACCCTCATCTCCTAAGAATACAGGACTTTCATGCTACTTGTCTGTCACCCCAGGTCAAAAGTAGATGCAGAGTGTCTGGGAGAAGGTAAAAGGAAAATAAAACAAAATAAAAGTTTGGACATCTTCCTGGGTCCATCCTGGATTGTATCCTAATGCTTGGGGTTTGGCAGGATCGTAGAGAAAGCTGATGATCTGAGACATAGGGCCTGAGGAAAGCCAGACTAGTGGGCACTGGGAACCAAGCAGCAGCAGTCTAATGCTGGGGACAGAGAAGGAGCCAGGAGAGAGGCCTTAGGCCCACATGTGAACAGAGACAGCGGGGAAGCTTTTCAGTAGCCCAGCCCTCACAAAGGCAGTGCTGGAGCAACCTGAAGCTGGTGCTGCACTCAGGACAACCACAGCCACCACAAAACCTAGAGCCTGCGTTTCCCTTGGGCTTTCTGAAACTGAGGGTTCACATCAAGCAAAAGTTCTTTAAAAACGCTCATCCCTCAGCTTCCAAAATGGAGCCTTTTTTCCATTTTCATTCAGGAACTCTGATTAGACCTGTTATTCATCTAGCCTCTACTGTCCATAATTTTCATATGTTTGGTCTCATTGTTTCTCTGCGCTGCATTCTGGTTAATTTCCTCAAAACTGTCTTCCCTTTCACTTATGCTGTCAGCTGTGTCTAATCTGCTGCTTAGCCGATCCAATGAGTTTTTATTTTTGAAGTATTATAGTTTTGGCTCTTAATTTGAATCTGCCTTGTCAATTTATAATCTCTTATTCCTGTTAAATAAAATAAAATGGCTGCCTGCATTAGACTTTGCTGGGAGGTGATCCCTTTCCAAGGAGGGCTTTTTTGAAAGACAAAAACAATTGACCTGCGGGAGTTTTCAAAGAAAATGGAATATACCTGCAGGGTTGCTAATAAACAACACCTGGTTAGAAAACTACTTGTGGTCCAGTAGAGACAGCTTATCACAATGGATAAACATACCACACTCATCAATGTATATCTGCTTCCGTTTTGTAAGACCCCTATTAAAAACATTTCCTCACTTGCTTCCTTAATCGCCCTACATGAGCTTCCCCTTTCCATTCCCTCAGCAGAGCTCCCTTCTACTTTCTGAATGGGATGCCGCCTGATCCATGAATCACTCAGCTGTGAGATCCTAAACTGCATGAAAAGTTTGTGTCTTATCATTTTATATATATTATTGATATATATATCAATAAAAGATATGCAAAAGATTTTGGCACGTCTTTTATTGAACGTACTCACTTTACATGCTGCATCTGATAAATTCAATATATGAAGGCTTTGTGAGCCTGATTCTACATTTATTTCTGCTGGTTCTCAGACATGATGCCTGTATCTTCTATGCTTTTTGATTTAATTTGTGTGGAAAAGGCTCCTGTTAAAGGGACATTCTTCCATAAATAATTTGTGATTGCTTTAACCAGATAATAGAGGAAGATACTGATGTGAGACCATCTAAAAATAAAATTTCAACTTGAATTAAACAGATAATATGGATTTAATATGCAACCCCCATGAAGGCTGACTTACAGTTAAAAATTCTCAGGGAATATCTTTTCTTTCTCTACCTAGAAACAAGTTTAAGTTGGACAAGTTACCTTATTGTGGGGGTGCCTCTAACGTGGGTGGTCACCAAGGTCACCAGGGATTAGCTCAATTTTCTAAGACAGTGGTCGCTTATACCACATTTTGAATTCCTGCTCTTTTTTTTTTTTTTTTTGCCAGTGTCCTAGTGGTGCCTGTCCATCTGTTCCTAGGTTTGACTCCCAGGTGTGCTATCTTCATCAACATGCAATCTTGAGCAATCTACTTCCTTTCTGAGCTTGTTCTTGTTATTTGTTTCTACTTCTCTGAGGCTCATGAAGACTCAAAATAATGAAATAAGATAGTACAGAGAAGAGAACTCGCCTGCTACTTACGCAGTGGTAGGATTCCAAATTTTATTCACAGGTTCTGTTGGGGAAAAGTCCTGAAATCTTTAAGAACTCAAATTGGCCATTTTCCAGACAGGCCTTCTACCCATTCAGTTCAGGGTGGTAGTAATGAAGAAGAGACTTGGGTTTGAGTCCGTGAGATTATTATGATGCGGGTGAGGGTGGTGGTCAAGGGAATTTCTCTATTTCTCCATATTCTGTGTCATTCTGTGCCCCAATCAGAAACAATCCAGTGACATAGAACATCTCTGATGTACTACCCCAGGTGCCTCTGAAAAGAAAATAATAGAGTGGGGAGAATCTCAAACAAGACATCAAATGCTGTTGTTAATACAGAATCTTGAAGAGTAACGAGTTCAAGTGCAGTGGTATTTGGGCTATGAAGCAACATACTCCCTCCACCAGGATGATGGTCTTAATGATTATACCCACAACATTCAGAGGGTAATTTAATTCACATGTTCCTGATCCACTTACACTAACATAATTTGCAACTGGCCTGATAGATGCCAATTGATGTACCAGCTGCCCTCTCTCCTTATGGTTAATTTGGCCAGATGAAAATTAATGGAAGCTTAATGTTCATTTGAAAATTCTCAGGTCTATTGGTTTACACATGGCAAGGCATCTTTGCAAAGGATTTTGTCATCTGCTGACTGACATTTATGTGACTATGGCTACTCATGACTTTTTTGGTTCACCATGCCCTTCAGCAAATATTTAAAATCTGTCATTCAAAGAAATAAGACATTTTGGCATCTTCATTAATTAAGGGTTACTTTTTCTTATGGAATTTTTGCCTATGAAATTATGGAATGAGGCTATGGTCTCCAATCCTTTTCATCTCTTAAGGGCTGTTTATATTCAACTGAATTGATTTTTACCAGCAACTGTACTGTCTTCTAAGGTTGATTCAGCTTTCCATACATTATTTGAACCCTACAAAATGTGATGCACTGAATGTCTTAGGTCTGGTTCCCTAGCAAACATTGTAAGACATGAATTTGCTTGCAGGTTTATTGAAAAGTGCTTTTGGATATAATATAGGTTGAAGGAACTAGGATTAGGCAGAAGAAGCTGTACTGTGATGATGTTTCAAGTGAGACCTCAGCCGATCCCAGCTGTAGCCATGGAGCTGGGAGTGGCCCTTCAGGATCACCCTGAATTGAGGCCAGGGGCCCAGGTTTTTGTATCACTCTATTGACCAGTCACTGGGGTGCCACTGGGGAAGGGACAAAATCTTGTGTAACAAACTTCTTTTTACCAAGGGTAATTTCTGGGAAGCTACCAACTTGAACCATTAGTCAACACTCCCAAGCAGCCAGAGGAATACATGCTTCCATCCTGATGGGGGACCTGGGCAAATATAGCATCCCTTAACCTGGGGATATACTGGTGAGCAAAATCAAATCCAGACTCCTGCTTTCAGGGAGGTTTCTAATGGATGTTCACAATGTTTTCCCTAATGTCCCTATCTTGACTTCAAAAAGTTATACTCATCCTGTCACTGGTGGCCGTGCCCCCTGCTCTGCCTTCATTTGCTTATTCCAGCTTCCTCATACTCAAGAACTGTGGAGACAATAATGATCACAGATAATATTATTTGGGTCAGCATTGGGCTCTTCCTGCTGTCCTTTGCTACTGGGAGAACTCTTAGAGGATAGAGTTCTAGTTCTATTGGCCCAAAGGCATGTTCCAGGTGGCTTAGTTTTATCCATGATCTGAGGTCACAACTAATATATGGAGGCATATTTAAGATTGATGTAGGAAATGTTCATTTTCCATCTTCTCCCTTCCTCCAGTACCCTGTAGAACTGGCTCTAGACTAGTGAGTCTCAAACTATCGTGAGCCTCAGAACCACTTGAGGTTATTTTTAATAATAAAAGATATCTGTCCCCAGAGCTTCTGATTTAGCAGGTCTAGGTTAGATCCCGGTATCTGTAATTATAAAAAGATTCTGAAGTGGTTCCCACGCGTTTCAAGTTTGGGAAGCCCTGCTCTCTGTTCTATCTCCCTTGTGACTCTGTGAGTCTCCTCCCCTCACCCAGATTGACACTCATGACTTAAATACTTTTCTCCTCTGGTGAAATTCTGCTCCACTCTAAAGTCTGGGCTCAAGTATCACCACTATGTATAGGAGCAAAGTGACATCGTGATTGAGTGTGGACTCTGGAATCAGTCAGATGAAGGCAAATCTCAACCTTTTTTACTTGATGTCATGTGAGACTAAGTTTTCTTAAATAATCTCTTTGAGCTTCAGTTTCTTCATCTGTTTTATGAGGACAATAATGCTATTATCGCATAGGGTTGTGGCGAGGATTAAATTACACGATGCCAGTAAAGTGCTTAGGACATAACCAGGCACATACAAAGGATGCAAATGTCCTTTCCCTGTGGTGGGCATCATGGTCCAGTTAGTACAAATGCAGGTTCTTCCTCCACAGGGTTGGTGGAAATGGAACTTTTGACAGAGTACTTAATTTCCCTGAGCTTCCATTTCTTCTTTTTAAAATTAGAGTAATAATAATAGCAATTTAAAAAAATTGTTAGGAGGATTAGAGGATATAATGCATATAAAGGAAGTGTACTTTCCTCGCACTTGGGAAACATTTTAGCAAATATCTATCATTATTATTCTATGAAGATGCCCTGTTTTCTGACTCACAAAGCAGAATTCATTTTTCCTCTTTGGCACGTTCAAAGAACATTATTCATACCGCTATTAAAGTATTCATATTACTCAAAAATCATTCCCATGTTTTGCCATTAGGCCTTATATATTGAGCAACTAGCACCTAGAAGGTGCTCAATAAATGTTAATAAATCCCTGAACCAATCCAAAAGAATTAGGTAGATTTTCAATTAGATTGACAGGAGGTTATTGGAATGGGCCATAAAAGGTCCAGAAAAACTGGCTTTGATGTAGCCTGATCAGTTTTTGGATAACTAATACGACCCCAGTCTCACAATGTGTTTTATGAGAGTTAGGAAGGGGCATTACTATTCTGGAATAGCTCAATAAATGTCTCAATGGAAGGTGAGAAAATGAATAAACTAATGCCAAGAACAATAAGCTCTGGAGAAAGAAGTTGTCTAACAATATATAATGACATTGTGTGATGGTCAGGATGTCAAGAATCTTCTCATATGTTCTATTTCCTTAGGGAACTCAATATTTACAATACCTTATGAAGCTTTTGTAAGAAAGGATGAGACAGGCAGGGGACCTAGATTATTTCTCTTTTACAAAGGAGGAAACTGAGGCTTGGCAAAGGCAGAAAGTTTCCCTGAGCCACATGCCAAGGAAGTACCAATGGTAAAAATCACTACAGGTTGTTGAGAATCTACTATATCCCCTCACTGTTATGTCTGTTATAATTATTATCACTAATTCTCACATTCAACTTTGGGAGGTAGATATTAGCAAACCAAAGTTCAGAGAGGTTAAGGGACTTACTTAAGATCACATAGCCATTAAGTGAGAGTCAGGATTGGGACCAGCCTGTCTGATTCTAGACCCCATGCTCTTTGCTCTACACCATGCCCAGGCTTTTCTGTCCATTGCCTTAAAGGTCACAGCATGGGACCAGAAATCAGCACTGGCTTCAGGGATTCTTAACCATTTTTTTCCACAGACCCCTTTGCCAGTCAGGAGAAAACCATAGAACCCATACTAAGTCTACACTATACTGTATATTATTTAATAAATATATCACACCTGTACCAACATGTCCCCACAAGAATAGTACTTTTTTTGAATTTCAGTTCAAGCTCATGGACCCCTTGTCAAGAACCCCTGCTTTAGAAATATTCGGAAGTATGAGTTTCAGGGTTTCAGGGACATGGGTAAAGGTGAATTTACCACAGGTGAGGGCTACTACATAAACAGGTGTTCCTAGATTAGTGAATGTTATTGAGTTGCAGTAGGAAGTGGGCAAGAGAGGAATACATTTAGGAGCCCAATCCTGGGTCTGTGGAATGAATGGCGCATGGAGACAGCTGTTTTGCAGGAAGTGGGCACTGGTATCTTGTTTAAGAGTCCTGAAGGCAGAAGCCTGAGGGAGAGGCTGTAAGGTCATATGGCACAGGGAAAAGCATCAACCTCGCACACAGACCAGTTAGGGTTAATTCTCCATTCTGACATTCTCTAGCAGGTTACTTAACCATAGCGTCCCCATTGTTAAATTAGGGGGTGTCCAATCTATTTAACAGCTATGTGAAGATTAAACAAGGACACATGTTTAAACCGCCATATCTGTCATCAAGGTATGGTTTCCCATTTTTACCTTCCAGCTTTGTAGAGGCTGGAACTCAAAAAGGGACAAGCTTTCCGCACGAGGGGATAAGGTGTGACCCAGGGCAGCCTGGGCTGGTTTTGTGTTACTAGCACAAGCCAAACTTGGCCTTTATTGCTCCACAGGACGGAACAGGGTGGTGGTTCAGGCTCACTGGTGAGAGGCGGTTTCCACCAGGTCTGATTAGAAGAATGAGGCAGAAAGTACAGCAACTGCTAGAGGCGACATGACCTCCCCTGGGAAATGGCACCAGGGAGCCCTGCTCTGCCCAGAAAGCAGAAACTTGCAAGTACCCGATCTTTTGGATTAGGGAGGGGTGAGAGAGAACTAGGGTACTTCTCAAAGTCACCTGCTGGCCTTGGTTTTTCCTTAGATCACGTCCTTGTATTTTGTGATGAGTGATAGGCTCTCCTGGGTCCAGTTTTAGAAGAGGGGATATTTTCCACACTGAACAGGTGCCAAGGCCGCAGCATTTACTATTCCTTGCGAACCTTGAGCTGTTCCTCAGTTTGCCCTGTCAGTACCTCCACTGAGCAGCCCAGTCACTGTCACTGTGGAGCACAAGCTGCAGAGCAGAGTTTGAGGACCCTGACTTTTTCCCCTTCACGGTCTTCTGGTTTTTTTTTTATTTATTATGACATAGCAGTAAATACTGGAAAGGAAAATGAAAAATAGTTGCCATTAAGGTAGCCATCTTTAATATTGTTGCATTACCTTCTCCGTAAAATCACACAAAAAGATTCCTTCCTAACAATATCCTTTACCCAAGTGAACAGCTGACAAATATAAACAGTAGCAACTAATATCTTTGGCCATTTACTATGCACAAAGATGATGAGAGCCCTGATTTTGATCACCCAACGTGAGATTGAAACCTGCTCCACTGCTCTAACTGAATGACCTTGAGCTCCTAGTCCTTCAATTGCCCCATCAGTAAAATGGGAATAATGTTAATACACTCACGATGCAAAAGAGCTAATGCACTGTGAGATGTTTACTTAGTGCGTGGTACATGTGAGATGCTCAATAAATGTCATTAATGTAATTAGTGGTAGTGATAATTGTATTGCCAACGTGGCCACAAAGCAAAAGAGAGGAAATAGATGAAATACACATAATCCACGAGTAGAAAGAAACCAGGGATGAAGAATGATGAAGAATGACCTTAAAGTCCCTCAATTGGGACAGATGGCCATACGGTTACTGATAAAAGTCAGCTCTAAGGAGGCCCCAGCTGTAGAACTGCATTTTAAAGAGAAGGATTTTAATTTAGTTATCATATGGCTCAGGGGTGTTGGTGATAATTTCATTCATTCCACAAATATTTTTACTGCCTACCATGTGCAAAAGTCTTGAAAATAAATTAACTGACACATCCAGACAAGTGTGGGACACACAATTTCTTGTTAGCCGATTGGGATTATTTGGGGTGGAACTAAAAATCAGGCACTATTTGATCTGCAGGTCCTCTACTTGCTCTTCAGTATTCTCCATCCTCCCCGTGCCCCTTCCCCACCCCTATCCCATCTCAGCCCAAGGGACTTTAGTTGCTTTACAGGGTCTCTGCCTCTTCCAGGTGCAAATCAAAATGTAATTGTCCTTGACCATCCTGTCTTTGGTCTCCCAGTACTTCAGTCTCAGCTAGCTATAAGAAACTAAACTGAAAGACCATATTTCATATTATGATAATGAATTTTAACCTCATTAAACTGTGAACCATTCCAGGAATATTTACAGTGTTAAGGGGGGAAGCTGGGGATTCAGTATCTAGGCCCAAAGAACTGAATCCGGCAGGATTTCAGACACTGCAACAGGAGGATGAGATGCACACAGATATTCCTGGTGACCTCAAACTGTACTTCCTACTCTGCCATTTTTGCCAAAAGATGGAGGAAGAAGGCTAAGAATGTGTGGACAAGCTTTTAAATAGAAAAAAAGTTTGTGATGGGGGGAGGTTGCTAAGATACCCAATACTTTTTACTCCAGTGGAGATTTTAGCCATGTTATGATGGTGACATTATCTAGACATTATCTCCTTCTTTGGAGAATTTCCTGTTTGCCACCTCTCACTGGCCACTTGGCTTGTCTTCTCTTGACCTGTTGGAGCAATCTCAAAATGCCCCAGCTCACAGAGCAGATTTTTAAACAGGAATTTGTGATTGTGTCAGCACAGTGCTTTCATTAAGTGGTCAGTCCATAAGTTTGTTTTCCTAACCTTCTGAAACAGTGACCTCCTTAGGGTGGCTCCCTAAAGGAAATCAGGTCAATGAGGTACCACAGGTGAATATCAGTTCAGTAAAAATGTGATTATTTTGTTTGTTTCTTTTTACAGTCTAGATTTAAAATATCTTTTTCCTGGGGAAATAACTTTGAAATTATAATGCAAGGAGAAAGTTTGGCTCATTGGGAGAAATTTAATTTAATTTACAAATATGCAGAAAAGAACCTAAGACCTAGAATTTGAGGTCATTTGATAAAAAGCTTATAATACTATATAGAGTAAAAGTCAGGAAATACAAGATTTTTCATTTTTAACCTGATACTTGCTCTCTGGAATATTGAATTTAAAACTGGTGTCTTTGAGGGTAGGAGCAGTTCTCCATATTTTACCACATCTAGGTATTAAGGCATAGTCAGAAAATATTAGGAAAGGATCCTTTAGAGCAAAGATTCTTAACTCATTGTCTGTGGGTGGATTCAAGGTGTCTAAAAATTCCCCAAAAATGTACGTTAAATGTCAAACATATGTGCTATTACCTGGAAAGAAGGTTTATGGTTATCAGATTCTCCAAGTTGTTGTGATCTTCCAAAGGTTAAGAACCACTGCCTTGCATATCAGCTCCACAACCACCTCATTTCACCAATTGGGAAACGACTACCTCCCCTACCCCAGCCTGCATGGCTGAGTAACCTGCCAGACACTCTGCTTGAGTATAAAGCAGGGCCCAGGCGTGAGCACAAGTCTGTGTTTCAGGATCATAAGAGAACCATCCCCAGGCCCTGGTCCTTTGAATGAAACAGTAGATACTAAAAGTAGTTTATGAAAATGTTCCTTTTCACCATGACATGTAAATGGCCCTTTAACGCTGAGGAGGCGCTGCAAATCAGTAAAACAATGTCGGGTTTACCTTCTTGGGATTTGGCTCTGTCTTTGGATGGGGGCTGCATATAGGCTTGAATAAATACTCCCTCCTTCCCTTTCTCCTTCATTGCATCTGCTCCGTGTTTGGTGCTTGAGGTAAGGGTTTGGTCTTCTTTGTTGAAGCCCTCCAGTTGGGGAGGTGTTGTCTGCTTTTGCTTCATGGAAAATTACTCCCATATCTAACACTGACATCTGAAACCTCATACCACAGTTCTCATCCAACAGGTCTTTTGGGTGTGAGATGGTTGCACAACAGTGTCTTGGATAATAATGGAGAATATAAAATTTCACAAATAAAGAGGAAGCAGTAAGAGTGGAAACCTGAAGAAGTTTAATTCCTGTCCCGTTCTCCCCGCATCCAGTTCTCATCCCTACCTCTCTCCCAGTCTGTTAGTGAGATGTTGACTACACATGTAGCTATACTTTTAGACAGTCCATAAATATTATCTGTGAATGAGTCAACAATTAATATTTATTGTACATATACAATGTGTAAACCACTTTGCCTTTAAATGGGTGAGAGTAAAGTTGCATTTGAAAGGTTAAACTAGCTGTCATCTTTTAAATGACCTTGGTTCCCTTTTCTTATAAACCTAAGGGAAATTGCTCTGTTCATTCATTTCAATGTTCTCCAAGTAGCTTGTTTAATATTATTAACTCTAGGAGTTAAGTCCCTTGATTCCAACATGTAAATATTTTTCTCAGTGATTTCTATTATAAAATGGAATTTCTATTTGCATGATTTGATCTCTTCTCATTCTCAACGAAAAGGTGACTGTTAAGCATGGCTTGCTTCTTGATGTTTTAGTTATTGTCTGTCCTAGTTATCATGTTTGGCAGAAGTTGTCTTTTTTAATTTGTTGTTTATTTTAGTTCAGCAATGGCTTTTTGTTTGTTTGTTTGTTTGTTTTTTGGGGGGGTGGGTACCAGGGGCTGGGGATTGAACCTGGGACTGTGTAATATGGGAAGCTGGTGCTCAATCACTGATCCATATCAGCTCCACTGAGTTGGTTTTTTGTTCATTTTGCTTGTTGTTTGTTTTTGTATTTTTTAGGAAGCACCAGGAACTGAACCCAGGACCTTCCATTTGGGAAGCAAGAGCTCAACCACTTGAGTCAATCTACTTCCTCAGCAATGACTTCTGAGCCTTCATTATGTACCCCCACTGATTGTGTGGAGCACACCACTGAAACAAGAAGCCTTTGTTCTCAAGAAGCTCATGGTATTGTATGGGACTTTCATATAAACTACTAATTATAACACAGGGCAGCATGACAATTTCAGGTTGAAATGAAATACAGGCAATGCATTATGGCAGCACAGAGAGCAATTACATCTTTGTCAGGTGATCAGGAAAATCTTCAGAATGCATTTGAACTGAGCTCTTAATGCTGAAAAAAGCAGGCAGATACCACTTACTGGGTGTGTACTACCAAGCATTGTGCTCCACACTTTCACATGCATTTTCTCATTTCATATTCACAACAATCCCACCTTTCCTTCTGGACAAACATAGGCATCTAATTCAAATAAATCTAACTGCCAAAGGCAGTTCTTGCTGACTCCAGAACCCCCCTGTCCTCACACTGTACCCCATACCTGCTTATCTGAGTAGGTTTTCTAACAGGTAGAAGATGGAAAGCACTCCAGCGTGCATGTCCTTGCAGAACCAGCAGAGTGAAGAGTGTCTCAGAGGACCAGACTGACAGCCTGGAAAAATTGTGTAGGGAATGTTTCTTAATTATTGAGCACTTACCATGTGCCAGGCATTGCCTGAACACTTCACAGACATGACTTCTTCTAATTCTCATAATAACCTTGAGAACTGGACATTATTATCTCAATTTTTACATTTGAAGAGATTCAGACAGGTTAATTTGCTCAAGGCCTCTCAGAAAGTTGAAGAGCAAGGATTTACTCTAAAGCCCAATGATTCCTTTCCCACGTCATAATCCATAAGGGAAAGGACTTTACAGATTAGATCAAAGGTCTTTTGGGCTTTTAGCCATAACTATGCATTCACCTTCTGTTCTCCAACCCAGGATATGAAAGCAAACAAAGATGGAGAAGGAGGGGGATAGGGAGGGGAAGGGAGGGGAAAGGGGGGGGAGGAGGAGGGGGAGGAGGAGGAGGAGGAGGAGGAGGAAGAAAAATTCCTAGATCCCTTCCACCAAATTTCTGTTATCAGTCGGAATATCATCAGTTGGATTGTAAACTGGCAATGAGAAAGAAATGTGAGGAGAGTAGTTTTCACCACTACCTGCCAAGGACAGTAGTACTTTCCCACTTTATGAATGGAAGAACTTAGACTCAGAAAGTTAAGAACCTTGGCCAAAATCAGATAGCAATTAAATGGCAGAAGGGATGAATAGATCATCAGTTAATATTTACAGTGGTTACCAATACTTTGTATTCAGATATTTATGCCTGGCTGTCTCTGGACCATTTTTTAAAGGAATCGAGTCAAAATGTGTAGATGGATTTCCTTCCTGGAGTTTGAACTTGGGGTTTTCTCTTCCTTGCAGGGTTTGGGGGGCTTTGCATTGGACTTGCCATAAATGGTAACAAGTATTTCTTTACCATTTACCATTGTCTCGTGAGCTCTTCTTGGAACAGACCCATTGGGGGCTGCTTACACAGATCCAGATCATCTCCACAAAGGAGGCAAGGTAAATTCCCATGATTCCAGGGCCCAGGGGAGACTCTGCCAAAAGGACTGCTTTCTCCATTCCAGAAAAGTGAAAACAGTGTGTGTTTCAACTGGCCATGGGTAAAGGACCAACTGCCTGCTAGGTAGCCTAACCCTTCTGGTGACTGATTGAGAAGTTCCACACAACAATGGGCACTTAGAACAACCCAGGAACAGTCACATGTTGTGTGAAAGTATTACCTACAGGCCGGGTGCTGTCACTAAACCGAATTGACCATCTAAGACAGGTCAGGGTTTAAAATTCTATAATTACAGTAATAACTATTTATCGAGCAGCTATTATGGGTCAGTTGCGATGCTAGCATTGGAAATTTAAGGTGAATAAAGAAATTTCTATTTCAAAAGTCTTAAAGTCTAGAGGAAGTTTCTAAAAATAAACAGGCAGCCAAAGTACACTGTAGGAAGTACTCCCATAGGGGAACTTGAACCAGGAAATAGGAGGGTCAAGGAAGGTATCCTAGGGGCAATTCTGTAAAGTGAAATGGGATTAGGCAGGTGAATAAGGAGGCATGGAGACTGTTTTGTGCTGTGGGAAGATTATGTGAATGCAGGACGTGAGAACCATCATGGTATTTTAAGGCACCTGAAAGTGATTGATGTGGCTAAATCATACAGCTCTGGGGGAGAAACAGCAGGTAAACCATGAGAGGATAACTCCTAATCTTTCTCAATAATGACTCTTTTCTAGAATGTATTTTAAATATAGAAACATTAAATGTTAGAGTTGGAAAGAATTTCAGGTCAACTAAGCCAATCCCCTTGTTTAACAAATGAGAAAAGCAAGGCTTAGAAAAGTTAACCACTTACCCAAAAGCTCCCAAATAAAGCACTAATAATTTTGCTTTAGTAACTGTTTGAGTATACTACAATCACAGATGGGAAAAATACGTGTTGTCCAGCTCCAGGTATAGCAAGCATGCAACTTCAATTAAAATGGCAAAAGAATTTCTTACAACCAATTCACAAAAACAATGATTTTGTGAATCATTCCAAAAATTGGTGACACGTAAGAATCTGAGTTATCGTGGTGTAATTGTCTTTTCAGAGAACATTGTGTATAGAAATGTAGAGTGGAAGAGATATGGACCCTTTCCCCTTAACACAAGAGGTACTTCCATAGGTCCTATCCCACTTTTAATGAATATGAGTATATTTTAAGCCCAAATGTTCCAGGGAAAATGCTCTTGTCCTAAATACAGTTCATCAATCTGACTGGGGCCTAGCAAACCGATTTAAAGATAAGCCTCCTGGTGATGCCTACAATGAAAGGAAACCAGCAAAGGCATGGTAAATTATCCCTGACTCAAAGCCTTCCATTCCAGACCCTAAAAATATTCACTGTATTAGTTCTTCCTTCCAACTGCAATAATAATGAATGCTTACATAATATCTTTTATCTAGGAACTCTAAATGATTTGCTAAGATTACATTGTTGGTTCTTTTTAAGTTAGCCATGGGAAAATGTCGGTTTTTGCCACTTGGGAAAATTATACTCTTCTCAGTTTAAGACCCCACGCACAGCCTGATTCATCTTTCTCAGGCCAAGAGATAGATGTGCCTGCAACAGAAGGGCAATCTGAGAACAACACGAAGGAGACACTTGGTCAGGGACTTAGGACATTCTGCTGAGATGGCAGTGTTGACTCCGGTGTGTGCAGTGCTACGGAAGTTCTGTGTGTTCAAGGAGCCTCACGCTCCAGAACGCTGTCCCAGTTTGCTAGGTACTTTAAGTATTGCAGTTTGAAATCATGGGCTTCCTGTAAACCACCTTTTAATGTTTCCAATGTCTATTTCAGATTTTTAGGATAATGTGTGTATATATTTGTGTTTGTATGGTTTTGCGTTTATATTTTGTGTGCTTGTGTATTTATTTGCATGCATTTATGTGTATATTTGTGTTCATATATCTACATGTAGCTCCAGGACAACTCAGTGGATAAGAGTTGCAGCATATGGGGCACTTTCTTTCAAAACTATGCAATCTCACTTGTAAAATGTCCAAGTAGTTAAAAAAAAAAAAAATCACCATTTTAAGACAGATAAGTATTTTGTACTCTATTCTGTCAGTACTAGCAGTCCTTTACCATCATTGTAATAAATAACTGGTTTTTGAGCTAAACTTTAGGCTACCTCCAAATATAGGGAAGAATGAGACTGTGAACTTTAGAGTTAGAATTCCTAGGTTCAAATCCCAGGTGCTTTCCTACCTGGCAACGTGACTTTAGGCAATTAATACCTTCTTTATGTGAATCAGTTTTCCAATTTCTAAAATGTGCATAATCCCATTTTGAAGTGTGGTTGTGAGAATTAAATGTGATAATAAATATAAAGAGCTTACCATGTTGTCCCCCATGTAAGTATGCAAATGGCAACTTTTGCCACTTCCATAAAGTCACTGCCATGATATACTTGCTTATAGAGTTAAACGGAAGTACCATTTTGCATTTGAAAGGGAACAGATTTTTTTTTTTATGATAATCATGATTTTTTTTTTTAAGGTTAATGAGCTGAGACCCGGTCAAAACAACATTTACTTTCTCAGGCCCCTTTCCACTAATAACTCTCCCCACATGCTGGTTTTTGTTTGTTTTGGTCTGGTTTTGTTTTATATTGTTTTTGGCTGATCTCTTTAAAACAAGATATTTACACAATTATCTGGCTGTTCCCAAAGCATTAGGATTTAATGGAGGATTCTCATTAGCAAAACCAAAATATTCTTACTTACACTATATAACAGCTAACATTATTTACTAGTCATTAGGTGTCTGGCACCTCCCAAGTATCTTACATATATTGACTCACTTCTCAAAGCAATCCTTTGAGGTAGGAACTATTAACTCCTCCATTTTACAGAGAAGGAAACAGAGCTTAGATATTATTAACTTGCCCAAGTTTCACTACCCTGTCTTCCCAGGATCCTCTAAAATCAGAGCCAGAGGTAAGGTCTAAAACCTTAAGGATCTATTGGGGAGATGCAAATCGGTAACACCTAGGCTGAGTGGAAATGGCGGAAGTGGGACTTCCGCTTCCTCCTCGGCTGGGCGAGTAATTCCGACATGTCCAGCGCCTGGCGGCCCTCCAGCTTGGATCCAGCCTACCGCAGCAGTGGCTGCGGAGGACATCGAGGCCAAAACCAGAAACGTCTGGGTGGCCATCACAGTCCACAGGGGCCGCCCGGTGCTCTGGGCGTAAGGCCCATCTCCTACCAAGGTTCTGCACAGGTCCCAGCGGAAACCAGGCTCTGATCTCCCGAGCATCCTCCCTGAAATCTGGCCGAAGGCACCCCAGCGGCTCCAGCCAGAAAGCCCATGGTCCTGAAGAAGACAGTGGCCCATGCCTTAGAGGTCCCAGCTCTCCATCGCCTCGCAGGAGCCCTAGCATTGCCTTTTTCCTGGAGAAAGAAAGCAACCCTCCTAGCAAGGAACCTACCAAGGAGGACCTCGACATGCAGCGTGTCTGTCACCTCAGCCACCGCTCCAGGGCTGTACCCCTTGAACCTCGATCTAGCTCCAAAGAAGGACACCCAGATGCCAGAGTCTTGGAAATGTCTAAGAAAGTCAGGCTGTCCTACACCCGGCTAGAGTCTCTCGGCTCTGCCTCCACCTCCACCTGGGCTGCTGGTCCTGCTTTTGCCTCAAGGGGCTGCTGGAGGCAGAAGACTTGGCCGGATTCTCACCTGTGGTGTGTTCAAAGTCAGCTGAGGTGCCCAGCCATGACCCTCCCCAGGGTCTCCCTGATGACTGTGAAGGAGAAGCAGAAGAAGAGGAAGGTGCTGGAGATCCTGAAATCCGAGTGGCAAATGCTGGCTTTGAAGCTGCTGAGCAGTTTGATCTCCTGGTTGAACGAGATGAAGTGGGGTTTCCCCTGGCCAGGCTCTCCCTTCTCCCCCTATACATAGCCTTCCCCGCCATGGTAGCCTGGAGAAGATACTTGGGGTCGCCCTCCCCGGCTGCCCTGCTACCAGTGCATGCGCCATTGCCACACAGAGACCTGGCCACCTCGGAAGGCTCGGAGGGCAGCAGTGGTCTCAGTTTCAGAAAATGTCCATCTAGCTGGACGCTCACTTGATTTCTGTCTCTAGTCTGTAGCCCGCTGGCCTCTGAGTGTCCCAGCCA
The DNA here is from genome assembly GCF_030445035.2 of Dasypus novemcinctus. Taxonomy (NCBI): domain Eukaryota; kingdom Metazoa; phylum Chordata; class Mammalia; order Cingulata; family Dasypodidae; genus Dasypus; species Dasypus novemcinctus. The sequence continues at coordinate 46,783,437 of NC_080685.1, read as the reverse complement.
GCTTCCAGTTAGCTGAAGGCTGAGGAATAGGAATCACTGACCCCGTCAGAGGACATTAAAGGGCTGGGCTTGGAGGACAGTGTCCCTCTGCCCTTGCTGACGTGTCTGGCTGCTCCGACCACTCCCGCAAGAAACTGGCACTGAGGCTGTGGAAAGCCTTTGACTTTTGCTCCTGAGTTCCAGCCACAGGCATCTATGTAAAGAGGCTTTAGGTTCTGTGGGTTTCCTCTAGGAATTTATGTTCATGGTCCCAGAGGGAACTGATGGGTTGGCGGAAGGTCCTCTCTTTGAGGAAGAAACTGTATTCACAGCCTGTGGAGACTGTTATGGGGGAGAAAACGAGACCTGAGTAGGTCTTAGGCCAGCTTTCCCTGCATAGAAGCTCGGTTTTAGAGTTGTTGTTCTATGTTGAGGTGTTCAGTAAATGCTGGGCTCATGGAGCGCCAGCTGTTTGGGGCTAAGAGGGTACGTTTAAGGGCTTGGCCTCCAGGTCCTGCAGGCTCCAGGTGCCATGGAACCTGACGCTGGGGACTGTGAGACATCACTGTCAGAGACCACTCTGCGGGAGGGGTGAGGGTAGGAGGGCAAGGCAGGAGGCACCCCCTTTTGTCACTCACACCCATTTCTGACACAAAGCGTGATGCCTGTTCAGCTCTAAAAGTATGGGCTGAAAAGGCCCAGTCCCACCAGCATTTCAAAACTACCATTTGCAAAGATCTAGGAAGCTTTTCTTACATACCAGGAAGGGGCGGGGGTCAATAGAGATTTTAGCATTTCGTTTCCTTTCTTAGATGAGAACATTGCTTGAGGTAGGTGCTAGGAAATGAACTGGGGGTCCCGATGTCTCAGGGATTTTCTCTCCTTTTTCTCAATGCTGGTAGAAGGTTTGATTTAGGAGGCTGCCTAAGCTACCGCTATTCTCACCATACTCCAGCCATTACAGGTTTTGACATTTACAGGTTTGTGTAATTAGAAGCTAAGCAGAATGTGGAGGGGCTCACAGAGAACAGAACACCAAGAAAGACGAGTGCTCTTGGGCACATGGATGAAATGCTGTGGGCCTGGTGGGCGCTAATGAAATCCCTTACAAGGCCTGGGAGACCTGGGATATCTGATGCATCCTGTGCCCTGAAAACAAGCCCCCTTGCAGGTGTGGGCCCAGAAGCCCTTGCGCCAGATCACACCTGAAGACTCAACCCCATTGGCTGACAGAGCTCTTGGGAGATGTTTTAGTCCTACAGAATCCATGGTAGACAGTGTTGAGTTCTTACAGTCACTGCAAACTTTTCTCTTTCTCTAGAAGATTTAGTTAGAGAAAACTGAGACTTTTTAAAATTAAAAGACCTAACTAAGGAAAAAGAAAATGGGGTAAGTGAGGTAAGGAATGAGCTGAAGTGTGAAGTGATATGTTCACTGGGAGTCTGGAGTTTGCATGGAGAAACTGTACCTTGGAGCAGTCCCTGGGAAAGAGGAAGGGGGGATATTTGCCCACCCATTTCCCTCCATTTCTGATTCCCCTTTGGAAGGAGGGATATTTCCCCACCCATCCTCACTTGAGGCCCTCACTGCCCAGAACTTCCAGGGTTTGTTATGCAGCCCCTCAGAAGCTACTCAGGAAGCCAGATGGCGCATGGCACTGTGGCATTCCTTCCACAGGAGAATTTGGAGGGGCAAACTGGTGCTGGGGGAGTATTATCTGAGAGAGAGAATGAAGGAGGTGGTGAGGGAAGCTGAGAAGGCTGGCAAGGAAGATACCGGATACACTCAGGTGTAACTGAACAATGATTGTCTCACTCCATGGGAGAAAACCTAGAACCCAGGCCTTAGGAACCTTTAGTGCTAATGGCTGAAGTGAAATAAACAGAATAAGTATGCCTGTGCCTGAGAGAACAAGGGCCATTTAGTGTGTCTGTAAGGCACCAGGTCAAATGCCTTAAAACCAAAATACCTCAGAATGTGTTGATGATTTGGCTTACGGAGCTTACCAAATTCAAAAGTCTCTTGATAGCTACTGATGATTTTTAGTTAAAGTGCATTTTCTTTCAGAGGTCCAATTGAAATGAGCTCTCTCATCTAGACTTAATGTCACAAAATGGATATATTTCAGTTAGAAGCTATCATGGACACATTTGTACACACACATACAAATATGCGTATATACAGAGATGGCTAAAGAAGCTATCATGACATACATACATATGGCTGAAAAGATCAGAAGTTCTTTTCTTTTGCAGTCAGAGGCTTTTCTTTAAGTGGAAGCTATTGATTACTTTAGTTTACAAGGCATGGTACTTTCTTAGGTTTGGCCTCTTTGCTCCATGAATCATATTTTTTTCTGAAAGCCATTTGTTTTGGATATTGCCATATGCTGTGCAACAAATTATTATTCATCATTTTCTCTGTTTGTCATTAGTCAGAAGGTCACATTATGTCAAATCTTGCTTCGGAGACTCCTGGAAATATTTTTGAGTGGAGAGTGGTGTGTATTGGGAAAGGAGGAGTGAAAGGTACTTTTACTTCATTGAAACTGACCTTTTTCAATTCATTCAACAAAATGTTGATTCAGCATCTCCAATCAATTTATACCAGGCCTGGGCTGGGCGCTGGGATCAGTGGTGAACACTACAGACAGGTTCACTGCTTTCAGATGGTTTATCCTTAGGTCTCCAGACAGCAGCTGTTTGTAGGCTACCCTCGGGTCATCTGTCAAAAAATACATCAGAAAAAAAACAATTTTTTTTCTGAGCTGCTGCTTGCTCTGAATTTGATATCAGACAAACAGAATTCATCCCTTGTTCCTGAAGGTGGTAGATATGTGTAGAGTCAAAAGGCTGAAAGGGTGTGCTCAGTCTCCCTGTTTCAGTCAACAGACATGTGCTGTGTTACATGTCAACACTGTACCAGGCCCAGCACTCTACACTGAAGAAACAACAGCGAGTTCCAGATCCGGAACCAGCCCTCCTGGAACCTATAGTCTGGGGGGTGCGGGAGTCAGGCATTCGTCTGAGTTGGGGCTGTCAGGAAGCCTTCCCCAGGAACTGAGGATTAAGTAGAGACCCAAGCAAGGAGCAGTTTTTCAGAAGCAGGGAGGTGAAAAGAGCATTCCAGGCCACTGAGGGAGCAGGCAAAATAACTGTAGAATCCCATTCCAGGTCCACATTAATCTGTAAAGGGGAGAGGGCAGGAATATATGTGTGTGTGGGTATATATATACAGGCTAGCTCCAGGTGGTTCTGATGCAATCCTGAGACATCCCTCACTTGGAGAACACAGCCTTTGTTTTCCAACGGACTTCAGAACGGAACATCTCTACCAGCTGGCTGACCTTGGGCAAGTGTCGCTCTAAGCATCAGTCACCTTGTTTGTAAAATTAAGGTAGTGTGTCCCTCAAAAGTATGAGGATGACATTAGACACATTGAACATAAGAGTGTGTGCCATGCTTAGACATACTGATGTAAGATGCAGATCAGCAAGACGCTGATTTTGGTTCAGACATCTCCAGGGACGGAGCTCCAGTGGCCTAGTAGAACAGAATGACCCATGCACATTAAGGACAAATCAGAGGTATTCCCAACATATTTCAGGAAAGGTTTGCTTTTTACTAAAGAGGAAAGGTTGCAAAGGTCAGCATTTGGAGGGAATGATAGGAGGGTTGAGAAGCAGTAGAGTGGCCGATAGAAGTGGGCCTGGCTTCACATCAAAAAGGAATGATGTTTATGCTTCCCTACATCCCTCCCCTGGGGAGAACATTCTTCTCTCCTGAGGAGCTTAAGACTATAAGCAGCAGAAGACAGGCCTCCAGTTCTATGGCCAGGGCCAATGTGTTAGGGTCTTCAGTGTACTGAACCCAGCCAATTTTTTCAGTCAGGCCCGGGCAGGGGTTAGGTACATACTCAAAAAGAGGTGACTGAAGAGAATTAACAAAAGAACTATTTACAAAAGCATGAGCAGGATTCAGGGTAAACACCTCAGGGCAGTCTAACTGCTGAAACAACATCCCTAGGCCTGAGGCAGCAAGGCAAGGGAGTGCTGTTCCTAGAAGCCAGCAGAAGCTCTGGTCTTGGTAGAAGGGCCAGCCAGCAGAAGCCACGGCTGCGTACAGAGAAACCCACCCCATGCCAGCCAGGGCCTGGCAGGAAGGGAGCCAGGGGAAATGAAATTTTGACCCCCCTCTCCTGTCATCCTTCAGTATTCTGTGTGTGCCTCCCATTGGCTGGGCCCAGGCAGCACCCCGAGGGTAAGAGAGCACTTAATGCAGTACAGAAAGCCTCAGGACATAGGACTAGAGAGAGGCGAGATCCAGAGAGTGAAGTGTCGCCTTGCAAAACAATAGCACATATTTGTTGAGCTCCAGGCTCTGTTGTAAGCACTTTACATGTATTGTCTCATTTAATTTTCACGAGAGATTAAAAGTAAGGTCAGTGAGTGTGCACATGCACACACACACATACCCACACATGCACAGCCCGCAGGGCTCAGGCATCAGAGCAGAAATCCTGCAGTCTCTAATATTGTTTCTGCTTAGGTGGAGTCAGGCCACTGCCGAAGAAAGTGGAATTATTTTGGTAGGTGTTGATATTGCAGCATTTTTGAACACTGGGGTAGAAAATAGCACTAATTAGTGTGCAGTGTGCTCAACTCCAGGCTGTTGACAGAGAAGGGAGGGAGGGCTGAGCTGCTGCCTCTGCTGCCGTTCTCAGTTCTGCCCTGTCACTGTCTGCGTGGGCGGCGTGTGCGCAGCAGGCAGGCGGTGGCTCCACGGGAGCAGGAATAGAGTGCAAAGCCCTCAGCACAGCCCACGTGCCTCGGAGCCAGGAGCACGCCTGTGCTTTGACCAACACCGGGGAGTTGGCGGAGAAGCCTGCTGCCTGCTGCCTCTTACTTGAGAAAGAAGACAAAATCAGAAATACCCTCAGGGAATAAATATGCCCATGGTTCTAGGCTTGGCTGTGTATAAAAGTCACCCGGGGGAATCTTGTTAGAAATGCAGATCCCAGAGCCCCACCTCCAGAGATTCCACTTCAGTAGGACTGACAGAGGACCCTGGAATCTTACTGCCCGTGAGAATGCTCCTCCATGACCGTGAGGTATGCGGACCTCACTTTGAGAAATACTTACCTGGAGTGGGCATGTGCTTTTAGAGGTGGGAGAGACAGTAGGCTTCTTCAGTAGCCCAGTCCAACCTCTGAAACCCATTGATGTTAACTGGTTGTACAGCACCAGAAGGAAGTACAAATATGTAACTGCAGAGATGGGAGCGAGAATGTGACTCTCAAAGGATAAGCCAGATGTGATCAGAGGAAGCTGCAAGTAGAAGTAGTGCTGGAGGAGCCAACTGACAGAGACAATGGACATGTTGGCTCCTCTGGAGGGGCAAGTGGCTAAAGTCGCTGTCAGGGAAGCTACTTCTCTAGCTAAAATGCTCCCCCCACACATACACCTCCTTGCCTTCAGGATTCTCAGAGGGAAGGGGCTGGTGAATGTGTATGGTCTGGCTCTTCTAAAGCACTCTAGGTGGGCCACCTTGCTTCCCTGAAGGACATGTTTACAAGTGCATTCATTTTTAAGGAGTGCTGTAACAAATTACCACAGACTGGGTGGCTTAAAACAGTAGTTCAGGAAACCAGAAGTAGGAGATCAAGGAGTCAGGAGGGCCATGCTCTTTCCAAGGTCTCTAAGGGAAGATCTTCTTGCCTCTTCTAGCTTCTGGTGACCCCAGGTGTTCCTTGGTTTGTGGTTGCATAACTCCAATCTCCACCACCATCTTCACATGGTTGCCATCTTGCTGTGTGTCTCTGTGTCTCTTTTCCTCTTCTTATAAAATATCAGTTGTCTTGGATTAGGGCCTACTATTTCAGTATGACTCATCTTAACTTGGTTATAGCTACAAAGAACTATTTCCAAATAACGTCAGATCCACAGGTTAGGACTTCAACATATCTTCATGTGGTACACACAACCTATAACCTAGTCTCTTGATGCCAAATTCTCTAGATCCCAGAAAAACATGGCAGGGCTCATTGGGATTGACTACTAGCAAAGCATTATGCTTCAAGACCCTCAACTGGGGAAACGGACTTTGGCCCAGTGGTTAGGGCGTCCGTCTACCACATGGGAGGTCCGTGGTTCAAGCCCTGGGCCTCCTTGACCCGTGTGGAGCTGGCCCATGCGCAGTGCTGATGCGCGCAAGGAGTGCCGTGCCACGCAGGGGTGTCCCCCCGTGGGGCAGCCCCACGCGCAAGGAGTGCGCCCGTGAGGAGAGCTGCCCAGCGTGAAAAGAAAGAGCAGCCTGCCCAGGAATGGCGCCGCCCACACTTCCCGTGCCGCTGACGACAACAGAAGCAGACAAAGAAACAAGAAACAAGACGCAGCAAAAAGACACAGAAAACAGACAACCAGGGAGGGGATGGGAATTAAATAAATAAAAATAAATCTTTAAAAAAAAAAAAGACCCTCAATTGGAACTAGGAAACACAGGTTTGTGTCCGGACCCTGTCATGCAATATTTCTCTAACTTTGGACATCACTCTCATTCTCAAAGCTTTGATTTCCAAGTCATAAAATGGAAATGATAAAGTCAGCTTTACGACCTCTATCAATGCAAAGATGTGAGATCAGGTTAAAGCCTCACAAACAGAAGAGAATCAATATTTATTGATGGTTTATATACTTTATGCAAACTGCTTCCCAAATTAAAGGCACTGCTATTTCATAACTTTAAGTTAAAAACACTTATAAAACTGATTTCAAATGAGGACATGTGGCTTGGAATGCCCTCACTTAAGTAGTTTCTGATTGGCTTGCTTTCTTCTCACAGGACATACCTCTAGCATGATCTCTAGCTGGTCATGGGCTGCAGGTTGTAATAGGTATTCAGATTTCTGTTGCTCCACTTACAAGCTCATATACAGTTACTTAAGTAATATTTTCATATCCATCACTTCTCTAGGCCTCATTCATCCTCAAATGTCCCAGAACACTTAGGCACTTAAAGCTGTGAGTTTCCTTCACGAGTATTTGAGAGTTAACCTGGCTTAACTCCCCTTTCTGCGTCCAAGGGAATCCTGGTGCCAGTACTCAAGAAGACTCTCCTCCTCCACCAGGCTGGATCCTCCATGTGCCACCTGCTCCCGAGGCTCCTGAATTTCCCTCCCTCCCTCTTTGCCTCAGCCCTCAGCCCTGTTCTCCTAACACCTCTTCCTGCAAACTCCCTCTTAATGACTTCTGCCATGCTCACTCTTGGTCATGGATTAATGGAGTCCCTGTGAGTGGTGAAACAACACCCTCCCAGCTTCACTCATTTCCAAGCCCCTCCATCCATTCATCTGTGCAAGAACCTTCTTGACTGTGCAGATGATGATGCAAACTCAACCCTGTTTTCTAATGTTTCTCTCTGAGGTAGCAATGACAACCTATATTTGTACCCAGCTTTACTATTTAAAAGGCTTTACCTGGCCACCATTTGATTCTCACAACAATCTCATAGTGGTGAAAATGGCAAGAACTGTAATTATCCCCCATTCTACAGATGATAAAAACAGAGGCTACTGGTTTTGTCTAACTCAGTGGTTCTCAGTTAGGGGTGATTTTGCCCTCCAAGTGACATTTTTGGCAATGTCTGGAGACATATTTGGTTGTCACAACTGGGAAAAGGGAGGAAGGGTGCACTGACTTCTGGTGGGTAAAGGCACAGGGCACTGCTAAATATTCTACAATGCACAGAACAGCCCTTTATGACAAAGAACCATTCAGGACAAAACAGCAGTAGTGCCGAGACTGAGAAACTCTGGTCTAAGGTCATTTAGCTTACTTGCAGAAGCAGGATTCTAACCCAAGTGCTTGGATTCCAAAAGACCCTGTTCTTCTCAGGACCATCTGAGGCTCTGACATAACTATCTGGTATCCCAGCAATAAAATCTTCTTTCTAAGAGCATCAGACAAATGAATTTGTCTCTTTTGTGTTGTGGAGGAGCTATGAAAATTCTGGCTAGTTAGCCATTTCTGAACCTAGTTTTCCTTAACCATAAAATGATTATCCTAGGACTGCTGGAAGATTAAATGTACTGTTATATAGAAAGCATGTAGTAGAGTGTCTAGCACACAGTTGGTGCAATTTATTCTACCCTGCCCAATCTTCTTTCTTTCCTCAACCTCAGAGCTCAGCTCACTATTTCTCCAAGTCTAACCCCAATGCCATAATGGTGGGTTCTGCAGAAGATCTGAGAAAGCAGTGGATTGTGCAAAAGACAGCAAGCTTGAGGGAAGGGAGGACACCTGGGCAAGTCTAGGCTACTCAGGGCCTTACTCAGCTAAACCAGGAAACTGGCAAACATTCATTTTGGAGGTGGAATGCAGATTGTTCAGCAGATACTTGCCATGGACTTCCTGACAATATGTTGTATAAAGACCATGTAGTTTGGCCACATGGAGCTGCAGCCAAATCCTGATTATATAAAAGGTATTAAAAGAAGAAAGAAAAAACAGTCTGCAAAGACAAACTCCACCAATATTTCCCAGCCAATATTTCAAGCTAGCCATCTTCTCATCTGGGGCTACCAGCTGCATCAAGGCGTAAGGATGAGCCGTGCCCTTTGTCCTCCCTGTAGTTTGCCTGTGGAGACAACAAGGTCATACCTAGAATACTCCAAGTGAATTCAGGTCTGCAGTAGGGTGACCTCTAGGTCTGCACTGTTCCCTGGCAACCTGCAGGAGGAATTGTCCCTTAAAGTACAGCTCGGAGAGATACATTGATTCTTTGGACATTCTTGGGGATCCCCATTGAGATCAAGTAAAAAAAGTGTATTCAGAATCTCTCAAGAAGGGATAATAGCTCTGAAAAAGCTGCCAGATAGAAGTGGATCCAGGCCCCTGAAAGTGTCACCTGGAATAACTGTAGGCTTCCAGAACTTTCAAAAGAACCCTGGCCTAAAAACAAGTTTTGGAAAGACTGTGGCGAAATTCCTCATGCACTGCTAGTGGGAATGTAAAATGGCACAGCTGCTCTAGAAAACATTCTGGCAGCTCCTCAAAAGGTTAAATAGAGTGACCATGTGACTCAGCAATTCTACGCCTAGATATGTACCTAAGCAAAATGAAAACATATGTCCACACAAAAACTGAGCATGAATGTTCATAGCAGCCCTATTCGAAAGAGCCAAAAAGTGGAAACAACCCATATGGCCATCAGCTGAAGAATGGATCAATAAAAGATGTATAGCCATTAAATGGATTATGATTTGGCAAGAGAAAAGAATGAAGTACTGATTTATCCTACAACATATCCGACAACGTAGATGAACCTTGACAAAATTTTGCTAAGTGAAAGAAGCCAGTCACAAAACAGCAGATGTATTGGTTAATTCCATTTGTATGAAATGCCCAGAATAGACAAATCCATAGAGATGGACAGTAGATTAGTAATTACTTAGGGCTAGAATGTTCAGGGGAAATGGAAACTGATTGCTAATGATACAGGGTTTCTTGTTGGGATGATGAAAATCTTCTAAAATTGATTGTGGTGAATATGCTAAAAGCCATTAAATGGTATACTTTAAATGGTGAATTGTACATCTCAAGAAAGCTGTTATTAAAAAAGAAAAAAAAAAAGAAAAAGAAAGAAAGAAAAAAGAAGGAAAATCCAGGCCTGTGACTGCACATTGGCAGAATCTTTCTAAAACATCTCAAATACACTTGTCTATTGAGAGGTGATATAGCCCATAGTTTTCAAGTGTGGGCTCTGGAATAAAAAGGAATGAGCCAGGATCAGATAGGCTTCAAGATAGAGACTGTACCACCTTCACTTCAGTATCACTATATTACTCCTTGTGAAGTGACTCCTGGAATTTGGACAGAAGCATTATCTACAATGTAGAGTCTACAAAATGGTTCTAACATTAGCATGTTTTAGAATCACCTGAAGGACTTGATAAATCATATATTGCTGGGCTTCACCTCTAGACTCTCTGAATCAGTAGGTCTCAGTGGAATTGGTGAATTTACATTTCTAACAAGTTCCCAAGTGAGGCTGGTGATGATGGTGCTGCAGGGTCTGGGATCACACCTGAAAAACTAGTGATCTAATCCTCAGATCTTCAAAGTCCCAAACCTGTTGAGCATACTTTGACAATAATAATAAAAATCCATAATGTAAATTAGTTATATATGTTTGTATGTTAATATAAATAATTTTATAAATATCTTACTTGGCAATTATTTCTAAATATTAGTTTATAATCAGTAACTGCAGTTTTGAAGGATTGCCAGTTTAGGAATCAGAAGACCTGAGGGTTACAATCTTCTAGTTCTGGGAACTTGGGGGAAAAATACACTTAGACAGCAGTTTACTCATCTGTGAAAAACATCTAATAATGGCTCCCTAATATATAGTGTAAGGTTGTAAGGAAAGTAATGTAACTTAGTTGAAAACACATGATAAACTTTGAGTTTGTTCAGCTTACATTCTTTATGTCTGTTTGTTTGTTCCATTCTCTATGATCCCTCCAGCAGCTCACTCAGCACTTTTTGTTGATGCCACCCACATACTGCACTGGCCAGTATTTTGGTGTTGAGGATTGAATCAAGTCCCCCACAAAAGACATGTTCAAGTCATAATCTGTGTCTGTGATGGTCCAATGAATCCATTGTCAAACAGGACTTCTGAAGATGCCATTATTAGTTAAGGTATGGACTCATTTGTGAGTGGGATCTTTGAAGATCCTATTTAAATGAAGCCAAATTGAATCAGAGTGGGAAACAATCCACATGACTGAAATCCATTTAAGGCAGAGGATGTTTAGATGCAGTCAGTAGAAGCCAGAAGGCAGAAGAAGCCAGCGAGGAGAGAGATCGCCATGTGATGGAGGGCTGCCATCATCAGACCCTGGGGGAAAGTTTGACTTCGCTGACAATTTGATTTTTGACTTTCAGCCTTCAAAGCCATGAGACAATAAATGCTTGTCATTTAAGCCAACCCACTGTGTGGTATTTGCCATAGCAGCCTTGGCAAACTAAGGCATTTCAGGATAGAGGTGGTGGGAGAAGATGGTACTAAAAATAAAACTGGGACTCATGATCTGTTCAGCCCAGGGCCTTCCCTTCAGTAACCATAACCATAACAAATTGCACCCCACTGCTGACACGCGTGCATGCACACACTCTTGCTTTATTCCTGTGTCTAGCTTTCTCTTTCCTTCAAAGTTAACTTGATGTTGAAGCTAATCTAAATGGCATCTGATAAATGTGAAATGTTCTTGGGCAGGGGACAGTATTTGTACTGTGATTTTTCCCTTGTTCTACATTCTTTAGGAGGATGGTTCTTAAACTTTAGTGTGAAAAAGAATTACCTGGAAAACCTTTCCTAAAGTGTAGCTTCCTTTGGATCCCTTCTGAGGTTATATTCTGGTGGTCCTGGAGTGGAACCCAGGGCTCTTTTTTTTTTTTTTTTAATTCACAGGGAGAGTGCCTACAATTGCAAAGGAGAGAGTCCCATCTATCAGATGTATGGGATCAAACAATAATGATGGAGTGTGCATCACCATCCCGGAGTCCTCAGGATTGGGGAATAAACTATGGACTGAAATAAACTAACTTGTATTCTACTATACACTACTTGTGATTCTAGCAATGGAGGAAGTGCCATTGTTGTGGACGCAATGACCCATGGATGTTCTGGGGTTAGGGAGAGGGAAAAACAGGTGTAATGGGGGGCATTTTCAGGACTTGGGAATCAACCTGAATGACATTACAATGACAGATACAGCCTGTTATATATGTAGCCATAACCTACAGAGTTGAATGGGAGAAAGTATAAACTACAATATAAACTATAACCCATGCTTAGTGGCAATGCTCCAAAATGTGTTTATTGATTGTAATGGGTATACCACACTGATGAAAGATATTGGTAATGTGGGAAAATGTGGGAGGTGTGGCAAGCGGGGCTTATGGGAATCCCCTGTATATTCTCTGTAACATTTATGTAATTGAAGTATCTTTTAAAAAATAAAAAAGGGGGAAAAATTCACAGGGCTTTATGATATGATTGATCTACAACTACGATTTGAAGAAACTTCCATAAGAACAATCCTGATAATATTGGGAAATATTATGTGCTTAAGGGGTGCTGAAAGTGTCAATTTGAACAGCCATGTCACCAAAGAAGACATATGGATGGCCAGTAAACACATGAAAAGATACTCAAAAGCATTAGTCATTAGGGAAATACAAATCTAAATCAACTGAAATACCATTACAAGCTTATGGCTAAATTTTTTTTCAAAAGTGATTTGTTAATAGGCATACACAAAGGTACAGCCACTTTGGAAGTCAGTTTCTTATAAAATTAGGCATATAATTATTATATGGCCCACAATCTCTCTCCTAGGTATTTACCCAAGTGAAATAACACCTTCTTCACACAAAAGCCTGTATGCAGATATTGATAGCAGCTTTATGAATAATCACCCAAAACTGGAAACAACCCAAATGTCCTTCAACAGGAGAATGGATAAACAAACTGGCACATCGATACTGTGGAATACTACTCAGCAGTAAATAAGAACACTTTATTCTATGTGAAAGGAGGTAAAAAAAAAAAAAAACCAACATGCTCTGCATTCCATTGATTTGACACTCTGAAGAGGGCAGAACTATAGGAATCAATAGACGACCCGTGGTGGCCAGGGGCTGGGTTTAGAGGCAGTGGTTGACTACAAAAGGCATGAAGAGATTTTGGGGGGTTGATGAAACTATTTTATGTCTGGATTGCGGTGGTGGTTACATGATTATACATTAAACATTAAAAAGGATGAATTTTTAAATGTAAATGATACCTCAATAAAAAGAAACCTCAACAAGACGGAAAAGAAAACCACTGAAGGGCAAAAAGTATAATTATTGAGATTAAACTCCATTACAAAGCTGAGAGTAGAGTACAGTTTATAGGTATGGCCAGAAGGATACTTGAGTGCAGAAATAACACCCAACTTGTCTCTCTCACGGGCCCATGGTACTTCAGAGATGCACCCTCGGAATTTTCAGAGCAGCTCTGCAAACTGGTACACCCATGCCTACACTCAAGGATTAAAAGATACTGGGCTGAGAACTTAAAGGAAACGAGGCATCTGGTCTAGCAGAAAGCTGAATGACTCTGTCCCTTCATTCTATTATTTTGGTGTTTTGAAATTACTCTCTGGATATTTATGCAGTCCTGGCAGAGTGGTTTGGAGAACAAATAGAGAGGTTTGCTCTTAGGAAGGAGGGCAGTGAGGAGAGGTGCTGAGAGATGAGGGAAAAATATGCTGCTAATCGGTTTTGTTTTCCAGTGAAAGTTTCTAAGGGGTGTGAAGCCATTTGCTTTTATGACCTATGTGCAAAGCCGTTTTCACTCTGGGAATTTTGCTTGCTTGTTCCTAGAATTCCACCTTAAAACAAGCTGAGAGTACTTGTGGCCGACATCTCCTCACTGAAAAGTTTTGCTTAAATAATGACACACTGCAGTTGGATTCTGCTCACCCACATCTGGAAGCCACATGTCAGCAGCAGCTGTATAAAACGGCCAGCCCAGCAAACCGAGGGTTATATTTCTTGCCAGAAGCCCGGGCAGCATGGACCTCACTCTTCTGTGGGCACTTCTGCCACTGGTCACCGTGGCCTGGGCCCAGTACGGTGATTACGGGTACCCGTACCAGCAGTACCCTGACTATGCCGATGATGGGTGGGTGAATCTGAACCGGCAGGGCTTCAGCTACCAGTGTCCCCAGGGGCAGGTGGTGGTGGCCGTGAGGAGTATCTTCAGCAAGAAGGAGGGTTCTGACAGACAATGGAACTACGCCTGCATGCCCACGCCCCAGAGCCTCGGGGAGCCCACGGAGTGCTGGTGGGAGGAGATCAACAGGGCTGGAACGGAATGGTAAGGGGCAGCTCACGGGGCTGGCACTGGGGACATCTCTGCGTAGCCCAACCTGTGGGCTGCTTGACTCTCAGGGAACAGCAGTGCCTCGAGTCTGGGCAAACAGTTCCGGGACCTCACTCGGCATGCTCTGGGTGGGGCAGGACTGCAGCTGAGCAGACGTAACCCAGAAGGGGCAGTGGCATGCGGATGGGCCCCTTTGTGGTTCTCCTTCTTCCAGAAGCAGCCGCACTCTAAGTTCGGTCTAGGGACAGGTGTGGGTCTGTGAACTGTTTGTTACCAGCCTGCTCAAAGATGAGTATAGAAGCTCAACATGTTTAAAAACTATTACGGCAATTAAATATTGCTGGGACACCCAAATGGCATTTTATTTTTGTAATAATTATTTTTTACTGTTGTATCACTCTGCAACAATTTGGGAAAAATCAACAACTGGGCTGTCACTGTAGATAGTTTGGAAAATACTGCTTTAGAGCAAGTGAATGGGGGAGAGGGGACAAAGAAAATGAGTCAAGGGGATATGAATTTGAACAGCATTCTCTTGCCCCGATTACATGTGCTCTCCGCCAATCCTTATGCCTGGCTGAATTTAAAATGGGTCCAAATGCTGGGAAATAGATTCCCAAAGGCTTTTGGAGAGAGGTGACATCCTCATCTGACTGTGCTCTGCCCAGAAATTGGACATGGAGTTGGTCAGAGCCTGCTCTCCACTGCGGGGTGCGCCCGTCCCCACCACGTCTCAGGCCCACGGCCTTGTCAAGGGTCCATCCCAGCAGCTAACTCTTGACTGCTGGGCGACTGGGCCTTACCTTTCATGGCTTCACTCATCTGCTCTGAGGGGGTGGAGGAGTGGGGATTGCTTTATCTGTTCAAAAGCTGCGGTGCTCCTGGACAGGACGCCACGGCCTGTCTATTCAAGCAGCCAGGTGGAGCCAGTGCCGCAGCGGGGGTAGAAGGGAGGGGAGAGGTAGACTCTGGAGGGGGCAGGCCCAGGGAGGAGGAGGAGGCCCAGGGAGGAGGAAGTCCCGGCTGGCAGGCTGGGTGTGGTATCCGGAGAACAGTCCGGAACTCTCTCTGTGGGGCTGTCGTAGGCCCAGGGGGTAGTGGGGAGGTGGCGCGTGGTCAGGCCGAAAACTCTGGGGGTTTCTCAACTGACAAACAGATCAAAAATGAGGAATCTAAGAGAAAGAGACACCAAAGGGTGGGGGAGCCAGACTAGAACAGAGGCCTCCGAGTAATGCAAACAGCTGCCATTTATTGAGCAAGCATCTCGCTGAGAGCTTTACGTGGATTATCTCATTTAATGTCCAAACAAATCCATTTGTCATTTTATGGGTGGACAAACTATAGCGCAGAGATCAGGTGTTTTCTGAGCTGGAATGAGGCAGAGCCTGGATTTGGATACACTGAATCTTAATTCGGCCCGGTGTAGGCTCCAAGGCACGGTCCTGGGCTGAAGGATTCCATCCTGAGAGAAGGTGGGATTGGCAAGGTCACAGCAGCAGCCCTGGAGTGATGGGGCCCGCCTGTGAGAGGGGTGGGGAGAGGGGTCCCACAGGCCGCTGCAGGGCAGGGCGGGGACCGACATCCTGGGTTGCTGAAGCTGGCAACTAGGTGGGCTCTGCTTGGACGACCTTCACTGGGTCGTCCTCTTCCACCCCCACTGCCTCCGAGGAGAGTTAATTATCTGAAATCCCGTCCGACAGATGGCTGTCTGACTCAGAGTCGGGAGTTCGCCAATGACCGACAGAGTCCAGAGCCTCCCTGCAGCTGGGCCTCTTGCCTGGCATGGAGCGTGGAAATGACCTAGTTACAGCTCTCCGTCGACTTCTCTGTCTCGGGGTCCATATGCGAATGGGGCCCCCTGTTAGAGTCACAGTAAAACACTAGGGGATGATTTCTCAAACCACAAAGAAAGAGCTCAGGGCTGTGAGTCAGGAGGCCTGGATTTAAATCCTGGTTCTCATGATAACTTAAAGTGCGGCCTTGGACAGCTCTGTAGGCCCCAGGACCTCATTTGAAAAATGAGTGGTCAGACCACACCATCTCTGAAGTACAGCTCTAGTACCCTGGGCCAGTGCCTGCCCCTGAAAATGCACTTGGATTTTTCTTGCATTCATTTAATGCTCGTTTGCTTCCCTGTTAGGTAGAGAAGCCAAATGATGTTTAGTTTTAAACTTTCCAACTAGTCTGTCATTAACTCCCAATACTATTTTAAGTAAAGCACAAAAGGAAGAGGGTGAAATAACATGATTTTCTTTGGCCTGTGGGAGAGAAGTGAAAAGCCGGCAGGCGGCATTTTGGGGTGTGCAGGGTCAAATGATTTTTCCGTCTCTCCGGCCATCCTCAGGTGCAGGCTCCTCTCCCTCCCTGAATCATAATGTGAAAACTCAGGTACACAGACAATAGCTTCTTTACAAGAGGGCAAGGCTGCCCAAGGACTGATGGCAATTACAAGTGGGTGCTGCATGGAACAAGACAAAGCTGGAATTTTCTAGCGAGGCTGAGCCTCAGTGTGGTCAGGAGCCTGGTGTTTGCCAGCGGGGAGCTTGGTTTTGCACCTCCTGCTTCCAGCAGGTCTCAGCTCTGTGGACTTGGGCATTTGGTTCCGCATTCAGGCAAAGGGCAATGACACCCACCTCGCAAGATGTCAGAGGGTGTTACTGTGCTGCTTGAAAGAGAGACAGTGGATGGAAACACCAGGGCAGTCAATAAAGGTGTCGAGAATCTGGGGTTTGTTGAGGCCATTTTGGGCAAGTCAGCTTTAAATGAAGTCTGAATGCAGAGAAAGAACGTTCTGTCTATTGGCACCTGTTTCTTTTCCTGGGCCTCAAAGGCCCCAGAAAGGCATTTTAAAATGGCAACTCTTATTCGACTTGACTGTTTGAATTTATGAACTCACCGAAGATGAGCCATGAGGCTGTAGAGAGGAGAAAGGAAAGGTGTCCCACCGAGACATGTTAGCATCAAGGTCAGTTTGAAGTTGGATATGTTGGGCAGGGAGTTAAAGTTTTTCATAATCTGACTGCAGTCAAGACCAAGGCTGTGTACAGCGTTGAGCAAGGCTCCTGATGCCTGACTCTGAGCATTCATGACGCACAGCACCGCCTGCTCAGAAAGCCTTTCCCAGCCTACTGTCTCGAAATCAGCACCACCTCCTGAGGCCCTAAATCAGTTTTGTTTCCTTCATTGTGCTTGTCACCACTTGATTTGCATTTATTTGTTTATTGGTATCTCCTTCACCAGCACGTAAGCTTCATGAAGGTACAGACTCTGTCTCATTCACTCCTGTATCTCCAGTGCCTAGAATGGTGCTTGACACAGAGGAGCCTCCAAGAAATAGTTACTGAAAGAATAAATTAGACTGGTAAGCCCTAGAGTAAGTCAAAATCCCAGCCAGTGTGCCCAAAGTCCTCATCAAAGCAGCCTGCTGATTTTCTTGCCTGTAATGTTAACGTTCACATCTCATTTGAGTTTGTTGCAAATTTGTTGCAGGATAATCTTTTCAGATTTCCTTAGGCTCTAATGGCATAGAACCAAGGACAGCTGACATGCTTTGCTACTTCAGGACACATTTTTTATTAGATTTCCATCTTCCCCTAACCTTAATGTCTATATAAGCTTACAAAATAAAATATTACTCTTTTTTTTAAAAGCTGCAAGGACCACATGCAACATTGGTACCCTGGGTTAAATCCTGGAACAGAAAAAGGACATTAGTGGAAAAACTGGGGAAATCCGAAAAAAGGGCTAGAGTTTAGGGTTATACCAGTGTTAATTTCTTAGTTTTTTTTTTAAAGGTGAAAGATTTTTTTTCCTTATTAGAGAAGTTGCAGGTTTGAAAAATAATCGTGCATAAAATGCAGGATTCCCATATGCCACCCCACCACCTTGCATTGGTACGGAACATTTGCTGTAATTGATGATAGCACATTTTTATAATGTAAAAAAGTCCATGGTTTAACTTAGGGTCCACTGTGTAGTATAGTTCCATGTAGTTTTAAAAATTTTTATTCTGTTACTATTTATACAATCTAATATTCCCCCTTTTAATCATGTTCAGGTATATGTTTCAGTGCTATTAACTGCATTCACATTGTTGTGCTACCTTCATCACCATTCATTACCAAAACATTTTCATTATTCAAAACTTTTAGTTTTGATAAATGTAACTTAGTCATGTATAAAATAACATTAGGGGAAGTTGGGTGAAAGATGTACATGAACTTTATGTATTACCTTTACAGCTTCTCTGTAAATCTAAAATTATTTTAAAATAAAAAGTTTAAAAAACAAGATAATGATGCAGGCTGGTAGAGTGCATATTGGGAGTTTAAAGGAAAAACAACATAAGAGAATAAAAATTACTAGCACTGGAAGGGGTCTCAGATGTAACCTAAAGCATTGTACTTACTTCATAGATTAGGAATGAAGGCCAAGAGAATGAAGCAATGAAATAGTTACCCTAAAGATGGGTGCTATGACCTTACCCTACCTTGTGTGGTGATTTACAGTTTCTAAAGAGTCCCTCATTCATATGTTCCTTTGCTCATTTCTTCATCTCCAAATACTTATCATCACAAATGTTGTCAGACTCCAGAAATGTAAAGATGATTAATATATAGTCTTTGCCCTTGAGTTGTCGTTGTCTAATCTTATTTGATCTTCACAAACGAATTTATGGGGAGGCAGGCGAGGGTGTTAGTTACTATTACCCCCGTTTTACACACAAGGAGACTATGGTTCAGAAACATTGGGAAACATGCCTCGCCAGCTCTCAGCTAGTGAGGGGCAGAGCTGGAAACCCAACCAGTCAGTCTGATACTTCATGACAACTGGTAGATTGTTAAACGTTTGCATTATTTTTGTTCTTGGGTAAAAGCCTAGTGAGTGCTGGGCTAAGGAAGATATCAGTTCCATGTTAGAATGACTTCTGAGGACAAGAAGGTTGAGTGCAGGAGGACAGAATTATGGCAGATCTAGGATTCTTGCCAACTTTCTGTCTAGGTCACTCACCTAAGTCCTAGGAATCAGTTCCTGGAGCAATTTGAACTCTGCAAAATGGCTCCTGGCTGTTCTCATAAGGATAGCAAAATTTCACTTCTCCCAGGAGAGAATTTGCTTCTGTCCGGGTACCTGCCGGAAATAATCTTTCCAATTATTAAGAGATTTCCATAGAGTTAGCGCATCTTCCCTAGGGTTTCCACTTCCAGTAAGGGAGAGGGAGAGAAGGAGAAACAGAGGAAAAGGGAGAGGAAGAGGGAGACAAAGCATGCGATGTATGTGTTGAGTTATCCTGAAGTAATGGAAAGGTTATGAACTTTGCTGTCAGACAGAACACTTCTTAAAATACAACTCCACTACTATCTTAAGGTAAATCTTGTCAATTCTCTAAGCCTCAGTTTTTCCAACTACAAATATAGCACCCTAGAATTGTGAGGATTAAATGAAGTAATATATGTACATTACTGGCTGTTCTTCCTTAGGGGAAGTTACTTAGCCTCTCTGAACTTGAGTTTCCTTATACATAAAAAATGGTGGTGATGAAGAGGAACTGATTGTTTAAGCCAAATTCATAGGATTGTTTTGATGATTAAAATAATTAATGCAAGTGTAGCACAATGTCCGGCAGAGGATGAGTGCTTGATTAAGGTTACTGATTACTACTGTGACTATGAGGAAACTGAGGCTCAGAGAGGTTAAGTAACTTATAAATATCACATAGCTGGTAAATTACAAAGCTGGAATTAACATACAAATTGTTAGATTACAAAGCCCCTGATATGTATCATTTTGTTTAGGAAATATATAATTCAATTATAATCTATAATATTAAAGGTGCATTTTGAGTATCCTGAATACTTGACATATTTTAAGAGAGACACTGAGGTACGTTACATCTCTTGGTCGACAAATATTGCAGTACTTGCTATTTGCAAGCTTTTGTCTTTAAGCCTGCAATTCCTGCATTGCGAGGAATTGCTCTTGGGCCATAATTGCTCTCGAGACATAAGTATATCTCAGGATAATCTGGATCATCTCAGAGGCCTTTGGAGTAGCCTCTACTACCTGTATTTTTCCAAAATGATGCAGGTATTTGTAGATGGGGAAGGTATTCTTACTCTGTCCTCTGCTATGACTTTTCTATCCAGAGAAGCTGCTCATCAGGCCATTTCTGCTTCATCATCTTCAAATCTGGTGGAGCAATTAACAGATGTATAATTTTGAAGCTAGGAGAGCTCTTGCCTAGATGAGGGCAGGAGGAGAGCAGACTGAGGACAACTCAGCATTATTTATAGAAACTGTTCATATCCCCACACTGTGGTGGGAGAATGGTTACTGTGTGTTGCAATGTTTGCCTTCAAAAATCTCCCTCTGTCATGCGATAACTTGATAGCATGAGTGAAATAAATGTGTGATGGTGATATAAACAGGCCACAAGGAAGAAAAATCAGTACGAGCTGGCGTTATCAAGGAAGGAAGACTCCTTGGAGGAGGTTAGGCTTGAAATTGTCATTTACTCTCTGATATCCATTTTCTGTGCTCATCTCATAGTCCCTTGCAGGAGCTCAACACTGACAATTCCTAATGTGGGCCCCAACATTTACAGAAAGTGGTCTTTGGAGACTAGGATATGGCTTCTCTGTCTGTTGAATTACAAATATTTATGATAGTAGTGATAATAAGAGCTACAACCTCTCCAGCCTCCATATTTGTGCCAGGTGCTGTGCGAGACACTTGACACAGGGCATCTCTTTAATTGTTACATAATCCTACCAGTTTAGGAACTGTCATCCCCAGCTGGCAGAAGTAGGCATAAACACCAGCAGAAAGGGCAAGAGGGGGTAAGGGGTCATAAGAGAGAAATCCAGAACTTCAAACGTTCCTTTGACCCAGGAAACTACCCCCAAAATATTTGTCTCTGTCCCTTGTCACCTGATCACCCCACATCCCTACTCAGACTCCTATTTCTCTGCTTTGCTATCTTTGGCACCAATCTATTTCCTCTCCCAAATATTCATCTTGTCACAGTGTCTGCCAGGCCAAGTACAGCCCCAGACACAGAGTAGGTGACAGCGAATATTTGTTGAAAGGCTTAGTGAACATTCTAAAATTCTGTGGACTATGTTCAAATGCCTGATAGCAGCTCAATGGATTATTCTGGGAAAAACATTAACAGGAGTCAAAGGTTTAATCTAAAAGAATGAAACTCTTTTGGTGGAATTTAAGCCCTCCTCCTACTGTGGGGAAAAACTGGGGGGGAATCGAGGAGGTTATGTCACATGGTCTCCCCAACCCAGGGAGTTAGTCATATGTTTTGACTCTATGCAAAACTGTTTTTCGGTCCATCCCTTAGTGGATTGGAGACTCTGGCCAGCAGCCCTGGAAACACATCTGGTTATTTGTAGACCTTGGAGGGAAGAAAGGAAGAGACTATCACAACCAGCCCCATCCATTTTATGCCATTTTATGAGGTTTTGAAAGTTCCTGGCCAAAACAGTTCTGCTTTCCTTTACTCTGTTCTATGCCCAAACCTACCCCACCGCCAAACTGCTAAGAATTTAGACTTTCTGTAAATTTGAACAGAGACTAGCAAGGATTAGGAGAGACTTAAATCCCAAAGAGGAGTTCACGAACAAAACCAGACTGCATCCTCCAGTCCTGGCCGATGTCATGCTGCCCATCCAAAGCCCCGATGAAGAGTACAGAGGACAGGGAGAAAGCCGGCCAAAGTGCTGACCCAGAGCCAACCGACTATCCTGAAACTATTTTTGTGCTTCCTGAGAGCTCATGAATGTGAGCTATGGCCTCACATAAATCTGAGTTTGAATCATGGCTCTTCCAGTTATTGTCTTGGCCAAGAGTTTTACAGGCGTTATTCTCTCTCTCTCTCTAAAGTTCCTCATACCTCTAATCTACTTTCTGTCTATCAATTTGCTATTTCTAGATATTTCACAGAAGTGACTTACAGTGTCGTGTGTCTTGACATTTTACTCAGTATAATGTTTTCAAGGTTCATTCAGGCTGCATCATCTCTCAGAACTTGACTCCTCCTTACGGTGGAGCAATCTTCCTTTGTACACATAGACCATATTTTGTTAATTCATTCATCTGTTGATGAGCACTTGGGTTGTTTCTACCTTTTGGCTGTTGTGAATAATGCTGTAATGAACTTTGGCGTACAAGTATCTATTCAAGGCCTTGCTTTCTTCTTTTGAGTATATAACTAAGAGTGGACCTGGCAGGTCATAAGGTAATTTTGTATTTAATTTTTTGAGGATCTACCACACTGCTTTCCACAGTGCCTGCATCATTTTATATTCCCAGCAACAGTGCCTGAGGGTTCCAATTTCTCCTCATCCTCTCGGCATTAGTTCCCTTAATCCTAACAATGATTTAGGTAAAGCTCAAGGGTATCAAAGCATGTTAAGATCAGGGCAATGACCAGAATGCCTGGCTGCTGATACCTCAACAAGGGCTCTTTGCTCTGTGTTCCACTGCTTTTATGTTTTACTATTGCAAATGCAGGAAAAAGGTTTTCTGTCTTTGCTTTCAGGGTGATGACCCTGAGATAAGCCATTTGCAGAAAGACCACTCTCTCAGAGCAGATCCACGAATGTCATTACCAGAGAAGGGTAACTGCCTTGTGACTTGCCTTCTACAAAGTGCCGAGTGTTAGGTAGAGCAAGGCTAAGGATTTCACTTCAGGAAACTGAAACCGAGTCTCCAGCCTTTAAAGGGACAGTGGGAAAGAAAGTATGTCTTCTCAAATGGAGAGGAGAGAGTCTCAGAATCAGTGCAGCAGTTGTGCTCCAAGGGAATGTCCTTAGGAGTCTATGCCAGTTCACAATTCCCAGGGGAGCTGCTTTTCAGTGGACTAGTCAGAAGAAAAAACCAGGTGCTATGAAGTGAATCAGAGCCTGAAGTTTGACTTTTGACCACCGCCATTAAAAAAAAAAATTGAATTTGAAAACTTGACTCAGGCAGGCCCTCTCCAGCTCCCTCTGTCCCCTCCCTGTCTCTAGCTGCCCCCTTTCACCTCTGAATCTCCTGAAGGTCCCTGTGTTTCTATTCCTGCAGTGCCTGGTCAGTGTTCAGGTGAGCCTTGTTAAATGAGGTGCTTTTCCAAAGAGTGATTAAAAGTGAGAGGAATGGAGGAGGGATGCCTGAAGTTTTCTTATCTTTCTTTTTTTTTTTAAGAAAGTACCAGGGACTGAACCCGGCACCTCGTACATGAGAAGCAGGCATTCAACCACTGAGCTATACCTGCTCCCCCTAAAGTTTTCATTTTTGTACCCCTACTCTGGAGTAGGCTTTGTGCCTGAGGGAGAAGGTGGAAGTTGGAAGATGTGTCACCCACCCAGGTTCCACAGGAGCTCCTGCTGGGAGGGAGTTTCGGGGCCCTTCATGGATTTGAGAGATGGGCTCTTAAAGGTCAGTTCTGCCTCTGGTAATAGACGATGGCCTGACTAGTCATTCATTCATTTACTCCTTCATCAAACATTTGCTGAACATGAGCGTCAGGCACTGGGGGAAATACAAAGATGATGATGAAATTATCATTTCCCTCAAGGACTTCACCCTCTACTGGGGTGATAAGACATATAAAAGTAACTGCGCTACAAAGCCAGTGGGTTTCAGTAGCTAAGACAGGCACTCTTAATGAGATTTTTTTTAAATGAAAAGAGCAGCTGAGAGAATGCAGATGAGTCCACCTATGTTGTTTCAGTGACTGGAGACTGCGGAGCCAAAAGAAGCTTTCACACATACTCACAATTGCCATATGGGCTAAATGAAAGTATGAAGATGATAGTAAATAATCTATTAAAATAATTTATTAAGCATTAAAAAACCCTACTCTGGGCATTTTATAGGCATTGCCTTATTTGTTCTTCACAGTAACTTTTATTGTATACGCTATTATTATGCCTATTTTACAGATGAGGAAACTAAGGACATAAGAGTTAAGAAGCCTGCCCAAGTGGACACAGTGGGGGAGCCAGGATTCTAAAACCTGCTGCATTCTGGCTTCAGAGCCCATACTCTTAACCACTCTGCTGTACTGTTCCCCACATGAGTGTAAAAACGTACCCCTACATTTCAGTGGACTGGTCTCACTGTGGTTGGGCACGTGTACTACCAACCTCCCTGAGCAGGCTCACTCTACCAAAACGTGGAGGCAATGGGACCAAACCTGGGCGAGGGGAATTGTGTTGTATCTAAAGTTAGATATAACTTTAGCCGTATGTTCCTAGGCTCTGGGTGGGTAGGTGTCCAAATAATCTCCGCAGAACAGCATTATCTGAGGAGGTGTGTGAGAAGGTGACACACACACTTCCCATACAGGGCTGTAGGGCTGGCTGCCTGGCTGACAGCCGGCGGGGAATTCGTGGAACTTGGACTGCCTTCAGAACTGGTACCCCATGAAACAGGTCAGCTTATCTTACTCCATTTATTTTTACTCCAGGGAACTTACCACCACGGGAACCCTGTTCCCTGTCGTGGTCTGAGTACACAGGACAAACCAAAACAATGGCACAACAGCTCCAGGGAAACCACAGCTTGGCTCGCTTTTTTTTTTTTTTTTTTTTTTTGTCCTTTTTTAAAAAAAAGATACATAGATCACAAAAAATGTTACATTAAAAAAAATAAGAGATTCCCTTATACCCCATACCCCACCCCACCCACTCCTTCCACATCAACAACTTTTTTCATTAGTGTGGCACATCCATTGCATTTGGTGACTACATTTTGGAGCACTGCTGCACCGCATGGATTTGGCTCACTTCTGTGAGGGCTCTGTCTCAGAAGAAGGTGGCATTTTAGTGACATGAAAGGGGAGGAAGCAGAGAGGACCAGTGTGCTGCTATTTCCCTCTTTGGACACAAATGGGTTTTGTTTAGGACTCCTAGAGGGTTATACTGGCATTACTACTTATCCACATTGCTAGGCATTAGGATGGACTAGTCCCCCCACACCCGCCCTTCTGCTGTACCATGACCTTAGCAGTCCATTGCAATCACATGGCTTCCTGAAATGTCCTGGGCTTTTCCCAAAATAGTAATCCTTCTGAGGAGATGTGAGCAACAGCAGAACAAAGGACAACTGCTTTCCTGGTAGAGACAGCAAAATAGTTAATCTTAGTTTTGTGAGGTTCATCAGCTCAGT
Organism: Dasypus novemcinctus; assembly: GCF_030445035.2. NCBI lineage: Eukaryota > Metazoa > Chordata > Mammalia > Cingulata > Dasypodidae > Dasypus > Dasypus novemcinctus. Next base: position 46,758,358 of record NC_080685.1, on the reverse strand, counting down.
TCCAGCAATTAAAAAGTATAAAATGAAATCCCGGTTTGGCATCAGCAAAGTCTCTGTCACAGGTCAGCACAGGTACTTATTCTTTCCTTATCCACTTTATTTCCTGGAAACTTATCTTTACCTGGAAAGCAGGGGTATATTTCTAGCAACACTCAGGTAGTGCCATTTAGAAAAATTCCTGCCCTGCCCACTCAAAAGAGGGGGCACAGCATAGTTAATGGCAGGGGTGGGTAGGAAATGTGAAAAACTGAGGCAGTCAAAGGCCTGTTTTGGAAAGGCTTGGGAGAGACCTCACTCCAAGCAGGTGGGAACCTACTGTGGCCAGGTGAATAGCACCCTCATCAACTCAGCAAAAAGGGGCAAGATGAAAGGCTCTGCTGGGGTTAAGGGGTAGGAGTGGAAAAAAGTGGTGCTGGAGACCCAATAAAAGATGAACAGATTATACTGTTCTCAGAGATGCTGTGGGGTAAGGGAGAGAGACCAGGCAAGGTAGGAAGGTTCTGCAAAGATAAAGCAGCCGATTCTCAGACCAGCAGCAGCACAGGTAGAATGAAAGAGTGAAAATTCACATAGCTCCAGGGAGGATTTGAGGACAGAGTTGGGGGAGGAGGCAGTTACCTTCTTCAGAAAATTAGGACTGAGCAGGGAGGACAGGTAAAGGAACCATCACAGGGAGTTTGAGGAGTTCATTTGGTCCCTCACAACTCTGTAAGGACTGTCTCCTTGTGCCAGGACCCACAGTGGGCACAGGGGACTAGCAGTCTGAGCAAAACAGACCACGAAGACCACTTGCAGATCAAGTGGGTGACAGAAAGATTCCTGGAAAAATAGTGTGAGGCTTGGACTGTGTCCCATCTTCCCAGCGGGTGACTGGGTTGCCCTGGACAAATCGCAGCAGGCACCCGGGCTTCATGTGTTAGACGAGGTAGACTGAACGAGCATCCCTGTGCTAAACTTCCTGGGCTCTCATCTTGAGCAGAAGAAACATTTATTTGCAAGCCATCAATTCATTCTCTTTCTTTGGTTTGTTTTTTTATTTTAAAGTAAAATGAAATATATTCTCTTTTTAAATTTTAAAGTGAAATGAATTTTATTCTCTTTTATTTTAAAATAGGATGACTAATGCAATCCTGCATTTGTAACACTTTAGATGTCTCCATATCCATCCACATATGCATTCTTCCACCTAATTATACATTCGTAGAGATATGTTAGGAAGAGCATTTCCTAATTTTCCTACATTTGAAAGATTCTAAATCACTTGAATTTTAATGATGAACATAATCATTTCTACAAATACAATAAATTATTTACTATTTACATAGATGTGGAATAAATCTAGAGCCAATGAAATAATGGTGAGATTCAGTAATTTTAGGAAACTGGGTTGTAGGAGAGGGTCTGTCTGTGTATCAATCTCCTTATGTTCTTTGGGGTTGTTTTCCTGTCTTCAGGTACCAAACATGCTCCAACAATGGACTGGTGGCTGGGTTCCAGAGCCGCTACTTCGAGTCAGTGCTGGATCGGGAATGGCAATTTTACTGCTGTCGCTACAGCAAGAGGTGCCCGTATTCCTGCTGGTGAGTCTGGCAGCCATCCCCAACCTCTCACAACTGCTGGGGCTGGAGGAGATATGTGGAATGGATGAATGAATCAATGAATGAATGGGCTAGAAGAATATTCACACTGGGAGGGAGTTTACAGGTTATCCAACCCAATGCTTCCACATCTCTTTTGATAGAGAAGGAAGCAGAAAAATAAAGCAAAGAAGTGACTTGCCCAAAGGCTCCCAGCTATGTCATGGAATGTCAAATCTGGAGCTGAGTTCTACTGACCCCTGTTTCCATGCTCTTTTCCCACTACCATGCTATCTTCTCATCATATCTAAGGCTGTGGGACATGCTTGGGAACCCATTTTTTCTGACAGGCCTTCTTTGGGAGAAACCAAACCTGTCACTGGTAAGAGTGTCAACCAGAGTGTCAATTATAGTACATAATTATAGACAGACTGCTATAAAAAAGGAGGCTGCTTATTTTCTAGATCAATTTGTATTTAATCTCAGCCTTGGGAATTTGTGTTCCTTTCCCCCTGGGCTATTGTCAAAAGTCCCTGATTTAATTTTCTAATTGACCCAAGAAAGTATGTATATATTTATTTACCCTGGTAACTTACACTAAGTGTTGATAACACAACTTGTCCCAACCTCTGTCTGCAAACAAGCCAGGCATTTCTGCCGTTGGTCAAAGGAATCCAAAAGTGTCAACATTTGCAGTTTGGCTCACTCAAGTGATTTATCTCTCTGCAGTGTGATGTTGGAAGAGCAGCCTTGTGGGTTACGCTTATGCTCTGCAATCAAACAATGTTACTCCAAAGATGCCAAAGTGGGTTCAGTGTCTCTAGGGACAGGGAGTTCCAAAAGCTTAAGGAGTTTTTTTTTGTTTGTTTTTCTAAGTAGTAAGAAAGGGTAAACTCAGAGTTCAAAGTCAGTTAATATGAGTAGCTGTGGGACGGAGCAGGAATCTTCTCCAACTCTCCAAAAATGCTTCGATAAAGCAGTTCTTACTTGACCACAGTGGATGAGCAGGCACGCTGGGGTGAACGATAGAATTGTGATAGCTCCTGTATCAAGAGAGACCTAAAGATCTCACATGGTGAAATATAGAAGGAGCATGGTGTGGGCAACAGGAAACTTGAGTCCAAATCTTGACCTTGATCCTACTGCACTCCCCCTTTGCATTAAAAACGTGCTGTCTCCAGCTTTACTTGCTTTACTTCTCTAATGAGTCTCAGGTCCAGCACTTAAAATGATGACCACCTTTTCTGGGTGTTTTAGTTTCATAGCTGCCGAAACAATCTACAATAGGTTGGCTTAAACGACAGAATTTACTGGCTCATGGTTTTGAAACTAGGAGAAGTCCAAAATCGAGGTGTCAGCAAGGCTCTACTTTCGCCTTGAAGACTCTGGTGTTCTGGGTTGGCTGGCGGCTACCCCAGAGCTGCTTTTTCCATGACATGGCACATGGCATCTTCTTCTTTCTCTTCTACTTCCATTGGCTTCCAGCTTCTTGCTTCTCATGACTTTATCCCCTCTATATCTGAATTTATTCTGTAAAGGACTCCAGCAATCCAGATTGAAGTTATGATCATGCAGAGCTGGCCCATCTGTAGGCAGAATCCTCTCACCCTTCCAGCTTCAGCAGAGACCCAACATCCTCACTGACCAGTGGATCTTTCAAAGACAGACCACCCAGGCTAAACCTCATTGGGGTCCAGATTGCCTTGCAGGAAGCAGAACCTGCAGCTAGGGTTGGTTACACAGAGGAAGAAATGTGCTCACTTGGAGAGAGTGTCAGGAGGTATCTACTCTGTCCTCCCTGGGCTGGGGCAGTTGCGTTCCCCATCACTGAGAGTCCTCTCTGTCAAGACGAATGGGAGAGGCCACCATGTCTGCTGGCCACATCCTCACCAGCTGGCTGCCTGGATCCTGGCCACACAGAATGGCAACAGGGAGTATAGGGCCCAAGGCTTTTGTTGAAAAGGCAGGCAAGAATCTGAGGCTCACTAGTTTTGGAAAAATTGTCCATTAGCAGAGGTGAGGGTTGGATGGAGGTACAGGTAGGATAAAGGGGGAAACAGCTACATCTTTCCCAACTCTCCATATTCTATACATTTCCATGATCAGTGTCACCAATCTGAGCATATGGCTGCTTGAAGCTTCACCTGTTTATTTGGATGCTGAGACTCAAAAGACCCAAGGTCACTGCCTCTTGTCTCAAAACTCTGTTTTTCTAATGGTGCTCCACTCTTAGAGTTGCCATCCAAGGGCTTGTCCCAGGCTCCTCCCACTTCCTTGCAAGCACTACATGTCCTACCTCTTACGGAAACAAACAAACAAACAACAAAGGAAACAAACAACAAACACAACAAGCAAAAAAACAACAAGCAGACAACAAACAAACAATAAGTGCAAACAATGAGCAAAACAACGAACAAATAAACTCAGGGGAGCCTATGTGGCTCAGTCGGTGAGCGCTGGCCTCCCACATACAAGGTCCCAGGTTCAATCCCCAGTCCTGGTACATCAAAAAAAAAAAAGAATTTAATGATCACAAAACTATATATGTAGCAACAAAGACCTGATAGACAAAGAGATTAGCAACTTTTCTCAAGTTCTGGAGTCATTCGAGTTTCTGGTGAGTAGTGGCAACATCTGGCCCCAGCCTTGGTCTGCAGTGACAGTCGCCACCCCCCACCCCAGGCCCACCCTTCTGTAGCCTACGCTCATCCAATTGAGCCACAAATGGTCAGTGAACCTAACTGTAGAGAGACAGGGGAGAGAATCACTCAGAAAGACGTGACAAGTGGACTTTGAAATGAGTGCCTACATGCCAGGCTTCAATTTGGATGGCTGCTACTTCCAATCGTGTGGTGTCAGAGCTGAAAGCTACCAAGGGAAGCGGCACTTTTGCAAAGACAACCTGTGAGAAGCAGCAGAATGAGCTTGCAGTTTGCACCACAGTGTGCAGAGTGTGACTCACTCTCCCACCGGTATGTCTAGACATCTTAGTGGCGTCTTTAAATTGCCTGAGTCATGACGTTGTATTATAAGTCTTTCTAAAGTGAAGGAAGCCTCTAGGGCATAAATTAGGTCGCATTTCTTCAGCATCTCAGCATAATGCCTGGCACAAAGGAGGCCCTTGCTAAATTTGTCAAATAAATAACTGAATGTCACGGACCTCTAGGAGAGGGAACAGTGGCGCAAACTGACATTGATAAGATGATGCCTATGGTTGATAAAGACTTCTTCCACGTGCATTGTGTGCATTGTCTTATTTGATCCTTCTAACAGTCCTGTGGAGTGGGAAGTATTTTTCTGCATCTTCCCACAGTGAAACCTGCTGATCACCCTGCTGTTTGAAATTTTTCCACCACTTTAGCCTGAATTACCTCCCAGGGCACCGGATGCGCATTGGTAAGGGCAGCATTTCCCCCGTCCCACTCTGAAGGACATGCTGCAGCACTAAACCTGCTGCTGTTTTGAAAAAGCTGAGTGAGCTGTTAGTGTCCACACTTGCAAGCACTGAGGGATTCAAAATGTCCCCACTCTATGCAGGACAAAACAAATCATCCAACCAACTCCTGAGTGAGGGTGGGATTTATTTGTTTTGTGGGAACCACAGTGCTGGTCTCGTTTCTGCAAGAAAGAGAATTCCTGATAGATGCAGACATGTCCTTAAGTAAATGGTTCTCATGGGTTGGATAAATATGTAAATTTTATGCATATTTATTTACATAGAGAGATTCTTGGTCTGGTGGCCTGCAAACCACAAACACATGTCACTGAGGTAGCCACAACCCCTTAGAGACTGCTCGTAATAATTTTTCACTCTCCAACACTCCAGCTGCTGCATGCCTCCTGTGAGATGGTTTCCCATCAGTGTGCTGAGACTTTGTCCAGGGAACTGATGGTTTTTAATTGAGCCCTATTTTCCTTTATAAAATTCTTTTTCTTCAGATCCATGAACTTTTATGAGATTCCTCAGGCATTACTTTTCAAACAAAAACATAATGTCCTCCTTTAGAATCAGCTTAGATGACCTTTATGTTTTCCTCCAGTCCTGAGGTTCTGTAACTCTCAGACTTTGCATTCTCCACAGTTGAGCTCCCTTCTCCTTTTTGCACAGTGCATAAGCCAGAGAATGTGTTTTCTGAATTCCTAGATAGCTCCAGTTAACAACAATAAAACCAGCTTATCAGAACATCCTTCTCTTCTCCCCTCTTCCCCCCCAAAATGCTCAAAGACTAATCTTTATCTCTTACCCACATTGTTGAGATTTTTAGATAAGATGGGGAATGATTGCATGACAGCTTCCTATGAAGTCCTGGCAGGGACAGGAGTGACCTCCCAGACCCCTCTGGCATGACGTCCCTCACCCCCACTACTGAGCCACGGCTTGTCCAGAGATGTTCCCAGGAGCCTCCAAGCAAGCCGTAGGCTGAAAGCTGTTATTACAGAGATGGAAACACCCATAATTTGAGAAATAGGTTTGGACGTTACATTTTAAAGCAGATTGAACTGGCTTTAGATGTTTCTGTGGCCAACTAATAACTGTGTCCTTGCAGTTCACGATGCACAAAGCACTCATCCTGGCAGACAACAGCCCTCTGGCTTGAGCAAAATCAATTGTCCTTTTTATCAGTTTGAGTGGATGTCATAATGACTGTACCATATTTATAATTTAGACATATATTTGCTGCTTGCATTTGGGTGATGCTTTCCTTCCTGTGCTAGAACTTCAAAAGCATAAATTTCAGAGATGTGGCTGGTAAGTATGACTATTCCAAGGCCAGGCCCTACGAGCAACTTAGAACAGAGTAAGCCTCTCCATTACAGACCAAATTTGCCGCTTCTTTCTATCTAGTCTTCTCCCCTCTCCTCAGTTCTAGCAGCATTCATTCATTCCTCCATTTATCAATTCATTTAATCAGTCAGTCAATTCATAGCCTTTTATTGAGTTGCTAATAATGATGATGATGCTAATAATCTTTTTTTTTCATTTATTGGGCACCTACCATGTGCTGGGTACTTTGTTTTCTGCTTTACATCTGTTGGCTTATTTACTCTTTCCATACTTGGAAATTATGATACTATTACACAGATGAGGAAACTGAGGTTCAGAAGTTGTGATTGTTTTCAAAGTTCCAAATGTGATTCAAACAGGTATATCTGCCTCCAAATCCCATGCTCTTTGCGCAGTATGGAGCCATCTCCCATCTAGGTGAGGAAATAAGATCTATACAAGTGAAGTATTAGATACCAGTACAGTAAGTATGTAATAGAAAAATGGAGAAGAAAGCAGTTAGTGTAGTTGGAGGGGAACTGTGGCAACTGGAGTTGTCTCCATCGATGTGCAAGCCCAGGGCGACCATGAGGCAATGTGGCTGAGGAAAGCCAACATGAGTCAAAATGAATATGTTTTTCTGATCAGCTCTGGATTTGGACGGTACACTAGAAACTCAGTTCCAAGAGAGCAATTTGGAAAATGTTCCAGGACTTTTTTTTTTCTAATATAAGCCATAAATATTCTTGGAACTGTGTTCTAGGACTTGTTTAATTGTGGAGATAAATATTTGAACTGTTTGAAATATAAACCCCTAAAAGCCACAAGAAGACAAATGTGAACATCCGACACTTCCTCACACCCCTAGGGTTTGCCCACTCTTTTCAGAGAAGGATACTTTGGAACTAGCAGAGATTCTTGTTGTTCAATCCCACTTGGCCAATTTCCCCTGCTCTTTGGGGAAGAAGCTGGGGTTGCTGTTCCTACATGGGTGCCTTTTTTTATGCATAAGCACATTTGGGTTTTATTCTTTCTGTCTTTATAAAACTAATTTGAACAGGACCTGATGCATTACTGTGATGGTTAGGCTATTGTGTCAACTCGGCCAGGTAATTGTGCCCAGTTGTTTGGTCAAGCAAGCACTGAGCTAACTGTAATACAAGGACATTTATGGGCAGCAGACTTGGCCCAGTGGTTAGGGCGTCCGTCTACCACATGGGAGGTCCGCGGTTCAAACCCCGGGCCTCCTTGACCCGTGTGCAGCTGGCCCATGCGTAGTGCTGATGCGCGCAAGGAGTGCCCTGCCATGCAGGGGTGTCCCCCGTGTAGGGGAGCCCCACACGCAAGGAGTGCACCCCATAAGGAGAGCCGCCCAGTGCGAAAGAAAGTGCAGCCTGCCCAAGAATGGTGCCACACACGGAGAGCTGACACAAGATGACACAACAAAAAGAAACACAGATTCCCCTGCTGCTGACAACAACAGAGCAGACAAAGAAGACGCAGCAAATAGACACAGAGAACAGACAACTGGGGTGGGGGGGAAGGGGAGAAAAATAAATAAATAAATCTTTTTTTTTTAAAAAAAAAAAGGGCATTTATGGACTTTAGTCACCATTGACTTTACTGCAGTGGTTAATCATAGATAGCTGGTTATAATTACATCAGTCAGGGAGATTGCCATCAGCAATGAGTGATGCTTAACCCAATCATTTGAATGCCTTAAAAGGGGAAGTGATTCTAGCATAGAGAGAGAATTTCCTAGCTCATCTTTGGACAGCCAACATCTCCCAGAACTTGTCAAGAACCTTCACTGGACTTTCATTGCAGCCCCGGGTTGGAGCCTGTCTGAGGAACTTGGACTTGTGCATCCCCACAGCTGCATGAGAGACTCTTGTAGAATTGCATACTATTGACAGATATCACTTGTTGATTCTATTTCCGTAGAGAACCCTAACTAATACAAGTACCAACTGAACATGTCAGGCCATTGACAAAGTCACCTACCCTGAAAAATTCTCATAATACTTGGAAAAGCATCAAAGCATCATACAAGAATAGTCACAAACACACTGTGTTTATTTAATAAACTTTCCAACAATTTCCCCCAGAAGAAAGTGACATCCTCTCTTTTTTTTTTTAATTAGCTATTGAGGTAAATATTTTTTGTTTGGTTTTGTTTTATCTTTTTTATAATGTACATAGATCACAAAAAATGTTACATTAAAAAATATGAGGTTCCCACATACGCCCCCACCCCCCACTCCTCCCACATCAACAACCTCTTTCATCATTGTGGCACATTCATTGCATTTGCTGAATACATTTTGGAGCACTGCTGCACCGCATGGGTTACCTGGATAGTCTATTCTACAAATGTTGAGTTTTTCCACCATGCCCACTGCTAAACTAGATCATAAAAGGTGTATGTGATGCCATGTACCACGTGATCTCTCAAAGAGCTCAACACATTGGTCATCACCATGAAATAATGATGCTACAAAGTAATCTATTTTTTAATAAAACTCTAAATATGCAGTGCTGACAAATAATAGGACATTTGAATAGGAGGCTTAAGATAAGACAATAATTGGGGAGCAAAGATGACAGGAACAAAGCAGAATTAGGGATTGGGTCCACCAGAAGCAACTTCTCGAAAATGTTTCAGCTTCTGCTGACCTCTAAAGAATGGGTTAGAAAATATTCTAATTAGAATAATATTTTGAAAAAAGCCTGAAGTAAGTATGGCTTCCTTGGGTACTCCATTATGGTTTGTTAACATCAATGCTGGACTTTTCTTCCAGTTTTTTTTGTAGGGAGACTGTGGTGCTTTTCTGGTATCCCTCTAAGGTGAGATAAGATTGGGCTGTGACACTTGCTGATTTGGAACAATGAGAACTTCTGCCTGGAGAAAAGGACCTGTTGTTCATGTACATACCAGGAAGAAACATGCCTTGCCATGATGAGCCCCCAGGATGACACCAAATAATCCAATTGTCCTAATTGCTGGCACATTGGATAGATAGAACAAACAGATCCTGATGCTGTGGAATTTGGCTTTAAGCTCAACCACTTAGTGATCATAAGGTCTAGTAGAGATAGGCTTTCACAAAATCTTATACTGAGTCACTACCTGTTGAGGAATAGGTTCAAATTCCTTTCCTTTAACAATTAAAAACCTAATCAGTCCTCACGCAATCTTCTGACAAGGAATAAAATTAGTCTCCTATATCACTAAAATGTATCTCTGGTCCTCTTTTTAAAATGGGCTTGATAGCACATATCTGGGCTCAGCTCTTTGATATGTCTTTTCTTATAACAAAAGAACCATGACCTCTAACAGAAGCTTGGTCAGTTGGTGATATTATATTGTTTGGCAAATATTTGAGAGTCTAGTTGTATTGATGGTGATTTCTGTGCTTTAAGAATCTTAAATGAGATAATTCTACATCAATTGTAAAAATTCTTTCAGTTTGAATGATTTTCTTCAGCTCATAATTAAGATATTATTTAAATTATTTCCATCTCATTCAACCTCATATGATGCACAAAAATGTACAAGTCGTTCTATATTATCAGGTTTTCATCTTTGGAACAATTCTTTATTTATCTGTTTGTCTTGCTTGTAGAAAGCAGAAAAAAATATTGTGAAGTAGAAATTGTAACCCAATAAGCCCTCATCCAAAATTGGAAGGGGGAACACACAGAGTAGTCTTTTGAAAAGTGATAAATAAAGCTCAGGCTCAAGATAGAAGAGCTTGAATAATAGATTCATGTCAGTAAATTGAATAAATGCCTCTCTGACCTGCCCCTGCCTTTATCTTGCCAAATGGATGACTTTTTTGTTTTAATTGGTATAGGAATGTGTGGCAATGCTCAGAATGAAGTATGCTTTGCCAAAAAAAGCTGCTTGAAATGACCTCATAATTCACAAGGAGGCTAGAACTATACTGAATTCTTCTACCGCCCATCCTCCCAAAGCCCCATGCCATAGGTTTTTAATCCATGATCATTCTGCTTCCGTGTAGCTCCTTTGAGTTTCCTGGCAAGTCCCCATGTCTTTGTCTCAGTGTCTAGTTCTCAAAGCTTAAATTCTAATTTCTCTATGAGGAGCTATTACTGGAGGTTTTTATTTATTAGATTTTTTTTGTGTTTTATCAAGGCCTAAATGGAAACACATCTAACATACAACTTCCTGGGCCATGTTGAAGCAGCACTTCTACTATGGGTGGTGTTTAGTATATTTACTTTCTACCAACAAATGGGGTCTTTTTACCCCCTGTATTTTTTATTTCACAACATAGGGGTCATGTCCATGAAGAGTCAACCTCCTCCCCCATCCCTATTAACCCAGTGTTCTGTAAGATAGTCTAAACTTGATCTTATGGTTTTATAACAGAAACAAAACAAAACAACAACAACCAATTAAACAACAACAACAAAAAAAAACAAAAATTCTGACTAGGACCAAGATGTAATGCACTAATGAACATGCCCATACCTTCTCCAGGATGTTCTAGGAGCACTCTGGACAGCAGTCACCCCAGGAAGGCTCCCCAGGACAAGCTGTCCAATTGGATAGGGGCCTGTGTCTGGTCACCACCAAAAATGAAGCATTAGGTAATTCTAGTTAAAGAGAGCATTGGATAACTTTTCTTCCCTTTGATACTTAAAACTTCTTAATGTGTTAAAGAAACGAAAGCCTTTCTTTCCCATGTTATTCCAGATGTATAATGCTTAGCTATCCAAGTAATCAGAAGGAAGATCAGAGTAGACACTTAAAAAATACAAATCTAGCATTATTATTTCTAAATAGGTTTGGTGATTAGGTTTGGCTTAATGCATTGTTGCCATGTGTCAATTCTGCCTTAGTAGAAATATTTGTTACTTAGCTTTTTTTTTTCACAGTCTCCAAAAAGTGCTTTCAAAGTTCTGAAAAATATTTTGTGTTCTCTGAAGTAAGCAAAACCTCCCTTCTCCCCTCTCTTGTAATCCTAATTTGCATTATTTCTCAACAAATCCCTCTTTCTTCTCCATGTAAACTCTAGTCCAGCTCTAACTAGAATCTTCATGGATCAAAAACCAGTGAGATCCAAGTGAGGCACTATGAGGTCCATTTATGAGATATTTAACTAACTGGTTTTTGTTTTTTGTTTTTTTTTTTTCATTAGAAAGAGGAAGAACTGGTTCTAGGTCTTTTTGGAAGCACAAAATCGGTTTCTGAATTAACAGGGTCTTATTTCCCATCATGGCCACATTAAGCAAAAACACATGCAACCCATTCTGGGTTGGGCTTGGCACCCTACTAGAGCATAATTGTGTCTTAAGAGGAGGAAAAAGCAGAGAATAAAAGAGACTATGTGATGAGTAAAAAGGGAAGATTATGAATCAGGAGAATGAGATTTTAGCCCAGGGCTCTGGCTAACTCCTGGTTTTCTTGGGCTAACTATTGATCTTGCTACATCTAAGCACTGAGATTCTCTTAGGAACCAGGAATTCCAGTTTAAAAACCCATCTTTTCAAGATTTCATGACAATCCTTACAATGAAAGAACGGCCATTGTTCTGCATAGACAAAATCTTTCCATCATCAATATACAGTAATCTGAAGACCCTGATCAGATGAAATTACCAGAATTCACTAACTAGGTGTTTCCTGAGCAGCCTTGGGGGTATATATAAAAACTATGGGGAAGCCAGTTAATACATGAAAAGACTGGTTTGGTCTTGAAGATTCCCAGGGCAGAAGTTATTATTAGAACTATGTGATTTTGGAAAGAACTAGATTTATTCCAGGACAATAATGAGCCTAGGCATAGGGAGGGCCAAGATTGACTTAATTCTGGGGGGAGGGAGGGAGAAGAAACAAAATAGCTTCTAATGATTCAGCATTCACCATGCGCCATTATATCACACATATTCTTATTCATCCCAATAACAAACCTATAAGATAGCTTTCATTCTTCCATAGATCAGGAAACTAAGATTAGGTCACTCCCTCCAGGTCATTCATTTATTCAGCAAATACTGCAATGTACCATGAACTGTTTCAGGTGTTAGAGAAATAATGGTGGGCAAGGAAAAGACCCTCCCATTTCTGAGTTTACATTTTAGTTAAATATTTTCAAACATTTTTTTGATAATGACTAAGAGTAAGAAATACTTATTAAACTATCACACAATATAAACATCATTTAAACCACACCTACATATTTGAAACTAAGCTTTTACAAGTGCATATGTACTCAAGAGCTTATCCTTATTGTGTGCAATGCATTCTCTGGTATTTTAAATTCTGTTTTATTTATTCTTTTTAAGAACTGATCATAGCCAATTATATGGATTTCATGATCTACTAATGGGTCACAATTCACAGTTTGAGGACTTTGTTCAAACTGATGCAAACAGAATGGGACTAATACTGATATTAGGTGATCTTCCTCAAGACCTGTAGTTCCCTATTTCTTTTCCAGGGTATAGTTCAATAGCAAGAAAAGGGAAGATGAGAAGTTGGAGGACAGCGTCTGTTTTTTTGCAGCTTGGAGTGGTTTGGTGGATGTCATCTAAATTTGGTTTGGGTATCCCAAGACATTCAAACTCTATCTCTTCTATGTAACATGCTTCCTGCTTACTCCCTGCACTAATGATCTGTTTTATCATTTTTCTCTAACCCTTTCTTCTATCTTAGGCTGACAACAGAATATCCAGGCCACTATGGTGAGGATATAGACATGATCTCCTACAATTACGATCACTATATGCGAGGAGCAGCGACCACTTTCTCTGCAGTGGAAAGGTGAGGCTTCGCCATGGACTAGGGCTTAGAGGAACCAGAAAAAAACTTCAGCAGGAATTTTTCTCTGGGATTTTCCCTCTTCTACTTTCCTCCTTGGTCTGGGATGAGCTGGGGGTTTGGCTGAACAATGGGAGGCAATAAGAAGTGAACTCTTCTTAAGAACTTATCTCTCAGAGAGCTCACCTGTGGGGAGGAAGATGGCCTCTAGAGTAGAGCCATGATGTTCTAAGCCTGTCCCCTCACTCAATTTCTAAGAGCACTTTTCTCACCAAACATCAGGAGGAGAAGGCAAAATTGGTTGAAGGAGTACCCATTGCCAAACTGGATCCCTTCCAACCCCCTCCCCTATATAACCTCCACCTTGTGGGAAGGGAGAGAGCAAACAAGGGGAGGTGACTGGTAACTTACCAATGATATTTAGAAGGGAAAGAGGAGAATTTAAATAACCTAAAGAAACAACAGCCCTAGCTTTTTTGCATCCCCTTTCCCTCACAATCGGTTCCCCAATCCTTTTGCAAATATATCAAAACAGAATAATAAGAAAAGAAGAAAACAAGAATTCGTCTCCCTAGTTGTATAGAGAGAAGCGAGGATAAATTCAGGTGTCAAAATCCTGGTTTAACCTACCCTGTTAGCTAGGTGGTAATCACTTTTCACAGCAAATTAATTCTTACAGTGTTCTAGATAAAGGTTTTGTAACCCAAATATAATTTACATTAGCTCAATAGATAATGAATATGATGAATTTCATTGTCACTTATCTTTTGTGGAAGCTTGTTTTTAAATGAATTGGTATCTCACTTAACTGAAGTTTACTTAATTTGGCCAGAATTTGGAGGGGGAAAAAAGATATTAAGTAACTCTGGAAAGGCAAAATACATGTTTCAAGCTCCATGAACTAAAACCCATATGTTTACATGTAGGAGAATCCCTCAGGTATCACATATCATTCATATTTATTTTAGGAACATATTTCACTAGCTTGGTAATCTATTTTTTTAGAAGCAGAAAATTAGAAAAGGAACAGGGAAGATGATAATTCTCTTCACCAATGAGAAGAAATAGCTGAATGACAAATGATACACAAAAAATATGTTTTACAAAAGAAAAAAAAAGATTCAAGGGCTCAAATAGCATAGAAGCCTGGTGTCATTCAGCAGGACGTATAGCGTCAGAAAGCAGGGCTGAATAACAGTATAGTGGGCACGCAATATTCCTACTGATGTCTCCAAGGCTATAAGAAAATTTATTAGGAAATAATTTAATATTCTTGTTTCAGAAAGAAGGAAATAATACAGTCAAGAAAAACTACCATCTAAAATTATGACAAAATAAATATATTAGGACAGTTAAAATGCCCAATTCCAGTTGACTTGGAAATTTTCAGTTAAGTACATTGTCCAGAATTCTAGAAAATTGATGTATAGGTCATTGAGTTTGTTAAAATGAATTATATCTATGCAATTTTGCTGCAGTCACTAGCAATCAGTTGCTTAAAAGATGCATAATTTGACCTCCTTTGTTTGTGCTGGAAGATGCTGAGGTTACCGAGTAATATTGTCAGCACAAGATACAGTTGCTGGGACTTTGCAATCCATATGCAATCCTCCTGGGATGGACTTTCTCACCCTTGGCACTAATGACACGTGAGGGCAGATAAGTCTTTGTTGTGGGGTCTGTCCTTTGCATTGTAGATGTTTAGCAGCATCCCTGGTCTCTACCCAGCAGGTGCTAGTAGCACCATCTTGCCATTGTGGCAACCAAAAATGTCTCCAGACATTGACAAATGTCCCTGGGGGGCATAATTGCTCCTGGTTGAGAATCTGTCCTGGAGTGAAATCAGAGACTGAGCCTGGCTGAGTGCCTGTCAAGCCTCTTTGGACCAGGTCTGAATTTTGCTCTACATCTGTAAAAAGTAGAGTGAATTCCTAGCCATAAGATTTTATTTATCCATGTCTCTTGGTTTGCAGTAGTGAAATTCAGTTGACCAACACGCATGCTACCAATTTGCTAAAATCCATGTAAAATAGGCCATTGGGCTCTGATGACAAAAATTGCAGGAATACTAATAAGTAATTGATCACCCAGACCCTCAAAAACTCCTGCTAGAGGACCCTACATCCAACTGTCCTAATCAAAAACACTGGACCAAAAGTCTCGGAAGTATAAAGCCTGCCTTGGGTTGTTTGAGCAGTGTGCTCCTAGGTACCAGGAAGAGCTACCTCCCAGAACTGAGAGAGGTCAAATCCACTTTCCATTTCAGAGGTTGGTGCAAGCCTTTTCAGTCTTGGTGCTTAGGATGGACTGAACGGCGAAGAGGTATTGCAGATTGTAAAGGGGGAAGGAGCATTTTAAACCAAATGATCCCATTGTGGTTTGGAAGGATTTGTGTGATCAAATATGGAATAGCACTTACTTTTTACCCTTCATCTGGACTGTGCAAAGGGTGTGACAGTCATGTCCTCTGGTGGGACTGTGGGCTCCTAGTTGGGGAGAGTGTGGTGTAAGAAAAAGAGCAAGATTTGAGTGTGACAAAGTTGGGTGAGAATCTCAAATCATCACCTATTACTCGTGTTATTTTAAAGCAAGTCATATTTTCTCTGAGCCTGTTTCTTCACCGATATAATGAATTATTGTGAGGACTCAGTATGCAAGCATATAAGTGCAACATGGGATATATTGGAGGTGCTCTCTAGATAGAAGCAACTATTATCATTGCCATAATCATTGTTAAATGATATCAGATGAGAGGTGTGCCATGCAGGATGGACTCCTAACCGATCTTTGTTAAATGGATGAATGAGAAAGATAGGTTTGCCCATAGAAAAGAACAATGCTTGAAATGTATCCACACGACATTTTAAAAAATTGAGCAATCCTGTGTGTTCTCATACCTCCCCCTGACTCTTAAACCAAACATTTCAACCTTAAACCAAATAATTCAATTTGTTATGCAAGAATGACACATTTTCTTTTCCACTTGTAAGGGTTTTAGAGTTGTTTCTCCTCATTCCATTTCTCTGTAATCACGTTTTCTGAAAGGAAACTCACAGAGCCTAGAACATGTTAAATAATCCTTACAAGAAAACAATCAATGTGCAAATGGATGGCCTATCTAAAATCATGGAGATAATATTAAATAAATGTTTTCATTCCAAGCCGTTGACCTATATGTCCTTGAGGCACCCTTGGAGCAGAGCAGTGGTGAGCTGACCACACACCCAGTGAATGACCTGGTTGTTCATGCTGAAGGTGCAATCCCACCAGGGCGAGGAGGAGCCCAGGACCCCTGACCTCACAGCTGGTTATTTGTCAGTTTGCTAGAGAATTAATAGCGATGTCTTCAAAGAGCAAAGTGTCCCTTCAGTTCCTACCCCTCCACCTCTTAATTGTTCCTCTGGTGATATATTTTCTCACTGACCTTGGCTTTCTGACTCTCCCCACAGGGATCGCCAGTGGAAGTTCATAATGTGCCGGATGACTGACTATGACTGTGAATTTGCAAATGTTTAAATTTGTCACATACCAAACCTGAGTGAAGGGAAAGGGGCAGGGCATCTGAAGGAACGCACCCATGGAACTCCTAGAGCTGTTTCTGCTGCTTTCATTTCCTCTCCCTGGGCTGGTAGCAGCAATGCCAGCTTCCCAGGGCTTACTGACTAGTATCACACTTATAATAAATCCACAGCTAAACTATATTTCTCACTTTCAACGCATTCCATAGCAACCATTTATGTGACTGGCAATGGTCTTCTTACACATCACATCCACAGTGTGCATGCTCATAGCCAGGAAAAAAGCTGGGCTCCTGCAGTACCTGTCACAGCCTTGCTACTGCTTTTACTACAAAATGAGTTGCAAATAGGCTTGATGCTGAGCAGTATCTGCAAAGAAGTTGAGTAGTGGAGGGCAGGGCCAAAATCTGGGTTCTCTGCAGCTAGGACTGTTGACTGAAATTCAGGGACCTTACCAAAGGAGTCCCTTGGCCTAGATGGACATACTTCCACTCCATCCCCAACTAAAAATATGTCCAAGTGAGCAATGCGTGCTCAGAAGTGCAAGTACAGAGCTCTGCGCACCAAGAGAGAGGGAAGTGGAACGTGAAATGGGGAGATAGAAGGAGGCATAGCTGAAAGACTTAGGGTCAGAAAAGTTCCTAAACTGGAAGAATCTTAGCATACCCAGTAGCGAAAATGGGTTCAAGAGCCAAAATAAAAAGGAAGAAGAGAGAGCACAGAGAATGCGTCAGTTTGGGAACTTTGGGGAGAGTGGCTTGGTTGCTTTGGGAAGTGAATAGGGAGGTTTGAGTCAGGACTCTTGAGAAGGCCCTGCAGCCCCAGGGAACTCTTGTCAAACTGCACCTGGGTTTGCTGGTTTGTGCTAGTTTGTCCTGAGCTGCTGGGTGGGAACAGCTGCCCTGGGTAACCCTCTTTACTTCTCTTCTAAGCATAGTTTAGGGATGTTTTTGGCAAAGATATAGCACTATCTTACTTCCTCCTGTGAAGTCCCCAGCCCTTTGTACTTCCACCATCATAAAAGCAATAAAAATATTAACATTCGTTATCCTGCAAACATGAAGAATCAGTCTCTGCTCTCAACTCCTCCCCTTCCCGATTATTAATCCATTCATTCAGAAATACAGCTGAACATTGTGATTTGTGTCATGCAAGGTACCAGAGGGGCAATGAGGGCGATGACAGAATATGGATGGGGAACCAGATAATTAAAACCTAAAGAACTAGTGCTTTAATTAAAGGTTGGACAAATGATGGAACATTTCTTGGCATTTGAGTCTATCCTGATCTTTCCTCAGCATCCTTCAGCCCTCCTCCCACCAACACGCCCCTTCCATTTTTAACCACAGGAAGACACTGTATCCTTTATCCGCACTGTTAACCTTTTGTTTTCTGATTGATCCTACCTTTTCCTCCTCCTTTCTCAGTGGGCCCAGGAGAGGAGCCAGTCAGGCAAAGCCACAGGGACCATGCACCTAGATGAAATCCACCCCACCTAGGCCGTCAAGGTGGTGAATCTCAGCCGGAGGTGACTGCATTTCCCACGGCGAGATTCCAGTATTTTGACGGGAAAAGCAAAGCTCAGGGTGTCCTTTGCTTCAACTCTAAAACATATTTTCAAAGTATGTTTTTACTTTTATTCTTCCATTTCATTGCCTCTCTCTGGCAATATTAATTTACAAGAGGCTTCACTGTGTTTTGTTTTGGTTTGTTTTCTCTTTTTTCCCACAAAGGAAGCCATTAATATTTTAGCAGTTGCAGGGGTGGTTTACAATGGCAGCCAGGAAGTGGCCTTGGTTGGGTGCGTGGAACACAGCTGGAACTGAGACAAGCAAGGCTGATTGGCTGCCTTGGCAGCTGTGAGGAAAATAAAAGGTAGCTGAGAGGATGTGGGCAGGTGGGGGGTGAGGGGGGTGGAAAGGCCAGCAGCCATGAGGAGCAGACCAGGTGAGAACACACACAAGTCAAAAATAGAAGATAAAGCAATCCAAAAAGATCAGCCTGTGCCAAGTGGAATCAATGTGGAAGTTAATACTAAAAAAAAAAAAGTCACTATTTGCATACATTAAGGACATTATCAACTTTTGCTTGAATCTGAAGAGTTTATTTTATATGTCAATCAATTATTACTGAGAGTCAGAGTGGGGATTAAATCCCAGACTTTCTAACTGCAGGTGCTCTCTCTCTCTGTGCCTTCATTACTTCTCTGCCTGTCTTTCTATTAACTTACTCCACAACCTAGGAGGAGCTACAGCCCCTTTCTGGGCCTAACCTCTAAAATGAGAAGGTTGAGCTAAGTCATCGTTGTGGTTTTTTGCAATTCTAGGATTCTATGAGTTCTAACATCTGCACTGAAGTACTTGTACAGAGCTTTGGTAAGGCAGTCTGTTCCAGGGGAAGAAGCCTGGGGCTGGAGTTGAAGGCCTCCTTCTCCCTGCTGGGTTGGGTGTGTGGATGCAGCTGGAATGGAGGCTAGCTGGCTCTGGGGGAGAGCGGCCTCATCTGCCCAGTACAGGCAGGAATGCCTTTCCCAACTTCACGAGAATAGCCCCATGAAAAGACATGAGGGGAAGACGGGAGACAGGACTCCCGCCTCCCAGGCCCAATGGTCTATAGGGGAAATATGAGAAAATAGACAAGAAAGAACTAGAGGGTTGAGGGATATGCTCCAGAAGCAGGGGAAGGCTCCGAACCAGTCTTGGGAGGTGCAGGAGATTTTCCCCAGGAGGCTGAGTCTGTGCTTGGCCCTGAAGGCCAAACAGGACTTCTCCAGTGAGTGGGAAAGACTGTGGGCTCTGGATTCAGATGGCCTGGGCACAAATCCTGCCTCTGCCTCTTTTCAGCTGTGTGACCTTGGCCACGTTACTTACCTTCCCTGAGATGCTATTTCTTTACCTGTAAGGGTAATAATAGTAACCGCATCCCATTGGGTTGTAGAGAGAATTAAATAAGCATCACAGAGTAGCTTGTACATAAGAGGAGAAAGAGTATAAGTTAGTATCTATTTAAAATAAGGTTCATCAGCTAAGATGGATATTATAGTATAGGTCAATAATAGGAAAAGTTTGTGAAAGAGGTGGGTCTTAATTTTGGCTCTGATTAATTCAGGAATTTGTTCAGTCATTAAATCAATAAATTAAGTGCTTATTATATGACAACCAAGATATTAAGTTCTTATTATATACCAGCCACTGCATTCCAAGAGATTATAAAGTGAGGGAGTCCACACTTTTTTGAGTTCTTTCAGAAGAATCTGTTCTCATAAAAGCATAGTGAATGCACAAATTCAGAAAAAAAATAGCTGAAAAATCTACATTAGATATTCCCGTTCTTCCAAAATTTTTCTTGGTCCCCTGCCATTAGGGGTTTCCTTCTCTCTGGCTGTTTCCCATGTGGCATGTGGCCCCAGCCACCTTGGCTCTCTTCTCCCTTTCCCAGATTCTTCTCTTTCTGTTAATGAGGGGCAATGCTGCTGGATGGAACCCACTCCCGAACTTTTTTGTACCTCAAGGAAGCCAACAAAACAGGAATATGGTCAATAGCATCCACTCACCTTATAGCGCTGCAACCAATTGTAATTAAACCACTTCTGGGACTGCTGAGGAGGGAGACCTGAACCAGGCTACCACCCTGGGGTCCAGAGTTGGTGAATATGGATAAGCAGGACCCTTTAAAAATGGTGCCTGAACCTAGACAGGTGTGCTACCTCTCACCCATGAACTACACGTTGGATCTCTTTTACTCAAGTTATTCTTTTGTAGAGAAAGCATACCTGCTTCAAAAGTCATTGTAAGGAATAGTATATCCACACATAGCGCAGATTTTCATGGGGCTTACTGCTTTTCACAGAACTTAACATCCATTATTGCATAAAAACTGAAAAACAATCAAAACTCCATATTTGTTTTAAAGCATGTTTATTAGATTCACCCCTGAGGGAAAACCACCTTGCTAGGTATGGAAATCTACCAGTGTGTGACCTCTTTCTTCTCCTCACCTTAATGTAGCACTCTGCACCCAGAAGGAGCCCAGTTATCAAGGTGAGGGTATGTGCGTATGTATTAGTAGAAAACGCTGATGAGAAATATTCCAAAATGTACATTACAGTTCACTCTGTGTTGTAGCATTACTAATTATTTCTTTATTCCTTATGCATTTTCCCCTTCTCCAACTTCCAGCCACAACCACTATCAATTATGTTTATAATTTTTTTAAAAAACTGATTTTAATCTTATGGAACAAAAACAGTCACTGGCTGCTAAGCAGTTCAGCCCTGGGACCAGGTTTCAGCTGAAAGATGAGCATATGGTGACTTCATGGAAAGAAAGAGATTGTAAAGCCAGACCCTTTCATCTAAATGGCCACCTGGTGGGTTATAATTTAATATGTAGAATTACCTGCTCTTTTCAACGTCTCTCACCATCCCCAGAGACAATGGAACAGATGTTCAGCCTGTCGTACGGCCAATGAGAAACTAACATTTAAAACGGTCACTGGAAATCTACCCCGCCTCTGCCCTTCACCAGAGAAGTCCTACTGGTCTTTCAGCTCCAGGCATAGGCTCAGCCTCCCGGGGGAACTTTCCTGAGCCTCCCCAGACTGGTTAGGGGTCCTCTTCCTTCTCCTTTGGGATTCTGTCCTCATTTTGCCGCTGAGAGCAGGGATCCTGCCTCTGTTATTACCTGGTAGTTTTCCAGTGCCTAGAAAGGTGTTTTACACATAGTGGGCATCTAAGACAGGTTTTTAAATTAATCTGGAATTTTGGTTGATTTTCAGTTTTTAGTGGGAAGACCTATTAAAACTCTAAGCAATCAATAATCAAAAATAAGTGTAAAAACACTCTGAAAATTATGAAGTTCTCTTAAGAGGCAAGGTATTCTGATGATGCTCTGGGTTTGATGGGGTTTAATGCCATCTCATGCTCGCTTCCTCCAGCATCATTGAGTAATCATTAATTCCAGCCTTTTAAGAGGTTATGCACAAATGATGAGTGAGTGGGCAAGCCAACAGCATTCAGCCAACAATTGCCACTTGCATGTTCAGAAAGTGCATACCACCATGCTAGGTTACTGAACGCCAATACTGGTGTCAATGCCTGTGAACCTGTCCTGAGAGCAACATCTGAGCAGCTAGCACAACTCCAGGACTTTGGTAGACATAAGATAAAACCTTGCTGACTAACCATGAGAGGCAAAGGGGCTTGGGTTAATAATATAGATGTAAGCTTGTGCAAATTTTGATATTGTCAATAAATCTTAGACTGGCATATGAATTCCAGGAGGTAGGACTTTGGGTCTGATATATAACCATGCACCTAGAGGAGGGGCTGACCCATAGTAAGTGTTCGATAAGTATTTGATGAATAAATAAAGGAGAGTTAGACAAATGCTAGCACCTGTGGTGATTTCATGGAGATAGCCTATATAACCCTGGCTTTTTCTGGCTACCCCTGCTGAGACCGTGCTTTTTCTTGCCCACTAGCCGGACTGAAGCTGAGTGTATGGTTGCCTGGCAAGCACTCAGAGGCGATGCTGGTGTCCAGCATCTCCCCTCTCTGGCTGGTGGATTTCAGCTTACCTGGCTGTCTCTGTGGGCCTCTTTTGTTGGCAGGCTCAAAGGTAAACTCATTAGCCATGACCCCGTGGAAAAATGTCCTTGGAAATCAAACATGCTCTGAGTCACGTCTGCCTGCCCCTACTGCAACAGCACAATGTCATGCAGATTGGTTCTGCCCGTTGGCTTCCAGGAGGGAGAAACGGAAAAGCTCTCGTGGCATGAAACAGCACAGCTCATTTGCAGAGGGACTTCACTTAGCAGAAATTCACACGGAGTGAAGCCAGGTTCTTAGCTCTCTCCATGTACACATTCCATATAAGCCTCAAGAAAATTTGCGGATCTCTGGAGAAGGAATGGAAAGAGGTGAAGATGGTGTAAGATGGGGAGAGCACACTCGACCCCTCCCAGAATAGCAGCAGCGCTCATTCTAAGTCCATAATCTCACGTGACCATCCTTTTGTACACACTAACGCCGATGGTTCCTTTATCAAGGCATTATTAATCGCCTGCTGTGATCCTGGCACAAACCAAAAGAAGACCAAGAAACAGAAAGCATACTCCTTTCCTCTGGGAGATTTTTAATCTAGATAGGGTGACAAAAACTAAAAACCTGAAAGGTGAATGAATAAGAGAAGCCTGCTTAGAGTTAAGCACACTGTGAGTGATACAGTAAATGTTAGGCTGTTGCAGAGGTGGGAGGATAATTATGGGCTGGTGAAATACAAGAGATTAGCACAGGTAGAAAGGGGAAGAAAATGCATGCCAGGAGCAGAGACTCCCTGATCAAAACATATGGAGGTAAAGATCCCCAAGGAGCAGAAGGGAGCCTCTGAGCTCATGGGTCCAGTTCTCACATCTTATCAATGGCAAGGAGGCTAGAATTCACATGTAAATGATAGGCTCAAGAACACCCTGTAGGCGGTAAAGCAAGATTTAGAATTCAGGACCCCGGGATCTTAACCTTGTCCTACACTCTGCCAGGTCACCATTCAGTTGTTTAGGCAGGCAAAGCAAGAGGAAGATGCTGTGGATTGCAGACTCTTGCACGCCATGTGCAAACAGGTGTTCCCCTTTAATACTCGTGGCTGCCCTAGATTGGTATGCTTACTGCCATTTTAGACATGGGTTCAATGGTTTCTCAAAGATAAGTAACTTGCCCAAGGTCACACAGCTAGTGAAGCCCAAGTTTGACTGTTTTCAAAGCCCAGGTCCTCTCTGCTAACCTGGAGTTAAGGGCTCCTATTGGGAGTAATGAGAGAGAACATTTTCATACCCTGCTTTTATATTCCATAATTGACTATTACACAATATGAAGAAATGATTCTCAGGTTTCTTCCAATCTTTTAAATATTGCCCTTGGAAGAAAATATGGCATTGTAAGGTAGACTACAGGATTTACCGGAGGCCTTAAAAGTCAGTTGATTGGTCTGAAGATGATAATGTTGCTACTCTACTTTTTCATATAAATTTAGTCCTCACCCACCAAAATAAAATCAGCCACAGATTCAAATTTTCATGGAACTACAATAACTCTCCTTGTCTTCCTTCTAAAATGATCACTAAATAACAAACTCTTAATTCCATAAACTCAATCGAACCTGAGTAAGCACAATTACTCTGACAACTGAGACAGTAATTGCCTTTGCTTTAACCTTCAGTTTCCTCAATTGTTTCCATACAGACTCCCAGTCTTATTTATCTTTGCTGTGTGTGCTCTGGGAATCTTTCTGCCTAGTGAATCAGCGCGTTCAATAAACACGATCATTCTCCTCAGTTGATTAAACCCCAGGAGACTTGGTTTATTGGCAGAAATATATTAGGCTGATCTCAAAGCTCTAGCCTACCCCATCTCATGAGGCTGTTTTCCAATATTATCTCAGAGTGTGCAGGTTACCTGCATCATAAACCAAATTGGTCACTGGAATTTGCAATTTATAACAAATACAATAGACACATTCATTATTTTTAATTAGCATTAATTCCCAGTAAAGGAATTTGGACACAACCCAAGGAAGTGGAAGAAGGTTGTTCAGCTCTTGTTAGACCTTGTAAAGATCCCACTTACTAAAAGTATGAAGCTAACAGTAGCTACAACCCATGAGGTCATTATACATGAAGTATCAATTTCAGTGGCCATGAAGGTTAATTGCCTCTGATGCCATGTGCAGCGCCAGCCTGCACTGGCCTCAGTGAATGCAGAGATGGTCTCCAGCTCCTAAAGTGGCCAGATCTTTAACTGAACTGTGGCTTTAAATGTGTATGCCAAATAATGAAGAAGATAATAATGAACACTTCTGTTTGTGTACACTCTAAGAAGCCACTTTGCACAGCCCTTTATATGAACCTTATTTGAATACTTTAAGGAGCCTTACAAAGTGACTTTTACAGATGAGAAAACTGAGGCTAAAAGAGGTCGTTACTTTCTCAAGGTCAAACCTTACACATCAGAGCAGAATTCAAAAGCAGGCCTGGCTGACCCCATAGCATAAGTGTTGCAATATAGACTTTGTGCTATACTGTCATTAGCTTACATTACTAATGTCATCTGCTGTCTCACCACCTAAGGTCTCATCCAGCATGGGCACCAAATGAACTTCATGTCAAAGTGCATTTGAAACCTTGGGGTCAATTAATGCTGCTATGCTATACATGGTTCATTAGTATATCCTCACAACCTAGCAAAGTATCTTGTACATTGTTGGTGATCAATAAATATTTGTTGAGTGAATGAATGACTTACTTGGTTGATTATTCTTGGCTAACTAACTTTCTAAGTGGCAAGCCCTTTGATCATTTCTTCCATACTCTTAATACATATTCTTTCAATGATTTTTCACTGTTGTTCTCATACTTGTGTTCCCAAACATTTACACTGTGCTCTTTGAGTTTCTAACCCATGGTTAAAAAAAAAAACACAAAAAAAACAGGAAAGAAGATTACTCATAACCATCATAACAATAAATCCTCCATCTTTTCACAGACACATGCCTCACCACCTCACCTTAACTGAGCCCTTTCAAGTAAAGGCCATGAATTCACATGTGTTCTGAGTACTGTGAAATACACTGGCTATAATTGTCACCTCCTAAGTAATTCTTGATTTTGAATTCTTTTATCCATTCCTTTATTCAGACTCTTTCTTTCTTCCCAATCTCCTTGGATCCAGACTTTCCCTCAGGAAATCCTTCCATCTGCTGGGGGAAGATTTTTCCAAAACATAAATCCAGTTTTGTTGCTTCCGCTCAAAACACTTTTGAGATCCCTATCTACCTGCTAAGCAAAACACGCATTCCTTTGAGTGGTTTAGTGTCCTTCTCTCTGCCTCATGTTTGTCTATGCTCCAACCATGTAAAATTATTTACATTTCCCTGAATAGACCATGTCCCTTTAGGCCTCTGTGCCGTTTCACTTTATTTACCCTGTGCCTGGATGCCTTTGTACATGTACCTTCTTTCTCTAGCTAATTCTTAGTTCTGTCTTCCCTGATTCCCAGGATGGGTTAGAAGTTCCCTTCTGATGCTGCCATAACATACACAATAGCACTTGTCATGCTTTTGTATTTTCCTGTTTTGACAGTAACTAAATGTTTTCTTTGACCCTTGTATTTGGTGCCCAGGATATAGCTGGCATTTATTAACTAACTATTAACTATTTAAATATTTAAAGGAGAGTCTATAGCTCCATGAAAATTAACTACAAGTAGAACTCATTGGAACAACTCTCTAAGTTGTCTCCCTGTCCCCATTTTTGCCTGTCACCTTCAAATCCCACTGGCCCATAGCTACTAGAGTGATCATTCTAACACAGAAATCTTCAACTCTACAGCTTGTACTTTCCATGCTCCCCCTAGGCCATGGGTGTAGGTTCACCTTCTTATCAAAGCACCGGTGCCCTCCATGTGGTAGGGTCCGCTGCCTCTTGCTTCCCCACCCCCTGCCTTTCTTGATTCCTCCCAGGCCAGGGTAGGTGGCCTTCAGGCGTGATCCCAAAATACCATGTACAAAACACCATCGCTGCTTTTGCCACAATGTTCTAAGGATAATTATTTAAAATTATGTTCATTTCCCCTGAAAATACAGTCCTTGAGAGTAGGGCTTTTGTCTTATTTATCTTCAAATCCTGGTAGCTTGCAGTTTTTGACCCATAGTAGGTGCTCATTAATGGGTATTGAATCAATAGTATTTAACAATAGCCTTAGTAGTGAGCCAGCAGGAAAAATATAGTGCCGCAAAGGAAATGAACTTTTAAACAAAGATCAGGCTTTCTAGCAGGTTTTAAATTCAATGTATCTCAGAATGTTAGGGGATTTACATTTCTCATCAAAGGTTTTCAACTGTGAACAATATTTCATAAATAGTTTTTTTTTCTTTTTTAAAGATCGGCTTCTTATTTATTTCTCTCCCTTTCCTCCCTTCTCCACCATTGTCTGCTCTGTGTCCATTTGCTGCACATTCCTCTGTGTCCGCTTGCATTCTCAGCAGCACCAGGAATCTGTCCCTTTCCATTGCATCATCTTGCTGCAGTCAGCTTTCCGTGTGTGCAGTGTCACTCCTGGGCCAGCTGTACTTTTTTTGCGCTGGGTGGCTCTCCTTATAGGGCGCACTCCTTGCTCGTGGGACTCCCCTATGGGACTCCCCTATGTGGGGGACACCCCTGCATGGCACAGCATTCCTTGCATGCAGTAGCACTGCGTGTGGGGCAGCTCACCACACAGGCCAGGAGGCCCTGGGTTTGAACCCTGGACCTCCTATATGGTAGGCAGATGCTGTATCAGTTGAGCCACATCCACTTCCCATGAATAGTTTTGATACAAGTCAAAAGCTGATTGTGTCATAAAAAGGTAAGTAGAAAATGCAAATGCAAATACTCTTAACATGCAGCTAATTTCATAAAGCAAGAAGTTTTTAATACGCATTCTCAAAACTAAGGATGCATAATATTAACATTATTGCATTTGTTAGTATTATGCATAGCAGCTAATTGCATTCCTTTATATGTTCTCTCATTGTCAGCCACCAGGCATTGCACCATCAGGCTAGTTTTCAGACAATTGTTCAAATATTTTCTAAATGCTTCTTGTGGGGATAGCAGCATGCTGGTTCCAGTAGGACATAGCGAAATAAAAGATATCTGGTCCTCAAGCAACTCACAATTTATTTGGGTAGAACAAAGATGATCCAAGAGCAATGAAAGACAATCCATAAAAACAAATGTCAGAAGCCAAACACTACAGATCTGATGAGAGGGAGAGCAATAATCAAAGGTTTAATGAAAGCAGTGAGACTTGAGTAAGTCTTGAAACAGAAAAGGATTGGGATAGTTAGAAACAGAAAGAGGTCTTTTCCAGAATTTGGGAGGTAACATATGCTTTATTTGTTTTTCTCTTCATTAATTTACCAAATATGTATTGAAATTGAGGTTCCAATTGAAATTCACCTCCATCTGTAAGAGCCAGCTTGACCCAAGTGACATGTGAGTTACACATGCTTATTACTATTGAATACAAACATCACAGACAACTGCATTGCTCCTCCACAAACTTGTACAGTGGGTATTATCATCCAATTTTATAGATAAGAAAGTAGGCATCAAGAGTTTGTGACATGCCCAACTTTACAGAGACAGGAATAAAGACTTGAATTCAAATCTTTTGTCCCTCAAACCCAGCCTCTTTCCAGTACCATGCAAGAATCAAATGTCAAATTGCCAGAAAGTATTATTAGTTCTTCCAAATTCCCTCCAGCATGTGGTTTTATAGATTAGCTGTGCTAAGGCAGATTTGGTACATGTTATTTGTCCTTGGACTGGGAAATCTGTAATGTGTCTTTCAATCTGAAAAACACATTATCCTCTCTAGTCTGCATTTATGGGCACCATCAGTTCAGTAGAAATTCAGGCACTACCACTAAATTGTTCCATCAAGCAACCAGTCAGAACAATGAAGAAATAAGTAATGTATCTGACTTATTTAACCCAACAGGTTAAGTACAATGCTTAAACTGCTTGAGAGTGAATCAAAGCCAGAGTCTTGAACAAGCTTAACATTACCTCATTCCTACAGTGTTTGTATTTGATATTTAATACGCAGAGTTCCTGTTTACAAGCAGTACCATGTTCTTATTGAAACTGAATTTTAGCTAGTAGATATTTTAATAAAATTTATTTTAGCTACTAAAAGTATTTATGTTATTGTCTTCTGACTTCCTTTCCAAACCTGGGAACTTGCTGTAATTGCTGAATTCCATGGCATACCATAAATTCCTCTCTGAAAGACAACATTTTAATGAATAATGCAAAAATTCTGTCCCTGACCAGAATCTCAAGTCTTATGTAAATTTAGTTCCAGCAAAGAAAGCTGGGAAGGGAATTTCTCTGTGAGAGCACTTGACTCTAGGACAACAGGCAGAGGGACCAAAGTATGGCACCTTGTGCCTCAGATCAGTTGTATTAGATATAGTATAGAGGTTTGGCAGGAAAATATTTCATCAATTGAGTTGGTGACCAGCACGGAACTATGGGAAGAGTATGGGATATGGAATCAGGTTACCTGGTTCTCATGCTTCTTTGACAGCTTTTAATCCGCACAACTTTGGGCAAGTAACTCAATTCTCATGACTCAGTTTCCTTATTTGTAAAAATAACTATAATAGTTCTTCCCTACCTCACTGAGTTGTTTTGAGGATTAATTGACATACAATAAAACAAACCTGATTATTAGTATTAAATCCACATCCTTACCTGCCATTTTGAATTGCCTGAGTAAACCCTTGTTTTAGACTCCCTAAAGAAGAGTTTGTAAGCAAGTATTCATTATGCACCAAGTGCAAACCCTACACTTGCTTGAGCTATGAGAATTAACAATAAATATCTTTATCTTCAGGACCTCATAATCTAGTCATGGAGAAATATTTGGATACAAAAGAAACAAAGCCTAAAAAATCAGAACAATGTAGAACTAGGTCACCGTTATATGGGTTCATACATGGTAGAGGAGAGTGAACAACGCTGCGGTCTGGAGCCGCAAGAAGGCAAGAAGCTTTGTGAAAGAGGAGCATGAGCTTGGTGAAAATGTGAGCATTTGGGAAAACTGAATCAACAGAAAGACCATCCTTTGACCAAAAAGAATGAGAAAGTAATTGAAGAGAAACAAAAAAGTAGAATTTAGGACTCAGCACAAGAGCCCCTGTCTTCCTAGAAAACAGTGGATTTTTTGGCAGAGTGGAAATTTTTTCACTTTTAGTGGAAAGGATTTCAAGGCTGGATAAAAATTCTAATTGCTTTACTGGTAAGTTTGGTTAAGTGGTAGAGCCTTGAGAATTCCTGGCATATCTCTGAACCCAGTGAAATACTCATGCATACAATTCCATCACACAAACTAGGAAAAAAATACTTTACAGAGGATGATGTTTCATGTTTTCAGTTATCCACATCTTTTAGAAAATGATCAATATTTACTGAGTGTATTGCATGTACCAGGTAAAATGATTGTATGCATTATATAATTATAATTATCTAATAACTATCTGATTTAATACGACTACACAATGAGGTTATTTTTTCCCCCATTTTTACAGATGATAAAACTGAAGTGTAAAGCAGTGGATTAACTTGCCCTCATAAATGGCCAAGTTAGAATTCCAAGGGCTAAGCTTTTAATCACCTGCATAAATATTTCTTACATTTCTTTTTCATTCTGATGAGCTACTTTTTTATTTGGGTGTTGAAGGGTTACTGAACATTTATGGAAGAAACAGCTTATATTGGATATCAGTTTACTCTGTAATTTTGTTTTCTCTGTGAACTGGGATGTAGTCTCCATTATTTTATTTTAGTGGCAGAACAATTTAGCGCTAAACATTTTAGTCACAGAACAAGTAACATGTTCTGTAGGAGTTTGATTTGAAAATCACTACTAAGGAAATTTAAAACTTTGAGAAAGGCAGAAATAAAGAGCCTTGCCTGGTCCTAAGAATATTCCTGGCAGCCAATTAATTGATTTCATCCAGCATTTCACAATGCCAAGGGCTGGGATCCCACATGGCACCAAGACAAAGACTTTTGGACTTTGGGAGATTCAGTCACCATGCTAGACAACTGGGGAAAATATGGTTTTAAACAACCCCAGCATTTTTTTTAAAACACTGCCATTAGTCCTAGCTGGCAGCTAAGACTGCCTCTGTTCCCACAAGCAACAGGAAAATCATCCAGCTTTCCCACAGCAGCCTCTTTCCCTCTCTGATACTGAGTTCAGGATATGTTAGCATGAGCAGTCTACATAATGGAGTTGAAAGAGGGCACAGCATGTCAGGCTTTCTAGACCATGTCTTTTCTTTCCATCTCACCCAGACTCCATTTCTCATCCCTGGAGGGACTTTGTGTTCAAAGTATGTCCATAGGTCATGGTACAATTCAGAATGGTGCAACATTATTCAGGAAATAAGTATTTAGTTTCATTTTGTTTTGTTTTTGTGGAAGTGTCAACATTTTGCAGAGATATTGATTTTGCTAGTGAGTCCCTTTATTAGAAAATTAAAAAAAGAAGAAGACTAAGTCTTCTTCCCTTGAGATAACATCAGAGGAGATAAAATTTTAAAATCCTGAAAGAAAATAAGCCTTCTCAGAAGTTCTCATTTAGGCTTTCTGCTTGTTTTTCTGCAATGTAAACAAAGGTCTTCCATCAGAGGCAGTACTAGGAAAAGGGGCTTGTTAGGCAGAATTTAGCCCCCCACTCAACTGGATGAAAAGATTCTAGAGCTCCAAACTGCACCTTAGACTATGCACCTGCAGGAAGAGTGGGTGCTAATTAGTCGAGATGATAAACATAAGCAAAAATAGAGGGAAAAAAGTATAGGCAAACTGGGTCCCAAATTAAAATATACCTGCAGTTCAATAGTCATAAACCACACTCCATTCTGACTCTACCCCCCTGAGTGGAGGAAGAGGGCTTAGAACTCATCAGCAGGAAAGAGGAATTTAATTTGGAAGGCAGTGGTAAGGAGCTCTTGTTGTGGACGTAACATTGAAAGGAATGGGGAAATGAAGGAAAAAGATGATCCTTGGAGAACTAGTAAAAGTCTCTTATGTTTAATTAAACCTCAGTGGGAGAGCTGGTTTTTCAGAAGCTTTCTATCTTCCTCACTGACCTCAATTAGGGCACTTCACAGAAGGCTCTGGCTCTAGAGGGTACTCTTCCTCTGCTTGTGTCCAAATGTAAGGAAGATTATCCATGGCCCACACTCATTTCTGCCTAGTTTCAGATTAACAACAATAAAAAGCCTTTGTCTAAACTGTCTGGATTATTATCTCAATTCTTCCATTCTGTCGTGAAGCCCCCTCTTAAACAATACTTTTAAACTCTTTCCTCTAAGGTGAACGACCAGCCTACCACATGCTTAGGGGAAGAGGGAGGGAGGGAAGAGTAAGAGAAAGTATTTCTTGGGAAGCTGCGAGCAGAATCTTGGTGAACAAAGAAGATTATGGCAAGTTTAGAGTCAGGTGGGGAAGGAGGAAGGGAGCAGTCTCACAATGTGTATTCATCTACAAGATGATGGTTTCCATCTTTTGGGAGCAGAAGGACATCTTTGTACCATAACATTACCAGTGGTCCCAGTTTGCCCAGGACTGTTTGGTTTTAACACTGAAAGTCCCTTATCTCTGGAAACCTTTTTCCAGGATGCAAAAAACACTTCAATTATGTTGGGTGTGGAAGGTTGGCAAGAAGGTACAAAACCCATGCAGTGACCCCCAAAATAAGGACTGAAAGCACCACTGTTTTTAGCGCCAAGTGGATCCATCATAGAATATCCATCCTCCTTCTGGAGTTTTTGTTACTATTTTTTTCCCTGACCACTGATATTCATAGCCACTATTTGAGGTTCGCAATAATGGATCATCCATTGTTGCATTAATTTCGGTGATAAGGTATAAGTGTGCAACTTAAATGCATTGTAATTATGAGCTCGAATATAGTCCATTTCTTCATTTTTGCCTGTGGATTAACTATTGTGCCTTGTATCAAGATAGTACTAGTTTGGGAAGTGGATGTGACTCAAGTGATTGAGCTCCCACTTACCACATGGGAGGTCCCTGGTTTGATTCCTCCTAGAAGAGGCAGTGAGCTGGCACCACAGGCAGGTGCAGCAAGCTGGCACAACAAGAGACACAAGAAGAAAAACACAGTGAGAAACACAATAAAGCAGGGAGCAGATGTAGCTCAAGCAATTAGGCACCTCCCTCCCATGTCAGAGTCCTTAGGTTTGGTTCCCAGTGCCTCCTAAAGAAACAAGGAAAATGAACGGACACAGCACGTACAAACAACTAAGGGATAGAGAGAAATAACTAAATAAAATAACTCTTTGAAAGAAAAGAGGTAGTACTAGCTTAATTTTTTAACATTGTGACTACTATGACCATGTTTTCTCAGAGTTCAGATACTGAAAATGAAAACTACTACAATACCTAAGCCAGCATGCCCCAGATATCACCGATAAAGAAGGTTAAATGACAGATACATACAACTGGATGAGGAAATGTAAATAACCAAAACAGAACATGCTCCAGCACAACATGCAGAGAAGAATTTGGGACTGGGGACAACGAAAAAGGGGATAGGAAAACAATGAGACTAATTTTCACAGATTGAGGATGAGATAGGCAAGTAAATAATTTAAATAGCAAAGTTTTTTCAGTTCCCAAAGAGACACCAATGCTCAGTCAAAAAGAGCAGCCACTGAATTAGCTTGGGCATAACACACAGTCAAAAAAAGCATTATCATATCATTCTCTTGATTTCTCTAAGGAACTGAGTAAAGTTGCATTTTCTCATTCAGATACTCCAAATAAAATGACAGAGCCTACCAACAATCAGGCTTTCTACAGGGGATAAGAAAGTGATAGGTAGAATCAAGGTAACAACAACGGGTTCCCCTAGCTCTATTTTGATTTGTAAAAAAGGAGTTCCAACCATCTTTTTGAAGATTTTAATGAAACCACAGAAAGCATAAAACAAAATACTGTTAATATCTTGTCCAAACACAAATCACACTTCGCTCATCTATATGCATATTTGGCAGACAGTACAAATGTAAATTTTGGCAAATTCTAATCAGTTCATAAGCTCCTTACCAAAGAAAATGAAAATATCTGACCTACTTGTCTTACACACCTTGTACACTGCACTACTGAAAGGTAGTGTGATTTGCTTATCTGTGGCGTTGAAGCTTTCATAATGAAGGCTTTTGGTCACTTTTCTGGTCCCTCAAATTATGCGGAAGCACTTATAAGATGTTTTACTTTCTAGGAATGGAAAAAGATAGTCTACAGACATGTGGCCATAAAATAATGATGGATGGTGGTGATAGATGGTGATGAAGGTAGCACAGCATTGGGAATGTAGTTAACAGCACCAAAATATGTATTTGAATGTGGTTAAATAGGGAAATACTAGGTTGTATCCATGGTAACAGAATAACATTTTTTAAAAAATCCATGGAACTGCACTACAACAGTGAATCCTAAATTAAACCATGGATTATAGTTAATAGTACAATTATAAAAATGTGCTTTAATTACTTAAAGATGATGTAGAAAGGGATTTTGGTTAGTTAAGGGAGGACTTTGGTCACCCAGGAAAGACAGTTGGCTGCACTGACAAAAAACAAAACTTCCTTTGGTGAGGTCTCTATAGTTAAACGTCTGACCTTCAAGAGAAGAGGCACATAAACTCCATCTTTTCAGTGCCCTGAAGTTGATTTAACTTAGGAATCTGATTCAAGCTAACAAAGCTCGCAATAAACCAATTTATGAAACCAGAATGTCAAGGTATTCATTTTAAATAAAAACTATGCTAAGTGTATTGAATGCTTGCATCCACCTGACCATGCCCTTCTCTCTTTTTTTTCCTCAAGGAAAACCTAATTCCCAAGAGGTTTCTTGGTGACAGTGAAATTAGAGCATGGGGAATTGAAAGACTCAAATATTCAATGGGCATCAGGCTCTGCTATCTGATGCTTCCATTTCTCCAGTAGGAATTTGCCTGTCAGAAGAAGTAAATGCTTACTTGTGGCTATCTAAGCCCCGCTTCTCAAGAAAGGGCTTGAATGACACACTGCCAATAGCTAAACCTCTTACTCAATTTCTATAGTACTAAGGCTGATGACCTTCACATACAGTCTAATTGACATATTCTTTAGACATGTTAATTTTCTTCAACCTGGTTACAGTTAATAGTCATGTTTGTCTGTATGACAATCATTTTCTTTAAGATGACCTAGTAGTCATTATATTGACCCTTTCTGAGCACATGATAAAATGACACTTCATGGCCCCTTTGAGTTTGGTGGGGCCGTGTGACTATCTGACCAATAAATTATAAGTGGAAGTGATGTCATTTATAGATCAGAATATTTAAATACAAGCATAAGGTCCTCCTGATTTCTCTTACACTGCCAAAACACCCAACAGTAGACAATGCTCCAGGTGGCAGTTGCTCTGGGTTCCAAAGGGAAGAAAAAGTAGAACATAGACTTCCAGATAACTTGCAAGGACATATAATATAAATAGGAAACAAGTCTTCATGTTTAAGTCATGACTATTTTGGAGTTGCTCTAAGCTATTGTAAAACCTACCCTATCCTAATTAGTAAAATGGCCTTCCATATTTTACCTATGCTATTTAGGTTATCTCTGGCAGCAATTTTATTTCCCCTTTTCAAAGTTTTTAGCAAATACTTGTCTCCATGTATCACCTATAAAGTCATAAGTAAATAATAAATTCTATATATGCAGTGTTTATGAAGCTAATGGGTACTATTTTTGTTTCACACCTGCTAAAATAAATATCATTCAATGGGTTGGCTTAACAATGTAAATTTATTGGCTCGTGGTTTCAGAGACAAAAGGCTTGCTTCATCCCAGGTTGGTATTTTCTGGCTGGCCAGCAATCTTGGGGGTTCCTTAACTTTTCTGTCTCATGGCAATGCATATGGCAGTGTCTTCTTTCTCTTCTGGATTCTGTTGACTTCCAGCTTCCGGCTGCCCCCTGTATATTCTCTTTCTGCATCCAATTTCTTTGCCCTTAAGGACTTCAATCATATTGGATCAAGACCCAACTTCCTTCAGTTTGGGTACACCTTGACAAATAACATCTTCAAGCTTTTATTTACAAAACCCACCAAACCAGGTGTTGACTTGCACATATCTTTTGTGGGAGACATGATTCAATCCCCAATAGCTACTTACCTCCATTTATATACCCTGACCTGCAACAAAAGACCCATTACTTCAAACATTCCAATCCAGTCATTATTGCCAAACAATTTGACGTTTTCAAACAGAATTTTATTTGCCATGGTTTTGTTGCTATTGTTGAAGAAGGGGATCTCATCAGAACTGTATCCAATGAATGCTTTATTTGTCTGATTTGGGGATAGAGAGGTCTGTAAAGCTGTTAGGTTAACTCCTCCTATTTTATACATGCCTAGTCCATAAGGTCTCCTCTAACCCCCAGACTCAACTATCAACCTAGACCCCCTAACATTGGAGGAGATGTCACACAACTTGATAATAACAAGATTCAGCCCCCTATGAAGGAAAATTCTTTCGTGCATGGCTTAATTAAGGACACCTGAATCTTTTCATCCTTCCCTCTTTCCTGATTGCATCTTTAGCATCGCCATCTTTTTCTCTTCTTTCTCTGTTTGTGGAAGAAAAGAGAACAGAGAAGATACCTTAAAGGGAACTCTCCCTACCAAATACGTCTGATTTGCTACAATTGCATCAGGAAACTGTCCTGACTCTTTTTCAAGAAAACTTCAGCTCTATGGGGACACAGAGCAAGCATTTTGGATAAAGCACTTGAGATCTGTGAGTATAATAGAAAAGTTGTCATTTTTAGGAAGAAGTAATTTTAAGTCAGATATATAATCAAGGCATACATTGTCTTTGATGTATAGTTTTCATGTGATTATAGTCATAATTATATTAGGGAAGTTAATTTCTCCTTGTAGTTTCTTTTTTTCCTCTGATAAGTTCTTTTGAGATGTGTTACTTAGCTGCTCAGAAATTAAGGCCATAAATAACAAAAGAGAGAACGACTAGACTTACAGCCTTGGAAACATTTCCACCAACTCACCAAGTCCTTCACCTCAGTGCTTCTGGTTCACATCCAGCCAATTCTGGCAGCTGGCAATAAACTCATCCCATCATCCCATTACTTCTCCTTAGCTTTGAAAAGATGAGTTAAGGATTATTTTTACCAATTGCCAGGGACTCCTATACTAAACACTAGTATTTCATGACTATAATGCAAATTTAGGGTTAGAATGGCCAAGGATCCAGAAAATCTTGAATACAAGGGAGATTAAAAGTCATCTAGACTAGTCTCTGAGCCAACAAGAAATCTGTTCCACAGAATCCCTGACAAATAATGTGTTAAAGGGATTCGGTCATTAGGTCTTACAAGCAATAGTCAATAGCTATGATGGCTATCACTTATTCAGTGCTTTCTATAAACTGGACAATGCATCCTCACCAAAATCCTCTGAGAGAAGTTCTTTCAATGTTCCCATTTTGCAAATAAGGGCCTTAAGGATTAGAACAATTAAATAATTTATCTGAGATCTCAGAATATTTGAACCCAGCTCTGTCGGTTTCCAAATTTTATGATATAATCCCTAATTTACTTTGCTCCCAACAGATAGCCGCTGAAGATTTTGAAGTTCAGAGTAATATAATGAGGCTTTTAGTTTTAAGAAGATGACTTTCACAGCATAGAAACAAAAGAATTTATAAAATGCCAGAAAAGCCCTAATAGCAAAAAGAGAGAGGAAACATAACTCAAGCATCATATTAAAGTTTTGGTGAGAAATTAGTTGGAAAGTAATATTTACACAGCATCTTAATATTCAAATTTAACAATAGGTAAAGGGGAGATATAACTGAAATACATAAAATTGATTTTTGTAATTCCCATGACTATGTAAATTAGCTTCATTCCCTTATATGACATATTCTCCATAAATAGGAGTCCTGTGCTTCTTTGGCTAGGGACTGCATTTTGTCATTCTTGTTCATCATTGTAAACTCATGGCCTGGCAAATACCTATATGAAAACACACTATAAAGAATAATTCATGGACAAATGGTTCAAAGAGTGGCATTAAGCTCCTCATTGTTCTTTGGTTGGTTGATTTTTTTAAAACAAGCATTCCATTTGCTTCAAGGATTCCTGTAGTAAAGGCTTGAACTGAACCAATATTATCCTTGCTTGTATTTGTAAAGAATATTTATATTATTTTAATCTCATAACTGCCAAAATTGCTATGTTGAAGACATTTTTAAAATTCATATTAGGGCCTTTCTCATTAATAATATTGAACGAGTTTGGAACATAGATAGATATAAGAAGACACTGAAAATTCTCATTCAAACCCTTATACAGTCTTAGCTCGCTCCAAAGGCCAGATGACTTTACTCTGTTCCTTTAAAATTGTCATTATTGGGGAAGAGATGTAGTTTAAGTGGTTGAGTGCCTGCTTCCCATGTACAAGTCCAGAGTTCAATCCCTGGTACCTCCTATAAAAGAAAAAAAAGAAAAAAGAAATAAAATAGTTGTTATCACTCACCAGCGATAATTCTCTCAAATATGTGTTTCGAAGGACAATAAGCAATATCAAATTGATCAGTTCAGAGAAACCATTCACAAATTAGAAAATTCAAAGAATATACACCTTTCACATAGGGATCAGTATTGTCCTCTCAGCTTGGTAGCAAGAAATATGGGGGGCATGATTTTTTCCCCATGATACACAATGCATTCCCATTAATAGTGAAGCAGCATAATTGACTGCATTGATGAAGTATGACAATGATTTTTCACATTGTTAGCATCCACTGTTTGGAAACAAGGGTTGGATAAATGTGAACTCTCAAGAGAAAAGTCAGGCAAAGCTTCTGGAATCACTAATAAGTTGTGAGTCACTCAACTCATCTCTAAGTAATAGTCTTAATGTCTTGTGCTGTTGTGATATTATACAAACCCAGAGAGGGGAATGGAAAATTATTAATGGAAAATTATTTCTTGGCTGGGACATAAAACACTTAGAAACATCAAGGTTTAATATGGCAACTGATGCTTTATTGTACCCATATGGCCCAAAGAAATAAATAATTGCCTCTCTAACTCACTTTCTACTGGTAGGTCACGTGTATAGGGGACCTTGTGCAACTTGATGAGTTCAGCTGGGGAACATTTGGCCTTGTTCTCCTAAATTGCTTGTTCTGTTGTCATCATGTTTTGAAGGAAAAGTTTTTTCTTCCTAAATGAACTAAAAACAAAATTGTTGATTTGACCTCACCAACCGACTAGAAAACTTAATGAAAAAACCATACCAAAAAAGGCACATGAACAGGTAATGAAAATACCTGTGACACTCTTCGGGAAGTACATGCTCCCTTGCCTTATCCACATGACACTTGATTTTGGAAGGAGTGGCCACATAAGCACAATGTAAACACACTCTCAGCCATGGCAGATTCGTCCACAGGTAAATAACTGGCCAAAGAAGATGAGTGCATTCCCCTGCATTTCTTACCGCAGAGGGTGGGAGTGGGGCAAAGTTAACCAGTCTCTTCCTGGTGATCAAAGTTGTACGGTATAAAACTAAAAATATGTACACAGCCATATTTTCTGTTCTTTAGAAAAACCAATTTGTAGGGAAAGAGGAGAAAAACGCTGACATGGGGGTGGGCAGGGGATGCGGGTGGAGAGCAGAAAGAGTGCATTCCGGTCCTAACTTCAGTTGTTCCTGAGGGTCAGCTTTAGCCAAGTCCTTGTTGTTCAACCATTTCTTGAAATCTATTATATAACCTAGTATACTTTCAATAAAATCTCCTTTTAATTTAAGGTATTTTTCACTTGGCTTCTTCTAGCCTTCATGAAGGAGTCAATTTCTGTATCAGAAGTGACAAGGAAACTTCAAATGGCCTTTAACTATAAATTTTCATTTCTTGCTCACACTCCATGGTCCAGGTGAACTAAGTGGGGGCCTCTGTTTTTCATCTACTTGCAACCCAAAGAACACTGGCAATAGGTAATGGTTATGCTGTGCCTTCTCCACTCTTTTCACCCTTAGTATCAGTATGTGTTGTTTGCATGCTAAGCACTTTAGCATGAAAACTCAAAAACTTAATTAAACAGTGCTCACTTCAGCAGGACATATACTAAAAGTGGAATGATACAGATAGCAAATGTAATAGCCACATGTAAAAAGATCATTGCTGGGGCAGGGGGAAAAAGGGAGGATGTTGGGTATAGGGGAGTCCCCTTCATTCTATATGTGTCTTTATTGTGACCTAATACTTAAAAAAAGATGTATGGCGGTGGACTTGGCCCAGTGGTTAGGGTGTCCATCTACCACATGGGAGGTCTGTGGTTCAAACCCTGGGCCTCCTCGACCCATGTGGAGCTGGCCCATGCACAGTGCTGATGCGCGCAAGGAGTGCCCTGCCACGCAGGGGTGTCCCCTGTGTAGGGGAGCCCCACGCACAAGGAGTGCACCCCATAAGGAGAGCTGCCCAGCGCAAAAGAAAGTGCAGCCTGCCCAGGAATGGTGCCGCACACATGGAGAGCTGACACAAGATGACGCAACAAAAAGAAACACAGATTTCCATGCCGCTGACAACAGAAGCGGACAAAGAAGATGCCGCAAATAGACACATTAAGCAGACAAACGGGGTGGCGGGGAGGGGAGATAAATAAATAAATAAATAAATCTTAAAAAAAAAAAAAAGATGTAAGACACCGAGGAAGAAATGGAAGTGATTGCCTTGCCACTGCATACAGGGTAACACCTATTACACTGATAAAAGGCAAAACATTTTTAAAAATTTATGATATTTTTCATTTTTTAAATACCCCAATTTATTTTTTACTTTATCTTGTTTTTCTAAATTATTATGTATTTTATTTCTATACTTTAAACCTATCATATCATTACTATTTCATTTTCCTATTAATTGAATTTGGCAATATATTAAGCTTCATTTTTGAAGAAGTTTTGGATCACAAAGGGGTTCAACTATGGCAGGGGAGGAGCATTGGTGTGGGATGTCATCAATG
Organism: Dasypus novemcinctus; assembly: GCF_030445035.2. Lineage (NCBI taxonomy): Eukaryota > Metazoa > Chordata > Mammalia > Cingulata > Dasypodidae > Dasypus > Dasypus novemcinctus. Next base: position 46,718,036 of record NC_080685.1, on the reverse strand, counting down.
GGGGATGTATGGGTGGGAGGGAATTCTCAGGGCACACAAATAGGTTAGATAGATATGTTTAGATGTTCATTGGGTATTGACTTAGTGGGTAGAGTTTCAGATGACAACTGAGGGAGTGCTGGGTTCCCATCTGGGGGAGCTCTGTTACGTTCCCCAATGGAGCTCCTGAGTTCCTGAGTATGATGGACTTGGACTCAGATGTGACTTCTCTACACATACCTCTTCTGTCGCTTTTACTGAACCTGTGGTTGGTGCTGTGGTTGGTACTGGGGTTGGCGTATGCCCAGGAGACTTGAATCTCTGGACTGTCCATGTGCCAGCTAGGCCCTGAGCCTCAGCAGAGTTGCAACACCTACTCTCTAGTTCATTGGACTTACCCAGGTCAGTTAACAAGGAGGTGAGGATGGTCAACCACCACACCAAGGAACCGAGAGAGTTTACAGCTGCAAGCAGGAGAATCCCATCCATCAGCCATGTGGGATGTAATCTCCCTCTCAATTTAGAGGTGGAGTGGGCCTCACCATCCCAGGGTCCTCAGGATGGAGGAATAAAATATGGATTAGAGTGGACTTACTGGTATTCTACTATAGAATTATTGTGACTCTAGGAATGGAAGAAATTATATCAGGAGTTGCTGAGAGGGAAAAAGAGGTGTGATATGGGGGCATTTTGGGGACTTGGAGTTGTCCTGAATGATATTGCAAGGACAGATGCAGAACATTATATGTCTTGCCATAACCCACTGAATGGAGTGGGAGAGAGTGTAAACTACAACGTAAACTATAATCCATGCTATGTAGCAGTGTTCCAAAATGTATTAATCAAATTCAATGAATGTACCACATTAATGAAAAAAGTTGTTGATGTGGGAGGAGTGGGGTTATGGGGAGTGGAATATTTGGGAACCTTTCATATTTTTTAATGTAACATTTTGTGTGATTTATGTATCTTTATAAAAAGATTTAAAAATTTATTAAACAATTTATTTTCACACTTAACATTGTCATTAGCTTTATTCAACCAAGTATCTGAGCAGAAAAGAACTCACTGCTGAAACTATCTTATTTTCCTAGTTAGTAAACTCTAGCCTGAATGTGACAGCAACATTACACCACAGCTGACCTTGCTGCCTAGGGGCTGAGCCTTCGTAGCCCACAACAAAATGAGCAACACAAGAGATTTCCTGTGTTGTTGATTTCATTTTTGTTTTTGTTCTGAAAAAGCAGTATTTTCTTGTCTCCATTCCACTCAAGATTGCCTCTCCTCATTTCTTGCCGGAAAAGGCGCAGGTAGGTTAGGCAAGGCAGGAAAGATGTCATATATCCAAACTCATAGTTGAGAGGGATATAAATATTGTATTATTCAATAGCTCATATTATGATTTGAATGACTCTGAAAGAATGCAATTATTTTACATGCACTGCAGGAATATTCTCTGCTTGCCCTGGAATCTCTTAAACAGCTTATTAATGACACTTAACGTTTATTCCAAAGATAAATCAATAAAACTTGGGGCACTCCAAGGACTTTTGAGACTAATTCTTCAATTGCTCCAAAATTTCTACATGAAATTTGGGAATTTAATTCTAGGATTTTAGTCTTGGATAAAGGGAAGCTAGATGAAGTTTCAGAGGGAACAAGAAGAGTTAAAATCAAATATAAAAATGCACATTACGTTTGATCCATATAATAAGAATATAAGTTCAGTAACATTGAAGTAGGGGAGTGGTGGTGATCAAAACTATTTCCCGAATATTTCTAGCACGTCACCCTCTAGTCACATGACAGAATTACAACTCCCATTCCCCTTTGTGGTTGGGTAAGTTGTCTCTATTTCTAGCTCATAATGGTAAAGTGAGATTCTGCAGAACATTCTTTCTCTTTGCCACAGTGGTCAGCAGCATTTGAGACGGTGGATGCTCTAGCATCCTGGATTCCACAGTGAAATGGAAAGTAGAACCTCCAGCCAACTCACTTATAGTCTGAGCAAGAAATAAAACTTTGTAGTTAAAGCCATTTGCATTTTTTTTTTTTTACTTCAGCAAAACCGGACTTTCTATATGATGCAGAATTGAAACTGTTATTGGAGACTGGAAGAATGCCAACCCATGTTATTCAGTGGCAAAACATTTGATAAAAAGCTGCCTGTAATAACCTGGAAGGCAATTCAGAATCTTAACGAACCTTTATGTCTTGGGGAAAATGTTGAACAAAGGATGTCAGTAGTAGGTGTTTGTTACACTGGTTGCATTTGACAAAGTATTATTGGAAAAAAAAAAAAAGATAAGCCTAGGAGAAGTCACGAAGAGAATCTAGGATTTCGAAAATATGTAAAGTTGTAAGAGGCAACTTCTTGTTATTCAAGTCAAGAAAAGATAAAACTGAGAGGGCCTTTGAGCCTAGTAGAATTCAGCCTTGAGTTAAGGATCAAATCAAGGCTGTGGTACTTAATTTTGTGTCAAGTTGGCCAGGTTATGCTGTCTTATTGTTTGCTTGAGCTGTTGCTGGCCTGATGGTTCCTTTGAGAGTATTTCGGAGGACCCAGATTTAAATCACTAGATTGCATCCAGCGCTGAGTAAATCTACAATCCACAAAGTCTACAGCATTGCCTTCTGCAATGAGAGACACCTCCCCATCCAATCAGTAGAAGGTCTTTAAGGGAGACCTGTAATTTCAGAAGTCAGAAAGAAGAATTTCTGCCTCTATTTCAGCCTGCCAGCTTCTCCTAGGAAATTCCTTTTATCTTTATCATAGTTCCCAACTTATGTCTTCTCCTGGGAAATTCAAGGTCACCATCAAGTTTCCAACTTGTGGCCCTGCCCAACAGAATTTGGTCTGGCTGATCTCCACAATCACATGAACCAATTCCTCAATTACTAAGATAAATTTCTATATATATTTTTTTCTGGAAAACTCTGACTAATACAAAGGCCATCATACCCATTTGTTAAAACATCTGAATGGAAAAAGGTATTTCAGAGCAAAGGTTAAGCTTGTGATACGCAGTAAATACATCTAAGACAAGTGGGCAAAATATCAGAAAAGAAAGAATAAAGGTGTGTGTCTCCCACTGAAGCCTGATAAACTGAAAGGGCTTACAAATAAGGTGAAAGAAAGGCATGAGATAAAGAAAGCATACAAATATAGCAAATATAAGAAGTATGTCTAGAAAATAACAATTGGCGCCTGGGTTGTCTAGGATCAAATTGATAAGAATCCTAATGTTTTTTGCTGTCGTTGTTGTTTTAAGAAGCTATTGTCCTTTCAGATAAAATAAGAGTTTTGAGTTCTGGCAGAGGGGCAGGGTGAAAACTCACCATACCTTAGAACTCAAGTGAAGCCTAAACTACAAGAGTACATGCAAATGAGCCTCCTTTACAGAGGAGGGTGGGAGTGGCAAACAAGGGTGTGGACAAGGACTCTCACCACCTTTGTCCCTACCTCCTGGCTGTCTTGAAGCTGGCCAGAGGGGACCAGAGTTAGGGGCCTGGAGCTGGGGGAAGCCTGGAGGACATAGAACAGCCGAGCTCTTTGAGGACCCAGAGATAAACGAGGTGCTTGTGTGGATAACGTGGGCACACCGCTGCCTAAGGCTTTTTCTTTTTCTTTTTTTTAATTAGAGAAGTTGTAGATTTACAGAAAAATCCTGTAGAAAATACATAATTCCCATACAACCCCCTATTATTAACACCTTGCATTAGTGTGGGGTACATTTGTGACAACTGATGAAAGAATATTATTTTTGCAATTGTATTATTATCTATAGCCCATGGTTTACGTTAGGGCTCCCTTTGTGTGTTGCTGTTTTTTTTTTTTTTCAATTTATTCTAGTAACATATATATATATATATATAAAACCTAAAGTTTCCCCTGTGCTGCAGGGACAGATGCTTGACAATGGTCCACTGGGTGGCCCACTGGGTGGACTGGGGGAAAGTGTAAACTACAACGTAAACCATTATCCATGTGGTGCAGCAGTGCTCCAAAATGTATTCACCAAATGCAATGAATGTCCCATGATGATGAAAGAGTGGGAGGAGTGGGGTGAGGAAGGTTAGGGGTATGTGGGGACCTCTTATATTTTTTGAATGTAACATTTAAAAAAAAATAAAGAGAGAGAAAAAAATATATACTTAAAGAGGTATAGTGCCAAATATACTATGAGTATGGACTCAAAATGTTTATGTCTAAAACTTAATACTTGGACCCCACAAATCTATGGAGAGTGTGCTGGCTGAGAAAGTTGCTCAGAGTACAAGGAGGGCATGGTGATCAATCTCCATTTTGGATATGTCTATGTTGGATAATGGAAAAAGAAGAATCTAAGAAGGGGTCTGAACAGAGAAGGTCCATGGAGAACAGTGGATGAGGGAACTACTCCAAGGGAAGAGATTAATCGCCACTTCCAAAGTAGAGGGCCTCCCCAACATCACCCTCACAGGAGTTCAGAATTACTCACACTGACGACTACAGACTCTCACATTCTTTTCACTGCCAAATCAGAGTATATATTTTGGTCATCCTGTTTCTATTGGGTATAGGGATGGGGGCATAAAACTTACCTTTTTAATTCATAGGTCTTGGGTCAAGATGAGTCGCGTCCAGACTGTTGCAGATACCATTGGGTATCACCATTTGATATAGGGACCACCTCATATCACCCAGAGATGCTAAACTTTTAGCTTGATGTCATGTCTAGTAGCTTTTTTGGTTTACCTCCCATGGGAAGATATGAAAGTAACTTGCCTGTGGGAGGAGGAAATGAAACAAATAAGAGAGGTGGACCCTGGAGATCTTCAGTGCTGTTTACCAAGTATGATTTGGCTACACAGGCACATGGTAGGATTTCATTTCTTTGCCCTCTTTTGGTTGGGTGAGGCATATAAATAGTCCTGGCCAATGAGTTGGGAGCAAATGTGCCATTTGTGGTTTCAAATTGGAGCATTTAAATATTGGTATGGAACATTCCAGAACTCTCTTTCCTTTTGTGACTGCCAACATTTGAGATGGTGGCTGATCCATCAGCCTGGTTCCCAGTGGGGAAGCAGTGAGGAACAGATCTCTCAGCCTATCTGGAGTAGACATATAAATCTTTGCTGATATCCAAGTAAGTTTTGTTTTGTTGTTATTGCAACATAACAGCCTTCCTGACTGATACAATCTTAAAGATCAAGACCTCATAAAAATATGCTGAGCACTGTGAGTGGATATAAATTTAAACCTTTATAGATTAAGGCACTTAATATTTTCAAGGAATTTACAACCTGGTAAAAGAGCCAGATAGAGTGGTCAGTTCCATGTTTGACTGTACATCAGAATTAACCGTAGAGTTTGTGCGTCCCACCCAAGACCTTCTGATTCAGAGTCTTTGGGCAAGAGGATGATGGTTACAGCTGGAAATTTGTTTATTTTAACAAGCTCAATAAGATATAGCTAGGTTTGGGATCCACTGATCAAGACCAATTATCATCAAATGCTTTTAGCTAAAGAACTCCTTCAAATGGTATCCTTTTGAGAAGCCTGAGATGTAAAACAGTAAACATTAGATATGCCGAGGCTGGTGCAGTGGGATGTCCAGAACCCCAACCTCATGTTCTACTCACCTCTGCAATGAGTCCTACGTCCTACTAAGTAACCGCCAAGAGACTCTGAAGAGCACAGTTTTAAAAATAATGACCTACTGTTAGATATAATGTGATTAGACGAAAATGTAGTCTTTGGGGAATTCAGAAGAAGGTATAATCATAAAGGGCTAAATTCAAGAAGGCTTCATGGAGGAAGAGGCATTTAAGATAAGCTTTAAAAGATTGGTAAGACTTCAACAGATAACAAGGGTGTGGCCTTCTCCTCCATGACTGTTCATTAGTAGAGCTTCGTAATTAGTCACAAGCCACAAGACTCAAGCTCCACAACAGCAGAGACTTGATCTGCTATGCCCACGGTTGTAGCACCAACATGTAGAACAAAAGAATGTTTAATAAATAATTGTTAAATAAAATGATGTCTGCCAAGTATCTTTGGCCTCTAGTGGCTGTTCCTCATCAAAGCTCTACTTTTGGTTGAGTTTGGGATGGAGAATCTATGTAACTGGGCATACTTCAACTTTAAATATAAAAACAGGGCTCTAATTTGCCTTTTTCCATCTTCAACTGGAGGCAACTTCCGTCTTCAACTGGAGGCAAAGTAAATATACACCTTTACTTTAAGCTTTTGATACTTTGTTCAGCATACATTTTTTCATTAATTTTTATTCTTTAAAAAATAACATTACAATGTTTATCTTAATTACTGAGTTTGGGTTTTTTGCTTGTTTTTTGTTTGTTTGCTTGTTTGTTCTGGTGCTTTCTTCAATTTTGTACTTGAGGAGAGTGCCTCACTTGACTTACCCTACTCTTGGCCCTGGAAAGCTACTATCTACATATTTTTGCACTATGTTAAAACCGAACATCCACTAGAAGGTTGGAATCATTTAGACCAATATTAATGTGAAAAGATTTTTACCATTTACATTCCCAGATAAACTATTTATACTCTTCTAAGACCTCAGAACAGAATTCTTGAAATAAGCAGAATAAATAGCCTCCTGTCACTTCCTCCTGCCCCATGATCTTAAGCCCCCTGAGACTCAACAGGGATGGTTTTAAAACATGGGGGGTAGCACTCTAAACCAGTTTTCTCAAAACTAAGAATGCTTAAGAGCTGCTTATGAAGACGGTTGAAAATGCATAAATACAGGGCCCCCCTCCCACTAATTCATAGTTTCATGAATCTGGGATATGGTACCAGATTCTGCAGAAACCCAAGGGATTCTGTTGCAGGTAGTCTATCTATTATGATTTGAGAAAGATTGCCAACTCTTTTCTGTGGTCATCTTAGCCATATTTGAGCACTAATGGAAATCACTTGGCAGTCATGGCATTGAAAGTAATTGACAGCTGATTTTAAGAGGTAAAATGCAATGAATAAGTGATTTGACACAACATAAATTTCTTTCTAATCATGTAAAAATCATGTAAAAATAAAAACAATAAAAATTTTAAAAAATTCAAAAAGACAAAACATGGTTTCTAAGGTCACCCTGGGAAACTGCATTTGGGAAATGGATCAGCTAAGAAAGATAGTATGAAGGTTTACACAAGAGGGCTTTGTATGGGCCAGGCCTACAAATGGCATACATCACTTCCACCCGAATTCCATGGGTCACATGAGCACAGGGAGCTGCAATGGAGGCTGAGAAATATAGTCTCTGGTTGGATAGCTTCTTCCCAGGAAAGACTTTACTGTAGAAAAGGGAGCCCACATCATCAGTGCTACATAAATCTATAATGGAGAATGGGGCTCAAGCTAGGGCTGTGATGACTGGGGAAAAGAGAGGATCCAGAGCGAAATATTCGCCCCAATGAGCAACTTCCATCAATCACCAACTTAGCCAGAATTAGCCTGTGACGATAGGCTAATTCAAAGTTTATAAGATTAGTTTTCTTTCAGGCCACACTGAAATTTGGAATACCTTGCAACTGAAATGAACCACGGGCTTTAAATCTGACAGCAGGAAGAGAATGCAAAGTAACATAGTTCAAATAGAGTGTTAATACAGTTAACTCATGGATGAGGCATCTGAGGCCAAGGAGGTTAAGTGACTAGGCTAAGAACTCACTACTAATGAGGAGTAGACAGGAAACTAAAACACATGTCTCCTTGCAATGTTCTTTCCAATACGTCATTTAAACTTAGGGGGATTTTTATTAGGTGTTCACGGGCTAGAGATGGAAAGGGGAGTGAGTTAGAGACAGAAGAGGAGAATATTAGAAAATATCATTTCAGTTTCCCTGCCCTCTGACATAAACACTTCGCGGCTTTTAGGACCCCATTTTCACAGTAGGAGAGCTCAGTTTCTAGGGCAGTGAACTGGCATCCACTTCTCCAGCCAAGAACATGAGTCAGCCCAGAGCAGTGAGCATCATGGGCCAAGAATGCATTATGAGCCAGCTATTCGTGTCTTTACTCTGAGTTTGCAGGTGGATCAGCAAAGTTTTCAAAAGAGGAAAGAACCTCGAGTTTGGCAGGCAAAATCTGTAGAGATTAATGGCCCTTTTAGACTTGGACCTAATTAATTGATAAAATGATGAATGTGGCTGAGTGCTGTGGTTTGCTGCTCCAAGGCTCCCAGATTCCACAGCAAGGTGCTCTTCATCCAGTCATCCAACAAAGTCACCCCAGTGGAGGGCATATTATCCTTTTCTCCCCAATTCATAAGGACTGTAGAATATGTGCCATTGAACATCTCAGAATCAAAAAGGAGTCTCTCATTGGAATCCAGAGCTTCCTATACCCAGAGTAGTCTGAGGAAATGAGAAATCAGCAGCTTGGCCTAGGGGTGACATGATGCATCTCAACAGGGGAAACACTTGAATCCCTGAGCTCCCAAAAGGCCAGATGTGCCTATCTTTAATACTTAGTCAGGAGAACTGTCTTAAGTATCAACTCTCCCCAAACTAGTTTGATAATTTACTTGACACCCGTGGACTTCAACTTTTTTTACCTTATAAAAGAGTACATGGGGATAGGTTGTGTAGCTGGGGCATTTCTTTTTCTTGTCTGACTTTTTGTAGTTTTTGTTCTAATTGTAATATAATTGATGGAGTGAAGCTGCAGAGAAGACAGAAGAGAGAGAATCCAATATGTTAAGCAGGGAAAGGGAAATGTCCTCCACTGAAATGGATAGGCAGAAGGAAGACAGAGGCAGAAGCAGATGAAAAGAAGATGGGCTTGTTGGGGTGGAGATTGAAGGAAGCTGAGCATATCATTTCTCAACAGCCACAGTGTCCTCCAAGACATGAAGAGTAAGGTTTCTGGGGGAGGTGAGGGCTGGATGCTTGAGGAGACTTATAAATGTGCAAAAAATTGTTATGAGAACAACTCAAAGAAAATAAGTTTGTTCATTTGTCCCAAGGAAGTTCACGAGGAGCACATAAAAGGTTTTCCAGGTAACACAAATTCATATATGAATTTTTAGAGCACAAATCCATAAAGTTGAAAACTTTTCGCCAGCAGATCTCAGCCTCCAATTTTAGGTACATAGAATGTGGGCCTTCTGATGCTTCAGGAATGGAGTTTTGCTGAGTGATTGAAGTAAAATGATATTGTTGATACCATTAATATTGCAAGTAACATGTTTACTCCATGCCAGGCTCTGTGCTAAGTGCTTTACATTCATTATCTCATTTAATCTTTACAGTGAGTCTATGTATTATGTTCTTATTAACCATCTTCATTTCATATGTAAGGAAACTGAAGCTCAGAGATAAAATAATTTATTTAGAATAATACACCTAGTATGTTGCAAAGCCAGGATTTGTATTTGGCATATTGGTTTACAAAACACATGCTTTTTTTTTCTTTAAAGAAATTGTAAAAATATCATGGAGAAAGTATAGTGTTCTCATATACCATATCTACCATATCCACAGTTTTCCTTAATATTAACCTTTTGTTACAATTGATGAACCAATAGTAATATATATATATCATTGACTATAGTCCATAGTTTACATTAGGGTTCATCATTTGTGTTTATAAATTTCCTGTTAGCCATGTTTAAATATACAATTCAGTGGTGTTAATTACATTTACAAAAAACACACACTCTTAACCTCTATATTGTTGTGTAGTGTAGGTCAAGGAACTTGAAGTCTTTGGTAAAACAATGGTTGGATTGACAGGAAAAGTGCCTAGACTTGATTGGAGAATTTATAGTTTTAAATAACAAGTCAAGGGCCCAGAAATCTGGAAGAGGCTGAAGAGACGTGTGATGTGGATAAAAGTAGCAGGAAGTACAGAAGTTTGTGATCAGAGAGTGTGCCTAAGTTTCAGCAGAAGAGTGGTTTTGGATGCTGCTTAAGTCCAGGGATCTGGGTGACTGAAATAAAGAGAAGATGAAGTTCACTGGGAGTTAGTGAATACAGTGAAAATTGGACATCATGTGGATAATGTGCTAACCCAGAATGATAATGGGAAATGAGGAGGAAAGGAAGACCACACATCAAATATTAAAGTCTTTCATTATTGCTGGGAAGTATCTTAGTTTTGTGTGCTTGGACAAATTATTCTATTTCAGTCTTGGATTACTCATCTAAGAAAAGAGGAATTATGTCTATATCACATATTTGTTTGGAGGATGTAAAAATTATTTATAGTTTTGTAACAAACCACTCTGAACTTATAAGCACAAAACAACAATTATTTATTTGTTCACAATTCTGTGGGTTTACAATGTTGGTTGGACTCAGCTGGACAGTTCTTTCTCTCCACATAGTATTTTCAGCTGGGCTAACTCATATGTCATTAGTTGGTGAGTGAGTCAACTGGTGGCTGATGGGCTATTCCCAGATGACCCCACCAACATATCGGGGACTTCAGCTTTGATAGCTGGAATGACTGAGACAGTTGGGCGTTTCTTTCCACATGATCTTTCCATCTATGTAGTATCTCATCCTTAAAGAGGCTAGAGTTGACTTGTTCACACAGTGGCAGTGTACCAAGAGAACAAGAAGAAGGTTCAAGGCTTCTTAAGGCCTTGCTCAGAAGTCAAGTGTCAAACTTTTGCAGCTTTCTATTGGTTAACAAAAGTCACAAAGCAAATCCAGATTCAAAGGGTAAAGAAATAGATTTTATTTCTGCATGGCAGGAACTGCACAGAATTTTCAGCTGCTTTCTAATCCAGCACATGCTTTCCACGGGTCACAATTATGTACAATTCTCCCCCATGCAAAATATTTTCACCCCTGCCTTGACCTTTATATTAGTCTGTCAAAGGGGTGCTGATACAAAATAAAAGAAATTGGTTGGTTTTATAAAGGGTATTTATTTGGGGTAGGAGCTTACAGATACCAGGCCATAAAGCATAAATTACTTCCCTCACCAAAGTCTATTTGGAGCAAGATGGCTGCTGACGTCTGCAAGCGTTCAGGCTTCCTGGGTTCCTGCGTTCCTGGAGCTTGCTTTTCTCTAGGATCAAGGTTCCTTCCTTCTTGGTGCTGGCTTTTCTTTCCTCTTTGTGCTGACTTCCCAGGGTTCTAGCTTAAGTCCTCAGCATCAAACTCCAATATCAAAACTCCAACATCAGAAACCTTTAACTCTTTCTTTGCCATGCCTTTTATTTGCCCGCCCTAATCATAATTCAATCATGCCCAGGTACAGATCAGATTACAAGCATAATCTAATATCTATTTTTGGAATTCATAACCATATCAAACTGCTATAACCTTCAAAATTTTCATCCCATAATGGCATCAGGCCCAAAGTCCCTCACATGATAAGATCAACTCTGCTTTTAGAGTCCCAGGAAAATCTCGGTCCCTTTTAGTCCCAGGCGTTACCAATACAGCTTTCTTTAAAACTATGTGGGTTTCTTATAAATCTCTTTCCTATTTAGGCAATGCTCCAAAAGCCAAATACACAATTCTTGTTTTTTTTTTTATTTTATTTTGTCTTTATTCATTTTTTTAAAATATTACATTAAAAAAATGAGGTCCCAATACACCCCCCACCCCCCTCACCCCACTACTCCCCGCATAGCAACATTCTCCTCCATCATCATGAGACATTCATTGCATTTGGTGAATACATCTCTGAGCATTGCTGCACTTCATGGTCAATGGTCCACATCATAGCCCATACTCTTCCATGTTCCATCCAGTGGGCCATGGGAGGACCTACAATGTCCGGTAATTTTCCCTGCAGCACCACCCAGGACAACTCTAAGTCCAAAAACGCCTCCACATCTCATCTCTTCCTCCCATTCCCCACACCCAGCAGCCACCAATGCCACATTTTCTTCAATTACTAATCACAATAGTTCATGAATAGAATATCAGTAACTCCACTCTAATCCATATTCTATTCCTCCATCCTGTAGACCTTGGATTGGTTGTGTCCATTCCACATCTATGTCAACAGGGGGTTTAGATTCCACATGGATGCTGGGTGCAATCCTCCTGCTTTCAGTTGTAGGCACTCTTGGCTCCACGGTGTGGTGGTTGACCTTCTTCAACTCCATGTTAGCTGAGTGGGGTAAGTCCAATAATTCAGAGTGTAGGAGCTGAAGTCTGTTGAGGCTCAGGGCTGGCTATCATATGGACAGTCCAGAGATTCAGATCCCCTGGGTATATATTAAACCCCAGCACCAACTACAATTCTGGTAAAGTAACGTAAAGTAACAGGAAAGGCTTGTGAAAAGAGATTACATCTGAGTCCAGCTCCATCACCCAGAAACACCAACTCCAAAGAAGGGCCAACTAACATGGCACTGAACTCCATCTGCCATGACCATAAACCTGTGGGTCTCTGTAGCCCTCAGAAGAACCAATACCTGGGGTTATATCTACTTTATCTGTCTCTGGGACTCTGCTCAGGTGTGCATAAGGGCAACCCCTCTGATAACCTCCCAGCTCTTTTTTAGAGACTCATAGCCGTATAAACTCATTTGTCCTTTCCATTTCCCCCTTGATTCAGGTCAAAAAGCATTTTTAACTCCTGGTATTATATGTAGACAGAGATATTCTGCTGGTCCGAGTTGAACCTTTAATTCAAGGTCATTTTCTAGTTACATCATCGGCTGGTACTTGGTAGTAATTCCTCAGCACCAGGGAGGCTCATCCCGGGGAGTCATGTCCCATGCTGGGGGGAAGGCAACGAATTTACATGCTGAGTTTGGCTTTGAGACTGGCCACATTTCAACATGGAGGCTCTCAGCAGGTAACTCTTAGGCCCACTGCAGCTCTAGGCCTTGTTTTTATTTCAGTTGCACAGGCTCACAAGCATAGTCATTAGTATCAGGGGCTCATTGTTGGACCTTCTTTCTTTTTTGGTCTTTGTCATTGCACTTGGGGGATTGTTGCTGTTCCTTTAGGGACTGTGATAGAGCTCCCCTGGCTAGGAACTCAGCACTCCCTCAGTTGTTGTTTTTAGTTGTTTCCACTATGAAAATACCCAAACATTTTTATGTACCCAGGATATATGCCCTGTAGAACTCCCTGCCAACCATGTGTTCCCTGTCAATAACTTCCCACACCAGTATTCCTCCACTGCCATTGTTGAACCTCACTGTGATCCAAAACTTCCTGAAAAGTGAAGCCCAATATATTGCCAGGTTCCCTTAATAGTAAAATGAAATATAGCGATGAGTTTAAAGGTTAGATATAGAATACATATTAATTTGGAAAAATTCTACATTCTATCTTTTTCTCTTCTTTTTTCTAAAATTCTTGTTTTTACAGACCTCTCTCTGCCTAGGACAGGTTTTACAGCTGAGGAAAATGCCTTAAGATATTTAGAAGCCCTTGTGTTGAACTGAAGGGGATCTCCTCAACATTAAATATTTTTAAGGTCTTAACAAAGGAACTTACAGTCACACCTTTGGGTTTATCTTTACCTTGAAGTTATTTCTTACTTTGAGAATCTTTGTCCCACTGGGGATACTAGGGATGAAAACCAGATTTATTTTCCAATCCAGCAAATACTGGGTCTTCTATAATTCTTCTAAATTCTGCTTGCAAACTGCACACTTCTCTCTTTAGCTCATCTGTCTCTTCCTGAACCATATGTAGCTAAAAGAGTCAATTGACCCTTTAACATTCTTCATGAAAACTTCTGTTCCTAGACCCCCGAGTTACTTAAGTACACTTTCCAGCTTCCAATTTACCCCAGGAGACATTCTTCCCAATTGTTTCACCACTACATAATGCAGATTGCTAAATAACAATTTCCTTGCTGCATTTCTTGTCCCTGCCCATCACCCAGTCTGAAAGCCAGTACCACATGTTTTAGCTTTTTTGTTTCAGTAGCATTCCACTTCTAGGTACTATTGTCTGCATCGGCTTTTCCTTGCTGGATAACAAACCACCCCAAAATTTGGTGTCTTAAAACAGCAACCACTTATTTTCTCACAATTCTATGTGTTTACAATTTAGGCTAAGCTCAGCTAAGCAGTTCTGCTACATGTGTGGTCAACTGGACTTACGCAATTTCTAGTCAGTTGGCAGGTCATCTGGGGGCCAGCTTGTTATGGATGGCTTTAATAACATGCCTGGGACATCAGTTAGAATTGTTAAAACAGCTGGCTGATATGGGGTTTCTTATCAACAAGAAGGCTAAACTTGTAGTTGTTTAAATGTGGCAGTGTTGACGCAGCAAATAGACACCAAGAACAGACAACCAGGGGAGGGGGGAAATTAAAATAAATAAATAAATCTTTTAAAAAAAAAAAAAAAAAAAATGTGGCAGTGTTTTAAGAGGGCCAGAGTGGAAGGTGAAAGTCCTCTTGAGACATTTCTTGGAAGTCACTCTAATCTGCCACATATATTGATCAAAGGCAGTAATAAGGACAGCCCAGTTTCAAGATATGGAGAAATAGTTTCCACCTCTACATGGGAGGGATTGCAAAGATTTTGTACCTATTTTTAATCCATCACAGAAAACCAAATGAGATAATGGTTATGGAGGTTCTTTATAAACAGCTCCAGGTATAGGCCAAATGGAAAGTGGTGGTATCATTATTATCATCAAAATAATTTGTGTGATTGTTAATATAGTATTATTTCTATAAATGCCAAGAAAAAATGCTTTAATTCTATGTCTAGCCACAATTTGAATTACCTATATATAGGCTCTTCTTGAGGAATGAATCTAATATCCTCACTGGAAAACATGGGCTAAAACTCCTTCAGGTATGTGTTCTACAGGTAAGATACTGATTATTTTAATTATTTCTCATACAAATTTCAGCTAGTTAGTTCTCACACGACTATACCATCCTTCTCAACTGAACTTTTTCCCCACAACACACAAAATGTTAACAAGATGTTAACACAATGTTAAGGTATCTGATCAGGAACAGATTCATCCATCCAACATTGAACACTGAGCACTTTGAGAAGAGGGATTTCTGTGACTAGGAATGCCAATACAAAGATGACGAAGATGTCATCTATTCTCCCAGACTGGTGGAAAAGATCAGAGAAAAACTCAGGTAGTCACTTATTTCTTCATATTATACCCTTTGGAAAACATTTCTCCTGCTTGGACCCTAACCCAACTCAGCTGCCTGTTTCCAAGGAACCTTAGGTGAAGGATCAGTTGTTTGAACTATGGAAAAAAATCAGAACAGGACTTCATGGTGGTGATATGCCACTCCCTTAGGACATTCTGACAAAATCTGTTTCCAGTGCTACATCCTCAGACTTTTACCACTGAAGCCAAGTACACAATAAAAGCATCCATCAAATGCAATGAATGTACCATACTAATAAAAGAAGTCAATGTGGGAAGAGTGGGGACTGTATGGAGTGGGGTATATGGGAACCTCTTATATTTTTAATTGTAACGTTTTGTGTGATTTATGAATCTTTAAAAAGAAAAGATAATAAAGTAACAGGATATTCGATTCTCCAGAATTTATAGGTAGAAAGGGCATTGTGGGATCATTGTCTTTTGCTTGTGACCCTCGTATCTCTGCAAGGATGTGAATGTGAAGATGGCTGCTTCATGAGACAGATTACAAATCTGATCAAGCTGGATGGTAGGTCTACATGTGTTTGTCTTATTATTTTCTACAATTTTCCAAGTACTGAAAATAGTTCTTTGTTTAAAAAAGCCTTCGAGGATAGTACAGAGAGTCCAGTTGAAAGAGATGTCACAGAAGCAATTAAAGAAAACTGAGGCAATGAAAAGGCATTTAAGAGAGAGATATGAACAGATATTTTGTAGGCAGAGGTATGAGCATGGAGGAATCCAGGTGAATGGCCTCCATGAGGATAGGAAAGGAAACAGAAAGGCTTATTGGGGAAACAACAAGTAGTCTAGTTTGGGTGGAGTTCAGAACATGCAAGTTTAGGCAGTCACAAACAGGAATAATAGCATCAATAACAGTGAGACCATTTTTTGGTTCATCATTATTGCCACTCTAATATGCCCAAAAGTGATTTAAAAGTTAAATATGGGTTTGTATTAGCGAATTGTTTATACAGTTTAAAAACGGTATTTTTAATTTCCCTACCTTAAAACCGTTTTTCCCTCAATCTTTCCCATTCCACTTGCAGAAGCCAAAATATAAGAATCATCCTAGGTGCCTCTCTTTCTCTCACTCCTCCCTTCCACATATATTTCATCAGCCAGACTTGTTACCTCTATGCCTAAAACCAAATAGTCTTCACAATCTCTTAGACCAGGGGTTGGCAACTTTTTCTGTTAAGGTCCACATCTGGCTGCTGGGCCAGAGTTTGCTAATCCCTGTCCTAGACCAAGACTTCATTGTTTCTCACCTTTATTACATGTGTACCCTCTTAAAGTAGTGCCTTGGATTCTAAATTTGTTGTCCTCTAGCCCATTACCCTCATAGTACCTAGAGTGATCCTTTTAAAACAAAAATCAAATTATCCTGCTTAAAATCCTAAAATGGGCTTGTCTCTTCTCAGCTTCATGAGACGCCAATAGCAAAAGAACGTATGCGAGGCCCTAGTGCACAGATGAGGATGTGACAGGTTTGGAGTGACAAGCAGCCCTGGAGCCAGTAGAAGAGTCAAATGGAAACTCAGAGGAGTAGAAGGAAGCCAACACATTTAAAAACTTAATAGATGGACCGAAAAAAGATGGCAGCAACAGACCATGGTACAACTTGCAGTCTGTCTGCCAGTCTCCATAGCAACCCCTTGCTCCACAAGTTCCACCCAAGAATTCTCAGAACATCAGGAATAAGCTTTCTTGCCAATTTTCTCCCTGTAGTGACTGCCCATGCCACCTTCTTAAGGGTGATGCTAACTACTTCTCTGTAGTAAAATTTCCTGTGACACTCTCCTTCCTCTACTTCCCTATACCCCCGTCACATATAGGAAAGCAGTATTAACATTTTTTATACTGCATGTTCTATTGTATTTCTAAAATTGTTTACATGGTAAAATAAAAATATGCTCTTGACATATTTTTTAAAATTCTAAAATAGATTTTATTGTAGTTAGAAGAAAAATAATCTCCTGGCCTCTAAAGTGACCCATGATTTGGCCTAGACTTTCCACTCCCACCTCATTTCCTACCATTCTCATTTCTACTAGCTACGTACCAGCTATACCTTCTATTCATCTCGTCTTTGAACTGCCCAATCTCTGACTCAGGCCTTAGTCCATATAGTTCCTTCTACTTTAATGGCCTTCTCTGGGCAGTTTCCACCTTATCATTTATATCAAATATCACCTACTCAGAAAAATCTTTCCTGATCAACTTGGCAAAAATACTCCTTTGCATCCCCACCCTTTCCAATCACTCTTTGATCAATTAGCCTGGAGACTTTCTTCACATCACTTACCACAGTCTGGATCATTTCATTCATTTATTTGTTTACATATTAAGGTCTCCTCCATGTCTGTAAACTCCATGAGGGAAATAATTTTGATTCCTTTGTTGGTATATCTGTAGAAGAGTGCTGGCAAGTAACAGTACTCAGAAAATATCTGTTGAATGAATGAATGAATAAATGAATGATAGATATCCAATGGTTTGAGGATGAAGTTCAATGCCAAAGGCCCTCTCTCTATCCTCTTGATTCTTCCACTCTTCCATCAACAAGTGCCTGCAACCCTTCTTAAAGATATGTGGAGTTATATTGGACACAGTGAAACTTTGGTCAGGAAAAAAAATCCATGCTAATAATTTAGCTGTCTAATTGATGTTTCCCTTCCCAGTA
Organism: Dasypus novemcinctus; assembly: GCF_030445035.2. Taxonomy (NCBI): domain Eukaryota; kingdom Metazoa; phylum Chordata; class Mammalia; order Cingulata; family Dasypodidae; genus Dasypus; species Dasypus novemcinctus. The sequence goes on along the minus strand of NC_080685.1, from coordinate 46,700,301 downwards.
TCAGTATTATTATATCTTAATTCAGTTAAGGGATGATTCTAACTGACCAAGGTCAAACACTGGGTCGAGTAACAGTGGAGATATTTTTTGGTCCTGTGGACCTTTGAGAATCATGCAAAGTCCAACATGCATGGGGCCAGGACCATGACATCTGGAGTCAGAAAAGCTGGGGTGAAACCCTAGTCTGCCATTTACTGATGTGTGACCTCAGACAAACTACTGAGCCTCTCATGAGCCATGTCACCACTTATAAAGTGGGATAAAGAAAGAACTCCACAGATTGCTGTAAGAATTAATGCAGTTCTGTATGTAAAAGGGCTTAGTAAGTGCAAAAATGCTGTCCAATCTTAGTTGCTGTTAAAATCATGTTTTCTTTGCCTAAATGGTCTCTGCTGTGCAAATCCCATACAAGGTATGACTCATTTTGTCTTTTGAACAGAACTGGATCTTTGTGGTTTTTAATGTGAGTTTAATGTGTTTGCAATTTAACAGAAGCCTTCAATTAATAAGGAGCTTAACACAAAGGAATAAATGCTATGGTGGGAATTTCAGGTACCACCCAAAGTGGGTATGGGTGGGTGACTTTAAAAGTAGCACTGGCTTTGGAAGTAAGCGTGGCTCTAAATTCTAGTTCTGACATTTATTAGCTGAATGACCTTGGAGAAGTTACTTAGACTCTGAGTTTCAAGTAACTAATGTGTAGAGGGAAGATAATAACTCCTACTTCAGAGATCTGTTGAAAAGATAAAATGAGAAAATATGGGCAAAAATACTTGGCACTTTGCCCAGCTCATAGGAGGAACTGAGAAATTGTGTTCTATTTGCCATAATTTATATCAGGTAGCATAGCAACTGCTGCTTCTATTCTGGAGGAAAGAGAGTCTGAAAGAGAGTGCCCTTCAAGGATCTGTGAGTTCAAATGGGCTGAGGAAGGATTTGGAAGGAAAGATCAGGGCCATGAAGTGTTTCCTATGGTGGTAGAGTCACAGAGGGTAGGGTAGCTGCTAGTTGGGTTGCTAATGTGAGGATCTGGAGTCTAAGGAATAGAGGGGAGATGGACCTAGTAAAGTGGGACCAACGACAAATTGTCCATTTCTCAGATGTCCCCAAGGGTGTGCTTTTGTGCAAGCTATTTTTTCACCTTAACCAGAACAAGTTGGAAGAGCTCTTGTTCATCCTAATTCAACATTTACTGACTTACATCTACCTTTGAAGTTAGGTGTACCTCTGTGGTGAGAGGAAGTTTGCTAAACCCAGGCCTCATTCAGGCATGAACTCTACCTAAATATGTGGGATAGGAATATGCTAGGTGAAGGCATACACACTGCATGGTAAGGTATAGGCTTTGTGCCAGACTTGATGTTCCAAATTTGCTCAGCCAATTGCTTTTAATTCAGCTGCTAATTAGTGGGAAATTATTTCTAATTTAGGGAACTCTGTGTCTTTGTGCCCTTTCTTCTGAAAGGAGCACAATCTTTCCTTCTGATTAGTATCCAACTGTATAGATACTTAACAGAATTAAAAACATGCAGGTGTGCCATATAAGGAGAACTCGGATGAACTGCAACCTAAAATAACATTCTTTTTTTCAAAGACAGATTTTCAGGCTGCATAAGCAAACCTTATCTGAGTCTATAATAGGGAAGAGGATGCAGTGAAACTTGCCTTTAAAGGTTCATAAGGAATCACCATTACTGGTGACATGGAGAATGGTGTGCTTGCTCAATTTTACTTACCAAGAAACCAGGAGCATGATCAAGCAGCACATATTCTCAGTAAGAAGCAAGAGCCATGGATTGCCAGGTACCAGACTAGAGATTAAAAATGCCTTGATGTCTTGAGGTTTGAACCAGTGAACAAAATGCATCTTGTTTTATCAGTGTCAGAGACATATTACAGGTTATTCCAAGCCACGAGCAAAATTTCCCCTGGGAGGCATTTGTGTACTTAGGGCTAGCCAACTCAGGTGTGTTCCTTGTAATAGCTCTCCAAAATACCTCTGCCAGGTGAACTACTCTGGTTACATCTCCAGAAAGCTATGGAGTTCTAAGACTGAATTGTCCCAATACCTGACCCAAATAAATCTATTTAGGAAGGAGAACACAAGTGATGGTTTCGAAAGTATCTAAGTTTTTAACTGCCTTGATAAGGAACTGAGAAAAGAATTACCTATGAGGAATGGTCTTTCCTTCATTATTTACAATCCCAATCTTTATGCTGAAATAATATCTTAAAGTGGAGGGTGTCTGCTTTTTTACTGCTTCTTTGAAACCATAAAAATTCGAGTCTTGTACAGTCCTATGGTCTCTAGTCTGGCAGCCTCAAAGCATGACTTGGTTCCCTCCTTTGGTAGAATGAGAGTTGATCAAGGAGTTCTAATATTTATCTCAAAGACATTGACCTTTTGGCCGTGCCGCACAGATATCTAGATCTAATTCGCTCTTAAATCTTTAAAGTTTCTTCAGACATGTTTCTAAGGTGAAAGTACACAGGCAAAAAAACCACCAACAATGCACGTTACTTAAATGCATTTATTCTATTCATGTACTTAGATTAAATAATGATTCATACTCATGAGAACAAAATTCAAACAGTACAAAAGTCAATCCCCCTTGTACCCAAGTCTCATCTGAGAAAATAAATATACCAGCTTCTCATGCATCTTTCCAGAGAGCTGTATTAAAGCATGCTTGAAAAATGCAGAAGAAAGTATATTATACATGCTCTTCCGCACTCTGCTTTTTTCATTTAATAATATATCTTGAAGATAATTTTACCTCAAGAGATATTTATTCATTTTGATGGAAGTACTTTTTGTATGGATGAATCTGTAGTATTGATGGATCATAATTTATTTAACTAGTCACCTATTAGTGAACATTTAAGCTGTTTCTAATATTTTGTTACTACAAACTAGGCTGCCATTTTTATATTGAAGTTGACATAATTTTCAGCAAAGATAATTGTGCTCAGGATCTCAGCCCTCAAATCACTGGTCAGTTTCCTGTTGCCACAGTGTGTGCCAAGGAGAGTATCTTCAGCACAGTAGATAACCTGATGAAATGCATATACTCTGTCTATGTAATAAATTTGTTATAATTCCACCCATCCCTATATGTGTGCTCCTCTGTAAAGTGACTATGCCATTCCTCCCTTCATAAAAGGGAGCTCATTTTCCTACCCCTTCTATCTGGTCTGGCTTTGTGATTTGCTTTCTGCAATAGAATATGGCAGATGTGACACTGTAAAATTCCAGAGCCTAAGTAAGGTCTGGAGAGCTTACTCTTTTTGGCAGCCTCTCCTCTTGTCCTCTGGGAATGCTGCCTGAGACCATGTAAAGAAGCGTAGTGTGGCCTCCTGGAGGATGAGAGGCCAATGGAGAAGAGCAGAGGAATCCCAACCAACAGCCAGTGCCAACCCTCAGATGCAAACAGGGCCACCTGAGGCCCTTGAGCCCCAGGTAAGCAGCTGATGATTGCAGCTGCACAAGGGACCTCAGACAAGACCAGCAGATTCTAGCCCAACTACTGACCCATAGAATCATAACAAGAAAATGGTTAATCACTTACATTTTAGGTTGTTTGCTAAGTAACAAAAGATAAGTGATACAAGTAGCTAATGATTCGGCCCAAACCTCTATCTCAGGGTTTTTTTAATCGCCAGAACCATCTGTGTCAGATGTGGATTGCTTTTAAAATGCAGATTCTTGGCTCTAAATTAGAACTTTAGGGAGAAAGCCTAGCCAGATGATTCTTTTTTAATGTAATATTTAGACTTGACATTACATTATTTATGCTACATATAACATATGTATTATATGAGGTAATGGTGCAAAATAGGAAAATAAACATCCATGAATCTAGTGCAGTCTTTTTTTTAATGGCCAATTGATTTTTTTTAATTTTTTAAAGAAATATTTAGATTACATAAATGTTACATAAAAAACATAGGGGATTCCCATATGCCCTGCTCCCCACACTGCCCACATTTGCCCCCATTAACAACATCCCTCATGAATGTGGTACATTCACTGCAATCGATGAACACATTTTGGAGCATCGCCACTAAGTGTGGATTAAAGTTTACATTGTAGTTTATACTCTCTCCCACATAATTCTGTAGGTTATGGCAAGACATATAACAGCCTGTATCTGTCATTGCAATGTCCTTCAGGACAATTCCCAAGTCACAAAAATGCTCCCTTATCACAACTGTTTTCCCTCTCCCTGACCTCAGAACCTCCAGTGGCCACTGTCTCCACATCAATGATATAAGTTCTTCCATTGCTAGAATAACAATAAGTCTACAGCAGAATACCACTAAGTCCACTCTAGTCCATATTCCATTCCCTAATCCTGAGGGGATTACCCAAGAGGGGGCTTCAGTCCCATATGGCCGATGGATGGGACTCTCTTGCTTGCAGTTGCAGGCTTTCTCAGTTCTTGGTATGGTGGCCGTCCACCATCACATCCCTGCCAGTTGTCCTGTGTGAATCCAATGAACTGGAGAGTAGGTGTTACAGCTCTGCTGAGGCTCAGGGCCCAGCCCAAAGATTCAAGTCTCTTGGATGTACACCTACCAATTCCAGCACCAACTACAGGCTCAAATAGAAGGGACTGAAGAGCCATGGGTAGGGAAACCACTGAGTCCAACCCTGTCACACTGGAGAGCACAAACCCCAAAGTAGGGCCCAGTTACAAGGCATCAAACTCATGAACTATCTACTCTGACTATAGTGCCTGGGAGTCTCCAGAGCCCTCAGGAGCCTTGTTATTTAGGGTAGTGTCTAATTTGGCAGCCAATGAGATCCTGCTGACATGTGCATAAGCATAACCTCTGGAATGAACTCCTGGCTCACTTTGAAATCTTTTAGCCATATAAACTCATTTATCTTTACTTTTTCCGCCTTTTGGTCAAGGTCTTTTTCCAGTTGCATTGCTAGTTTGTGCTAGGCAGTAATCCCTCAGTGACAGGGAAGCTCATCCCTGGGAGTCATGTCCCACACTGGGAGGAAGTTATTGCACTAATATACAGAGTTTAACTTAGAGAAAGCCCACATTTGAGCAACAAGGAAACTCTCAGAAGGTAACCTTTAGGAACCCTGTACTACTAGGCTCAATTTCAATTTCAAGAGTAAAGTTTCATAAGCACAATCATCAATATCAAGGGCCATCCTCCTTCACTAGCCTTTGCCTCTGTACTTGGGGGATTCTTGCTGTTTCATCAGAGAATGTGGCAAAGCTCCCTAGGATGGGAATTTAATATTCTTCTGATTATTGTGTGAATCTCCACCCACTGTGACAATGCCCCATGAACATTTAAATACATTTATATGCCTTATATGTATGCCTAGGTGAACCTTCTCCCATTTATCCCCCTTTCCTGACACCCCATACAAATGATCTTCACCTGTCACAGTTGTAACCTTCTGGGATCCAAAACTTTTTCAAAAATGAAGCCAATAAAATAGCCAAATAACAATTAATAAGAAGATGACATAGTAATGATAGTTTTAAAAATAGGAAATAAAATACAAGAAAATTTTTAAATAAAAAAATTGACATAATAAAAAATAATGTAAAATACAAAAATTTTTTGACATTTTGACTTTCATCATTGTAAGATCTGTTGTCCTGTATGTACAGTAATATTTTCTACCATTTATTCCTCCAATGTCCTACTTTTTTCATTTTGTCTTCAAAGAAGTTTTAGTTTTCTCTTCACAGCAAAGTCATGTACAGAATATAGGGTACTCCCATATTTCCAATATCCCCCATTTTTCCTCCTTCCCCTATTAATAACATTTTATATATGGATGGTACATTTGTTATAACTGATGTACAAATATTGAAACATATCTACCAACCATGGTCAGTGGTTTTCATTATGGTTTACATTTGGACCATACACTTGTATAAATTTCGATGAAACTTAACATGGCCTATCTCCATCACTGCATGTAGAACACTTCCATCACCCTCAAAATGCCACCTGTTCCATCTATTCTATTCTTCCCTTCCCTCCCATGGCAACCACAAGGCTTCACACTTTGCAGGACCAGATTCATAGTTACTTGCAACAACCCTGAGGGCTTGACACACTGGTCTGTCCTCCCCTATTGGGCACCACCCATGCTCTCAAGAGACTCTTGCCCTTCTATTTGAGAACATAGCAGGCTTTCCCAGGATGGGAGTCCAGCACCTTTCTGTTCTTTATGTGGGTCTCCACCCATTGATATAGCACACTATGTCAAGACAAACTTTCGCACACTCCCTAGAAGCCTGCCCCGGTGCACCCTGTCCTGAATGCCCTAAACCAGTAACCCTACCTTGTCCTATTACCAAGAGAGCATTCCCAACATTGTAGTTTCAACCTCATGCCCTATAATACTATTCCAGTGTTCATCTGCTCCATCCCCAACCCCCCAGTTCCATGGAAAGTCCAACCCCCACTCCACACCCTAGTACCCTAAAATACCTGCACTAACCCAAAATTACCCAAAAATACCACTGCACCACCGACACGTCCCTCCACTGCATAACTACACATTTCCACCTTATCATAGATTTTGCCCATATGGACATTGGCTAACAGCCTTCTTCTCCTTTTCTATTTCCTGAAAACCAATCTTCCAGACTCTGGCTCAGTGAATCTGCTCAATTTGCTTAATTCGTATCAGTGAAGTCATGTATTATTTGTCCTTCAATGCCTGGCTTGCTTCACTCAATGTAAGGTTGTCGAGATTCATCCATGTTATTCTGTGTGTTAATACTATATTCCTCCTTACAGCTGAGTAATATTCCATTGTAAGTATACACCATATATAGTTTATCCATTCATCTGTCAATGGACATTTGGGTTGATTCCAACTTTTGGCAATAGTGAATTGCACCCCTATGAACATTAGTGTGCATTCCATAGATGCTTCCCTACATTATCTTCCAAGGTCTTTATGGTCTTGGCTCTTATATTTAGATCTTTGATCCATCTTGAGTTAATTTTTATAGAAGGTGAGAGATGGTGTTCCTCTCTCATTCTTTTGGATATAGATATCCAGTTCTCCAAGCACAATTTGTTGAAGTGGTCATTCTCACCCAGTTGAATGGGCTTGGTGGCCTTGTTGAATATCAGTTGATGGTATATGTAATGATCTACATCAGAACTCTCAATTTGGTTCCACTGGCCAGTAGGGCCATCCTTGTGCCAAAACCATGCAGTTTTGACCACTGTAGCTTTGTAGTATGCCTTAAAATCAGGTAGTATGATAGCTCTGATTTTGTTTTTCTTTTTCAGTATGTCTTGGGCTATTCAGGGCCTCTTGCCCTTCCAGATAAATTTCATAGCTAGTTTTCCCAATTCAGTAAAAGATGCTATGGTGATTTTTATTGAGATTGCATTAAATCTATAGATCAGTTTGGGTAGGATAAACTTCTTAATGATGTTAGTCTTCCTATCCATGAGCAGGGAATATTCTTCCATTTATTTAAATCTTCTTTGATTTCCTTTAACAGTGTTGTGTAGTTTTCTACATATAAGTTATTTACATCTTTAGGTAAATTTATTCCTAGGTATTTGATTCTTGTAGTAGCTATTGTAAATAGGATTTTTAAAATTTCCTCCACAGATTGTTCATTGTTGGTGGACAGAAATACTACTGATTTTTGCACATAGATCTTATAATCTTGACTTTACTAGACTCATTTATAAGCTCTAGAAGATTTGCTGTAGATTTCCCAGAGAATTCTATGAATAGGATCATTGACTGCAAATAGTGACATTTTGACTTCTTCCTTTCCAATTTAGATGCCTTTTGTATCTTTTTCTTCTCTAAGTGCCCAAGCAAGTACTTCTAACACAATGTTAAATAGTAGTGGTGAAACTGGGTGTCCTTGTCTTGTTTCCAATCTTAAAGTGAAAGCCTTTAGGATTTGTCTATTGAATATGATGTTAGCTGTGGGTTTTTCATATATACATTTTATCATATTGAGGAAGTTTCCTTCTATTCCTTTTTTTTTTTTTAGTAGTGTTTTTATCCAGAAAAGGTGTTGTATTTCATCAAATGCTTTTCCTGCATCTATAGAGATGATCATGTGATTTTTTTTTTCTTTCAATCTGTTAATGTGGTGTATTACATTGATTGATTTTCTTAGGTTGAGCCATCCTTGCATGTTGGGGATGAAACACACTTGGTCATGGTGTATAACTTGTTTGATGTGTTGATGCATATGATTAACAGGTATTTTGTTGAGGATTTTAGCATCTAGGTTCATTAGAGAGATTGGTCTTTAGTTTTTCTTTCTTGTGACATCTTTGTTTGGCTTTGGTATTAGGGTGATGCTGGCATCATAGAAATAATTAGGCCATGTTCCCTCCACTTCTATTTTTTAGAAGAGTTTAAGCAGGATTGGTGTTAGTTCTTCCAGAATGTTTGGTAGAATTCACCTGTGAAGCCATTTGATCCTGGGCCCTTCTTAGTTGGGAAGTTATTGATAATTAATTCTATCTCATTGCTTGTGGTTTGTCTGTTGAGTTCATCAATTTCTTCTTTCATCAATGTAGGCTGCTTGTGTGTTTCTAGGAATTTGCCCATTTCCTCTAAATTGCCTATCTTGTTGGCATACAACTTTTCAAAATATCCTCTTATGATACTTTTTATTTCTGTGGGGACAGTGGTGATATCTCTTTTCTAATTTCTTATTTTATGTATTTGCATCTTCTCTCTTTTTTTCTTTGTTAGTCCAGCTAAGGGTTTGTCAATTTTATTGATCTTCTCAAAGAGCCAGCTCTTGTTTTTTTTTTTTCTTCTAGTTTCTACCTTTTGTTTTGTTTTCTATTTAATTTAGTTCTGCTCTTATCTTTGTTATTTCCTTCTTTCTATTTCCTTTAGGGTTTGTTGTTCTTTTTCTAATTCCTGCAGGTGTGAAGTTAGGACTTTGATTTTAGTGCTTTCTTCTTTTTCTAATGTAGGCATTTATGGATATGAACTTTTTACTCAGTACAGCTTTGCTGAACCTCATAGGTTTTGATATATTGGGTTATCATTTTCATCCATTTCAAGGTAATTACTGATTTCTTTTGTGATTTCCTCCTTGACCCACTCTTCATCCAAGAGTATGTTGTTCAAATTCCGTTTCTTTGTGCCTAATCTGGTTCTCTGTCTCTTACTTATTTCCAGCTTCATTCCATTGTGGTCAGAGAAACTATATTGTATAATTCTAATCTTTCTGAATTCATTGAGAGTTGTTCTGTGGCCTAGCCTGTGTTCTATCCTGGAGAATGATCCATGAGCACTTGAGAAGAATGTGTATCCCACTGTATTTGGGTGTATTGTTCTGTATATGTCTATTAGGTCCAGGTCCTCTAATATATTATTCAAAGTCTTTCTTTCTGTATTGATTCTCTGTCCAGATGTTCTATCTAATGGTTATAATACTGTATTAAAGTCCCCCACTATTATTGTAGAGACATCTATTTCTCCACTTAGTTTTTCCAGTATTTTCCTCATGTATTTTGAGGAACCATGGTTAGGTGCATAAATGTTTATAATTGTTCTTTCTTTTTGATAGATCACTTCTTTTATTAATATATAGTGTCTGTTTTTGTCTCTTACAGTAGTTTTGCATTTAATGTCTATTTTGTCTGATATTAGTATACCTACTCCCACTTTTTGGGAGTTATTGTTTGCTTGTAGAATTGTTTTCCAACCATTCTCTTTCAGCCTCCCTGCATCCCTGTGTCTTGTAGATAGCATATAGATGGGTCAGATTTCCTTATCCATTTTGCCAATCTGTGTCTCTTGAATGATAAGTTTAGTCCATTAACATTTAATGTTATTACATCAAGGAATTACTTACATTAGTCATATCTTCTTTAGGTTTGTGTATACCATATCTTATCTTTTTAGTTGTTCTTACACTCTCCTCCAACTTACCCTTGCCTGTTTTTTCCTTTCAACCTACAGAACCCCTTTTAGTATTTCTTGAAGTGCAGGTTTCTTATTGACATACTCTCTTAATTTTTGTTTATCTGTGAATATTTTGAACTATCCTCATTTTTGAATGCCAGTTTTGCTAGGTAGAGAATTCTTTGCTGGAAGTTATTTTCTTTTATCTTTTTTCTTTTTTTTAAATAAAAAGAACCCCACAGCATTTATTGTGATAAATAAGGGTAATAAAAAAATGGAACAATTGTTTTAGAACTTCTAACAATTGACACCTAAAAAAATGCATTGACTTCTCAACAACTTGTCACTCCATTTCTAGTTGGAAACACTTTGTAGCAGAGTAATATTATCTCCTTTTAGCATGATCCAACCCAGTTGTTTTCTTGACTTTGTTTTAGAATGAATCTCTTCCACATCATCTAATACAAGGTTCATGTACTCATCAAAACCAATAATACACCCCTCTATCTGCATATTTACTTGCTAACAGAACCACACCTGAATCCAGGATCTATTTTGCAAATATCTGAAGATGAGGTTCTGCACCACAGTGGTTAAGAAAAAAATACACGAATAGCAGAGGCTCTGCTTCCCGAAACTGGCTGCTCCCACCCCCATCTCTTTTTTTTTTTTTTTTGATTTCCTGAAAGTGAGGCCTGGTACCTACGTGACTGAAGAGTGCCCGAAAAGGCAGTCAACAAGGGTTCCTAAAGATCCTGAAGGAATGAATCCCTTCCGTCTCCCTTACTCTCCAGGGATTTCCTCGGCACTGATATCTTCCTCCTTCCCCCAACCATAACTCACAATTTAACTCTAATAAGTTGTCTTCTCTCTGCTCACCTCTCGAATTCCTGCATTTCCCACCTCCCACCAGTTCTTCAACCGGAAATTATTTTCTTTTAGCACCTTGTCTATGTCATACTACTGCCTCTTGCCTCCATGGTTTCAGATGAGAAATCAGCACTTAATCTTATCGTGCTTCCCTTCTGTGTAATGGTCCTCTTTCCTCTTGCTGCTTTCAGTATTCTCTCTTTGTCTTGAGCATTGGACAGTTTGACAAGTATATGTCTTGGAGTAGGCCTGTTAGGATTTATACTATTTGGGGTGTGCTGTGCTTGCTGGACATGCATGTCCATGTCCTTCAATAAGGTTGGGAAGTTTTCATCCATTATTTGCTCCAACATTCCTTCTGTTCCCTTTCCCTTCTCTTCTCCCTCTGGGGTGCCTGTAATACATACGTTTGTGTATTTTATGCTAGCATTCAAATTCCTGAGTCCTTGCTGGATATTTTCTATCTTTTTATCTATTTGTTCTATCATCAGTTTGATTTTGGATGTACTGTCTTCCACATTGCTGTTTCTTCCCTCTGCCTGTTCAAATCCGCTGTTATGTGTTTTCAGTGTATTTTTGATTTCTTGTATTTTGCCATTCATCACCATCATATCCATTATCTTTTTATGTATGGTTACAATTTCTTCAGTGTGTTTTCCCAATGTCCTGAAAGTTCCTGCTCTGTGGGTTCCCAAAACAGCTCACTGGGATAGGATTTTGCACCTTCCCAGCCATTTTTTTGTGAGAGAGGTGGGGAGTACACACCTAAGCCAACACCATCTTGCCAAACCCTAGCACAGTCTTAAAACTAGAGGTCAGCCTTGCAAATGTATACCCATTACAATTTCATAACCTTATCATAATAATCATTTATTGGACACTTAATATGTACCATGCATTAACCTATAACTTGCCCAAGGTGGCAGTAGTGAGTGGTGAAGCTGGGATTTGAACCTAGAGTTCTTCGACTCTAAAAACCATGCTTTTAACTGACCCGGACCGCCCGCAGCCCGGGCCAACATGGGGGGAATCTAGAGCAAAGTAAATGACGCAAAGACAGGGACAAGAGACGCGAAGAATGGAGACAAGACAGGATTCTGATCAAGTCTCGTTTATTAAGGGTCAATCAGAGGTATTTATAACCAGGAATGAAGGAGGTAGTACATACTGACGACAGTGCATGTGTCAGTAAGTGGTTGGGTAACTAGATTTTCGATTTTCACGCCACACGCATGTGCAGATGGTTGTTTGGCAACGTCCACGGAAAAACTTTCGCACGCTTTAGGGAGTGCCCAATCGGAGCCCAGGGGAGTGGCTTAAGGAGAAATAGAAACTTAACTTACTTCAATGAGGATGGGGGAATAGAAACCTAACTGGGTTAGTATCTAAGATGGCGTTCGGTAACAAGATGGTCGATACAATACTAGCACCAGAGGCAGCTTCCAACATTTAACCACTACATGCTTTCTCCATTTATTTGCTTATAATTAGTATATGAGATAATATATATGAAGGACCTAGCCCAATGAATAGTCCATAAATATGACTATCCTCCTTGGCTCCACTGAATCATACAATAAATATATTATATGTAAACCAGATGTAAGAAGAGAAGCATCAAATCCCAAATGGTATTTTAAGGACTGAAAGAAGATGGTCACCTGGGTTAGTGAAGGTAGTAAATATTTATGTGTTGGTTTTTGTCCATACTTAGTCCAAGAATATCTTAAATACTCTGATATCAGGGAATAATTAAGAAATAAAATAAAGGAAACAGGAGTTAATAATTATTTGTTGACTATTACGTGTTCTGGATGGGTACATGAGCAACATATCTTCAAGACTAAGCTTACTCAGATTATTAACGATAACAATAATGATTAATATTAACTTTATTAAGCATCTCTTATAAGGCAAGTACTGTTTGAGATATTTTGCATACAATATCTAATTTACTCTTTATGAAAACTCAGTGGTCTCATCCAGGACAACGAACATGGACATGATGATGGACAACTATCATACCAAAGAACCAAGAGACTCTACAACTACAAGCAAGAGAGTCCCATGCATAGGCCCTATGGGAACACAGTCCCCTCTCAATTAGAAGTTGAGTGGACATCAGCATCCCAGAATCCTCAGGAATGGGGAATGAACTATGGGCTAAAGTAGACTTACTGGTATTCTAAATAGACTTATTGTGGTTCTATTAATAGCAATGGAAGAAATTATATCATTGATGTGGAAGCAGTGGCCACTGGTGGTTCTGAGGGCAGAGAGAGGGAAAAACAGGTGTAATATGGGGAGCATTTTTGGGACTTGGGAATTGTCCTGAATGACATTGCAATGATAGATACAGGCCATTATAAATCTTGTCATAACTTACAGAATTGTCTGGGAGAGAGTATAAACCACAATGTAAACTTTAATCCACACTTGGTGGCAATGCTCCAAAGTGTGTTAATCAATTGCAATAAATGTACCTTACTAATGAAAGATGATGTTCATGTGGGAAAATGTGGGAGGTGTGGGGAGTGGAGCATATGAGAACCCCCTATATTTCTATGTGACAATTGTATAATCTCAGTAACTACTAAAAATAAAATAAAATTTTTAAAAAGCTGAGCCTAAAACCAAGAAGTCAAAAAATGGCATTGCATGAATGCCAGTTCAATCAGGAAAGATTCTCATAGATGCTAAATATATTTAGTTCAAGGCCCATGTTACTAGGAATGTAAAAAAATCATAAATAAATATATATGTATGTATTATTCTTTTTAAACAATTCCAAGTACATTTTAAAATTAGCAACTATCCAAAAAGTCCATAGGTAGTTACAGCCTATCTTACTAGTCCTTAAATGGCAATTGTTTAAAAAACTTAGGGTTACAGAGATTATTCATTTTTGAGGATTTTTATACAAGATTGTTAGAGTTTGGGGCAAAAGAACAATCCTAGCAAAATTTCAAAAGAATGAAAAATAAATCCTCAAATTTAGAGAGTTGAATAGTTATTTAAGTCCTATGTAATCAAGAGTAGCTCCTGGGAAGCAGACTTGACCCAATGGATAGGGCGTCTGCCTACCACATGGGCAGTTCAAACCTGGGGCCTCCTTGACCCGTGTGGAGCTGGCCCATGCACAGTGCTGATGCGCGCAAGGAATGCCCTGCCACGCAGGGGTGTCCCCTGTGTAGGGGCCCTCACACGCAAGAAGTGTGCCCTGTGAGGAGAACTGCCCAGCGCAAAAGAAAGTGCAGCCCGCCCAAGAATGGCACCGCACACATGAAGAGCTTACACAAGAAGATGACACAACAAAAAGAAACACAGATTCCCAGTGCCGCTGATAAGGATAGAAGCCGTCATAGAAGAACACACAGCGAATGGATACAAAGAGCAGACAGACAACCGGCGTGGGAGGAAAGGGGAGAGAAATAAACAAATAATAATCTTTAAAAAAAAAAAAAAAAGAGTAGCTCCTGAAGAGTTAAGACATAAATGAAACATAAACACTATTTTTTAAAGGAAAAAAAATGTCTGTGAGCACCTCAGCCAAGATAGTGATGTAACATACTTTAGAGTGCCATTACCCCAGAGGATCTTTGAACACCTAGTAAAAACTGGCAAAGCCTCAGAATTCTGGAAAATAGTTAAAGAGTTACAGGAACTGGGCAAATGCTGAATCAAGAAAATGCAGTTTTAAAAACAGAATAAGCTTGGTGGCCCCTCCCAAACCTCTCCCCTGCCTGGTGTGGAACCAGCCTACACTCTCATTGAGGGTTCCTATCTCTGTTCTGGAGGGAGCAGAATAATGTTTATGCACATACTTGGGTGCCTGTATACTCCTGTCAATTCTGAAAGTCCGAACCAGAAAATTCATCTCTGGCTCCCCTTCCTGCAACTTGCCTGCAGGCAGAAGTAGCTTGCATACAGATAAAGCAGTAAAAGAAACAATTAAGCCAAAGCAATCTGGAGCAAAGAATTACCACTCTAAGTCATATAATAAAGCACCCAGGAATGGGAAAAAGTCTATTTCATAGGGAGTAGAGGAAGCATTCAAATTTCTATAATTGTGGGAATTCCAAAAGCCACAAGTAAGCACAATCCTAAGCAAGCAAAGACAAGACTTAGGCTCAGAAAACACGGAAAGGACCCTGTACTTCACTTTCCTCTCAGGCTGATCTACTTGATAGGAAGACTAAACTCTAAAGTGCACCAGCCAACAAAGAGCTATTTTGCAAAGATAGTGAAAGGTGAACTTTTTGCAGGTTTGTTTGCTTTTTGTTAGCTCCTGGCACTCAAGGAAACCTTTTTCATATCACTAGCTGGATACAAACATAAAGAAATCACCACTCGGGGACTAAATCTCAGAGTTAACACTTTAAAATATTAAAATGTATAGTGTGCAACAAAAGATTACAAGATAAATGAAAAATCAGGAAATGAGGGTCCACTGAAAGGAACCACATACACACTCAGAAGACATCAATAAAGAAGACCAGACCTGAAAATACTAGACCAAGGGGTAAAATAAAATGAGCCTCAGTATTCTCAAAGAGATAAAGAAAAACATGGAGAAAGAACTGTAGGATATCAGGAAAGCTATGAATGAACAATATGAGAATCTCAATAAAGAGCAGGAAATTTAAAAAGGAACCAAACAGAAATACTGGCATTAAAGACCACAATCACTGAAATGAAATGAAAATTTCCTAGAGGCTATCAACAGCATATTGGAGCTGGCAGAGAAAGGATCAGTGAATTCAAAGACAAGATAATGGAAACGATTCAGAGAAGAAGAAAGAAAAAAAAAAGAAAAAAGTAACAGAACTTCAGAGATACATGGGGAACTGTCAAGCACATCAGCATACAAACTATGAGATTCCCAGGAAGAGAAAAAAGACAGGAGCAGAAGGAATACTCAAAGAAATATTGGCAGAAAACTTCCCAAATTTAATGAGAGACATGAATATGTACACTCAAGTCCAACAAATCCTAAACCAAGTTAAACTCAAAGGTAACCATGCTCAGACACATAGTACTCAAATTGTTGAATGACAAGGTCAAGGACAGAATATTGAAAGCTGCAAGAGAAAAGTAACATGTTATGTTCCAGGGAGTTCCAATAAGGATAAGGGCTGATTTCTCATCAGAAACCATGTGAGCAGGAAGGAGGTGGGTGGAATTTTTAAAGTTCTGGAAAAAAATGTCAACCAAAAATTTTACATCTGGCAAGCAGTGTTTCAAAAGTGAGGTAGAGATTTATACATTCCCAGATAAACAAAAGCTAAGGGAGTTGCTCAACACTAGACCCTCCCTATAAGCAATGCTAAGGAAGTTCTTCAGACTGAAAGGAAAGGACATTAGGCAATGGATCAAAGTGGCATAAAGAAATGAAAACCTCTGGTAAAGGTAACCATGTGGTTAATTATAAATGCTGGTACTATTGCACTGCCTTTTTTGGGCATGAACCTCCACTTTCTACTTTTTATATGTTCTAAAGTGCAAATGCAATAAAAAAAATGATAAATCTGTGGTTTTGGACATGAACTATAAAAAGATATAATTTGGCGGCGGACTTGGCCCAGTGATCAGGGAATCCGTCTACCACATGGGAGGTCCCGGTTCAAATCCTGGACCTCCTTGACCCTTGTGGAGCTGGCCCATGCACAGAGCTGATGCACACAAGGAGTGCCCTGCCACACAGGAGGTGTCCCCTGCATAGGGGAGCCCCACGAGCAAGGAGTGCGCCCTGTAAGGAGAGCCACCCAGAGCGAAAGAAAATGCAGCCTGCCCAGGAATGGTGCCGCGCACAGGGAGAACTGACACAAGATGACGCAACAAAAAGAAACACAGATTCCCATGCCACTGACAGCAACAGAAGCGGACAAAGAAGATGCAGCAAATAAGACACAGAGAACAGACAACCAGGGAGGGGGCAGAAGGGGAGAGAAATAAATATATAAATAAATCTTTTAAAAGAAGATATAATTTGTAAAAAGTACAACAAAAAGATGGGGGGAAGGAAGAGTATAGGAATAGTGAATGTGTATGCTAGTGAAGTTAAGTTGGTTCCAAATCAAATGTGATTTTTATAGATTTAAGCCTTATATTAACCACATAGAAAATATCTGAAAAATATATACAAAAAATTAAGAAGGGACTCAAAATGATACAATACAAAAAATCAAGTAAATGTGAAAGTAAATGTTAATTGAAAACAAAAAAGGCATAACTTAAAAAGACTAAAGTACCAAATGGCAAAAGAAAGTCCTGCATTATCAGTAGTTACTTCAAATGTAAATCAATTAAACTTTTCAATGAAAGACAGAGATTGGCAGAATGGATAAGAAAGCACAATTCAACTACATGGTGTTTATTCACCTTAAATTCAAAGATACAAGCAGGTTGAAAGTAAAAAGATGGAAAAAATATACACTGCAGAAAAAATATACACCAAAAAAAAGCTGGGGTAGCTGTAATAATATCATATAAAATAGACCTTAAGTCAAAAAATGTTATAAAGGTCAAGGAAAGTCATGATATACTAAAGAAAAAACGATGTAACAAGTATAAATATATAAAGAGAGAGCTCCAAAATATATGAAGCAAAAATTGGCAGATTTGAAGGGAGAAATTGATCACTCCCATCATTTCAATATACCGCTTTCAATAATGGATAGAACATCTAGACAGAAAATCAGTAAGGACATAGAAAACTTGAATGATACTGTAAACTAGACCTAACATACATAGACCACTTCACCCAATAGAAGCAAAATATGTATTCTTCCCTAGTGTATATGGGTCATTCTATAGGATAAGACCATATGCAAGGTCACAAGAAAGTCTCAAAGAATATAAAATATTGAAATTATATAAATGTAACTTCTCTGTCCACAATGGAATGAAGCTAGAAATCAATAACAGAGAGCAACCTGGAAAATTTACATATATGTGTAAATTAAGCTACATACTCTTAAATATCCAAGTTATCAAAGAAGAAATCACAAAATAAATTAGGAAATATCTTGAGGTTATTGAAAGCAAAAAATAAAACATACCAAAATTTATGCAATGCAGTATGAGCAGAGTTGAGAGGGAAATATATAGCTTTGAAAGCTTACATTAAAAAAGAAGAAAGTTCTCAAATTAGAAACGTAACCACACAACTGGAGGATCTAAAAATAAGAAGAGCAAACTAAACCTAAATTGAGCAGAAGGAAGGAAATAACAAATATTAGAGCAGAGATAAAACAATATAGGTAATCAACAAAACCGAAAGTTGGTTCTTTAAAAGATCATTAAAATCAATAAACTTTTAGCTAGACTGATTTAAAAAAAAGAAAGGATGCAAATAAATAAAATCAGAAGTGAAAGGGGAAACATTACTACTGCCCACACAAAAATAAAAAGAATTACAAGAGGATCTGTTGTATGCTAACAAGTTATAACCTAGATGAAATGGATAAATTCTTAGAAACACACAAAGTACCTAAATGACTCAAGAAGAAATAGATCTCAACAGACCAAGAACAAGTAAAGTGATTGAATCAGTCATCAAAAATATCCCATAGCATTGCTGAGAGCAGGGAGAGGAAAGAAGAGATGTGATATGGGGGCATTTTCAGGACTTGGAGTTGTCCTGAATGATATTGCAGTGACAGATACAGGACATCATATATCCTGCCATAATCCACTGAATGGACTGGGAGAGAGTGTAAACTACAATGTAACTATAATCCATGCCGTGTAGCAGTGCTCCAAAATATATTCATCAAATGCAATGGATATGCCACATGGAAAAAAAAAAGCTCCCACAAATAAAATCCCAGGACCAGATGGCTTCACTGGTGTATTTTACCAAACATTCCACAAAGAAGTAATATCTGTCATGCTCAAACATTTCCATAAAATTGAAGAGGAAAGAAGTTAGTCTCTGAGGCCAAGATCACCCTAACATCAAAGCCAGAAAAAGATGCCACAAGGAAAGAAAATTAAAGACAAATATACCCCATGAACATAGATGCAAAAATCCTCAACAAAACACTAGCAAACTTGACCCAACAGCACACTAAAAGAATTATACACCATGATCAAGTGGGGTTTATCCAAGTATATAAGGGTAGTTCAGTGTAAGAAAATCAGTTAATTATACATCATATTCATAGAACAAAGGAAAAAAAAAAAACATGATCATCTCAATTGGTGCAGAAAGGGCATTTGACAAAATTCAACTCATCTTCTTGATTAAAACACCTTAAAAACTTAGAAGGAAACTTCGTCAATATGATGAAGGGCATATAGGAAAAACTCACAGATAACATTATACGCAATCAAACACATTCCCATAAGACCAGGAATTAAATAAGGATGCCCCTAATACCTTTTGTTATTCAACATTATTCTGGACAGTCTAGTCAAGGCAATTAGTCAAGAAAAAGAAATAAAAGGCAGCCAAATTGAAAAGGAAGAAATAAAAATTTCCTTATTTGCAAATGATATGATCTTATAAATAGAAAAAAACTCTACAACAAAGCTACTAGAGTTAAGAGCTAATACACAAATTCAGCAAAGTGGCAGAGAACAGATTAATATGCAAAAAATCAGCAATGTTTCTATACACTAGGAGTGAATAATCTGAAAGCGGAAATCAAGAGTATATGTCTTCAATTTTATGGAACAGTTGGAGCAGGATCACTATTACTTTTTCTTGGGATGTTTAGCAAAATTCACCAGTGAAGTCACCTGTTTCTGAGATTTTTCTTTGTTGGGAGATTTTTATGACGACTGATTCAATGTCTTTACTTGTTGGTCTGTTGAGATCTTCTAATTCTTCTAGCATCAGTGAAGGTACTTTGTGTGTTTCTAGGAATTTATTCATTTCATCTGCTATCTTCCTTGTTAGCATGAAACAGACCTCTTGTAATCCACACCCACCCCCCCCTTTTTTTTTTTTGAGATTCCAAGGCTGGAGATTGAATCCCCAGGACCTCATATGTGGAAAGCTAGCACTCAACCAGAGCTATATCAGCTTCTGTGAGTTGTTTTTTTTGTCATTTGTTTTGCTTGTTTGTTGTTGTTGTTTGTTTTTCACAGAGGCACTGGGAACTGATCTGGGACTTCCCATGTGGGAAACAGGTGCTCAACTGACTGAGCCACATCCACTCCCCTCTTGTTAGCCTTTTTATTTTTATGTGGCCAATAATAATGTTCTCCCTTTCATTTCTGATTTTATTTATTGCATTGTCTCTTTTTTCTTTATTAGCCTAGCTAAAGGTTTATCAGGTAAACTGCATATCCACATGCATACCATAAACAAAAATTAACTCAAAATGGAACAAAGACATAAATATAAGAATCAGGACTATAAAACTTTCAGAAGAAAAGATAGGGAAACATCATGAGGTCTTGTGGTAGGCAATGGTTTCTTAGACTTTATACCAAAAGCATGAGAAACCAAGGAAAAAATAGATAAATGGAATTTCACCAAAATTAAAACTTCTGTGCATCAAAGTTCTTCACATTGAAAGTAAAAAGACAACATATATGTGAAACAGTAGCTTTGAAAGTTTGAAATGTTAAGTAAATGTTTTTCATTTAGTGTTTTCTTGTAGCATCAACTGTGAAAAATGTTAGCCAAGTTTTAACAGTGTTTGTCTTTGGGCCATGGGATTCTCATTGTCTTTTTTGTAAATTTCATTTTTTTTAAATTTTCTTATAATAAGCATATTTTGCTATTGTAATAAAAAATAGAGAAAATTTCTACTTTAGAAATATCTACCACAATTTCTTACAATTTTTAAAAATAAAAACTGTATCATTGAAAAAAAAGAAAATAAAGAGGAGAAATTATTCTGAAACTACATTCCAAAAAGGGTTTATTATCCAGAATAAATAAAGAAATCCAAAATCTCAACAGCAAAAACACAAACAACCCAATTTAAAAATATGCAAAAGTCTTGAATGACATTTCTCCAAAGAACATATACAAATGGTTATATAGGTACATGTAAAGATGCTCAACATTTTAGCCATTAGGGAAATGGAAACCAAGACTATAATAAGGTACCATTTCACACCCACTAGAATGACCACTATGAAAAAAAAAAAACAGAAAATAAAAAGTGTTAGAGAGGATGTGGGGAAATAGGAACACTTGTTCATTGTTGGTAGGAATACAAAATAGTGTAGCAACTGTGGAAAACAGTTTGTCAGTTCTTCAGAAAATTAAATGTAGGATTAACAGAAAAACTGTCAATCCCACTTCTTTGTACATATTTCAAATAATTGAAAGCAGGTACTTACAGATTTTACACACCAGTATTCACAGAGACATTATTCACATTATTTGTTAAAGGTGGAAGCAACCCAAGTGTCCATCAACTGAAGAATGGATAAACAAAATATGGTATATACATACAATGGAATATTATCTGGCCATAGAAAAGAGTGAAAGTCTGATATATGGGACAACATGGATGAGCCTTGAAGATGTCATGTTGAGTGAAATAAGCCAGACACATAGGAAAAATATATAATTTCACTGAAATAAAATAATTAGAATAAGCAAATTCATAGAATCAGAAACTAGAGTATAGGTTACCTGGGGGTATGGAATGAGGAGATACTGGTTAATTGGTACAGAGTTTTTTGGGATGATGGAAGTTATGGTAATGAATTGCAGTGCTAGTCATAAAACAGGGTGAATGTAATTATCACCACTGAATTATATATTAGAATGTGGTAAAGGAGGGAAGTTTTGGCTTTGTGTGTGTGTATATATATATATATACACACACACACACACATATATATATAATTGTAATAAAAAATGGTTTTAAAGAAAACCAAAGGACTTCTGGGAAGATGGCAGACTAGAATGATACAGGACTCTATTCTCTCCCAGAATAATAGCTAGAGGAAAAGCAGAAATGGCCTGGGGATGGTGGTGAACTTCTAGGGTTTAGGAAACCAGGGGAAGGCTGAACACCACTGGAAGAGAGAGGGGCAAAGGAAAGAAGTATCACAGCAAAACTGTGAGTTAAAAGTGGCAGCTGCAACTGTCACCATCCTCCCCATCCTATAGACACTTTCGAATTCTCAGGCCTCCTGGACAACAGCTACAGACAAAGGGGACCCCAGGGATTCACCTCTCCAGGAAAGGGGAGAGAAAGGGCACAGCCTAAGGCTGACTCAGCTTTTGATGCACAAACTTGGTCTGCTGTATTCAACTAGCCCTTCCAGGCTGGGTGAGGTGGTGCCACTGTTGACCTTGGAAGTCAGCAAGGGATTAAATAGATCCAGTTCTCTCAATCTCACTCCCTGCTAACTGGGACTGGTGGTCGAAAACAGAGAGAGGAGTGGAATTATTGCCTACCTGGGAAAAGGGAGGGGGCTGCCAGCAAAGGTTGGAGAATTACCTCTGAGAAAGTATGAATTATGAGGCTCTTAACCTCCAGGCAGGATATGCTATCACATTGATCTGATCCATGTTGTGGCAACAAACTCCAGCCATGATTTGAACTGAGAGGGCTGCCAAAGATCACCATCTGCTGGTGAACCAAGAAAGTGCATGTGAGGAAATTAAGTGCAAGACTGTTTCTGGCCTTTACAGCCTCTTCCCCAAGGCACTTATTAGTGGGTTTGCAACCCATTACTGGGTTTAGGACCAAGATTTGAGCACCGAACAGGGACAATCCTAAAGACCCAGATCAGTTTAAGCCAAGAAACAAAGAATAACAGTAACTCTCAGCCTTCTGTCACTAAATCCCTATGAAAGAGAGAGAAATTGAGCATCTGAGTAAACTTGCCACCCTAATCAGATGCCTAGGCACCAGCAAAAAACTACAAGCTATCCTAAGAAAATGGAAGAAATAACCCAAGAAAAGAAATATATCAGTCCTAAAAAAGACACAGGATTTGAGACAACTAATCATCAAGATACACATAAATTTCCAAAATAAAATTAATAAGTTGAAAGACAATATGGCTAAATATATAAAGTACATCAAGAAGACAATGCATGAGCATAAGGAAGAATTTGAAAACCTGAGTAAAATAGTAACAGAGCTCATGGGAATGAAAGGCATGATAGGTGAGATAAAAAAACACATCAGATGCATGCAACAGCAGACTTGAAATGAAAGAAGAAAGAATAAGTGATACAGAAGACAGAACAACTGAAATTGAAAAGAGAAAAGACCTGAGAGGAAAAAAATGGAAAAAAATTGAGCAGGGGCTCAGGGAGTTGAGTGATAACATGAAGCACAACCACATACAGGTCACGGGAGTTCCAGAAAAAGAAGAGAAAAAGGGCAGAAAGAGTATGAGTAAATAATGGCTGAAAATCTACCAACTCTCATGAAAGAAATATACTTACATGTCCAAGAAGCACGATGTAGGCCAATCAGAATAATCCAAATAGTGAAGCGGACTTGACCCAGTGGTTAGGGCGTCCGTCTACCACATGGGAGGTCCACGGTTCAAACCCTGGGCCTCCTTGATCTGTGTGCAGCTGGCCCATGCGCAGTGCTGATGCACGCAAGGAGTGCCGTGCCACGCAGGGGTGTCCCCCGCGTAGGGGAGCCCCACGTGCAAGGAGTGCGCCCCTTAAGAAGAGCCACCCAGTGTGAAAGAAAGTGCAGCCTGCCCAAGAATGGTGCCACACACGTGGAGAGCTGACACAACAAGATGATAAAATGAAAAGAAACACAAATTCCCATGCCACTGACAACAACAGAAGTGGACATACAAGAAGATGTAGCAAATAGACACAGAGAACAGACAACCGGGGCAGGGGTGAAGGTGAAGGAAATAAATAAATAAATCTTTAAAAAAAAAAAAAATCATGAGCCATTCATATGCTGCCTACAAGAGACTCACCTTAGACCCAGGGATACAAACTGGCTGAAAAGTGAAAGGTTGGGAAAAGATGCTCCACACAAACAGTAACCAAATACAGCAAGGGTAGGTATCCTAATATTAGACAAAATAAACTTTAAACGCAAAAAGAGTTATTATAAGAGATATAGAAGGCCATTATATACTAATAAAATGAACAATCCACAAGGAAGAAATAACAGTCATAAATATCCTTGCACCTAACCAGGATGCCCCAAATACATGAGGTAAACTCTGGCAAAACTTAAGGGAGAAATAGTCATCTCTACAATAATTGTTAGAGACTTCAACACAACATTCGCATCATTAGATAGAACAACTAGTCAGAAGATCAACAAGGAAACAGAGAACTTGAACAGTATGATAAATGAGCTAGACCTAACAGACATACAGAACATTGTACCCACTCAGCTGGTTATACATTTTTCTCAAGTGTTAATGGATCTTTCTTGAAGATAGACCACATGTTATGTCACAAGGCAGGTCTCAATAATATAAAAAGATTGAAATTACACAAAACATCTTCTCAGATCATAATAGAATGAAACTGGAAATCAATAATTGACAGGAAAGAGGTAAAATCACAAATGTATACAGGCTAAACAATACACTCCTAAATAATCAGTGGGTCCAAGAAGAAATTGTAAGTGAAATTAGAAATTTATTGAGACAATGAAAATGAGAACACAACTTATCAAAATTAATGGGGTACATTAATCAGCAATGCTGAGAGGGAAATTTATAGCCCTAAATGCTTGTATTAAAAAAGAAGAAAGAGCTAAAGTCAAAGTTCTAACTGAAATGGAGAAACTAGAAAAAGAACAGCAAACCTTTCCCAAAGCAAGCAGAAGGAACGAAATAATATATTTGAGAATAAATAAATGAAATTGAGAACAACAACAAAATAACAATAAAGAAAATCAACAAAACCAAAAGCTCATTCTTTGAGAAGAGCAATAAAACTGACAAACCCTTAGCTAGACTAACAAAGAAAGAGAGAAGATACAAGTAAATAAAATCAGAAATAGGGAAGCAGATTTGGCTCAACTGATAGAGCCTTGTCTACCACATGTGATGATCTGGCCCACGCACAGTGCTGATGCATGCAAGGAAAGCCCTGCCAAGCAGGGATGTCCCTCGTGTAGGGGAGTCCCATGCAAGGAGAGCCACCCTGCACAAAAAGAGCACACCCTATCCAGCAGTGACACTGCACACACAGAACACTGACACAGCAAGATGACGCAATAAAAAGAGACACAGATTCCTGGTGCTGCTGACACAAATGCAAGTGGACACAGAACACACAGTGAATGGACGCAGAGAGCAGACAACAGGGTGGGGGGGCAAGGAAGAGAACAAAATAAATCTTTAATAAAAAAATTAATAAATTTAAAAAATCAGAAATGAAAAGGGTAAGTTACACTGACCCCACAGAAATAAAAAGGATCATAAGAGGATATTATTAGGAAATGTATGTCAACCAACTAGATAAACTAGATGAAATGGAAAAATTCCTAGAAATACACAAACAACCTGCACTGACACTATAAGAAATACAAGAAATTAACAAACAAATCACATTTAAAGGAATTGAATCAGTCATCAAAAATCTCCTAAGGAAGAAAAATCCAGGACCAGATGGCTTCACAGGTGAATTCTATCAAGCATTTTGAAAAGAATTAACACCAATCCTATTTAAACTCTTCCAAAAATTTGAAGAGAAGGGAAAATTACCCAATACATTTTACATAGCTAACATCATCCTAATACGAAAGCCGAATAAAGACAGCACAAGCAAAGAAAATTACAGACCAATCTCGCCAATGAACATAAATGCATATCAAAAGACTTATACACCACGACCAAGTGGAATTTATTCTGGTATGCAAGGGTGGTTCAACATAAGAAAATCAATTAATGTAATACACCACATTAACAAACTGAAGGAAAAAAACCACATGATCATCTTGATTGATGCAGAAAAGGCATATGACAAAATCCAGCACAACACAGTGAACCCTACAGTAAACTATGGGCTATATTAATAGTATAATTATAATATTGTCTCATCAATTATAACAAAGTTACTACCCTAATGTAAATTGTTAATAATAGGAAAAAGTGTGTTGTAAGAGGGTATATGGGAATTCTATATTATCTGCATGGTTTTTCTCTAAACCTACAATTTATTTATTAAAAAGAATTAATCATATTAAAACCCCAAGAGATTGGTAATGTATCTCTATTTCACACAGATAGAAATGAAGATTCAAAGTAGTTAAATATCATGGCCAGGATTACAGAGCTGGAAGATAGTAGAAAGAGATTTAGGACCCAGATCTGCCTGACTCCAAAGCCTTCTTTCTTTTATTTAACATTTATTTACTGAGTGACACACAGTTGTGAGGCTGCAGGAGTACCATACTGAAAAGGGCAGAATTGTGCCCCTCACAAATTCTTCAACAAAGGAGGGCATATCATTATTTACAAATATTTCTATAAGTTAAGCAATATAAAAGGGGCACATAGAGTATTATGGGAACTTACGACAGGGGGATCTAACTTAGTTTAGGGAGTCAAGAAAGACTTCAGTATGAAAGAAACTTTTTATTTGAAGTTTGAAGATTGAGCAAGAGAAAACCATGTGAAAAGGAATAAAGAACTATTTGGGACACAGCAAAATCATGATTAAAAGCCTGGAAACAAGACAATATGGCTCATTGGAGGAATCCTACAGTCCAACAAATCTGGAGCACAGAGCTCCATTGCAAGGAGTTTGTGAGAGCCAGGGCTCTCGGGGGCCAGAGATGAAGAATAGAAACAGACAAGGGCCAAATCCTGATGGCCATGCAAACCACCTTAAGAATCATGAACTATATACTAAGGACATACAAAAAGAACTAAGAACTTTAGGGACATCAGAATTACGTTTGGAGAAGGACAAGAGTGGTTGCCGATAATGGCTTGCTTTGGATACTTAGTGAAGTAACAAGTAGAACAGAAGACATTTTTCACAAGAGTCTTGGTTTCCAATAAGAAGATATAACAATAGGTAATATGTATGGAGAACCATGTGCTATTCTTTCATTGGACAGGTATTTATTGAACACTTATTTTGTGCCTTGCACTCTTCTAGGTGCTGAAGAGGCAGTAGTGAACAAAAATACCCGTGGTCATGGAGCTTAGATTTGAGAATTAGATGATAACCACTTATTGTACAGGAATTAATAAATTAATCATCACCATGGCCCTATAATATGGACTATGAGATTATTCTCACCTCTCAAACAAGGAAACTGAGGCACAGAGTGGTCAAGGACTGCCAAATTTGCCTGCAGGGCTATAAGTCTCCCGAGCTGGTAACTCCCTGTGGGATAAATGCAAGGGAATGGCAGGAGAACTCAAATGAGGAAGCTGAAAACACAGCACCTCAAGTGACCGCAGTGGTAGGAGAAGCTCACAGGGAACACACCCAAAAGCTCTTAATTCATTAGTGTAAATGATCCTTTTGAAGATTTAAATGAGTTTTTATTTTGTTTTTACAACAAAACCACAGTGTCCATTTAATTACAATATTTCCACTGGGTAGATTCCACTCTGCTTGGTACAGAAATTAACCATGCTCTCTGGAGGCAATACATTCATTAGGCAGTCTCCATGAGGCATTATATTGTAATATATCAGTTTGGGGTGTTCTGACAGGGAGACAATGCCTGTAGCTCCTCTACTGACTTTCCTTTAACCCAATTCTCCCTTCAGCCTATCTCATTCCTGAGTCTATAATGAAGGAAACTTTGCATTGCAGATCAGGAACCAGGCTCCCTCCCTGTTTTGCTTTCAGCATATAATTAGGCTTTCTTAGCTTCTTAGTTCTCAATACCTCTCAGGCACTAGGTTCTAGAGGCTTCTGGAAAATGTGCTTCAGGACAGCCCCTTTGAACACCTATACAGTTACTGGCAATGACCTTTGGGAGTCGGCTGCTTGGGTAGCCCTTAAATGGTCATGGCACGTCCGGGCATGGTGTTCCTCCTCTGCTTTTCCTGCCCCCCCCCCCCCCCAGCCCCCATCGTTAATCCGACTGGAGTCAATTGCAGGGGTTTACTCACAGTGTTCAGGCGCCTTAGCCAAGTCCTGAGATACCTGTGAGAGGTTTTCAGTGAGAAGGTGAGGGGAAAAAAAACATATCCCAGTGAATATATGAGATTTAGGGTGGGTGCATAAAAGGATAGCTAATTTGCCTATTACAGTTAAATTAGATAAAAGTTAATTAGGTTCTGATTTATTCCTGAACTAAATGAGAAACTTCAAATATGCCATGTTCCCTCCCACTGAAAAATATTTGCACAAAATTCCCTGTGTCAAGATTTCACCCCTCCAAATCCCACCCAAACTCCCCTTTACCAATTAACTCGTGCTTACCCATCAGTTCTCAACCCAAGATTTCAGGCTACGTGGGCTCCTCTTACATATACTACCACAGTATCGGGCACCTTTCTTCCACATTTGTAACTTTTTGAGTTTTTACACGTTTGTGAGTTTCTTTCGTTAATCCAGTGTCCCTTGTTAGACCATAATAGTGGGAGTGGTTTGGTTCTATGCATATATTTGTTGAAAGAAGAGAGAAACCAGATTGCCAAAATAGAAGACTATTTTTTTTAAAAAAAAGCCTTGAACAGTAATAGGAGACAGACTGAACTTTGGGTCAGGAAAAACTGGAGGTTTGCAGTGAGGCTCTGAGGACAGAGTGTAAGGTTGTCCTTGAACACAGTCAACCTTCCACCTGCTTTCATGGTGTCCTTGCGTACATTCTTACATTGTCCACTAATCGACCTGGGCTATCAGCTCGCTGCTGTTCCTCATAAGTCTGCAGAGGTCAGATTTGTTCCACCGAGCTCTGGATCAGTAGGTCTTTAGGTGTTTAAATGTTCAACAGTTACCTAAAGTCAGAAAAAGATTGTAGAGGAAGTACTATAAACATGGCCCTTGTCCTCAAGGCACACACACTACAGTCTATGGGCTTTAAATCTAAGTCTGATTTATTTATAACCGATTGGTTAAGGAGTATCAATTTGTCAGGTATATAAACATGAAATTGTTTTGTTTCTTCCAATTGTGGTCCTCAGCTGTGCTATGTTGAACACTCCCTTCTAACTGGGTAGAGGGTTTACACAGAATAACATGCAAAAGCTAAAACAAGTGATTTCCAACCACTTATTCGAGGACTGTGGGAACAAGGTACACATAAGAGGGTTTAAATTAACTACCTATTTGACTGAAGCAGATCTCCTTATTTCTCTCCAAATACTTATGTAAAAAATGTAGTCCCAGACAAGAGCACGCATACCATTTAGAAAGAAATTCTGTGCTTATGTTACTAGTATTTGAATTAGGTGTTTGGGAGATGATGCAAGTTGTATAAAGGCAGTTGTGAGAACTGAGTTAGATTGTATATCTTCTAGTACATGGTAGGCCTTCAAAAGCCATGTGTTAAAACCAGGTAGAGCCATAGAGCGTACTGTAGGAGATTATAAATATCATGGAAGGGAAAAGGTTCTAAAAATATGTCAAATAATGGAAAAATATATATCACTGTTTGACAAGGTTTGATTCAGTAGATATGAAATCATGCTTAGTTGAAGGTCAAAGGAATATTGTTACAACATTATTTAGTCAAATGTCAGGGATAGAACATTTGATTTGCTTCTGTCAAAGTTAGAGATGGAACCCTTGATTTATTTTAAATGTTGATTAGGAAGGCCAGAATAAAGATACTTGTTAATGATAAATTTCTTTTATCAAATCTTTTTCATCATAAATATTTGTGTCTTTAACTTTTGTTTAGTCACATTACATTAGTCAGAGGATCTAAGCATCTGAGGCAAATCTTGTGCATCCTTCAAGGCTTTCTAAAGTTTGTTCATTTACTCAACAAATATTAAATTAGTTCCATAAATAATTCTGAACATTTACTATAGACAAGACAATATGCTAGTTATTCGAGGATGCGAGGATGAATCAGACATGGATTGTTAACTCCCGCAAGGGTCTTATAAATCTATAATGCCATAACAAATGTGCTAATAAAAAGTTATAGGAATCCAGAGCAGAAGAAATTTTCATAGTATTGTACATTTTAATTTACATTCTTATGTCGCTTTGATGGAAGGGTGGGTTTTATTATCTTTATATCTGCATGGTCAGAAATTTAATGATCATTTAACAAATGTTTATTGAAGGAATGAAGGAATGAATATTCTAGCATGGTTATTTTTCAAAGCCATGCTACTATAGAACGATTCTTCACATGTATATTTTCAATGAAATAAACTATTATCTCCTTGAGGGAAAGGACCAGGACATGTCTCATTTTATATTTTTCACAGAACATAGTAGATACAGTTAATGTGCAATAAATATTTTTTGGATAAAATGAATTAATTTATCAGAACGGATGCTTTAACAATGCATAACAGAAAATCAACTCTAATATACTTGCCAAAACTCAAAAGAACTCTAAGTTAAAAAATGATATATTTTAATGTACATAAATTTATCTCAATAGTCACTTAAAGAAATTCTAAAAGGTTTAAATAATAAGAAAATTCCTTATGCCATATAGAAAAAAATCAAGAGTTTGGGTGATTCAAGGATCAGTTGATTTACAACTTGATAATAACATTGAGGATCCTGGTTCTTTCTTTCTGTTCTGCCATTTTGGATGAGTCATTCTGTCCTCAACCTTCTTCTCATAATTGCAAGAGTCTATAGTAGTTCCGACATGAATACATACAGAGGAAGGAAAAAAACATTTCCTTTCTGTGAATCATTTTAAAAACAAGTTAATTTTTGCCAGTAGCCCCCAGCAGACATCTTCTCATGTTTCAGCAGCTAAAATCATCACTTGTTCATGCCTGAGCCAAAGACCCCTAAGAGGATAGAACCAAGCTGATTGGCTTAGACCTTCAGCATCTACTCCCCACCCTCCCCATCTCCCAGAGAAGGCTCTATACTAACAAAATCAAGGAAGATTTTGGGGGAAGAGGAGGAAGTATGGATGTTAAGTAGGCAATCAACAGTAATTCTACAAGAAATGGGCTTTCCAAGCATTGAAAAATGTAATGTTCATTTGTGATGAGAACTTGAGGAGAACTTGAACCCAGGTAAAGTACATCTTTGACATTTCTCCTCATCACCTTTCACAGTGACCCTCTCCTCCCTCACAGACACCACTTCACATCCAGATGTTCTGCCCTCAAGTTAATTCCCAGTTACCCAAGGAGGACCCCCAAGGTACCTCATTTAGACCTCCACTCCCAGAGCCAGGCCTCACCCACAACTTCCCGCCATTACCTCCTCTCCCATTAAAATTTGCCTGGACTCCCTCCTGTATCTTAGGGTACTTTCCTCAGCAATCTAATAGACTATATCTTATCAACCAACCAACCCCCCACTTGCTTTTAAATTGTTTTTAGAAATGCTGGTTACACGGTGTAATCCCTACCAAGCCATGCATTTTTCACTATGGAGTAAAACTGACCTCAATTCAGAAATTAATCTCATCTCTGACAGCGGTATCTATGACCCTGTGGCAGGCTGAGGGGGAAGAACTGGGGGAAAGGGAAATTTCCCAGAGGCCCTCTATGTGTGCACAATCACCTACTGCATCATAGACCCTCTCTTTCCTAAGCTCTGTGTCATCTGTTCTGCCTGTATTAAGAGTAGGTGAAGTAAATGGAATGTCCTTTACATTTATGACAGCTGGAATGCTGTGGGACAATGGGTAAGGGATGGCAAAGGAGGGGTGTGGGAAGTAAAAAGGTCTAACTGCCTTAAATGCTACAGCTACAAGCTGTTGATTAGATGAGCTCCCCCTAGAAGACTGCATGTGACATGGCCCTTCGATTTCACCCTGTCCTGCACTATCATGGATTATGTCTAAACCCACAGTCATGAGCACCGTACCTAGCCTTCCTATAAAAAAACTTTTTCCTTGCCTTCTTTAACCTTTACAGATAGACTCAAATATCTGGGAATAAAATGTTTCCTAAATTAAAGAAATGAATTCTAAACATCCCAAGTAGGAAGGTAAAGTGAAAAACTTCCAATGTCCCCTTCCAACTCTAAGATACCATTGTCTCTTCTGCCAGATTGCAAACTGTTCACATGTGATATCCTGGCCTTAGCTCATCTATGATCTATAAAAACACACATCTGTGATTAGAGAAAACCAACTGGTGAATCTGGGACATAGGGTAGAATGTGCATTTATCACCTTTTGTCTGGAAACCTTCAGACAACCCAAGGCTAGTGACTCCTAATTGTTTATTCAAAGAATAATCTCAGTAAAAAGTAATACAAGGTTTTGCCAAGTTGTGTTTGTCATTTGTGTGTGTGTGCGCATGTGCACATGCTTGTACAAACATGAATCAAAAAGAGAAGAGTGAAAGAGAGCCAGAGGGAAGAGGATGCCGTCTGTTTTGTGTTGTACTATATTGTACTTAGAGAAAACGCAAGCAACACAGGGATGAATTCCTTATTCCAGAAACCACTTTCATTTTATTCCAACTGTTCACAATTAGGCAACTGACCAAAGCCTGACATCCTACTCCTAGATTAGTTGAGAGGTTTAGTCCAACAAGCCATTAAATGAGACTTAGCTGAGTGCCCTTATTTGATGATGAAAGCAAGCAACATCTCCAAAGAAGTTTATTATTAATTTATGTTTAAATTATATTTTCTACATTCCAAACCATTTTCACACTAAAAATCTCAAAACTCAGATCTTCTTTGTTGAACATAGGTTAAATATTGCTGAGTTATTTTTGTTAACTCAATTTCCACGAGTTTGCATTGATTTCCTTCTATTTTCTTAGGAAGACTGTCAGCAGACAATGCTATCAGCTAGGGACCTGAAGTCAACAGGTTGGCGTTACAGCCAGTTTTTGCAAATCTGCTGGGAATTTATAAAATTTTCTAACAGGGACCAGTGGTAAAATTTCATTTACTTCATTTACATTGAATAGTAAAGTGGTTCACTTAGTATTTGTTGGGAAAAAGGTAAAAAAAGCATATAAAATAAAATAGATGAATGTCATAGGCTACAGAAGATCAAAGACCTTTACTATAGACATAATCTGGAAGAGTCTAAAACCCTTATTTCATGGTGCTTTCAGATTTTTTTTTTTTTTTTTTTTTACAAAAATCCCAATTGTGGGGAATTGTGCTTGCTTCCTATAGTGCTGGCTAAAGAAAAACACTAAAAGTCAAAGAAGAAAGAACACAGAATCCCTCCAATGCACAAGTCGAATGGTGGAAAAAGCTTTTACAGACTTGAATTCAAATATTCAAACAGGCACTTTCTAGATGTTTGGGAAATTAACTTCCCTGAGCCTTTCATGACTGTGAAAAATAGCAGAAAAAATGTCTGTAGAATACCTAATATTGTGTCTTTTTCAGATAGTCTTTATTGTTATATGTAAATACTATGAAAACATCAAAGAGAAATAGAACTGTGTTATATCATCTTTCCTGGTGTCATCAAACAGTACAGACCTGGATACCTGGTAATCTGGTTATGATTTGAGTAAGGGATTTATAAGAGGGAAAAGATTCCCTATTACATTACTATTCTCTGCATCATTTGGCTTCCTAAAATAGGAATTCTGCATCTTTTAGCAGAAATAGATGTCTGAGATAGCTGTTAAACTGTTTATGAGTGTCCAAGTCATAAGTACAAGGTAAATTAACCCAAAATAGAGCCGATGAAAGAAAAGACCAAGAAATGTGACTATTCTATAAAGGAGATGGTGCTCCTATGTGGGATTTCTCCTGGCTTCTTGGGAAACAATTTGGTAAGGGGAAGTAAGACCTACTGCATGAGCTAGCCTACATTTCTCACACAGTTTTTCCATTTACTAGCTGTATGAATACAAACAAATTTACTTTCTTTGCTGCTTCATTTCCTTATTTGTAAAATGAGAATTATGCTCTTATTGCTTCACAAGGATTATTATAAAACCAAAAGAGATAATGTATCAGGAGGTCTTTTGCTAATCATAAAGTTATAGACATATGTGTTCTCCATCTCATTGATCAAGTCACTCCCATCCAGTGATGTCGGAAAGCACAATCCAGCAGTCATCTCTGAGTCCTGTCTCTCTTAATTACTTACCACATCCAATCCATCAGCACGTCCAGTCAGCTCTACTTCCTAAACATATTCTATATTATTTCTTTCTACCTCCTGGTCCCTCCCTGATCCACAGCACCATTCTCTCAGCCACTAAAATTACTTCCTAACCGACCTCCTTGTTTACACTTGGACTTCACTAAGAACCATTCTTCAAACAACAGCAAAAATTACCTTAAGGCATAAATCATGAGACAATTAAATGTCGTATACCTTATCTGGAAGTAGTCAATGACATGATGAAATATTCTTGACAAACAAGCTAAAACTGAATCTGAGTATCCTTCTGATTCCTTGAAATCCATGAGAAATATAGGGGATAGTGGAACATATTAAAGGACATCACAATAAAGCAATCAGTAAAATTCAAACTGGTAAATTCAAAAGGACAAAACACCCAATGTCATCAATGAATAAGTTGTAAGATACATAAAAGATGGAAGGACAAACAAACTGAGAGTTAAGAGGCATATCAACCAATTCCAATGTATGAAATATATTAGGATCTCAGTTGAAATAGGGATTATATAAAAAAGAGGTGTTTGGAGAAATTTAAATACTGGTGACATATTGGATGGTAGTAAGTAATTGCTGTTTTTAGGCATAATAATCATATTGTGATTATGTTTTTTTTTAAGAGAGTCCTTATAGTTTAAAGATACATACTAATATATTTATAGGTAAGATGATATGATATCAGAGATTTATTTCAAAATAATCAAATGGGGGTGGATGTTAGGGTACAGATAAAATAAATTTAGCCATGATTATAAAAAAAAGTTGAGGCTGTGTAATAGTTACATGGGGGTTCATTATACTGTTCTCCTACTTTGTATGTGTTTGAAATTTTTCATAATGGTTTTTTAAATTGTATCACATTACTCCCTTGCATTGCTATTCTATTACATATAAAATCCACATTCCTTATCCTGACTTACAAAACTCAGCAGAAGTGCTCAGCCATGGTTTGGCATTGTTTATGAATTCCAAAAATAGATATTGGATTATGTTTGTAAACTGGTCTGTTTCTCTGGGCATGATTAAACTATGATTAGGGCTTTGATTTGGCCATGTCAGTAAGACATTGATTTCTCACCCACCAAGGGGTTGGGCACTCACAGAGAAAATGAATTGGCAGAAGAGAAAGTTAGAGTTTAGTGCTGGAGCCCTGGGAAGTAAATAGAAAAGCATATATGTAAGGAAAGAGAGAAGTCTATTCGATATGGCAGAGGCCCTGGGAAGAGAGGCATGCCATTCACCTGATAGTCTACAGCTGACCTTGTAGAGAAAGCAGAACAGTTGAGCCTGGAGGGAATTGAGCCCTGGGAGAGAGACAAGACTCATCCCAGCCTGCAGCTGATATTGGAAGAAGCTAGAAATATGGAGCCTTAAGAGGAAGAAGGCTGAGGGAAGCAGACTTGGCCCGGTGGTTAGGGCATCTGTCTACCACATGGGAGGCCCGGGGTTCAAACCCCGGGCCTCCTTGACTCATGTGCAGCTGGCCCACGCACAGTGCTGATGCGTGCAAGGAGTGCCGTGCCATGCAGGGGTGTCCCCGCGTAGAGAAGCCCCACACGCAAGGAGTGCACTCCGTAAGGAGAGCTGCCCAGTGCAAAAGAAAGTGCAGCCTGCCCAAGAATGATGCCGCACACAGAGAGCTGACACAACAAGATGATGCAACAAAAAGAAACACAGATTCCCATGCCGCAGACAACAGAAGCAGACAAAGAAGAATATGCAACAAACAGACACAGAGAACAGACAACTGGGGTGGGGAGGAAGGGGAGAGAAAAAAATAAATAAATCTTCAAAAAAAAAAAAGAAGAAGAAGGCTGAACCCTTGCTGATATCAGCAGCCATCTTGCTCCAACATGTGGCAAAAGACTTCGATGAGGGAAGTAACTTACCCTTTATGGCCTGGTAACTGAAAGTTTCTACCCCAAATAAATACCCTTTATAAAAGCCAACAGATTTCTGGTATTTTGTATCAGCACCTCTTTGACTAATACAGAATTTGGTACTGGAGAGTAGGGTCATGCTTTTGTAATTACCAAAATGCTGGACATTTTTATAAATGGGTAAGGGGTATTTTTTGGAGGAATTGTGAGATACTTGCTACAAAAAACTTACAGTGCTCTGAAGAGACTGTTGATAGTAATATGGATTCTAAAGAGATTTTTATGAGGACTTAGAAGTAAATGATGAGGGAAACAGACTTGGCTGAATGGATAGAGGATCCACCTACCACATGGGAGGTCCAGGGTTCAAACCCAGGGCCTCCTGACCCATGTAGTGAGCTGGCCCATGCACAGTGCTGATGCACGCAAAGAGTGCCGTGCTATGCAGGGGTGTCCCCCGTGGAGGGAAGCCCCATGTGCAAGGAGTGTGTCCCGTAAGGAGAGCTGCCCCATGTGAAAGAAAGTCCAGCCTGCCCAGGAGTGGCACCACACATACAGAGAGCTGATGCAGCAAGATGATGCAACAAGAGACACAGACCTGGTGCCGCTGACAAGAATATAAGCAGACACAGAAGAACACACAGCAAATGGACACAGAGAGTAGACAACTGGGGGGGGGGTGGAGAAAGGGAGAGGAATAGATAATAAATCTTAAAAAAAAAAAAGAAGTAAATGATGAAACTATTATTGGAAACTGGAGGAAAGGCAATCCATGTTTAAAGTCTCAGAGAACTTAGCAAGATTAACTCCTGATGTTTTAAGGAAGGTAGAATTTGAAAATGGTGAGCCTGGGCATTTAGCTGACAAACTTTCCAAGGTAAACTCAGAGAATGCAGCTTGACTTCTTCTTGCAGCTTATAGCAAAATTCTAGAAGAAAGAGATAAGCTGAAGACTGAACTGTTGGGCACAAAGAAAACAGAACTGATTCTGGAAATTCCAAGCCTCTGGAAATCAAACCTCCAGATGATAGTGCCCCATTTGAGGACTTAACTAAACTTGGAACTTGTAAATCAAGATTGAAAATACAGTAATCTAGGAAAGACTTGTAGAAAGTCCTGCTGTCTAATGGCTTGGACCCCTGTTTCCTGTATGCTAAACCAACAAACTTTTTGAGAGACCTGTATGAACAATACTGTCAATTTGGACAAAAAGGGACATGGAAGGGAGAGATTGAAGGGGAAACAACTTCAAAGGGAAAACCATGGAAACTGGGATCTGGAATTAAGACATCTCTTTGGGCCAAGAGAGGAACCCCAGCCATGTCTACAGAGAGGGTGAGTTTGCCCCGGCAGTTGATGAGGGTGAATGTCCCCACCTGATGTTCAGGGATAGTTTTGCCATCCCAGGGTACAGAAAGAGTGGAGCACATTCCTCAGGGATTAGGGAGGATGAGGTCGATGCCCCATAGGTCTGAGAGGGGTTGGCCTGTCCCCCATGGATAAGGGAAGGCCAGGTCACTCATTGTTCTGAGAGGGTTGGGACCTGTATGCCAAAGGTTAGGGAGGATGTTGTCTTCACTTCACTGTACCAGGGAGGTTAAGACTCTAACCCAAAGATTAGGTAAAGTGTGGCCATCACCCTGATGCACTAGGAGAGTGAGGTCTGGAACTTGGTCACCACCCAGATGATTGATGAAGGTGGAACCAAGAAAATGGCCATTGGGCAAGCCTGAGGAAAATGTGGGTCCTCATGAGGTCCCAGGGAGAAGAAACCACCATCTTAAGTGTGTCTCTCAGACTTTGAAAGTGAATGGAGTATGCCCTGCAAATTTACTGACTGTGGAGGACCCATGACTCATGTTTCCCTCCCAATTTCTCCTTAGGCTAATGAAAATATTTATCCTTTGTCCATTTGTGTATTGGAAGAAGATAAATGGTTTTGTAAGTTTCAGAGGTCTACAGCCAGATAGAACTTTGCCTTAAGACAAACTGCATTTTTAAAAATTGATTGTGATGTGATTCTGTATTTAACATTGTTACTGATTTAAGGTTTTTTTGAATATTGTAATGTCCTTTTGAAATTCAGATAGTGGAGCGTAGCAGTTTGGCATTGTTTATGAATTTCAAAAATAGATATTGGATTATGTTTTTAGACTAATCATTCCTCTCGGCATGATTAAACTATGATTAGGACTTTGATTGGGCCACGTCAGTAAGACCTTGAGTCCCCCACCAAGGGGCTTGGGGACTCACAGATGAAACAAGATGGCAGAAGAGAAAGTTAGAGTTTAATGCTGGAGCCCTGGGAAGTAAATACCTACAGAAGCAGATACATGAGGAAAGAGAGAAGTCTCTGTTAGATATGGTAGAAGCCCCAGAAAGAGAGACAAGCCATTCACCTGCTAGTCTACGACTGACCTTGTGGAGAGAGCAGAACAGCTGAGCCTGGAGAGAATCGTGCCCTGGGAAAGAGACGTAACTTATCCCAGC
Organism: Dasypus novemcinctus; assembly: GCF_030445035.2. Taxonomy (NCBI): domain Eukaryota; kingdom Metazoa; phylum Chordata; class Mammalia; order Cingulata; family Dasypodidae; genus Dasypus; species Dasypus novemcinctus. The sequence continues at coordinate 46,662,049 of NC_080685.1, read as the reverse complement.
CTACAGCTGATACTGGAAGAAGCTGCAACCATGGAGCCTTAAGAGGAAGAAAGTTGAACCCTTGCAGATATCAGCAGCCATCTTGCTCCAACACATGGCAACAGACTTCAGTGAGGGAAGTAACTTATGCTTTATGGCCCGGTAACTGTAAGTTTCTACCCCAAATAAATACCCTTTATAAAAGCCAACAGATTTCTGGTATTTTGCATCAGCACCCCTTTGGCTGACTAATACACATGGCTTCATTTAGAACTTGCAGGGGAAGCTTCAAAATTACTGATCATTGGGCCCCTCTGAAGATATTCTAACTTAATTATTTGGGGTGGGTAGGGGGCTTGGTACTGTTTAATGTCCCCTAAGTAGTTCTTATGGGAGGCCTGGTTCTAGAACCACTGTCCTGCATGGTCAGCCCTGCCCACATCTACTGACATATCCAGTCTTTTCTAGCTGTCACTCACTGAGCTCCAATTTCTCTGGCCCAACCCAAAGTCACTAAGATTTCCTTCTACCTTCTCTTCCAAAAGTTTTATAGTTTTAACTCTTTCATTTTGGTCTATATCGATCAAGATCAAGTCAATTTTGGCATAACGTATAAGGTTAGATTTGAGGGCTTTTTGCTTTGTTGGCATATAAATATAAATTGCTTTCTCACCATCTATTATAAAGATTATCCTTTCCCCAATTAATTGCTTTGGCACCTTCATCAAAAATCATTTGAGAGGCAGGGCAAGATGGTGGTTGAGTGAGTGCACCTGATAGCCTCTCCTGCAAAGAAGTGGCTGGGCAGTGTTAGAAATTCTTCAGGACCAGGCTGTTTTGGGATTTTGCAGGGCAGGAGGTGTCTGGACATCGATTTGGTGGGAAGGTAACAGAGAAAATTCGTGTAAAAGATAAAATTGAGGCTCTCTTACACGGAGTTATGGGCTGCGCGTGAGATGCTCCCCCCTGGGGCAGGCGGAACCATGGCACTGGCAATGCGGCAGTGATTCCTGGAGACTCTGTGGTGCTGGGGAATTCATAAGCCCTGAGCGGGCTATTAAGGGGCTAACAGGGCAGGAGGCCTTCGCAAACCAATTTGGTGACACAGACGGGAGTTTTTTGCGAGGTGGGGAATTTTTTATTTCTGACACGAATATTAGCGCTTGCAGCTAGAACCCCACCCCCCCAAGGCCGGCTGCCAATCTGCAGTGACCTTAAATCGCTCACAGTAAAGAGATGTCACCAGGAGGCTATTTCGGGGGCATGCAGGGTGGGAGGCGTCTGGAAGCCGATTAGGGGAATCTTTTGCGAGGCGTGGGATTTTCAGTTTCGGACAGATACAGTGCTTCTGGCTAGAGCCCCGCCCCCTAGGCCTGGCTGCAGATCTTCAGCATCCTTAAATTGGCTGCAATATAGAGGCACCCCCAACTGGCTGTTTTGGGGGCTTGCAGGGCAGGAGGTGTCCTGAAGGCGAATTGGTGATACAGCCACAGAAGAGACCCTAGTGAGAGAGGGAATGGCGGGTTTCGGACACATAGGTCAGAGTTTGCGGATGTGACCTCTCCCATAGGGCTGGCACCCAGCTGCGGGGATCCCTGAAGGCTGTATTGCACTGCAGTTCTCCCAGGCTCCCTGTTAACTGGATTTCAGGTTGTCAGGTCTGTGTCCCCTAAACCCTGGTGGCCCACACCCCAGAGACTCACACCTCTTGAGTCTGCAATATCACAGACTTTCCATGCCTGAATCCACCATGCCCTGAGGTCCATCTGAGGTCCTTGATTGTCCTAGCCCTCAATGTTTGTGTTTTTTGTTTTTGTTTTTGTTTTGCTTTTTTTTATTAGTTTTAATTTTAATTTTTTATTTTTTATTGTCCTGGTTGCTAATATTGCATTATTTCCTAGTCTTTCCTCCCATTGTATCCCCAAGGTCTTTTTATTTTCATTTATTTAGGGTTTTTTTTTGTTGTTGCTGTTGTTGCTGTTCTATAGCTTCTTTTCTTTTCCTTAATTGACCCCTCCCTTTTCTTTACCCACCCTCCCCTTTTTTCTTTCTTTCTTTCTTCTCTCTTTTTTTTTCTCTCTTTTCTCTTGTCCCTCATTTTCTTCTTATTTTATTTTATCGTAATTATACAATAGGTGCTGCAGGGAACACCTCACATTTGCTGGGTTTCCTCATCCTCTGTTGCCTCATTTCTGTGTGAATTGATTTTGGCTACCTACACTATCCCCTTTCCCCCACATCTTGATATCCTCCATCATCTACTGTCTCTCCTATATTCCACCTCACTTTCTTTGATCCCCAAATTGTCTAACTCTTAATTTTTAATACCTTTGTTTTGTTTTCTGTCTTTTATCCACTCTTGAAACTACTGCCTTTCTTTTCTTTTTCCCTCTCTCACAAAAACACTAGCTTTTTAATTCATACCATATTCCTCCCATATTCATTCAACTACCTCATTATAGGTACTCTACTTACTGCTATAACTCTACACAACTTACATGAATCTAATATCCATCCTCCCAGATCTCATATTGTTGCTCTGTTAACATATATTACCAATACTACTTTACACATTTTCCTTGCTTACACAAATGCCTTTCCCTGGCCCTAATACTTTCCTTCAAAGTGAATTCAGCCAGCAATAAGAAATTAGAATAAGAAGAACAAAGTAACAAAGAGAAGATATAACACTTATGCAAAAACAATAGCTAATTAATCCCCAAGACTAGACAAAGAAGCTAAGGAACTGATTAAACCCATCAAGATAAAAAGGTGACCAGATAGCAACAAAAATCTACAAACCAAACCAGTAATCAGGAAAACATGGCTGAATCCAATGAACAAACTAAAAACCAGGAAGGGGAGCAGAACTTCGCACAAGTAATTAAAGATCTCAGAACATATATCACAGACAAATTTAATGAAGTAAAGGAAGAGGTTAACAATATGAAGACAACACTTGGAGGGGAAATTGCAGACATATGCAAAAAGATTACAGATATGATGGGAATGAACACCACAGTTCAAGAAATCAAAAATACACTCGCAGCAAATAGCAGCAGATTAGAAGAGGCAGAGCAGAGAATTAGCAATGTGGAAGACAGTACATTGGAAATCAAACAGATAGTAGAATTGATTGATAAAAAGATAGAAAAAATCCAGCCAGGACTTAGGGACCTGAATGACAATGCAAAATGCACAAACATATGTATTATAGGCATCCCAGAAGGAGAAGAGAAGGGAAAGGGATCAGAAGGAGTGTTGCAGGAAATAATGGCTGAAACCTTTCCAAATCTACTGAAAGAGACAGATGTACATATCCAAGAAGCACAATGCACCCCAAACATCATAAACCCCAACAAGCCCACCCCAAGACATATACTTGTCAAATTATCTAGCACTCAAGACAAAGGGAAAATTCTAAAAGCAGCAAGAGAAAAGAAAACCATCACATACAAGGGAAGCTCCATAAGATTAAGTGCTGATTTCTCATCTGAAACCATGGAGGCAAGAAGGCAGTGGTATAATATAGTCAAGGTACTAAAAGAAAAAAATTTCCAACCAAGAATACTCTATCCAGCTAAATTAGCATTCAAAAATGATGGAGAGTTCAAAATAGTCACAGATAAACAGAAATTGAAAGAGTATGCCAACAAGAAACCTCCCCTTCAAGAAATTCTAAAGGGAGTTCTGCAGAAGAAAGGAAAAAAGAGGACAGGCAGAGTTGGAGGAGAGTGTAAGAGCAATAAAAAAGACAAAAAGAGAAGAAAACAAACAAACAAACAAACAAAATATGACAAACACAAGTCCAATCAAAATATGGCTAACATAAATAATTCCTTGAAAGTAATAACACTGAATGTCAATGGATTAAACTCACCTATCAAAAGATTCAGACTGGGACAATGGATAAGGAAATATGACCCATCTATATGCTGTCTACAAGAAACACATCTTAGACCCAGAGATTCATGGAAGCTAAAAGTGAATGGTTGGAAAACAATCTTACAAGCAAACAATAACCAAAAAAAGGCAAGAGTAGCTATATTAATATCAGACAAAATAGACTTTAAATGTGAAACAATTGTGAGAGACAAAGGATACTACATATTAGTGAAAGGGACAATCTCTCAAGAAGAATGAACAATCATAAATATTTATGCTCCTAACAAGGGCGCCTCTAAATACGTGAAGCAAATGCTGGAAAAACTAAGTGGAAGAATAGATGCATCTACAATTATAGTGGGAGATTTTAATACACCACTATCAACTCTGGACAGAACATTTCAAAAGAGAATCACTAAAGAAACAAAATATTTGAACAGTATATTAGAGGAGCTGGATCTAATAGACATATACAGATCATTACACCCAAACACAGCAGGATATACATTTTTTTTCAAGTGCACATGGATCATTTTCCAAGATAGACCATATGCTAGGCCACAAAGAAAGGCTTAATGATTTCAGAAAGATCGAAATCATACAAAATAATATCTCTGACCACAGTGGAGTGAAACCGGAAATCTGCAAGGGCCAGAGGCCCAGATTTCACACCAAGATATGGAAATTAAACAGCACACTCTTAGAAAAACAGTGGTTCAAAGAGGAAATCTCAAAAGAAATCAATAACTACCTTGAAACAAATGATAACGATAACACAACATACCAAAACTTATGGCATACAGCAAAAGCAGTACTGAGAGGGAAATTTATAGCCATAAATTCATACATCAGAAAAGAAGAAAGAGCAAAAATTGAAGAACTAACTGCACATTTGGAGGAATTAGTAAAAAAACAACAAAGTAATCCCACAGGAAGAAGAAAGAAAGAAATAACAAAGATAAGAGCAGAACTAAATGAAATAGAAAATAAGAAAGCACTTGAAAAGATAAACAAGACCAAGAGCTGGTTTTTTGAGATCAGTAAAATTGACAAACCTTTAGCAAGACTAACAAAGAAAAAAAGAGAGAAGATGCAAATACACAAAATAAGAAATGAGAAAGGAGATATCACCACTGACCCCACAGAAATAAAGACTATCATAAGAGGATACTTTAAAAAACTATATTCCAACAAAAATGACAATTCAGAGGAAATGGACAAATTCCTAGAAACACATAAGCAGCCTATATTGATGAAAAAAGAAATTGATGATCTCGACAAACCAATCACAAGTAAAGAGATAGAATCAGTCATTAAAAACCTCCCAACTAAGAAGAGCCCAGGGCCAGACGGCTTCACAGGTGAATTCTACAAAACATTCCGGAAAGAACTAACACCAATCCTGCTGAAACTGTTCCAAAAAATTGAAACAGAAGGAACATTGCCTAACATCATTCTATGATGCCAAAATTACACTAGTACCAAAGCCAAACAAAGACACCACAAGAAAGGAAAATTACAGACCAATTTCTCTAATGAACCTAGACGCAAAAATACTTAACAAAATACTTGCTATCATATTCAAGAACACATTAAATGAATTATACACCACGACCAAGTGGGATTCATTCCAGGTATGCAAGGATGGTATGCATTCCAGGTATGCAACATAAGAAAATCAATCAATGTAATACACCATATAAACAGATTGAAGGGAAAAAAATCACATGATTATATCTATAGATGCAGAAAAAGCATTTGACAAAATACAGCACCCTTTCTTGATATAAACACTCCTAAAGATCAGAATACAAGGAGATTTTTTGAACATGAAAAGAGTGTATATGAAAAACCTACAGGCAACATCATTTACAATGGAGAAATCCTAAAATCCTTCCCTCTAAAGTCAGGAACAAGACAAGGATGCCCACTCTTTCCCCTTCTATTTACCATTGTCTTAGAAGTACTTGCTCAAGCACTGAGGCAAGAATCAGATATAAAAGGCATTCAAATTGGAAAGGAAGAAGTCAAAATTTCATTATTTGCAGATGACATGATCCTATACATAGAAAACCCTGAGAGGTCTACAACAAAACTTCTAGAACTCATAAATGAGTTTAGTAAAGTCACAGGTTATAAGATCAATGCGCAAAAATCAGTAGCATTTCTGTACACCAATAATGAGCAAGATCAGGAGGAAATCAAGAAACAAATACCATTCACAATAGTAACTAAAAAAATCAAATATTTAGGAATAAATTTAACTAAAGATGTAAAAAACATATACACCGAGAACTATACAAGACTGTTCAAGGAAATCAAAGAAAACCTAAATAAATGGAAGAATATTCCCTGTTCATGGATAGGAAGACTAAATATGATTAAGATGTCTATCCTACCAAAACTGATCTACACATTCAATGCAATCCCAACAAAAATCAACACAGCCTTCTTTAAGGAACTAGAAAAACTAACTATGAAATTTATTTGGAAAAGAAAGAGGCCCCGAATAGCCAAAGACAGATTGAAAATGAAAAACAAAATTGGAGGAATCACACTACCTGACTTCAAAACATACTACAAAGCTACAGTAGTGAAAACAGCATGGTATTGGCATAAGGAGAGACACACAGACCAATGGAATCGAATTGAAAGTTCTGATATAGAACCTCATATATATAGCCATATAATATTCGATAAAGCCACCAAACCCTCCCAACTGGGAGAGAATGGCCTATTCAACAAATGATGCCTAGAGAACTGGTTATCCATATGTAGAAGAATGAAAGAGGATTACCATCTCACACCTTATACAAAGATCAACTCAAGATGGATCAAAGACCTAAATATAAGAGCCAAGACCATAAAGACTTTGGAAAGCAGTGTAGGGAAACACCTACAAGACCTTGTAATAGGAAATGACTTCATGAACATCACACCAAAAGTACGAGCAGCAAAAGAACAAATAGATAAATAGGACTTCCTCAAAATTAAAGCCTTCTGCACCTCAAAGGAGTTTGTCAAGAAAGTAAAAAGGGAGCCTACACAATGGGAGAAAATATTTGGCAACCATATATCCGATAAGAGACTTATAACTTGCATATATAAAGAACTCCTATATCTTGAAAATAAAAAGATAAACAACCCATTTAAAAAATGGGAAAAAGATTTAAACAGACACTTCTCCAAAGAAGAAATACAAATGGCTAAAAAGCACATGAAAAAATGCTCCAAATCTTTAGCTATCAGGGAAATGCAAATCAAAACTACAATGAGATACCATCTTACTCCCATAAGATTGGCAGCTATGGAAAAAACAGAAGAATACAAATGCTGGAGAGGATGTGGAGAAACGGGAACACTCATCCACTGTTGGTGAGAATGCAGAAGGATCCAACCATTCTGGAGGACAGTTTGGCGGTTTCTCAAAAAACTAACCATAGATTTGCCATATGACCCAGCAATTCCACTGCTGGGTATATACCCAGGAGAACTGAAAACAAGGACACAAACCGATGTATGCACACCAATGTTCACAGCAGCATTGTTCACTATCGTCAAAAGTTGGAATCAACCCAAAAGCCCAACAGATGAGTGGATCAATAAAATGTGGTATATACATACAATGGAATACTATTCAGCTTTAAGAACAAATACACTACGAACACACATGATAACATGGATGAATCTTGAGAACCGTATGTTGAGTGAAACAACCCGGGCATTGAAGGACAAATACTACATGACCTCAATGATATGAAATAAGCAAGCTGCCTCAGAGAGCTAGAGACTGGAAGATAGGCTTACAGGAAATTGGCAGGTAGAGGAAGGATGTAAGCTGACATCTACATGGGTGAAATCTATGATAAGCTGGAGGTAAGTATGTGTACAAGGAAGGGATAAAATGGGGACATAGGGTTACCTTTGGGTGGGGCTTTGCAGGTTTGAGGGGGGCTAAGGATGGGCGGATGGGTAATATTGCCCAAGAAACTGGGGGGAGGGTGGGGCAACATACGAACATAGGAGATTGTCAGGTGTTGGTTGAGAGTATAATGCAGAGAAAACCTTTTCAAAATATAATTAGAAAAGTTACCTGTTTAAGATACTCAAAGGGGATAATCTGACACAGGACAAACTTCTAGGGAATATCCGAATGCTCATTTTGCCAGAGTGGGTTATATCATTGGGTAGAGACCCATATAATGAGAGTGAAGGTAGACCCACATCCTGGGGAGGACTAATGCCATCAAATAGAGGGAACTGTATCTCTCAAGAGAAAGGGTGGCTCCCAGGGCATTAGGGCAGTTGAGCGAGTCAAGCCCTCAACACTGTTGCAAGTATCTCTAAACATGGCTCCTCAAAAAATGAAGATTGACTGTCACTGTGGGCCCCAAAGGGAGGGGGAAATAGATATTGAATAGATGGAACCAAAGTAACTGTGAGGGCAAAAGAAGTGTTTCACAAGAGTACACAAGGATAGATATAAAACATGTAATATTACACCAAAAACATATAGGGGACAACAGACTAATAATATAAACCATAATGTAAACATAGGATAACTAAAAAATTTAGAAAACTGTATAGCATAAAGTATAAACCACAATGTAAACACAAATGTTACCTTGTTTGAAAGCTATTGTCTCAATATCTGTACACCAGTTTCAGTAAATATGATATGAATAAGTTAAAAGATTATCGCTGTGGAAGGGAAAAGGTTTTATAATGGATATGTGGGAGTACCGTATATTGTATATATGAATTACTGTGATCTATGGCTCTTGTGAAGAGAAGCTCAATTATTAGGAAAAAAGAAAAGAAAAAGATAGGATGTAGAATTTTTCCAAATCAACACGTGTTCTATATCTAACCTTTAAACTCATCGCTATATTCCATTTTATTATTAAGGGAACCTGCCATTATATTGGGCTTCACTTTTCAGGAAGTTTTGGATCACAGAGTGGTTCAACAATGGCGGCGGAGGAATACTGGTAAGGGATGTTATTGACAGGTGATATATGGTTGACAGGGAGTTATACAGGGCACGTGTCCAGGGTGCATGGAAATGTTTGGATATACTCATAGTGGAAACAATTAAAAACAACAGCTGGGGGGGTACTGGGTTCCTGGGCAGGGGCGGTGGGGGACTCTGTCGTGGTCCCTAGGGGAGCAGCAGCAGTTCCCCAGGTGCAACGGTAAGGACCAGGAAGGAATGAGGGTCCAACAGTGAGCCCCTGATACTAATGACTATGCTTGTGAGCCTATACGCCTGAAATAAGAACAAGGCCTAGAGCAGCACTGTGCCTAGGAGTTCCCTCCTGACAGCCTCCATGTTACTCAAATGTAGCCAGTCTCAAAGACAAACTCAGCATGTAAATGCAATGCCTTCCCCCCAGCGTGGGACTTGACACCCGGGGATGAGCCTCCCTGGCACCAAGGGATCACTACCAAGTACCAGCTGATGACGTAACTAGAAAATGACCTTGAATTAAAGGTTCAACGTGGACCAGCAGAATATAACTGTCTACATATAATAACAGGAGTTAAAAATGCTGTTTGACCTAAAGTAAGGGGGAAATGGAAAGGACAAATGAGTTCATATGGCTATGAGTCTCTAAAAAAGAGTCTGGAGGTTGTCAGAAGGATTGCCCTTAAGCACACCTGAGCAGAGTCTCAGAGACTGATAAAGTAGGTACAACCCCAGGTATTGGTTCTCTTGAGGGCTAAAGAGACCCACAGGTTTTATGGTCATGGCAGATGGAGTTCACTGCCATGTCAGTTGGCCCTTCTTTGGAGTTGGTGTTTCTGCGTGATGGAGTTGGACTCAGATGTGATCTCTTTTCACAAGACTTTCATGCTACTTTACTGGAATTGTAGTTGGTGCTGGGGTTTAAGATATATCTAGGGGATTTGAATCTCTGGACTGACAATATGATAGCCAGGCCCTGTGCCTCAACAGACTTCAGCTCCTACCCTCTGATTTATTGGACTTACCCCACTCAGCTAACATGGAGTTGAAGAATGTCAACCACCATACCACGGAGCCTAGAGTACCTACAACTGAAAGCAGGAGGATTGCATCCAGTATCCATGTGGAATCTAAGCCCCCTCTTGACATAGATGTGGAATGGACACAACCAAGCCAAGGTCCACAGGAAGGAGGAATACAGTAAGGATTAGAGTGGACTTAATGATATTCTATTCAGGAACTATTGTGGTTAATAATCGAGAAAATGTGGCATTGGTGTGGAAAAAGTGGCCATGGTGGCTGCTGGGTGTGGGGAATGGGAGGAAGAGATGAGATGTGGAGGCATTATTGGGACTTGGAGTTGTCCTGGGTGGTGCTGCAGGGACAATTGCCATGCATTGTATGTCCTCCCATGGTCCACTGGATGAAACATGGGAGAGTGTGGGCTATGGTGTGGACCACTGGCCATGGGGTGCAGCAATACCCAGAGATGTACTCACCAGATTCAGTGGCTGTGTCATGATGATGCGGGAGAGTGTTACTGTGGGGGAAGTGGTGGGGTGGGGGCAGTGAGGGTGAATGAGGACCTCATATTTTTTGAATGTAATATTTTTTTAAAAAATGAATAAATAAAAAAAGAAATTGAAAAAAAATCATTTGAATATATATATGAATATATATTAATATAAGTATAAATACATATGAATATGTGTGGATATATATGGCTCTATTCCAGGATTCTGTTACGTTTCATTGATTCATGTCTTCTTGTATGTGGAAACCAACACTGTTTTAATTACTGTTCTTTATAATAAGTCTTGAAATCTTTCAATATAAATCCTTAATCTTTATTCATTATCAAGATGGTTTAGGTTATTATAGGCCCTTTGTAGTTCCATTTAAATCAACTTTCAAGCATCTACAAAAAAATCTTACCATAATCTAGTCACTTTGTATCCCACTGACAATTTTAATTCTCTGAGTAGTGCTTAGCATTTTTAAAAATTATTTGTTTATCATCTATCTACCTCCACTCTGAATATAAGCTCCATGAGAGTAGAGGGATTATCTGTTGTTTAATTTCTACTGTATCTCCAGTTCCTTGAATAGTGCCTTTTGCATAGTAGGCTTTCAATAAACATTTCTTAAATAAATGAATTCATTAGTCTAAGGTCTGATATTTCTCATAACAACCATGTTGTGTATGGACTCTCTTCTTTACTATTGAAGAATTCAGGGGTTGATCATGCTTCTGTACTATCTCCTCGAATTGGAAGAGTTTTCTAATTCATTCCTACATCTCCTACATCTCCTTTGTACCAAGAAAGATTGAGAACAGTCAAAATGTAGTGGAAGGAGCATTGGCCTGAAAATTAAAATAGTGAAATGTCTATTTCTGCTCTGTCATTGGTTAGGAATGTGACCTTGGAAAAGTCACTTAACCTCTCCAGACCTCTTTTATTAGTTAGCTTGTTTGTTTCTTTGTTTGTTTTCATAGGTGTGTTTATTTGGGGATAATAATTTTACTTATCCCATACATAAATTATGAAGTTTCAGTGAGATAATACTTGTAAAGTATTTGGTACATTGCCTGTCATAAGTGATCAATAAATGTTATTGTTATTACCATTAACATTATTTAGAGAACTAAACTTTTAGAATCTTCTTTGGAGTTCTTTCAGGACAAACTTAAAACTAGGAAAACCTGAAGAGAGCAAGCAGAAATGATAGAAACTGAAAAACATGTGTACAAATGTCCATATCAACATTATTCATAGTAGCCAAAAGGTGGAAACATCACAAATGGTCAACTGATGAATGGATAAAAGTGTGTTACATACATAAAAGAGAATATTATTCAACCATAAAAATAAATGAAATATGAATACATGCTACAACATGGATGAAGCTTGAAAACCTTATGCTAAGTGAAAGAAGCCAGACACAAAAGACCAAATATCGTATGATTCCATTCATATGAAATGTCATGAATAGGTAAATCTATATAAAGAGAAAGCATATTAGTGGTTGACTAAGGTTGGAGAAAATGAGGGAAAGTAAGGAGTGACAGCTGAAGGACTTGAATAATGAAAATGTTCAAAAATTGATTGTAGTAATGGATGCACAACTCCATGAATATACTAAGAACTACTGAATTGCACATAAGTGGGTGAATTGTATAGTATGAATTATATCTCAATAAAACTGTTTTAAAAAAAATAAATAATAGATGTTCTTCCAAAAGTAGGAATTAGAAGTATAAGTCAGTTGCCCCTGGATACATCTTTGTACCACCTTCTAGTCTGAAGTGAGACTGCTTGTTACAGCCATCACTCCTCACCATCAAGCCTCGTTTCCAGAAAGCAGGATTCAGATATCTTCATCAACAAATGTTTTTCACTCTCCAATTTCTTTTGCATTTTACCAAGCTGCTCCTCATGCTTCTACCAAAGGACCTGACTCCCGAAACAGAAAAGAGAAGTTTTCAAATCAACGATTCAGCCAGTCATATCTGCCATAGTTCTTTAAAATCAGGCTCTGTGCACTTTTTGTCCTTCCTCATAAAGTCACTGGTTGCTAGAAAAAAAAAGAAGTTGGGCAAGAGGGAAAGAAATGCTTAGGGAGCCTGAGTTGAGGGCAGCTGACATGTGACAGAAATAAGAGAATGGACTTGCATTGTCAGTGGTTGTGCCTGGACAAGAGACCTGGGCCATCTTCTCTTGAGGACTACCATCAGGGACACAAGCCTTCCTGTGTCAGGTCAGGATAGGGTTGGAGCTTGATGCGTCCAGCTGGAAGGGAAGCATTAGCTCTGCATTGCAGTTGGGAGGGGTAGACATGATGACTGGCTAAATCTGTCCATTCTTTCCTGGTGCATTTGAACCTAGTTAGGGACCTGGTGTATCCAGCACAGGGAAGCCTGGCCAGCTGGGAAGCATTTACGTGATGTGGGAATAGGGACCATTTTTCCTACCTTTACTGACCTTTGCTATTTGAAAGGCCCAAACGGGAGATGAAATTCTTCCCCTTTCCTAGGGCTGTAAAGGTGAGAGATTGGACAGAAAGCATTACTATATGGAAACAACAAAACTTCTCAAAGGGACCGCAACTCGTGCTGCTAAGCACCAATAAACTGCAGGAGGCAGCTGAGGGGATTAACCTGAACCACAGAGAACAGGAAATGGCATGAGGAGAGAGAGCTGCTACACACTCTAAGTTAATTTTCAGCCTTCCAGGAAGAACACAGAGTGTTGCAGGGCTGGCGACACGGTTCACTCCACACTGACTGCACAGAGGACCATAGGCTAAGAATAACATCTCAGTTTCCTCCACAGTTGATCACACATTAAAACTCAGGCAGACTAGAAAAATGGGTCTTTTTTGCTTACAGGGAAGGTTATGTTTATCTCTTAGCTGGCCCAGCTTCTTTGACTCCCACTTGCCAGAAACTTGTTCCACACATTCTACTGTTTGTTTTATCTGATAGAGCAGCATGCTGGGGAAACAGGAAAGGGGTACCAAACAAAGAGAAGGCAAGAGGAACTAACAACAATTTGTCACTGAAGGACACTTTCAGAGATAACTGGACAGTAGGAGCACCCTTGGGGGAAGATGCTGGGAGAGTGCACACTACCACAGAAATAATGCTTTTCCAAATCAAAAACAGTAAGCTACAAAAGAGTACCCCCGATTGTAGCATCCTGTGTTTGCAAAGGCAATTTTAACCATCAGCGTTCTAAGCATATAAAAAAGATTCCCCTGACTCCTCTTTAGATCATATACAGAAGAAAAACCCAATTATCCCCCAATGTACAGGAGGGAAGAGCAGGAAAAAAGGACAGAAGGGTATGGATCCCTGAGGTCCTCTTCCTTCCAGTACAGGAATCCTATACCCACAATACCCAGTCTATGCTTAAACACACCTGGCGGCAGGAGATCCCCCTTCTTCAGGGAGTCCAGTGGATGGCTGGCAGCTCTCCCCACATAATGGTTTCTCATGCTGTGCCTACATCTGTCCCTTACAACTTCCATTGCTCTGTTCTTTGGAGCAATACAAAATAAGTCTCCTCTTGCTCTCCTTTCCCAAGGGCCTTCAAATATCTGGGGGCATTATCAGCTCTGCCTTATTGCATCATCATCCAATCTATTTCTCCCTCTCCTTCAACTGATGCTCACGTTAGTGAATTCCTAATCTTCTGCACCTCAATTGCTTTCCTTTCCCTGTGGCATCACAGCCCTTGGGCGTTGGTCTGAAGTGGGAAGGGGACTCCATCATCCTCCTTGCTTCTGACAGACAACATGACTGAACCATCTCCTAGGTTGGTTACTTAGAATTCTAAGTACATTTTCTCATGGAAATCATGTTATGCACAGTATGTGAGAGAGTTGAAGTAATAGCATCTGTGCCCTGTTTTGGGTAAAAGACACCTTGTGAGAGAGTGGATGTAGCTCAAGTGGTTGACCGCCTGCTTCCCATGTACGAGGTCATGGATTTCATCTCTGGTACCTCCTAACAACAAAACAAATGAAAAAACCCACCCTTATTGGGGAGCAGATGTAGCTCAATGGTTGAGCTCTTGCTTCCCATGTACAAGGTTCTGGGTTCAGTCCCCAGTACCACCTAGAAAAAAAAAAGAGAGAAGGAGAGAACTTATGAACTCGTTTGAGAACCTGATAATCATTTATAATAATATCTCATGGGAAAATGCATTCCTGTTCCTTTTTACCTTGATCTTTTCTCCTAGTTACTGAAATGACAGGCACGACTGGGTTTTGTTTTCATAGGACAAGAGAATGAATGAATGAATGTCTTCGCTCATTCAATAAATATTCATTAAGCACCTACCATAATCAGATGTTATAGGTGCTGGGGATATAGAGATAGTCCTTTCCCTAAAAGACTTCACAGTTGAGTGGGAGAGAGAGACAAGTAAATTAAGTATTTTTTGATGGTGCTACCAGGTAGTCTGTCCAGGGTACAAAATGGTGGCCAGAGACATGGGCATGGATAAACCCCAAGAGAAAGTGAGTAGAGTGAGATAAGACAGAATAAAAGAGCTTGTGGAATACCAACATTAAAGAGGCTGCTGGGAGAAGTCTGCCAGAGAAACTGAGAAGAAGGTGGCAGAGAGGTTATAAGGTAGAACGCATCACAGAAGCCAATAAGGAGTGCACTCCAAAGAGCATGGTAACGGTACTTCCATTATGGGTCATTTACTCCTTCTCTTTGGTATGTTTATTGCGAGCCCAGGCTTTTCCCTGTACCAGGAGCATCCTCTTTCCAATTCCACATATCTACATAATAGGCATCTCATAAAACAGCTATCAGTTAGAAACAATGTTTGAACAACTATAAGAGAAGAGATTATTCACAAGAGCCAGAACAAAAATCTGAGGCACTTTGGGAAAGAAGGGTTGTAAGATTTGCCTTAGGGAAGTTACAAAAGATTAAAGAAGAGGCCCTCACTTTGGAAAGAAGAGTGATAGGTATGGAGATTGGAATATGTCTATTAAGACTTGACTTGTCAGATTATACATAAATTAAGGTAAGACCTCCCCAGAGAGCATTTGCTCTCCGTCCTTGAGCACTAGTCATCCAGTCTAAGGGAAAATCATCCCATAAATTAGATAAAATGAAACTCAGGTGATAGACAATTTGATCAAGCATGAGTAGACTAGCTATTAGGGCAAGTTGCTTAGGACAAATACTTGTCTTTAATTGTAAGGCAAAAATTAAATTTAAGGAAGTCTTAGAGAATCTCTCTCCTCCCCATGTATTATTTCATCTTAGCAAAAGTGCTTAATAGGTAGGGAATTAAAAGAGAAGTGAAATGCAACAGAACATCTTCTCAGCATATGTTCTGCTAATCTTTTCAATGTGAAAGACTCCAATGTTAACTTTTTATTATAATTTGCTTTTGTAAAAAAGAATAATTGCTTCTCAGGGATTCATATTACTAACACTTTACATGAAGACAAATGATGAAACACTCACAGATTAAATTTTATCTTGGACAAATGGTTTCCTGATTTAGCCTCGAGAAAAGATTTATACAATCTACCCCTCTATTCCTGCTCTAGGATCTTTGATGTCATAAACCTCTGAGGTTGCCTTAGAAATGTGGGGAGAATTGTTTGATTTCCACTGGAACATCTGTGAAGATGATGTCTGGAATATGTCATTTCTCTTTCCTGTATATAGTTCAAGAGACAATGACTCAGGTTTGTAGGTCAAAAGGGTTTTCCAAGACCACTGACACTAGTTTGGCATTACTACTAAAGGTCACAGACTCTCTGCTACTGTCATTGTCCTCATGGTGATTAGAAGCACTTTTCTACCAGGCATTGCCTCTGCTCAGGACATACCAAGAATTTAGCTAATGCTCTTACCAGGATGTGACTATGTGCAACCTTTCACCTAACATCTGGTCCAAAAATTGCTGAAAGTCTGGTATAAACCATAAAGAATGAGAATTTATTAGATAGGGTGCTTGCTGGATTAGACTCCTTGTTAAGAACATTATGGGAAGTGGCTGTGACTCAATCGATTGGGCTACCATCTACTATATGGGAGGTCCTGGGTTCACGTCCTGGGGCCTCCTTGTGAAGGCAAGCTGGCTGGCACCTGTGGAGAACTGACAGTCCACACATGCAGAGAGCTAGTGCAGCAAGATGATGCAACAAATGGAAACAAGCAGACACAGAAGAACACACAGCGAATGGACACAGAGCAGACAGTAAGCAAGCCTCAAGGGGGGAGAATTAATTAATTTTAAATAAAGAACATTAATAAAGGAGTTTGGAGTGGGAGAGGATTATCTAGTATTTGAGGCTACTTGTAGTAGACAAAAATTGAGACTTAAGGTGATTCTGAAGAAAAGGCATGAGATGTTCATATAAAAAATATAATACCACTAGGTAGAATTTGATTTTCTTATAACTAACATCACTTTCTTACCACATACCAAAAGTTCCCCATATTATATATTCCAATCTCTTCTTCGGCCCCAGGGACTTAAAGACTGGCTTGGTTCTCCATTGTCCGCTCAGGCACAGATTTCCATGGAGATTAATAGTTGTGGGTTACAGGATTTAACCTATTCCATGCCAGACACTGTGCAAAGAATTGTGTTATGTTATAGACATATGGTCTCTGCACTCAAGGAATTAACAATCTAATTAAGCAAATCCCATTCTACTCAGAAACAAAACAAAACAAAACAAAACAAAACTGAGACCCAGCCAAATTCCAGTGTTTCTCTTGCATAATCCAAATATAATTTATATCATCATTTCCTGAAATGCTTGATTTTAATGCATATCTTACTGAGTCACATCTCACAAGTTTTAATCAGAATATCTGGCAGATAAAG
This sequence comes from Dasypus novemcinctus, assembly GCF_030445035.2. Taxonomy (NCBI): domain Eukaryota; kingdom Metazoa; phylum Chordata; class Mammalia; order Cingulata; family Dasypodidae; genus Dasypus; species Dasypus novemcinctus. Next base: position 46,644,844 of record NC_080685.1, on the reverse strand, counting down.
GCTGAATCCATAATTTAACAAGCTCCCTGAGTGACTCTTATACTATTAACTTTGAGAACCACTAGTAAATTAGTTCAAAAGTGTAAGCATCATAGAGAAGTCCCATGTTGCCTCTTGGTTACTGGAAAAATGGAAGTCAAAATCGAATATTCCACTATTAGTGTGAGTTAACCAGAGAAATTGTGCTGATCAATCTACAGAAGATAAGAAAGGAAAATTTAGGGAAAATAACTTGTGGCATCCAAAGCCTTTAAATGATCTTGAGGAAGTCAGGAGAGCTCACTATGGGGCAAAAGTGCCTATCATAACAGACAGATACATTCCCAAATGGTCCTACAGGGGCTCTGGGAAGACGGGAAGCTTCGCAGCACAGGGGCTCCTCTCTGGGTAATTCTGGTCATGTTACCCTTACTCTGATGTCACTGATCTCTAGGACCAACTACACCAGGACAAAAGAGTTCTCTCATGCCTGTGACCTATACTTAAAGAACCTGCTGCTCCTGCCTCTTTGTCCCTGCTGAGGCAGCCCCCAAGGCTGGGTGGCCCCAGTAGAATGTGAGGTATTTCAGCAAAGTCAGTTTTTAATCTGTTTTGGTTTACCTTTCAGGGCCTTTTATTCCTCTTTATTGCTGTTTTAGCTTCTCTGATCAAGAGGAAAAGGAATTTGATAAGTTATTTCACATTAAGATATTAGGGATTTAATGTGCTGACTTCTCTGATTGACTTGAATACCTATAAAGGCATGTTAGCCCCTGAAATATTAAGACTGGAAAGAAATTGAGGTCTTGCATCCCACTCTCCTCAAATTATTGCCACATAGGATAAGAGTACAGGGAGAGGGTGGGAATAAACAAACACTGGTGCCAGCTGTATGTGGGTACTGTACTTACTTCATAGCAAAACCCAGATCTCGCATTGGTATTTAAACTTGAAGTCTAACTGGGTTAATAGATTTTGGTCCACCTCCAGCCCAAATGTTTTCATCCTCTGAAATGATCATTTTATTTCCACATCAGATCCGTTCTCACATTCCTTCTGTCTTGCCCCCAGTTGCTCTTCTCTAGACTGGTGTCTAGAAAGACTTTGGGGCAGAAGACCTGGATTTGAGCTCTACCATTTTCTAGCTGAAAGATTTTCACTTAACCTGTCTGAATCTCTCCTTCCTTGTGTATAAAAAGTACATGATAATAACAAAACTCCTAAGATTACTGTGAGCATCAGAAGACGATATGGATATGAGAGCACAGTTCTGTAAACTTATAAAACCCAATAGATAGTGAATGGAACCAACAGTTAGGCTGAGAGATGCTGACTGCATGACCTGTGAAAGGAAACCCTCATCCACTGCTGGTGGGAACGTAGAGTGGTGCAGCCATTGTGGAGGACAGTTTGGCGGCTGCTCAGGAAGCTAACTCTAGAACTGCAACATGATCCAGCAATCCATGTATTCTTAAACTCTTACCACCTGAGGAAACTCAAATGGGCTCTTCTTTGCACCCTGAAAGAGCCTAATACCTAAATGTGAAATGTTGTTATTTGAGGTCATATTCCTCTTTTGTTAGGCCCCAAAACCCTTGGGCCATGTACTAAGGTTACTTTGGGGGGGAGGAGGGGGCAGGGGGAAGCCAGCAACATTTCCTGAAATGAAAAAAAAAGAAAATCAGTGTATTGACTAATAAAGTGGTCACAGCTGGATTCGAAAGGTCTTCTGTGCAGTTGAGAAGAGGAGCCCCCCAATTAACTCTTTGACTTTCAGACCTGCTCAGAGAAACCCTAAACCTATCACGTTCTCAAATCATACATGAGAATGCTTAAAGCAGGGTTCTCTAAGAGGGAGGTCCATGGATGGGATTTAGGGAATCTGTGAACTCCATGAAATTGTACTCAATATTAGAATTTATGTGCATTTTTCTGGACCACAGATTTCATCAAATTTTCAAAAACCTCAAATCACTGGCTTAGATGTTCATACATATCTTGTTTGTGGGACTCCTTTGATTTCTGGATCTAGTTTACAGATTTAATCTTTTTTTATTGGTTATCCCCATGGACTGAGTTTCAATCCTAAATAATGGCATTTCTTTCCTGCCTCCTGCTCAGGTCACTTTTTTCCTCTCTCTTTTCTGCTTCCCTCCTTTTTCGCTGTTTCACTTCTTCTCTCCTTTTCCTGTGGCCTTTCTAACTCCTCTAATTTCCCTCTCTCCTACACCTAGGTTAGCCTGCTAATAACCTCCATGTTGCTCATCTTTCAAAGCTAAAATGGGTATAACTGAACTATTTAAAATATTTCATCTGAGTCTCAGTCCTTCTCCTCCTCCCTCCATATTCTGGTACATCTATCTAAACCCTTCCCTTCTGCCAAGTGCCACAGTGTGAGTCATTGAGATATTAATAATGATGCCCTTTGTGTAGGAAGATGACATCACTAATCCACCACCAGTGGGACATGTGCCATTGAGCAATTTTCTCCATAGTAGGAACAAGTGGGTATTGATGTTGTCCCTGCTCAGTTCCCCTAAGAACAATTTCAAAAATTTACCACACTGAGATTTGGGGTACAACAGGTAGACCAAGAATTGAAAGAAGCTGGCACTACTCTGCCATGAGATTTTGATCCAGGGCATGAAGAGTCTTAGGGAGCCTGTGCCCGAAACTGGGAAAAATCAGAACACTTCAACTTGTTACTGGAGTCAGTGTCCAGGTACTTGGCTGTATCACATTAAGAAATTTAAGGACACGCCATAGGGTAGGCAAGGGAGTAAAGAGTTTATTAAGAAACAAGAAAGGAGATAAGTACACACATGAGACATGGGGATGGGCATGCTCAAGATAGAGACACATACTCTTTGCCCTGGGGTTCCCTGTTTTATGGGTTACGGGGCTCCAGGGTCTGTGCTGATTGGTGTATTTGAGACAAAGCAAGGGAAACTCATTGGGAGAAGGGGGTTGATTCTCTTAGGGGTCTGTCCAGTGGTGATTGGCCTCTGACTGCTGTCCACAACTTCTGCAGGGCAGGTTGACAGGTGGTGATTGGCTTTTGGTCACTGTCCACAAGACATGCGATAATATGGAAGTGGGTAGTGGTGATGGTTGTGCCCCTCCTGCCCCTTCCGTCTTTCCCACCATATACGGATGTTGCTGACTGCCTTCTGATAACACAGTCCTCGGATGTTCTGTAAGTTGCCCCTTCCTAACTTGCATGTGTGAATCAGCAGGTTGATGCAAGTCACCAGGCATTAACTTCTTTTATCAGGTGGTGTTTGTGTAGTTTATTAGGTTTTCTGCCCTTCTATCCTGTCTCAAACTGAAATTGGTTTTCTTTATGGTTTCTATTGTTCTTCTCTAATTTGAATGGAATGTATCAGGGGCCAGGAATTACCGTCCTTAGTAATGAAGTCACTAGTTAGTGCGCACAGGTATGTCACATCATTATCTCTAATCCTCTCAACAGCCCACAGGAACCTGAAACTCTCAGAGATTAAATAACTTGCAAAAGCCACATAGCTAGTAAGTGGCAAATGTAGGATTTGAACTGAGAGTTCTTTTCACAACACTGCCCCACTTCATGTGTTACAGCTTCAGCTCCTCTCTTGTTGGCTGCTACTAAAATGAGCCCCAACTGATAGCAAAGAAGAACCCAGGAACAGCTTACTGACTGAGAGAGATCCTCCTAGGGCTGACATTCCCTTTCACTGTCACTTTCCTGCATTGACCATGAGAATTTTTCTTTAGCTGGAGAGCCATGACTAACATTTGTTCTTAGAGTTATGCATGTGAATTTTCATAATACACTATTTTATCCCTAGCAAGGAAGTGGTATCCAATTGTTTGCCTGCCTTTACTGGCACTTTATTTTTCTTGGTTAGTTGGCTCAGGAAACAGCTGAAACTACCTAGGGGCCATTTATTCCCTTTCTGTCATGCCCAGAGAGTGATCTTTTCTTTTTTGGAGGCAGCTATGGCCAATTTGGTGAGCAAAATTAAGTGAGGGCAAGTAAATAGCTGATCTTGTACTGAGTTCTGGTTATGTCCGTGTCCTTCCCTCGGTAGACTGTAATCAGGACAGACATTGTCATGAATCATAATATCATGAATATCACGTATTCGTGATAATGATGATATAACATGCATACAATGACAAGGTATTAGATAACGTTAAAAGTTTCTGATACACCAGGCACTAGGCTATGCACTTTTCAGGCTTATATGGAAACAATAAGGTGACATAGTCTTCTCATGTTTATCCAGGTAGCCAGCTGCCAGGATGGGATTCCAGAACACTTCTACAGACAACAGAAGCCACACTTTAGGCCACCGGTCTATACTCCAAAATTCTGATAGGAGAAACTTGGGAAAAGAGGAAAAGGAGACCCTTCTAAATGTAGGTACATTTCCCTACTTTGGAGATTAAAGAAAACTCTCATTTAATTCTATAGACATTGCTGAATGCCTACTACATCCAAGCCTTTCTGCTAAGTGCTGAGGAGATTCGGAGATGCACAAAAAACCTTACATATCATTCAAGAGAAAGACATGCAAGGAAAAAGACATCCAAGATGAATCAGGGGGAAAACTAATGCAATACAATCAAGAATAATGTAAACAGGAACCCAGGGGAAGAATAGAGTAAATCTGATGAAGGGAATTTGAGAGGATTCTTGGGGAGGCTAGCATCAAGCAGCAAGGTGAAGAGGATTTCCAAACATGGAGAAGAGGAAGAAGGATTTTTCCCACTTAGATCCACTAAAATTATTTAAAAACCACAGCTACCATTGTTAAACACCTACTGTGCACCCAATGTTATTTAAGGTACATTACATGCCTTGATTTTTTAAAGCCTTCATAACAATTTCAAGAGCAGATATTATTTTCTCTATTTCATACATCAGCAAAGTAAGATTCTGGGAGGTTAAGTGGTTTGGCTAAGTGCCTAGGCTGCCTGAGGGGTTTTCAGTTCAAAGTCCTGTCTTCCTACTACTTGATATTACCTCCATGCCGCATTTGCAGTGTATTTCATAGACGTGGATATCTTCCTTGACAAGAACCATGTTAATCTATTAAATTTTATTGTTTACTCAAATAAGATTTTCTTCACAGTCTGGGAAATAACATCGAAATAAGAAGCAATTTCCTCAAATGGTAGATACTAGCTCGGCTCTACTCAAGGCATAGTAATAAAATAATAATTTACTAGTTTTATTATTATGTTTTCTGATATTTATTAAGCATTAATATCTGCTAGATATTGTACCAAGCGCTTTACGTGCATTAATGACAAATGACTCTATGAAGTGATTGCCATTATTATCCCTGTTTTACAAAGAGGAAGGTATCAATACATACCTAAGCTGATGCCCGCTCTCCTACCTTGTTTACTTCATGTTTTGAGAGAAACTGGGAGAAAAGAATGTTTTATCTGAAGATTATTTTATTTAAAGCATATCCAAACCTTAGCCTTTCCTGAGCTGTTCCTTTCCTGATAATTCTCTACCCTTTATTGAAAGCTCCAGATCTGTCTACCTCTAAATTCAGTCTATTGGTGTTCCTGGAAAAATGGATTCCATTGCAGTTCCAACAGAATCTGCTGACTGAGGATTCCAAGGGTCCCTAAGTCCTCTCTGGTATAAAGGGCAGCAGCTTGGCTTGCACAGAATTGCTGCTTGGATGGCTTAGAACACATTTGAATACTTAAAATACCAGAGCAGTCAAAGGCCAGCCTGCCAGAGGAAAGCTGACAGGCAGGAAGAGCAGACCTTTCAAAGAAAGCTTCATCTCTCTTCAGCCCCTAGCTCTCATCCGGGATTCACCTTGGAGTTTGGAGCAATCAGCCAAGAGCACAAAGGGCTTCCTGTGCTGCAAGAAAATAAAAGGAAAGGAAGAGGGTGATGTGAGCCCTTTTGTCCCTGAACCTCAGCCCTGCTAGAGCCACGCTAACTGGTCTCAGTATAACCACTAACCTCACTGAGCCCCTTCAAGGTGCCCTACAATTCCACCATCCGTCGCTGCCCAGTCACTCTTCTACTCTTCTGTACAGGTATTTCACATCCACTCCTCTCTCCTGAAACTCCCAGCAACTCCTCATCTTATTCTCAGCTAAGTGGTAGGTCAAGTGCCTCTGGATTTGGTGATATGGAGATAACTTTCAGAGGAATATTGGGAACAGAAACTTCGTGAAAGTGGTGGAAGGCTTAATGAGAGGTGATAAAATGAAGACAGCAAGTATAAACTACAATTTTGAGAAATCTGACTGTGAAAGGAAAAAAAAAACAGGATAGTAGATGCAAGTGATTTGGGCCTGAGGGGAAACCTTTTTTGTAGGATGGGATAACTGTGCACATATTTTTATTTTAAGGGTAGTTACCAGAAAGGGAGAGGTTGAAGACACAGTAGAGAGACATTGCATGGTCTCAGAGGAAGCAGAAAGGGATGAGAAATTGGGAGCTTAGTTTTAAAAAAGAGCTACAGACAGGAGATGGGACATATATTCTAATGAGGCAGAAAAGGACATAGGCCTTGTTTCCTATGTACTAGGATCTCTCCCTCAACTGTATACAGCTCAACTGACCAGCAATTGTGGTGATGTGTGATGGGAAAGGGAGGGTGGTGGTAAATGAAGACCTTCCGCTTTCCTCCCTCCCTACACAAGCTCAGCCCTGAGGCAATGTCTGGGCTTGCTACCAGCTGGTCAACCTGGTGTCATCACAACCCGAGACACACCCTGTTGCCCTACCAGAGTTTGCTCTTCTTGACATCAACAACAGCTGCTAATGGACAGCATTTCAGGCCTTTTCTGTTCTCCAACTTTCTCTGAGGGCTCCCAGGGAAGAGCAGGAGCAGTCTCCCTCTCAGGACATGCCCAGGAGAGGTCACATTTTCCTGCCCTGGGCCAAGAGCATGTTCATCCAGCTCCTTGGGACAATATCATTACTGGCTTATGAGCCAGAAGACCAGGATTCTGATTCTTAGCTTTGCCCTTGAGGGCTGTGTGATTTTTGGTAAGTCATTTAAGTTCTCTCCATCTTGATTTTTTCCTGTGAAAAAAAAATTACTTAAAAAATAATATCAATAATATCATTAGTAATAGTAACAACTTCATGTGTTGGTATAAAATAAACAAGCTTAAAATGCTTTGAAAACTATAATAAAGTGCTATACATTCTAGTGGTTGTATAAATGAACCAAAAGCTGTGTCTAGAGGACTCTCCTGAGGAGTCTTATGACTTTATTCATGCTTCCAAAGTATTTATTGAGCACTAACTATGTGTCAGGTGGCATGCTAAAAGCTGGGGATACTGCAGTGAACAAAACCAAGGTGGCCAACCCTCTGACAGAGCTTAAAGTCTGTGGTGGAGGACAGCATGTGACCAGGCTACTAGCAGAGGCTTTGCCCCTTACACTGTGGCTCTCCACCCAGCAGGATCTGAGAACCCCACTGAGCCTGAATTCCCCTTTCCTAGATTGGCTACCACCTCTGGGGGAGAGCAAGCGAGGCCTTTCGAAGTGTTTCTATATGTGTGGCTTGGGTGGAGGAATGACGATGGCTTGATGAATTGTACACTGATCTCTGACTTTCAGGCACTAAATATAGACCAGGCACGTGCTGGAAGAGCTATATTTAGCAGCATTGGGAGGGAAATAGCTGCAGGGACTCTCCAGGGAGGAGATGGAAACCACCCTGGTGATGCTGCAGCAGCTGCTGCAGCCGAGGATTAATTTACTATTCCTGTCAGGGAAGGAGCTGCACTGGAAATTTCATTCTCAGTTGATTTGTTTGTTAGAAGGGCTTCCTGGCCGTCATTTTTCTGGGTTTTTTTTTTTCTTTTTTTAATACAAATGCAGATCTTGGAGGCATCTGCCAGCCTCTATCTGATTAATTTTCTCCCTTTTGGGTTATAGGATGGTGCTGTCCTTATCAGGAAGAATTTTGATCTCCCGATGAGTTATTTCTAATTCTGTCTCATGATGCCCTAGATCTTTGTTTAGTTAGATGAGAAGGCTCTAATTATCTAGACTGAAGGTCACAACGAGAGTGGATCTCTAATGCTGGCAAATTGCAATGCCCCTAAGTGCCATTTCTTGTTAGCAGTCCTGATGGCCTGATGTACTTTGGGGAAAGCCACTTAGCTTCCTGCCCAGGCTTGGGCCCATCTTGGTTCATTTGCAAGGAGGAAGAAACAAGACTCCTTGGTCCCCTGTCCCTCCGCAAGCAGTGTGAGGAGAAAGCATTAGTGCAGTACTTAGCCTTTCTCGGCAGAGAGCAGACGGTCGATACAGGGTGGCATCATTTCAGGACAAAGTGTGTCCGCTGGCCCCCACTCCACCCCCACCTCTACCCTCAGTGGCCACCTGTGGACAGAACCAAGAAGCCACACTAAGCATCCATTTGCCATTTGCCTCTTCAATCAAGAATCTGAGTTCTGCTCCTAGGATAAAATGGAGATGGCTCATCTGCATTTTGATTGCTGTCTTTGGGTAATGACAATTGAAAATAGGTTCTGAATTCTCTCATTAATTAGACTTAATTCTGTGGCCCAAACAAGGAAAGGAGGAGAAACACTCTTCTTGCATGTTGTATTAGTCAGCCAAAGGTGTGTTAATGCAAAATACCAGAAATCTGTTGGTTTTTATAAAAGGTATTTATTTGGGATGGAAGCTTACTGTTACCAACTCATAAAGCATAAGTTACTTCCCTCACCAAAGTCTGTTCCCAAGTGTTGCAGCAAGATGGCTACTGACATTCAGCCTTTCTCTTCCTCTTAAGGTTCCATGATCCCAGCTTCTCCCAATATCAGCTGTAAGCCATCAGGCTCTCTAGGCTTTCTCTCTCTCCCCGGGGCTCAATTCTCTCCCAGCTTAGGCTTGCATCTCTCCAAAGGGTCAGCTGTAGACTATCAGGTGGATGGCTCGTCTCTCTTCCCAGGGCCTCTGCCATGTCTATGGAGCTGTCTTTATTCCTTTATTCCTCTGTGTTCTCCTGTGTGTTTACTTCCTGGGCTCCAGCTCAAAACTCAAAACTCCCTTCTCTGTGGTGTGGTTCTCTACCAACCTCCTCCTGACATGGCCCAATCAAAGCCTTGATCATTATTTAATCAAGTAAAGGTGAAACCTCTGAATCCAGTATAATCTAATATGCCCAAAGAAACAAGCCAGTTTACAAACAATCCAATATTTATTTTTGGAATTCATAAATAAAGCCAAGCTGCTACAATTTGTGATTGGAAACTGGCTGATCATGCTTCCGAAAAGGGAAAAGAGGAAGCATTTGACCCACTGCTTGTTTAAATGGTCTCACTCCAATCAGGTTTGGGGTGTTTATAATTTAGGGGGATGGGGCAGACCATGCTTTGGGAAACACCACTGACTTCCTGTCAGGAAGTGAGGACAAATTAAGCCTCTGGTTCCTGAAGAAAACCTTCCAATGAGTCTTTTTTTTTTTAAGATATATTTTTTATTTCTTCTCTCCCTTTTCCCCCTCCCCGTTGTCTGCTCTCTGTGTCCATTAGCTTTGTGTTCTTCTGTGTTCACTTTGCATTCTTGTCAGCACCACCAGGAATCTGTGTCTCTTTTTGTTGCATCATCTTGCTGCATCAGCCCTCCATGTATGCGGCACCATTCCTGGGCAGGCTGCACTTTATTCACATGGGGTGGCTCTCCTTGCGGAGCACACTCCTTACACATGGGGTTCCCCTACGTGGGGGACACCCCTGCATGGCATGGCATTCCTTGCACATATCAGCACTGCTCATGGGCCAGCTCACCACATGGGTCAGGAGACCCTGGATTTGAACCCTGGGCCTCCCATATGGTAGGCAAATGCTCTATCAGTTGAGCCAAATCCACTTCCCTCCAATGAGTCTTAATCAGCATGACTATTAGCCCATGGTTATGTCCAAAGTAGTTAAAAATGTTATAGAAACTTTCTGCTACTCCATGGAGACTGAGTATGTTAATATTAATATGGCTTAAGAAAGTTAAGATATGCCACCCTGGAGGAGCCAGGAAGAGGTTTCCCCTCTCTCCAACTAAAAAGGCATTTAATCATTTGATGTATCTTTAATTATTAAGACTTCAATAGTTATTTTTATCTTAAAAAACTACATGTGTTAGGAGAGCTCTATATCTTAAGGCAATATTGTCCTAGACTTGTAAATGAGCAAAAGAGATTGCTGGGGACCCTTTCTATGAAGAGCTAAACATTGTCTACCAGACCTCTAAGGATTTTCTGATTTTGTAGGGCATACACCTTTGACTGTTTTCATTGTCTAGCTCATTTGACAACTTTGTTAGAGTAGAAATTAAGTTTTAAAAACCAATATTAATGCAAATGATTCTTATCTATACAAAGACATATGAATTTTCCTTGGTAGAAATTAGATTAATTTCCATCCTGTGGAAAAAAAAATTAACTCCAAACAGTACACTTTATTGCACTACAAGCTATTAACTGGTTTTGCAGTTATAAACAAATTCATTTCAGCATTCCTGATTGTGTGCATATCTGTGTACAGATATACACATATATCTATATATGTTCTTCAAATTCTCCTTTGAACTGATTTTAGCATCTTACTGGTTCCCCAAATTAATTAAAGGGTTAAATAAAATTTTTGACATTTTTCATTTCATATTTCTCTGTGTTCTGATTTTACCTTTTTGTTATTCATAACTTTTTAATTTAATATTAAGAGCTATTATATTAATAATCATTCCTGATATCAACTTTAGTTTATATTTTCTTAAAAGGTAAGTAGCAAAAGTATGAAAAAATTACCTGCCCATTTTAGACTAAATGATGTAGTTCAGAATGAGTACAGAAAGGCTCTTCTATTGTTTCCTAATTCATAAGAAAAGGAAGAAGAAACACATGTATTTATAACTATTTTCTAGGTGCTTGTATGCATGTTTTCTGATTTATACCCCACAACAAACTTATAATGTAATAATAATTTACATCATTATTATAAAACACTTATTCTATGCCAGGCACTCTTCTAGGGTCTGTGCACATATTTATTTGTGACAACAATCCTATGAAGTAATACAATTATTAACCCCATTTCCAGATGAGGAAATTGAGGCACAGGGAGGTTAAGTAACATTCCCAAGATCACACAGTAAGTAGTGGATTCTGGGTTTAAACCCAGGCAGACTAATTCAAGTGCCTGTTCTCTTAACCACTTTTCAAAAACATATAAATAAAAAAAACTCCATTTCACAGATGAGAAAACAGACCATTAGTTAATTTACTTGCCCAATCACAAAGTAAGAAAATGGTAGTGACAAGACCTAGGCCCAGGTCTGTATGATTTTAATGGGAAGTTTTATCTACCAAATCAAAAAGGAAGTGAGTATATTGAATTTGAATATAAACTGAAATGTACCTATAGCTTTTGTCTTATTGAACACCCCAGAAGATCAGACAAAATATCCCACGCACTGTTCCTCCACTGCAAGTGATGGGCTGAGTACTCCCCATCGGAAGACTCCAGCAGGGGCACCTGCCTGCTCCCCCACTCAGACATCGAGGTGCTGGGATGGGCAGCTGTGGGTAGTGGTGTAGGAGAGTCAGAGATGGAGAAGAGTCCCTGAGATTATAAAGAAGAAAAAAACCGGGGGAGAAGGAGTGGATTGAGCAGACAGGAAAGGTGAAGCCCATCGAGAAAAATGGTCTAGCTCATCAGTTACTGGGACCTGCCGCTTTAATACGCCCCCCTCCATCAGGGCCTTTGGCCTTTCCTTTTTCCCTGTCTCCTCAGCTCCCTCCTACACGTCACACAACCCCCCGACCCCACACACGCATTGCCACAAACACTCCCTGATAAGGCAACTTTTCCCACTATCACAGCCCTGTCCCTTGTGTATGGCCAAATTAGGCCTCTGAGCCCCAACACCCCTTCCATGAGCTCCCAGACTCCCTCCGCTGCCGGTGCTGCAGTCTCCACTGCAGACCTGCGCCCCAGTCCTGTGAGTTCAGTGGCTGTTCCCAGCTCGGATGTGCACTGCAGAGCTGGCCCGCTCTCCTCGCCCCCACTCTCCCCCCCGCTGCTGCTGCTTTGGGGCTTGACCTTTACATAAGCACAGAGCGCACATGCGGTGAATTCATATTCTCCAGGATTAACCTCCAGGCGAGCCAGGGAAAGCCGAAATGCTTCTAGGCTGTCTCCCCTCTGGAGCTGTTACATGGTCAGGCCCTGAAAGAACAGATCCAGTGCAGCTCAGCAGCCCTACCATCTTAGGAAGGCAGCCTCATGGAACAGTGATGGGAACTCTTCTAGAGAAACCATGACCCTTGAGAAGGAGGCTTCTGAGTGAGTGCGCTCTGTTATCCGCTCTGCTAGCTGGTCCCCTCCGACTAGTCTGCTAGTCTCCTCTAACCTGTTGGGAAAAGCAGGCCAACTGCAGTGAGCCAGTTAAAGCTAGCCAACGCCCTCAAACCTGCTTTGCCAAGAGAAATGAAGGGCGAACTTGTTCACACTGAATCTTCTCAATCGCCTCACTTCATAGATTGACTTGACCTAGGCAACTGCTCCCTGCCCCCTTCCTTTGAATGTTCTACCCTGAAAACATTTGGGATTTCTCCTGAAGCAGTGGGATAGCCTGATTTTTCTCCTGGGCACAGGCCCTGATAAAAATGGGTAGCACCAACTGCTCCTCTCCCCTCCCACCTATCCTGCCACTCTCTTCCCCTCCTGGGAAACACTAGGACTTCTGCCCTTCACTTTATTCTACAGAGGAAAGGTCATCCACCCACTTCACCCAACCTTTGTTATGTGATCAAGTCCTAGAATGTCTTTCTTGCAGGACAAACCATTTTATGGGGTAGGATTAGTTTCAAGCCCCATTTCCCTCTATCTCAAGAGATTCCTATTCACTGTTATAGGAATGGAAGAGGTATGGATCCAGGGAAGGGAGCTGACACAGAAAATAGGGGTCACGGTAGTGTGACCCATCACCCCACTTTGTCCCAGAGGACATGGGACTTTTAGTGATAAAGCCAGGAAAATCCCCCAGCAAGCCCATGTGAGCCGATCACTGCAGCCGCCCTAGGGCCAGCTAGGGGAGGGGGAGGTAATATTTTCTTGGCAACTTGAGCTCAAGACAGAAGGGATTTTTTTTTTACTTCCCCTTCCCTGAGGAGGGGCAGGGGAAAGTAAATCTCTTCATGTACATTTCAGAAATCTGATAAACAGAACTTGATGGGGAATGTAAATGGAACAGAATTCTGCAATGTGTCAAGAAATCTAACAGACCAATGTTCAGGACATTTAATCTTCAGTGACCTCTTGTCTATGCCAGTTGGAGTAGCATAAGCCACTCTCCACCCTGGCTCCCCCCTCCAAGCTTAGAATAGTAACAGCAGTCTTCTGCCTGGCATTTCCTGGACATTGAATATGGGTCTCTTGGAAGCAGGCAGCTGCAGCATAATGGAAAGAGCCCTGGCCTAAAAGTTAGAACACCTGAATCCTATTTTCATCTAGGTCCACCCAGACTGTATGACCTTGGGCACGCTACTTAGCCTTCCTTTAAATATAAAATGGGGAAAAGAGTGTCTAATCTCCCTCTTCCCTCCATCATTGTGAGGACTGAGGTCCATGGGCTTCCAATAACTCTTAGATTTAGACCCTGATCAACAATTCCCAGCATGTCTTAAGTCCTACATGCCCACGTTAACCCACTTTCTGCCCCAGCTTTGGGAGTCATTGAATCCAGATTAAATAATGTCTTGATTTTTTTTTTTTTTTTTTTTTAGTGTATTTTCTTCTTGTATATCTTCCTCTTGAATAGAGTACTTTGAACTCTGATGATAAAAGTTAAATCTCCTTTCAGGCATGTTTTAACCAAATTTATACACCATTAACAATCGTTCAGTCGAATGTTCAGATTCCAAAATAGGTATGAGATGGAGGTCAGTCATACCCAGAGCCTGAAAGTGTACAGCAGCAACGCAGGGACCTGTCGATTAAGGAATCTTGAGCAGGAAGTCTGAGGATTTGGGTGCCAGTACTAGCTCTGCCACTTACTATGAGAGTCTCTAAACTTTAGGTCCTTCATCATTAAAGTGTATGTGTGGTGGTGGGGGATAGAAAATACTCTACCAACTTCATGGGGCTATGAAGATTAAATGAGATATCATGGCAATCCTTTGTAAACCATGACGTGTAATACCATAAAAAAGTGAAAGAACAAAGTGACAGATTTTAAAAAGGCACATTATATCACATACCATTCAGTCAAAAACCATCAATCTGTGTGTGTGTATATACACACATGCATCAACTGTACACACATTACTTCATTTAGAAAAAAGTATTCAAAAGACTTTTGTTTAAACTAATACCTGTTCTTTGCTTAAGCTAACTAAACTATAAATAGGTATCACAGGTTTTGTTTATCTGGCCAATAATTCATGAAATTATATTACCATAGCTTCTGGCTGCTGCTCCCTTGGAAATCCCTGGAGCTGATGTACAAGATCTACACAACGCCGTGATCAAGTTCTGCCTCTGTAAGGTGCCGTGAGTCACTGAAGTATAGTTTGCCATTAAAGCTCCTTAGCCTGTCTAGACTAGTTTTATGTATTTTTTTTTTAATCTGGGTGCTGGAGGTTATAGTCATAAATTAAGATGCTTATCACTGAGACCTGTAGTCTTTAGTCTTTCTGTCCTTTTCTCTCAGTTTCTTTCTTTGGTTCCTTTTTTTTAGATACTGGGACTGGAGATTGAAACCAGGACTTCATATGAGGGAGGCTGGCACTCAACCACTGAAACACTGAAACACGTTGGCTCCCCTGAGCAGGCTCAGTCATCTGTTTGCTCATTGTCTGTTTGTTTTCTTTAGGAGGCACCAGAAACCAAACCCAGGACATCCCGTGTGGGAGGCAGGAGCTCAGCTGCTTGAGTCGCATCCTCTTCCTTCTTTGGTTCCTTTTTGTTTTAATACATTTTCAATTTTCTTTTGTAAAGGAAAGCTTATGAAGCAGATGTTCAGGCTACCAATTTGCCTCTTGCAATTTGAGTGTCTATTTTAGGATCAAGTAATGGCCACTAAGGGAAGCTGGACTAGAGAATCAAGTAAAGTATGAGAAGTATTGGCAGTCCAAAATGAATTTAAATTATCTCTGAATCTATCATCAAAATCAAGAGAAAAACAGAGAAATGATTTAAAGAAAGAAAAACATTAGGCTCTCCCAATTAGTACATTACAGTGTATTAATGTACTACATTAGTACATTGCATTTACTTTGTAAAGGAGGAGCACAGATATTCCAGGGCATCAGTAACTTGTAAGTAATTTAAGAACAGACATCATATCTTACAATTATGCCTCCAGGACAGACACTTACATTTGTTACTCAATATGTGTTCTTTACTTAACTCCTCTGATTTTTAGCTGGAAAATAATCACTTGGAATAAAGATTGCATTTCCCACACTCCCTTGCAGTTGTTTGGCTATCTGACTACTTTATGGGCAATGAGCTATAAGAGGAAGTTATGAAGTTATGTGTGCAACTTATAGAAAGTATCTTTAAAAGGACAAAACATACCTTTTCTTCCATTTTCTCCTTTTTTTCTGAATGGAATGTGGGTGCAAACTTGGGAATGAAAGGTAGAAGCAGCCTGAGTTCTATGGGTCTCACGTCAGCCTTTGCCTGCTTAACTCCTATTCTGATGCTATGAAAGAGAGAAAAAAAAATGTCTAGTTTAAGCCACAGTTATTTTGGAGCATCTGTCAGTCACCACTGAACCTAATCCTTAGAGACATATCTTCTACAACCTCTGAAAGAGTACCAACAATCAACAATTGTAATTGTTATGTGATTAAACAAATACATTGGGAGTATTGTCTTCCTCACATTCTTAGAAGGTTCATTGTTTTAGGAACCCAAGGATATATATATATATGAGAGGGGATTTAATATGGTGTAGCAGTTTGGCATTATTTATGAATTCCAAAAAGAGATATTGGATTATGTTTGTAAACTGGTCTGTTCCTCTGGGCATATTAGATTATATTGGACTCAGAGGTTTCACCTTTACTTGATTAAATCATGATTGGGGCTTTGATTAGGCCATATCAGTAGGACATTGAGTTCCCACCCCAGAAAAGGAAGGTTGGAGTTTTGAGCTGGAGCCCCAGGAAGTAAACACACAGAGAAACTGCACCACAGGGAAGGCAGGTGGGAGGTTTAATGTTGGAGCCCCAGGAAGTAAATACCCAGAGAAGCAGATGGCTCCAGAGAAAAGAGATGAGCCATTCTCTCGATATTTTATAGCTGGCCTTGTGGAGAGATGGAGCAAAAGCTGAGCCCAGAGAGAAAAGAGCCCTGGGAGAAAGACAAGACTTATCCCAGCCTTCAGCTGATATTGGAAGAAGCTGGGACCATGGAGCCTTAAGAGGAAGAGGAAGCCTGAACCCTTGCAGACATTGGCAGCCATCTTGCTCCAGCATGTGGCAACAGACTTCGGTGAGGAAAGTAACTGGCCTGGTAACTGTAAACTTTTACCCCAAATAAATACCCTTTTAAAAAACCAGCAGATTTCTGGTACTTTGCATCAGCATCCTTTGGCTGCCTAATACATGTGGTAAGCAAAGCAACCTAAGAGAAATGAGATAGGGTGGATGGAGAGACAGAGAGAGATGATAGAATAAAATGGTAAGCTACCTGGATGGATGATGATGGAGGTGATGGTTGTCATGATGGTAATGAAGACAAATATGTATACGCGTATATATATATACTTTTTTTTCCCGAGAGAGAAATACCATTCAGTGGAGTGTACAGTAGTGTGTGTGAACCCTGTCTTGGTAACTGGCTGGTGGAAGTATAAATTAATACAAACTTTTGGAAGCAGTTTACCAATACATATCACCAAACTTAAACATGTTTATTCCCTTTGATACTATAATTCCATTTTTAGGAATCTAGCCTTAAAAAAAAAGAAAATTGACAAAGAGTGATGTCCAAAATTTTCTTCTTAGCAATGGGTATGAAAAAAGTTTCATTCTGAGCCTAAAATTTCAGACAATAAATACTACATATGACATGGGATGTCAGAGTTGGCAGTTACTAGTACCTTTTTGTATAAGTTGATTTTCATGGGGAAAAGAGCCTTGAAAAGAAAGTTTGGCTTGGATACTGAGTAGTAGAGATGGGGGGATGATTGAGAAGGCAATGAGATGTCTGCTTCCAAGCCAGGCCCATGGGTCAGGTCTGCCCACAACAGGGAGAGGTTTACTCACAGATACAGAGGCATGAAGACTGTTCCAGGGCTCAGGGGTGGAAGACTCAGAGTAGAGCACCTTTCATTGGGAAGAGAACCCCAGATGGGTTCAACAAAGATGGATTGGACACATGCTTTGGCAACCTGAGGGGACTGCAGCTTTGGGAGGATGAGGAGAGCCACTTTGGGGAGACACCAGCCTCGCCATGGTGGGCACGAGCGACAGTGTCAGTGGGAAGGTGCTGCCCTCCAGTGGCTGTGTAGGGAGTAGGCATCAGCAAGGGGCCAGGTGCAGAAGAGCAAGGAAGAGCGTCTGTGAGTTCACCTGAGCTCCTAGAGGCACTGAAATGGAGCTGGTGGTTAGGAAGTATGCATTCAGGGACATGAGCCAGTGACCTTTTTGTTATCACAGGCTCATTTATAGCCACAGTTGAGGGAAATAACCTCATGCTTAATGGTGGGGGAAATTTAAGCAGATTATGGTTTGTCTCAGAACTGGTGACCTGATGCTCTCTATGGATGCTCAGTATCGTCCCCATCCTTCCACGTTCTGCCCTATACCGTAGGGCTGAAAGCCTAGAAACTACATTACTCAGCTCTCCTTGCCAGCAGGAATATGTGAGGATATCATCAGCGGGTAGCACTTGGCAAAGTTTGCAAGGCCAAAAAAAAGGGTAGGGCATTACTTTCTGGTAGGAGTTCTAGTGTGGGCATCAGCAAAGGGCTAATGTAGGGTTTTGCCAGCAGCTTTCAGGTACTGCAGGCAGCTGAGATCAGTGATTCTGGCATTACTGCAATACTCTAAGGTCTTTCTGTGTCCTCCCAATGGGAGGCTTATACAAAGATTGTATAGGCCTTACATGCCCTACATTAAACCCCTCCATAATGAACAAATAGTAACCTGTTTTTATGACTAAACCTGAGTGATACAGAGAGCATATTGTCTAAGCACCTGACTTACTAAGCACCTGACCTCTGGTATCACTCAGACTTGGTTAGAGACAGAGATCTGTACTTACCTAAGCAGATACCATAAGCACATTCCCTAACAGATCTTTGCCCAGTTTCTTCATTGACAAAATGGGTTAATAAAAACATCTACCTCATAGGACTGTCAGGTGGGCTAAATTATCTGATACACATAACGTCTGCAAACACTAAGAATCATCTATTGAATATTATACAAACATTAATACTTTAAAATATATAAGTGAGATAGGAAGAAAAAATGATAAGTACAATATAATCTCAACTATTGGAAATACACAGATGGAAACATTCCAAAATTTTATCTCTGGGTGATGAGTTTACAGATGATTCCATTTTCTTCTGTATATTTTTTCATAATTAAAAAGATTACCTATAACTATGTACTACTTTGTAATAATAAATGCATATATTATTTAAATAGCCCATAGGGAAGTTACTTAAGTACATAATCAAATTTCAGCATCACCCAAAACTTCCATACACAACCAAATAATACTATTTCCTTGGTATCTAATATTCACTATCTTTTTTTTTGTCCTTTTTCTCACCAGCCCCAAGGGTCAAGTAAACATCATGATAACTCTAGATCTGGGAACAATAAAGCCTTAGTTCAAGGAATGTACAAAAGGTGAACTCTGTAGGTAGCAAATAAGTTTGCAGAATTATCCTGGGGCGACAGCTTCACACTTGCTGCAGATGAGAGGAGACTACTTCTGGTGCAGTACTGATGTGAGGTCTGTGTGCCTTTGGTTGTGTTTCAGTTTAGTCCTTTTCTTAGGTTCTAGGGCTGCTGTAACAAAGCACCATGAATTAAGTGGCTTACCACAACAAAACTTTTTCTCTCACAGTTCTGGAGGCTACAAATCCAATATCAAGGTGTCGACAGAGCCAGCCTCTCAAATCTGAGGAGGCGAGTTCCTCTTTGCCTCATCTAGCTTGCCAGCAGCCCGTGATGTTCTCTCCTCATCTGTCTCCACCTCTGTGTCCAAATCTCCTCTTCCTCTAAGGACACCAGTCATGTTGGATTAAGGGCCCATCCTGCTCCAATGACCTCATTTTAACTTAACTAATTCCATTTGCAATGACCCTATTTGAAATAAGTTCATATTCTAAGGCACTGGGGTTAGGACCTCAACACATCTAATTTTGAGGGACACATTTGAGCCACAACAGCCCTAAACTCTTTTCGTTCACTCTGACAGTCAGTTCTGCCAGACGAGGCTGGCCATACTTCCAGATTTATGCTCCCTGTTATCTCAGAATATTATTAGGGTGGCACCCTTTCACCTTCAAAAAGGTCTCCATTCAGATAATAATGTATATGTGCATCTCACATACTACCTAGCCAAACAGAATGTCCCTTTGGGTTTTAAGAAAAAATTGTATACAACAATCTGTGTATAATTGCTTCTAAATTAATGACCTTAGAACATCTGTATTGTTTTGTGATGAACTTCCTATCTTGAGAGGTTGACAGCTCATTTACTGTCTATGTGAAAGCACCAGACTTTTTATTTTTTCCTTTTTCCAACTAGAAGGAGGTGGATTTCTAGAATATCCCCTTCAAAATGAACAACTTATCTAAGAAGATATCTGTCTCTTGCATGTTTATGTCCATATCTATGTAAGATGCCTACCTGCTAAGAAATTCCAAGTGGGCATATGAAATGCAATTCCATAATCATGTCTTATTTTTCTCTACATTGCCAGGGCCTCATTTACAGCCATTTGTAGAAATGCAACAGGCTTTGCCTGAACTGAACTGAACTTGCTGTGAGTTTCTAATAAAGAGAGGATATAGGAATCCATCATTTGGGCTTATTCATTAATCATTTTCATGTATATTGTTTCCCAGTCAGCACCCTGAGAAGAAATATTGTGTTGGTAAGTTTTTTGTTTGTTTTTAATTTCCTTTTTATTTCCTCATTGTACTTGGGATAGAATCAGCATACAGCAGATGTGCCATTAATCAATTGAATCACTGGGCTGTACCTTGCCTTTGAGCCTATAATGTAGGACAGAAGATAGTATATACACAGGATGTTTTTTATTTGCTGGTCATAATCTTGATAACCTTTCACTTGCATAACTTCCTTTCCCCTTTACCTGTCTCTCCTTTTTCACCTCTTCCCATGGGCCTGTGGACTTCTGAGGAAGACATATCCGTGTTCTTCTGAAGATACAGACAATGGAGACTTTCCCTAAAAGAGTGCTGTGAGCATTCAGCATTCGTAAGACTCTAAACAAAAATAAAATCCCTGCATGACAAGCGTTCACGTATCACTTATAGTTGAGTGCTATAGGATCTTCAAGGGAAAAGACTAATGGGCTTTAGAGCCCCAGAGGCAGGTCTCCTGGAGGAAGTGAGGCATGAGCCCCAGTGAGGCAAACCTTGGCAGTAAGGGGTCAAGTGGACACAACTGAGGGATGTCCTAAAGTGACTTCTGTGAAGCAGCAGATGCCTGTGTGAGCCAAGGACTGGATGGCTCACCTCTTATGCAATTAGACTTAACCTTGAGGTGGGAATGGCAAGAGGAAGGGGAGATACCAAACTGGGAATATTTTGCCCAATCCTGGTGAAAGGAAGTTTGAAGTCAACAGTAAGAAGAGATTCAGAAAACAAAGCCAGTTAGGAGTCTTGCAGACTTTTGTTTGTGCGCTGAGATGGATACCTGCTATATGTGTCTCTGTGATGAGCTGAAAAATGACAGACTATCAACTGTGCATGTGGCCAGGCTGAGAAGGGCACAGGGGCAGCACTTGCTCTGAGAGCCTGTCATCAATCCTGTCATGCATGGAACTTATCAGAGTTTAGTGTGCAAGGTGGGGGAGGGGAGGTCTTCAAGTCACATTAGTCTGGACACTTTCCCATTGCTAATGGGAGCTCCACACAGACTTTACTTGAACAAATTTAAGCTGCAAAAACTGGACGGGACATCTCCAAAGAGCAGCCAGCTTTACCTGTCAGATTGTTAACTTACCATTTGCCTCTGCTCCTTCTGAACCAGATGAACAGTTTTCTCTGTGGTGGCTAATTTGATATTTCTGTTCCCAATCTAAGCATAAAAGAGGATGTGTTAGAGCAAGCAAAGGGAAAGAGGAAGGTGGGAGAGCATGCACTCCAGGATCCAGCATGCATGTTACCTTTATGATAGAGGCCCATGCATCAGATACATAATCATAGATCTTTGAAAATATATCTATACTCTTTTTTTGAGAAAATTTTATATTAATGCATTCTTTGCCTCATATTTATGTGCCTGTCTTTCTTGCCAAAAATGAAGTTGGTTAGCTAATTTCCTTTATGAAACCATCCCTCCTTGTGGAAGGCAAGGGCCTGTCAGTTGAATGAAAGAACTGCCAAGTGACCTGTTCTCAAAAACATACTGCAAACATCAGCCTGGAACAGGCAGACTGTGTCATCATAAATCTCCTTTTCTCAATTCTCTTGAAATAGGATTTGGCCAGCCCAGATCAAATCACTCGTGAATCATTTTGCAGACATCTGGGTGGAGATCAAAATCTCAAAACAGTTGGAATTATTGGGTAGCCTTTATGATTTGTCCCTTTTTCCAACAACTCAGGGTCATCATGGAACCTATGAACCTACTGGCACTAACTCTCCAGAAGTCAAGGCAAAGGGCTTACATTACATGGCGGCAGGACAGAAACTGAAAATAGTCAGCTTATGTTTCTTGTTTTATTGGATTTTTTCCTTCTGTCTATAGACTAGGCCTTAGAATAGAAAGGGGTCTATCTTTGAAAGAGGCTTCCAGAGTTGCTTCAAAGGAAAACTTAGTAGTGGTAGATGTTTTATATTAACTTCAATACAATTTCACTTTATTTTTTGTTTATTGTTTAGTTCTTCAATCAAATTAATCAGTAGATCTTAAAGAAATCTCTTGGTATACTATTTAATATATTTAAAGAGATAAAATTTTATGTGATCTCAATTCTATTTAAAAACTCATAAATACAAAATAGAAATAGTAATAACTGTGCTATCTATAGATGGGTAGGGTAATAGATGATTTGAGGGGGTGCTTTTTTTTTCACTTTTATGCTTTTTAACTTCAATTCTTTAGGTTTACTATTATGATCATAAATTTTACCTTTTATGTTTTGGAAAGAGTGTACTTTGTAAGTACCCATGATGAAAGAAATTACTTTAAAACTATATACTCTGCAATAATTGTGGCATATAGGGGTATACAAGACACACTGGGAGTATGACAACTGAGAACTAACAACATTGAAAGGAATGTGCAGTTTTTAGATCAGATGGAATAACTTGGGTTTAAGGCAATTGACTCACCAATGATAGAAAATGGAATGTTCCTAGGTTCTACCCATTCTCTGCAAAGGTCCCTGTACTGGTATTTTAAACCTTTTTACTGATTCATGGCTGGATTGAATTTTATCATCTTGTCCACTAGGGCAGAGCCTAATGGGATGTTTGGCAAGGGCATGCTCTTTGTGGAGGTGGGCAGGACCCCTCCCTCTAAGTATCTACTTGCATGCAATGATTCACAGCAATGTCAATGAGCCTGGGGTAGGGGCACAGTCAAAAATAGAGAGAAAGATGGAAAAACATACATAGTGTTCACAATTGGTGCCAAGATTTGTGGAGAAATAACTGATTTGCTTCATGGGTTGTGGAAAGAAGGCTGCCACTGAAGTCAGGTTGCAGGAAAGGATTGCAGGGCCAGGGGGAGAATCTGAAATTGACCAAAGGGTATGACATAACGACTAGACCTAAGAATAGCTGATCTCAGAGTGGGAGAGAAGTCACAGTTTCCACAACCATTATGCCAACTTTTGCTTGGAAGTTATCTTAACTCAGCTATTTGATGGACATGTATGAGACCTGGGGCCAAAAGGGCTGTATGAGTTGTCTCTCTTTTATACTTAAGGACCAAGCACTCTCCCCATGCCCATGTGAGCATACTTAGAAGGAGTGCAGTTTCTCAGTCTCATCCTTTTGTACCTGTATTGTCTTAATAGTCTACCTGGAACCTCTGTTCTTTGACCCTTTAGACTCTTATTCTTCATGCAGTTGATAGGAAGATCCTTTTTAAAATATTAATATAAAACACATTGCATCATGACTCTGCTCAAAAATCTCTAAGGGTCTTCGCTCTACTCAGAACAAAATCTAAAACCCTTCCATGGCCAAAAAGGTATGTTCTGCCTCCATGAGGAGCTCCTCCTCCTGGCTTCTACTACCTCTCACTCATCTGCTCCAGCTACACAGGCATTCTTGCTGCTCTTCAAGTACACTCACACTCCTGCCTCAGGGGCTTTGCATTAATTCATCCCTCTGCCTGGAATGTTCTTTCTTGAAATATCTTCATAGGGGCTCTCTCACCTCATTCTGGTCTCCTGGATGCAATCAGGAAAGGTGTCCCTGAACATATCCCATTTAAAATAGAATACAATCCACCACCACCGTCAACTGCCTCCATATCCTCTTACACTGCCTCATTTTTCTTCATAGCACTCATCAACTCCTGACACGCTTTGACTGCAAGGGGAGGGGTGTAGGCCCACCACCATCATGAAGACTAGCATGTAATTTCCATGAAGGCAGGGAACTTGTTCATCAATATGTCTTATTAGATTCCCACAAACACCACATGAGTTAAGTCAGATTATTTACAGAGGAGGAAAATTCAGTTTAGGGAATTTTAGCAGCTTATGAAAGGACAAACTGCCAATGACTTCCCTGGCTGGAATCTGAGGCCAGAGCTGTGGGACTCTAATGCCATGTATTTGCCACTATACCAGGACTATCTCCCCAGAAAAGCATCCCACTGAACAAAGCTTTATTCATTCTGTTTCTTTTTAGTCAGAGTTCATGGTATTAATGATTTTAAATCCTTGAGTCTGCATGTGAGCAAGATCTGTGTAGTACCAAAAATAAGACATGTATCAGCAATATTTTGGCTTCCTCACATGTGCTCCAACCTGTAAAGAAGCCACCTCCTCATCCCAGCAGCTGAAATAAACACATTTCAGAAAAATTTTAAATTCCAAATGCTTACCTAAATTTAACATCAAGATTAAGGGTAGGAATATATAAGATGGATGACACCAGTTCATCACAGTCTCCTTCTTCCTCTAGAGCAAAATACATTATACCTCTTCATAGCAATTCATATGATTTATCAATATGCTCAGAGTATACCTTTTTAAAAAGAAAAGAATAAAATTCTTATTTACAATTAAGCTCACCTCAATGTTAAGAGAAGAGACTGCTTTTTACAGGTTCCTTTCCTCTATTTCTATATCTTAGAAATCTTCCCAAGATACAGATGTGTTTATGAACACAGTAGCAATCCAGAAAAGCCTGAATATGTTAGGGCCAGGGAGAAAAGGAAGGGACAAAAGAAAAGGTGACTTCAAGGTCTAGGAGAGCACGGTCCATCTTTCTTCCCAAAAGCCAACCAGGAAACTATGATTATGCCGCTGTTACGTGTCTATCCTTTTGCTAAGTTCTGAATGTACAGAGAAGAATAGAAGATAGTACTTTCACTAAATACCACACCAATTACTCAAAAAGACAAGCAAGAATATCCTCCTCACTCTTCTCCTCTGAGTTCTAGAAGGTAAGGAAGGAGAGGACAGTAGTACCCTGCAGCCAACCAATCCCACCAGAGATGGAGCTTAGCACAAACCTAACATTATGCTAAAAAATATGCATTCTGACATAACTGTGGCTGAAGAGAAATGGGGGGGAGCTGATTCAGCATTCCACATTTGCCCTTGTACATCAACAGATAGAAGTTTCACAAAGAAGATAAGACTTTCCATTCTTAATCTGCAGATATCTGTATAAAACAATTTCAAGTTCCTTGCAGAAAATTCATATAAACTCACTAAGGTCCCTTCCCCAAGACATTTAAAGGTCTGTCTACTGTGAAGGCTATTGGAGAAACTAGACAGAGGACAGTACAAACTCGGACCTCACTCATGCATCTTTTTTCAGACAAGCGGATAAGAGATACAATATATATAGTACATTTTAAAAACTAACTCACATTTATTTAGTAGTAACTGACACCAGAAATTGTTTATCTTCATATTATCCTTGCGGATAACCCCTAGAATATCCACAGGCCCTTGATCTGGCTGTACTAATTGAAGATGATTTGCCTCCCCATCATTGCACTTTGACTTCTGTACCACATTCAGCTCACCAGAACTTCAAACACAGAATGTTTTCTAGTGTCTCGTGAGAGAATATTAATGCAGAAGTTACTCTAGTTTTGCTTGCAGCTGTAAAAACCCATCCCGTTCGATTTCTGAGAAAGCTAAGGACATGGCTGAAGGAAGAGGACATAAGCAATTAGAAAGGCTTTACCGATTGTCTACACTGCCCACTGTACTTAACACTCTTCTTTATAGGTGATAGACTTTCAATAGAGGTTTGTGGGTGCATTTTTAAAATCTTTACTTATACTTTTTCTAATCATAAAAATAATATTCAATGCAGAATACTGGGAGAATATCAAAGAAAGAACTGGACCAAAGACAGTAGTTCTGAATGAGTTCTTACTTGACTTTGAGGCCTGGGATGAGTTGCTTACCTCTTTTTGTCCTCTTTATAACACATTGTACCAATTCCTGCTCTTCCAACCTCATCTCACCTACCTCTTGCTGTGAAGGTTCAAAGAATTAATGCAAGTAAAAACATTCTGAAAAGAATACCTGTAAACAGGAGCATTTGGTGTTGTTTCTTATTTTCAACACATGAAGATAATGTACCAGCAAGATGCATGAGGTTCTTTTCAGATTTGAGCAATTTTCCTTTGCATGTTGATCTTTCTACCCAGCATTTGACAAGATAGATGGATAAACACTTCAGTGGTTAGAAGGAAAAAGATTTCCTACTGTTAATATTTCATTGTGAGCTATGATGCTATACAGTATTGAAACCACAGAGGTGATTATGATTAATATGATATCAAATGCACAAAATTAATTTTTCTCAAAGTGAATGTGACTAGAAATCAGCTATTGCCTTTCATTTCTAGCCACTATACCAAATCTCCCACCTGTAAAAACAATCTGCTGCCTCTAAATGTATAAAATTTAACTCTCTTATGTTCCTGATGAATTCCAGTCTTAAACATGATGAAGAAGAGTGTGAACTAAATATTGACTTCCTTTCACCTTTTTATTAAAGTATCATATACGTATCACAAAGCTCACATATTATAAGTAAAGAGCTAGGTGACTTTTCATGAATAGAACACACTTATGTAACTAGCACCCAGGTCAGGAAATAGAACTCAACTGCAATAAGCAATTAATTTTTTAATTTATTGTTAATTTTCAATGTTTTCTTTACTAAATACTATAAATCTACCGTATAGAATAGATTTTTATGGCATATTCACATTTAATCATGCAAATATAAATTTAATTACAAACTTACAAAGCACAGTTTCTACTATTACCTCATAGAAACAAAATACCAAAGGATTGTTGGTTTCAACTAGCTGTAGCCAATCTACCCATTAGATTCTTTTGCTGTTGTCAATTGAAATATTTCAATAATTCTGATTCCTCGAGATCCAAGAAAATTTCTTCCAAACACACCACAGAATTTGCCCACTGAAATGACATAAGTTAGGGAATCCCAATCAAGAGAGAAAAATAATCACAAAAATGATGAAAGCAACCATGAAAAATAATAAACTTGTCTATTCTATTTTCAATGAAAAATAAACAAAAATGCCTATATGTGGTCCTGATGGAAAGTTAATAACTTGAACGTATATAAATAGCCACTTTCTCTCTGAACTGATTTTGGATGTTCTCATGTAGGCTTGCCTGAAGTTGTGACAGTTCAGCTCTTTCATGAAGTTGCCCTGAGGTATTTCTTCCCAAATTGAGCTGCCCTTAACAGTACCAGTGAGTGCAGGGAAGAGGTCAGCATGACAGGTTTCTCTGTTCATGACTGCGTGTGCCGGGCCTGCAGCCCTCTCACAGATGGCCTGCTTGTCTCTGAGGGAGACAGTGGTCTATCCATGAAACACCTGAGGCTCATGGGATGGTCAGCCTCAGCTGAGCAGCCCCAGGATTTGCCTGGATAACCATGGCTTGTTGTGACTTGGATTTCCCACTAGTGAGGGCACAAGTATGTGATTTGTGGCAAGGTTACTCAAGGGAAATGGTTCTAAAATGAACCATATATATTCAGCTGTGATCTAAAGTACTCCGATGCAATTGACACTTACATACGTTTTTGCTTACATCATTTCTTTCCCTTTGCTTTGCCTTTTCAATCTTACTAGTCCTCCATGACCTAATCAAAATCCCTTCCTTCATGGCACAAGCCTTCTCTGACTGACCCAGTCAGCTCACAGTGACCTGCACCTTCACTGAGCCCCATACACCATTAACTCTACCCAGTGTGACTAAATAGTCTGAATTCAGGCCACCAGTAATCAGCCTATAACATAGATAACTGATCACAACTGATCACAACACTCTTCCCACAGAACCAGGAAGGAACCTCAAGACTTCACCCCACACAAATAGTCAGGCAGCCACCACTAATCAACTGGAACTGATTATTTGAGAGAAATATACCCTCATCCTCTGCCCCTTTCATTCACTTCACAATTATCAATCACCTCTGCCTTTAGTCATCTTTATATTCTCACGTGCAGGTATTATTTCCACAACTATAACTTAAATGGCTTAAGTGGTAGGTACTATGCTTTATATCTCTTTAATAGTTCCAATTTAGCAACTGTATGTTGAGCACAGACTATGGGTAAGCCCTGTTGCAGGTGCAAAAGAAATACAGAGATTAATAATACACAGTCTCTGTTGCCAAGAACTTCCAATTTTCTTGAGGAGTAAGAAGTTCACACATATCTACAACCCATAAAAGAGTAAAACAAGTGCCATAAGAAAGGTCTGGGGACTTAAAGAGGACACTGATCAGATCTAGTTGGAAGGATAGGTGGCAGTTTCTTGGAGGTGTCATCTAAGATGGGCACTGATGATTGAGGTAAGAAGAAACATGGGGCAAGGTGTTATGTGGCAAGCACAATGAAGAGCACAAGCAAAACCACAGAATCGGGTAAATTGAGGAAGCATCAAAATTCTAGTTTGGCCCCAACCACAATCTCACCTTGACAGTAGGTGTTTAATAAATGCTGGAAGGTAAATACTTTAGGTGGTGCCTAATTAATTAACTATCTAAAGATAACAGAGAGTCTGTGAATATCTCATATTCGTCAAAAAATTCAAGAAAAACAGTCATTTCCAAAGTGGGACTCCAGACTCTAACAGGTAATAGACATACAAGAAGTGAGGGGACTTGAAACAGACTCTTCTTTTTGATCGTGTTAATGAGGTTAATAGGTTGTAGCTTTGTCTTTTTAGTATTATGGATCCAAACATATTTTAAGCAATGTTCTGAAGAACTTGTGCTTAATAGGTGTACCTGGAATGTTAACAGCACCTGGAAAAGGGCTTCTGTGCTCAGATTAACTTGAGGAAACACTGAGATTTCCTCAGGAAAGTTCAGTGTCTCAGAGACTTTGACATGCGACATCATCAGGATTCTTCAAGAGGAGGGGGCTGGTATGATCATTCACTATAATCATTTGATCATGGAATCTTTTGTTTTTTTTAATAGAGGCTCTCATGGCACAAGAGTTCCACAGAACATTCTTGAGTTAGATGAATTAGATCCAACTATAAGAAAATTTTTTTAATTAAGCCCAGTTTTTCAAGATAAAGACAGATGCCTCAATCAATAAATAGCCAGCTAACATTTGAACACGTGAGATGTATCTATTTCCTTTTCCATCTGATCACATCCTGCTCTCTTTTAAGTGCTGTAACACTCACAGTAATTCTATGAGGTCAACACTATTATTTCAGTTGTATTAGTGAAGCAACTTGAGACAGAGATGAAGGAATTTTCCCAGGATCACATGCATAGTAAGGAAGGAAGCTAGCACATAAATCCAGGCAGAGCCAGGGCTCCTGACCACCAGACCAGTGTCTACCTCAGAGAGAAAGAGATGGAGAGAGAGAGATGGAGAGAGAAGTCATGATGCCTTCCTCTTTCATCCATTACTTGTGACTCTCCTCTTCCATTCACCTTTCCACCTACTGGCCTCTTCCCTACTATCTTTGACACCCTACCCCCTCCGACAGTCTTCAAAGAAATGGAATCCAGTCTTTCCTTGTACAACCTCATATAATTCTGATTAAGATGATCCAGTCTGGCAACATAGACCTTTGTGAATGGAAACGTCTTTCCAAACACCTCATTCAGCAATTCCACCTTGATGAGGCAATCACAAATTGATGAGAGAAATTACAAGATTTGGGAGGAAGCAGATTATACCAATTTAGCAATGACTCTAGCAACACAGTATGACAGGAATCAACATACATCACTCATATTTGATTGAAATTTCCTTTTTGGGGCCAGGGGAGCAACTTTCTCTTAGCTGAGATTCCTTTAATTTTCCTTTCAGACTCCAAAATAATAACCCCAGTTTACTCCTCTGGCACTCCACCTGCAGCAGCCTTCTCAATTTTCATTAGCTTTTCACAATGAAAACAGAAAAATCCCTCACTCCTCTTCTGTCACCTTTTCTCCTCAGACTTCACCTTCCAGTCATGCTTGGGTGCTCCTGATTCCCATTCAAAATCTTTCTTTTACCTCATTTCTCTTTTTCTCTCCTTATGGACTCATCTCTCTGCTCCACTTTGCCTCCCACTGCTATGTGACAAATCCTTTTAAAATAATGCTGATGACTCACCCCATGAATACTGTATTCCATTTATATGTACCTTTTTCCACCCCAGAGGGCAAAGAATTTCACAGATATTCAGCCTTATTTTTACTCTGTCCTTGGAAAAAATAATTGTCTGTCATAAGGGAATAAAAATTTACTTGGGTTTTTTTGTCTAAATTACTTGAATACTAAAGCTGATGATAATTTTTGCTTTTCCAAGCCTCTTCTCCTCTCTCCTTGGTGTTTTTAAAATTTTTCTTCAGGGTGTATTAGCAATGACACCAGAAAAAAAAGTTAAACATTACCAATCAGTTGTGCTGTTTCTTAATCACTCACCCAAACAGCAAAACCAGCATTGTCTCTAATTCATTGTCCATGTCACTTGTCTTGGACGTGTCTTTCTACCAGCTTGTACTCTGCATCTGCTCAATACTCATATAAGAACAGGATTGGTCTATGGATCTTTAAATATTTTTGGCCTGTCCCTGAATTTTTTTTTGTTTTGTTTTGCATTTCGTGAATACATTTTGGAGCACTGCTGCACCACATAGATTATAGTTTACATTGTAGTTTACACTCTCTCCCAGTCCATTCAGTGGGTTATGGCAGGATATATAATGTCCAGCATCTGTCCCTGCAATATCATTTAGGACAACTCCAAGTCCCGAAAATACCCCCACATCACATCTCTTCTTCCCCCTCTCTACCCTCAGCAACTACCATGACCACTTTCTCTACATCAATGCTACAATTTCTTGCATTACTTGTCACAATGGTTCTATAGTAGAATATCAGTAAGTCCACTCTAATCCATATTTTATTCTTCCATCCTGTGGACCGTGGGATGGTGATGTCCACTCTACCTCTATATCGAGAAGGGCTTAGATCCCAAATGGATGATGGATGCAATTCTTCTGCTTGCAGTTGTAGGCACTCTTAGTTCCCTATGTGGTGGTTAACCATCTTCACCTCTCTGTTAGCTGACCTGGGTAGGTCTAGTGAACCAGAGAGTAGGAGTTGCAACTCTGCTGAGGCTCAGGGCCCAGCTGGCACATGGTCAGTACAGAGATTCAAGTCTCCTAAGTATATACCAACCCCAGCACCAACCACAGGTTCAGTAAAAGTGACAGAAGAGGCATATGTAGAAAGGTCACATCTGAGTCCAACTCCATCACACTCAGGAACACAAATTCCAAAGTAGGGTCCACTGACATGGCACTGAACTCCAGAGCCATCTGCCATGGCCATAGAAACTGTGTGTCTCTGTAGCACTCAGGAGCACCAGTACCTGGGGTTGTATCTACTTTGGCTGTCTCTGGGATCCTGCTGAGGCAAGCATAAGCATGACCCACTGATGATCTCCCAACTCTTTATGGAAGACTCTTAGCCATATAACTCATTTGTCTTGGCCATTTCCCCCTTTTATTCAAGGTCAAAAAGCAGTTTTTGACACATAATCCTACATGTAGGCTGAGATATTCTGCTGGTCTAAGTTGACCCTTTTATTCAAGGTCTTTTCTAGTTACATCACCCATTAGTGATTGGTAGTAATCCCTCAGGACCAGAAAGGATCATCCCGGGGAGTCATGTCCCAAGCTGGGGGGAAGGTAATGCGTTTACATTCTGAGTTTAGCTTAGAGAGTGGCACATTTGAGCAACATGGAGACTCTCAGGAGGTAACTCTTAGGCATCCTGCAGCTCTAGGCCTAGATTAAATTTCAAGTATACAGGATCATAAGCATAGTCATCATTTTCAAGGACCCGTCACTGGACCATCCTTCTTCACTGTTCTTTGCTCTTGCACTTGGGAGATTGTTGCTGTTACATTGGGGAATGTGACAGAACTTCCTTGGGTAGGAACTCAGCACACCCTAGTTGCCATTTGTAACTGTAAGTACTATGAAAATACCCAACATATATCTGAACATTTTTATGTACCCTATATACATGCCCTGGAGAACACCCTCCCAACCATGTGTCCCCCATCAATAACACCTCACACCACTGTTCCTCCCCTGCCACAGTTGGACCTCTCTGTGGTCCAAAACTTCTTCAAAAATGAAGCCTAATATATTGCCACATTCAATTAAAAGGAAAATGAAATAGTAGTGATAGGTTTAAAGATTAGAAAAAGAATGCATAGTTAATTCAAAAAAACTAGAATAAAGTAAAAATAAACTGGTGTATTAAAAATGAAAAATAGTATAAAACTTTGTTTTTGAAGTTTTGCCTTTCATCACTCTTATAGGTGTTGCCCTGAAAGTACAGCAATGATCTTTTTACATGTTCATGTTATATTTGCTGCAGCTGATGTACAGATATTGAAATATAACTA
Organism: Dasypus novemcinctus; assembly: GCF_030445035.2. Taxonomy (NCBI): domain Eukaryota; kingdom Metazoa; phylum Chordata; class Mammalia; order Cingulata; family Dasypodidae; genus Dasypus; species Dasypus novemcinctus. The sequence goes on along the minus strand of NC_080685.1, from coordinate 46,612,520 downwards.
TCAAACATGGTTCCATTTTGGTTAACATTGTGGTTTTTATTTTAGACTGTACAGTTTTCTAAATTTTTAATTAACTTACATTTTACATTATGGTTTACATTTTAGCCTATAGACTTTTATACATTTTTGGTGTAACTTAACATGTCCTATATCCATCATAATATGATCTTGTGGAACTCTTCCATTGCACCTAATTACCTTGCTTCCATCTATTCTATACCTCTCTCCCCCTTCCTATCCCTGAATTTTGATAACCTTCTCTACCCAGCCCCCTCCTTTCTCTCCATAATTCACTCCAACTTTGGTCCCACAGATGCAGTCCTATAGCAAAACATCCCTAGGGCACTGGCTTGGCCAATAAATAATGCAAATAACAAAGCAATTCCCAAAGAACTAAATTTTTCCCATCCCAGCCCTGGTTGCCCACAGTCAAGGAGATCAGTGAACAGTCACTTGTGTCTCAAGGCATTTCGTTTATACAGCTGAGCTACCCTGACACACTCAGACTAATGTGCTCCCAGGCTAAGCAGTTAATGCCCATGAGGAAAATGAAACTTTGTTACACAAGGCAAGGCTCAAAAGTCAACAGGTCCAGAGCCACCTCCCAACGGATTTCCTGGCTCCATCTTGTTTTCCACATGCCATTTTCCACCCAGCAGTCAGTGTTGAATCATATAGACTTAAGACAAATGAAGCGCACATTCCTTGCTCTGGTAGACAGTCCCTTCATGATACCTCCTCTGTCTCTCAACTCACCTTTTGACCCCCTTTGTTTTGTTCCCTAACCTTTGCTCTATTCCTCAGTGAATTTAAACTACCTCCATTTCCTTCATGCCTCAGGATTTTTCTCACCTCCAGGTATTTGTATGTGCTGTCCCCTTTGCCTGGAAAGCACTGAACCCTATTGATAGCTCTATAAATTTCTTACTCATCTGTCAGGTCTCAGGTGAAATGTTGTTTTCAAGGGGATGTAGTCCTGACCCTCCCCACATACTAAGACCTGGACAGGTTTACTCTTCTGTTTTTCCAAAGCTCACATCTGAAGTTTTCCCCATGGTCACATGTATTACACTATGTTGAGATTATCTGCTTCCTTGTGTATTTTCCCAAGTTACTGAAAGTTCCTTGAAGGCACTGCACACCACTGCCCATCAAAGAACCTGGAATTCACAAGGCACACAATATACATCTGTTGGATCACTAAATAAATGAAAGAATGTCTTCAGTTCCTTGAGAAAAAGAAAGAAGAGGATATTACCAGAATGTGTCATGAAAGCAGGGATTTTTTTTCCTATTCACTTCTGCATCTTCAGTTTCTGCCATGTAGCAGACCCTCAATAAATATTTATGAATGAACTAATTAAGTAAATAATTTGGTGAGATGAAACTGTGATATGGACCTAAATACTCTTAATTCTTCATGGATCCTGTACAGATGGTTTTGTCTTAAGGGAAGTGGCTTTCTGAAGAGAAGAAAGCAGCTAACATACTGGTCAGTGAGGTTTACTTGGAAGTTTGCTTCCCTGGGTTGGAATCTGAACTCCACTCCTGCCTAACTCTGGTTCCTTAGGAAGTAATTAACTTCTTTATGCCTAAATTGCTTTAATTGATGCATGTCTTTAATTAAGGTCTGTTACATCATTAAAAAGTCAATATTTCTAGAGTAAGAAAATAGTGCTTGATGCATGATAACTAAGTATCTGTTATAAAAACAAAATGGGAAGTACTTGTTACAAATGATCATCAAAAGATTGAATAGTTTTCAATGTTTCTGGTCAATAAAATTTTCATGTATTTCTAATATAATTTTAAAATTTTGAGATTCATATGATGTGACCTTGCTCAGAGAGTCCCTACCTACCACCTACTGTAGGAAAATCCTATACTGTCACTTTCCTCCATGATTCTGTGATATCATGAAAATCATATGTCTGGTAACAGACCAGTTGTTCAATGACCACATGCCCTTTGCCAATATGCTCAATCTCTGTGGCTCAGTTTCCTCACCAATTAACTGAAGTGAGAGTTTCAGATTCAATGTATTGTTATGTCAAATATCTGGAAAAGCAAAATACTTTGTATTTTAGTTTGCTAAAGGCCTGGTGATTCAAAGTACCAGAAATGGGTTGGCTTTTTATAAAAGGGATTTATTAGGGGTGAAAGCTTATAGTTCTGAGGCTGTAAAATATCTAAATCTTACTTTGGCAGCTCACCAAAGTCAGCTGCCATGTGTTGAAGCAAGATGGCCACCCATCCTGCTGACGTTTCAGTTCACCTGAGGGCGACCAGGCCTACGGTTTGTCTCTTTTTGGGCCCCCACATCAGTCTTGGCTGTTCTGTTTTCTTTCTGATTCAGCTGCAAGCTCTCAGGCATATATAGGCTTCATCTGTTCTAGAGCTTCTCCATGGGCCCAGACTCTTGGGTGCTTCATGCTTGAGCAATCATTTAGTCTTCCGTCTTACATGGCAGGATCAAACATGGTGGCTTTCTTTTCCTGTGTCTGTGTCTCCCTGTCTCTATGTTAATATCAGACCCAACAACAGGGTGGAGACTCACCTTGGGTCATACCTCACTGACATAATCCAGTCAAATGGTCTTACACCCACAGGAATGGACTGGTACTCTTTTGGGATTCATAAAATAAGTCAAACTGCCTCACCATACAAACATTATAATCTTCATCAATAAATTTCACGATGAAGAGATAAATATTGGATAACATCCTTCCTCAAACCAACTAAAGGTACATCTTCCAGGCATTTCTTATTAAGAATAATAATTCAAAATTATATATCAGTGCAGAAGTTCTTTAATGGGACATCCCCAAGATAGTTAATCACTTCCTTTTCTGGGTAATTTCTATTTCTTGAAATTGCTTCCATTATTTCCCTTTCAAACACTATACTGAAATTGGTTTGGTTGCACTTATTTGACTGTGTGTTCCTGGAGGGCAGAAATGATGACTGACTCATCTCTACTATGTCTTTAAGTTTAATATGGTCCCCATCCTGTAGAAAACACCAAAAATCTTTGTTGAATTGAACCTACTTTTTTTTTTAAGATTTATTTATTTATTTCTCTCCCCTTCCCTCCCCCCACCCTGGTTGTCTGTTCTCTGAATCTATTTGCTGCGTCTTCTTTGTCCACTTCTGTTGTTGTCAGAGGCTCGGGAATCTGTGTTTCTTTTTATTGCATCATCTTGTTGTGTCAGCTCTCTGTGTGTGCAGCATCATTTCTGGGCAGGCTGCACTTTCTTTCACGCTGGGTGGCTCTCCTTACGGGGAGCACTCCTTGCACATGGGGCTCCCCTATGCAGGGACACCCCTGCGTGGCAGGGCACTCCTTGCATGCATCAGCATTGCGCATGGGCCAGCTCCACACAGGTCAAGGAGGCTGGGGTTTGAAGCGTGGACCTCCCATGTAGTAGACGGATGCCCTAACCACTGGGCCAAGTCCACTGCCTGAACCTACTTTCATTGAAATTTATTCTGCTCTATATAATTGTAGAAACATAAAATAGTAGAAGTAAATAATGTAACATATTATTCTTCCTCTCATTCATTCAGCAAGTATTAATTGTCCATCGACAGTGCATGCTAGGCACTAGGGTATAGGTGTGAATAATTCACTCAAGCAACTTTCAGTCTGAAGTGGGAAACAGGAAAGTGGGTGATTTTAATATATATTGATATGTTCTAAGTTAGGGGAAACTACAGGTTGCCATGGAGCACCAAGCAGGGTTTTCAAACACTAAAACACACACACTATTTTGGGATCACTTCTTCCTACACTGTTTTTCTTTTCATTGAGTTCAAACCCAGTAAACCACAGGAGTGCAGTCAATAAACTCAGATCCTAGCTAAATGAATTCAAAGCATCTGGTCAATCTGTTAATTGTGTACATTATGTGTTGTGTACACTCCTTGACTGAAACATATTGGTATTATATAGTGCTTCCTTTGATAATGTGATGGATTCAAAAGAAGTGCATGCCCACATTCTTCCATGAGTCATATTATTATTATCTCTAGTAAATCCCTAGGAGATATTTGGGAAGTGTAGATGCATAGTTCAATCAGTAAACCATTCCATTTATCTTTTTTGCTATTTTTCATCTCTCAGCAAGCGTATTATTCTTAGTAGGAACTGCTAGTACTTTCTCTTGACTTGAAATTATCAAGACAAGGTCCGTCACTACTAGAGTCAGAGAGAACTGGATGTATACATCATCAGCTCCTTGGGTAGTAGAACAATGAGCATTAAAGAAACCAACAATTTAATGAGTTCACAAGAGAGTATGAGTGACTGACCAAATGAACATTTAATTAAAATGCTACTGCAAATTGCGATCGCATTCAAGAACTTTTCCATATGGCAGGTTTTGTGGCATTAAAGCTTGCTTGAAGGAAGCATGACTTGTGTGGTAACTAGACTAGTAACAATTAAGGAAATCACAGGAAGGCAGTGAGATTATTGTCTAATTCAAAGAGCATTGATTTTTACTTGAATGATATATCTTTTCACCAAAAACCTAATCTTTGCTCTCACTACAAGTGAAAGTGTCCTGTCTTTTCCCCTTTCATAGGAGATCAAAACAAAACAGGGAAGTAAGTGAGAGAACTTGTTTAAGATCAAACTTGAGCAAAGTCAATTTTTGAGAAGTAGACCCTCAGAATGGTGTCAGTATGGCAGTTAGATTGTTTTCTCCCTTTCTGTTAGGATGAAAAATTAAAATCAACTTTGAATTGTGGCCATTATGGCACTTGTCACTTATGACTCATCTGTAGAGAATCATTACAAGTTGCAACCCAAGAGTGATGCATATAGCTTTCGTCTCTGAAAAACAATGGCCAAAACCTCTACCATCATCGATACCATCAAAGGGAGGTACAGTTAGGACATTTCCTAATATATAATCCGTAGACTATTGAAGTGTTCTTAATAATAAATATTTATTAATTAGAGCATCTGAATAAATGAATATGAAAGACACAAAAAATAAAAATACAAAAAATAATAAATAATTTGGTAGAAGTACTTTTTTCAAGGTAACTATCATCTAGTTAGTTCATGAGCTTGTAAAGGGGAATGGGCTAGCTGGCTAGCAGGAGGGACAAGGTGCAAGAAGGCTGCTACCCAGTCAGGGATACAGCAGTGCTGGTGGATTGTTGAGCTCCTGTTGGCTTGATCTTGATCGTGTTTCTTCTCAATAAAGATTTGCTGTCCACACTTTTGACTGCCGCTTTCACCCAGTTGGCCTCTGGATCAGCACAAATTCTAAGGCCATGTCTGGTAACAAAACTGCAATGCAAAGAAAAGACAGACAAAGTTAGGAATATTTTCAAAACCTGAGGGCCAAGAGTTGAGTTCATACTAGCCATGAAGGGATCTTATGCAGGCATTACTGGCAGAAAAGTCTTTCAGAACTTTGAGGCCTTAAGTGAATATCTTTATCCATGATCTATTTTAATATAAAGGAGAAATATCTCCAGGAGATGCCCTGCTCCTTTGCTCATCATAATCTCAGGTTTCATCAGTGATTTCAATTGCCATAACTAAACTGGACATTTGAGGTCATCTAGTCTCATTATTCCATATCCTAAAACCTAAACACACTCATCTGATTTTTTGGACTAAGGGTGATTTTCTTTATCTTATTTTTTAGGGTCAAGCTTTTAATTTTGTATTGGGAAGAGATGCTACTCTTGAAATGAGATCCTAGAAGAGAATGGTATGATGCATTACACTTTTTGACACACTTTTTTGAGATTTGCCAACTGATAAAACGGACACCCTGCCTTACTCCAACCTTAAGCATCCAATAGAAATGTGGCTATATGGCCCAGTCCTGACCTGGGCCAGCCTTCTCTAAACTGAGTCTTGAGAACTGGGCACATATACTCGTCTGGTTTCTAGTCAGACATTTCTGCTAAACTAAATCAGAGAGGAAGCCGATATTATTTATTTAGTGGCCAAATTTTTGTGACAATCTTAATTTGCAGGCCCTGTACAAAGACATGGCTAAGATGAAAAAATAGAGGGGCTATTGGTTAAGGATTTTGTCCAAGTTGACCTATTTTTCCTGAGGAGGGCAGCATTTCTATACATTGTGTGTCACCCAGCCCAGCTTTTGGGGAGAAAAACTCACATGACTGCTCTCATGGTACCCTCCTTGATTGTGTATCTCTTGATTTTGTGAACTGGCAGTGGCCGCATAGTTAGACTTAAACAGGTGGTCTTTTGTGAGACTTCAGTCCCTACACCTGGTGAGTAAAACAAAAGTGACAAACAAAAATAAAACCATAAGTCAACAATTATTAAGTTCGAGGGAAAAAAGGGACGCTATCACCTGTTAAATTACTCTAAGAATGTTGCAAAAATATAATTCCATTTGCTCCTTTCACGAAGAGATAACCTACCTCTTCATCCTCAGCCTCTTGCATGGCAAGAGTCTTAATAAGTGTTTGAATAATTTAAAATAATGAAATCAATAATATTGTGTCAAGTAGTTTCATTGAAATAAAATTACAAGGGCTGATCTATCTCCAGGCATGTTTTTATCAAGACATCATGTAGTTAGCTGATGCTTCCATGGGACCTTTTGGGTCTCAAGCCCTGTTGAAGGCACTAATTAAGAAAGATATGGTCCTTGCTTTCACGGAGCATATCTTCTAGAGAGGGAGTCAGCAAGCAAACAGGTAAATAGATAAGATAATTTCAAAGAGTTGTAAGTACTACAATACCACAAAAAACATAATAGCATAATAGAGTTATATGATAAAGAATAGTAAAAAGCTAGTGTTAAATAATGAGGCAGTAGTTTCTTTTTGACTGAATAAATAATGGTACTCTCATTTCAAATGGTAAAATGTGAACTATATAAAAGAAGTGGGTTATAAAGTATTCATTCTCAATAAACATGGCACAAGGGAAATTAAATATTTACATTTAGAGATCAATTTTGCATTGTGGAAGGGAAAATAGTTTGAGAGAGTTAGAGTTCAGTAAATTCTAATTGAAGTTTCTAAGTGCTGATTTGCTTCTTAACTGAAGACACTGGTATTTGCTTCCCAGAGATAAGTCAGCAAAAAAGCATCTAAAGTCACAGCTGATAATCATTAAATTTGCCTGTCATGTCACTGATACCAGAAGGCTTTTTTCAAAACATGGAACTAAACAAAAGGTGTTCATTAACTTGGCTTTCCTTCATCTCTCCTCCTTTTCAGCACTCTCAATGCTCTGAGCATTCTTTACCCTCTCTCTTGCCAATTTATTTTTAATTCTGAACCATCTCTGAACCCAGTGAAAGAAGAAAACCTGCCTTGCTCCCCTCTGTGTCTCTTACTACTAGAGAAACTGATTTCTCTCTGTGAAGGATCTAACAGACCCTCAAGACCCAGAGAACAATACTCTAAACCACAAAACCTTTTCCTCATTCTCAACTATATTTGTGTGTCTATGTTATTGGTTAAATGTCACCATCAGTCATGTTGGAGAGGAGAGTTGAAGCAGTGATTGTTTTGTCCCTCTTTTGCACATAGGAAGCCAAGCAGAGCTTGTAGAGGTCATTCAAGTAGAGCACGTGTGGCCCTCCTTGGCTGCTGGCAGAGATGATCTTATCTACCCAGATCTGGTTTCCACCAAGTGGACCCTACTGCCTCGACAAAATGCCAATCAGTGCAACATTAGGCCTAACTTAGTAGTCTTATCATTTTTAGACTTTAACTTTTGTTTTTCTTCCATATTTTCTGTTTTGCACAAATTTTAGAGAGTTCCAGACTTTGCCACCTCTATCTTGGGCCTATTGGGGATTGATGACAAGGTTAAGATGTCTTAGGGTAAATGATAAGTCTACAAATTAAGATGTTGCGAGAACAGTTGACTAAAAACATTAATTATACCCAGTTATTTTTTTCTTGTTTCCAGAGCCACAAGGAAAAGTAAATACCATCCCACAGGAAAAAAAAAGCAATCTCTTAAGAAATACGTGAGATGTGAGACTGGTTAGGAGAGGCTCTGTATGCTTGAGGCTCACCTGGGCATGTCTTGCAAGATTATTTGATGTAGCAGCGTATAAGATCTATTTGCTATTACATGGACTCTCACAAACTCAAGAAATTTATCATAAATAGTAACAACATTCATAGCTGTAATAACAGACTCTCCTTCATACCTGAAGGTTGATTATCTGGATTTGAAGGTATGGGCTTCCAGTAATTTTTCTTTTTTAATAGAAAACATTGACGTGTTTCCAAACATACACTCTACGTTATTCCCACATTGTGAGTGAACTCTCAGATGTTTTGAGAATTTATCAGTACTAACTGGACAAAAGTGTTAAAGGCATATTTAATCATCACTGCCATTTCACAGCTAACATTAATCAAGAAATTATGATTTTAAGATCATCTGAGGAGTGATCACAATTTATTTCAATTTAATCTCAGGTGAGAATGGGTTGTTATCTTTACTTTATAGATAAGTAAGCTTAGGCCCAAAGAGGTTAAGAAATTTACCCCAAACCACCCAGTTAAGAAGAGTGGGAGCCCAGATTCTGAGTTCTCCCTGACTTCAAAGTCTACAAACCTCCCTAGAGTCAAAATTGTCCTTCCCATTTTGCATGTGGGAAGCCTGAAGTTTCCTCAGGAAAGGCAGTTTACAGCAGTCAATGCTAAAATGTGTGCCCATCGGCCTCACGCCGCAGTTTCTTACACCATAAATAACATTACAACTTACCTTCCACATTGTAGGCCGTGAGGCAGCAGATCCCAAGGAAGGCCAGGATGAGAAGTCTCATGGCTGAAGTTCTGCTGAGCTGAGCTGGGAGAAGCTGAGGCACTGATTGACTCCCTGCAAGCCTCTTTTATTCCTCCAACGGTCTGAGCAGTTCCTGCAGAGAGAGGGGACTTTCAAGGTGGGTGTGGAATCATGGAAATTCTTTGCAGTGCTGATACTTTTTTCATTTTCTTTTTAAAAGAGAAAAAAATCACCAAATAGTTCCTTTGCCCCCACTGGTGCTAACCCCATACCTTGTAGCGTTTTTCTCTTCTCCTGTGGTTAATGTGTCAATGAAACCAAACATATGCATAAAAGAAAGCGTGGTTGTGTCATCTCTTGCCACCACCTAAATTCAGATCTTCCACTGCAGACATGCCTGGTGGCCGGATCTGTGTCAGGGCCCAGCACAGGACAGGCCATAGCGCTGGCCCCAGAGAGTGTCATGGAAATGAGGGGGGTGGTCAGAGTGGTCCCGCTTGTCCACCACCATCAGGTAACATCTGCTGTGACATGGGGCTTCCACTGCCATGGGTCACAGAGCCGAGGACGCCACTCACAGATTCCAAGGGCGCTGAAGGGACACACTCCCACATGGAGCTACTCGTTCCTTGGCCCTCCTTTCCTTCCCATTTCTCTCCTCTACTCCCATTGAAGCTGCACCCATTTCCTCACACCACTCTCCCCAGACTCCCAAGAAACATTTAAGTGAGAGTGTTTGAGCATGTCTGTGTGTACTTGTTTGCTGTATCAGAACTTAAGATATACATTTTTAAAAGCTGTTGTAATACCAACTTTTAATTTGGTAACAAGGAGAGAATATGATCATGATTATATACTTCTGACATAATTTAAATTTTTAATATTTTTTCTGTCAGGGTTTATTTGTATACAGAGCTGTAATCATTGTACTACCATTTAACCTCAATTTAAATAACTTTCTATGCTTCTTCATAGTCTTCATGTTTCTAATTTGGTTTATGATATACCCACACACATTAAACTATTTTCTTATAACTTATTGTTATATAGATAATATCTGTAATGAAAATTTTCATGAATATATACTTTAATACCAGCTGAAACGGTTCCCTTTAATAACCAGGAGTCAGAGTTTGGGTGAAACCATATGATCATTTTTATAACTCACACTACATATTGGCATATATGCAGTTTCAGTTTGCAACATCTTCAGAATGGTTTGAATGTGTCAATTGCTCATTTAGTCTGAAACCATTTTAGCACTCAGTTTTTTTCAGTGGAGGTAGGATATTTTTGTTTTATGGTTTTTGTTTTTATATAAGTATTATAAAATGGATTTGTTAAATATATGTATAAATAAAAGGATTGGCCATTGCTATTAGGATATGAAAATTAATTTATATATGTCCATTATAATTGCAGCTGAACCTCTAGAGGTTTCATGAATAGCCTTTCGTTTTCCAAGCAGACTTCCCCTCTGAGTTTCTAAATGTCTTTTTTTTATAATTATTTTTTTTTATTTTTAAAGAAGCTTTAGATTACAGAAGTGTTACGTAAAAACTATAAGGGATTCCTATATGCCCCATTCCCTTCCTCTCCCACACTCTCCCACAGTAACAACATCCTTCGTTAGTGTAGTACATTTGTTACAATTGATGAGCACATGTTGGATTATTGTCACTGAGCATGGATTATAGTTTAGATTGTAGTTTACACTTTCTCCTGCACAATTTTGTAAGTTATGACAAAATATACAAAAGTGAGTCTGGAGTGTAGTCCATAGGTTAGTCTTCTGCAAGTCTCAGCAGGATCTCATTAATGACCACAGTAAACAGTGTCTCAAATAGTGAGGCTCCAGAGGGATCTAGAGAAATCCAGAAACTATAAGCAGGGCAAACAACCCAGGAATCTTCACCCTGTCAGTGGGCCTTACTTTGAAATTTATGCTCCCCAGTGTAACAGACTCATTTATAGGTTCTCTACAAATGACTGTTCTGCTCCTTTTATTTGAACTCAGTTCACCGGACTCACCCAGAAAAACTAAAAAGGAGATGATGATGGACAACACCCATTTCAAAGAACAGAGAGTCTGCAACTGCAAGCAAGATAGCGCCATCCTTCTGCTCCATCTGATCTAAGCCCCATCTCAGTTAGAATCCCCAAACCCTCAAGATGGCGGAATGAACAATGGACTAAAGTCAACTCATTATTATTCTAGTATAGACTTATTATTATTCTAGCAATGGAAGAACTCTTATCATTGATGTAAAGGCAGTGTATTTTTGTTATCTCTCCCTATCTACACAATCAATGCAAAACCTCAGAACACATCTTTCCACTCAAACTGCTTCTCCGCCTTACTGCCTCACATATCTAATGATTCTATTTTCTATCCAATCACCAACTACAGGAAACTTGGGGTCATCTTAAACTTCTTGCTGTCCACCCATTATTCCTTCTCAACCAAGCTGCTACTTATAGCTTTAAGTAGATCTTCAATTATGTTTACTCCTTTCTCTCCCCATTGTTGAGGGTAGGCTGTCATCACCCCTTCTTAGGATTATTGCAGTAGACCAACTGTTTTCTCAGGTCTAGGTCCCCTTCCTTGCCAATGTGTTCTCCACAGCACTGAGTCCAAAGTCTTACTCTAATTATGTCCTCTCCCTACGGAGAACCTCTTTGCTAATTAACATTATCATCAGAGTTCATTTCAAATCTCTCATTGCCATTTACAAGGTTCTTTAAGATCTAGTGCCGCCTTTCTTTTCAGTTTCACTAACCACCACCCACTCAAATGCTCCCAAACCTCTCACCCAAACAATGCTCCCTCACATGCTCCCAAACCTCTAACCCAAACAATGTGTAATGGACTAAATGTGCCATCCATTCTTACACTTCCTATTTCCCTACGTGTTGCTTCCTTCATTGGGAGATCCACCCCTAGACCCTAGGCAGTTACTTGTAAATTCCTCCTCTCCCTATAAGTCTAGGTTCAAACAACTTTTCATGAAAAGTTTTCCCTGAATCCTGTAGATAAAATTAAATTCAACATCCTCTATACATCTTTGCAACGTTGTCCCCCCACCCTTGTTAGTCACTAATCTTATTATAGGCACTATTTGATTACATTTCTACGTCTCCCCTAGATGGTGGGCTTCTTAAGAGCTGGGAACTTTCTTTAGTCTTCTCCGAGTCCCCAGAACTTATAAAATGTCTGGTATGTAATAGTCACTTGGAAATATTTTATGAATAAATGAATTCTTTTTGAAAGACCAAAAATCCAGTAAGTGAAGGATAACCATCCAAAATGAGAGAGCCAGGAGACAGTGCCAGTTTTCAACCAAATAGACAATTTAACCAATGGCTGAAATTTTATCTAGCCATATTGAAATGGAATTTCTTAAAGTCCTGAAATGAATTATTCACCTACAGGTTTGCAAAGCACGCCCCCTAGAGTTCCTGGTAAAGACAAATTAAGTAACAACCAAGAAAGTAGGAACTTAGTGCAAGATGGGCATAATCTGCCAACGTGTGGACATTGATTGGCAACACCTGCTAAGGGTTATTAGTTAAAATGAACTTGAATCACCCTTGACTCTGCTCTTTCTCTTACATTCCCCACCCAATCTTTTAGCAAATACTGTTGGCTTTGGGTCAAAATAGAATCAGAAGACTTTGCACCACGCCCACAACCACCCAACTCCCAGCCACCATCACTTCCCACTGGCCTGGTGCAGCAGCTCCCAGCTGGTCCTCCTGCTTCCTTCCTTGCCCTTTCAGTCCATTCCCCACAGCTGCCCAAGTGAGCCTTTCAAAATGTGTCACATCATGTCACTTTCTGCTCAGAACCCTTCGATGGTCCGCATTTTCATCCATGTTAAATCCAAAGCCTCTTCAAGGGCTGCTAAGTGCCCCTGTTTTGTGTGCTTTCCTTCCCCTTCACTCTCTGGCATCGCCTCCTGCTATACTCTTTTTCTCTCACTCTGCTCCAGTGACAATGGCCTCCTTGTTGTTTCTCAGCCTTGTCAGTCATGTTCCTGCCTCTGGTCCTTTGCACTTGTTTTCCTCTGTTTACTGTTTTTCAGACATAAGCTTGGCTCACTTGCTTACCTCCTTCAATTCTTTGTCCAAATGTCAACATGCCGTTGTGGCTTTCCCTGATCACCCAGTGTAATAGTGCACACACACACACACACCAAGCCTGGTATCATGTGAGCTATCATCCATATCACTTAGCACTTTCTAGTATACAATTATTTACTTACTGAATTTTTTATTGTCTATCTCCTAGTATTTGTCTTTTTTCCTGCTGTTTCCTTGGAACCTAGGGCAGAGCCTTGCACAAAGTAGGTGCTCAATTAATAGAAGCCTGAGTGAATGTAAGTATATATAAGTATACGAATGTGTGAGCATGAATATGCATATTCAAACATTTATATTATACCTCAACATCTTGTATTCTGAAATACGGAGACTGGTCTTATATGTGTTATAAGAGTAGAATGGTGGAAAGCATTTTTGAAGGAAAGCTTTATTTTTTTAGGGAAGAAGATGGAAACAAGGAGGGCAATTAAATAAAATCAATGTGTCTTCTCTTTGCATGTTATTTACTGGTCTGAATATTTTGATTCATTTGAAAAAATTATTTTGTCTTTCATCATATGCTTATTAACCATAAGGATTTCTTCTTCATCAGAAAGCTTGCTTAAGTCATTTTTAATTGACCCATTTTTTAATTGGGTCATTTGACTTTTTATTTGTATGCCATAATGCTTTATGTATTCGTCATACAAATTCTTTGTCAGTTATAGGTGCTGCAAATCTTTTCTCTCAGTTTGTAGCTTGTATAAGTTTGTAACATGTGTTTTCTGTCAGTCTGTAGCTTGTCTTTATGTTGACTTTGATCAACAGAAGTTCTTAATTTTGGTGTAGTCAATTTTATCAATTTTTTATTATGGTTTTTGCTTTCTGTTTTTTAACAAATTCTTCCCTTCCCCAAAGACAGAAAGATATTTCTCTCTCCATTTTCTACTGAAAGTTTTAAAGCCCTGCATTTGACATTTAACATTTTTATATTTTAATCTCTCCAGGTATTGATTTCTGTACATGGTATCATATAGACATCCAAAGCATTTTCTCTCTCTTTAGATAACCAGATTTCCTACCTCTGGTTATTAAATAATTCTACCTTTTGCCCACACTGCTTCAAATATTTAAGTTCCATGTATGTGTGATTCTGTTTCAGATTCTCTATTTTGTTCCATTGGTCGATGTGTTTATCCCTGCACTAGTACTGTGCTATCTTAATTACTCAAATTACCTTATAATTTAACCTAAATTTCTAGTAGGGCAACCCCTTTATCATTCTTTGTTAGTTTTTTAGAGCAGTTTTAGCTTTACAGAAAAATTTTGCAGACAATACACAGAGTTCTCATATGTCACATCCTCCCCTCTCCCCACTGCCTAACCAGTTTGTCCTATTAACATCTTGCATTAGTGTGGTACTTTTGTTACCTTTGAAGAACCAATACTGATACATTATAATTAACTAAGGGCCATAATTTACATGAAGGTTTACTCCTTGTGTTGTACAATTTGAGGGATTTTGGCAAATATCTAATGTCATGTATCCATCATTACAAAATAGTTTGACTGCCCTGTACTCATCTAGTCATCTTTCCCTTGTTTCTTTGAACCAGTAGCAGCCACTGTTGTTTTCCTGTCTTTATAGTTTTGCCTCTTCTGGAATGTCATATATTTGGAATCATGCAATATATAGCTTTTTCAGATAGGCCTCTTTCACTTAGCAATATACATTTAAGATTCGTAAATATCTCTTTGTATCTTGATAGCTCATTTCTTTTTATTGCTGAATAATACTCTAGTGTGTACCACTATTTGTTTATCCATTCATTTATCAAAGGACACTTTGGTTGCTTCCAATTTTTGGCAGTTAAGTGTAAAGTTGCTATAAATATTGGTGCAGGGTTTTTTGCAGATGTAAACTTTCAATTCATTTGAGTAATTACCTAGAAGCACAACTGCTGGATCATATGGCAAACCTGTATTTAGCTTTGCAGGAGACTGCCAGACTGTCTTCCAAAGTGACTGTCCCATTTTGCATTCCCACCAGCAGTGAATGAAAGCTCCTGTTGCTCCACATTCTCACCAATATTTGCTGTTGTCAGTATTTTGGGTTTTAGTTACTCTAATAGGTATGTAGTGGTATCTCATTGTTGTTTTAATTTGCAATTCCCTCATGACACATGATGTTGAGCATCTTTTCATACGCTTATTTGCCAACCGAATATCTTCTTTGGCCTTATAATTTTCTTCAGAAGTGTTTCAGTTTAAGCTCACTAGTAATCATGAAAATACAAATCAAGAGCGCAGCACCACCCATTTCATTTCGTTCAAATGGCAAAATTAAGAATCTGACAATATTACTGTGATGACAAAGATATGGTGAAACAAATATTGCTAATGAGAATATATATATATATATTTCCCATAATTCATGGCATTATAAATTGGTATAACTCACTTTGGAAGGCAATTTGGCATTGTCATGTAAAGCTAAGCATTTGCATACCTTGAAGAGCTTGAAATTTCACTCTTAGGTATATACTTAGGGAATGTCAAAGGAAAGGAGTATATAAGTACAATTTATTTGGAATAGTCAAGTCCTTAGGGTGAGGTTAATGGTGGTACATTATTCAATTTAATTAATTGAATAAATAAGGGTCATGGGTAAACCAATGATGATGGTGCAGCAAACAAATTCAAACTCTCAGTAACATTTTTACTGATTTTAACCATTTTTACAATAACAATATTTTTGTAACATTTTATAAAAAGTTTATAATTTACTCATACAAAGACCAGTATAGAGGTTCCTGATAAGTTGGTACCCCCAGCAATATTTGAAGGTGCGGGCTGATAACCTTACTGTCACCCCAGGAGAGCTTCCACCGGCTCCTAGGCCAGGCATGAGTTGTAACACTGAGGGCACTTGCAGCGACGCTCGATCAGGTTCAAGCCACAACACTAAGCTGTAGTCAAATAAAAGTTTGACTGTACTGAGATTGCGTTTCTTCATTCTAAAGTCCTTCTGAACCCAAGAATAAAAATGGTGATAAAAGTATCTCTTCCAAAAGGTGATTCAGGATTCGAAGTCTTGGAGTACTTGTCTTCCAGCAGCAGGGACAGGGCGAGAGCATGGAAAGGGCACACTTAGCCTTAGCAACTTTGGCCTGGAAGTGGCATGTATTGATTGGTCATATTTCATTAAAACAAACCAGTCATCTGGTTCCATATAGGGTAAGATGGGGGAATAGAGTTACATCTGGGTATACAGTCTAGGTCTGTGCATAGGAAGAAGAGTAAGTTCTAACATGCTCTGCCACAGTTCTGTGATTATGATTAACCCAATTGTGCACCTGAGGATCAATTTTTTAAGGATAAAAAGAGGAAAATTACTGTGACTACTCTTTTCTCTGAAACATGTCCCTAGCACAATAGCTCTTAAATTGCTAGAGGTTTTTTTGTCTTGAATTAATAGAGCTTTGTTGTATGTTTTCTGATATAAATTGTATGATAATCTTCCCCCTCCCAATAAAAAAAAATCAGACAATACAGAAAAATTTTTTAGGGAGTAAAAATAACCCAAATCCCACTACCTAAAGATAAACACTTAACCACTGTTCACAAGTGGTGGACTTTCTTTCATACATCTCTCTAAGTAAATATGCCTATGCATATATTATTTCACAGTCTCTCACTCTATAGTATTCAATGGCTGCATAAAAACAACTCATATTTATTGTACATTTACAACATGTAAGGCTTTATGTTAAGCACTTAAGGGTATTAACACACTCAATCCTTATAACAATATGAGTAATTAAGTAGATTTATTATCTCCATTTTATAGATGAAAAATCGAGGCTTAGAGTTGAGTAATTCACTCGCGGTCACAAAGTTTAGTACCGACAGAGCAGAGATTCAAACTCAGCTCTGTTACAGAATACAAAGCACGATTTCTTAGTCAGTACTCTGTGCTGTCAGATATTATTTGATACACTCCTGATCCTCTATTAACGAGCCCTTAATTTATTTCTTTTTTTATCCAACCCTATTCCACCCAGTAATACACATATGTATTTCTTTGTACTTTTTATACTTATCTACATATCTCGTTAGCATAAGTTCCCTCCAGGAAGTTTGCACAAAGCAGCCTCTTCCTTTCATACAGACAGCTTTCTTAAAGCAGTATGCAGGGGAGCAGTGTGGCTCAGAGGCTGAGCACCTCCTTCCCCTTTTTGAGGACCTGGGTTCAATCCCTGGTACCTCCTAAAAAGTTGTAAAGGTTAAATAGGTAAAAGTGAAGCTGGCTGGCATATTAATGCTACATAATATAACTATTAATGATTATTGCTTGTCAGCTGATCTACAAAGCCATATTTGATATATGAAAGTTAAGTTATAGGCATAGACATATGAAGTATAAAACTTTGATTTATACCAAGGTCAAAGCAAGAAATAATTTAAATTTCCACCAAAAAAGCAAGAAAATACCTGTTTTCCAAACCTTTACCAACAAAGGATATTATCAATCATTTGAGCCATTGCAAATTTATAGGTGACAGATTATACCTCACTTTTACAAATCACTATATAAGTCATTTTATGAAATAGAATTTTTATGGTATATCCACATTCAATTGTACAAATATAAATTTTAATTCCAAACTTACAAAGCACAGTTTCTACTGTTATCTCACAGAAACAAATTACCAAAGGATTGTTGGTTTCAACAAGCTGTAGGCAAACAAACCATTAGATTCCTTTGCTGTAGTCAATTGAAATATTTCAATAATTCTGATTCCTTGAGATCCAAGAGAATTTCTCCCAAACACACCACAGAATTTGCACACTGGATTGACATAAGCTAGGGAATCCCAATCAAGAGAGAAAAATAATTACAAAAATGATGAAAACTACCAAGAAAAATAATAAATTTGCTTATTCTATTTTCAATGAAAAATAAACAAAAATGCCTATATGTGGTCCTGATGGAAAGTTAATAGCTTGAATGTTTAAATAGCCACTTTCTCTGAATTGATTTTGATGTTCTCATGTACACTTGCCTCAAGGTGCAACATTACAACTCTTTCATGAAGTTGCGCTGAGGTATTTCTTCCCAAAATAAGCTGCCATAATAGTGCCAGTAAGTGCAGGGAAGAGGTCGGCACGACAGGTTTCTCTGCTCATGACTCTGTGTGCCGGGCCTGCAGCCCTCTCACAGGTGGCCTGCTTGTCTCTGAGGGAGACAGTGGTCTATCCATGAAACACCTGAGGCTCACGGGATGGTCAGCTCAGCTGAGCAGCCCCAGGATTTGCCTGGATGACCATGGCTTGTTGTTGTTTCTAAAACGAGGGCACAATATGTGATTCATGGCAGGGCTACACCATGGTAAATGGTTCTAAATAAGCCATAGGTATTCAGCTGTGATCTAAATTACTTAGATAAAATTGACATCTCAGTGTAACCCAAATGGCTCCCCCAAAAGTCACAGTTTTTCAAAATGCCTACAAGATAGCTAATTTTTTTGCCTCAACAGCCTTTCCCTAAGCTACCTGTTCATTCACCTTTCATTGGTATTCATATCTACCCCTTGTCATCTTGACCCTCTTGATCATACCCCTTACTCATTTAGCACATATTTACTGAATGTTTGTATTGTATCAGGCACACTGCCAGGCACTGGTATATAGTCATGAACAGAGCAAAAATTGGCCTTGCCTTCATGGAGTTTACAGCCCAATGCAAAAGACAAATTAAATAATCCACAAACAAGTATCTTGGTCTTTTCTACCTCCATACCTTTTTGCTTACATCATTTCTCTCCCTTTGCTTTGGTTTATCAGTCTTACTGGTCCTCCATGGCCTAACTGAAATCCTTTTCTTTATGCCACGAGCCTTCCCTGACCAACCAAGTCAGCTCACAGTGACCTGCACCTTCTCTGACACCCATTACATTAACTCTGCCCAGTGTGACTGAATAATCCGAATGCAGGCCACCAGTAGCCAGCCTGACATTGATGACTGATCACAGCATTCTTCCCATGGAACTAGGAAGTAACTTCAAAATCTCACCCCACACATATAGCCAGGCAGCAACTACTAATTTGAAAGAAACATACTCTCATCCTCTGCCCATTTCATTCACTCCACAATTACCTCTGCCTCCAGTCATTTTTATATTCTCATGTACAGTTATTATCTCCCCAACTATAATCCAAATGTCTTTAGTGGCAGGTACTAGTTTTTATATCTTTTTAATGGTTCCAATTTAGCAACTGTATGTTGAGTACAGACTATGGGCAAACCCTGTTACAGGTGCAAAAGAAATACAGAGATTAATAATACACAATCTCCGTTACCAAGAACTTCCAGTTTTGTTGAGGTGGGTGGTATGATCATTCCCTACAACCATTTGACCATGGAATATTTTGTTTGTTTAATAGAGGTCCTCATGGCACAAGTGTTCCACAGAACTCTCTGACTTAGATGAGTTAGAGCCAACCATAAGAAAACTTTGAAAAATTAAGCCAAGTTTTGCCTAAATGATAGAGAGATGCCTCAATCAGTAAATTGCCAGCTAACATTTGAAGATGTATGATGCATCTATTTCCTTTTCCATCTGATTTACCCTCCATCTGATCACATCCTCCTCTGTTTTAATTGCTTTCAATCTCATAGTAATTCTATGAGGTCAGAACTACTATTATTTACATTGCGTAAGTGAGGCAACTTGAAACACAGAGAGATGAAGGAATTTTCCCAGGATCCCATGCATAGTAAGGAAGGAAGCTAGCATATAAATCCAGGCAGAGCCAGGGCTCCTAAACACCAGACCAGTGTCTACCTCAGAGAGAGAGAGATGGAGAGAAAGGTTGTGATGTCTTCCTCATTCATCCACTTCTTGTGACACTCCTCTTCCATTCACCTCTCCACCTACTGGCCCCTTCCCTACTATCCTTGACATCCTGCCCCCTCCCACAGTCTTCAACGAAATGGAATCCAGTCTCATATAATTCTCGCACAGCATCATATAATTCTAATTACAATAATCCAGTCTGGCCATGTAGACTTTTGTGAATGGGAACATCTTTCCAAACACCTCATTCAGCAATTCCACCTTGATGAGGCAATCACAAGTTGATGAGGGAAATTACAAGATTAGGGAGGAAGCAGATTATACAACCTTAGCAATGGCTCTAGCAACACAGTATGACAGGAATCAACATACATCATTCATATTTGATTGAAATTTCCTTTTTGGGTCCAAGGGAGCAACTTTCTCTTAGCTGAGATTCCTTTAATTTTCCTTTCTAGACTCCAAAATAATAACCCCAGTTTACTCCTCTGGCATTCCACCTGCAGCAACATGTCTCAATTTTCACTAGTTTTTCACAATGAAAACAGAAAAATTCCTCAGTCCTCTTCTGTCACCTTTTCTCCTCAGACTTCACCTTCCAGTCATGCTTGGGTGCTCCTGATTCCCACTCAAAACCTTTCTTTCACCTCATTTCTTTTTTCCTCTCCTTATGGATTCATCTCTCTGTTCCTCTTTGCCTCCCACTGCTATGTGACAAATCATTTTTAAAATAATGCTGATGACTCACCCCATGGATACTGTATTCCATTTATATGTACCTTTTCCCCCAAAGGGGCAAAAAGAGTTTCAAAGATATTCAGACTTATTTTTATCTCGTCTTTGTGAAAAATAATTGTCTGTTATAAAGGAATAAAAATGTACTTGGGCTTTTTGTCTGAATTACTTGAATACTAAATCTGATGAAAATTTTTGCTTTTCCAGTCCTCTTCCTTCTCCTCCTCTCCCTCTCCTTGGTGCTTTTTAAAAATTTTCTTCTGGATCTATTAGCAATGATACCAGAAATCAGAGTAAAATCTTACCAATCAGTTGTGCTGTTTTTTAGCCACTCACCTAAGCTGCAAAACCATCGCTGTCTCTAATTCAGTCCCCACATCAGTTGTCTTGGATGTGACCGTCTACCAGCTCCTCGTTCCTATTCCCATTGTTGCCACCTGATTCAGGCCATATTCTCCTCCATCCTGGACCATCGCTGTGGTCACCTAATGTGTCTCGTTTGCTCACAATCATTTTCTACTTCCTGCAAGTTACCATTCTAAATCTCAAATCTGACCTTGTTGCTTTTTTAGTCCCCCTACTTAAAACCCAGTCCTTGGAGAACCAGCAAGATGGTGGCGTAGTAAGGCGCTCCTAGAGTCAGCTCCTGCTACACGGCAGTTAGTAAACACCCAGAGCTATCTCAGCTAGCTGAAGCACCTGTTTGGGGGCTCCAGGAGGTCAAAGAGCATCCTGCAACATCCTTGAAGGAATGGAAGGAGGAGACTGCCCACTTGCGGAGAAGATTTGTAAGGAGAGCACCCCACACCACGGAGGCTGGTGCCCATTCTCTACTGGAGGCACAAGCTGCCTCGGGAGCTGTTTCACGGCTGTAATTGAAAGCTCCACTCCCCAAAAATGGGGGACAAAGAGACGGTTGGGCACCAGTCTCAGCTATTGATGAGTAAATTCAGCGGGCTAAAGTATAATCCTGAGAACAGCTAAAGTTTAAGCCTATCCAAGCCAGAAAGAGACCAGGAGCCACCATCTTAACTCCATACCTGGCACAAGGGGAAGCTGGGGCAGACTTAAAATCACAGTGCTGGTGGGGACTGGCTTCTTTCCATCCAGGTCAGATTGTAGCTCCAGCCTAGGTCCCAGTGCCACCTCCAGCAGGAAGGAAGCTGCAGGGACCTGTGCCAGCCTCTCTGGGAAATTACCAGCCAAGCTGCGGAGACCAGTGATTATACTACTCTGGTGGCATGAACCACCCCAGGAGCTATTCTGTGGCTGGAATTGGAAGCTTCATTTCCCAAAAACAAGGGAGGAGGAGATGTTTGGCTTCCAATTTCGGCTACTGATTGGTAGACTTGACTGCCTAAGATATAACCCTGGGAACAGCTGGAGTATGAATCTGCCCAATTCGGGGACAGGCCGGTAGCTGCCATTTTTATTCTGCCTGCAGCCTGAGGGGAAGCTGGGCTGACTGAAAATCTCACTCACAGTAGGAACCAGTTTCTAAACAGGAATGTGGCTGAAAATAGTAGTCTAGGTATGTAAATGCCAATTGACATAATGCTAGAGAATAATCTAGGAACTGAAAAGCACAGTAAACCGAGAGGTGGATGAGAATTGTGGTTGATGGTACAGATGCAAGAGCGTCCTTTGTGAGCTTGAGCAAATGTATGTCACTACTGCAGGGTGTTGGGAATGTGGAGAAGCATGGGAAAAATATAGCTGGAGTGACCTATGGACTGTGGTTATTAATAATAATATAATATTCTTGCATCTATGTGAAAGATATACTGTGTTGATAATGAGGCAGTGTGGAAAATGTGAGCTAAATGTGCACTATGGACATGGTAACAGTCAGATGATACAATCTTATCTGTAGCAAATGTCCCACCAAAGTGTGGTGTGTTGATGGAGGGTGTTGTTTGGGAATTCTGCACATGTGCAGGATTGTTTTATAAATTTACAACTTTTGTCATAAAAAATATGTTTATAAAATAATAATAAGGTGGGTTGGGGAAAGAACACACCAAACTTAAGATAAGGACTATGATTAGTAGAGATTTTGACAATATTCTTTCATAATTTGTAACAAACGTCTCACGACAATGCAAGGTGTTGGTAGAGGATTGATGTATGGGACCCCTGTAAGATGTTATGCATGTTTGCTTTGTAAGTTCACAACTTTTACTATACACTTAATTGTTTATTTATGTTCACATATAAATGATATACAGATAATAATAATAGGGTTGGTTGAGGGAAAATACTTTGGTTAGTAGTAATATTTTGACAAAGCTCTTTAATCTTTAGTTAAAAAGTTTTAACAACAATGCAAGTTATTGTTGGTAGGGTGAGTTATGAGAGTCCTGTATGATGTTATATATATTTGTTTTGTAAGTTCACAACTATTATTATATACTTATTGTTTATGTATGTTTATATATGAGCGATATACTTCAATAAATTAATTTTTAAAAAAACAACCCAATCTTTTATCATGACACTCAGGGTCTTCTGAATCTAGCCTCAACCCACATTTCCATTTTATTCCCTGCCCTTTCTCTATAATCCCTGAGCTCTATCCTCTAGCCATCTGGAAACAAGCTGTTTCTCTAACAATGTCTTGCTTTCTCCTGCCCTTGGGATTTCCTTCATTCCTCTGGCAGAAGGGTCCATCCCTATTTCTCTTCCTGGAAATCTCCTTCTCAAACTTAAAGACCCAATTTTTCTATCACCTCTACTCCAGAGCTTTTCTGACCTTTGGAGCATCCAAGTGGAGATGGTTCTTACATCTGTACTTTCTTCTCACTTGATCGTGGGCTACATGACAGCAGACTCCATCCTATACCCAGCCCCTTGTACTCTGCAGCTGCTCAATAATCATATAAGAAAAGGATTGGTTCATGGAGCTTTTTATTTTAAAGATTAATGTTATTTATTTCTCTCCCCTTCATCCCCACTGTCTGCTCTCTGAATCCATTCACTGTGTCTTTTTCTGTGTCCACTTGCATTATCCGGTGGCACTGGGAAACTGTATTTCTTTTTTTATTGTGTCATTTTGCTGCGTCAACTCTCTGTGTGTGTGGCGCCACTCCTGGGCAGGCTGTACTTTTTTCATGCAAGGCGGCTCTCCTTGCGGGGTGCACTCCTTGCGCATGGGACATCCCTACGCGGGGGCCCCCCGTATGGCACAGCACCCTTGTGCACAGCAGAACTGCGCGTGGGCCAGCTCACCACATGGGTCAGGAGGCCCTGGGGATCAAACCTGAACCCTCCATATGGTAGATGGATGCTCTATCAGTTGAAACATGTTCATGGAAATTTAAACATTTTTGGTATGTCCCTGAATTTTGATAACCTTCTCCATCCAGCCCCCTCCTTTCTCTCCATAGTTGACTCCAACTTTGGTCCCGTAGATTCAGTCCTGCAGTGAAACATCCCTAGGGCACTGGCTTAGCCAATAAATAAGCAAATAGCAAAGCAATTCCCAAAGAACTAAATTTCTCCCTTCTCAGCCCTGCTGCCCCACAGGCAAGGAGATCAGTGAACAGTCCCTGGTCTCAAGGCATTTTGTTTATACAGCTGAGCCACCCTGGCACAGTCAGGCTAATGTGCCCCCAGTCTAAGCAGTAAATACCCATGAAGAAAAGGAAAAATATGTTATGCCAGGCAAGGCTCAAAAGCCAACAGGTCGAGAGCCACCTCCCAATTTACTACTTGGCTTCATCTTCTTTTCCACATTCCATTTTCCACCAAGTAGTCAGTGTTGTTTCCCACAACCTTTAAGACAAATGAAGCGCACACTCTTCGATCTGGTCCATCTGGCGACAGGCCCTTCATGGTGCCTCCTGTCTCTCAGCTCATCTCTTGACCCCCTTCCCTTTTATGGCCTAATCTTCGCTCTATCCCTCAGTGAATTTACTACCTCCATTTCCTTCATCCTCTTACCTTGTTGTCTTTGGATGTGCTGTCCCCTTAGCCTAGAAAGCACTGAACCCTATTGATACTCTATTCATGTCTTACTCACCTGTCAGAAATCAGGGAAATGTTGTTTTCAGGGGAAAGCAGTCCTGACCCTCCCCACATGCTAAGACCTGGACAGGTTTGCTCTTCTGTTTTTCCAAAGCACACACCTGCAGTTTTCCCCATAGTCACATGTATTACACTATGTTGAGATTATCTGCTCCCTTGTGTATTTTCCCAGGTTACTGGAAGTTCCTTGCCCATCAAAGAACCTGGAATGCACAAGGCACACAATATACATCTGTTGGATCAGTAAATAAATGAAAGAATGTCTTCAGTTCCTTGAGAAAAAGAAAGAAGCAGGTATTACCAAAATGTGAGTGTAATGAAAGCAGGAATTTTTTTTCTGGTCACTGCTGAATTTTCAGTTTCTGAAATGTAGCAGACCATCAATAAATATTTATGAATGATCTAATTAAGTAAATAATTTGGTAAGATGAAAATATGATATGGGCCTAAACATTCTTAATTCTTCATGGATGGTTTTGTCTTAAGAAAAGTGGCTTTCTAAAGAGAAGGCAGCTAACACACTGGCTAATGGGGCGAACTTGGAAGTTCGCTTCCCTGAGTTTGAATCTGAACTCCACCCCTCCCTCACCATAGTTCCTTAGCAAGTAATTAACTTCTTTATGCGTATATTGCTTTAATGGATGCTGTGTTTAATTGAGGTCTGTTATGTGATTTAAAAAGTCGATATTTGTAAAGTAAGAAAATAGGGCTGGTTGTATGATAACTCAGTATCTGTTACAACAACAAAATGGAAGTACTTGTTACAGATGGTCATCAGAAAATTGAATAAAGTTTTCAATATTTCTGTTCAATAAAATTTTCATGTATTTCTAATATAATTTTAAAATTTTGAGATTATATGATGTGACCTTGCTCAGAGAGCTCTTATCTTCCACTCACTCTATGACGAAACCTATACTGTCACTTTCCTGCATGACTCTGTGATATCATGAATGTCATATGTCTGGTAACAGACCCAGTTTCTCAATGACCACATGCTCTTTGCCAATATGCTCAATCTCTGTGGCTCAGTTTCCTCACCAATTAACTGAAAATGAGAGTTTCAGATTCAATGTATTGTTATGTCAAATATCTGGAAAAGCAAAATATTGTATATTTTAGTTTGCCAAAGGGCTGGTAATTCAAAATACCAGAAATGGGTTGGCTTTTTATAAAAGGGATTTATTAGGGGTAAAAGCTTACAGTTCTGAGGCTGTAAAATATCTAAATTTTACTTTGACAGCTCACCAAAGTCAGCCGCCATGTGCTGAAGCAAGATGGCCACCCATCTCTGCTGACGTTTGAACTCACCTGAGGGTGACCAGGCCTACGGTTTGTCTCTTTTTGGGCCCCCACATCAGTCTTGGCTGTTCTGTTTTCTTTCTGATTCAGCTGCAAGCTCTCAGGCATATATAGACTTCATCTGTTCTTGAGCTTCTCCATGGGCCCAGACTCTTGGGTGCTTCATGCTTGAGCAATTGTTTAGTCTTCTGTCTTACATGGAAGGATCAAACATGGTGGCTTTCTTTTCCTGTGTCTGTGTCTCCCTATCTCTATGTTTATATCAGACCCAACAACAGGGTGGAGACACCTTGAGTCACACCTCACTGACATAATCCAGTCAAAATGGTCTCACACCCACAGGAATGGACTGGTACTCTTCTGGGGATTCATAAAATAATGTCAAACTTCCACACCATACAAACATTATAATCTTCATCAAGGAATTTCATGAACAACAGAGAAATATGGAATTACATCCTTCCTCAAACGAGCTAAAGGTGCATCTTCTAGGCATTTCTTATTAAGAATAATAATTCAAAATTCTATGTTATTGCAGAAGTTCTTTAATGGGACACCCCCAAGATAGTTAACCACTCCCTTTTCTGGATAATTTCTATTCCTTGGAATTGCTTCCTTTATTTCCCTTTCAAATACTATACTGAAAAATTGGTTTGGTTGCACAGCAGACTCACTTATTAGACTGTGTGTTCCTAGAGGGCAGAAATGATGACTGACTCATCTCTACTATGTCTTAAGTTTAATATGGTGCCCATCCTATAGAAAACACCAAAAATCTTTGTTAAATTGAATCTACTTTTAATGAAATTTATTCTGCTCTATATAATTGTAGAAATATAAAATAGTAGAAGTAAATAATGTAACATATTATTCTTCCTCTCATTCATTCAGCAAGTATTAATTGTCCACCAACAATGCATGCTAGGCACTAGGGTCCAGGTGTGAATAATACACTCAAGCAACTTTCAGTTGAAAGTGGGAAACAGGATAGTGGGAGATTTTAATATATATTGATATGTTCTAAGTTAGGGGTAAGTACAGGTTGCCATGGGAGCACCAAGCAGGGTTTCCAAACACTAAAACACACACACTATTTTGGGATCACTTCTTCCTAGACTGTTTTTCTTTTCATTGAGTTCAAACCCAGTAAACCACAGGAGTGCAGTCAATAAACTCAGATCCTAGCTAAATGAATTCACAGCATCTGGTCAATCTGTTAATTGTGTACATTATTTGTTGTGTACACTCCTTGATTGAAACATATTGGTATTATGTAGTGCTTCCTTTGATAATGTGATGGATTCAAAAGAAGTGCATGCCCACATTCTTCCATAAGTCATATTATTATTATCTCTAGTAAATCCCTAGGAGATTTTTGGGAAGTGTAGATGCATAGTTCAATCAGTAAACCATTCCATTTATTTTCTTTAACTTTGCTATTTTTCGCCTCTCAGCAAGCATATTATTCTTAGTAGGAAGACCTAGTCCTTTCTCTTGACTTGAAGTTACCAAGACAAGGTCCGTCATTACTAGAGTCAGAGAGAACTGGATGTATACATCATCATCTCCTTGGGTAGTAGAACGATGAGCATTAAAGAAACCAACAATTCAGTGAATACACAAGAGAGCATGAGTGACTGACCAAATGAACATTTAATTAAAAGGCTATTGCAAATTATGATCGCTTTCAAGAACTTTTCCATATGGCAGGTTTTATGGCATTAAAGCTTGCTTGAAAGAAGCATGGCTTGTGTGGTAACTAGACTAGTAACAATTACAGAAATCACAGGAAGGCAGTGAGATTATTGTCTAATTCAAAGAGCATTGATTTTTACTTGAATGACATATCTTTTCACCAAAAATCTAATCTTTGCTCTCCCTACAAGTGAAAGTGCCCTGTCTTTTTCCCTTTCACAGGAGATCAAAAAGAAACAGGGAAGTAAGTGAGAGAGCTTGTTCAAAATCAAACTTGAGCAAAGCCACGTTTTGAGAAGTAGACCCTCAGAATGGTGTCAGGATGGCAGTTAGATTGTTTTCTCCCTTATTCCATAAATAGAACTCTGTTAGAATGACAAATTTAAATCGATTTTGAATTGTGGCCATTGTGGCGCTTGTCACTTATGACTTATCTGTAGAGGACCATTACAAGTTGGAACCCAAGAGTGATGCAAATAGCTTTCACCTCTGAAAAACAATGGCCAAAACCTCTACCATCATGGATACCATCAAAGGGAGGTACAGTTAGGACCTTTCCTAATACATAATCAGTAGGCTATGGAAGGGTTTTTAATAATAAATATTTATTAATTAGAGCATCTGAATGGATGAAGGTGAAAGACAAAAAATAACAATACAAAAAATAATAATTTGATAGAGGAAGTACTTTTTTCAAGGTAACTGTCATCTAGTAAGTCCATGAGCTTGTAAAGGGGAATGGGCTAGCTGGCTAGCAGGAGGGACAAGGTGCAAGGAGGCTGCTACCCAGTCAGGGATACAGCAGTGTTGGTGGATTGTTGAGCTCCTGTCGGCTTGATCTCGATCGTGTTTCTTCTCAATAAAGATTTGCTGTCCACACTTTTGACTGCTGCTTTCACCCAGTTGGCTTCTGGATCAGCACAGATTCTAAGGCCACGTCTGGTAAAAAAACTGCAATGCAAAGAAAAGACAAATGAAGTTAGGCATATTTTCAAAACCTCAGGGCCAAGAGTTGAGTTCATACTAGCCATGAAGGGACCTTATGCAGGCATTACTGGCAGGAAAAGTCTTTCAGAACCTTGAGGCCATAAATGAACATCTTTATCCATGATCTATTTTAACATAAAGGAGAGATATCTCCAGTTGATGTCCTGCTCCTTTGCTCACCATATTCACCAGCTTCTTTCCTCATTGGTGATTCCTAATGCTGTAACTAGACTGGACATTTGAGGTTATCTATTCTCATTATTACATATCCTAAAACCTAAACACACTCATCTGATTTTTTTGGCTAAAGAGTGAATTTCTTTATTTATTTTTAGGGCAAAGCTTGTAATTATGTGTTGGGAAGAGCTGTTACTCCTGGAAATGAGATCCTAAAAAGTGAATGGTATGATGCAGTATACTTTTTGACACTGTGTTTTTGAGATATGGCAAGTGAAAAAGCATGACACTCTACCTACCCCACCCTTCCCAGTGGAGGTGTGGCTATGTGGTCTAATCCTGACCTGGGCCAGTCTTCCATAAACTTATTCCTGAAAACCGGGTGCATGTAGTATTCTGGTTTCCAGTCTTACTCTTCTCCTAAGCTCAATCAGAGAGGAGGTTGATATTATTCATTTAATGGCCAAATTTCTGTGATAATCCTTTTTTGGTGGCCCTGCATGAAGAACGGCTGATATGGAAAAATAGAGGGGCTTTTGGTTAAGTTTTCTCCAAGTTGACCTATTTTTCCTGAGGAGGGTGTAGCAGTTTGATATAGTTGTGAATTTCAAAACAGATATTGAATTATATTTGTAAACTGGTCTATACCTTGGACTTAATTAAATTATGATTAGGGCTTTGATTGGGCCACGTCAGTAGGGTGGTAAGTCACTGGTGGGTGGGGACTCACAGATAAAAGACATGGCGAAAGATAGAGTTGAGCTTTGATGCTTGAATTTTGATGCTAGAGTTTTGATGTTGGAGTTTGATGCTGTAGTCTTGAACAGCAGCCTCGGGAAATAAATACCCAGAGAAGCTTGGTGGTTGTGAGGAAAGAGAAGCAAGACTCAGGAAGAGAAGAACCCAGGAAGCCTGAACCAACCCTGGTCGACTTCAGCAGCCATCTTTATCCAAAACTTGGAAATAGACTCTGGTGATGGAAGTAACTTGTGCTTTATGGCCTGGTATCTGTAAACTCCTACCCCAAATAAATACCCTTTAAAAAAGCCAACAGACTTCTAGTATTTTCCATCAGCACCCCTTTGACTGACTAATACAAAGTGCAACATTTCTATGTTGTACTTCATCCAGCCCAGCTTTTGGGGAGAAAAACTCACATGACTGCTTTCATGGCACCCTCCTTGATTATGTATCTCTTGATTTTGTGAACTGGCAGTGGCCGTGTAGTTAGACTTATACAGATGGCCTTTTCTGGGACTTCACTCCCGACACCTGATGAGGAAAACAAAAAAGACAAACAAAAATAAAACCTTAAGTCAACAATTATTAAGTTTTAGGGAGCAAAGGGAAACTATCACCTATTAAATTGCAAGAATATAAGTCTATTTGCTCCTTTCTGGAGGAGATAACCCATCTCTGCATCCTCAGTCTTTTGCATAAGAGTCTTCATAAATGTTAGAATAATTTAAAAGAATGCAGTAATAAGACTGTTTTAAGAGGCTTCATGGTAAAATAAAATAACAAGGTCTGATCTATCTCCATGCACATTTTTATCAAGATGTCATATGGCTAGCTGATGCTCCAATGATATTCATTCATTCATCTATTTAAACAATAGCTATCCAATGCCATTCATTGATTCATCTATTTAAACAATAGCTATTTATTGGGAACCTGTTAGGTTTCAAGTCATGCTGAAGACACTGATTAAGAAAGACATGGTCCTTGCTTTCATGGAGCATATCTTCTAGAGAGGGAGTCAGGCAGGAAACAGGTAAACAAATAAGATCATTTCAAAGAGTTGTAAGTGCTACAGTACAATAAATAAAATAATAGAGTGATGTGATAAAGAATAATTTGGAGAAGGTTGTATTAAATAAGGGGGAAGTAGTTTCTTTTTGACTGAATAAATAATGGTACTATCATTTCATATGGTAAAATGTGAACTATATAAAAGAAGTGGGTTATAAAGTATTCATTCTCAATAGACATGACCCAAGGGGAAATAAACATTTATATTTAGAGGCCAATCTTAAATTTTGAAAGGAAAACTAACTTGAGAGACTTAAGAGTTTGGTAAACTCCAATTGAATTTTCTAAGTGCTGATTTTCTCCTTAGCTGAAGACACTGGTATTTGCTTCCCAGAGATAAGTCAGCAAAAAAGCATCTAAAATCACAGTAGATAATCATTAAATTTGCCTGTCGTGCCACTGATACCAGAAGGCTTTTTTCAGAAGATGGAAATAAACAAAAGATGTTCATTAACTTTGCTTTTCTTCATCTCTCCTTCTTTTCAGCACTCCCAATGCTCTCTCTGAGCATTCCTTACCCTCTCTCTTGGCCAATTTGTTTTTAATTCTGAACCATCTCTGAACCCAGTGAAAGAAGAAAACCTGCTTTGTTCCCCTCTGTGTCTCTTACTACTAGAGAGAATGATTTCTCTCTATGAAGGATCTAACAGACTCTCAAGACCCAGAGAATAATACTCTAAACCACAAAATCTTTTCCTTATTCTCAACTATATTTGTGTATCTATGTTACTGGTTAAAATGTCACCATCAATCATGTTGGGGAGGAGAGTTGAAGCAGTGAAAGTTTTGTCCCTCTTTTGCACATAGGAAGCCAAGCAGAGCTTGGAGAGGTCATTCAAGTAAAGCACTTGTGGCCCTCCTTGGCTGCTGGCAGAGATGATCTTATCTACCCAGATCTGGTTTCCACCAAGCAGACCCTACTGCCTTGACAAAATGCCAATCGGTGCAACATTAGGCCTAACTTAGTAGTCTTATTTTTTTAGACTTTAACTTTTATGTTTCATCCATATTTTCTGCTTTGCACAAATTTTAGAGAGTTCCAGACTTTGCCACCTCTAGTCTTGGGCTTATTGGGAATTGATGACAAGGTTAAGATGTTTTAGTCTAAATGATAAGTCTACAAATTAAGACATTGTAAGGAAAGTTGATTAAAAACATTTATTATACACGAAGTGTATTTGTTCTTGTTACCAGAGCCACAAGGAAAAATAAATGCCATCCCATAGAAAAAAGTAATCTCTTAGGAAAAACGTAAGATGTGAGACTGGTTAGGAGAAGCTCTGTATGCCTGAGTCTCACCTGAGCATGTCTTGCAAGATTATTTGATGTAGCAGCGTACAAGACCTATTAGTTATTACATGGACTCTCACAAATTCAAGAAATTTATCACAAATAGTAACAATATTCATAGTAGTAATAACAGATTCTCCTTCATACCTGAAGGTTGATTACCTGGGTTTGAAGGTATGGGCTTCCAGTAATTTTTCTTTTTTAATGGAAAATATTGACTTGTTTCAGAACATGCTCTAGCCCATTCCTACAAGGTGACTAAACTCTCAAAAGTTTTTAGAATTTATCAATAGTAACTTGACAAAGTATTAAAGGTATATTTAATCATCACTGCCATTTCACAGCTAATATTAATCAAGAAATTATGATTTTAAAGTCATCTGAGGAGTGATCACAATTTATTTCAATTTAATCTCAGGTGAGAATGTGTTGTTAGCTTTACTTTATAGATAAGTAAGCTTAGGCCCAAAGAGGTTAAGAAATTTACCCCAAACCACCCAGTTAAGAAGAGTGGGAGCCCAGATTCTGAGTTCTCCCTGACTTCAAAGTCTACAAACTCCCCTAGAGCCAAAATTGTCCTTCCCATTTTGCATGTGGGAAGCCTGACGTTTCCTCAGGAAAGGCAGTTTACAGCAGTCAATGCTAAAACGTGTGCCCATTGGCCTCACGCCGCAGTTTCTTACACCATAAATAACATTACAACTTACCTTCCACATTGTAGGCCGTGAGGCAGCAGATCCCAAGGAAGGCCAGGATGAGAAGTCTCATGGCTGAAGTTCTGCTGAGCTGAGCTGGGAGAAGCTGAGGCACTGACTCCCTGCAAGCCTCTTTTATTCCTCCAATGGTCTGAGCAGTTCCTGCAGAGAGAGGGGACTTTCAAGGTGGGTGTGGAATCATGGAAATTCTTCGCAGTGCTTATACTTTTTTCATTTTCTTTGAAAAAAAAAAGAAAAAATCACCAAATAGTTCCTTTGCCCCCACTGGTGCTAACCCCATACCTTGTAGCGTTTTTCTCTTCTCCTGTGGTTAATGTGTCAATGAAACCAAACATATGCATAAAAGAAAGCGTGGTTGTGTCATCTCCTGCCACCACCTAAATTCAGATCTTCCACTGCAGATATGCCTGGTGGCCGGATCTGTGTCAGGGCCCAGCACAGGACAGGCCATAGCGCTGGCCCCAGAGAGTGTCATGGAAATGGGGGTCGGGGGGTGGTCAGAGTGGTCCCGCTTGTCCACCACCATCAGGTAACATCTGCTGTGACATGGGGCTTCCACTGCCATGGGTCACAGAGCCGAGGACGCCACTCACAGATTCCAATGGCGCTGAAGGGACACACTCCCACATGGAGCTCCTCGTTCCTTGGCCCTCCTTTCCTTCCCATTTCTCTCTTCTACTCCCATTGAAGCTGCACCCATTTCCTCACACCACTCTCCCCAGACTCCCAAGAAACATTTAAGTGAGAGTGTTTGAGCATGTCTGTGTGTACTTGTTTGCTGTATCAGAACTTAAGATATACATTTTTAAAAGCTGTTGTAATACCAACTTTTAATTTGGAAACAAAAGAAAGACAATGATCATAATTCTACCCTTCTGATATAATTTTCATTTTTAATATTTTTCCTGTCAGGGCGCGTTTGTATACATGTATTTACAGAACAGTGATCATTGTACTACCATTTAACCTTAATTTAAATAACTTTCCATGCTTCTTCATAGTTCTCATGTTTCTAATTTGAGTAGCAATATACCCACACACATTAAATTATTTTCTTATAACTTATTGTTATATAGATAACATCTGTAATGAAAATTTTTATGAATATATACTTTAATACCAGCTGAAACAGTTTCCTTTAAAACCAGGAGTCAGAGTAGTGGGTGAAACCATATGATCATTTTTATAACTCATACTACATATTGGCATATATGCAGTTTCAGTTTGAAACATCTTCAGAATGGTTTGAGGGTGTCAGTTGCTCAGGTACCTTTTTGGCACTCAGTTTTTATTGGTGGAGTTGGGATATTTTTGTTTTTTGTTTTTACGTAAGTATCTATAAAATATATTTGTTAAATATAATATGTAAATAAAAGGTCTGGCCATTGATATTAGGGATATGAAAATAAGTTCCTATATGCCCATTATAATTACAGCTGAACCTCTAAGATGGTTTTCATGAATAGCCTTTAGTTTTCCAGTCAGACTTCACTTCAGAGTCTGAATATATATTTTTTATAATAATTTTTTTATTTTTAAAGATAGTTTAGATTACAGAAGTGTTACGTAGAAATTATACGCAATCCCCATATGCCTCACTCCTTCCCCCTCTCACACTTTCCCACGTTAATAACATCCTTCATTCACGTAGTAGATTTGTTATAATTGTTGAGCACATTTTGGATTATTGCCACTCAACATTGATTATACTATACATTGTAGTTTACACTTTCTCCTGCACAATTTTGTATGTTATGACAAAATGTATAAAGGTGAGTCTGGAGGACATTCCAGAGGTTACACTTATGCAAGTCTCAGCAGGATCT
Organism: Dasypus novemcinctus; assembly: GCF_030445035.2. Lineage (NCBI taxonomy): Eukaryota > Metazoa > Chordata > Mammalia > Cingulata > Dasypodidae > Dasypus > Dasypus novemcinctus. The sequence goes on along the minus strand of NC_080685.1, from coordinate 46,578,253 downwards.
CATTGACTGCTGCAGTAAACAGTGCCTCAAATAACAGGGCTCCTGATGTCTAGAGACATCCAGAAACTATAAGCAGAGCAGGCAGCTCAGGAATTCAGTTGGCCTTACTTTGAAATTTATGCTCCCCAGTGTAACAGATTCATTTCTAGGTTCTCTACACATAGCTCTTCTGCTCCTGTTATTTGAACCCGTAATTAGCACTATATTTGATAAATATATGTCCCAGAGACTTAAATCTTTGGTCCATCCACGTGTCAACTGAGCCCTGAATTTCAGCAGAGTTGCAATACCTACTCTCCAGTTCTTTGGGCTCACCTAGGACAACTAACAAGGAGATGATGATGGACAACATCCATTGCAAGAATAGAGAGTGTCTGCAACTGCAAGCAAGATAGCAACATCCTTCTGTCCCATGGGATCTAAGCCCCATCTCAGTCAGAAGCAGAGTGGGCATCACCATCTTTAAACCCTCAAGATTGCGGAATGAACAACGGATTAATATTTACTTATTATTGTTGTAGTATAGCCTTTTTATTATTCTAGTAATGGAAGAACTCATCATTGATGTAAAGACAGTAGCCTAATGTATTTTTGTTATCTCTCCCTATCTACACAATCAATACAAAACCTCAGAACACATCTTTCCACTCAAACTGCTTCTCCGCCTTACTGCCTCACATACCTAATGATTCTATCTTCTATCCAATCAGCAAATACAGGAAACTTGGGGTCATCTTAAACTTCTTGCTGTCCATTATTCCTTCTCAACCAATCTGCTACTTATAGCTTTAAGTAGATCTTCAATATGTTTACTCCTTTCTCTCCACTTTGTTGAGGGTAGGCCGTCATCACCTCTTCTTAGAAGTATTGAAGTAGACCAACTGGTTTCCCAGGCCTTGGTCTCCTTCCTTGCCAGTGTGTTCTCCACAGCACTGAGTCCAAAGTCTTTTTCTAAACATGTCCTTTCCCTACAGAGAACATCTTTTCTAATCACATTGCCAACTGGGTTCATTTCATATCTCACATTGTCATGAACAAGGTTCTTCAAGATCTAGTGATGCTTTTCTTTTCAGTCTCACTTTCCACCACTCACTCACATGCTCCCAAACCTCTAACCAGAAAAAACATGTAGCAGACTAAATGTGCCATCCGTTTTTTTTTACAATTTATTTCTTATTTGTCTCCCCGTCCCTCCTCCCCGCCGCCCCCCCCCCCCCCAATTTTCTACTCTCTGTGTCCATTCACTGTGTGTTCTTCTGCGTCCGCTTGCATTATCCAGCAGCACTGGGAAACTGCATCTCTTTTTTTGTTGCATCATCTTGCTGCATCAGCTCTCCATGTGTGAGGTGCCACTCCTGGGCGGGCTGTGTTTTTTTCACGCAGGGCAACTCTCCTTGCAGGGCACACTCCTTGTGCATGTGGCATGCGGGGACGTCCTTGAGTGGCACGACACTCCTTGAGTGCTGCAGCACTGAGCATAGGCCAGCTTACCACACAGGTCAGGAGGCCCTGGGAATCCTGGACCCTCTATATGGTAGACAGATGCGCGATCAGTTGAGCCTTGTCTGCTTCCCTCCGTTTTTATACTACTCTACTTTCCTGCATGTTGCTTCCTTTATTAGGAGATCCACCCCTAGTCCCTAAGCAGATACTTGTAAATTCCTCCTCTCCCTATAAGTCTAGGTTCAAACAACTTTTCATGAAAAGTTTTCCCTAAATCCTGTAGATAAAATTAACTTCAACATCCTTTATACACCTTTGGATCATTATCCCCCACCCCTGTTAGTCACTAATCTTATTGTAGCCACTATTTGATTACATTTCTACCTCTCTCTATACTTGGCAACCTTCTTGAGAGTTGGGAACTTTCTTTAGTCTTCTCTGAGTCCCCAGAACTAACAGAAGATCTGGTGTGTAGCAGTCAACTCAGAAAATATTTTTATGAATAAATGAACTCTTTTTGAAAGACCAAAATTATTGTCCAGCAAAGTGAAGGATGACCATCCAAAATCAGAAAGCCAGGAGACAGTGCCAGTTTTCGACCAAATAGACAATTTAACCAATGGCTGAAATTTTATTTAGCACATTGAAATGGAATTACTTAAACTCCTAAAATGACTTATTCACTTACAGGTTTTCAAAGCATACGCCACAGTTTCTGGTGGAAACAAATTAAGCAACAACCAAGGAAGTAGGAACGTAGTGCAAAAATGGGCATAATCTACTGATGTGTGGACACTGATTGGCAACACCTGCTGAGGGTTATTAGTTAAAATGAGCTTAAATCACCCTTGACTCCACTCTTTCTCTTACATGCCCCACCCAATCTTTTAGCAAATACTGTTGGCTTTGGGTCAAAATAGAATCAGAAGACTTTGCACCACACCCACAACCACCCAACTCCCAGCCACCATCACTTCCCACTGGCCTGGTGCAGCAGCTCCCAGCTGGTCCTCCTGCTTCCTCCCTTGCCCTTTCAGTCCATTCCCCACAGCTGCCCAAGTGAGCCTTTCAGAATGTGTCACATCATGTCACTTTCTGCTCAGAACCCTTCAATGGTCCCCATTTTCATCTGTGTTAAATCCAAAGCCTCTTCAAGGACTGCTAAGTGCCCCTATTTTGTGTGCTTTCCTTCCCCTTCACTCTCTGGCATCCCCTCCTGCTATACTCACTTTTTCTCTTACTTGTCTCCAGTGACAACGGCCTCCTTTGTTGTTTCTCAGTCTTGTCAGTCATGTTCCTGCCTCTGGGCCTTTGCACTTGTTTTTCTCTGTTTGGTGTTTTCCTCAGACATAAGCTTGGCTCACAGCTTACCTTTTTCAATTCTTTGCCCAAATGTCAACATCTCATTGTGGCTTTCCCTGACCACCAAATGTAAAAGTTCACACACACACACCAAGCCTGGTATCATGTGATCTGTCTTTGCCACCCTATTTTCACCCATATCACTTAGCAATTTCTAGTTTAGCAATAATTTAACTTTTTAATTTTTTATTGTCCATCTCCTTCAAGGATTTGTCTTTTTTTCTGCTCTTTCCCTTGGAATCTAGGGCAGAGACTTGCACAAAGTAGGTGTTCAATTAATATAATCCTGAGTGAATGTAAGTATATATGAGTAAGTATATGAGTGTGTGAGTATGAATATGCATATTCAAACATATGTGTATGCACCTCCATGGTCTGGTATTCTGGAATATGGGTACTGTTTCTATATTTGTGACAAGATAGTGGAATGGTAGAAAGCATTTTTTAAAGAAAGCATTCTTTTTTTAGGGAAGAAGATGGAAATGAAAGGACAAGTAATGATATTCTATGTCTCTTTGTATTTTATTTTCTGGTCTGAATACTTAAATTCATTTTAAATAAATTACTTTGTATTTCATTATATGCTTATTAGCCATAAGGACTTCTTCTTCATCAGAAAGCTTGCTTGAATCATTTTCCCATTTTTTAATTGGGTCATTTGACTTTTTATTTGTATGTCATAATGCTTTATATATTCTTCATACAAATTCTTTGTCACTTATAGGTGTTAGAAATCTTTTCTCTCAGTTTGTAGTTTGTATAGGTTTGTAACGTGTGTTTTCTGTTAGTCTGTAACTTATCTTTATGTTGACTTTGATCAACAGAAGTTCTTAATTTTGATGTAGTCAATTTTATCAATTTTTTATTATGGTTTGTGCATTTTGTGCCTTAACAGATTCTTCCCTTCCCCAAAGATAGAAAGATATTTCTGTCTCCATTTTCTACTAAAAGTTTTAAAGTCCTCCATTTGACATTTAACATTTTTATATTTTAATCTCTCCAGGTATTGATTTCTGTACATGGCATCATATAGACATCCAAATGCATTTTTTCTCTTTAGATAACCAGATTTCCTACCTCTGGTTATTGAATAATTCTACTTGTCGGGCCTACACTACTTCTGTCAAATATGAAAGTTCCATATATGTGTGAGTCTGTTTCAGATTCTCTATTCTCTTCCATTGGTCAATGTGTTTATCCCTGCACTAGTACTGTGCTATCTTAATTACTTATATTACCTTATAATTTAAGCTTATTTTCTAGTAGGACAACCTCCTTGTACTTTTTTAACAGACTTCATTTTTTAGAGCAGTTGAAGGTTTACAGAAAAATCTTGCAGGAAATACACAGAGTTCCCATATGTCTCCTCTCCCCCTCACCCCCACTGCCTACCCTTAGTTTCTCCTATTAACATCTTGCATTAGTGTGGTATATTTGTTACCACTGAAGAACCAATACTGATACATTATAATATATGTATATATTAAATGTATGGCCACTAAGGGCCACAATTTACAGGAAGGTTTACTCCCTATGTTGTACAATTTGATGGGTTTTGACAAATATCTAATGTCATGTATCCACCATTACAAAATAGTTTGCCCTAAAAATGCCCTGTGCTCATCTAGTCATCTCTCCCTTGTTTTCTTTGAACTGGTGGCAACCACTGATGCTTTCCTGTCTTCATAGTTTGCCTTTTCTAGAATGTCATATAATTGGAATCGTACAATATGTATTTTTTTCAGAAAGGCCTCTTTCACTTAGCAATATGCATTTAAGACTCTTAAATGTCTTTTCATAACTTAATTACTATTTATTTTTGTTGCTGAATAATACTCTAGTGTATGAATGTACTATTTGTTTATCCATTCATTTATCAAAGGACACCTTGGTTGCTTCCAATTTTTGGCAGTTATGACTAAAGTTGCTGTAAATATTCATGCAGAGTTTTTTGTAGATGTAAGTTTTCAAACTTATTTGGATAATTACATAGGAACACAATTATTGGATTATATGGTAAGTCTATACTTTGCTTTGCAAGAGACTGCCAGTCTTCCAAAGTAGCTGTCCCATTTTGCATTCCCACCAGCGATGAATGAAAGCTCCTGTTGTTCCACATCCTCACCAATATTTGCTGTTGTCAGTATTTTAGATTTTAGCTACTCTAATATGTTTGCAGTGGTGTCTCGTTTTAATGTGCAATTCCCTCATGACACAAGATGTTGAGCATCTTTTCATATGCTATTTGCCAACCGTATATCTTCTTTGGCCATATAATTTTTCTTAAGATGTGTTTTGGTTTAAGCTCACTAGTAATCACAAATCAAGGCCACAGTGCCACTCCATTCATTTCATTCAAATGGGAAAATGAAGAAGTCTGACAATACTACTGTGATGAGAAAGATACAGTGCAACAAATATTGCTGATGAGAATATATATATAAATATGTATTTCCCATTATAAATTGGTATAACACATTTTGGAAAGCAATTTGACATTATCACACAAAGCTAAGCATTTGCATACCTTGAGGATTCGGAAATTTCACTCTTAGGTATATACTTACAGAATTTCAAAGGAAAGGATCACATAAGTACAATTTATTTGGAATGTTCAAATCATTAGGTTGAGGTTAGTGGTGGTATATCAAGCAATTTAATTAACTGAATAAACAAGGGTCATGGACAAACCAATGATAGTGGTGCAACAAACAAATTCAAACTCTCAGTAACATTTTTACCGACTTTTAATGTTTTTTTACAATTACAACATTTTTGTAACATTTTTTTTTTTAAAGTTTATAATTTACTCATTCAAAGACCAACATGGAGGTTCCTTGTCAGTTGGTACCCCCAGGAGAATCTCCTACAAAAAGTGATTCAGGAATAGAAGCTGTTTCCACTTTTGGACACTACCAGTCTCTAGGGTCTTGGAGTACCTGTCTTCCAGCGGCAGGGATCAGGAAAGAGAGAGCGTGGAAAAGGCATACTTAGCCTTAATGACTATGGCCTGGAAGGAGCATATATTGATTGGTCATATTTCACTGAAACAAATCAGCCATCTCGTTCCGTATAGGGCAAGATGGGGGAATAGAGTTGCATCTTGGTATATAATCTAGATCTGTGCATAGGAAGAAGAGTGAATAAGTTCTAACATGCTCTGCCACAGTTCTATGATTATGATTAACCCAATTGTGCACCTGAGGATCAATTTTTTAAGGATAATAATAAAAGGATAAGTACTGTGACTACCATTTTCTTTGCAATATGTCCCTAGTACAATAGCTCTTAAATTACTGGCGGTTTTTTGTCTTAAATTAATATAGCTTTGTTGTATGTTTCCTGATATAAATTGTATGATTCCCCGCCCCCCCCCCCACCCACAATAAAAAAATCAGACTCTACAGAAAATTTTTTTAGGGAGTAAAAATAACCCAAATCCCACTACCTAAAGGTAAACACTTAACTCTTCACAAGTGATGGACTTCTTTTCAAACATCTCAGTAAGTAAATATGTCTATGCATATATCATTTCACAATCTCTCTACAGCATTCAATGGTGAAGTAATAACAACTCAGATTTATTGTACATTTACAATGTGTAAGATTTTATGCTAAGCACTTAAGGGTATTAACCCACTCAATCCTTATAACAATGTAATTAAGTAAAACTATTGTCTCATTTTATAGATGAAAAATTGAGGCTAAGAGAAGTTAAGTGAATTCACTCATGGCCACAAAGTTTAGTAATGATAGAGCAGAGATTCAAACTCAGCAATGTTACAGAATACAAAACACAATTTCTTAACCAGTACCCTGTACTGTCAGATATTATCTGATATGCTACTCATCCTCTACTAATGAGACCTTAATTTACCTATTTTTTATACAACCCTATTCCACCCAGCAATAAGCATATACATCTCTTTGTACTTTTTATACTTATTTGCACATCTCTTTAGTGTGATAAGAAGTTGGCCCAAAGCAGCTTCTTAGTTTTATATAGACAGTTTTCTGAAAGCAGTGTTCAGGGGAGTCAGTGTGGCTCAGTGGTTGAGCACCTGCTTCCTATGTTCAAGGTCCTGGATTCAATCCCTGGTACCTCCTTAAAAAAAAAAGTGTGAAAAGGTTGAATATATAGAAGTGAAGCAGACCAGCTACATAAGATAACTCTCAAATGATTATTGTTTGTTAGCTGACCTACAAAGCCAAATTTTGTATATTAAAGTCAATTTAGGAAATAATTTAAACTTCCACCAATAAGGAATGAAAGTACCTGTTTTCCAAAATCTTTACCAACAAAGAGTTTTAGCAATCACTGGAGCCATTGCAAATTTCTAAGGGATAGATTACACCTCATTTCTCACATTGTGTTCACTTCCATCACTGTCTAAAGTTGATTACCTTTTATATACTTTGCATTTTCATACCCTTTGTCCATTTTCATTGGGATATTTATCTTTTTCTTTTTTATCTGTGAGAACATATCTGTTCTAACAGAAAGCCTCATCTGAAAAACTTGAAAAAAGATAGAGAAATATTGTTTTGCTTATTTATCTTTTCGTTTTCTTCAATGTTTCCTGAGATCTAGACCAGGAGTTCCTAAGATGGAAAAGAATCTTGTCTCTCTGATGTTCTCTTTGAGGACTCATCAAATCTCTAATAAATAGAGCACTGTGTCTACTCAGAGCTCTTCCACCCTGTGTTCCTTATTTATCAAATAGGTGACATTAAAAAGAAGCACCACTGAAAATGGAGGAAAAGGAACTCAATGTCATGGATACCAGTAGAAGTTCTACCATCAACTAGCTTTGAGGACTCTGCCAACCATTTAGACCTTCAATGACTCAGTGTTCCTATTTTCACATTGGGAATAATATTTGTCAACCTGATGGAAATATGGAAGAAAGTGGTACTATTATGTCTACCAAATACTGAGTACCAAGATAATATACAAATTACACACATACTTTGTAACCATGCTCTTTTTCTTTTGCTTTGTAGACCACAGAGTCTGTCAAACAACAATGCAAATAAGGAAACCGGGTAGTTTGTGAATATATTCATTAACCATAGCAAAAAAAGGAGCAGAGAATAATATCTAATATGAATTGAATGAGTGACCTGTGTCACCTCTCAGTGTTCCCAAGCAAAGTTCAGCAGCTGCTCTCAGTAAATACTATGAAAATAAGTTGCATTCATACTTTGATTTTCAAGTTGCCACTGAACACTCTCCCACTCCAAAGCAAAACTCCTTCATCTGGTATATCTGAAATCCTTCCATTAAAAATGATTCACTCAAAGTTAGCCATTTGTTCAACACAAACAGTTCTTAACCATATGTAAGATACACTCTCATTGAGTACCATAAAACTATTTGACACTACAATCTGTAAAGAGGTCCATGGTTTTCACCTGACTGGCAAAGGGGTCTGCGGAACAAAAATGGTTAAGAACCCCTGGTAGATAAAATGTCCAGTTTTATTTCATCGCCATTTAGAACAGTAACTTACACTGTTTAGTTCCAGAAATGAATGTCTTAACTTTTGCATGACTGAGACACTGTGCAATGAGAATATAAGAAACACTGTATAGAAAAATAAATAGCCACTTCATTGCCATGGACCTTGAGTAATGACAGTCAAACTTGTAAAATTATATTTAATACTTGAGTCACTGAGCTTTTTAAATCAATTCTAATGAAATCCCGTGAACAGATATTATCTATAACTGACATTATAGCTAAGCTCATATTAATAGCATAGGGGCCAGCACATTACACCCATCTCCTGTTTTTGTAGATGAAGTTTTTCTGGCACATAGCAACACCCATTGTTTACATATTGCAGCTGGTTCTCACTATAGCAGAGTTGACTAAGTAGCTGCAACCAAGACCATATGATCCTGAAAGCCTAAAATATTTACTATCTGGATCTTCATGGGAAGTTTGCCTGTGTCCATCCCTGACTTGCATTTATTATTAAAATCAATTATGTTCAATAATATCAACTATGTAAAACAGGTGAAGAGAGAAAGAAAACTAAAGAAGTACATCAGGAAATCACCAAGTTCATAGTCAGGCTGAATGATTGACAGGGAAATCCGACAAGAGCTAGCTTCTGACATTTCAAGCCCCTGTATGATTTGTTCGCTTTTTCATTTACTTAATCTTTGTTAGGGAAAGTGTGTGACATTAATATACTCAGGCACTTTCTCATCAGGTGGGTTCACATTTGCCTTTGTTTCTTGATAAAAGATACACAACCACCAAGAAAAACCCAAAGAAATTTCTAAAAAGGTCTGTGGTTATCAAAAGGGTAAAAACCACTGCTCTGCTCTATGTAGGCTCATTACTCAGGGTCAGGAACCCATGGGGGCTCAGAGTACCAGAGGAAATGGTGCACTTTGACCACTACACGGAAGTTACCAAAAAAATTATTCTAAGTGACGGTAGGGAATCTAAACAGAACAGGCAATCAAGTCAAAGCAACCAACTCTCCAGGGAAGGTTAGGCTGGGAAAACGAAAGACTTCTAGGACTCTAGGACGCAAAGCCAAACTTCACCGGGAATTAACAACAAATCAGCCAGAGGAATTGTGTGTTTTGTTTTGTTTTGCTTTGTTTTTCCAGAAGACTGCCATTTTTGCCACTGAGTCTGTCATAAACTTAAGATCTTCTGCAGTACAGAATTCAAAGCATTTGTGAATTTCCTAAAGTGGATTCAGACTCAATCTGCCTGCTATCGAAACATGCACTGTGCAGGGCAGGAGGCTGTTCCTCAGTACTGGGCAGCCGTCCGGAGGAGCCTGCCCTTGAGACCAGAAGAACTGTAGTGGAGTCCCAAGAGCTGTTCACTCAGCTCAACCCAGGTCCTCATCTGAGTCAGCCCCACCAGACATGTACCAGGAACCAGGAAGGAGAATCAAAATCAGCCTCACCGACCTGAGAATTAGAACAGGCAGCCTGTGGGCATCAGAGGAGGCACTCCATAGAAGGTAGTGAGTGCAAGCCACAGATAGGCTCTGAAGCCACTGAAGATCCTGAAACTGGAACCACATCTGTCAGAGACAAGGAAGCAACATGTGCCTTTTATCAGAGGCTGTAATTTTAGCTTTTTAAATGAATAATTGTGATTGATTGATTGACTGAAGTTAGGAACACTGATTCTCTGCTTCCCCAGACTTGATCTTCTCCTCATCTCTAAAATAACAGGAGGAAACTGCATGGTATCACTGACACCTTTGACCTCAAGCTGGAAGACATTTTTACCTTCCCAATGATCTTTGGATTTGTAAACTAGATTAAATATGACTCATTTTAATGTTAAGTTATAAATATTCCAAAACTTTTTTTTTTACAGCTGATGATAGTGGCTCGATCTATTTAGTAGGCTTACAAGTGCCTCAGGCTAATAACGTATTACTGGGAATCTAGAAGGCTTCTTTTTTGTTGTTTTTGTTTTAAGCAGTTTTACTGAGATATATTCACATACCATACAATGTATCCCAAGAGTACAATCAAGGGCTTTTATGTGATCACAGAGTTTCATATTCATCACCACAATCCATTTTAGAACATTTTCCTTACTCCAAAAAGAAAAACCTCATATGTCCCGCTCCTGAGAATGCGTAGGTGATCTTAAAAAGGGCCTGATCCTGACCTGAATCTGAATGGATCCCCGAAGTTGACTGAGGAAACAAATTGATCTGGTGTCATCTTATCAGAAGTCTCTCCTAGTCATTCATGTAAAACAGCATGCCCACCCCATTCCTAAAGTTTCTATCTTGCTCTCTACATAGCTCTTATCACCACCTGGCATATTTTTAAATACTTTGTGTATTGTGGTATTCTCCCTACTAGATTGTATTCTCTGTAGGAGTCAAAGACTCTATTTTACTGCTAGGCCCTCAGTGCCTTAATCTAGGAACCCAATAAATATTTATTGATTGAATAAATGAATATAAATGAATTTTCATATCCTTGTCTTCTCTTATCCAAGAACTAAAAGAAGAAACCATATTCAAGTTAAATTGGAGCCAGCTACTTTTCACTGATATTGTCCCAACCCAACAAATAACATAAGATTTAAAATAAAATAGTTTTCCACTATTCTGTTAAGGAAAGAAGGATAGCAAGGTCAAAGGCTATAGGTGCTAGAATAGAACATTAAAATAATCCAATCCACCATCTTCTTCCCCCACCTTTTACAAATAGGGAAACAAATTAGAATTATGGACAACATCACAAAACTAAGGCTTATTTTGCCACATCCATCACTAAGGCTCTGTGAAAGTCTAAAGAGAGACCAACGATAAAAAATATGACATATGGGAAAGAAAGAGTAATATATTTGTTTGTTTAGTTTTCCGACTACACAAGTCAGAGTTCATGTTGGAAAATTGCTGTGGAAGTTACCTGTGGTGGATGCCGCTTGCCCACTAGTCTACCTCATCACCTTCAGTAGCTGCTGCTCTGCTGATTCTCTCCATGGTTCAGTGCATTTGGCAAGGCAAGCCCTTACAGCACTATTAATTACAAACGGCAGGGCAACCAGGGAAGTGCACATTCTTTTAACACATCTACTTCCTGCCATTCTGGAAATGACATTAAATGAGTAACTTTAAAAGAATTCAAAGAGAGGCATCTTCCTTTTAAGTGTTGTGTTTAATACAATTTCATTCCACATTTCCTAACTTATGGTATTTTTAATATTTCCTAATAAGCTATATACGCAAAGCTGTATTTATGCCAACCTCCCTTTAATATTTTTCAGTCCTTCTGCATGCCTATTGAAGTTTTTCATTCTCATTAGATGCTAAATCTGACTTTACAACTCATCTTTCCTGTCTCTTTATGAACATGATTATTTTCCTTTAGGACTCAATGAGTTCTCCATAAAAATTACCGTCACCACGACTGGACTCCCTTTATTCTCCCACAGCCTGCCCTCCTTTCTGCTCTCATACTTCCCCCCTTCTTCATGCTTTTTAAGTTATTCTTGTAATAGGAATTTCCTTAATCTTGGTATATTTATTTCCAGTTGTAATAGTAAAACGTATTAATTTCAGAATTTAATGTCAAAAGCACAGATGGAATCATTCTCCCACTAATATATAGTCAGTTGATGAGCACAAATTTTAAAACAAGATCATTGGGTGTTTCTCAAGCATCTAGATTTTTCTCAGATAGCCAAAAAAAAATCATGAGGGCAATACACTTGCATAACTACCATGAAAGGAGCTTAAAATATAAACTTTGCTTAATCTGTGCTTAAAGTGTTGATGGGAATGATGATAGCCCTTTTAGTAAACAGTTCTTAGAAGTGAGTGTATCAAAAGCGGTTTGAAAAAGTTGCAGGTGCATTTTAGGCATTTCTGGCAGAACAACAACAACAAAGTGTGCACAGAGAGAAACTAAAGGAAGCCAATAGCAAAATGGAGACTTTTTTCCCTCCAAGAAAAGAGTGAATGGATTATTGTAGTTTTTATGCCTGTAATGAGGTTATTTTTAAAGTTTTTTTTTTCCCTTTCCAAATTGTTGTCTGTAGTGATCATTTGCCACAATGGTGACAGTCTGACATCCTATGTCTTTGGAAGTTACCAAGTCAAAAATCCTTTTCTGCATGGCAGCATTCAGAACTCCATTTCCAAGCCATCCTCACTGACCTGTGACAGAGGCTGAAGCAATCAAATCACCCCTGTGAGCTTCTATTTGGAAGAGATCAACCTGATGGGACATGACTCATTTTCAAGAAAGTGAGACAACTGTGGACAAGAGCTGTGGACTTTTCAGAAGCAACAGAGACAGGAGTTCCAGGGAGAGTTACCCATGCAGTAAGTCACACTTGTGCCTGTCACTAGTGCTATGTCTTAGTTTCCAGGCTGATAATTCAAACATAATCCATGGGTTGGCTGAAAAAATGGGAATTTATTGGCTCATGGTTTTGAGGCTAGGGGAGTCCAAAATCAAGGTGTCTGCAAAGCAATGCTTTCTCCCTGAAGACTGTGGCATCTGGGGCTGACTGCCAGTGATCCTTGGCTCTTGACTTTTCTGTCACATGGCAATGGCCATGGTGATATCTTCTCCTGTCCCTTCCTGTTCCTTTGACTTCTGGTGTCTTCTGGTAGCTTTCCCACTCTGGCCTTACTATTCAAAATGGGTTCACACTCACAGATTTCAGACCAAGACCAAGAAAACGTCCAAACTGGGGTAAACAACTCAATTCATCACATGCTAAGAGGACCCACCTGTAAGGCAATCACACAGTGTGATTGGGGAATTATTTCTGATTAACAATGTTCTATTGTTTACAACTAAGAACTCAGACTGAAGAGTGGCTTCCATGGACAGCCAACTATGTTCATTTGCTTTTGTTTTTTTTTGAGGCCAAACACATATAACATAAAATTATCCATTTTGACAACTTTAAATGCATAATTCAGAGTCATTCATTACATTTACACTGACACCACCTGCATTAGTCAGGGTTCTCTAGGAAACACCATCCATTATTAAAATTTTCATCATCCCAAAGAGAAATTCTATGCCCATTAAACAATAACACCCATTTCTTCCCACTCCCCCTCCCTAATATAACCTCATATATTTTCTTTCTCTATGGATTTTCTTATTCTAGATATTTTGTGTAAGTGGAAACATACAATGGTATCCCTTATGTGTGTGGCTTATTCATTTACCATCGTGTTTTCAAGGTTCATCCATGTTAGCATGTATCAGAGCTTCATTCCTTTCTATAGCTAAATAATATTCCATTTTGTGTATATACCACAATTCATTTATCCATTCATCTGTCAATGCACATTTGGGTGTTTTCCACCTTTTGGCTAATGTGAATAATGCTGATATGAACATCAGTATACAGGTATCTATTGAGTCCCTGGTCTCAATTTTTTGGGAGATATACCTAGGAGTGGAATTTCTAGGTCATATGGAATTCTATGTTTAACTTTTTGAGAAACTGCCAAAATGTCTTCCATATTGGTTCACCATTTTACATTTCCACCAGCAATGCATGAATGTTCCAATTTCTCCACATCCTTGCCAACATTTGATATTTTGTTTTAAATAGAGAGCAGATTTAACTCAAGTGGTTGAGCTCCTGTTCTCCACATGGAAGGTCCCAGGTTTAGTCCCTGGTGCCTCCTAAAGGCAAACAAACAAACAAACAAAAAAACCAACTCAGGGGAGCCAATGTGGCTCAGTGGTTGAGCACTGGCTTCCTATACATGAGGTCCTGGGTTCAATCCTTAGTCCCTGTATCTAAAATATTAATAATAACAATAATAATAATAATAATAATAATGGCTATCCTGGTGCGTATAAAGAGATATTTCATTGTGATTTTGATTTATATTCCTCTAAAGTCTAATGATGTTGAGCATTCTTTCTATGTGCTTATTAGCCATTTGCATATCTTCATTGGAGAAGTACCCATTCAAGTTCTTTGCCCATTTTTATTTGTCTTGTTTGTCATTTTATTGTTGACTTCTAAGAGTTCTTTATATATTCTGGCTATAAAACCATTACCAGATATATGATTTGCAAGTATTTTCTCCTATTTCGTAGGTTGTCTTTTTACATTCTTGATAATTTACTTAATGCACAAAACTTCTTAATTTTGAGGAAGCCCATTTATCTATTTTTTCTTTGCTTTCTCCTAAAAGTTTTATCATTTTAGGTCTTATATTTGTCATCAATCTATTTTGAGTTAATTTTTATATACTGTGTGTGTATATATTAGGGTCCAATTTCATTCTCTGATATGTCCAGTTTTCCCAGGACTATTTGTTGAAGAGACTATGCTTTTACTACTTTGTAGACTTGACACTCTTGTTGAAAATCAATTGACCATGGATTTGAGGGGTAATCTTTGGACTTTCAATTCATTCCATTGCTTTATATTTCTATCCTTGAAACAAACCCATATTGTTTTTATTACTGTAGCTTTGTTGTAAGCTTTGAAATCAGAAGATCCAAATTTTGTTCTGCTTTTCCAGGGTTTTTGGCTATTCGGAGCCACTTGCAATTCCATATGAATGTGAGATTTGCTTTTCCATTTTGGTAAAAAGACTGCTGGAATTTTATCAGAATTGCATTGAATCTACAGATCACTTCAGGTAGCACTGATGTAATAACAATATTAAGTTTTCCAATCCATGAACACAGGATGTCTTTAATTTCTTCCAGCAATGTCTTATATTTTTCAATGTATAAGTCGATCACATCCTTGGTTAAATTTTTTCCTAGATATTTTATCCTTTTAAATACTATTGTAAATGGAATTGTTTTCTTGATTTCCATTTGGATTGTTCATTGCTTGTGTACAGAATCACAACTAATTTTTGCATGCTGATCTTGTATCCCACAACTCTTATGAATTTATTAGCTCTAATAGCTTTCTTTTGGATTATTTGGAATTGGGGGATTTTCTATATATATAGGATCATGTTATCAGTAAATAGAGATCACTTCACTTTGATTCTTTCCAATTTGGAAGGCTTTTATTTAACTTTGCTTAATTACTGGCTAAAACTTCCAGTCAATGTTGAATATTAGTAAAAGCAGGCACCCTTGTGTTGTTCCAGATCTTAGGGAGAATGCACTCAGATCTTCACCATTGTGTATGATATTAGCTTTGGGTTTTTCAAAAATATCTTTTATTGTGTTGAGGAAGCTTCCCTCTATTTCCAGTTTTCTGAATATTTTTATCAAGAAAAAGTGCTGGATTTTGTCAAATCCATTTTCTCCATCATTTGAGGTGATTATGTAGGTTTTTTCCCCTTCTTTCTTTTAATGTGGTGTATTGATTGATTTTTCTTAAGTTGAGCCATTCTTGTATTCCTATGGTACATTCCACTTGGTCAGGTATATAATCTTTTCTATGTAATATTGGATTTGTTTTGCTAGTATTTTCTTGAGAACATTTGCATCTATATTCATAAAGTGTATAGGACTGTAATTTTATTTTCTTTTGATGACTTTATCAGGCTTTGGTATCAGGGTAATCCTGGTTTCACAGAAGAGTTAGGAAGAATTCCCTTCTCTTCAATTTTTTGGAAGAGTTTGAGCAAGACTGATGATAATTCTTCTTTCAATGTTTGGAACAATTCATCAGGCAAGCCTTACGGTTCCAGACTTTTCTTTGCTGAAAATATTTTGATTACTGATTCAATCTCTTTACTTGTTTTTGGCCTGTTGAAATCTTCTATTTCTTCTTGAGTCAGTTTAGGTAATTTGTGTGTTTCTAGGAATTTGTCCACTTCATCTAAATTATATAATCCATGGGTGTGCAATTGTATATAGTATACTCTTATAATCCTTTTTATTTCTGTGAGGTTGGTAGCGTCTCCACTTTCATCTCTGATGTTATTCACTGGCATCTTCTCTCTCTTTCTCTCTTTCTCTTTTTTTTCAACATATCAATTACAAAATAATATTGGCATTTATATTTACCTATGTTTTTACCTTTTCTGTACATCTTTATTTCTTCATACAGCTTAAGTTACTATGTAGTCTCCTTTCCTTTTATTCTGAAGTACCCCCTTTCACAATTCTTACAGGACAAGTGTAGTGGTAAGGAACTCCCTCAGGTTTTGCTTATTTGAGAATGTTTCAATTTCTCCCTCTGCATTTTTGAAGAGCAATTTTGCCAAATACAGAATTCTTGGTTGCTGGTTTCTTCTTTTCTTTTAGCACACTGTCTTTAGGCCTCCATTTTTCTGATAAGAAATCAGAACTTAATCCGTATGTGATGAATCACTTCTCTCTTGCTGCTTTTAGGATTCACTTTGCCTTTGGCATTTGAAAATTTAACTATATCTGGAGTTCTTTGGGTGTGTATACTCATGACTTTTGTCAAATTCGTGAAGTTTTTGGTCATTACTTCTTCAAATATTTTTTTCTTCCCCTTTCTCTTTCTCATCTCCTTGTGGGACTCTGATAATGCTAATGTTGGTCAGTTTCATGGTGTCCCACTGATCTCCCAAATCTGTTCACTTTTCTTCATTCTTTTTTTCTTTCTGCTTCTCAGACTGAATTATTTCAAATATCCTGTCTTTAAGTTTGCTGACTCTTGGGTCTGTCTGTCAAATCTGCAGCTTTACCCCTCTAGTAAATTTTTTAATTCAGTTGTTGTACTTTTCAGCTCTAGAATTTACATTTGGCCCCTTTTTAAAATTTTTCCTTTTGTTCATGAATTGTTTTCCAGATGTCATTTAGTTCTCTGTCCATGTTTCCCTTTAACATTTAATAGACTTATAGGACTTGTAGCAGTTTGATATGGTTATAAATTCCAAAAATAGATATTGGATTATGTTTGTAATCTGATCTGTACCTGGGCATAACTGAGTTATGATTATGGCCTTGAGTCCCCACCCCTTGGTGAGTGGAGACTCACAGATAAAAGGCATGGCAAAGAACAGAGTTGGTGATTTCTCATGTTGGAGTTTTGATGTTGGAGTTTGATGCCCAAGACTTAATCTGGAGTCCTGGGAAGCAAGCTCACAGAAGAAAGAGAAGCCAGCCCGAGAAAGAAAGGAACCCTGAACCCAGAGAGAAGCAAGACCCTGGAAGAGAGGAACCCAGGAAGCCTGAACCCTTGCAGACATTGGCAGCCATCTTGCTCCAACATGTGAAAATGGACTTTGGTGAGGGAAGTAACTTACGCTTTATGGCCTGGTATCTGTAAGCTCCTACCCCAAATAAATATCCTTTATAAAAACCAACCAATTTCTGGTATTTTGCATCAGCATCCCTTTGGCTGACTAATACAGGACTTATTTAGGAAAGTTGGCTTAATGTCTTTGATTAGTAATTACTATGTCTTGGCTTATTTAGGAATGGTTTTTGTTGCTTTATTTTGTTCCTCTGAATGGACCATCTTTTTCTATTTCCTTGTATATCTTGTGGTTTTTTGTTGAAATATGGACTTTTGGACATTTTAATGTGTTAACTCTGGATTAAGATTCTCCCCTTTCCATAGGATTTGATTCTTTTCTTTTTGTCAAGGGCTGTAGTCAGATATTTGTTTAGTGGGTTTTCCACTATATTTAAAGACTCTATTCCTTGATATGAACAGTCATTGAATTCCATGTTCCTTCTAACTCTATTCAAGTAACAGCAAGATAAAAATTTCCTTGAATTCCAGGAGCTATTAAACAACAATTCCCCCGGTCTTTGCGGATTGGCTCTGTGCTGGTTCTCCTTCAACTTTCCACCAGCCTTCCACTAAGCCTAAAAAATAATCTTTACCCTGGTCATGCATATGGCCTTGTAAATTCCCCTTTATACATGAACTCTCCAAATCCCTATTTTCCCTACGAAATTCTCCATAGTCTTCACTCCTGGATCCTGGGTGCTCTATGACATGGCTCAACCATGAAATCTTTTTTCCCAAGTGGTGCTGTTTGAGTATTTTTTTACAGTGTTTTAGTGGTCACACATGTTACTTCTCCATTCGAAGTGAGTTCTGGGATGGGTGAGACAGAGATTAGCATCTTGGATCAGCACTTCAAGCTGCCACCAGACAGGTGAGAACTGGGAATAGATATACATACACTCTATTCTGTGAATAAGGTCGGGTCTGTTCCCTCCAGAAGCAGGAACAAGGACTCACACTGGGAGCACAAGCTACCACTAAACCAAACCAGGGATTAGGTGGGTGAAGGATTAGTAAAAGCATTGTAAGACATTCCTACATTTTTTTTTTCATTTATTATAAGGGCAGTTGTAGGATTACAAAAAAATCATGCAGAAATTACAATTTTCCCATATACTGCTTCTACACACAGTTTTCCCTATTATTGTTATTTTGCATTAGTGTGGTATCTTTGTTACAATTGATGCAAAATATTATTACAATTACACTATTAAATATCCTACCACTTTTAAGTTGCCTTTTTTCTTAATTCAGCATTTGCTTGGTTGCCCTAAACTCTTTTCCAGAATTCTGAGAAAGCTGGTCCAAGCAGTTTCTGCTTGTTTTCCAATATTTCTGACGGGAGACAGATTCTGGAACTTCTTACTCTGCCATCTTGCTGACATCCCACTCTACGCTTTTGATAGGAATTTGTTAAATGTTATTTGTTCTTTGTTCTTTTTGAAGCAACATAGTGTTGCAGAAAGAAATGGGATATAAAGTCAACAGACTTGGTCTAAGTATTGGCTTTGTCAATGACTAACTGTATAATGCTAGAAATCAAACAATTTTCCCTAGGGATAATTTTTATTTCATAGGGTTATTTTAGAGAAATAAATGATATTAATCAAAAGTAATTATCAGAAAGTAATAGGCTCTCAATTAGTGTTATTTGTATTTGCTCTTTGTCAAAGACGTGATGCTTTTTTTGCTCCAAAGTATCTACAAGATAAGGTCAGGCTATCCATTTGATTATATGCACCAGCTTAGAAATAGCATTGAAATAGTGAAAGTAATGAACATTTTAAGGTGATACCAGGACTTTTAGCATGAGTAGGCTGACTTTTTCTTGACTAGTAGCAGCCTTATTATTTAAAATTAATAGTTATATATGAGTGTTGCATCCAAATAAAAAATCAATATATCTTGTGCTAAGGTGGATCCAAAGGATTTGTATATTTAGACAAGATATTGTCAAAAGAATCCCTTTTAATTGTTCCAGTTAGTTAGGAATAGCTTCACTGAGGGAGTAGTATTTCTAGAAACAAAGATAAAGGTATATGGTCTATTTATTTCTGTTCAAAACTGATTTTCTCCAAAATTTGTTAGTTATTTAAGGTATATTAATTATAGAAAAGATGTTTAAAAAACCAATAAGCAAAACTGAGAACTTAAAATCACCTATAATTCATTGCACAGAGATAAGCATTCCTAACATTTTTGTGTCAATTTTTCCAGAATATTTCTTATGTGTTTAGGCATATTTTCATGAAAAAATGAAAATATACTATATATACTGTTTCTTTTTTTCACCAAAAAAAAAATCATGGAAATTTTCCTGGTCTACAAATATAAAACCATATCATTTTTAATAACCACAGTACATTCCCTTAAATCATATAACCAAGTTTATTTAACTAAATTCCTATTGATGGACACTTAGATGATTTCCATGGAAGAGGGATTGTTTTTATTACCAAACTGCAAAGAATATCTTTCCCATATATCTTTGTACACTTGTCCAATCATTTCTTTTGGTAAATTCCCAGAAGCACAACTGCTGGGTCAAACAATAGTTACTGATTTTTCTTTTTTTTTTAGTATCACCTACATCTATGGGTGATAATCATTATACTCCCAGAATCCATCCCAGTGGAAAGGAATAAAGACAAGTCTGGAATTGTTTTTGATAAAGTCACACAAATTCATGGTACAAGTGGCACAGTAACAGCACTGGCACT
This sequence comes from Dasypus novemcinctus, assembly GCF_030445035.2. Taxonomy (NCBI): domain Eukaryota; kingdom Metazoa; phylum Chordata; class Mammalia; order Cingulata; family Dasypodidae; genus Dasypus; species Dasypus novemcinctus. Next base: position 46,558,051 of record NC_080685.1, on the reverse strand, counting down.
TTTGCAGAAGACTCCTTCATCTTAAGAGATCAGAAATGCTGCCATAGACAGAGTAGAAATGATACTGTAGGCAGATGGAGGCAATCACGGCACTGCTGTTTTCCTATCATTCTCTATCTCGTTCTGTCTTACACACACACAATACCCTGCATGCATAGTCTTGCTAGTGTTACTGTGCTGAGTGTTAACTACATTATATTAATAGAATCCACGGTGGTTCTATGTGGTTCATTAACATAACCAACAGTGCAGTGAAATTTCGTCACCACCGGTGATTAATACTTTCTAAACTGTTAGTCCTCACACGCAGACCACCATCAGACTTTCTTGTGAAGCTAAACATAGTCATATGTATCAAGTTTCCTCTAGTCATCATTTGCCCTCTCTAATGTCGGTGTTCAGGTAATCCAGATTTCTCTTCTCAGTGAATCAAATCCCTCAATATGTTTCTAAAAATTCTGAAGCAAGGTTCTGGAAGTAGAAGTTAAAATGATCTGTTAAGTGCAGAGATTTTCATTTGAAAAGGGGAATTTGGAAAGATAAAGGGGAAGTATTAGCAAAATACTCTCATTTGGTATGGGACTACGTAAGCAGAGATTTAATGATTTACTTTCACTATAAAATGTTTAAATGCTCAGAAAAAAAATCACGACTAAAATACAAAAGAAAATATTTCCCTAATTTTTACCCTTCACTGCTAAAAATTGTTATGGAAAGAGCAATGTACATCAAATCACCATGAGAAGTTACAAAGACAGAATTTCCATTCCAAAACTCTACGGGAGCAAGTTTTCTTGTGAATATCCTGTGAAAGTTCTTTTTTCCCCCCATTTGAACAGATACTAGAGTTTTATGATAAGGAATCCATAGAAAACTTCTGTAGACAAGTCTATGTTCAAGCAGATAATATCCATACATGATCACAGTACTCAAACATAAACTAATTATTCCTGATAATTCAAAGGAAATGAAAGACCTGGGAAGCCAGAGTTAAGAAAATATCAGGAACATAACCTCATCTTCAGCTACTGGAAGAGGGATTACTTGTAATTAAAATGCTCCACTGGATCTATTTAGGATGGGTGGGAGGAACTGCAGAGAAAAATAAACAGAACTGCTTCTCTGCAAATCATAATTCTGTATCAAGTAAGAGTTGGTTTGAAATCTTTCAAGGTCTCTTCCAACCAGGGTTGCCAGGTCTCTTCCAACTAGGATTGCCAGATAAAATATAGTATTCCTATATCCCCAATATTATATGGGACATACTTATACTAAAAAGTTTCTCGCCTTAACGATGTAAAGCAGAAGCTGGCATGGTTTATAGGATATGCCATAAAGTGGAGCCATTTAACCAAGAAAATAACAAAAAGTCTATTAGTCATCGAACCAAACTTATTGCTTCAGACTTCAGAACACCCAGTATACTTTATTTTCACTTTTGTATGATTTTGTTTATTTATGGAATATCTATCTCTTAAGAGACAGTACACTGTGGTAGATAAGAGCTCAGGCTTGGTAACCAGACTGCTGTGTTCATATTAATATCTGGCTTGATCACTTACTATGTGATCTTCAGCAAGTTACTTAATGCACCTAACCTCTCTGTGCCTCTGTTTCCCTATCTATTTGAAATAGAGGATAATAATACTAATTGCAACCTGGAGCTGAGAGAATTAAATGAATTAGCACATGCAAATTACTTGAATTGTTCCTAGAATATATTAAGCACACAATATATTGATTGGTGTTATTAAAATAGTGTTAAGATCATGCAAAATTTTATGTACCTGAGAGTAAAACTTCTTAAAAGAATATGTTAGATGTATTCTATGTGAGGATCATTACTTACTTAATTAAGTAAAGGAAGACCAAAACACTTTGTTTAAATGACTGAACAACTGAATAGGATTTTTTCCTGGTTTACCTAGATACGCAACTTTCTTTTTCCACTTTTTTTCAGATTTGGCATTTGAACCCAAAACACTGGCCAGGCACATTCTGTTCTTACATTTTTTGTTGCTTTTTCAAATAGGGAGGTTGGGAGTTCAGCAGGGATAGGCATCAGATCTCCTATTCTGGAATAGAGCATATTTCTGCATCTAGTGAGAGTAGGACTGAATTGTTTTAAGGACTCTTCAAACCAGAGTAGCCAGGTCTCTTCCGGGTTGTCAGTTAAATACAGGGAGCCTAGTTAAGTATGAATTCCATTTAAGTAATGAAAAAAGATTAGTATAAGTATATCCCAAATATTACATGGGCCATACCTATCCTAAAGCTTATTCATTATATATCTGAAATTTGAATTTAACTGGGTATCCCATATTTTTATTTGCTAAAGCTGCCAGTCCTACCTCCAATTCTGAGACCATAAGTCTGTGATTCACTTGGGCATAGTACTCAGCAGCTGGTGACAAAAGGAATTTTGTTTTCCTGTTAGATTATGTCCCCATACAAAATGCACTCTAGTTACTTTTTAGTTCTTTTCTACAAAATAAGCTATTGTAATCTAATTTGTCTATCACTTTTTTAGAACCCCCTCATAAGCAGAGTAGCATTTCCCAGTTACTGGAATATAACCCAATTGACTCAAGAAAATAGAATGAATCAGCTTCCATTATCTTCTCTTTTCTTTACCAAGAAGAATGATTTTCCTACTGGCAAGAACAGAGCAAAAGAGTTGAAAGAGAGTTGATGTTGAAGATAATTGGTAAATAAGAAGAGACAACCTAGACATTTTAATAAGTTCAAGTCTCTAGTCCAATATGAATTATGTTAGCACAGTCTCAGTGGATCAGCCTTTGCCCTTCTCATGTCACCACAGCTGGGCCCACTAATTTCCCTCTTTGGAGGCACAGTCAACACCTGACCACTAATAAATCTGAACATGAAATTGGCAAGCCAGCCTACACACACCTGTCCTGATGGGCCAAAACCCAAGATAAATGGGAAGCAAGTCTCCACCATCCACTATGGAAGCTGGAAGAAGATACACGTTTTCTCTCCCCCGATTCCCTGGAATCAAGTCATATTAGTCAGAGATTATTCGTGGAGGCTGTGACAGATTCAAGAGTCAAGCAGCAAGACAGCCATTGTTGAGGGCTGCTGGCATTTGGCATTGTGTTGGCCAGTGCAGAGTGGTGATGATGCCAGCAGAAGTGTCCTGAGGAAACTGCTCCTGTGCTAGCATTTTGATTATGACTTGCCTGCCTGTTCTCTGAGTCTAGTTCTCCAGTATTTCTGATAATTCAATGAAATACACAATTTTTGTTTTCTAGAATTAGTTTCTAATCAGCTCCCAAATTATTGCCTTCCCATTCGACACATGCCCCACTTTCCAGAACAGAGCTCTTCTTTTGCTCTTAGCCCCCTGTAGCTCTTGCTAAATTTCACCCTATGAACAAGAGAACTGAGTGGAGCCCATGTCCAACTCTACATGCAGACACAAAGAGATGAAATGACTTTCTGGTTTTCAAAGGTGAATCTGTTCAGATTCTGTGACACTATGCTCTGCCAGCCTATTTGGGCCTGACTATGGCTGGGTCATAGCTGAATTTGTGCCACAATATGAACATGGACCCACCTTCCCCACCCATGATTGCGTTGCATTTCATTTCCTCCTTCTCCCTATCTGTGTGTCCTTGTGTTGACTCAAGGGAACATGCCAACCTGGGACACAGCATATAAGCAGTGTGAGCAATATCCAAAGAATCATGGAATATGAAAGGGTATTAGAAGAAGGGAAACAAGTGAGTAGTATTGTCTCAATTTTCAAAGATGAAGAAATTATGAATTCCAGAACAACAACACAGTGTTGGGTTTGATCCACTTCTAGAACAAATTATTAAACAAATTATTGGTATGTAAAAAAGAAATCATGAGTAGTAGAAATCAGGTCAGATTCATTAAAATATGTCATATCTGTTTAATTATAAGTCCTTTAAATTAAAAATTTTCATCATAACATATGGTTTTAAAAATTACAAGTAGCCCTGAAAAGCAAACATTTATAATGAAAATAAATGATCTCTCACTCACTCTTCCTCAGTCCCCAGCCCTTTTCCTTAGAAGGAACTACATTTAATTTTTTAGCTATTTCTCCTATAGTTATACTTCTCTCTCTCTCTTTCTCTCTCTCTCAAATTCTCTCTCTCTGTGCATGTTTCTGTGTATATTGCTCTTTCTTGATTTATGAGTTTTAGTCATTATTTATTTGTAATTATATCAGATTAAGATTTCTTTTTTAACATTATTTTCCCCTCTTCTACTTCATTCTTCCAAGAGAAGAATATAAATTGATTTAATGATTAATGTTCATGTTATTTTGAATATGTAAGCATGTTAAATGCAGAGCCAAACAATGTTCATTTGTTACATTTCTTTCCTTGTTTAAGTTTTTGTTTCTTTGGAGTTTATAATTGACCTTTCATTTAAATTTCTCTTATTCTATTTGGTCCACAAATCCTTACTATTTTCTCCAAATGCTATACATAGAGGATAACCTATTGAGTCTCCTTTTTTCTTCTAAAGCCCTCTTCCCTCTGCTGCTCAGGTGTTATTTTAGAACTTCCTGTTACTGCTGCCCAGGGTTAAATCCACTATTTCATGGGGCACACATCTTCCTCTTTCTTTGTTTTCCTGGAGTATATCATCAAATAGCTTTAAAAGAAAAGATTCATGATGTGTGAAGGGGAGGAAAGACACATGATAGTAAACTTCCATCATTTTTTCATGGAACAGCTTTGGAAATCAATCTTAGAACAAATTATTTATATTGAATATGGCAGCATACTTGTATTTTTCTGAAAACTTCTGTTAAATTAAGTGTCTTACCATTGGTCTAATATTAGAATATAAGAAAGCATATATTTTTGTTAAGTACCTGAATCTTTCCCAATATGAACAAGTTCCCTAAATTTCCTCCCAGGTCCTCCAATTATGGCAGATTATCACAAATTGCGGATGACTATTTAAGTTGCTCTCAGAAGCCTGAGCTGAAAAAACTCTTTGCTGGGACAAAGAAATTAGCTTAAGAATGGAGGTGAGAGTCCTTGTCCTTGGATTGGGGGGTAATGACGGTTAGAACTGTTGGGGTTTTGTATTAACAGAAAACCTGGCATAATTAGAACTGACATTTTGGGATACACAGGTGGCTCATAGAAGCCATGAGCAGCGATGCAGGCCTAGGAAATGCTCTGAATGCAGGCCTGGAGCCCTGGAGGGACTCAGGAAGCCCTCTTCCTCTCCTTCTCGCATCCTGGCTGGTCGTTCGCAGCAGAACAGCATCTTCTGTCTCCCAGCAGGCCATAGCATAGCCCATAGCTACCCTGCCTTTCCGGGTTTTTCCTTTCTTCAAAGGCCCAGCCAGACTAAAAAGAATCTCTTAGATCTAATCCCATATTCCTGGGGGTTTGAGCCCTGAATCAAATTCTCTTCTGGATCAAGTAGCTGCTGCCAGGTGCGGGGGCGGGAGGAGGGGCCGTGGATCCCATTATAAGAAAATGGCTGCAATCATGTAAACATTTCTCAGCAACGACAGAGTTGGTGGTTTTCTGAAAATGGGAAAGGAAACCAAATAGACAAAGCAATAGGTGTCCAGAAAACTCTAATTTATCAAAAACCAAACCCAAAAAAACAACCACAGAGGGTCTATAAGGCCTATCCTGGAATTCAAATTGAGCTACATAGATTTAGCAAGTAACAGAACCACAGAATGAACTATTCTCAGCTGCCTCCTTTCCTTCTCTCCGTAAGATTGAGGCGACCTGGAAAGTTGCTTATTCTTGAAAGAATTGAAGGTGACAATATCCTTTCCGAAATTTAATTAATGGCAAGGGGAGAAGACATGGAGGTGGTCTCAGGAGCTATAAATTCGAGCTCTGATTTTCAGGAACTTCTCAAAAGTTAATTCATGATTCTATCAAACTAGGAAGAATAGAATTAATTATTTCCTTTCTTACTTTGTTTAGAACATCTAGTGCCACTTTCTAAATTTTGTTTTTGATTCCTCATGTATTAAGTCTTTTTTTTTTTTTTTTTTTGAGGTACCAGTGTCCAGGGATTCAGAGATTGAACCCAGGACCTTGAAGCTGATGCTCAACTACTGAGTCACATCGGCTTCCCTGAATTGGTTTTATCATTTGTTTTGCTTGTTGTTTGCTTTTGTTTTCTTCAGCAGGCACCAGAACCTCCCATGTGAGAAGTGGGCGCTCAACTGCTGAACTACATCCATTCCTTAAGTCATTTCATTTTTTTAAGATTTATTTTTTATTTATTTCTCTCCCTTCCCCCCCACCCCCCACCCCCAGTTGCTGCTGTCTGTGTCCATTTGGCTGTGTGTTCTTCTGTGACTGCTTCTATCCTTATTAGTGCCACCGGGAATCTGTATTTCTTTTTGTTGCGTCATCTTATTGTGTCAGCTCTCCATGTGTGCGGCACCATTCTTGGGCAGGCTGCACTTTCTTTCGTGCTGGGCGGCTCTCCTTACAGGGCGCACTCCTTGGGCGTGGGGCTCCCCTACGCAGGGGACACCCTTGCGTGGCAGAGCACTGCTTGCACACATCAGCACTGCACGTGGGCCAGCCTCCACATAGGTCAAGGAGGCCCGGGGTTTGAACTGCGGACCTCCCATGTGGTTGGCGGATGCCCTATTCATTGGGCCAAGTTCGCTTTCCCTGTAAGTCATTTTAAAGACAAATCCTCTCTTACCGCAGGGCCTCTTCACATGTTCCCTCAGCCTGGAACTGAGCTCTTTCCTCAAGTCGAACCATATTTACGATGGTCTGCTCCATCTATGAGTTAAATTGCCCTGTCCATGGGTAACAAATGAGACCCAGCACCCAGGTCAGTGACCCTGAAGTGTCCCCTATCTCAAATAAGCCTCCTCTCTAGGGGTAAATGACATTTCCAAAATCACATGATTTATAGCAATTTCTCATGCTACCAGGTCTCTGTTGTTAATTCTAGGAGATAACTGAGCACTCCTGCTTCTTCTTTGACCCCTTAGAAAAAAAGACAAAATGGAAGTTTCCTCTCTCTTCCCCCTTATATCTTGGGAATAATCCTATATTATCTTTATTCAATGACTTCTTCAACACTTTTGAGTGATTACCAGGTATCGGGTATTATGCTAATGACAGGTTCAGAGGTATAGAGGACAAAAGGCCCCCATCTTCAAGAAGTTTCCAAGCAAAGTTTCTAGATTATCAATACCTCTTTCCCTTGTCAACATTCATTCACACAAGAGGCACTGTCTTTCATCTGGAGCACCTCCATCAGCCTCATTCCTTCTTCACGCTGACCAGTCAATGGTCAGAATGACTTTTTTGTCTGGTGCAGGCTGAACTTTCCTCTGTTTCGTGTAATGACTGGCAAGAAGGTTGGGTTGGGTGTTTTTTCTGCCATCAGTCAGTATAGAATGTTTGTGGTAGACCACCTTGAAGCTGAGGTTGGGGGCACATGGTGGAGCAGGGAGGAAATAGTTACTATTTTGAAAGCATTGAGTGGAGGAGAGCTAAAAGTAGAAGGGGAAAACTCTGACCTGCCCCTCAGCCCCCTAGTTTCTCAGTCTTTGCTACTCACCAACTTAAAATCTTACTCATTAGATTTTCCATGGGAGACTCTAAGGCTCTCAGGCAGCTCTGTTAAGCTGGAGATTTCCCCTGAGTGCAGGACCACCAACGTGGCCACCTAACCTACAGACTGGTAAAAGGAGCTGCCTGTTTAGGGTGCACTTTTCAAAGCATTCAGTGATCTGAATGGAGCTACTGTATGAGTGGAAAATCTGATCTTTGTTCCATTTACTACCACATAACTGTAACATTCTGATTCTCTTCTTAAATAATAATCTCTCTTCATTAAACTTCACCATGTGCCTCTGTAACAGAGAATTTTAATTCAAAGTGCACTGCATTCTATGAGATATATATGACAAAGGCAAACTATTTCCTCTAATACCCATATGCCCTCAAGTTTGCTGTGGCTTTTACACATCCTTTACCTGACACTGCTGGTGAAGCACTAACTCCACTCTGTGAGGGAGGATCCTTGGCCTCTTCTCAGAGGTAGGCTAGCTAGCTTGCACCTTTAACCCCTTAAAAGCATCCTATCAATCCCAATGGTCATTAGCGGCATGAAGGACAATAGGAGAATTAGGGTTATGCTTCTGAATATCCATTGTATTCTGAGTTCCATCTTTTATGTCATAAGCTGTATGAGACAATTATAATTGCTTTTGTTCTAGAATTTGAGAGAGGTTCAATTATTTGCGTATAGAGAGTTCAGGACCCAGGAAAGATTTTGAGAAGGAAAAATGGTTTATTGACGGCCGGCCGGACTCGGGAGCTTCCTGTTGCAACCCCGAGCCCTGAACAAGACTTTGAGTTTCTTTTATACAGAGAGGAAAGGTTAAATGGTCCTTTTGTTTCAGTTCTCAAGAGGCTTGCATTAGCATATATATCTTCCACATCTTAGGTAAGCTTTTGGCATGGACTTCATACATTCTAGATAAGCTTCTAGCCCATTTGGTCTGCATTTTCCCTGAATATTTAAAGTTTATAGACTTTGCATTGTTAAGCCGTTTCCTGGGACTGGAGTCACTGCCATGGTTACCAAGGGCAGGACTGCAGCCTCTTATCGTCCCACACCCACAAGTCACAGACAGCTTAGGTTATCTCTGAAGAGACAAAGAGCCTCCCACCCATAGCCCACATCATTCCCCCCTTATGCCAAAGTTTAACTTGGTAAGCTTTGGCGTAATTATTGATGGAGCTATGAAGTGGATGGCTATTTGTTGTTTTGATTGATTACTTTACTTGTCAATCTTTAGTGTAGCATCCAGGACTGTTTTTAGAAGTTTAGAAGTTTTCATTCTGGACAGCAGAATCCTGGGGCGGGGGCCCTCCTGCAGTCATCTCGGGGCCACCGGTGCCCTTGTAGATTTTCAGTCAGGCTCCAAATCCATCTATTAATTTTGTTTTACCCTTAAAGAGTTTACACCTTTAATCTTAAAGGGGTGCTGAAGGGAGATGATTTCTTTTCTGTAACTGTTTCCTGCTGGCCATGGGCTGTAGTCATTGTCTAACAAGGTATAAAACTCTATTTTATTTTAACTGGAGGAAGATGGATCTGACCTTCTGTACGAAGTTGGATGAAGTTTTCATATGGTTAATAAGATGTTCACTCTGAAAGAAAGAAACAATTAAAAATTTGGAATACCCGTTTTTAAAAGAGGACATTGGATTACAGAGGTAGACAAGGTTAGGTGCTTATAAAGATGGCATTCCTTTTTAAAAGCTGATGGGAACAGTATATATATATATATATTTTCTAAGTTATTTATTTTTAGAGAGAAATCGCAATAGATACTTAGCTTTGTTCAAAGACACATTTCAAACTGTTTAATGATTGGCACTCATGTTTGTAAGATGCTCCTGGTGAGCTAGCACCCTTTGGACAATTGGTTTCATTCAGGATTAGTACACCAAGTTGGAAATTTTCTTAGTTTTTAGCTGTGGGAGTGATCAGAACTACAGAATAAAGGTTTTTTTACATTTTGGTTTGAATTTCACAATTTCTGGTAATTTTGACTTGTTCAATAGGTGACTCATTATTAGCAAGCAAGCCTCATTTTTGCTACACAGTGGAGTAAAGTAGAATAGTAAGTTGACTGAGCCTGGCTGAGACTGACACCTTATTCTATAGACATGTTTATTAACTATTTAGAAAATGAATTTACTAGGAATCTAACATGTCTAATATACTTTTGCACTTGATTCAAAATAAAAAAGATAATGTTATAATTATTAGGCATATATTTAGTATAGGATAAAAGTACAGCACTTAATATTAACTAGTGTATTACTTAATGCATAAGGATTCAGAGTTGCAATTATTAGTTTTAAGTTTCAGGTTTGTAATACTTTACATGTTATCTCTCCATGAGAGCAGGCCATAATGCCAATTGTGTTTAAGTTTTACTTACAGTATCCTGGTATCATGGCTCCACTTAGCGTGTTCTTCACAGTGAGCAAGTTGCAGCAGTTGATTCTAGAGAGTTTCCAGTATTCTACCAGCCTGGTTCACAGTGCTCTCTGGCACTATGGAACAGTGCCAGTCCGGAGGCGATATCCATTGTACACTTGGCTGTACCAAGTCATCACTGGCTGCTGCAGGAGCTTGAAACTGCAATGTAGTTTCTATCAACTTCAGGAGCAGAACCAGAGGCTGATATAGCAAATATTTCTAATTGAGGGGTCAGTGACCAGCCTAGCTAATAACTCACATGGAGAGGCAACCTGTAATGTATTCAAGGCCTGGTTTGAATGCACAAAAGAGTTTGACAATATTAAAGTTTATTCCTTGTTTTTATATATATTTTAAACAATTAATGCAACACATCATATATTAAATGACTGTTTATTTACACAATTTTGCCATGAAGATATTGGTTGGCATTTTACTTTAGTAATAGAGGGGAAAAACTATTTTTCATTGTTAAAATGAAAACAGAAGATTCCTAATAGAATCAAGATAACTTTTTATCACCACTTACTTAAATATGCAACTTGCAGTAGCCTTCAGACAGGTTTTATTACCACGAAGTTATTTTTTTTTGCAACCAATACTAATCCAAGTTTTTAGTTAACAATGACTTTTATGACTAGAATTATTTAAATGTTTTTAGTTTGAAAGATGTTTTGTGAACTTTTTATAATTGACTACAACCACATTGACTAGTTACCTTACATTTAAATAAACTTAGTAAATTATAATTACTAACCAAAGAAATTTACTTTATTTCCTTAAGAGAGTATATCTACAAACTTTTTCTTTAGCTTAATTTTATTAACGTGAACTTTAATTTTCATTACTCTAAAGATTTTGTACATAATGTTAATTTAGTTTATAAGTTAACTATGGGAGATTACATTCAAGCTAAATAAAATTGAAGCCATTATAGTTTATGCAAGGAATGTTCTCTTTTTATCTTTACAGGAAGCTAAAACTTTTTTTGTTAGTTATGAAAATGAGTAATTTTTAAAAGCATACTGACTACCAGGTTTCAAAACACATTACACAATTACTTAATTTGTTTAATCATAATCCAGGAAAGATCTCTCCATAGTTTTTATGGACTTTACTTATTGAAATTTGTCAATAGAGCCCCTAATTATCTTTATTTTGTTGGAAACAAATCTTCTTCTGGAAGAAAATAAGGCTCACCCAATTGTGGAGAAGAAAAGAATTTATTCTCAATCTTGCAAGAAGGGGCGCAGAACCAGAAAACATGGCTGGCGCCCTGAGCAAAGAAAAATGACACAATTTATATCCCTAAGCCTAGCACACAAGTTCTTCCTCTGTTTCTCCATAGATTGGATACTTCAGAAGTTACAGCTTATCCGAGAAGATCTAACTTTCCCATGGAAAAGTTTGTGATTTAACTGCTTCCTCTATCACATTCCAACCATTTTAGTTTTTATCTGCTCCCCTTTGTCAAATAAGGAATGGAATTTAGTGCTGAATTGGTATTGACTTAGCGCTTTCTTGGGCTTCTTTTATTGCCTATAGGACTGGCTTAAGCTGGTTTCCTTTGCTGCTGTTTAACCCAGGAGTGGGAGACTGAGGCAGTAGGAGGCCAGGTTATATTAATCAGTATTTTCTTCCTTTATGTGAAAACAGAACTAATCTTTGTTTTTCACATTTTATGGCTGACAAAAGGTTTAAACTGGGAAATTACAGGGCAAACTGATTCTTGATTCCTTAGCCTAGTAGATAAGTTTAATCTGCCACACTTAGTCTTTCCTTCAAAGCTCTTGCAAAGAGGAGGCCCTTTCCCAATAGTTCCTATAATCAAATTTCTATATGACTTTTTTATCCTGCTTAGTCTAATTTAGGCTCCAAGAATATTTATTCACATATATAACAGCATATTTAATTTTTAACAATTTGAATAGAGCTCTTTTAGGAATTTTCACTTGTTAATTTGATATTATCATCCTGATGTATGAAGACATACACTGAGCAAATGGGCAGACACAAAGAGTTAGACACAGAAACACAACTCATTGATGTTACTTATAATTTGCATTATTTTATATACTGTTTAGCTTAATTTGGGGTCCAGAAATAGATATTACTTATATAACTGCATATTTAACCTCAACAATTTGAGCAAATAGGCAGACATGAATAGTTTGATACAAAAACATAACTTTAGTTACTTAAAACTTTCATTTTTTACAAAATGAGTGTGACTGCAAAACATTTCAGACTCCTGAAACTTTTCTTAATTTGCACTATGACTGTGCAGTTTCACACTATGAACATGCAGTTTTACACAAGAATTTTGTTTCTTAACTAATGACTTGTAACCAAAATGTTCCCAATGTTTTAACACAATTCTCTTTTGTTTCAGAACTTTATATTTTACCTTGAATTTAGCAGAACTTTGGATAAGCAACAAGATTAATTCTATGTATATTCACTGAGGCTATTTGAAGCCTCAGGGAGACAAACTGGTTTCTGTCATGAATCGCCACTCCTAGGAACACTGACAGTCAAGGCAGGAGACTCCCTTTATTCCCCTCAGTCCTTGGATATAATAAAACTCCAGTGGTCCTTTAAACCCAAGGGCTAAGAATTCCACCAGGCAGCAATCCAGTCACACTTAGATTCATGAGAGAAAGCAGGGTTACTAATACCAGTAGGACAGGAGCTGTTATGAAACAATCACAGGCAAAGGCAAGGGGTGAGGCTAGGCTCGAAGCAACTATAAACGAAGGTAAGGTTAGTTTAGAACTTACACTCAAATAATAGTTTCAGGCTAAATTCACCCAGCTATAATTTCAGTTATTATCTTTCCGCTGTTTTATAATATAAATGCATTTATAAATGATCTTAACTCAGTTACAGTTTTTACTAATTTTTTTAACCTTAAGGTGAATTGGATACCTTTATTAATTAAGCTACAAGAATTTTATTAATAACAATTCTTTGAGCCCTGTCTTTTCCCAGTAATAGAACAAATTCTCATCTACAAGCTAGGCAAGAGAGTATTGGCATTTAAAGATTCATTTTAAACTATGTTTTTACCTTTTTACCGTAAATTTTTAGGCGCCAGCAACTGACAAAAGCCAAACATAGATTTCAAAGTGTCATTTCATTCCTTTTTTTTCTTTTCCCTCTGTAGTCTCACAATCCTGAAGTTCCCAGCCAGACCACTGAAGAGGCTATCAAGTAATTAGAGATCTATTGTTTCAAGCATAGTCTCCTTTCTTCAGATGATTTTACAGCTCTAAAACATTGCAAAGTATTTCTACAGTCTTACAGAGAGAGGGATTTTGGTCTTGACACCCTAGGGAGGGAACTTTACTGCATTTATTTTGATTCTGCTTTTCATCCCTTTTACCTTTCCCCTTACAGGCAGTCAGATGCACAACAATCAAATAGGAATGCGGCTTATAAATAGAAGGTATGGACTCACTGGAAAGGGGCAAGCTGCTCCCCCTTTCCAGCTTTCTGCCAAAATGGGCATACAGAACCTACTCAAATTTGGCACCCCTCCCAGGGACCCAGCCACCCTGACTGGGGCAGCCCCAACAAACCCGGGTGCGTGGCGCGGACACAGATGGCCTCCAAGCCCCGGCAAAGGGGCAGACCAGAGATGAGGCAGCAGAGTATGCGCAAACATCCAGACTCCGCAAACGTCCAGACTCCTCAGTTTTGCCTCATAATCAATTCTCCCCCTTGCCAATGGCAAGGGAGAGTTCCAGCTCAGTTAAATTTTACCACTTTATATAACCCTACAACTCCAACACCAGTATTGAGCTGACACAGACAGAAGCACAAAGGTCACTAATCTGACCCACAAGTTTTTTATACATATTTTTTTCAGCATGCTGCCCCCCGCAGCCATCACAAAACTTAGAGAGAACACTTAACATTAACATTTGGTATAAAGCAAATTCAACCACAATTCAGCACCATAACAAAATATTCCAGCTAGACCTTTTTCACTGTTTAACCTTACACCCAGAACAAGCTTCACGAGGAAAGCCTATCCATTTTCCTGTAACCAAGTTTTTTAAAAAATCCAGACCAATTTCCAGGACATTAGGACTCGAACTTATCAACAGCCCTTCCTATTATAATCAAGCCTCCACTCCTTCAGTGGATATAAGACCAGTACCAGATTCGAACATGCAGTTAGACAAACCCAAAACACCAGGCTTTTTCTTGGTTTTTTCCCTTTTTCCAGACCTAGAGAGAACAGCTTCCCCCCAATTTTCTGGGGTTACTAGGGTTCTCTTGGGAGGTGATCAGCCTCCCCCTCCTAGCAATTAAAGCTAGGGTTCTCCAGACTGCTCACCCGGGGAGTCTTACCTTCTCCCATGTTCAGAGTTCTTTTTCATTCCCATAATCTTTCTCTTCAGACCTTCCACTGCCCTCAATTTTTGTCGGGAAGATTCTGGTGGAGCCCACATCTTTTCTGGATTAATTTAATCCAGGGGCACCCAGATTTGGGGTTCGCCTGAGTCCTCCTGGCTTTCTCAGGGATTTGGAAGGGGCAGCAAAATGCTACCATCTCTGGCCTTCATTTGTAATCCCGGGAGAGCCCCTAAAAATGTTGTAGAATTTGAAAGAGGTTCAATTATTTGCATATAGAGAGACCAGGACTCAGGAATGATTTTGAGAAGGAAAAATGGTTTATTGACGGCCGGCCAGACTCGGGAGCTTCCTGTTGCAAACCTGAGCCCCGAACAAGACTTCGAGTTTCTTTTATACAGAGAGGAAAGGTTAAATGGTCCTTTTGTTTCAGTTCTCAAGAGGCTTGCATTAGCATATATATCTTCCACATCTTAGGTAAGCTTTTAGCATGGACTTCATACATTCTAGATAAGCTTCTAGCCCATTTGGTCTGCATTTTCCCTGAATATTTAAAGTTTATAGACTTTGCATTGTTAAACCGTTTCCTGGGACTGGAGTCGCTGCCATGGTTACCAAGGGCAGGACTGCAACCTCTTATCATCCCACACCCACAAGTCACAGACAACTTAGGTTATCTCTGAAGAGACAAAGAGCCTCCCACCCGTAGCCCACATCACTTTGTCAATCATTACTGCATACATGTTTGACAAAAATTCATTCATATTTTTACTCATTCATCCAATAGACTTTTTATTGAACATCTAGCAATCCCAAGGCCAGTGATGTCATTGTGGACAATGGGAGAATGAAGGAAAGAGCTGTAAAACAGAGCAATAATGCAATGATAGAGAGAAGCAGCAAGGGAAGCAGACTTGGCCCAGTGGTTAGGGCATCCATCTACCACATGGGAGGTCTGTGGTTCAAACCCCGGGCCTCCTTGACCTGTGTGGACCTGGCCCACGTGCAGTGCTGATGCACGCAAGGAGTGCTGTGCCACACAGGGGTGACCCCCACATAGGGGAGCCCCACACACAATGAGTGTGCCCCATGAGGAGAGCCATACAGCGCGAATGAAAGTGCAGCCTGCCTAAGAATGGTGCTGCCCACATGAAGAGCTGACACAACAAGATGATGCAACAAAAAGAAATACAGATTCCCATGCTGCTGACAACAACAGAAGCGGAAAAAGAAGAAGGCACAGAAAAAAGACAAAGAGAACAGACAACAGAGGCGGGGGGGTGGGGGGAAAGGGGAGAGAAATAAGTAGATAAATAAATCTTAAAAAAAAAAAGCAGAGGTGCAAGGAAGCACAGAGAAGGAGCATCTCCTCTAATGAGTAGAGGTAGAGCAAGAAGGAAGGAATTCCAGAGGATTGATTATTGAAATAAATACCCAAGGGTGAGTAGGAATCAATTAGTTTTCTTGTCAGAAAGAAGGAAGGACATTCCAGCAGTCTAAGTAAAGTAAAAGTGTTGTAGAATTTGAGAGAGGTTCAGTTATTTGCGTATAGAGAGGCCAGGACTCAGGAATGATTTTGAGAAGGAAAAATGGTTTATTGACAGCTGGCCAGACTCGGGAGCTTTCTGTTTCAATCCCAAGCCCCGAACAAGATTTTTGAGTCCCTTTTATACAGAGAGGAAAGGTTAAATGGTCCTTTTGTTTCAGTTCTCAATAGGCTTGAATTAGCATATATATTCTACATCTTAGGTAAGCTTTTAGCATGGACTTCATACATTCTAGATAAACTTCTAGCCCATTTGGTTTGCATTTTCCCTGAATATTTAAAGTTTATAGACTTTGCATTGTTAAACTGTTTCCTGGGACTGGAGTCATTGCCATAGTTACCAAGGGCAGGATTGCAGCCTCTTACCGTCCCACACCCACAAGTCACAGACAGCTTAGGTTATCTCTGAAGAGACAAAGAACCTCCCACCCATAGCCCACATCAAAAGTATCAAGACAGAGGATGGAGAAAGGTAAATACGTAGGTGTGAAGTGACATAACAGACAGCTGAAGTAAGAAGACCCCAGAAGGCAAATGACTTCACCTGTTAGGCCAACATATGTAGATTTTTATCCTTCAGTATTTCAGTGAAGCCATTGAAGTCTTTAAGCAGAGTGATAATGTAAACAGATACCAGGTAAGAGAATTTTGTTGAGGTTGTCAGCCATCCAACCAGGTTTAGTGATCTTTAAATTTGTCTGTACTCCCCTCAGTGTCAGTGTCAGGCACACAACAGATCCTTGGCAAGGACTTGTTGATTTGACTCTCATCTTTTATTCCCAGATTGTTTCTTTGTTGGGCATCCATAAGCACAGATATTTTATCAACCCACTAGATACTCAAGGGGTTGTAGAAAAGAGCTCAAGTAATTCTCTGTGGTATCCTGAATTTAACCTCTAAAAAACAGTATGGAAAGGTATGTAAAATGTTTGAGGTATTTGAACTCTAGCCAAAGACTCCAAACTTGCAATGAGGAGGTACCAGTTAAATGAACTGTGGTGAGGGTCTAACCTAATGAATTGGTAGTTTAGGGGAATCATAAATTCCAAGGAATTAGTTCAGAGATCAGAAATAAAGTCTCAATTCCACCAATAACTCATCATTACCTTGGGAAAGTCACTTAAATGAAACCTCAGTTTCTTCTAAAAATGAAAAATGTAGTGTCAATCCTGCTTACTGACTGTGATTGCAAAATGAAGTATGCACCACAAAGTAAAATATTGCAAAACTAAATTGTTATTGTCCTTGTTGTTCTTGGTGGCTCTGCATTTATACAGTCAGTGAAGTCTTCCTTTATGTGTTAAAATTATATTCTCCATGTTTCTATCTTCCCCTACAAGTACTAGTATCCCTACCCCTTAGCTGGGAATTATCTATAATATTTGCAAAAGCAAACTGGGTAAAACGTATATTAATTCTAGAATAAATTTTCTTCCTAATGGAGCTGCTTTTCTTGTAGTAAATGTATCAAGAAGCATGCAATCATGTTTATATTAAACTTTCAGATGGCCATCAACAACTCAGAAGAGCGTGCATCATTATAATCAATTACAGATAAGGAAGCTGGTCCAGAGAGATTTAATAACTGCCTAGGGTCATGCAACTGGTAAGTGATGGAGCTGTTTCTCTCCAAATCTTTCTAATCTAGCAACAATTCAGCAAATAGCCAGTTGTAGACACTAAATGGATGCTCAATAAAAGACTGATTAAAATACACCAGTAGCTACCACTAATGGTGTCGTTTTTCAGTATTTGAAAATTCATGTAGCTAAAATTTACAGTGGTTTGGTGGCTAAAGATGGCAAGTATCTTTCAACTTGAAGGGATGAAATAATTATTTTTAAAAGTATGATTGGAAGGAACAGTGGTGGAATAGAGTTCATGGAACTAGTTTAACTTTGTCCACAATTGATTTCATTTCATTAATTTATTGAACAAATATTTATTAATAACTCTAACATATCAGGTATTGTTTTTATGACCTGGGGCTACAAGAGTGAGCAAAACAAAATCCTTGACATCATGAACCAAGCATTCTGGTGGGAAACACAGAAAATAAACAGGATTAAGTAAGTAAAATATATCATACACTAAAAAGCAGTAAGTGTTAAAGAAGAAAAATAAAGCATGGAAAGAGAGAATGAACTATTGGGGTAGTGGGGATTGATTAAGATTTTAGGTAGAGTAGTGGGAGAGGGCCTCACTGAGAAGATGACTCTAGAACTAAGAACTAAAGGAAATGGGGAGTTAGCCATGAAGCATAACAGGCCGGTAGTGGAAAGAGCAAGTATAAAAGGTCTGAGGCAGGAGTATAGCCAAGAAGTCCCAAGTAGCTGGTTTAAAAAATCAAGGGAGAGAGAGATGAGGTCAAAGAAGTAACAGGGGGACAAGATCATTCCAGGCTTTACAGGTTGTCATTAAGACTTACACTTTTACTCTGAGAAAAGAAGACATTGGAAGATTGTATGAAGAGGATTGATGTTATCTAATTGGCTTCCATGGGATCACTGGACACTGTGTTGATTGTAGATTGTAGGAGGCAAAAATAGACACAGGGAGACCAATTAGAAGACTATTGCAACAACACAGGTGGGAGATATGGTGGATAAGACCAGAGTGATGACAGGGGATTGGTGAGGAATGTGCAAATGCTGGTTCTATTTTGACAGTAGAACTGACATATTTGCTGACAAACTGGGTGTGGAGTATAAGAGAAGGAGGAGAGTAAACGATGACACCAAGGGTTTTGATGTGAATACCTGGGAGAATGGGGTGCTATTGGCTGAGACAGGAAAAACTGCAGGAGTTGCTGGTTTGGAGAAAAAGACCAGGAATTCAGTTTTGGACATGTTGCATTTGAAATGCTTTTTAGGCATCCAATTGGAAATGTCAAGCAGACAAATATATGAGTCAAGAATTTGAGGAAATATCTGGAGTGGCAATAATCATCTGAGAGTCATCAGCATATTCATGGCATTTAAGGCCATGAATGTGGGTGAGAGAACATAGGGAATGAGTAGACGGAAAAGAGAAGAGGTCTAAGGGATTGTGCCTTGGGACACTCCAAAATCCATCATTTGAGAAAATAAGGAGTGGCCAGCAAGAGAAATTGAGAAGTAGCCAGAAAAATAGGAGATAAACCAGATTCCTGTGGTGTCCCAGGAGCCAAAATAGAGGAATGTTTGTAGAACAGAGAGTGAGCAGCTGTATCGCATGCTGCAAGCAGGTCAGAAAATGAAGACTTAGAAATGACAGTTGTATTTAGCAACATGGAGGTCATGGATAACTGTGAAGAGAGCATTTTCAGTGGATTTGTAGGGATATTTGACTGAAGAGGGTTCAAGATAGCTTGGGAGGAAAATCAGAGGCAGTTAATAATAGACAATTCTTGAAGGAGAACAGTTTTAGACTGTGGTTGCCTCAGAAGGATCACTATACAGACTGGAAGAGAAAAAGGACAGTTGCTGAAGGAGGGAATTGGGTCAAGAGAGCAGTTTTTGTTTGTTTATTTTGATTTTTAGATGAGAGAAATAACTGCAAGTTTGTGTGTTTGTATGGGAATGATCCAGTGGAAAGTTTAATAATTAATATAATATCTAGAGTGTGTGAAAATAGTTTAGATTGTATTTGAACTTTGAATGACTCATTCCTTATTGTAGATGTTGCAGTTGTTCCCTATTATTGTAGATGATGTTGCAGTTCTGATAGCAAACAGCTACTTTGGAGTTCTAATAAATATGATGTGGAAACTAGGGTCCAGCCTCTCAGTTCCAGAAGCTGGTCCTGTCTTTGTTTCATTTCTTGTGTGTGTCTCTCTCTGTGTCCTTTATTTTGTAAAGTTCCACATTGCCTTCCCTTTGAGCCAACCTATCGCTGAGCTGATTGCAGCAACTGGTGCCCAACATGGGGTCCGAAGGAAAGCTCAGCAACTGGCGCCCTAACAGGGACCCAAAGGGAAGAAGGCTCGCAGCAACTGGCACCTGAGCAGGGACTTGGAGGGAAGAAGAACCACTTCAAGCAAAATTAAAGTTGGTGTAATGGTACAGAGCCCCAAGTGGTTTGGAAAGCCTTTGAAGTCCTCCAGGGTTTGCTTGTATTTCCCCAGGAGATGGAGAACATCCTGTGTGGGTACCAGCTCATCAGATAAAGCCATACCATGAAGGCCAAGAGACAACAAAAGTTCCTAAGGAACCCAGAACCTCCACTCGTGCTGATGGAGAGACAGACACTGGAAACTTCATTGCTGGGTCTCATTCTGAAGACTAGAATGGCTTTATAGCAAAGTATCTAAATTACAGAACTTGTTCAAGCACGGCATCATAAAGCAAGTACAGCTTGGGGACAGAAAGAGATTAAGAAAGAAATTGAGAGGAGGAAAAGAAATGTAAAATTGTAAAAGGAAGCAATGAAGAAATTCTAGATTAATAGATTTGGAACTCCTTTTGTGTCTATTTGTTCAGTGTCAGTGTATGTGTTGTAATTATTTCAGTGTATGTGAAAAAAAGAAATAGAAAGAGAGAGAAAAAGGATGGAAAAAAGAAAAAGAGATATAGAAAGAAAAAGGAAGAAAGAGAGAGAAAGGATGGAAAAAAGAAAGAAAGAAAGAAAAAGGAAGGAAAAAAGAAAAAGAAGGAATTGTCAGTGTATATTTTGATACCTCTGGATGGTGATATAATTTGATAAATAAAAGGTTCTGAAAGAGCTCTATTCAAATAGCCAAAAAATCAAATAAGCACTTATACTATTACCTAAGTTTAAAATGTTAATGAGATCTCTATAATTGTAAGTCTTGATTAATAGAATTACTATAAGTTTCTTCATATGAAATAGTTCTTGCTGAAATTGAAATGAATAGTTTATTTTTCTTCATAGGGTAAAATGAAAGATATAAAAGTTAAGGGAATATTGAAAAAGGTAAAAGGTTTGTGGGAATGATAACTGAAATTTAATAAGGTATATTTTGTCCTAAAATAAAATGGTTAGTTTTATAAAATCAGTAATGGAGATATGCGGGGCAGAACTAGTATCCATATAGCAAGTTGTAAAAGTATTGTGGTAGAATTCAGTGAGATAATGTGTTTTGTGAAAGTAAAACAAACCTGAATGAATACAAAATGAGCAAAAACTGTGTGAAAAGGTCAACAATGGACTTCTGCAGTTCTTCCTCAAGGCTTTCTGCCCTGGCCTGATGGCAATGAATCTGGCTGCATAGAAGAAACCTGTGGCAGTGACCCTACTAAGAAACATCAGAGACAATGGTATCTTAAGAGCCTAGACTAGGCAAACAATGCGGACAAGCTGTAAGGTCCATGCTACTTAATCAAATTATTAAACGTTGTTTGGTTGGGTAAGACAAAACTATACTCTCTGCTGTAATTGATAAATACAATGTTTCCTCATGTTAATGGAGTTTGTAATGGCTTAGCCTGTGAATTGAATGTGACCAGGACTAATATTGAGTATCAGTCTATAAAGCCTTGCTGGATGGGAATATTAAGCCCATGAGAAATGAAAGCCTATTCATTAAATGTCTACTAGTTGGAAGTCCTGTTGTTTGTTGTTGTATAATCTACAGTAGTTATGGATTATGTATAAAATGCTTGAATACTAAGCAAAACTTAAGTCATTAACATTGTTTTCTTAAGAGATTTGATGAACTGTTAGTGATATATAAATGTACCTTGTTGAATGTATATGTAAATCTCTTGTTATAAGTTTGAACAATCCTAGGACCAAATGTAGTGAGAAAAAAGTTAATGAGTATTGTTCAAACCTAAAAGTGAAAATATCATGCAGGAAGTTTTGTTAATCAGTGAAATGTCATTTGCATAGACTTAGCAAAAACAAAAAGGAGAACATGTGGGAAAATAGTTTAGATTATATTTTAACTTTGTATGACCTGTTCCTTATAGTAGATGTTGCAATTGTTCCTTATTGTAGATGTTGCGGTTGTTCCCTATTGTTGTAGATGATGTTGCAGTTCTGATAGCAAACAGGTGCTTTGGAATAACTAATAAATATGATGTGGAAACCAGGGTCGAGGCTCTCAGTTCCAGAAGCTTTGTTTTTTCTCTTGTGTCTTTGTTTTTTCTCTTGTGTCTCTCTCCCTGTCTTTTATTTCATAAAGTTCTGTGTTGCCTTCCCTTAGAACCAACCTATTGCTGAGCTTCTTTGTTTTTTCTCTTGTGTCTCTCTCTCTGTCTTTTATTTCATAAAGTTCTGTGTTGCCTTCCCTTAGAACCAACCTATTGCTGAGCTGATCGTGGCACTAGTGCATCAACCATATATATTTGTCCTCCTTTTAACAAATTGAATTCACAGGTGCATGTCCCTTAGAAACTGGTTATATTCTCCTAATTCTTTGTGCTTTCAATCTTATTCTTCCCCCAGGAACTAATCATATTAGCAATTTGGTCTATGATTAAATTATTATGGCATGGATAAATAAAAGAAACAAAAAATAATACCTTACTAAAATCTATAATAGTTTTACTTTTGCAATAAACACATGATTTCATTAAGAAAGCTTTATAAACAGATATTAAGCTAAACATAAAACATTTTCCCTTACATTGTAGCAGTAAGAAAAAGCACTATTGATTCCAAAATTAAAGAAAACTCATCCCTAGACATAAACTGATTCCTGCCCCTTCTATTTCATTAGTATCGGATTTAACCCTGGATATTAATTCAAAGTTCCAGTGGCAATAGAATCAACTTCTCCCACAAATTAGATATTTGTGAACTTGCTTCTACTAATGGGGGGTGGGACCATCACTTTTGAGATAGTTCTATAGGCTGTAAGTACTCTGCCTTGGTAGTCACTTTCACTGACTTCAGCATTATTTTTTTTTAAGATTTATTTTATTTATTTCTCCCCTCCTCCCTCCATTCCCTGCTCTCTATGTCCATTCACTGTGTGCTCTTCTGTGTCTGCTTGTATTCTCATTAGATGGCTCTGGGAACCAATCCTGGGACCTTCCAGGATGGGAGAGAGGTAATTACTCTCTTGCACCATATCAACTCCCTGTTCTGCTACTTCTTATTTTCTCTCTTCTGTGTCTCTTATATCATCTTGCTTTGCCACCTCTCAACATTGGCTGGCACTCCTGCACAGGGTGGCTTTTCCACGCTGGGTGGCATTCCCATGCAGGGGAAACTCCTGCATGGGGTGGCATTCTACCATGGACCAGCACTCCATGTGAGTCAGTTGGCCGCATGGGCCAGATTACCCTCACCAGAAGGCCCTGGGCATCAAACCCTGGACCTTGTATATGGTAGACAGGAGCCCAATTGGTTGAGCCACATCCAATTCCCAGCATTATTCCTTGATCATGGAGTTTCTTTAACCAGTTCCTTCAAGAGAATATCATTTTCAAGTTGTAGCTTCCTTGCCAATCGCATTTTAACTTCTTAAATAAAACACCCTCCAATCTTTCCTTCCTGTTTCTTCTATACTTGCCCCAAACCAAAAGCAAAAATTCTAAGTAATAACTCCTGAGTCTCTTGTTTCTCAATCCCTGCTTTCCATCTAGATATCATTACTTAGGAAACAAAATTATTAATAATTCTCCCTGCAAAGCTTTCTATCTCCTTTCTATTAAACACATAATTAATATTGTGTATTATTGTGTATCTGTTTCTAGCTACCTTAATTTTATTCTTCTAACCTGTTTCAGCTCCCTATTTATCATTCCCACATTTGATTTTTTAGTAATTAAGCATTTCAAAAAGAACAAAGAGTAGTTTTAAACTGTACTTACCTCAGAAGAGTCACTTACAGACACACACACACACACACTTTCATGTACTGGAATATCACTCAAAATTGCATGCAACAGTAGCTATTCTTTATTAAATTCTTACTCCATGTCTGCTAAGTGTTTGATATGCATGACCTTATTTGATTCTCCATTTTTACTGCTGATGAAACTAAGAATTGGGAGAAGTTAAGGCACCTTCCCAATGATATACAGCTAGTAGATGATTGAGTTAGTTCTAAAACCTTTCCACCTAAGTCTTCATAGAAGAAGAGAGAGACCACTCCTAAAGGTGAGAAGGTCTGGTGGGAAGGGAATTTCTATACCTGGTATGCACAACCATTCCTCCAAGTCCTATGATTTATCTTTGAAATATGTCAAAATTTGCATTCCACTCCATAATATATCCATATTGCCTTAACATAAAAGGAATCTTTAACTCTATTAAAACACACAAAAAAGGTATCTATAAATATGAAGTAGATGACATTGTACATATGAATTTTCCCCAATTTAATCTATTATTCCATGTAATGCCAATAAGAAACTTAGAAGATTTGCCCTATCAAATATTAAGACATATTACAAAGCTGTTGTAATAAAAACACTATGGCACTAATTTAGGAATGAATAAGCAGAACAATAGAACTACATAGAAAGCTCAGAATCAAAGTTATAAGATTATGTATGTAAGGTGAATATATATATATATGTACACTATGATCAGAAATCTGTTGAGGATAAAGTTTATCATTTAGTATGTGGTATTAGAAAACTTTGTTTGTTGTACCAAGTAAAATAAAATAAGATTCCTACCTCACACAATGTACTAAAAAAGCTCCTGATGAATTAAATGCCTAGATTTTAAAAATAAACAATAAAGCTAAAAAAGGAAAATACAGATGAATATATTTATTAACTCTGAATGAAAGGAAGGTACCATAACCATATCCCAAAAGAATAGCTCATACAAATATTTGATATATTCCCCTACTTCAAAATTACAAATAAACACAGAGTAGCTCTCTATCCCATTGACCTATTTCTTTTCTTCATAGTAAATATGAACTTTCTGAAATTGTCTTGATTACTTGCATATTTGATTTTTGGTCTTAGCCCCTGTATTAGTCAGCCAATGAGGGGCTGATCCAAATTACCAGAAATCTGTTGGTTTTATAAGGGCATTTATTGGGGGTAAAAGCTTACAGTTACAAGGCTCTAAAGAGTCCAACTTAAGGTTGGTTTCTCACCAAACTCAGTGGCCTTGTGCAAGATGGTTGCCAATCTCTGCCTTCCTCTCTCTCTCAGCTACAGGCTGGCATAGGGCTTGTCTCTCTTCTCAGGGCTGCAAGATCAAAGTTCTCTCCTCTTCCATGGCATGACAAGTTCTCTCCTCTGACATCTATGGAGCTCTCTCTTCCCGTGTGTCATCTTCTGTGAGTGTCCATTTATATAGCCCACCAAGGAGGCAAGAACTCAATCCTGGGTTACACCTTTCTGATGTGGTCAAATCGAAGCCCTAATCTTAACATAATTTAATCAGACATCTCAGCTGAATCTAAATACAATCAAAGGGAATCACACCCAGAAGAACAGACCAGTTTACAAACATAATCCTTCATTTTAGAATTCATAAATAATATTAAACTTCAGCCCCCATCCAAAATTATGGTTCACCAGGACAGGTGCTTCACCCATTGTATTCACCAGTGTAGACACAGCACCTAGAACCGAGCCTACCATGGTAGATGTGCAATAAATGGGTCTTTTGTATGTCATTAGGATTTTTTTAAAGTTCCTTTGTTTTGTAGATTCTACTGCTGTCTGTTTGTCTGGGATTCCCTTTCCTTACCATCTTGCAGGTTCTACTGAATCTTCTCCAAATGTAACCCCTACAGAGTATTTGCTTCCAAGACTGCTGTTAGAGGACAATTATAGTAAATACCAAACCTAAAACTCTAACTTAATCTCTGTAGGCAGCAGTGGGACTCTTAAGACAGTGTCACTTGACTGGATCATGTCAGGCAGATCTTTTTTGGATAGGGAGATAACTCCTTTAGGATAGAACTAAGACCTAACAGCTGAAAATACAGGGAAGCAGTTTTCAGCTCAACACTCTACATTCTCTTCTCCCAATTGCAGTTGTCCAGAGATGGAATAGACTGGCTTGAGGTGCAATAAATGATCCATCATTGACTGTGTTTGGGAAATATCTGGAGGATGCCTTATCAGAGGGAGAGAGAAAGATGAGAGGAAATGACATCAGTGGTCCCTTCTACCCCTTAACACCAAGTTCCTTCTTCCACCCATCTACTCTTCACAGGACTCTTTCTTTCCATCCTTCCAGGAATACTGTTGCCAAGGATGGTGACAAACATTGTGAATTATTATTATTCTCAACATTCGATAAGTAACACCAAAAATTATTAGAAGCTTACACGGTAAAGCAAATACTCTGCAAGGCATTTATTTTGGGTTCTGGAATGCAAAAGCACATAGAAACACACATCCAACCTTCTCCATTCTTAGCCCCCCTGCCCACTGCTATCAAGGAAAGAGCTGTAGCAAACACCATATTAACATCACATGGTGTGGGTTGAAACTCCCAGAGAGAAGTTTCAGAAGGAAGAATGCATGCAGCTTGGTCTCTTGGAATCTTACGGAGAAGCTTGGCTGTGTACAACTGGATACAACTAGAGTTTTGCTCTAGTTTTGCTGTTTGCAAGAGAACTCTGTTGCTCTCCCTTGTTACTCTCCCCTTTGGTATAAGGGTCCCATGAAAATGGTCTTATAGGTAGGGAGAAAAAAGTTGTGAGCATGGACACCAGATACTCAAGAGTTGCATTTACATACTGATAGCACCTAAACACCTTGGTAAGCTGAGACTGCATATACTACTCCCTAGCTGGTAGAAGGGGAGTCCCCCAGGCACAATGCTTATTGCCAGGAGTCCCCAGGGGGGGCTTCAGAGCTATTCAGCAGACAATTCCATTCATCTCCCCACACTTCCCACTGTCTCCTACAAACACCCAGTTTTATGATCAATATGCTGAGTAGTACTTACACTGTTGAACCCTTGGCACTACAAGAACTTTCACATCCTTTCCCTTGTTTGAGTTTCCCAAGAGCTTTGCAAGGGAAGGGAAGGTGTGACCATGTCCATGTGATCCATGATAAGACTGAGATGCAGAGAGGATAGTGACTTGCCTAAGTCACCCCGCTAAGTGGCAAAGCCAGGACTCAAAGTAGGCCATCAGTACTCTCATCTTATGCATTTACCCTCCAGAATCTATAACCCCTTAGGTTGCCCAGGCAGAGATTCTGTCCATGTCAGACAGCACAACTCCTAGAGGAATGGTTATCCATGGTCTATTCACTCTGGGCACAAGGGCAACACCCCAAAGTTCTCTGAAATTTGTAAGAAAAGCCTGATGAACTGCACTCCAGAACGGATCTCTATTGATGTGTCACCTTCACACATAGGCAGTGCCTGAAACCAATTGTTGGTACCCTGGGAAAATAACACCCAACAAAGTAAGCCTGAGATGTATCAGCTTAGCTCCTCCCCTTGGCCTAGATCTTGGGGTAAAGATTATATCATAAGAGAAAGTGATTTTTCTCAATATTTACCAGTAGGTTACATTTGAAAGTACAATCATACCAACCACAGTTCCTCTGAGCCTGACTCAGAAGTGGAACAGGATACAGAGAAATCTGAGAGAAGGGAGAATAACTACTTGTGTAGAGCTATTCAAATGGAATGTAGAGATCAAAATATTAATAAAATTTCCTATTTTAACCACTTTCAAGTGTAGAATTCAGTAATATTAATTACCTTTACAACTTTGTGCTACCAACACCATCATCCATTACCAAATCTTTTTCATCATCCCAAAAGGAAATACTGTATCTATTAATAACTCCCCATTCCCTATCCCCAATCTGGCCCCTGGTATCTTGCTATCTTATTTCTGTCTCTATGAATTTGCTTATCTGAGGTATTTCATATAAGTGAAATCATGCAATATTTGTCCTTTTGTGTCTGGCTTATTTCACTCAACCCAATGACTTCAAAGTTCATATGGGATGTAGCATGTGTTAGAACTTCATTCCTTCTTATGACTGAATAACATTGCATTGTGCATATATAACACTGCATTTTGTTTATCCATTCATTGATTGATGGACACTTGGATTGCTTCCATCTTTTGGTTATTGTGAATAATACTACTGAGGTTACTGTTATGCAAATATCCATTGAGTCCCTGTTTTCAATTCTTTTGGGTATATATGTAGAAGTGTGATTGCCAGGTCTTATGGCAATTCATTTCAACTTTCAAAGGAACAGCCTAACTTTCCACAGAGACTGTACCATTTTACATTCCCATCAACAATAGACAAGGTTTCCTATTTCTCTACATCCTTGCCAATATTTGATGTTTTCTATTTTGTTTTGTTCTATTTTATTATATTCATTCTAATGGGTGTGGAATGGTATCTTGTTGTGGTTTTGATTTGCATTTCATTGATGACTAATGATATTAACCATCTTTTCATATACTTGTTAGCCATTTGTATATCCTCCTTGGAGAAATGTCTATTTAAGTCCTTTGCCCATTTTTAAAATTAGTTGTTTGTCTTTTTATTGCTGAGTTGTAAGCCTTCTTTATATATTCTCAATATTAAACCCTTATCAGACATATGTTGTGCAGCTATTTTCTCATTCTGTGGGTTGCCTTTTCACCTTCTTGAAAATGTTTTTTAATAAACAAAAGGTCTTAATTTGTATAAAGTCCAACGTACCTATTTTACATTTTGTTGCTCAGGCTTTTGGTGTCATATGAGAGCAATCACTGCTAAATCCAAGGTCAGGAAGCCTTTCCCCTGTGTCTTACGCATTTTTCGCTTTTAGTATTTAGGCCCTTGGTTCAATTTAAATTAATTTTTTTATATGGTATGTGGGAGGAATCCACTTCCATTCTTTCCCTTGTGGATATGCAGTTTTCCTGCATCACTTGTTGAAGAGACTATTCTTTTCTCTTTAAATGAACTTGGAACTCTTGTCAAAAATTAGTTGACTATAGATGCACGGGTTCACTTCTAGACTCTTAATTATATTCCATTAGTGTATATGTCTATGTTTATGTAAGTACCACACTGTTTCAATTACTGTAATTTTGTAGGAACGTTTGAAATTGGGAAGAGCAAGACCCTCAAATTTGCTCTTCTTTCCCAAGATTGATTTGACTGTTTAGGGCTCCTTGGGGATCTGTTTTTTAATTTCTGAAAAAAAAATGGTTGCTAGGATTTTGATAGGGATTGCATTGAATATGTAGATTGCTTTGGGTAGTATTGACTTCTTAACAATATTAAGTCTTCCAATCCATGAACATGAGCTGTCTTTTATATGAGTCATCTTTAATTTCTCCTAGCAATATTTTGTAGTTTTTAGTATACAAGTCTTTCGCCTCTTTGGCGAAATTTATAACTAGATATTTTATTCTTTTCTATGCTTTTGTAAATGGAAGGGTTTTATAAACTTCCAATTCAGATTTTTCATTGCTAATGTACAAAACACTACTGAGTTTTTGTGTATTGGTCTTGTGGCCTGAAAGTTTGCTGAAATCCTTTATTAGAGTCATTCATTTTCTTGTGAATTCTTTGGAATTTTCTATGTAAAGGATTATGTCATCAGTGAACAGAGATAACTTTGCTCCTTCATTGTTAGCAAATTGAACCAAGAGCATATTAACAGGATTATATAACATGACCAAGTAGGATTTAGCCCATGAATGTAAGGATGGTTCAACATTTAAAAATCAGTTAATGTAATTCACCACATTAATGAAATGAATGAATAAAAACCACATGCTCATTTCAATTGATACTGAAAATCTTTTGACAAAATCCAGCACCAATTAATGATTTTAAAAACTTGGAAAACATGGGAGGTCCACGGTTCAAACCCCGGGCCTCCTTGACCCGTGTGGAGCTGGCCCATGTGCAGTGCTGATGCGCGCAAGGAGTGCCGCTTCACGCAGGGGTGTCCCCCGCGTAGGGGGGTCCCACGCACAAAGAGTGCACCTCGTAAGGAGAGCTGCCCACCGTGAAAGAAAGTGCAGCCTGCCCAGGAATGGCACCGCCCACACTTCCCTCCGCTGATGACAACAGAAGCGGACAAAGAAACAAGACGCAGCAAAAAGACACAGAAAACAGACAACCGGGGGAGGGGAGGGGAATTAAATAAATAAAAATAAATCTTTAAAAAAAAAAACTTGGAAAAATAAGAGTGGAAGGAAAATTCCTAAACAAGATAAATGGCATTAATTTTTTAAAAATCAACAGCCAACATTATAAACAATGGTGAAAAACTGAAAACCTTCCCCCTAGATCAGGAAGAAGACAAGGGCAGTCATTTTCACCACTACTGTTCAACATTGAACTGGATATTCTAGCCAGAGTAATTAAGCAAGAAAAAGAAATAAAAGGCATCCAAATTGAACCTAACCATCACAATTGTTTAAGAGTATGTTGCTTAATTTCCACACACTTTATGGCTTTGAGTTTTCCTTCTGGCATTGATTTCTAGCTTCGTTCCATTCTGGAGACAGAGATGCTTTGTATGATTTCAGTCTTTTTTAAATTTATCAAAACATTTTGAAACCTTAACATATGATGTATACTGGAGAATGAGCCATATCCTCTAGAGATGATGTATATTCTTACATTGTTGGGTTGAGTGTCTTCTACCTGTTGATTAACTCTAGTTGGTTTACAGCATTGCTCAAATCCTTTGTTTCCTTACTAATCATCTATGCAGTTATTCTATCCATTATTGAATGTGGTGTATCTCTGTGACAGTTTATGTACCTGTATCAACTTGGCTAGGGTAAGGTGTCCAGTTGTTCGGTCAAGCAAGTATTAGCCTGATTGTTACTGTGAAGATATTTCATGGATTTAAATCATCAGTAAGTTGATTGCATTTATGCCTGATTACATCTACAATTACCTAAGGAGATTGCCTTCAACAATGACCTTTGAGGCCTTAACTCATGGGGACGAGTCTCCCTGGAACGAAGGGATTATTATTAAGTGCCAACTACTGATGCATTTGGAAAAGAACCTTGACCAAAAGGGGGAAATATTAAATACAAATGAATTTTTATGGCTAAGAGATTTCAAAGTGAGTCAAGAAGTCATTCCAGAAGTTATATACTTATGCACATCTCAGGAGGATCTCATTGACTGCCACAGTAACAATTGCCTGAAGCAGGGTTGCTCCAGAGGGTTCTAGAGATATTGAAACACTATAGGCAGGGCAGACAACTCTGGAGTTCTGAACCCTGTCAGTGAGACTTACCTTGGAATATATGTTCCCCAATGTAACAGAGTTAGACTCCTTTATAATTTCCCTATATATAGCTCTTCTGCCCTTTTATTTGAACCTATAATTAGCACTATACTTCTTAAATAAATGTACCAGAGACTTAAATCTACAGTTTGTTCATATGCCAGTTGAGCCCTGAATCTCAGCAGAGTTTCAACACCCACTCTCCAGTCCATCGGACTTGCCCAGGACAACTAACAAAATAATGATGATGGACAATGACCATCCCAAAAACAAAGAGTATCTGCAAGCAAGACAGTTCCATCCATCTGCCCCATTGGATCTCAGCCCCATCTCAATCAGAAACAGAATGGGCATCACCATCCTAAAATCCTCAAGATTGAGGAATGAACTAACGTAAGGGGGGAAATGCCACTATGGGCTAGAGTAGATTTATTATTATTTTAGCAATGGAACAATTTGTGGCATTGATATAAAGGCAGTGGTCACCAGAGGTTCTGAGGGGAGTGAGAAGAAAGAATAGGTGTAACGTGGAATATGTTGGGGACATTGGAATTGTTCTGAATGACATTGAAATGATGGGTAGAGGCCATTATACATTTTGTCAAAACCTATAAAAATGTGTGGTGCAAGGTGTAAACTATAGTGTAAACCATTGACCATGGTTCGTAGCACTGCTTCAGTATGTGTTCATCAATTGTAACAAATGTACCACTCTAATGAAAGATGTTGAGAGGGAAAGGTTTTAGAGAGGAAGGAGGTGGATTATATGAGAATCCCCCTATATTTTTTACTTATCATTTATATAATCTAGAGCTTCTTTCAAAATAAAATTTTTCAAAACTCAGGGAAAAATAAACTAAAAAAAAAGGAGGACTGATGATTTCAGCAGTCTGAGGGAAGAACTTCTATCCCCACCTCAGCTAGCCAGATTTTTTCTAAGGAAGTCATTGAAAACCTTCATTGGAGTTCCCAGCTTGCAGCATGTCCTTTGGATTTCAGACTTGCCCATTCCCACAGTCGCATGAGACAATGCCTACAATAAATGTCCCTGAAGATCCCTGACTAATACAGTCTCAAACTATTATTGCTGGACTGTCTATTTTTCCCTTCAATTTTGTCTCTGTTTGCTTCATTTATTTTGGGACTTTGTCTTTAATTGTATTTATGTTTACAATGGTTATAATTTCTGTATGGCTTCACCATATTATTAACATATATCATTTGTTTTCTCTTGTAACACATTTGACTCAGTCTATTTTGAGTAAAAAATATCCCCAGCTTTCCTAATGAAAAGTTTTTCTCGTCCGTTATCTTTCCACTTATTTGTATTTTGGGGTCTAAGGTGAGTCTTTTGTAAACAGCGTATAGTTGGATAGTGATTTTTTTATCCACTCTAACAATCGCTGCCTTATGATCGGAGACTTTAAACATTTGCATTCAAAGTAATTACTGATAAGGCAGTACTTACTAAGCCATTATACCATTTCTTTGTTTTGATTTATGTCTTATACAATTTTTGCCCCTCATTTCCTCCATCACCACCTTCTTTTGTCTATAGTTTCATGCAGATGTTCATAGTATCTTTTATAATCCTTTTTTTGTTTCTCAGGGGTCAGTATTAATGTCCCCCTTTCATTCGTATTTTAGTTATTTGCATCTTCTCTAATTTTCCTTTGACAAACTACTTAAATGTTTGTTGATTTTATTGATCTTTTCACTGAACCAGCTTTTGTTTTTGTTGGTTCACTCTATTGTTTTCTTTTTCCCTATTTCATTTATCTCAGCTCTAATCTTTGTTATTTCCTTCCTTCTGCTTACTTTGAGTTAGTTAGCCCTTCTTTTTCTATGTACTCTACCTATGAGGTTATGTCTCAGATTTTAAATATTTCTTTTATATAATGTAAGTATTCAGAGCTATAAATTCCCCTCTCAGCACTGCATTTACTGCATCTCATAGTTTTGGTATGCTGTGTTTTCTTTTTCATTCACCTGAAGATATATCTTAATTTTCCTTATTATTTCTTCTTCGACCCATTGAATGTTGCTTATATTACATTATTTAATGTCCACATATTTGTGAATTTGACAGTTTCCCTCTACTTTCAGCTTCATTCCATTGTTATCAGAGAAGTACAGTGTATGATTTCAATACACTGGAATTTACTGAGACTTATTTTGTTATCTAACAAATGATCTTTCCTGGGAAATGATGCATGTGCACTAGAGAAGAATGTGTATACGACTGCTGATTGGAGTGTTCTTGTTCTATACTTTTGTTTGTTAGGGCTAGTTGATATAGAGCATCATTCAAGTTTCTATTTCCTTTTTGATTTTCTGTCTAGATGTTCTACCTATTATTGAAAATGGTGTATTGACATCTCCTGCTATTAATGTAGAACTGTCAATAATTGCTTCATATATTTCGGGTTCTGCCATTAAGTTTCTATATATTTATAATTGTTATTGTTGAGTTGACACCTTTATCAGTACATAGTGATCTTTTGATCCCTTGCAACATTTCTTGACTTTAAGTCTACTTTATCCGTTATGAGTATAGATACCCATCTATCTTTTGGTTACTATTTCTATGATGTATTTTCCCCATCCTTTTCCTTTCAAACTACTTGTGTCTTTGACTATGTTGAGCATCTTGTATACAGCATCTGGTTGGGTCATGCTTTTTTATTCATTCTGTCAATCTCTGCCTTTTAATTAAAGAACTTAATGCATTTACATTTTTTTAATTTTATTTTTAAAGAAACTTTAGATTACATAAATGACATAAAAAATATAGGGTGATTGCCACATAACCCATCTACTTCCCCTCCCATACTTTCCCCCTTAATAACATCTTTGATTAGTGTGGTGCATTTGTTACAATTGATGAACATATATTGAACCATTGCCACTAACCACGGTCAATAGTTTACCTTATAGTTTACACTTTGCATTGCACTTTTTTATAGATTTTGATAAAATGTATAAAGGCCTGTATTTACCATTGCAATGTCATTCAGAACAATTCCAATGTCCCCAAAATGCCTATTCATCCCTCTCTTTCCCCTTTCTCTGATGGCCACTGCCTTTATATCAATGCTACAAGTTCTTCCATTGTTAGAATAGTAATAATGTCTACTATGAACAGGATATTCAATTTGTTTTTTAATTAGAGAAGTTGCAAAGTTACAAAACAATCATGTATTATGTACAGAATTCCCATACAACATCCCTCCATCAACACTTTGTTGTGGAATATTTGTTATAGATTATAAAAGAACATCATCAGACTATTACCATTATGGTCTATAGCATACATTTGGTATATTTTGCCAATATTCTCCCTATTATTAATACAATACCTTCTTTGACATTGATGCAAGAATATTACAATTTTATTGTTACCTATAGTCCATAAATTACATTAATTATACTAATTATACTAAATATATCTCCATATTCTTACCACCTCATAATAATGATGTACATTTGTTCTCATTCATAGAAGAACATTCTTGTATTTGTACTTTAACCATAATCCTCATCCACCTCTGGGTTCACTTTGTTACTCAGTCCCTAGATTATTCTCTAGCTTTCTTTCATTTGATTTTTACATCCCTAGATTACCCCTTTCAGCCACAATCCCATTTAGAAACCAGCTGTGTTAGTTATGGTCACAATAATATGTTACCATCAACTCTATCCATTTCCACACTTCTACAGTCAAACTATTAAAAATTCTACATATATTAAGCATCAGTATCCCTTCTCAGCCCTCATCCTTTCTCCTAATAACTTATTCTCTAGGTTTTAACTCCATGTGTTTATTCTTCATATTTAGCCCTTATTAGTGAGACTATACAATATTTGTGTGGTTTATTTCACTCATCATAATGTCTTCAACGTTCATCCATGTTATCATATGTGTTCAGTTTCATTTCTTTTTACAGCAGCATAGCATTCTTTCATATGTTTACAGCACATTTTGTTTAGCCATTCATCAGCTGATGGTCACTTGAGTTGTTTCCTTCTTCTAGCAATTGTGAATAATGCCACTATGAATATCAGTGTGCAAATGTCTGTTCACATTATTATTTTCTGTCTTTCTAGATGCATTCCTAGTAGAGGGATTGCTGGATCATAAGGCAGTGCTATATTTAGCTTCCTAAGAAATCATCAAACTGTCTTCCACAGAGTCTGCACCATTCTACATTCCCACCAACAATGAAAGAATGTTCCTACCTCTCCAGCATTTTTTGTTTCCTGGGTGTTTGTTTGTCTGTTTGTTTGCTTGCTTGCTTGTTTGTTAATAACGGCTATTCTATGAATTATGAGATGATATCTCATAGTTTTTATTTCCATTTTCCTAATTGCTAATGATATTAGACATTTTTAATGTGCTTTTTCACCATTTGTATTTTCTCTTTGGGGAAATGTTTACATAAGTCTTTTGCCTGTTTTTCAATTGGATTGCTTGCTCTTTTATTGTTGAGTTGTAAGATCTCTTTATATAGTATGGAAATCAAAATCTTATCAAATAGGTGGTTTCCAAATATTTTCTCCCATTGAGTAGGCTGCCTTTTCACCTTCTTGACAAAGTCCTTTAAATCACAAAAGTGTATAAGTTTGAGATGGTCCCATTTATCTTTTTTTTTCTTTAGTTGCTTGTGCTTTCGATGTAAGGTTTAAGAATCCACCACCTACCACCAGGTCTTGAAGATGTTTCCATACATTTTCTTCTAGCAGTTTTATGGTTCTTGCTTTTATATTTAGGTCTTTGATCCATTTTGAGTTAATTTTTGTACAAGGTGTGAGATAGAGGTCCTCTTTCTTTTTTTTTTTTTTTTTTTTTTTTTTGGATATGGCTATCCAGTTCTCCCAGCACCATTTGTTGAATGAACTATTCTGTCCCATCTGGGTGGGCTTGATAATCTTGCCAAAAGTCACTTGACCATGGATGTAAAGATCTATTTCTGAACTGTCAATTTGGTTCCAGTGGTCTATATGTCTATCTTTATGCCTGTACCATGCTGTTACCACTGTAACTAGGTAATGTGATTTAACGTCCAAAAGTGAGTCTTTCAATTCATTCTTCCTTTAAAATATGTTTCTGCCCTTATGCACACCTGAGCAGAGTCTCAGAGACAGATAAAGTAAATACAACCCCAGGTATTGGTTCTTTTGAGGGATAAAGAGACCCACGGTTTCTATGGTCATGGCAGATGGGGTTCACTGCCATGTCAGATGGCCCTTCTTTGGAGCTGGTGTTTCTGCGTGATGGAACTGGACTCAGATGGGATCTCTTTTCACAAGACTTCCATGCTACTTTACTGGAATTGTAGTTGGTGCTGGGGTTTAAGATATATCTAGGGGATTTGAATCTCTGGACTGACAATATGATAGCCAGTCCCTGAGCTTCAACAGACTTCAGCTCCTACACTCTGATTTATTGGACTTACCCCACTCAGCTAACAAGGAGTTGAAGAAGGTCAACCACCACACCATGGAGCCTAGAGTGTCTACAACTGAAAGCAGGAGGATTGCATCCAGTATCCATGTGGAATCT
Source organism: Dasypus novemcinctus (assembly GCF_030445035.2). Lineage (NCBI taxonomy): Eukaryota > Metazoa > Chordata > Mammalia > Cingulata > Dasypodidae > Dasypus > Dasypus novemcinctus. The sequence continues at coordinate 46,521,449 of NC_080685.1, read as the reverse complement.
AAGTCCCCTCTTGACATAGATGTGCAATGGACACAACCAATCCAATGTCCACAGAGAAAATGTGGCTTTGGTGTGGGAAGGGTGGCCATGGTGGCTGCTGGGTGCGGGGAATGGGAGGAAGAGATGAGATGGGGAGGCGTTTTCGGGACTTGGAGTTGTCCTGGGTGGTGCTTCACGGACAACTACGGGACATTGTAGATCCCCCCAGGGCCCACTGGATGGAACGTGGGAGAGTGTGGGCTATGATGTGGACCATTGACTATGGGGTGCAGAGATTCCCACAGATGTACTTACCAGGTGCAATGGATGTGTCATGATGATGGGAGAGAGTTTGCTGTGGGGGGAGTGGGGGGGGGCCGTGGGGTTGAATGGGACTTCATATTTTTTGAATGGGACTTCATATTTTTTGAATGTAATATTTTTTAAAGAATGAATAAAAAATTTTAAAAAAAATAAAATAAAATAAAATATGTTTCTGGCTATTTGGGGCCCCGTACCCTTCCAGATAAATTTAATAATTGTGTTTCCATTTCTTGATATGGAGACAGTGGCCACTGGAGTTGCTGAAGGCAGGGAGAGGGAAAAAGAGGTGTGATATGGGGGCATTTTTGGGACTTGGAGTATCCTGAACAATATTGAAGGGACAGATGCAGAACATTATATATCCTGCCATAACCCACTGAATGGACTGGGAGAGAGTGTAAACTACAATGTAAACTATAATCCAGGCTGTGTAGCAGTGCTCCAAAAAGTATTCAGCAAATGCAATGAATGTACTACACTAATGAAAGAAGCTGTTGATGTGGGAAAATTGGGGGGGTGTGGGGAGTAGGGCATATGGGAATCTCCTATGTTTTTTTAAGGTAACTTTTTGTGTGATCTATGTATCTTTTAAAAACAAATTTTAAAAATATTTCTTAAAAAAAAAGACTTGCAATTTTTGCCAGGATTACATATTTGGGTAGAATTAACCTCTTAATGATATTTAGTCTCCCAATCCATTTATTTATGTCCTCTTTGATTTCTTTTAACAATGCATTGTAGTTTTCTGAATACAAGTGCTTTACATCCCTGGTTAAGCTTATTCCTAAATATTTGATTCTTTTATTCATTATTATAAATGGAAATCTTTTCCTGACTTCTTCCTCAAATTGCTCATTACTAGTATATAGAAACACTACTATTTTTGTGTATGAATCTTGTATCCTGTCACTCTGCTGAACTTTTTATTAGCTCTAGTAGCTTTCTTGCAGATTTTTCAGGACTTTCTAGGAATAAGATCCTATCATCTTCAAATAGCAAAAGTTTTATTTCTAAGAATATTCAGTTTTATATTCATCCTAAGTGCAGTTATCAAGTGCAAGAATTTAACATTAGTGTAAAGTTTACAATCTATATTCAATTTTTTCTTATATCCCAAAAATGTCCTTTTTTAAAATTTATTTATTTTTTAATATTGTCTTTTTTTTTTAAAGATAAATACATCACACAAAACATTACATTAAAAAACATAAGGGAAGCGGACTTGGCCCAGTGGTTAGGGCATCCATCTACCACATGGGAGGTCCGCTGTTCAAACCCCAGGCCTCCTTGACCCGTGTGCAGCTGGCCCATGTGCAGTGCTGATGCACGCAAGGAGTGCTGTGCCACACAGGGGTGTCCCCTGTGTAGGGGAGCCCCACGTGCAAGGAGTGAGCCCTGTAAGGAGAGCCACCCGGCGTGAAGAAAGTGCAGCCTGCCTAAGAATGGCGCCGCCCACATGGAGAGCTGACACAACAAGATGACAGCAACAAAAAGAAACACAGATTTCTGTGCCACTGACAAAAACGGAAGCAGACAAAGAAGAAGACACAGCAAATAGACACAGAGAACAGACAACCGGGGCGGGGCATTGGGGGGGAAGGGGAGAGAAATAAATAAATCTTTAAAAAAAAAAAAAGTAAGAGGTTCCCATATATCCCACTCCCCATCCCCCACTCTTCCCATGTCAACATCCCCTTTTATCAGTAAGGCACATTCATTGTATTCATTGCATTTGGTGAATACACCCTGGAGCACTGCCACACCGCTTGGACCACAGTTTACATTGTAGTTCACACTCTCCCCCAGTCCATCCAGTGGGTTATGGCAGGATATACAATGTCCTGCATCTGTCACTGCACTATCATTCAGAACCAAGTTCCACAAATGCCCCATATCACACCTCTTCCTCCCTCTCCCTGCCCTCAGCAATTCCCATGGCCACTGTCTCCACATCAATGATAAAATCACTTCCATTCTTTGAGTCACACTGTAGAATACCAGCAAGTCCAGTCCAATCCATATTATATTCTTCCATCCTGTGGAACTTGGGATGGCAAAATCCACTCCATCTCTACATTGAGTAAGGGCTTAGATCTCATATGGCTGATGGATGTGAGTCCCTGCTTGCAGTTGTAGACACTTAGTTCCCTGGTGTGGTGGTTGGCATTCTCACCTCCTTGTCAGCTAACCTGGGTAAATCCAATGAGCCAGAGCGTAGGTGTTGTAACTCTGCTGAGGCTCAGGACAGTCCAGAGATTCAAGTCTCCCGAGCATACACAAACCCCAATGCCAACCATAGGTTCAGTAAAAGTGACAGAAAGGGCATGTGTAGAGAAGTTACATCTGAGTTCAACTCCATCACATTCAGGAGAACAAATTCCAAAGTAGGGCCCACTGGCAAGGCACTGAACTATAGAACCATCTGTCATGACTGTAGAATCTTTGTATCTCTGTAGCCCTCAGGAGTACCACTACCTGGGGTTGTATCTACCTCCTGAGAGCCTCCCTGTTGCTCAAATGTGGCCACTCTTTAAGCCAAACTCAGCATATACATGCATTACCTTCCGCCCAGCATGGGACATGAGTCCTGGAGATGAGCCTCCCTGGCACCGAAGGATTACTACCATCACCAGCTGGTGATGCAACTAGAAAAAGACCTTGAATAAAAAGGGGAAAATGGTAAAGACAAATGAGTTTATATGGCTAAGAGACTTCAAAATGAGTTGGGAGGTCATCAGAGGGGTTGTGCTTATGCACGTCTCAGCAGGATCCCAATAATGTTCTTTTGAAGCTTTTATCCTCCATTTTTAGATTTCTTCAGTATAATGTCCTGCACCATCAGGTCACTCTTGCTTACATCTTCTCTCTTAGAAGGGAAAACTCCACTCTGCTTCTTACCTCTTGCTCTCAAGGAAAACTCCATTCTACTTACCTCTTCCTTAGCAGTTAGAGAACAAGTTTTATTTATTGAACTTGTCCTGAAGTCTCATTTTCCAAACCCAAGCAATTTATCAAAATATTTATTCCAAACAAATATAGTGCTTTACCTAAATGAATCATGGTAAAAAAAAGTATATTCGCTACCTCATTATACCCATATTTGGGACTAATATATAGACAGAGTCTGAATGTATAATGGAAGGGTTCTCAGTGGAGAATGACAAACTCAGCCACTTAGCTCTGTGCAAATTTGCTTTTACTTCCAGCTATGCTGCCATCTTTTTGGGTATTAGCATGAAAGAGAGAACAAAAAAGAAGGATATTGTTCCATATCATTTTGTCCAAGAAATTAGGAAGTAGAATATTTTATGAAGAAATATGTTCTTTTTTAAAGCAAATTTGCTGGGCTTTAGCAGCATGATTTTTGTTCTCATAAAAGTGAGGTGGGGAGATCTTACGTCATTTACCCTGCCCCCTTAAATGAAAAAGCTGCCTATGAGACTCCCTAAAAGGTCACAGAATAGAATGAGGGGGAGGCAGAGGAGAACATGGTGACATTTTCAAGGGACCCAAGGGCTGAGACAATATAGATTAAAATAGAAGTTGGGCAAGTGAGAGGGAAGCCCACCACGATGATCTCAGAGTAATATTGTTTTTTTCCCACCCAAGATGATGTAAACTCACACAAACAAGTACCCATTCATTTGGTCAGATCACAACTGCCTACAGGGAAAGCCGCAAGGTCTTTCGTTTTAGCTTTGCTCCCTCCTGTCTACAGAAGAACAGATCTCAGCAATGAGAAAAGAGTAGGAGGAGTTGTGACCTGCGCCCCTGTCCCAGGCACTGAGCAACCGTTTGAAGGGGAGAAGGTCACCAGAGGGAAGGGTGGAGGAAGGCAGAGTCAGGGGGCTTAAAAGGTCCCACATGAGCAAGATTTATTTCTAAGTTTCTATTCGCTTATCTTATACCCTTCTGTAGGATGTTTATTTCTCCCATTTTTCAAGGCTTCATGTGTAACCACCACATCTATTTCGTCTGAAAGGCAGAAAATGAAACTGAGAAGCCACAGGAATTTACACCTTAAGGTGCGTTCCTGAATGTCTACTATTTTAGTGTGAAGGTGTTGAGTCTGCTTTTACACATCAGCTCAGATATTACCTATTCTGAGATAATGAGTAGATAAGAAAAATGGAGCATAGAGAGTAAGCAAATAATCAAAAGAAAGGAAAAATCCCTAGTCCTAGAAGTTACTAAATACAGTTTTCTTTCCTCTAGTACCTTGACCATTCATTATGTTTCTGTGATTTTCAAAGAAATCTTATAAGGCAAAGAGTAATTGCAAAAATGGGCAGGGGGATATGGCACATTCATTTTTAGCTGTATGGAAGTCTAGATAGGCTGGAAAACTCTCCTAATAAGAAACAAAGTCAAGAATAGACAAAACTCTATTGAATTAGATAAAAGTGGAGGAAGAGACAGAGGTGGGAGATAAGGACATACCCTAGAAGATAGACATTAATACACAGTTTAAAGGTAAGGAAATTAAGGCAGCATTCTGCTGGGGAAAGGAAAGACAAACTAACACATGTGTGGCATTAAGAGCTTAGAAACAGACCCATATGACCTATGACTGATAGGACATTACAAATCATTTGGGAAAAGATACACAATTTAATAAATGGTTCTGAAGATATTATTTAACCATATGGAAGAAAATGAAATAAGATCCCTACTGCACAATAAAAAATTCAAAGTGGATTAAAATTTAAATGTGAAAAACAAAACTATAAAATTTTGAGAAGAAAATATAGAAGATCTTTATAACTAAAACAAAACACAAAAATTGAGACCTTAAAGAAAAGATTGATAAATTTAATTACATTAGAATCATCTTCTGTCCATGTAAAGAAATTACTAAAAGGGCAAAACACAAATCACAATTTGGAGGGAATATTTACTACACTAATGAATATTTGCTTTAACTTACAAAAGATTAGTTTATCCAGGAAAAAAATACCCTCTACCATTAGTAAGATAATGTCCCCTGCTCCCACCCTGCCTTTCGCTTCCTTACACTTTGCCCGCCTGTTCCTCGTAACCTCCCTGTATTATGGCCCTTCTCAGCAGCAGTTTGTGCTGCTGCCTCCCTCTGCCCCTCCTCCCAGCCACTGTTATCTTCCCCCTCCCAGCCGATCGCTGTTCTCCCCGCCTCATTTCAACCGCCCTCATCCCGTATCCGCCCCGGCACAACCTCGGAAACAACCCCCTCTGCCATCAATGGCTTACGTCATAAACCGCAGGTCCGCCCTTGCCTCTGCAGCCAATCCTCAGCTGCCCCGCGGACATGCCCCTCCCACAACCTCCCCGCCTCCATGACACTATAAAACCCCATGTACTTCCCGAATAAAATCAGACCTGCGCATAGACCTCGTCTCCGTGGTTTTTCCTCCATCGAACCGCGCGTCCCCCAAGCCTTGAGCCGCCCGCTGCCGCCCCGGTCAGGCCGTGGCGTAGGCCCGATCCCCGGCAGTGACTCGCCTGCAGTGACCCGCCTGCAGTGCCGCAGCGGAGGCCAACAAGATAAAAAAAGAGAAAGAAAATTGATCAAAACCTATGAATAATCAATTCTCATTATTTGCAGAAGTAATATTCTATAGTCTCCATGAACACTGATTTAGCAAATATTGGATCATTGCTCTTAGAGAAACACAGGGTTAGTTTCCTGCGAGACTCTGGTCACAACATTTTCATCAACCAATCAATACATAATACTTTGTTTTATGCATGTTTCTGTTTAAAGATACCTTATTCAACATATAGTGGATTCATTAGCATTGAACCCACAACTAATGGCATTATAACCAGTGTCTGAGCAAAACTTGTCTAACATATTTTCTCTGTAAGAAATCACAGCCTTCTTACCTTAAGAAACACTAGACAGCACGATAATTTGAGGCCATTTTAAACAATAAAGTCACCAACAAACAGCACAAAAATGTGAAAAAGTATCATTACATACACTGCAAGACCTGAAATAAGAAGGTAGAGCACGGCCATAACCAACCTCAGCTAGGGACATGCATTTCAGGTAACTCAAAGTTTTCACCACTCTGTGCATGTCCACAAATTTAAAAATATGGAATCTTCAAGTAATAAAGATCAATTGTATTTCATAGAAGAGGAATACAAAGAGCTTATAAATTAAGTGAAAAGATGTTTAACCTTAACCTCATTAGTAATAATAGGGAAGCAAAGTCAAACCAAATGAGATACCAACTCTACTCTTCCAGATTGGCAAATATTAAAAAGAATTGAACAATACCAAGTGTTGGCAAATATATGGAGGAAAGGAAAACTCTCATACATTCCTGGTTGTATGAATTTTTATATAAGAACTTTGGAAAGCAGTTTGGCACAACCTAGCAAAGTCATGCATACACATGCTCAATAACTCAGAATTTCTTTCCTAGGTCTATACCTAGAGACACTACTAAACATACGTTCCAGGAGTTATATCCAGCAATATTCATAGGAACATTGTTTGTAATAGCAAAAACTGGAAGTAATCCAAACATCCATCAGCAGTAGGATGAGTGAATAAATTGTGGTATGTTCACACAATGGAATATTGTACAGTAATGGGAAAGAATGAATTCCAGCTACATGGATCAATATGAATAAATACCAAAATTGGGAGAAAGAAAGCATGTCAGAAAAATACATTCAGTATAATTCTAGGTGTAAAAAGTTCAAAAGTATGCACAATTTAAGCAAAATATTGTATAGGAATACATATGTAAGTGATAATACTGTAAAGAAGAGCAAAGGGTGATTAAAATGAAATTCAGAACAGTGGCAACTCAGAAGTAGGGGGTAAGACTGGGGAGAAGTTCTTGGGGGCTTCTTATGTACTGGCAATCTTTCTGTTTATTAACCTAGGTAGTAGGCACGCACACAGTTATTCATTTTGTTTTATTCTTTAAAATGTACTCTTATAATTAGGATTTTTTAATTATTTGAAAACAAAGATGAGACCGTATGATTTGCATAGGGTTCAAAACCTAGCTGGTAACAGCACATGTTGCCTACTCTCACTCTTACCCTATCAAATTCTAGTAGCCCCCAAATACAAGTTTTTAATAGATGACATTTTAAAAATGGAGTCCCAGCATAGGAAAATATCAATGGGAAGGGAAAATGAGCTTGTGCATATACAAAATGTCTTTTATCTGACATACCCATGGGTTTGACCTCAATATTTCATTCAGATAGTCAGAGAGCAAAGGAGAATAGGAACAGAAATTTTAAATTAGGCTCCATGGGTCTAAGAGTTAATACAAGTTTTGACATTTAGATTTTTGAATAATTTATCTGTGTCATGTTGGGTAAACCCTTCCTCTGCAATAAATTGAAATCTCAAAAAGTACTTTTAGTACTCTCAAAAACATTACCCATACTTTAACTACTTCCTAGTACCTGAAAAAAATGGTTACCACCATTAACATGAAGAAAAGAACTATTTTAATGATATATTAACAAGAAAGTCTCATAGAATCTGATTAATAACACTTATGTGGGTCACCTGCATTACCCCAAGTTCTGCTGTATTAAATGCTATTAAGTTAACTACCCAATAACCATTATATAAAGACAAATCAGGTGTTACCAAACACTAACCCCAACAAGCTTATTTTAATTCATAAAGATAATTTGGTAATAGTAAATTATATACAAACATTGCTACCAAGGACTTTAAAATTTGTTTTCTTATATCATAGATTACCAACCTCAGCCATTGACTTGCAGACATACAGTGTTAGCCCTAATTGACTCAGCAGAGAATATGTGGACCTATCAAAACTAACCCTCTACTCTGTGTGGTAGATGGAAGCATGCCACCAACAAAGACCTGTTCAAATCCTAACTTTCGGTCCTGCAGGTGTGGATTCATTTGTGAATAGGACCTTTGAAGATATGATTTAGAGCAGTCCAAATTGAATCAGGGTGGACCTTAATCTTGTATGTCTGAAGTATTTATAAGCAAAGGAAATGTGTACAAGGAAGTAGTAGTTGCCAGAGGAAGCAGAAAATAACACAAGACCATGAGATGGACTCAGCGATCAATCCCTAGCAAACCTTCACCAGGTTCCTACAGACTTTCGAGATGGTATGACCTGTCAACACCTTGATTTTGGACTTTTTACCTCCAAACTGTGAGTCAACAAATTCCTGTTGTTTAAGCCAACCAGTTTGTGATATTTTGTTATACAGCTTTGGCAAACTAAAGACAGAATTAGTTGATTACAAAAACTCAAAGAGATTCCCTTACTTCCAAGAGTTTGGAATACTATCATTTAGAAGTATTTTTAAAAATTATTTTTTTCTGATGGTAAAAAAACAATAAATACTCATGATGAAAATTGTGAGTAAGATTGGAAATCTAATGAAAATTCAAATTTTTAATAATTCTACTGCCTAGAAATAACCACTATTAATGTTTTGTGACATTTCCTTCAGTGTTTTCCTTCCTAAGGATATTACATATTTGAGACCATTTATCTATATATTATTTCTGTTAGCATTATATTGTAATCACTTTCCCTTGCCATTAAATATTCTTTGAAAAATCATTTTAATTGCTATATGAAATTCCCCTAATAATTATGATATGATTTAAAGAAAATTTTTTCGGCTAGGGACATTTTGGTGGTATTATCATCTTTTTATATCAAGAAGTGCCTTACAGTTTTGTTTTGTTTTTTTAATTTTAAGTTTATCTTTAGTGGTTGACAGTGGACACCAACTCTTGGAAAACAGTACATCTGTCTTATTTATAAGGCTATAAATAAATTCATGCATTTATTCACTCAACAAATATTTATCATGTACATATTATATGCCATGAAAGGTTTTAGGTGCTGGGAAAAAGCAGAGAAGAAATAGATAAAAACCCTGCCTCCATGAGCTTATTTTATGATGTTATGTGGTGCTAAGTGAAACAGAAAAAATAAAAGATAAGGAGGGACAGAATGTGCCAGTGGGAGGTAATAGTGGTCATGGTTTTATTTTATACAGCGTTGTCAGGAAAGACATAAACGGAGACATGAATGAAATGAGACCATGGGGAAATGCAGGGAAGACTATTCCAGACAGAGGGAACAACAATGCAGAGACTGTAGTGGGAACATCCTCAGTGTATATAAAGAACAACAAAGAGACAACATGGCTGAAGCCAAATGGGCAAGGAGTGCCCATGAGGTCAGAGAGTTAACAGGGCCAGCCCAAGGAGGCCTTTTGGGCCACAGCAAGAATCATTCTGGCTGTTGTATGATCAATAGACTCTGGGTGTGGCAAGGGACAAGATGGAAGCAGGAAGACCAATTAGCTGGTGACCAAACTTGAAGAGGTAAAATATGATGGTAGTCTGAACTAGGTGAGTAGCCATGATGATGGAAAAACAGATCTTCTACCAAATATATTTTAAATTCGAAGCTGACAGATTTGCTCATGTATTTATTAGATGGGGAGTGTGAGAGAAAGAGAGGAGATAAGGATGATTCTAGGATTTGGGATGACGGAAGTGAAAGAAAAGATTTTTCATTTACTGAGAGGAAGAAGACTAAAGGAGAGCAGGATTTGGGGGGAGAAATCAAAAGTTGGTTTTGATGTGCTAAGTTTGAGGTCTCTGTAAGAAATCTGAAAGGAGAGGTTGAATTAGATATTGAAGTGGAATTCAAAAGCGTTCCAGGGTCAAGATATAATTTGGGATGTCATCAGCATTTAGATTGCATTTAAAGCCATTAAATTGGATGAGATCATCAAAAGGTAGAAAATGGATTTTAAAAATATGGTTCAAGGACCCTAAAAATTTCTGAAAAACAGCCACCAGAAAGGTGAGAGGAGAAACAAGATTAAATGATGTCCCAGAGGCTAGGGGAGGCAGCATTTCCAGACTCCTTTGGGACAGGTGTTCATAACAGGAACAGAATCACTGGCCATAAAGTTTCCCCATCCATCAGGCGTGATGTAAAATGTGGAGGGGCTACTGACAAGGGCAAACTTTGTGAAAATGAAATTATTAATTTGGCACAAGAAAGAAAAGAATAATTGAGGGGTGATATTCTTGTTTTGCAAGAAGGAGGTGAAGTGCTATAGAAGTCTTTTTTCTTCAAAAGATAATTCTCGAGAGCCCTGTGCTACACATTCTGAGGGAAGGACACAGGGAAATAAAGAGCAATACAGGGAAGCAGACTTGGCCCAATATATAGGGTGTCCGCCTACTACATGGGAGGTCCACGGTTCAAACCTCGGGCCTCCTTGACCGGTGCGGAGCTGGCCCATGCGCAGTGCTGATGTGCGCAAGCAGTGCCTTGCCACCCAGTAGTGTTGCCCGCGTAGGGGAGCCCAACGCGCAAGGAGTGCACCCCATAAGGAGAGCTGCCCAGCCCGAAACAAAGTCTGTCCAGGAATGGCGCCGCACACACGGAGAGCTGACACAAGATAATGCAACAAAAAGAAACACAGATTCCCGGTGCCACTGATGAGGATAGAAGTGGTCACAGAAAACACACGAATGGACACAGAGAGCAGACAATGGATGGGGGGGATAAATAAATAAACTCTTAAAAAAAAAAAAAAAGAGCAACACTTTCCTTGATCTTCTTGAAAAATGGGTGGCATTCTGTTAAATTCTGTGTTGAAAGGAGAACTTTTACAGGCAATGGAAGAGTCCTGGACAAAAGCCAGGATTCTCAAGTGCACAAGTCTGTACCCAGCACTCCATTGCATCAAGGAGCAAACTCCACTATGTCCTTGCTCCTCCCTCTACAAAACAGACTTCAAATCCGTCACCAAACAGATTCACTGGAGTCAATCCTTCTCTAAACTCTCTAATGTACGACAGGAAATGAACTTTCCTACAAGCACATTTCAGTCCTTTAGCATTTCACAGCCCCTTTTTAAACATAAGCACAGAGCCATCTGCATGCAACAACTATCACCAAATCCATTTACTCTTGACTGAGGACCCGCCTAAGCAATCTATCCCCACCGAAGCCAGCAGACACCTCAGGTTAGCTGGATGCTCATATCCAGAACATTCTCTTGGCTTCATATGGTGCTTCAAATCCCTAATGTCAATGTCAGCCATCTTTGGTCTCTATCTTGACACCTAGCCTTTCAAGACAGTCTTTTTTCTTTTGTTTCTTCTGTCCTCTCTCCCTCTCTCCCTCCTTCCCTCCCTTTCCTCCTTATAATTAAATCCCTCACAATCTCTTGGTTATTGGAGATGACTGTTAAATGACAGTGAAATGATGGACTTGTGTATACTTTAGTAAAGCCCCAGTCCACCAAGTGACATCCTCAAACTACAAACAAACTCTCAGATAGACCATTGGAAATAGAATTCCAGAAATTCATGACTTTACAAACGGAGCATCTGACAGGAAGTGGTTTTTAAGTGAAAGTAACACCCAGAGGACAAGGTTGAATCGGAAGACAAGTGGCATGAAGTTTGCAAGTATTTAAGATTAAGTGTCATGACTTCTTATACTTTTCTAATTTTCTTCAACTAGACCAGAAATTCTCCTTGAAAATAAAAGATGCCACATTTTCCCATGTTAGGGGCAAAAGCAGAGTAATGTAAAAAACTTGCTAACAGGTCATTTCCATTTCTTAGTAGTGACTGATTATCAATCATATTAAAACTTTCCATGGCTTCTTCTGATTAAGACTGTAGACACCAAAGACAGTGTGCCTGAGTTCACATCACGGACCCCCATTTACTGGCTTTGTAAGTCTAAGTCAATTCACTCAGCTCTCTGTACCACTGTCTCATCATCCTTAAAATGGAAACAAAAGCAGAAGGTACTCCCTCAGGGACTAGAAGGATTACAAAAGATAACATCTCTATGCCTTGGACCTGACACATAAGAATCACAGAATAAATGTTAGCTGACATTATTATTGCTTATATGTCCTAAAGTTCATTCAACATCTCTACCTCAAGGTTAACATGCTCAAAACTAAACTTGTGTTTAAGATTAGATTGGATAAATTCATACTTTAATGAGTTGCTTTTACTCAGAATGATACTTGAGCATTCTCTTGTGCAATAGAAAATCTCTGTTCAAGTTTATGTAATTCCTGATATCAGCCAAAAGATACGACAGATTTCTTATTGGGAATAAGAGCCTTCTGCACATCCTTAAAATTACACTAACTTCTTAATGTAAAATAAAAATACCTTCCCTACCATTCAACTGTAAGGCACGAAATGTAGATCCTGGTTCCAGCTCAGCTACTGACTTCTGTATTATGATGCTTTTCCTGTATTTCCCATTAGCATTTTCTAAAGACATTTTATAAACCCCTAGGAAGATTATAATTAAGAGCAATTAAGAGCACAGGTTTTGGACCATATGAATTTAGATAAGTTGCTTATCCTCATGAGGCCTCAATTTCTTAAACTGTAAAAAAATGGACTTAGTAATAGAATCCATCCACCTCTTAGGATACAATGAAATACAGAGTAAGCATTTAGCAAATTGGCTGACCATAGTAAATGGCAATAAATGATATATTACCATTAGACTGAGATCATATTTTTCTGTAAAACCATCATATGTCATATCCAGGTCACAGTCCAGTTTTCAATGAGCTGAGAATTTAAGACTCTTTGACACCTGTATATGTGTAGGAAATAAATACTAACATTAAAACAGTGCATTGGGTTGCAACTATAAGTGGGTAAACTATTTTAATGAATCATTGTCATATTCTTAATGAAATAGAATAAAATAAAATTTAAAATATCACAGTATCACATTTAACAAAGTATTGTTTTTTTTGTTTTCTGTTTTTTTTAATTAATTAATTTATTTGTTTCCCCTCCTCCCTCCCACCCGGTTGTCTGTTCTCTGTGTCTATTTGCTGTGTCTTCTTTTTTCACTTCTGTTGTTGTCAGTAGCACAGGAATCTGTGTTTCTTTTTGTTGCGTCATCTTGTGGTGTCAGCTCTCCGTGTGCGCGGCACCATTCCTGGGAAGCTGCACTATCTTTCGTGCTGGGCGGATCTCCTTACGGGGTGCACTCCTTGTGCGTGGGGCTTCCCTACTCCGGGGACACCCCTGCGTGGCAGGGCACTCCTCGCGTGCATCAGTACTGTGCATGGGCCAGCTCCACACAGGTTAAGGAGGCCCCAGGTTTGAACCATGGACCTCCCATGTGGTAGATGGACGCCCTATCCACTGGGCCAAGTCCACTTCCCACAAAGTATTGTTTTATAAAACTTTTGATATATCTCTATATGTGTGTCTTTATATATATTGGGATATGAAGTAAAATGTATTTTTTAGTGTAGACCATGGTTGAAAACATTTGAAAATCACTAAACCAGATGACTTCTGACTATACAGAGAGAGATGAACAGGGAGAGCCAATGGGCTTTGAAGAAAGGCAGGCCTGAATTCAAATCCTGACTCAAGATTGATTCAAACGTGTAACCGTGTACAAGGCAATTAATTTCTCTAAACCTTAATTTCATTACCTATGAAATAAAGATTTAAAATGTCTACCTAGAAATGAAATATATAAAGTTCCAGGCACAGTATTTAGTAAATATAATTTTGCCTATGCACTTTCCACCTACAGTGCATTTTGCCCTCACTGGACAACACCATCTGTCTTCATTTATCCTCCTTTCTTTTCTCTTCTTCTAATCACAGCCTCCCCTTTCTCCTTCCTTTTCTTCTTCTCTCCATCACTTATTTACCTTTGTCACCCACAAGCACTGAAAGCATTGCACAATTATGGAATGGATGACCATTGTTTACTGGCATCTCGTACCTCCCACATACCCGTCTATATACAATCCCCAGTACCTTTTCTCCATCCTCACTTCTCTCTCTCTCATCATCTAGCTAGCTAGCTAACTAGATAGCCACCCCTAGCACTAGCCCTAGCTCTATTTATCTCTCTCTCCTCCTTTCTCCTTACTTCTTATTCAATGGATTCTGGACTTAATATGCATTTTGTGGTCCATAACTAACTCCATCTTTATTATTTTCTTTAATGGGAGCATTTTACATTTTGTTCTTCCTTTGCATGTTCTCATTTCCAAAATTCCAAAAGAAACAAGAGATTAAAAATTTTTTTAAATTAAAAAGATATTTCAAGGTGGTTAAATCAAGTCCTTCTTCAGAACTCATATCAGTAGCCCTAGCAGCATTACCAGGAGATCACTAAAGCACAGGGTCTAGTCCTCAACTCTGTGAGTCCAGAGAAACAATTTGTCAGCCTACCCCAAAGTGATCAGCTTACTGCTTGTTTTTACATTTCCAGTGAGATTTCTAATCTACAAGTGGCCCAAATACAGAAACTCACTGATCAGTGTTTGATTACCTTTTGGAAAAACATAAATAAGAAACCCAATTTATAATTAGAAATTTACTGGGCAGCATAGGACCAAAGCATGGGAATGATCAATGATCTTAATGGTTCATCTATAAAGTTACAACATCTTAATGTACCATTTCCAACTTTGGCATTTGCCTACTCAATGGATTGTGTAGTTTTCCTTAATAATGATTGTAACAATTAAAACACATTAAATATTTTCTAGGTCCTGGCAAATATGTTGTCCTATCCTCTTGAAAATTCGTTCTAGAGATGAGTTTTGTAAGTGATGGAGGTGGAATTCAAATGCCATTCTTGGTTAGAACATGAGTCATGAGTCTTCAAAATTGCCTCACTCATCATAGATTTTATCTGGCTCTACCATTTTCTGGGGTCCACGCTGAGATGTTCTTAAGACACATGCTTTCTTCTGTGAGTAGTGCCTTTGCTTAAGTCTCAGTTTTTCATTTTCAGGGAAGTCCTGATGAGATTTTCTTGGATTTTGTCTGGGAGATATCCAGCATTTAAAGTAACTTTAAACAGAATAGATTTCATCCCTTGCATATTGATTTCACTAGCTGAACTCTCAGAATACAGGGGAATCTTTCAGCTCCTGCTTTACACACCACCACCGTGTGCTTCCTACTGAGCATTAAGGCTTTCCTGAAGCTCCCCAGTGGCATTTGAGCTCTCGTTACTTTTGATACCACTACACTCTCCATTAATTGCACTTTCTTTTAACCTCTTTTGTGGCACTGAGCACTTTCTCTTTTGAAACATGGTCATTTGAGACCATCTTCCCTACTAGGCTGTTACCTTCCGGAAAGCAAAGACCATTTTGCATTTTCTCCACTAGTTACTTATATGAATTTGGGTTGATCTGTTGAACTGAAAGAAGCTATTCCATAGCAATTTAGCCATTCATTATTATTTAAAAACCACACATATTGTGTCTGTTGTGTGGGGGCACCATTTTAAGTATTGTCCAAATATTAACTCATTTAAACTTCATAACACCTTATGGGCTAGATATGATATTCTAAGAGGCCACAGGCTTGGGTCTAGCTAATCCCTCTAGTATTTACTAGATGTGTGCCTATGGACAGGGTAACTTCATCTCTCTGGGTCCAATTTCTTCATCTGTAAAATAAAAGCTTGGACTAGATGATTTAAGTTCCCTTCTAGTACTGACATTCTTGATGCTGTGATTCCCAGATTCTTTAATGTTCAACATTTGTTATTTATTTCTGTTGTTCCCTCCTCTTTGGATGCTCTCTTTCCATTCCCTCCACCAGTTTCTGATTACCAAAATTCTTATTCTTCAAGGTCTGTCTTCAAAGGAATGTTAAATCAGTGTACTGGGGGGAAATTTGGCACCATCACTTTGGGAAAATCTCAGAACACATCTGATTCTTGTTTTCTTCCTCTGTAAAAAAAAAAATAATAATGTCCACCTGCATTCCTACAGCCTCATAATGATTAGGCGGAATATTTTATTCATAGTCTTTGTGATTGATAGTTGGATACAAGGGGTTCCTAATTGCCATCTCCTCTGTGAGCCCTCTTTGTTGCTCTACTCAGGCTCATTGCTCATGGCACTTGCGTCATTTGCATGCAGTCCTCCTCTACTAGCCTGCCAGCCACTTGAGGATAGGATCTGTGGCTGGCTTATCTGCCATCTCCTCAAAACACTTAACTCGGCCACTGGCACACAGTTGGTGTTCAATGAATATTTCATTTAATGTATTCTTTTATTCTGCAAATAATTATTAAGTCATTCCAGGCTTTGCCTGGGAGGTAGACATATAGAGGTTAATAGGACAGATACAGTTACCTCTTTCACTGAATATAATGGTCTAGTTGAGTGATAGATATTAAGCAGACAAGTGTTGAATTCATTAATTATAGCAATGAGTGCTAAGAAGGAAAATTACAGCTGTTACTAGAGTGGGTATATCTGGACTCTTTACTTGACTGAGGGATCAGGGAGGTATCCTTGGAAAAGTGACAATAAAGCTGTGATCTAAATAACCATACCTGAGTTAGTAGTTCTGAGACCTAAATTCTAGAGAAAATGTGTGCCTCAACAGTACATTGCCTCTTCCCATGTAGGGATGTTCAGTCAGCTGAGTATATTCAATCTGCTACAAATCTGCAGCACAAGTCAGATTACACATGTATGGTCTGAAGATAAGTCCCTTCTTTTCCACTGTAACCTCAAAGTGCATCGAATTCCATCAGTGAGTAATGACAGGTCATGGTCTACTATTCACCCAACTTCTTCTTCTCTCCTCACTACCCAACAACCTGTGCTCTTTCACCTTCTGCCCCGCAAATCATCTCACACCCTCAGATAACACCTCTCCATCTGTCCCTCCCATTTCTTCAGCCTCAAGACCCAACACATCACACATCCCCCTCCTTGACAGGGCGTCCAGACTCCTCTGCTCTCTTTAGCACCCTTACCACATACCCTTCTTCACATTCTAAACCCCACACAGATACTTAATGAGATAAATTAGCTGTCATTCCACTGTAGTGGTTTCTAGGCGTGTACAGTTTGATGTGAATATTTCCTGAGTGCCCCCATTACAGTACTTTCTTGTCACAGATTTTGGAAATCTTTTTCTTTCTTTCTCAGTAGGACGGAAGCCAGGCCTGGGGGTCTACTGTCAAGCCCAGTTCTTTTACCACATGACCCTCTGAAGCTCAGGAGCTGCTCTCTAACGAAGTCTTGGTAGCCCCCCTTTTTTTGACCATCATATAACACTTGAGAAGTGGACTTTCCACTGCAATGACTCAATACCACTGTACACTTATTGGGGGGAAGTACTGCAGCTTTTTTAAGAGTTTGAATCAGCTCATCCACTGGATTCTGAGCAATGTCAAAACTAATGAGATTGCCCTTCAGGACCAAAAAAGGAACCTTGGACTGAGTTTCTAGCAATTCTTATAAGCATCATGTAGCAGAAATGAACATTTAAATTATAGTCACCCAAAGTAATACATTCCTGATTAGATCAGATGTAAAGTAGGGGGAAAAATCATGAAACTTCAAAATTAAGTACAATATAATAATTTATAGCAACTAATATAGTTACTAAAATCTAGTGGATTCTCAACAAGTTCCTACTTAATGATGAATTGAAGATTAAAGGAAGTTTTTATGAAGTGCCCATGCAGGAGCACTTTTCTGAGGAAGGGAGACATAGGAGAATGGTAGTGGCCTGGCCTGGGAGTCCTCAGACATGCATTTATTCCCCTAAGACATGGGACAGATACCAACTGCCCCAAATGCCTCCGCTAATATAAAAAGATGATGGAGTAAGGGGTTAGTGTGGGTTTCCCGTAAGCTAGAGCAAGGAAAAGAGTAAAGGGGAGGTGACTGCTGAGCCCCACCCTTGGGAATCAAAGCAGATGACAGAAGGCCAGGAAGACTGCCAGTTAGCAGACCAGACAGGAACAAGTGGACCCTGATAAAGAATTTTGCCGGACTCCAGTAACCCTCTTGAGTCTTGAAGGTGCTGGGCCATACAAGGAGATCACATCCTTGAAAGGAAATAGCAAACGGCCTGGAAACAAAGCAGACTGAAGCATGAGCAACTTTACTGACCACTATTTTACTGCCTAGGCAGATGCATAGATCAGAAACCAGTCCTGGCCTAAGACTACGCTCAGTGTTATGTATGTTATATAGTCTCATGGGGAGAGATATTGCCTGAAAATTTGGCACCAGAATCCCTTTAGAGATGGAAGTATCTCTGGGGATTTATTGGAGAGGAAAGTGAGGTCTCTAGTGTATGAGTATCTAGAGCAAATTAACCAAAAATAAATTAAGTAAACAGGAAGTGGGGGAAGAGGGAAGATGGACAAGTAACAGGCAGACTGTATAAAGACTTGTAATAACCAAGGGATTTCATAATGAATTTAAAGATTTTTGTATTGCCTGAGGTAAACCAGTTTATCTTCTCTCCCAGTCTTCAGTGATGTCTGCCAGACCCAAAAAGATGGTGTGATGTGATGTGTATGTGTGTATGTGTGTGTCTGAGTGTGTGCATGTTTGAAATCAAAGCACCATAGCCTGACCAGGGTGGAACATCAGCTGTGCATAAAGGATGATATATAAACTGAACTAATTTAGCAGCAGAAGCTCAGAGCTGGCAATAAGCCCCTCATGAAATCACAGAAATCTTAGGAAAGGCATTGGGCTTCCATATAAAGTGGTTTTGGGTAAATCAATTCTGAATCTTAAAAGGTAAGAAAATAATAGCAAACATTGGAGAGATAGATATATTATGGGCACACAGAGAAACCATGAATTTATATGTTCTGTGAGCAACCACTACCCAAATACTTTTTTCTTTTAGGTCAGTCACCTGAAAACTCTTCTATATCTCTCAAAGTTGAAGAAGCAAGCAAGAGCTATGATATCTTAGGGAGTGTTTTGCCAACCAGATTGACAAGAAAACCGCATCAGCCTAGACGTTCTGACCCCATGATCCTCAAACCTGGCATGTACAATACTGTCCAACTGTGTGCTGGGGGTGTTTGTAAGAGCCCAGGGGAAAAAACCTTAGATGTACCTGTCTAAGTGTGGCCATGACTTCTTTTGGGACTACTCCACCCAGGGCATCACTTATATGATGTCTTATTGCTGTTTTATGGAAAATGATCATACATATTCTAATTTGCACTTAGACTATTGCATATAGACTAATTTATCTCCACAGACTGATTGTAAGAAACTTTACTGTGGTGATTCAATCTTAACTATGCAGCCGAGCAAATCACCCAGAAGCATGGCTTTGGAATCAGATTAGACATTTGGAATTCTCTTTCTACCACCTTGGACTCCCCCTGAACTAGGAAGCAAGAAATACTAGGCAGCAGTAAAGAGAACAACCCAAATCTCTGGCTTCTCTGTCTAGAGTAAGCTGTCAACATCAAACCATCTCCCTGGGAGCCCGTTGTTAGAGAGCCATTGGCCCAGGCAAGGATGTGGTGGTCCAAGCTGACAGAACCCTTATTTCATCTGTTCAATTTACTGAAATAAATGTGAGTGATCAAAGGCAAGAATGGCAGAAATGCAGGGGCCTTCCAGCTACCAGCCAGCATGCCAACCATTCATCTGGATCAGAGTCCGAATCAGCCTTTTCCTTGAGGCAGAAACGCTGAGCAGAAACAAAGAAGTGCAGGGCTTTGGAGCTGGGAGTTAATCTCTAACGTCTTTGCTTTGCAGATTAAGAAACTGAAACCAGGATCTCTTACTTGATCTGCCCAGGATCATAGGTTGATATGGACAGAATTGGAACTCACACCTAAATCTTTGGATTAAAGTCTAACAATCTTTCTACATCATGCTGTTCAGAGGAGCCAAGAGGAAGCGAGGAAATCATCTCCTAAATTTCAACTAAGATATTAGGCATAAAATTGTGTTTGAAATGAGCTTTCCATGGCTAAAAAGAATCCTTCTGGTTATCATTATTGTCTCTGTTGATAACAACCAGCTAACACTTAGACGCACTCACAGTGTGCCAGGCATCGTGCTGGGCATTTTACATGTGTTATTTCATTTAATCCTCACTTAATCCAATTAGGTGGGAACTATTCCCACCCACACTTTGCTAAAAAGAACCCTGAGTCAGCAAAATATAAATCTGCCCGTATTTGCACAACCGCAAGTTTGGAAGAGGCAAGATTGAAATTCAGATCATCTGCCTCTGTAACCCAAGACTGAGTCGTGCTGTCATACTGACATTCGGCTCACGTGAGACTTTTAACATAAATTTAACTGAGGTGCCTAAGATTGGCTAGCTACAGGATAATAAATATTTTGTTTCTTCATTCTGGATTTGCTCGTCCCCTGGATGCTCATCATATAAGACGTCAGTTATCTAAACTGCGCGAGGTAGTTTTGCAGTCTCCCACACCATTAGCAATCCCCTCAAGCCACCAGCACAAGATTCTGGTGATATTTGGGAGATCTTAGTCTCTTGAAACCTCTTGCCCTGCATGCTTCAGTGTGGCTTCTGTTTGGGATTCAGAGCACAGCAAGGAGCCAGAATGAAATTAATATCTCTCTCCTCCCACTCTTTGACCTATTTCTGCAAAGGAGAGAAGGAGAACTTCAAGGACAAATCTGTGAGCAACCCAGGCTGTGTTCTCTCAGGGTAGACAGGAGGGACCAGAGAAAAAGCTCGAGGATGGAATGGGACCAGGGATACAGTGGGAAGGTGGGTATGTACCTTGCTTGGTTTAAAGTTGATTGTTTTAATTTAGGACCTGAAAAGATGTTCCCATCAAAATGCCAAGCATCTAGAGGGGGGTCATTTCAGGCAGTAAAGCACTAACCCTTCTTAGATCTTCAGATCTGCCTTCCTTCTCAGAAGAATCAACTACTTTGTGACTCAGTAATGGGTCCATATTTCCCAAACAGCTCCCACATTCCAGAGCAATCTCCAATAGCAGAAACCATCTGTTAGTTCACAATTAGGAAAAAGAAAAATTTCAACTAAGGACATGAGCTTCTTTCCAGAAACAAAATTTGTATGGGAGGACAGAAGAAGAGACAGAATGAGGGCACTGGGCTCCTGGCATGGGGGTAAGGGTGGGGACATAGCACCTAGAAAGGAGAGGTGGGACTACAATGGCAAACTGCTGATGATTCAGTATTGCCCAGGGTTTTTCCATGGTATGGGGCAGATAAAAATAGGCTTGCAGGTTGCAGTATAAGGGGAGGCATGTACAGTATAAGTCACCAAAACATAAAATACAATACTTCCCTTTAGAGTCCTTGCTTTATTCTGCACTCTGTACATGCATAATCTCATTTAGACTCTGCCAAGGAAAGTCCTTTAAGAGCTGCCTGGCATGGCTGTGCCAGGAATACTCTGCAAGGGCATTGGGCCAAGGAAGAAAGTAGAGGCTGCAAAACAGCCCACTTTCAGTTGGCAAAGCCAAGGGTCCCCAGACAACAGGGGATTTCCTTTTCTAATCCCCACAGAGGTGGGCTATAAGCAGCCCTAGATGTTATTATCCCATTTTACAGATGGGAAACTGAGACTCAGAAATGTACTTACCCAGGGTCACAGAAGGAAATAAATGGCAGAATCAGTTTTCCAAATGGCGTCTGCCTGCTACCCACCTCACTTTTGTTCCACTGCGCTAAACTGCGTCAGTAAGTGAGGAGGGGGTGGGGTACACCGAGGGGCAGAGGGAAGTCAAGGAAACTTCTCGGGACCATGAACGGAACAACCTCAATGTAAGTGCCTAACGTCGAATCTCTGAGGTAGGTGATAGAAGATTCTGGAACAATACTAATATATGAAAAGGCACAGAGACAGGCAGGCAGACACAACTGCTCAGGTCAGCAGTCATCTATTAGACATGGACTCAGTACCAAGCACTGATCTATGCACTTAAAGACAGGAATAATGTAACAACACCTGCCCTCAAGGAGATCACTGTTAACACTTAGAGACAAGCAAGTGAAAAACAGAAAATCAAACAGAACAAAGAGGAGTTCATCAGAGACTGGTAATTGTCTTTGTGTGTGTGTTTGTGTTTGGGGCAGCATAAGGATGGGAAACTCCACAGAGCCAAGGTAGAACTTATGCTTGGCTTTGAGACTAAGAAAAGTCTGTAGGTGGTAGTTCCTTAAGAAGTGAAAAAACCCAAAGAGATCAACTTAGAGCAGAAGGCCTCAGAGCCACCAGTCACTGCTCCCAGCAGTACGGTGATGCCAGGGTGGACAAACTATGACCTGCCTCCATCCCTGCTGTTCTTCTCAAATGGAAAAGCCCACAATCTCTCCGCTGCAGAGGCTGAAGTTGTCACGGAACAAAGAGAAAGAAAAATGACTGCAGGGGAGTAAAAAGGACACTGCATTGTGACTTGCCATGCCTGGGTTTTCCACGCCCCACAGTTCACCTTCTTGAAAGTGTTAGTAAAAAGAAACAAGCCCACTCTTCCTTTTAAGTGACTTGGCCCAGCTGTGGTGGTGCAATAAGGAGCCAGTGCCTTTCTGGGGAAGTTTCAGAAGGTAGTTTTGTGGGCATTGTGCCTCCCACTGCACCTCCAAACCTGAGTCCAGGCCTTATAAAGGAGGCGCCAACCCCTTCTTGAGGTCCTTGAGCTTGTCTGCCCCAGGGAGAAGAAGAAAACAGATAGGAAAGCGTACTGTGCAGCAAGCACTTTTTCTCATCTTTGCCCTTGTGGAACCACGTTGAGGAAGGGTTTGTTCACTCTATTCAAAAGATAATCTGAGGCTCAGACAGTTTATGTAACTTGACTGAGGTCACAAGCTTTAAACAAGTCAGCAATTTAACCCAAACCTATGAGACTTTTAAAAACAAAGTTCTTTCTGCTTAATCGAGGTGATTAAATGTTCAGACTCAGGATCTGGTTGCCAGAGTTTGAAATCTAGTTCTGCTACAAAATAGATGAGCAACACTAGAAAGCCCACCAAATCTCTCTGTGCCTCAGTGTCCTTACGTGTAAAATAGGGATAGTAATAGTGAGGATTGCGTGTGTTAATAGATGTATAGCACTTACAATTGTGCCTGGTGTGTATGGCGTGCTTTATAATTAGGACAATATCTCCAAGTAGTGGAAGAAGAGAAATGTATTCTGAAAACTGGAAAAGGTAAAAGGAAACCAGAGAGACAGAAGGGAATTTAGGAAAGA
This sequence comes from Dasypus novemcinctus, assembly GCF_030445035.2. NCBI lineage: Eukaryota > Metazoa > Chordata > Mammalia > Cingulata > Dasypodidae > Dasypus > Dasypus novemcinctus. Next base: position 46,498,128 of record NC_080685.1, on the reverse strand, counting down.
AAGGGGGAGGGAGAAGGAAGCAATTGTTAGAAAAATCATCTGTTTGCACTTCAGCCATTCATTGGGATCTCCAACCTTATCTACCCTTCTTTCCCTACTGAAAAAAAACCAGGCCCAGCCACACCCAGTCTGCCCGGCTGCTGGAAGCTTGTCAATATATAGAGAAATCTCATACACACACACACGCACACGCACAACCCTCCAATACCAAATACTTTGACCTAAGTGGAGATTTCCCTGTTGTAGAATTTGAGAGACGTTCAATTATTTGTATAGAGAAGCCAGGACTCAGGAATGATTTTGAGAAGGAAAAATGGTTTATTGACGGCCAGCCGGACTCGAAAGCTTCTGTTTCAATCCCAAGCCCTGAACAAGATTTTTGAATCCCTTTTATACAGAGAGGAATGGCCAAAAGGTCCTTTTGTTTCAGTTCTCAATAGGCTTGAATTAGTATATTTCTTCCACAACCTAGGTAAGCTTTTAGCATGGACTTCATACATTCTAGATAAGCTTTTAGTCCATTTGGTTTGCATTTTCCCTGAATATTTAAAGTTTATAGACTTTGCATTGTTAAACTGTTTCCTGGGCCTGGAGTTGTTGCCATGGTCACCAAGGGCAGGACTGCGGCCTCTTACCTTTCCACACCCACAAGTTAGGACAGACAGCTTAGGTTAAGGTTATCTTTGAAGAGACAAAGAGCCTCCCACCCATAGCCCACATCATTCTCCCCTTATGCCAAAGTTTAACTTGCTAAGCTTTGGCATAATTATTGTTAGAGCTATGAGGTGGATGGTTGTTTGTTGTTTTGATTGATTACTTTACTTATTCATTTTCAGTGTAGCATCCAGGAGCCTGTTCCCAGAAGTTTATAAGTTTTTACTCCGGAAGTAGAATTCTGGGGCAGGGGCCCCCCTGCAATCATCCCAGGGCCACTGGCGCCCACATAGATTTTCAGTCAGGCTCCAGATCCATCTATTAATTTTGTTTTACCCTTAAAGAGTTTACACCTTTAATCTTAAAGGGGTGCTGAAGGGAGATGATCTCTTTTCTGTAACTGCTTCCTGCTGGCCATGGGCTGTAGTCATTGCCTAACAAGGTGTAAAACTCTATTTTATTTTAACAGGAGGAAGATGGATCTGGCCTTCTGTACGAAGTTGAATGAAGTTTTCATATGGTTAATAAGATGTTCACTCTGAAAGATACAAACTTAATTAAAAATTTGGAATACCCATTTTTGAAAGAGGACATTGGATTACAGAGGTAGACAAGGTTAGGTACTTATAAAGATGGCACTCTTTTTAAAAAGCTAGTGGGAACAGTATATATATATATATATATTTTTTTAAGTTATTTATTTTTAGAGAGAAATTGCAATAGATACTGAGCTTTGTTCGAAGACACATTTCAAGCTGTTTAATGACTGGCACTCATGTGCTCTCTCAGATGTTCCTGGTGAACCTTTTGGGCAATTGGTTTCATTCAGGATTAGTATACCAATTCGGAAATTTTCTTAGTTTAAGCTGTGGGAGTGATCAGAAATACAGAATAAAGGTGTTTTTTTTTACATTTTGGTTTTAATTGTACAATTTCTGGTAATTTTGACTTGTTCAATAGGTGACTCATTATTAGCAAGCAAGCCTCATTTTTGCTACACAGTAGAGTACAGTAGAATATAGTAAGTTGACTGAGCCTGGCTAAGACTGCAACCTTACTCTATAGACATGTTTATTAACTGTTTAGAAAATGAATTTACTAGGAATTAACATGTTTAATATACTTTTGCGCTTGATCCAAAATAGAAAAGATAACATTATAATTATTAGGCATATATTTAGTACAGGATAAAAGTACAGCACTTAATATTAATTAATGTATTACTTAATGCAAAGGATTCAGAGTTGCAATTAATAGTTTTAAGTTTCAGGTTTTTAATATTTTACATGTTATCTCTCCATGGGAGCAGGCCATAATGCCAATTGTGTTTAAGTTTTACTTACAGTATCCTGGTATCATGGCTCCACTTAGCATGTTCTTCACAGTGAGCAAGTTGCAGCAGTTGATTCTAGAGAGTTTCCAGTATTCTACCAGCCTGGTTCACAGTACTCTCTGGCACTATGGAACAGTGCTAGTCTGGAGGCAATATCCATTGTACACTCGGCTGTACAGAGTCATCAATGCAGAGTCATCAATGGCTGCTGCAGAAGCTTGAAACTGCAACGTAGTTTCCATTGACTTCGGGAGCAGAACCAGAGGCTGATATAGCAAATATTTCTAATTGAGGGCTTAGTGACCAGCCTAGCCAATAACTCACATGGAGAGTCAACCTGCAACGTATTCAAGGCCTGGTTTGAATGCACAAAAGAGTTTGACAATATTAAAAGTTTATTCCTTGTTTTTATATATAAAAATTTAAACAATTTAATGCAACACATCATATATTAAGTGACTGTTTATTTACACAATTTTGCCATGAAGATATTAGTAGGCATTTTACTTTAGTAATAGAGGGGAAAAATTATTTTTCATTGTTAAAATGAAAACAGAAGATTCCCAATAGAATCAAGATAACTTTTTATTACCATTTACTTAAATATGCACCTTGCAGTGGCCTTCAGACAGGATTTATTACCACGAAGTTAATTTTTTGCAACCAATACCAATTCAAGTTTTTAGTTAACAATGACTTCTAGAACTAGAACTATTTAAATGTTTTCAGTTTGGAAGATGTTTTACAAACTTTTTATAATTGACTACAACCACATTGACTAGTTACCTTACATTTAAATAAACTTATTAAATTATAATAACTAGCTAAAGAAATTTACTTGATTTATTTAAGAGAGCATATCTACAATTTTTTAGCTTAATTTTATTAACATGAACTAAAATTTTTATTACTCTAAAGATTTTGTACATATAAGGTTAATTTAGTTTATAAGTTAACCATGGGAGATTACACTCAAGATAAATAAAATTGAAACCATTATAGTTTATGCAAGAAATGTTCTCTTTTTATTTTTACAGGAAGCTAAAACTTTTTTTTTTTGTTTAAGTTATTAAAATGAGTAATTTTTAAAAGCATACTGACTACCAGGTTTCAAAACACATTACACAATTACTTAATTTGTTTAATCATAATCCAGGAAAGATCTCTCCATAGTTTTTATGGACTTTTCTTTACTTACTGAAATTTGTCAATAGAGCCACTAATTACCTTTATTTTTGTTGGAAAGAAATCTTCTGGAAGAAAATAAGGCTCATCCACTTGTGGAGAAGAAAAGAATTTATTCTCAATCTTGCAAAAAGGGGCGCAGAACCAGAAAACATGGCTGGCACCATGAACAAAGAAAAATGACACAATTTATACCCCTAAGCCTAGCACACAAGCTCTTCTTCTGTTTCTCCATAGATTAGATACTTCAGAAGTTATAGCTTATCCAAGAAGATCTAACTTTCCCATGCAAAAGTTTGTGATTTAGCCACTTCCTTCATCACATTCCTACCATTTTAGTTTTTACCTGCTCCCCTTTGTCAAATAAGGAATGGAATTTAGTGCTGAATTGGTATTGACTTAGCTCTTTCTTGGGCTTCTTTTATTGCCTATAGGACTGGCTTAAGCTGGTTTCCTTTGCTGCTGTTTAACCCAGGAGTGGGAGACTGAGGCAGTAGGCTGCCAGGTTACATTAATCAATATTTTCTTGCTTTATATGAAAACTAAACTAATCATTGTTTTTTACATTTTATGACTGACAAAAGGTTTAAACTGGGAAATTACAGGGCAAATTGATTCTTGATTCCTTAGCCTTGTAGATAGGTTTAATCTGCCACACCTAGTCTTGCTTTCAAAGCTCTTGCAAAGAGGAGGCCCTTTCCCAATAGTTCCTATAATCAGATTTCTATATGACTTTTTCATCCTGCTTAGTCTAATTTGGGCTCCAAGAATATTTATTCACATATATAACTGCATATTTAATTTTTAACAATTTGAATAGAGCTCTTTTAGGAATTTTCACTTGTTAATTTGATATTATCATCCTGATGTATGAAGACATACACTGAGCAAATGGGCAGACACAAAGAGTTAGACACAGAAACACAACTCATTGATGTTACTTATAATTTGCATTATTTTATATATTGTTTAGCTTAATTTGGGGTCCAGAAATAGATATTACTTATATAACTGCATATTTAACCTCAACAATTTGAGCAAATAGGCAGACATGAATAGTTTGACACAAAACATAACTTTAGTTACTTAAAACTTCCATTTTTTACAAAATGAGTGTGACTGAAAAACATTTCAAAGACTTGAAACTTTTCTTAATTTGCACTATGACTGTGCAGTTTCACACTATGACCATGCAGTTTTATACAAGAATTTTGTTTCTTAACTAATGGCTTATAACCAAAATGTTCCCAATGTTTTAACACAATTCTCTTTTGTTTCAGAACTTTATATTTTACCTTGAATTTAGCAGAATTTTGGATAAGCAACAAGATTAATTCTATGTATATTCACTGAGGCTATTTGAAGCCTCAGGGAGACAAACTGGTTTCTCTCATGAATCGCCACTCCTAGGAACACTGACAGTCAAGGCAAGAGACTCCCTTTATTCCCCCCAGTCCTTGGAGATAATAAAACTCCAGTGGTCGTTTAAACCCAAGGGCTAAGAATTCCACTAGGCAGCAATTTAGTTTACACTTGGATTCATGAGAGAAAGCAGGGTTACTAATACCAATAGGACAGGAGCTGTTATGAAATAACCATAGGCAAAGGCAAGGGGTGAGACTAGGCTTGAAGTAACCATAAACGAAGGTAAGGTTAGTTTAGAATTTACACTTACAATAATAGTTTCAGGCTAAATTCACCCAGTTATAATTTCAGTTATTATCTTTCCACTGTTTTATAATATAAGTGCATTTATAAATGATCTTAACTCAGTTATAGCTTTTATTAATTTGTTTAACCTTAAAGTGAATTGGATACCTTTATTAATTAAGCTATAAGAATTTTATTAATAACAATTCTTTGAAGTCTTGCCTTTTCTTAGTAATGGAACAAATTCTCATCTACAAGTTATGCATTTAATTCACCAGCAAGAGAGTACTGGCATTTAAAGATTCATTTCAAACTACGTTTTTACATTTTTACTATGAATTTTTAGGCGCCAGCAACTGACAAAAGCCAAACATAGATTTCAAAGTGGCATTTCATTCATTTTTTTTTTCTTTTTTCTCTGTAGTCTCACAACCCTGAATTTCCCAGCCAGACCATTGAAAAGTCTATCAAGTGATTAGAGGTCTATAGTTTCAAGCATAGCCTCTTTCTTCAGACAACTTTACAGTTCTAAAACATTTCAATTTTTTCAGTCTTAGAGAGAGAGAGAGATTCCAGAAAAGTAAAGAACCTGGGCAGAATGCAAATGTATTTCCGCCTTGACACCCTAGGGAGGGAACTTTACTGCATTTATTTTGATTCTGCTTTTCATCCCCTTCACCTTCCCCCTTCCAGGCAGTTGGATGCACAACAATCAAATAGGAATGCAGCTTATGAATAGAAGGTGTGGACTCACTGGAAAGGGGCAAGCCACTCCCCACTTTCCAGCTTTCTGCCAAAATGGGCAGACAGAACCTACTCAAATTTGGCACCCCTCCCGGGGACCCAGCCACCCTGACTGGGGCAGCCCCAACAAACTCAGGTGAGTGGCACGGACACAGATGGCCTCCAAGCCCCGGCAAAGGGGCAGACGAGAGACAAGGCAGCAGAGCATGCACAAACATCCAGACTCTGCAGTTTTGCCCTATAATCAATTCACCCCCTTGCCAATGGCAAGGGAGGGTTCCAGCTCAAATAAATTCCACTTTACATAACCACACAACTCCAACACCAGTATTGAGCTGACACAGACAGAAGCACAAAGGTCACTAATCTGACCCACAAGATTTTTACATATGTTTTTTTCAGCATGGCTGCCCCCACAGCCATCACAAACCTTAGAGAGAACACTTAACATTAACATTTGGTATAAAGCAAATTCATTCACAATTCAGCACCATAACAAAAGATTCCAGCTAGACCTTTTTCACTGTTCAACTTTATGCCCAAATCAAGCTTCACTAGAAAAGCCGATCCATTTTCCTGTAAACAAGTTTTTTAAAAATCCAGACCAATTTCCAGGACATTAGGGCTTGAACCTATAAACAGCCTTTCCTATTAAAATCAAGCCTCCACTCCTTCAGTGGATAAAAGACCAGTACCAGATTCTAACATGCAGTTAAACCCAAAACACCAGGCTTTTTCCTGGTTTTTATCTTTTTTCCAGACCTTGAGAGAATGGCTTCCCCCCAATTTTCTGGGGCTACTAGGATTCTCTCGGGAGGTGATCAGCCTCCCCCTCCTAGCAATTAAAGCTAGGGTTCTCCAGACTGTGCTCACCCGGGGAGTCTTACCTTCTTCCATGTTCGGAGTTCTTTGTCATTCCCAGAATCTTTCTCTTCAGACCTTCCATTGCCCTCAATTTTTGTCAGGAAGATTCTGGTGGAGCCCATATCTTTTCTGGATTAAATTTAATCCAGGGGCACCCAGATTTGGGGTTCACCTGAGTCCTCCCGGCTTCCTTGGGGATTTTGAAGGGGCAGCAAAATGCTACCATCTCTGGCCTTTGTTTGCAATCCCGGACAAGCCCCCAAAAATGTTGTAGAATTTGAGAGAGGTTCAATTATTTGCATATAGAGAGGCCAGGACTCAGGAATGATTCTGAGAAGGAAAAATGGTTTATTGACAGCTGGCCGGACTCGGGAGCTTTCTGTTTCAAACCCGAGCCCTGAACAAGATTTTTGAATCCCTTTTATACAGAGAGGAATGGCCAAATGGTCCTTTTGTTTCAGTTCTCAATAGGCTTGAATTAGTATATTTCTTCCACATCCTAGGTAAGCTTTTAGCTTGGGTTTCATATATTCTAGATAAGCTTTTAGTCCATTTTGTTTGCATTTTCCCTGAATATTTGAAGTTTATAGACTTTGCATTGTTAAACTGTTTCCTGGGACTGGAGTCGTTGCCATGGTCATCAACGGCAGGACTACAGCCTCTTACCTTTCCACACCCACAAGTTAGGACAGACAGCTCAGGTTAAGGTTATCTCTGAAGAGACAAAGAGCCTCCCACCCATAGCCCATATCGTCCCTACAGAAAAAGAAGACTGAAATTGAATATTCATTAAAATCCTCTATAGGGCTCAACCCAGAGAAAGGTCTGGCCTGTGAATCCCCTTCGAACTCTGAGGAGGAGTGTGTGCCTGTCACACAATGGGCCATCTGATCAGTGAGCCACCACCCCCAAGCCTCCCCGAAGAAGAGGAGAACTTGATAAACCATTGGCAACAGCTCTTGTGGTTCCAAGGGAAACCTTTCGCTCAAATCCAGCTATTCAGTGGAGTTTTAAAGGCTATAATGACAGTGGCAATGTGAAATTACCCTTTCTGTAGGGGAGCCAAACCAGAGCACTGGGAAGAGACTGGAACTTGGGGTCAGAGGTCCAGGACGGGAACAGCTTTGTGTTGCTGAGAAGTCACTTCACTTTTCTCCACCTCACCTATTAAATGAGGACAATTTTATTTCCCACATACTGCTTTAAGAATGAAATGAAATCATGTATGAAAAAAATCACCTTATGAATTGGGTGAATGGTTAAATATTATTTTATAATCGAAAAAGTCTATGGAATTGTTGAGAGAAAAGGAAAGCAATTTTATAAAGGAATTTTTTCAGCAATTCAGATGAATTTCTGTTGTTCCATAAATACTCTCTTGCTCTTCCATTTTTTGGTTGACTTTATTTATTCTTACAACAAAATTTAATAGGAACATATTCTGTGCTAGATATGGAACTAGTTGGGGGAAGAGGATATCAAAATGGAAAAGAAACTATACTTACCCCCAAGGAACTTAAAACTAACAGAAGAGATAAGAAAATAAATACGAAATCAAAGCAGAAAGTATGTTTAATAAGAAAAATCTCATTAAACTAAAGAGGAGGAATTATTTCTGAAGGACTAAAAGAAAACTTGAAGAGGAGACGATGTTTGAACGAGGCCTTAAAGATGCTTCAGATTTAGAGATGGAGGGAAAGGAGGAAAGACATTTCATGCTGAGGGGCAATGAGGTAAAGGCACAAAAGCAGAAGAAAATGGGCATGTATGGATAGATACATCCATTAAAGGGAGTGATGTCATCCAGTAGGGCAAAAAGATGCATTGGGATGAGATTACAGAGGTCCTTGAATGTCAAACAAAGGAGTTTATACTATTCTGTAGGCAAAGAGAACTAGTGTACCATTTGGCACTGTCAGATAAGACAAATTTACAAAGAGGTTTTACACTTTCCTGCTATTAAAGGTAATTGGGTTGAAAATATTGAGAAGAACTGACCTTATTTTAGAGATGGGCAAACTAAGTATTAGAGGTTATATAGTATACCCAAGTTCACACAAATAATGGTGGGGAGAGTTATAAACCCCTAGCCCAAGGCTCTTTTCACAAATATATTTTCTCTCACTTAAAGCACAATTTCAAATTCAAGGCATAACAAATTTAATGGCTTAAAGACTCAAGAAGATGTCCCTAGGTGCTCCACTGCAAACATTTACTCCAACTTCTTCCCCATTGGTAGCAACAGCACAAAAACATGAAGGCCTCACACGGTCTTGGGGGTCCTGCCCACTGGGGAGAGGCAAGTTCCTTGTGCAAAGCCAACTAATCAGCTCTGAGCCCACATTGCTGTCCTCATTAACACCAGCCAGTTACAGAGTGAAACGAAGCCTGCAAGGAGAGTCCATGCCTGCACAGTATCAGCTAGAAATAGCAACAGGACTGTTCAACAGAAAGCAAAAGTGGTAGTTTCCAGGAACAGCTGGATGTGTGACAGTTGAGATCAAATGCAGCATTCCTCTGGGGCTGAGAAAGAGAGCTTGAACAGTTTGCTAAGAGAAACCCATGTGAACCCAGTCTTCTCTAACCCTGTGCCTCTACGGGCTTTTCTCTTACACTTTCTTAGTCTCCTGTATTATGACACTTAGCTAGATTCGTGGATCCCATGGCATTGAAAGATTCCTTGAGAGTCTGATTTTTTTCAGTCTGTGAAGAAGAGCCAGAGGGGCAAAAGGCCCCAGAGTTTGCTTTCTATGCCAGTTCCTGCTTTAATAACATAGAAGATGCCCTAGACAGGAGAAAGCTTGCTCTGGTTTCGTGAGGTGCTGAGTTTCATTAACTATAAAACATTACATGATTTTTTTTTAATTCCAGAAAAAAAGAAAATTGAATGTTTATCCATAACTGCATTAAAAAAAGGAAAGATTACAGGTCTGAAACTGGCTTTTAAGTACCTTAATATGGTCCCTGAAGTACAAACAGGCACAGATTTGCCTACCTTGTTCTAAGACTAGTGCGCCAGGCACCCTGGTGCAACTGGAGAATATTCTTCTGAAGAGTGGTGTCAGTTCCACTCCTTTGCTCTCAGCTTGCAAACTCTCCCACTTATTTCTCCAGGTAACATCATGTTCTGTGGAGGTTTTTTTCCTGAAACATTTCTCTGAGTCCTAGAGGGACAGATCAACCAGTGTATTTTCTGAGGTAACGGGGAGTTTTTGGGATTGGTGGACCCAACCAGGTATCTTTTTTGCTACATCTTGAGCCCACTGTAAGTACCTGAGAGAGTAAATTAAGAGTGGTCACACATCTGCTTGGTCACTGTCTAGATTGCATCACTCATCCCTAAAATGTGGGTCCATACCCATAATAATTCAGTTTTTGAGGTTTCTTATCAAAATTTTCTCTTTTTTAAATTCTGACTAATAAAAAGCTTATTATTCCTTGGATGTATAATATATACATCATTCATTTTTTTTATTCAACACGTATTTATTGTACCAGCTCCTGTTCAGCAGGGATATAGCAATTAAAGTCCATTCCTTCATGGAATTTAAATCTAGTGGGGGAGAAAACCAATAAACAAAGAACAGAATAAAAACACACATATACATAATTGTCAGGTAACAAAAAATTCTGTGTAGAAAACAGTAAGTCAGAGTAAGAAGACAGAGCATGTGTTCTTTGGTTTACTTGATTTATAGTGGACTTTGATAGTCTTTCTGAGGTGGTGACATTTCAGCCTAAGTCAAATGAAGTAAGGGAGTAAACCTACCATAGTTAGGTGTAATTCTATGTACATGACTTGTAATTCCAAGTAGACTGTAGACATTTTGAAATGAGACCTTAATCTTTTATTTTCATATAATGACCCTAGCACATGGCATCAAGTATCCAGCTGCCTACACCTTGTCAGTACTCAATGAATATTTATGTATTTAAGAAATCCTATCACAGCTGCTAAATCAACGCCTTAATAGTATGCCAATACTTTAATAATTCAAATCTTTTCAACACTATATTCATCCAGTGAAAAAAAGAAAATATAAACATGATGACAATGAAATGCCATGATGCTCTTGTCTAAATACATATCCAGAAACCTAGGCAAGGAGGGTTAAAGACCAAATGGAAACAGACTGAAACAACCAGATGATGTGAGGAAGGGAAAGGACCATATCAGGAATCATTATCACACCCCGTCAAATATTGTTAAAATCCAACATACAAGATACATGGATATAGAAGCAGCTTTCTCAAGGTTGCATAGCCAGTTAGTGGACAAATAGAACCAGAATCTAGGTGACTGATGCCCCATCTCAATCGAGAGTATTTCTGGAAGAAACTGTTACTTGAAATGATATGACAAATGGAAGTATTCTTCAGATTTAGTTATGACAGTTCTGCAAGGTCACAGAAGCTGGACATAAACCTTGTGGCTGTAGGAAATATCATCTTCCTAGTAAAGCCCTTGTCTCAGGAAGGAATCCTGTCCTCAGTGTCCCTGAAAAAAGTCTTCCGGTCCCTGCCTGTGGTACATGGGGATGAGGCACTCATTCTTTCTCAGAGCAACAATTTCTCTGTTGGACAGTCCTGCTGATTAGAAAGTTTAGGAAGTTAAGCTAAGCTATTTTCTTAATTGACCATAAATGTCTACACGGTGGTAAAATCAGATTCCTTTATAATAGACATTTTAATAGAAAGAGGATTTATATTTAATATGTGACGAATAAGTATAATTGAAAATATACCTACTGGTAAAGTTAAATAAATGATCCAACTGGATTTGTTAACTCTCTGGTATCTCCGTAACTACCTGTCTTAGTTAACCAGGGCTGCTGTAACAATACCATAGACTACTTGGTGTAGAAACAGGGATTTATTTTCTCATTGTTCTGAAGGCTAGAAGTCTAAAATCAAGGTATTGGAAGGATCATACTTTCTCTGGAGTCTGTAGCATTCTGGGGGTGGCTTGCTGGCATAACTCCATCCCTATCTCCATCACATAACCATTTATCTCCTTCTGTCTCCTACTCTTGACTGTGTCCAAATTTCCTGTTTAAGACTCCAGTCATATTGGATTAAAGTACACCCTGATCCCTGATTCAATCTGGCCTCATCTTAAAAAATCTTCAAAGATCCTATTACAAATGAATTCACATTCACAAGACTGAGGGTTAAGACTTGAACTTGACTTTGTGGGGGTCATGAGTCAATCCATAAAACTACCTTCCCCAGAAACATAAAGAACTAGAAGATTTGACCTAAGCAATTACATTTCAGCCACAGCACAAAATATGGATTGTTTTTGAAAAAGACAAGCCATAACAAATAAATGTAGACTTTTATAGGCACATTGTGTGTTATTTCCCTTTTTTAGGAAATCATTAAGATGTGGGAAGATGGAAGTAAAAGATACAATGTGTGAAGAATATTGACACCAAAGATATGCTATTTGAATATGAAACTAAGCAGAAGCCAGAGAGGTAAATAAATCATGTTTCTCTTTCCCAACTGGAAGGAAATGCTGAAAGTACATTGGGCCATCAGGGATGTTGACTGTTTCCTGTAAATGTTTAGTTTCCCCTGGAAACCACCACAACTAAAATGATTTAGATTGTGACTTTCATGAACAGAGATATTCACCAGAACTGAAACTCCAAGATGCACTAAAATCATCAGAAACCAAGAAAAGACCATATAGTTAGTAAAAAGTAAAACAACAACCTAATTTTTTAAAAAAAGAAAAGAGCAGTGTGATGGTTATGTGTCAACTTGGCCAGGTTATGGTATCCACTTGTTTGGTCAAGCAGGCAGTGGCCTAATTGTTACTGTGAGGACATTTCATGGACTTAAAACATCTGTAAGTTGATTGTGTCTTTCGCTAATTACATCTCCAATCAACTGAGGAGATTGCCTTCAGCTATGAGAGAAGTTTCATTCAGTTGGAGGTTTTAAAAGGAGAAGTGATGATTTCAGCAGTCAGTAGAAAGAATTTCCATCTCTACTTCAGCCAACCAGCTTCTCCTGGGGAATTCATCAAAAACCTCCCTCAAAACAGACAGTGAACAAAAATTAAAAAACAAAACAAACAAACAAAAACAAGCAGACAACAAGCAAAAGCAACAAGCAAATAGACAAGGGAGCCATCTTGGAGAGACTCCCTCAGAGTTCCTGGCTTGCAGCCTGATCTATGGAATTTGGACTCATGCATCCCTACAGTCACATGAGGCAATTTTATAAAGTCTCATAATATTTACAGATATCTCCTGTCAATTCTGTTTCCCTGTAGATTCTTGACTAATACATGCAGTTTTGTTATTTCTAATACATATGAAAGAACGTATGAGGCTGAAAAAGTATAAAGTATAATCTACTTATAGTTGTTAGCAAAATTGCTTTAATGAATAGAGATGATTTGAAATTAGCAAGTCATTACTAGCATGCTAAGAGCTTGTCAGTATAATTTTCTCTTAAAATCCTCATTGCCCCAAATCTTGTTTCCCCTACTGATTTACTTGAAAATATGCAATAAGTAGAAAATATGATTTCTTCTCCCAATGACCTCAAAGTTATAATTCCTATCTTTTTAAACGTCTTCTTCTGATCTTCACATATACACTGAGACAATAAAACACAAGAGTATACAATTTAGTTGACTTCATTCTATCAAGAAGGCTGGGTAAATGGAGAACTTTTTAATCCATTAAATTAGGTCAAAGAAAGTATATAAAATATCTTTAATCATCCTTTATAGCTCTGCAGTAAAACCAGGTGTATTAGTCAGCCAAAGGGGTGCTAATGCAAAATACCAGAAATTGGTTGGTTTTTATAAAGGGTATTTATTTGGGGAAGGAGCTTACAGATACCATAAAGTGTAAGTTACTTCCCTCACCAAAGTCTATTTGGAGCAAGATGGCTGCCAACGTCTGTGAGGGTTCAGGCTTCCTGGGTTTCCTATGTTCCTGGGGCTTGCTTTTCTCTGAGTTCAGGGTTCCTTTCTTCCTGGGGCTGGCTTCTCTTTCCTCTGGGAGCTTACCTCCCGGGGCTCCAGCTTAAGGCTTCAGCATCAAACTCCAACATCAAAACTCCAACATCAGAAACCCTCAACTCTGTTCTTTGCCATGCCTTTTATCTGTGAGTCCCCACCCATCAAGGGGTGGAGACCCAATGCCCTAATCATAACTCAATCATACCCAGGTACAGATCAGATTACAAACATAATCCAATATCTATTTTTAGATTTCATAACTATATCAAACTGCTACACCAGGTAATAACATTTTATACAAATATTTTTAAGAACATACTTGACCTCATACGAATAATTTAACACTACTAGAATTTTAAGGTGTATGTCCCAAAACCTAAGTTTCCCATAATCATTGGGCAAGGGATTTCTGTGACTTTTCAACACTAAGTATAGAAATGAGATTTATATTGCCATTTGTCTTATTTTCCAATTTGTCATCTGTACTAAACTTTACAACCACAGTATTCCTCTTAATTTAATGAGTAACATTTAGTACCTGAAAGTATTGTCCTCAGTATTTATAAAGTATTTATAAATTATGTATTTATATATATTTATATTTATAATGTATTTATAAATTAAACAGTATTTATGACATGACCTGTGTTTTAAAATTATTCTAACATAGATTACCAATAGTTTTCTTCCAAATAGCCACCTTGAGTGTTGTTTTAAACTATTCTGATTCCATTGGTATCATGAAGTTGATTTATATTCCGCATAAGTTTGTTATCAAGTGGGACATCTAAGTTCATGTGTCAACTTGGCTAGGTTATAGTGTCCAGTTGTTTGGTGAAGCAAGCCTGGCCTGATTGTTACTGTGAGGATGTCTTGTGGGTTAAAATCATCAGTAAATTGATTGCATCTATGACTGATTGCATATACAATCAACTAAGGTGATTGCTTGTCAACAATGAGAGAAGTCTCATATAATCAGTTGAAGATCTTAGAGGGAGAACTAATGATTTCAGCAATCAGAAGGGAGAATTTCAGCCAACCAGCTTCTACTGGGGAATTCATTAAAAACCTTTATTGGCATTCCCAGCTTGCAAACTGCCCTATGAAGTTTGGACTTGACCATCTCCGCAGTTGTATGAGCCAATTCCTATAATATCTCCCATAATACATACATTATTTATACATATATCCTGTCAGTTCTGTTTCCCTGGAGATCCATGTCCAATATACCTATTTTTAAAATAGAAAACAACTGTTTAAATCTAATTGTTAAAATAATTGACTAAATTACTAACACCAGAAAATACCATCCAGCAGTTTTTGAGGATGCCATTCAATCATTCAACTGTCAACTATTTATTAAAGATCCACTTTGTATCAAGCTCTGTGTTGTGTCAGGAATAAAACAGTGGAAATTATATTCTAGAGGAGGAGACATATTAATCTATATTCATTAAATCTTATCAAATATTGCCACAAATAAATGGAAAATCACAACTGTGATACTGCTGTGAAAAAGAGAATGTAAAAGGGGAAATTAACTTGAGCTGAGTTCTGTGGAGTGAGGAAATCAATCACCCAGGTAAAGGCGTGGAAGACAGAGATGGAGGTCAGACTAGGGAACCAGCATGTCAGAAGAACCTGTGGCTGGAGTGGAACAGCTGTTTTAGAAGATGGAGGAAAACCAGCCTGGCTAGAACAGAGGGAGCTGGAATGAACTTGTGACAGCTGCAGCTACAGAGGGTCCAGACCATAAAAGGCCTTGTAAACTACATAAAGAGTTTTATTTCACTCAAAGAAAAATGAGAAATCTACCAAGGCTTTTAAACAGGGTGGTGGTGTGATCAGGTTTGTGTTGTAAAAAGGAAATTTCTTGGCCATGATGCCTACGGTTTATTTTAAAACACTTAGCAAGATTTAAAAGAAAAGACGGCAGACTTGGCCCAGTGGTTAGGGCATCCGTCTACCACATGGGAGGTCTGCGGTTCAAACCCCGGGCCTCCTTGACCCGTGTGGAGCTGGCCCACGCACAGTGCTGATGGATGCAAGGAGTGCCCTGCCATGCAGGGGTGTCCCCCGTGTAGGGGAGCCCCACGCACAAGGAGTGCGCCCATAAGGAGAGCCGCCCAGCGCAAAAGAAAGTGCAGCCTGCCCAGGAATGGTGCTGCACACACGGAGAGCTGACACAGCAAGATGACGCAACAAAGAGAAACACAGATTCCCATGCCGCTGACAACAATAGAAGTGGACAAAGAAGATGCAGCAAATAGACACAGAGAACAAGACAACTGGGGGGGGGGGGAGGGGAGAGAAATAAATAAATAAATCTTTTTTTTAAAAAGATTAAAAAAAAGAGGAATGGAATAGAGGAAACAAGTAAAATATTGATGACTGTTGAAATTAGGTACACAGTGAGGTGTCATGCTCTTTACTTTGGGAAATATTTGAAAATTTTCATAAGGAAAAGTTTTTAAGAAAAGGGAAAAAAAATATGTCTTCTGGTTCTAGTGTGACAGGTAGATTGGAGATGAGAATGGGTTTGCAGAGACCAAGTAGAAGTCTTTTTCAGTGGTCCCAAGGACAGATGATGGTATCTTGAAGCAGATGGTAGACAAGCTTATTGATTTTTTTTCCTTCTTCTTCTTCTTCCCTTCCTCCTCCCCCACCGTGCCCTGCTATTTTTGCTGTCTATGTCCATTCACTTTGTGATCTTCTGTATCTATTTCTCTTTTTGTCTTCTCTTCCCTTCTTTCTCCTCTAGGATTCACCAGGATTCCATCCTGGGAACCTCTGATGTAGAGAGAGGTTCCCTGTCAATTGAGCCACCTCAGTTCCTGGTCTCTGCTGCACTTCACCTTGCTCTCCCCTTCATCTCTCTTTTATTGAGTTATCATCTTGCTGTGTGACTCACTTGCGCAGGCTCTGGTTCACCACGTGGACACTCACCTTGCTGCGCAGGCAGGCAGGCACTGGCTCACCATGTGGACACTTGGCTTGCTGCATGGGCACTTGGCTTGCCCTACAGGCACTGGCTCACCATGCGGATACTCATGTGGGCACTCAGCTCACCACATGGCACTTGGCTTTCCCTATAGGCACTGGCTCACCACACAAGCACACTTTCTTTTCTTCTTTTTCACCAGGAGGCCCCAGGGATCAAACCCAGTTCTTCCCATATGTTAAGTGGAGGCCTTATCACTTGAGCCACATCCACTTCGCTCTTGTGAGGTTTAGTAAGTAAAAGCTATGGGATCATTTCAATAATGAAAGTCTAGAATTGCTGTCCTTGCATATGGTCCAGAACAAATGGACAGCCAAATTATATTCCATACCTAGAAGATTTTTAAAAGAAAACCTCAAAACTTGAAGCCTGTGTTTCTGCCTTCCATTCCCAGCAAGCTGGAGAAAGTGGAATGGCAGCTTTGCCAAACACGGAAATGAGAACAATTGACTGGAGTCAAGATACATAGATTCAGATCAAACTTCTATCTCTGACTCACTCCAGAATCTTCTTTAAGGACTCTCTAAAATAACCTCCCTTCCCTACCCCCATGTCTTGCTCTCCCTAATCTTTATCCCTCACCCTACTCCAGTTTTTTTTCACACAACTTAATACTATATGTTTATTTTTGTGTGCCCTTGTTTGTTCTTACTGTTTGACACCTACTCTAAAATGTAAACTCTGTGAGAGGAAGGAGTTTCTTGTTCATGCGACTCTTGGTACCTGTACCCTGAGTCCTGTAGAGGTGATGGAAGTTACAGTGAGAGTTTTCATCAGAGTGGGGAAGGAAAGGAACCCACTTTAACCAAGCACACATCCTGTGCTTGGCATCAGGCACTCTCTCGGCCCTCTGCAAGCATCATTCCTTTTATTGCCTACAACACAATAAGCCTGTGTTTTAGTCTGCTAGGCTGTCAAAAGCAATAAACCAGAAATGGTTTGGCTTTTACAAAAGGGATTATTTAGCTTACAAGCTTACAGCTCTGAGGCTGTTAAAAAGTTCAGCTCAAAGCATTACCAGGAGATGTTTTCTCCCTTAATGCCAGTGATCCTGGACTCCTCTGTCACGGCAATCTACATGGTGGCATCTGCTGGTCTCTCCCGTCTCCTCTACAGTTTCATTGTTTTCACCTTCTTGCATGGGTGGCTTGTTCTGTCTCTCTCTCTCTCTCTCTCTCTCTATCTATCTATCTATCTATCTATCTATTTCTATCTCTTTCTCTCCCCCTCCCCCCATCCCCTCTAATAACATTATCTTAAAAAGAACTCCAATAAGAGGATTAAGACCCACACTGGGTCATACCTTAACAGAAGTAACTTAATCAAAAAGCCTTTACCCGAAGTAACCTAATCAAAAAGCTCTATTTAAAGTAGGCATACACTCATACAACTGGATTCACTTAAAGAACACGATTTTCTGGGTTCCATACAGCTTCAAACCATCACAGCCTGCAAAGTGGAACTGCCACCCTTGTAAAGATGAGGGAATGTATGTTCAGAGAGATGAGGTAAGGTGCCCAGAGTAACAAAGCTATCAGTATTGAGGATGGGTTTCAACTCCCAGTCTGTTTGACTCCAGTCTGTTTGATCTTTCCACTAAGCATTATAAACTGTGAAATGCTACACAAATGTAGGAATTATCTATCATTTTTATTTCATCCTTAAATTCTACTTAAGTTATATGAAAAGAAAAATAGTTATAAAAATAGAGACTAGAGAACCACTTGATTTAAACTCACAAAGATTTTGAAAATTGCACATCAAAAGATATTTTGGATAGAAGGTCATGTGCAAGCAACTAGCTTAGAAATAACAAGCAAATAATAGGGATATGTAAATATTTCTGTGGGTACAGAATTGCAAAGAGTATTATCTTTTTGGGATCGATACCAGGGAAATCAATAGTTAAAATTTTTATAAACACTATGGAAGAGGGTGTGCATAGTGGAATTTCCTGGTTGCAGGAAATACTAAGTACATGTCATAGTGAAATGCCAAATCAGTGGAGAGAAACTACAGACTATTCTTTTCTATCTGTGCAAAGAAGCAGAAAAATAGCTGCCAGAAACATAAATCAAACTATATTTATGGGTTAATGGGATCAACCATCAGTTATGAACCAAGAAAGGCATCTAGGGTCTTGGTAAATGGATTCTACACTGTAAGCCCATTCATTTGAGACCAAAGTACAACCAGAGGGCTGGACATCATTGAAGAGAGTATTGTCAGTGTCAGAGAAATCGTGAGCTTTATGAAAAATGACCAGGCAGCCACACCTAGAACAGTCACATCCACGGAAGATTTATGAGGTCCAGAAAGCTGTAATCTAAATGACAATAGGTATAGAGCTGAAATCAGAGGAAGGGCTGACAAGATAATGGCTCTTCAGATCAGAGAATGGAAAGCTATAGAAAAGGGTATGAGATAAATCTTAAAAATAATGAATACAGCATGATCCTCAAGGCTAAGAAAACTTTGCCTAGAGAACCCTGGTGACTCTTTTGCAAACCTCCTTCATGCTGTGCTACACAGAGTATCAATTAAAATATAAGAACTAAACAATTGAGTTACATCATCAGCATGGTCATGTAAGATATCCCCTGGAAAAGTCTCCCTTCAAAATCAACTAATAAATGGACAAATTCTGATTGCTTAGAACTATAGGGGACAATAAAGACTGGTGAAAGACTCCACATATGCTAAATCGAAGAAAGAGAAAAATAATCCCCAAAATCAGGTAGGAGATTTTCATCCTAGACACACCAGTCTGGGCCTTCGCCTCATTCCATCCTGTGCAACTTAGAAGTTGCAAAGAGTCAGCACAGCCCAAGTCCCTCCTGCTACCATAGAGTCACTCACAACAGCAAGGTAGAACCCCACACATAACCAATGAAAGGGAGTGAAGTATGCAGAAACCCAGGGCAGAACACAGGTGGCTGAGGAGTGCCACATACAAAGAGCTTTCAGTGGAAAAAACATGGGAGAACAGTTGGCAAAAGGTATGCACACTCAATTCAGTCTCTGTTGGTTGGACCGACTAAATGTAAAATGAACCTTTCTGAATTGACCCCATCTGGTTCCCCAGGGTGTAATACTCTCATAGAGAAGAAACTAGAGGCAGAAAAGTTTCATGGAAAAAGGAGACCAGAAATTAACTGTTGTAAGACAGGATTGGTCCCAGAAATGAAAAGTATAAGGAAAAGGAGGCACTGAGTGAGGGAGAGAATTTAAACAAATCATAGGCCTGGGGAGAAAAAGGTGTCAGTATTCCCAGAGAAGGAACAGGGGAAAGGAAGCATTCTCCTGGAGATGAAGTAATTAAGCAAAAATTCCAATCTTAAAAATTGTACCAAATATCCTGAGCAAGAATCAGATGAAGAAGGGTCGAGAAAATTTGAACACTTAAACATGAGCTATTCTAAAGGTCCAAAATAAGTTGAACCAAGCATCAAAGAAGAGCTTTAACACAGAACTTATCAACAATAAAACCCTAAGCAAGAAGGAGAAGCTGACATTCATAGTTAACACATCAAAGTAATCAGATGCCCAGACATCTAAGCCATACTAAGAAAGAGAAGATATGGTTTCATCAAGGGAACAAAATAAAACTATAGAGAAGACACAGAATTTGGGACAACCAATCAAGAAGTTTAAATGAATTCCTAAATCAATTCAAGGAAATGAAGGGAAATATGGATATAGAGCTAAAGGATATTAAGAAGACAATGTATGAACTAAGAAGAATTTGAAAGTTTAAAAAGAAACATGGGGAAACGGATTTGGCTAAATGGATAGAGCATCCACCTACCACATGGGAGGTCTAGGATTCAAACCCAGGGCCTCCTGACCCATGTGATGAGCTGGTCCATGCACAGTGCTGATGTGTGCAAGGAGTGCCATGCCACGCAGGGGTGACCTCGCATAGGGAAGCCCCATGCACAAGGAGTGCATCCCATAAGGAGAGCTGCCCAGTGTGAAAAAAGTGCAACCTGCCCAGGAGTTGCGCCGTACACATGGAGAGCTGATGCAGCAAGATGGCGCAACAAAAAGAGACACAGATTCCTGGTGCCACTGACAAAAATATAAGCAGACACAGAAGAACACACAGCAAATGGACACAGACAACTGGGGGGGGGCAGAAAGCAGGGAAGGGGAGAGAAATAAATGAATAATAAATCTTTAAAAAAAAAAGAAACATAATAGAAATTATGGGAATGAAAGTCACAATAATTGAGATTAAAAATACACTGGAGGCATATAACAGAAGATTTGAAAAGGCAGATGAAAGAATCAGTGAACTAGAAGACAGGCAATCAAAATCATACAGACAGAACAGATAAAGAAAATAATAGAAAAAAATGAGCAGTGTCTCAGGGATTTGAGCGACGGCATACAAACATATGCAATATGGGTGTACTAGAAGAGAAGAGGAGGGAAAAGGGGCAAAAAGAATATTTGAAGAATTAATGGCCAAAAATTTTTCAACTCTTATGAAAGACAAATAAACCTGTCCAAGAAACACAACAAAGTTCAAACAGAATAAACCCTAATAGACCTACTCTGAGACACATACTAATCAGAATGTCAAATGTCAGAAATAAAGAGAAAATTATGAAAAGAGCAAGAGAAAAGCAATCCATCAGATACAAGGAATACTCAATAAGAGTAAATGCTGATTTATCATCACAAGCTGTGGAAGCAAGAACACAGTGGTATGACATATTTAAGGTGTTGAAAGTGAAACTCTGCTAGTCCAAAATTCTTCATCCAGCAAAAATGAGGGCAAGTTTAAAATATTCACAAATAAACAGAAATTGAGAGTTCATCAACAAAAGACCTGCCCTACAAGAATCACTAAAAGGAGTTCTGCAGGTTGAAAGGAAAAGACAGACGAGATGGACTTGGAGTAATGTGAGAAAAGAAGAACATCAGTAAAAGTAACCACAAGGGTAAATGTAAAAATGCAATTTTACTCTACTCTTTAATTCCTGTATGACTCAGAATATAATTGAACAAGGAAAGGGTATACTTCCTGATACTGGATGTACAAAATATAAGAGATAATGTGAAACAAAAACAACATAAACAGAGGACACAGAGGGATATGGGAGCAGAAAATGTGTATGTTATCAAAGCAAGTTCTTTTCAAATTATTTGGTAATAGATATATGTTATGTAATACAAACTCCAAGGAAACAGCAGGAGTTTGTATTTTAAAAATACAGAAACAGAAATGAGAAAGTGATCAGTGAGAAACATCACAAAAGATCAACTATACAGAAAAGGAGATTGCAATAAAGGAAAAAGGATACAAAAAGATATGACATAAAAAAAGACAAAATGCCTGTAGTACGTACTGCCTTTACAATAATTGCACTGATGTTAATGGATAAACTTCCCCAATCAAAAGACACACATTGGCAGAATGGATATAAAAGCTTTGTCCAACTTTATGCTGTTTAAAGGAAATTCACCTTAAAACCAAAGACACAAATAGGTTGACAGTGAGCAGATAGAAAAAGATATTCCATGCAAATAGTAGCCAAAAAAAGAGGTGGGTTACTCTTTCTTACTATATTTTTAGTAATATAGTAAGAGCTATATTACTATTGGACAAAATAGACTTTAGCTCAAAAACTGTTATAAGAGACAGAAGAGGACACTATATATTAGTAAAAGGGTCAATCCACCAAGAACAGATACCAATTATAAATATTTTTGCACCTAACCATAGTACCTCTAAATGCATGAGACAAACTGGCAAAACTGAAGAGAGAAATAGATGCCTCTGCAATAAGAGTTAGAAGTTTCAATACAACACTCTCATAAATTGTTAGAACATTTAGACAGAAGATCAATAAGGAAAACAACTTGAATAATATGATAAATGAGCTAGACCTAACAGACATATACAGAACAGTACACCCCAAAACAGCATTATATACATTTTTCTCAAGTGCACATGGATTGTTCTCCAGAAAAGAGAAAAAAGTCTCAATAAATTTTAAAAGATTGAAATTATACAAAGCATCTTCTCTGACCACAAAGAAATGAAGCTGACAATCAATAATAGGCAAAGTACTGGAAAGTCAACAAATTTATGGAAGTTAAATAACACACTCTTAAACAATCAATGGGACAAAAAAGAAGAAATTACAAGGGAAATCAGTAAATATCTTGAGATAAATGAAATAAAGAAGACAACATATCAAAACTTATGAGATTCAGCAAGGAGGCACTGAGAGGGATATTTATAGCTTCAAATGCTTACATTAGGAAGAAAAAGCTAAAATCACAGATCTAAATGGGGGAACTAGAAAAAGATCAACAAGGTAAACCCAAAGCAGATGAAGGAAAGAAATAACAATGATTAGAGTAAAAAATAAATGACATAGAGAATTAAAAACAATAGAGAGCATTAACAAAACCAAAAACTAGTTGTTTCAAAAGATCAATAAAATTAATAAACCCTTAGCCACACCAATTTAAAAAAAAAGGGAGAGGATACAAATAAATAAAATGAGAAATGGGGGGAGGGATTAATACTGACCCCAAAGAAATAAAAAATATCATAAGAGGATACTATGAATAACTATATGCCAACAAAATAGACAACCTAGATAAAATGGACAAATTCCTAAAAACATACAAAGAACCTACACTGACCCTAGAGGAACTAGAAGACCTCAACAAACCAATCACAAGTAAAGAGATTAAATCAGTCATGAAAAACTTCCCAGGGAACTTCTGGGGAGATGGTGTCAGAGTAGGCAGGAAGGCTCAATTCTCTTACAAAAACCACTTTCTCTGATCATAATGGTGTGAAGCTGGAAATCAATAACAGTGGTAAAAGGGAAAATTCACAAATTAAAATTCTCTAAATTCTCAGTGGGTCAAAGAAGCAATTGCAAGAGAATTCAGTAAATATCTTGAGACAAATGAAAACAAGGGAACACTAAATACCAAAATTATGGAATACAGCAAAAGCAGTGCTGAGAGGGAAATTTATAGCCCTCAATGCTTACGTCAAAGAGAAGAAAGAGCTAAAGTCAAAGAATATTGGAAAAAACAGAAGAACAACAAACCAATCCCATACAAAACAAAAAGAAATAAATAGTAAAGATCAGAGCAGAAATAAATGAAATTGATAAAAAAGGAATAGAATCAACAAAACCAAAAGTTGGTTCTTTGAGAAGGTCAACAGAATCAAGCACTTAGCTAGATTAACAAAGAATAAAAGAGAGAAGACGCAAATTTTAAAAATTAGAAATAAAGGGGGGTATTACTACTGACCCCGCAGAAATAAGAGAGATCATGAGTATACTATCAACAACTATATGCCGAAAAAAACTAGATAACATAGAGGAGAGGGACAAACTGCTATAAACACAGGAACAACCACACTGACCCTAGAAGAACTAGAAGACCTCAACAAACCAACCACAAGAGATTGAATCAGTCATGAAAAACTTCCCAGGGAACTTCTGGGGAGATGGTGTCAGAGTAGGCAGGCAAGGCTCAATTCTCTTACAAAAACCACTTTCTCTGATCATAATGGAGTGAAGCTGGAAATCAATAACAGATGGTAAAAGGGAAAATTCACAAATTAAAATTCTCTAAATTCTCAGTGGGTCAAAAAAGAAATTGCAAGAGAATTCAGTAAATATCCTGAGACAAATGAAAACAAATGAACACTAAATTTCAAAACTTATGGGATACAGCAAAGGCAGTGCTGAGAGGGAACTTTATACCCCTCAATGCTTACATCAAAGAGAAGGAAGAGCTAAAATCAAAGACCTAACTGTATATTGGAAAAAAATAGGAGAACAGCAAACCAATCCCATACAAAGCAAAAAAGAAATAAATAGTAAAGATCAGAGCAGAAATAAATGAAATGGAGAAAAAAAGAATAGAAACAACAAAACCAAAAGTTGGTTCTTTGAGAAGGTCAACAAAATCAAGCAAACACTTAGCTAGATTGTCAAAGAATGAAAGAGAGAAGATGTAAATTTTAAAAATTAGAAACGAGAGGTGGGATATTACTACTGACACTGCAGAAATAAAAGAGATCATGAGTATACTATCAACAACTATATGCCGAAAAAACTAGATAACATAGACGAGAGGGACAAACCCCTATAAACACAGGAACAAACTACTCTGACCCAGAGGAAATAGAAGACCTCAAAAAACTTATCACAATTAAAGATATTGAAAGAATTATCAAAATCCTCCCCAAGATAAAAAGCCCAGGACCAGATAGCTTTGCAGGTGAATTCTGCCAATCATTCAAAGATATGATTTAATATCAATCTTGCCCAAGCTTTTCCAAAAAATTGAACAGGAAGGAACACTACCAACATCACCCTAAAACCAAAACCATATGAAGATACTATGAAAAAAGAAAATTATAGACCAAAATCTCTATTGAGTGTAGATGCAAAAACCCTCAACAAAATATTTGCAAACCAAATCCAAAAGCACATTTAAAGAATTATATACCATGATCAAGTGAGTTTTATCCCCGGTATGAAAGGTTTCTCAATGCAAGAAAATCAAATAGTGTGATAAGCTACATTTAAAAATTAAAGAAGAAAAATTATTTGATCCTCTTGATTGATGCAGAAAAGGCATTTGACAAAATACAGCATCCTTTCTTAATAAAATACTCCAAAAGATAGGAATAGATGTGTGCTTTCTCAACATGGTAAAGTGCACATATGAAAAACCCACACCTAAGAGTTTATTCAACAATGCAAGACTGAAAACTTTCCACCTAATATCCGGAACAAGACAAGGATGTCCACTGTCACCACTGTTATTCAATATTGTGCTAGAAGTTCTAGCTAATGCAATTAAGCTAAATTGAGAAATAAAAGGCCCTAAATAGCAAAGGAAGAAGTAAAATGTTCGCTGTTCACTGATGATATGATCCTACATCTAGAAAATCCTGAAAAGTCCACAAAAAAGATATTAGAACTCATAGACAAGTTTAGCAAAGTGGTGGGATACAAGATTAATATGCAAAAATCAGTAGCATTTCTATACACTACCCATGAGCAATCTGAAGAGGAAATCAGAAAAAAAAATTCCACTTATAATAGCAACTAAAAGAATCCAATATTTGGGCACAAACTTAACCAAGGACATAAAGGACCTGTATTTAAAAAGCTACAAAACATTGCTAAAAGAAACCAAAGAAGACTTAAATAAAAGGAAGGACATTCTGTATTCATAGACTGGGAAACTAAATAGCATTAAGATATCAGTTCTATCCAAACTTATTTACAGATTCAATGCAATCCCAATAAAATCACAACAACCTTTTTACAGAAATGGGAAAGTCAATTATCTAATTTATTTGGAAGGTAAGGGATTCCAAAGAGCCAAAAATGTCTTTAAAATGAAGAACAAAGTTGGAGCCCTTCCTGACTTTAAAGAATTTACTTAGCCACAGTGGTAAAAACAACATGGTACTGGCAAAAGATAGACAGATTGACCAATGGAACCAAAGCAAGAACTCAGAAATAATCCCTCATATCAATATCAAGTGATTTTTGACAAGGCTGTCAAGCCCAACCTGCTGGGTCAGAACAGTTTATTAAACAAATGGTACTGGGATAACTGGATATCCATATCCAAAAGAAAGAAAGAGGACCACTACCTCACACCTATACAAAAATTAACTCAAAATGATCAAGGCCCTAAATATAAAAGCTACAACCATAAAACTCCTAGAAGAGAATATGGAAAAATATCCTCCAGATCTTCTGGTAGGTAGTACTTTCTTAAACTTTATACCCAAAACACCACCAGTGAAAGGAAATATAGATAAACATTACCTCCTCAAACTGAACACTTTTGCTCTTCAAAGGACTTTGTCAAGAAAGTAAAAAGGCAGCCTACTCAATGGTAGAAAAATTTTGGAAACCAAATATCCGATAAGCATTTGATATCCATGTTATATAAAGAGATCATACAGCTCAACAATGAAGGGTCAAACAATCCAATTTAAAAATGGACAAAAAACTTGAATAGACATTTCTCCAAAGAGGAAACACAAATGGCCAAGAAACACATGCAAAATTGCTTAATATCACAAGCTATTAGGGAAATGCCGATCAAAACTACTATGAGACACCATTTCACACCTTACAGAAAGGCCATTATTTAAAAAACAGAAACTACAGGTGCTGGAAAGGTTATGGAGAAATTGGAACACCCCTTCGTTCTTGGTGGGAATGCAGAAGGGTACAGCTTCTGTGGAAGTCAATTTAGCTGAATATAGAACTGCTGTATGAACCAGCAATACTGTTAAAAGGGATATGTTCAGAAGCAAGGACGGGAACTGATTTTTGCAC
This sequence comes from Dasypus novemcinctus, assembly GCF_030445035.2. Lineage (NCBI taxonomy): Eukaryota > Metazoa > Chordata > Mammalia > Cingulata > Dasypodidae > Dasypus > Dasypus novemcinctus. Next base: position 46,471,351 of record NC_080685.1, on the reverse strand, counting down.
ACTGATGTTCATAAAAGCATTATTCAGAATTGCTAAAATATGGAATCAGCCCAAGTGTCCATCAACAGATGAATAAACTGTGGTATATACAAACAATGGAATATTTTCCAACATTAAAAAGTAATGAATTTCTGATTCATGTGACAACATGATGAAGCTTGAAGACATTATGCTGAGTGAGATAAGCCAAGACACAAAATGACAAATATTGCATGATCTCACGGATACGAAATAAGTGGAATAAGCAAATTGATAGAGTTAGAATCTAGAATATAGGTTACCAGGGGATAGGTTGGGGGTTGGGAAGGGGAGTTAATGCTTAAATTGTACAGAATTTCTGTTTGGGTTGATTGTAATGTTTGGTTATAGATGGTGGTAATGGGAGCAACCTTGTGAGTGCAATTAGCAGCACTGAATTATATATGTGAATGGGGTTAAAAGGGGAAACCTTAGGTCATACATACGTTACTAGAACAAAAAGAAAAGAGTAAAACATAGAACTGTACCATACAATGAACCTTATTGTATACAATGGACTATGGTTTCAAGTACAATTATAAAAATGTTCTCAAGGAATGCATGTAGCTCAGTGGTTGAACACCTGCTTCCACATACAAGGTCCTGGGTTTGCTTTCCAGTACCTCCTAAAAACAAGGAAACAAATGGAAAAATCCAGTTCTCATTGGGGAACAGATGCAGCTCAGTGGTTGAGCACCTGCTTCCCATATACGAGGCCTAGATTCAATCCCTGGTACCTTCTTTAAAAAATGTTCTTTCATAATTATAACAAATGTACTGCACTAGTGCAAGGTATTAATAATAATATGTTGGCAAAAAAATACATCCTACTGTAAACCATGGACTATAGTTAATAGTGCAATTATAATATTCTTTCATCAATTGTAACAAAAGTACCACAGTAACGGAAAGTGTTAATAATGGGGAAAGGTAAATGGGAATGCTATATTCTCTACATGATTTTTCTGTAAACCTACTAATTCTCTAATTTAAAAAATAATTAAAAAGAAAAAAAAACATTAAATAATCACAACTTCATTCAGAGAGCAGTGGTAAATTGAGCATGTACCATATGCATGGTACTGTTCTGGCACAGGGATATGTTAGTAAACAAAGACAAATTCCTGTCCTGCCATAGTTGGTATTCCAGTTGGGAGATAAACTGGAATACCAGTTAGGAAATAAACATAATGTTTCCCTAGAGAACCCTGACGAATACACCAACTTTGCAATTGTATTCAAATTACACTATGCCTCTGAATTTAATTTCCTTGTGTAGTGATTTGGAGATATGCACCCCAGGAAAGCATGTTCTTAAACTTAATCCATTACTGTGGGTGGGAACTCTTGTAAATAAGACCTTTCGACAAGCTTACTTCAGGGAAGTGGATGTGGCTCAACTGATAGATCTTCCACCTACCTTAGGGGAGGTCCAGGGTTCGATACCCAGGGCCTTCTGGCCTGTGTGGTGAGTTGACCCACATGCTGCCACATGCAAGGAGTGCTACCCCGTGCAGGGGTGCCCCGGCGTAGGAGTTCAGCCCACCCAGGAGTGGTGCAGCCCACATGGAGAGCTGACACTGCAAGATGACGCAACAAAAATAGACAAAGAGAAGAGACAATAAGAGATGCAACGAACCAGGGAGCTGAAGAGAATTATCGCCTCTCTCCTACTCCAGAAGGTCCCAGGATGAGTTCCTGGAGCCGCCTAATGAAAATACAACAGACAGAGAAAAACGCACAGCAAATGGGCACAGAGAACAGAAAACAGGGTGGGGGAGAAATTTTTTAAAAAAAGAAAAGATTACTTCAGTTAAAATGTGGCCCAGCTGAATCAGCATGGGTCTTAATCCTAATCCTGAAGGCCTTATAGGAAGGGTCTCAGAGAAAGAGAAAGCCAAAGGCAGCAGCCAGAAGCTGAATGCCCATGGAACCTGGAAGAGAAGGGAAAATCCAGGAGAGGCAGCCATGTGCACTGCCATGTGACAGAAAGCCTAGGACCAAGGATGGCCAGCAGCCAGTCACAGAACGCCACTGCCTTCTAGAAGAAAGTGTCACCTTGATGTTGCCTGACTTTGCACTTCTCCTTGCTTCAAAACCATGAGCCAATAAATTTCTATTGTTTAAGCCAACCAATTGCCTAGTATTTGCTTTACAATAAGGAAACTAAAACTCCTTGTCTGTGAAAAAGGAATACCTGATAGTGTTTTGTAAAATTAAATAAGATAATGGATATAAAGAGTTTAGTACAGTGCATGACACAGAGTAATACTCAATAATTATTTTAGTTGTTGTTAACAGCTGCAGTGGTAGTAACATTTATAATATTATCATTGTTATGACTCTTTACCCAAAAGGTGATTATCAGATCAAGAATTGAAACACGAGAAACCACCAACATTAATCAAATGCAGACACAATAGAGTCATGGCATTTTTGAGTTAAGACATAGACCTTAGCCAATCTCTAGAGAAGTTAGGACACTTGTTCAAACTCACAAGATACTTTATAGTAAGAATAGGACTAAAGCCATGGTTTAAGAGCTATAGAAAATATATTTGAAGCATTAAAGGAATAAACTGAAGGCAAATAAAAATATTTGGAAATGTATTGCCTCTAAATATGTAAAAGGGGAGGAGATACAGGATAAAAGTATAGGGAGATTAAGAAAGGTTATGGTTAACTCATAACTAACAGATACAAGGAAACCAGAGGGTTGTTGGGCCTACAATCGCTCACTCATTCTGGGTTGGTTGTGAGGGAGGACAATGTAGTTAGCTCACAAACAGAATAGCCCAGATCCAGACTAGTTGACTGTGGTGCTAGCACACAATAGTGTCTGTTGTCTGGGAACACAAGTCCTGAAGGCTGATAAGATGCCGGCCATAGGAATAGGGTCAGTGGGAACATTCCAGGAAGGCCTCCTATAGGAGAAGAAGGTAGGCCTGGGTTTTGAGGAAGTTCATGCCCATTTTTCTAATGGAGTGAGGGAGAGCATTTCAGACTGTCTTTGAAATTGATGCAGGCTCCGTGGGGATATGCAGCGTAGTGTTCTAAATCTTGAATCACTGTCTGTAGATCCACGGGCATGTCACTTAACCTAAGTCTTATTTGATAGATAGAGGAGGCAGTCCCAGCCCAGTCCCAGTTCCACCTGAAGAACAGGGTTCAAATTCAATTCAATTACGTTCAACACATTTATTGACTGCCTACTTTGCTAGCTGTTGGAACTCCATCATGAATAAGACAGGCTGGTTTCTCTCTTTACCTAATTTATAATTTGTCTGGTGAGGGCTTCAAGCAAACAGGCAATTTCAGCATGACAAGGTAAAAAGAAAGAGGATAAATCAGGACCAATAAAATTTGTTTGGAAGCTTGTTATGGCAAGAGATGAGAGACAGAGACCAAGACAGACAAAGGGAGGAAATGTAGAAAGGGAAAGAGGAGCACAGAGCAACAGTACTAGGAAACACATAGGAGGAGCACTTAGCCCAGTCTTGGAGAAGTAGAAAACCTCCCTGGAAGAAGTGACACCAAAATTTGAGATTTGAACAAATGAGTAGAATTTGTTGCCAGAGCACTTTGTGAGGCATCCATTATTGGCTATTAGGTTTTTCTTGGCTGTCTACAATTGTTGCCAGAAATTACAAGAGATCAGAAAATAAAATGCAAGACAGTAGAGGAACATAAGAAATAAATTCCAACCAATTCGATCTCGAGTCTTCCTCTTCATACTGACTTGACAAATAAAACAGAATCATATCATGCAACTGCTCCCCAAGCACCATTTCTTTACTACATTCAGATCACTGCAGCAAAACAGAATTTTAAGCAAGGATGTACCAAAAAAAGAAAATTATTATCTCTAGATACATGATAAATATGTCTATCATATATAAGGCAAATTACAAGTACTAGAGATAATAAATTCAGCAAACTAATATGCAAAGATTTCACATTATAATCATTCTGTACTAAATGAGATTTTAAGAAAAAAAAACAGATATGTAATCTGACTGCTGCAGAGAATGATGTGTAATTTTGGTCTTGATAAAATTTCATCAAGAAATAAATGCTGCAATACCTTTTCTCTAATTTCCACTGAAATGAACTATTTTTATATTCAGATGTTCAGCATGCATTTATTGATAGCTAAGAGCATTTCTCCAAGTATGTATTCTCTCTGAACTCTTATACCTTCTGCGTTAAGTTTGTGCAAGGCATATTGTATTAATTGGAGCAAAACAGGTAGCTATTGTTCATTATATTACATCTTCAAATCACTTCTGGTTAATAATCAAATTTCACAAAATTATCTTCATTATTGCTTCAACATTTACATAACTTGTGATAAGGAGATGTTGTTAATTTATAATTTATTATTATTGTGAGATGTATTCCAGCTATGTTTGGAAGTACAGTAAACCTCCATTAACTGAATTTTTTGGGAATATGATCTCTTGGCTATCAGAGCTTTCTGATTAACTGAGGGATGGCTAAAACATTTTCAGAGCTTTCTAAACTATGTCCCAAAGAACATGGGAGTTCTGTGAAATGTAAACAAGTGTTCTGCCAGAGAAGGAGGAGGGGAGTGTGAACAGGAGGTGAAGGGAGGGAAGAAAGGAAAGGAAGAAAAGAAGGAAGGAGGGGAAGAGAGAGGTATGGAGGGAAGAAGAGTGGGAGGGAGGACAGAAGGAAAGGAGAGAGAGAAGGAAGGAAGGAAGATTTGTCTAAAGAGTATTTTCCATGGGCAAATAAATTTGAGAAGCATTTATTTTAACTGCAGGACTTCTCAAGTCTTTAATTGTTGATGTGTGTTGTGAATCTCATGCAAAACGTTATGCAACATTTCCCAGTATTATCTAAGACTATTTGTTTCCTGAAGATACCTAATATTATAGATCATTATGGAGTAAAGTTTAAGAAAATGTTGTTCTAGGTTATTTCTTGTGCGCAGAATAGTGGGTTTCTATATTTCCCACAGCTCTCTGAAAAATGTTTTATTGCACTGTAATTATTTGCTTGCATGAGGTTTCTCCTCTAAGCCCTTAACTCATTAAGAACTGTTCATGATCCCCAGTGGCTTTTGGACTGATGCAAAGTAAGTAATCAAGAAACACATGCTTGGTACATAGTAGGTGTTAATAAATATGTGTTGAATGAATTAACGCTTTTTGCAATATGTTAAATATATTATAATGAGGGCTCTCTGTGCCTCAATTTCCTCTTCTGTGTCTGGTCATCTCTAAGGGTTCTGGCAGCCCTAATCTTGAACCTGAAAGCTCTAGGTGACTCAGGCGCATCATATTGAATAGTCTCTTCCCACAGAATTACAAATGGCTATTGAAGAAGTTGATCATTAGGATTAATTTTCCTTGTTAAAAACTTGCCCCAGAAATTTTTTCTTAAGATGAATACCTGATAAGTTTATCCTATAGACTTTTGTCTCTTCTCAGAAACCAAATGTGGAAGTATTCTGGTTTACCAAGGCTCATGATTTGTTCACTGTAATAATCAGTTTTTGCTATACAATGTCTTTCATCTGACCAAAGTCTGAAGGTTTTCCTTTGATTTCATACTTCTATCCCAAAAAGTGGGTTGGGGAACTCATTGAGGAGAGTACTTGGCGTTTAGTGATTTGCAGTGATATTCTTCTAGGAATAATCAACTTAATAGCTTATCTGACTTTTGATATCTGCATTATTTTATACACTTTGCCAATTTTACCATGAGTTTGATAGAAGATTTGTTTTCTGTTCTTAAAACAAGCAACAACATAATTTCTGAGGATGAAAAAAAATTCCAGGTAATCTTATTCCTATTGTGCTGGAGACATCTAATTTGTAAAATATGTAAAAAATAACATGTATATTCTGTTTCCATACAATATACCATCCAGAGGTCTCTTGATTTATAGATTTTAAAAGAGTAAGATTTTCTATTATGGCCTTCAATAGGACATTCCTTCTAAAGTAGCCAAAGTACTTTGTGAACATCTTTCCCATTAATCATAGCCCATTACTTTAATTTAACAAAGGTAGAGAGAGAAGTTGTAGAAGCAAAGTGATTTTTTAAGGTTATCTAAGGTTCCACTGTTTTAGTGGATTGGAAAGAAAGAGGCCTGGCTTCTAGCCAGCCTGGAGAGTTTGTTCTCTCCAATTCATAGTTTCACTCAAAGTACAGGAGAGCAAGCAATTTAATATCTGGTTCCACCAGTACATCATTTATATAAGGGATGGTACAACAGCATTACCATGCAAATAACTGAATACAGAATGTCTTTTCTTATCAATGCAATACTTCCAGCTCCTCAGAAAAATATATATGAGAAGAGTACACAATTGCAAAGGATAACATGCCCTTCATTCATATGTTTTTAATAACCTATGGGTGGGAAATGTAGCTATATTCCTCCATTAGGAATAATGCTTAGAGTTTTGGAAGAAGAAAGAAGAGAACAAGTGTCCCTATAGGTATATTATACCAATACACCTTCCCCATATACCATCTCTCCCAAAGGATTTAAGGTTCTCAGGAAAATGCCAGATAAAAGGCTGAAAGGTGATCCCACAGTATCTCAGTAATTAACCCTGCATTATTATTTTCTTTGTCTTATATTGAAAGCATTAATTATTGGAATGGAGCATGTGGGTCTCCCTGGAAGCCAGGGAGCTGTGAGTAGAAAGGGGCACTATGATGCTCTGTAATTAGCTGAAACCATGAGCATCAAGGGACCACTCCTTACTTACAGAGGGAATGGAATCTAGCCTTTATTTCCCCAGTTCTCTACGTAGACTTTTTTGCCTCCTTTCAGCTCTGTGAAAGAAAGCATTATTAGAAAACATTCCCCCTTTGGTCTTATTACCCAGATGAAGTAAGTTTTAAAAAATGAAACCAAGAGCACTTATCTAGACAGAGCAGTCAGATTAAATTTTTATTATTCTTAACAATAAAAACAACTATGACCCACACTTATTTAGTTCTTTATTGTTTGTAAAGCACTTTCCACTCATTTTCTCATTTGAGACTCATGATAATCTTGTGAGATAAATAAAGTCGGTATTTTTCAAAATTTTAATTATGTAAAATTTCAAACATACAGAGAAGTAGATAGAACATTGTTAGTAAATCAAGTATCCATCTCCTGGATTTCACAGTATGAACATCTTGCTATATATCTACATCTTTTTTTTTTACTAAAGTATTTTAATAAATTGCAAGCAATGTGGCATTTACCCAAAAAATTATTACACCCAAAAAAATAATAGTTCTCCAATATCAACTACTATCCAATTTGTAATCAAATATCTCAAAATGTAAGATGAGTATTATTTTTAGTTTTATAGATGTGATTTTTGAAACATAACCAAGTGAATTGACAGACTCAAGTACACACAGATAAAAATAAACCCAAGAACTCAGGTACAGAAGTTCTTATTTCTTGGCCCAAGTCCTTCTCACTTTGAAACAGAATTGCATAGAAATACTTAATTGGAAGACTACAGAAAAGCCATATAACTTCAGTGGAACATTTGAGGTGAGGTGATCTTAGTAAAATACAAAAATGAATATGTGAAATTTATCTCTAACAATCACATTAATATTAGTGACGGTATTAGTCAGCCAAAGGGGTGCTGAAGCAAAATACCAGAAATCTGTTGGCTTTTATAAAGGGTATTTATTTGGGGTAGAAGCTTACAGTTACCAGGCCATAAGCATAAGTTACCTCCTTCACCAAAATCTATGGCCATGTGTTGGGGCCAGATGGCTGCTGACGTCTGCCAAAAGAGTTCAGGCGTCTTGGGTTTCTCTCTTCCCAGGTCTCCATTTCTCTCTGGATGCAGCTGCTATGCTCTCTCCGTGGGGCCAGCTGTAGACTATTAGGTGAATGGCTCTGTCTCTCTCCCTGGGCTTCTGCTGTATCTAAAGAGCCATCTCTATTCCTCTGTGTTCTGTGTGTTCACTTCCAGTGCTCCAGCTCAAAACTCCCAACTATGTACTTTACTATGTCTTTTATCTGTTGAGTCCCAGTCCCTTGGTGGGTGGGGACTCAATGTCCTATCGACATGGCTCAGTCAAACCCTAATCATAATTTAATCAATTAAAAGTGATACCTTTGACAAACCAGTTTGCAAACATAATCCAGTAACTATTTTTTGGAATTCATAAATAATTCCAAACTGCTACAATAAGCTATAGACTATAGTTAACAGTAATATTGTATTATTTTTGCAGCAATAGCAACAAAGTTATAATATCAATGCTAAAGGTCAACAATAAGAGGGTTTAAGGAGGTAAGAGATTTTTCTTTCTGAAGTAGTGAAAACACTCTAAAATTGACTGAAGAGATGACAACACAACTCTGTAATGAGAGCCACTGTGTGTACACTTTGGATGGATTGTACAAGGTATGGGACTGTATAACATAGTGAATCCTGTGGTGGAGGATGGATGGTGATACAAAAAGGAGAACATTCTTACATGAATTATAACAAATGTATAATAATAACACATGGCGTTAATAATAGGGTGGTTTATGGGAAAGGTACAACTAATGCAAGCTATAGACTACAGATAGTAGTAATAATTGGATTATGTTTTATCAAATGTAACCTATGTTCCACAAAAATTCAAGGTGTTGGTAGTGGGGTGGTATATGGAAATCCTATATTATGACTGTTTTGTAAACTCACAACTTGTTTAATAAAAAATAAGTAAAAAGCCTATCTATACATGCCTATCTTTTAAGAGGTTGGCAGCTTCTATTTTTTCTTTGGAGGAAGCCAGCTGCTATGCAGGAGCTTCAACTGCTCTTTGAGTTTGTAATGCTGGAAGGAAGCCCATCCACATGGAGAAGCCACATAGAGAAACTGTTAGAAAGAAATCTTCTTCTGGAAGAAAATAAGGCTCACCCGATTGTGCAAGGGGCGCACAACCAGAAAACATGGCTGGTGCCCTGAACAAAGAAAAATGACACAATTTATACCCCTAAGCCTAGCATGCAAGCCCTTCCTTTGTTTCTCCATAGATTGGATACTTCAGAAGTTACAACCTATCCCAGAAGATCTAACTCCGCCCCCCCCCCCCCCCCACCAAAAGCTTGTGATTAACTGCTTCCCTCATCACATTCCAACCATCTTTGTTTTTACCTGCTCCCCTTTGCCAAATAAGGAATGGAATGTAGTGCCGAATTGGTATTGGCTTAGCTCTTTCTTGGGCATCCTCCTTTTTTTTTTTACTGCCTATAGGACTGGCTTAAGCTGTTTTCCTTTGTTGCTGTTTAACTGGGAGTGGGAGACTGAGGCAGTAGGCTGCCAGGTTACATTAATCATTGTTTTCTTCCTTTATGTGAAAACTAAACTAATCTTTGTTTCTTACAAAACCAAAGAACCAAATCACAAGCCAGAGAAAACTAAGTAGGGCCTTAGTTCATATATTCCCCATAAAGCCTTTCCAGTTAGCCCCCAATGATTCAAACTCTCCCAGCTGTGGCCCCAGACATCGTGAAGCAGAGCCAGCCATGCCTGTGTGCCCCATCCAAATTCCTGGCCCACAGAGTCATGAACAAATAAAGTGGTGGTTGTCTTAAGTTACTATTTTTGGGGGGAGTATGTTATGCAGCAATGGATAATTAAGACACACACCAACACTCTATTATCACATAGCTGTGTATATATAATGAAAATTTTGATTTATATTAACTGTCCTTCTATAGCGACAAGCAAACTTTCTCTTAAAGGGCCAGATAGTAAATATTTTATACTGCAAGAAGCAAAGCTGAGGTTATTATGTAAGTACTAATATAATCATTTAAAATGTAACCATTTAAAATCTAAAAACTATTCCTTGCTCAAAAGCCATAAAACAACAGTGTAGCTGACCAGGCTTGGCCCAATCTGTATTTTCATTTTTAGTTAGTTCGAATTATTTTTTTTCTTTTGGAAAAAAAAAGTGTGTTTTTTTAATCCCCAACTATTTTGGGATTCTCTAGCTATCTTTACATTATTGATTTCTAGTTTAATTCCACTGTGGTCTGAGAGCGTACTGAAAGATTTCAATTCTTTTCAATTTGTTGAGTTGTGGTTTATGGCCCAGAATGTGGTCTATCTTGGTGAATATTTTATGTGAGTTTAAGAAGAACTGTATTCTGCTATTTTTGGGTGAAATATTCTATAAATGTCAACTGGATCCAGTCAGTTGATGTTTTGTTCAGTTCAACTATATTCTTACTGATTTTCTACCTGCTGAATCTGTCAGTTACTGATAGAGGGTTTTAAAGTCCCTAACAATAGTGTAGATTTGTCTCCTTCTCCTTGCATTTCTACCAGTTTTGCCTCACATGTCTTGATACTCTGTTGTTTGGCACATACACATTCAGGATTGCTATGTCTTCTTGGAGAACTGACTCCATTGTCATTATTTATAACCACCATTATCCCTAATAATTTTCCATGCTCCAAAATCTCCTTTGTCCAATTCCATCTTCCTGTTGATCAGTTCATCAGGGTGTATATTTCCCCATCCCTTTACTTTCACTTTTTTTGTTTGATTGCTTTTTAATTTGTATTGTGGTAACATGTATACAACATAAAATTTGCTATTTTAGCTACTTAAGTATATATAAGTTGTATACTTAAGTATAAATCTCAGTGGCATTAATCATATTCGTAATGTTGTACTAACATCACCACCACCATACCTTTACTTTTTTTAAAATTAACTTATTAGTGATATACATTTGCTTTAGCTCACAAAGGACACTCTTTCATCTGTACCGTCAACCACAATTCTCATCCACCTCTTGGTTTACTGTGCTATTCAGTTCCTAGGTTATTCTCTAGCATTCTGTCAATTGGCATTTACATCCCTGGACTGCCATTTTCAGGCACATCCCTATTTATAAACTAGCTATTACTATTTATACCATCCATTCTATACATTTCCACACTTTTACAGTAAAGATAATTAAAACTTCTACATACATTAAATATCGGTAGTCCATCTCAATCCTTCTCTTATCTCCATTAAGAATCCATCACCTACCACCAGGTCATGAAGGTATTTTCCTACTATTTCTTCTAGAAGTTTTATGGTTCTTGCTTTTCTTTTTAGGTTTTTGGTCCATTTTGAGTTAATTTTTGGATAAGGTGTGAGGTAGTGGTCCTCTTTCCTTCTTTTGGTTATGGATATCCAGTTCTTTCAGCACTATTTTGCTGGATAGACTGTTCTGCCCGAGCTGTGTGGGTTTGACAGGCTAGTCAAAAATCACTTGACCATACATGCAAGGGTCTGTTTCTGAGCCATCAATTTGGTTCCATTGGTCTATGTATCTGTCTTTATGCCAGTACCATGCTGTTTTTACCACTATAGCTTGGTAGTATGATTTAAAGTCCGGAGATGAGGGTTCACTTTTCCTTTTATGATGTTTCTGGCTATTCAGGACCCCTTACCCTTCCATATAAATTTGCTAATTGTGTTTTTTATTTTTTTTTAATGCTGGAAGAATTTTTATCAGGGTTGCATTGAATCTGTATAGGAATTTGAGTAGAATTGACACCTTAATGACATTTAGTCTTCCAATCCATGAACATGGAATGTTCTTCCAGTTATTTAGGCCTTTTTAAATTTCTTTTAACATTGGGATGCAGTTTTCTGAATAAAAGTGCTTTACATCATTGGTTAAATTTATTCCTGTCTACTTGAGTTTTATCTGTCATATTTTATTTTCACCACTTTTTTGGCACTTTTTAGTTAACTTTTATTGACATAATCTTCATTTCCAGACTCTCTTCCATGCCTCTCTCTCCTGTCTTTTCTTTTCAGGCTCTAGCATACCCTTTAGTATTTCCTGAAAATCTAGGCTCTTGCTTAGAAATTCTCTCTGTTTCTATTTATCTGTGAATATTCTAATCGTGCCCTCATTTTTGAAAGGCAGTCTTGCTGGATATAAAATTTTTGGCTGGAAGTTTTTCTCTTGTAGTATCTTAAATATATAAAACCATTGTCTTCTTGCCTCCATGGTTTCTGGTGAGAAATCAGCACATAATCTTATTGGGTATCCCTTATATGTAATGCATTGCTTTTCTCTTTCTGTTCTCAGAATTCTCTCTTTGTCTTTGGTATTTGACATTCTGATTAGTATGTGTCTTGGAGTTGGTCTATTCAGATTTTTTCAGATGGGAGTGTGTTGTGCTTCTTGGACATAGATATTTATGTCCTTCAATAGAGTTGGGAAATTTTCTAACATTATTTCTTTAAATATTCCTTCCACCCCTTTTCCCTTCTCTTCTCCTTCTGGGACACTCATGACCCATATGTTTGCACATCTCTGGCTGTCATTTAGTTCCCTGAGAACTTGTTCAATTTTTTCTGTTCTTTTCTTCATCTGTTATTTTGTATGATCGCTTTCAGAGGCCATTTTTTCAATCTCACCAATCCTTTCTTCTTCCTCCTCAAATCTGCTATTATATGATTCCAATGTTTTGTTTTGTTTTTATTTCATTTATTGCACCATTCATTTCCATAAGATCTGCTATTTTTCTATGTAGGCTTTCAAATTCTTTTTTGTGCTCATCCAGTGTCTTCTTAATATCCTTAATCTCTTTAGCCATCTCATTGAATTTATTAAGGAGATTTGTTTGAACATCTATAATTTGTTGTCTCAATTCCTTTATGTCATCTGGAGGCTTATCTTGTTCCTTTAACTGGACCATATCTTCCTGTTTCTTGGTGTGGATTGTAATTTTTGGTTAGTGTCTCGGCATCTGGATTACTAGAGTATTTATTCTGGGTGCAGTTTTTCTTTTTAGTTTAGGGTTTCCTGCCCTTTCTCCCCTGCTGGTTGTGTAGTAGGAGCCAAGGATGTATTTGGTGCTATAAACTGTGGAAGCTCAAGTGGCACTCATTGCCCTAGGGATGGATGAAACTTCTCCCAACTTTCTCCTTTCCCAGAGGTAGGGACAGAGTCACAACTGTGTGGAATAATCCAAGTCATGCAGGCATAGACTGTAGTTGCCCAGAGAGACCAATGAAGCTTCACGCCCCTTTCTCCCCTGCCTGGGGCATGGATAGAGCTGCAGGTGAGGGCAGCAATCTATGCAGTGCAGGTCGAAGATGACCGCAGTTGTCCCAGTAGACTTTTTTTTTTCTTCTTTATTTTCTTTTAATATTGCATTAAAAAAATATGAGGTCCCCATATACCCCCCACCTCACCCCTCCCACATCAACAATCTCTTCCATCATCATGGCACATCCACTGCACTGGTGAATACATTCTGGAGCACTGCTGCACCACATGGACAGTGGTCCACATTTAGTCCACCCAGTGGGCCATGGCAGGACACACAACATCCAGCATCCATCCCTGCAGCACCACCTAGGACAACTCCAAATCCTGAAAATGCCCCACACTATATCCCTACCATCAGCAGCCACTGTGGCCATCCTCTCCACATCACTACATATTTTTTGTTGTTGTTTGGCCCTGCCCCAGTAGACTTTTAATTATTCAGTTTGTGCCAGCCAAAGTTACCCTCAGTTACCTGGATAGACTGGTGCTGAGCTAGCCAACCTCCTCCTGCGAGAGGTGGGACTGAAGCCTAGGGTAGGGCTGCAGGCTGATCCAGGTCAAAGAAACTGGTTCCTACCATCACTGTGATATTTGGTCAGGTTGGCCTTCCCTCAGGCTGGGGGTGGAGTCAAAATGGCAGCCACCGGCCTTTTTCCAACTTGGACAAATTCACACCCCAGCTGTTCCTAGGGTTATTCCTTAGCCATCTGAGTCTACCAATCAGTAGGTGAAATCAGCTGCCAATCATCTCCTCCTCCCCGTTTTTAGGAAATGGAGCTTCCAATTCCAGTCACAGAACAGCTCCTGGGGTGGCTTGCATCACCAGAGTAGGACAATCACTGGCCTCTGCGGCTTGGCCTGCAATTTCCCGGAGAAGCTGGTGCAGGTCCCTGGTGCTTCCTTCCTGTCAGGGGTGGCACTGGGTCTTAGGCTAGACCTGCAATCTAACCTGGATAGAAAGAAGCTGGTCCCCAACAACACTGGGATTTTCCATCTGCCCCGATTCCCCTCGTGCCAGGTACGGAGTTAAGATGGCAGCTCCCAGCCTCTTTCTGACTTGGACAGGCTCAAACTTCAGCTGTTCTCAGGATTATACTTTAGCCCACTAAATTTTACTCATCAGTAGCTGAAGTTGGTGCCCAGCCATCTCTTCCTCCCCCATTTTAGGGAAGTGGAGCTTTCAATTCCAGTCGCAGAACAGCTCCCGAGGCAGCTTGCACCTCCTGTGGAGGATGGGCACTGGCCTCTGGGCCATACCTTTATTTTTAATCTATCTATATCTTTTTTTTTTAAAGATTTATTTTATTTCTCTCCCCCCCCCCCAGTTGTCTGTTCTCTGTGTCCATTTGCTGTGTGTGCTTCTTTGTCCGCTTCTGTTGTTGCCAGCGGCACAGGAATCTGTGTTTCTTTTTGTTGCATCATCTTGTGTCACCTCTCCGTGTATGCCGCGCCATTCCCGCGCAGGCTGCACTTTCTTTCGCACTGGGCGGCTCTCCTTATGGGGCACACTCCTTGCATGTGGGGCTCCCCTACATGGGGGGCACCCCTGCTTGGCAGGGCACTCCTTGCGTGCATCAGCACTGCTCACGGGCCAGCTCCGCACAGGTCAAGGAGGCCCAGGGTTTGAACCGCGGACCTCCCATGTGATAGGCGGACACCCTATCCACTGGGCCAAGTCCACTTCCCTCTATCTGTATCTTTATATTTAAAGTGGGTTTCTTGTAAACAACATTTGGGGTGGGGGGTTCTTTTTTCTTTTTTTTAATTCACTCTGTTAGTCTGTCTTTTAAGGGGTATAGATAAGTCATTAATATTTAAAGTTTCTATTGATATGGTTAGATTAAACTATCGTATTTGTAGCTATTTTCTATTCATTGCACTTGGTCTTTGTTTCTTTATAGTACTCCCCTCTATCTCAGTCTTCTCTGGTTTGGTTTATTTGTTTTGTTTTGTTTTTTAATGAACTCAAATTTTGAGTGCAGATTCCCATCCAATTTTTTTTAATTAGAGAGGTTGTATGTTTATAGAAAAACCATGCATAAAATACAGAGTTCCCATATACCACTTTATTATTAACACTTTGTGCTGGTGCGGTACATTGTTAAATTGATGAAAGAACATTTTATAATTATACTATTAACTATAGTCCATGAATTACATTAGGGTTCACTATATGTGTTATACAGTCCTATGGGTTTTCTTTCCAATTTTTATTCTAGTAAGATTTACACAACCTAAAATTTCCCCTTTTAACCACATTCAAATACGTAATTCAGTTCTGTTAAATATGTTCACAATGTTGTGCTACCTTCACCACTATCCATTATCAAAATTTTCTATCAGCCCCAATAGAAACTCTGTACATTTTAAACCTTAACTCCCCATTCCCTACCACTGCCCCAGTTCCTGGTAACTTATATTCTAGTTTCTGATTCTGTGAGTTTCCTGATTCTAATGATTTCATATCAGCAGCATCATACAATATTTGTCCCTTTGTGCCTAGGTTATTTCACTGAACATGATATCTTCAAGGTTCATCCATATTGTCACATATATCAGAACTATATTCTTTATATGGCTGAATAATATTCCATTGTGTGTATATATACCACATTTTGTTTATCCACTCATTGGTTGATGAACACTTGGGTTATTTCCATCTTTTGGCAATTGTGAATAGTGCTGCAAATTATTTTTGAGTCCCTGTTTTCAATTCTATAAGTGGGGTTGCCCAGTCATATGGTAATTCTATACTTAGCTTTATGAGGAACTGCTAAACTGTCTTCTACAGAGGCAGCACCATTTTACATTCCCATCAACAAAAAATTAGTGTTCCTATTTATTCACATCCTCTCCAACACTTGTAATTTCCATGTTTTTTAATAGTAGCCCTTCCAGTGGGTATGAAACAGTATCTCACTGTAGTTTTGATTTGCATTTCTCTAATAGCTAATGAGATTGAGCATCTTTTCATGTGCATTGTAACCATTTGTATATTTTCTTCAGAGAAATATCTAGTCTTTTACCCATTTTTTAAACTGGGTTGTTTATCTTTTTTGTTATGTTGTAGGATTTCTTCATATATTCTCGATACTAAACCCTAATGAGATATATGGCTTCCAAATATTTTTTTCCATTGTGTAGGCTGTCATTTTACATGAAGCCCTTTGATGCACAGAAGTTTTTTTTTATTTTAGTGAGATCTGATTTATCTGTTTTTCTTTTATTGCTTGTGCTTTGAGCATAAACTCTAAGAAACCATTATCCAAGGAAGATCATGAAGATGCTTCCCTATGTTTTCTTCTGGAAATTTTATAATTCTTGCTCTAACATTTATAGTTTTGAGTTGATTTTTTATATTGTATGAGGTAGGTATCCACCTTTGTTCTTTTGCAGATGAATAGCCATTATTTCCTGCACCATTTGTTGAAGAGAATATTTTTTCCAATTGAGTGGACTTAGCAACCCTGTATAAAATCAGTTGACTGTAAATGTGAGTGAGGGTAGATTTGTGAACTCTCAATTCAATTACATTGGTCTATATGCCTGTCCATATGCTAGTACCATGATCTTTTGATCACTGTGGCTTTGTAATAAGTTTTAAGATTGAAAAGTGTAAGTCCTCCAACTCGTTCTTCTTTTCAAGATAGCTTTGACTTTTCAGAGTCCCTTACTTTTCCATATAAATTTGATGAGTGACTTCTCAATTTCTGCAAAGAAGGCTGTTGAAATTTTTATTGGGATTGCATTAAATCTATACATCACTTTGAGTAGAATTGATATTTTTAACAATATTTAGTCTTCTGATCCATGTCCTCACAGAATGTCCTCACATTTATTTAGGTCTTCTTTGATTTCTTTTAGCAATGTTTTGTAGTTTTCTGTGTACAAGTTCTTTATCCTTGGTTAGTTTATCCCTAGATATTTGACTCTTTTTTGTTATTGAAATTGGAACTTTTTTCTTGATTTCTTTTTTCAGAAAAGTTTTTTCATTACTAGTCTATAGAAGCAATACTAATTTTTGCATGTTGATCTGGTATCCCACCACTTTGCTGAATTCATTTATTAGGTCTTGTGCCTTTGTTGTAAATTTTTCAGGATTTCTGTATAAAGAATCATGTCATCTGCAAATAGGTGATGTTCTACTTCTTCCTTTCCAATTTGGATGACTTTTATTTCCTTTTCTTGACTCATTGCTCTGGTAAGAACTTCCAGTGGTATCAGTGGACATCCTTGTCTTCTTCCTGATCTTAGAGGGAAATTTTTCAGTCTTTCACTATTTTGGTCAGAAAAGATACAATATATAATTTCATTATTTATGAATTTATTAAAACTTGTTTTGTGCCCTGTATTAGTCAACCAAAGGGGTGCTGATGCAAAATACCAGAAATTGGTTGGTTTTAATAAAGGTTATTTATTTGGAGTAGGAACTTACAGATACAGGCCATAAAGTGTGAGTTACTTCCCTCACCAAAGTCTATTTTCATGTGTTGGAGTAAGATGGCTGCCAATGTCTGCGAGGGTTCAAGCTTCCTGGGTTCCTCTGTGCTCAGCTCCTCCATTTTCTTCATGAGGTCATTATTGAAAGTGGTGTGTTGAAATCTCCCACTATTAATGTAGAACCATCTATTTCTCTCTTCAATCTGTCAATATTTGATTCATCTATTTTGGGGCTCTTCTGTTAGATGCATATATATTTATAATTATGTCTTCCTTTTGAATTGACCCCTTCCTCAGCATATAATGACCTTCTTTGTCCCTCATAACCGTTTTGAGTTAAAGTGTATTTTATCTGATATGAGTATATATCTATCCCAGTTCTCTTTTAGTTACTTATATTTTATATTTTTTTCTATCTTTTCACTTGCAACCCTCTTATTTCTTTGAATTTAAGGTGAGACTTTGATACATAGCATATAGCTGGGTAATGCTTTTTTGTCTTCTGCCAATCTTGGTCCTTTGATTGGAACATCAACAATAGTTTACATTATAGTTTACACTTTGCACCATACACTTTTACAGGTATTGACAAAATGTATAATCACCTGTGTTCATCATTGCAGTGTCATTCCAAACAACTCCAATGTTCCAAATTGGAATTGTTCTGCATGACCTGTAACCTAAAGCATCTTTGAAAATAAAGTGTACCATATTGTTACTTTTGCCAGAGGTCTTTATTTCTTTATGTTGTTTTGATCCACTTCCTAGTGTCCTTTCCTTTCAGTTTGAAGAACTCCCTCTAGCATTGTTTGTAGGACAGGTCTAGTGGTAATGAACTTCCTCAGCTTTTTTTCCTAAATCTAGGAATGTCTTAATCTCTACCTCACTTTTTAAAGAAAACCTTGTCAGACATAAAATTCTTGGTTGGCAATTGTTATTCTTTCAACACTTTAAATATGTCATGCCACTGCCTTCTTATGTCCATGGTTTCTGATGTGAAATTGGCACTTAATCTTATTGGGAATCCTTTATTCATAGCACATTGTTTTTCTCTCCTTGTCCTTGGCATTAGACAGTTTGATTACTAGGTGTCTAGACATAGTTCTCTTTGAGTTCATCTTACTTGAGGTTTGTTGGGTTTCTTGCATATTCATATCTTTCATTAAATTTGGGAAGTTTTTTGTCATGATTTCTTGGAATATTCTTTCTGCCACTTTCTCTCTTCTCCTGGGTCTTTCATAATGCATATTTTGGAAAGGCTCAGTTTACTCCTTTTTATCCTTTTTTCTTCAGCTCCTCAGCCTGTATCATTGCAATTTTCTAGTCTTCAAGATTACTGTTTCTTTCCTTTTTTTTTTGTTTTTTTGTTTTTTTTTTTTTGTTTTGCTACTTCTAATCTGCTGTTGAAACCAACTAGAGAATTTTTCATTTTAGCTATTGTGTTTTTTAACTCCAGTATATCTGTTTGGTTACTATTGAGAATCTCAAAGAGATTCCCATATTGCTCATTCATCCTTTCCTCATATGCTTTAATTCTTTCTCCACATTTTCCTTATCTCCTTGAGCATATTGCCTTCTTTTGTCCATATATATTTTAGGAGGTACCGGGGATTGAACCCAGGACTTTGTACATGGGAAGAAGGCACTCAACCAATGAGCTACATCTACTTCACAATAATATTTTTAAAGTCTTTATCCAGTAAATCCAAAGTCGGATCCTCTTCACTGATAGTTTTTGGATTTTTTAACTTGTTCTTTTGAGTGAGCCTCCATTTCTGTTTCTTATTTGTCTGGTAATCTTTTGTTGCATATTATATATTTTAAAGTGTTAACTCTGGGTTTAATTTATCCTCTCGGTTCCTTAAGTTTGTATCCAGCTAGTGATATAACAGAGATTTTCTTGAATTCCAGGAACTAATTAAAACAAATGAACAAAAACAAAAGGCACTTTTCACAGACTTTGCATATTCCCTCTGTTTGGCTGGTGGTGTGCTTCAGAGTTTAGCCATTCTATCGAGAAGAAGAGCCTGGGGCAAATCTAAAGTGCAGGATCCTCTCTGTGTTATCTAGACTAGGTGGAGCCATGGAGCTTCCTTCTATTCCTGAGCTTGGTTTGCTCATGGCCTTAGGAATTCTCCCATTTACAGTTTACAGGAGATCAAATGAACACCCCCTCTACTCCCTTTGAAGTAGACTTTCACCCCTTCTTGGGTGCTCTCTTCAGTGACTTAATACAGGTAGTCCATTGGCCCAGAACACTTCAACTTAAATATTTCTCACACTATCCCAGCTATCTACAAGCTGCTTCTCTGTCCTCAGGACAAACTCAGGGAAAATGAGCCTGAGACAGGTTCCCCAGCTCAGTCCTCAGGCTTTCACCAATATATTGGTACTAACAAACACTCCAGTATGTACAGTTCTTCTGGAAAAGGGCTGGGGACCCCCAATGGGAATACAAGCTGGGTTCAACCTACATTATGGAGGACAGAGGGGAGGAGCCAGCATGGATTCCAGGAGCTTCTTCTATGGCTTTTGAAGCTGTGATTTCTTGATTCAGTACTTACCCAGTTAATGCAGTCCTTTAACTGCTTCCATGGATTTAAGGAAGGTAACTGTCTTTAAGATTCCTCTGCTGCATTTTCCAGACAGGATTGGAAAAATGGAAGTCCTCAGAGCCAGTCCCCACAATCTAAAGTAGCGAACCAAATGTACTGATCAGCAATCAGACCTTACACACACACACCAGAGTTTGGGAAATTAGATCTTTATGTCCTGCTCTGGCATCAGCAAACTATTCCAGGTACCTGAGCTGCAGTGCCCACTGCTGTCTGCCATGAGTCTGGAAGATGGGCATCGTATACACTTCAAGGAGAGTAGAACTCACAGTTTTACCACCGTTTTAACAGCCCCCCTCCCCACTCCTCCCTGCCTGCTGCACAGTGTTCCACTAGACTCTGGAGTTTTAAAATATTTGATTCAGACAGTTAGTACCAGTTCAATAATTATTTTGATAGTGTTTCCTATTCTACCATCTTCCCACAACCTTCCCTTCTCTGGTTTTAATTGATCATTTCATTAGATTCCACTTTTTCTCCTTTCATATCAATTGTGTTTAAGAACAGAAAAAATTTAGTGGTTGCCTTAGAGTTTGCAGTATACATTTACAACTAATCTATGTCCACATTCAAATAACATTGTACCACTTCATGGATAGTACAGATACTTTTAACAGATTATTCTCAATCTTCTCTGCCATCCTTTATAGCATTTCATCCTTATGGATTCTATTATCCATAAGTTATAATCATTATTATTAATAGGAACAGTTATTTATTTGATCAATTAAGAATAAAAAAGTAAAAGCTTTTACTTTACCTTCATCTCTGTTTTGTTAAACACTCTTCCTTTCCCTATGTGAATCCAAGCTTCTGATATACTTCATTTTCCTTCTTTATGACAAACTTCTTTTATCATTTCTTGCAAGGTGAGAAATTCTATTAGCAACACATTTCCTTAGTTTTTGTTTTCTCCTTCACATTTAAAGGATAATTCCACTGAAAACAGAATTCTTGGTTGTTTTTTTTTTTTCTTTCAACACTTTAAATATTTCACTTAACTGTCTCCTTTGCTAATGTGGCTTCTGAAGAGAAGTCGAGTGTAATTCTTACCCTTGTTCCTCTACAGGTAAGGTATTTTCTTCCTCTGGTTCCTCTCAAGATCTACTTTTTATCTTTTGATTTTCTACCCTTTGAATATGATATGTCTAGGTGCGAATGTTTTGATATTTATTTTGCTTTGTATTTTCTGATCTTCCTGGTTCTGTGGTTTGGTGTGTAGCATTAATTTGGAAAATACTCCTAATATGTTTGTGTGCTCCTACCACTTTTTCTTCTCCTTCTTGTGTTTCCATTACATCATCCTTTGTAACTGGCCCACAATTTTTTAATATTCTTGTCTATTTCTTCGTTCTTTTTCTTTTTGCATTTCAATTTATACTGTTTCTGTTAACATCTTTTCAAGCTCACTAATTCTTTCCTTAACTGTGTGCAGTCTACTCATGAGCCCATTGAAGGAATTCTTGACTTATTTTTATTTTCATCATTTCCTTTTGATTCTTTCATAGAGTTTCCATCTCTCTGCTTATATTACCCATTTTTTCTTGTATTTGCCCACTCTTTTCATAAGAGCCCTTAGCAAATTAATCATAGTTATTTTAAATTCTTGGTCTGATCATTCCAAAATCTCTGCTAGTCTGCTTCTATTGCTTTCTTTGTCTCTTCAGACTCTATTTTGTTTTGTTTTTGCCTTTTAGCATGACTTGTAATTTTTTTTGTTAATGTGAATGTGAAGTATTGGGTAATGAGAACTGAGGTAAAGAGGGTTTTATGGTGAGAGTTAATATTTATCTGGTTAAAGTAAGTGTATGTGGCTCAATCAGTTGAGCACCTGCTTCCCACATGGAAGATACTAGGTTTGGTTTCCAGTGCCTCCTGAAAAAATAAAAACAAACAACAAGCAAAACAATAACGACAACAATAAAAAAAACCTCAGGGAAGGTGATGTGTCTCAGTGGTTGAGCACCAACTTCCCACACACAAGGTCACAGTTTCAATCCCCAGTTCCCATACCTAAAAAATATTCATTCATTCATTTATTTATTTATTTATTTATTTATTTATTTATCTGGTTAAGTGTTGTTTTGTACTTACTGTTTGCTGTAGCTGTAGATATTTGAGGCTTTGATTTCCTCTAACTACCCTGTTGTGCCTCCCCTTTTGTCTCTGATTTTCTTTAGAAACTTTTCCTTAAATTGAGTATAAACCTTGCAATTCTTTCAGCTGTCATCTCCTATTATATATTGGAGCCTTGTTGCTGTGGTGGTAAAATGTGGAGAAAAGGAATATATTTATGACACTATGATCAGATCTCAGTCTTTTAATGGGCCTGTGTCCTTGGGCTGTGACCTTCACAGGGACTTCTCAGCTTTTCCTCCACTTTAAGTAAGATAGGAAGGTGCATGTCATTTTCCCCTGAGGTATTTGAGTATTTCACTTTGCTTTAGGCAGTTAGGCTCTAATAAAGTAGTTTACCTTCAGGGCAAGCCTTTGTTAAAGAGAACAGAATGCTTTGGGTATATCTCAAAAGGGTTATTTTTCCCCAACCCCCTACTTAATAAACACAAAAGGATTTGTCTCCAACCTTACTGAGGTTCCTAGAGGTAAAACTCATGAAAGTGCAGGAGTCCCCCTAAGCCAGGGCCCCAGGAGTTTTTAATGTTCAAACTAGCCCACTCTCAGATTTCAAGTTTGTCAGTGTTTTAGTTTGCTAAAAGCTACCAAAAGCAATATACCAGATATGGGTTGACCTTCATAAAGAGGGTTTATTGGCTTGCAAGCTTATAGTTCTGAGGTTGAGAAAAGTGTCAAAATCAGGCATCATCAGGAGATGCTCTCTCGCCAAAACTGACTATATATGATTCTGGGCTCCTGCACATTGGAAGGCACATGGCAGCATCTGCCTCTTCCATTGCTTTCAGCTTCTGGTTGTTCCATCTCTGTCTTTCTCTCAGCTTCTGTGTGTTCCTCACTGAACGCCTGTGTTTCTGTGTCTCTCTCTGTATTTATCCCTTTTATAAAGGACTTCAGTGAGAGGATTAAGACCTACCCTGGATCATGCTCTCCTGCAGCAATCTAATCAAAAGGAAGTTCCCACAGTCACAATCTAAGTTGTCCTACCAGTTCCTGGACCACAGATTTCCCTCCCTAATATGGGATTCCCTCTATTCACTTGTCTCTCCAATTTTGGTTTCAGTTTGCCTTGTGATATCAATTCTCTAATAGATCTAAAAGGAATTCTTGATTTCAGTTTGTTCAACTTTTTTCTTATTCAGAGAATGGAAGGGACAACTTCCAAGCTCTTTATATGTGTGAGCAGAAACTGGAAGTCTACGGTATCATTTTCGGTGTTTCTTTGTACTGCATGATAGGAACTTTCTGCAATTTATTTATTCAAGTCCCCGTTCTTACACATTTAGTTTGTTTGCAATTTTTTGGTCTTTCAAATAATTCTTCAGAAAACCTTATAAATAAATCTTGTCCATATTCATAGTTATTCTCTGAGAATAAATTCTTAGAACTGGAATTGTTCAGTCAAGGAGTGTATGTATTATGCCAAAATGCCCTCAGGAAGAATGGTAGCTCTTACATTCCCCTTAGCAATGTATTAGGCAGTTTATGACTGCCTTTTAAGAAATGGATTAAATGATAAAAATCTACTTGTATTTCATATTGATGTTTGGGTGTGAACAGAATGAGATCCCCCGCCTCAATCAGAGATGATCTCTTTCTCATTGGGCTTTGATAGAGCTCCTTGATTCTGGCCTAGCCCATCATTAAAACCAAGCTCACTGCCTCTCTAAAGCTATTGGAAGCTGGCCTCAACCATTCCTTACCTCTTTTACCACTCAGCAAAAACTGGGATATGAGCTTTAGAACCAAGCTTGAAAAACTTCCATCTAAAAGGTAGCTTTTCCCCTTTCCAACTAGGCCAGTGCCTCTCTTTTTCTATCTGTGACTTTCCTTTGCTCCCTCTCTTGGCAAATGGGCTTCTTCTGTCAATTTTCAGTTTATAACAGGCTTCCTAAGCATAGCACAGCCGGTCAGAAAAATGCTGGGTCCCTGTTGACATGGGGTCCCAGGCAAGACAGCCTAATTTAACAGGCTCTGCAAAACTTGTGTACACTAATCTTTTAATCTGGCTGTCTAATGGAAATCTATTGCTGCTGACACCCATGTTCTTCAGTTATTTTTAAGCTGTGATAATTGCAGTTGCATTGAGTTCACGAAAAACAGATGTTTGGCAGAGCTGCTGCTTCTCCTCTTGCTCCTGTCTATCTCCTTTCCCGGAATGCCCCCTCTTTCTTCTCTGTCCAGCCAGATCCTTTCCATTTCTCAAGATGTTGTTCCCATGCCATGCCCTTGAGGAATCTCAGCCTCACCATCTTCAGCCCATCCAGCTCCTTGGAATGGCACCCCTCTCTCAACACCTTGTTGTATTCTGGCTTGTCACAGCCACAATCATTTCACAGATGTCAGTATTTTAAACACAACTAAATAGTCTGCTCCTTGAGGGCATGTGTTTTAGTTTCCGAGGCTACTTAAGAAAATACCATGAAATGGGTAAGGTTAAAAAATGGTAATTTATTTCCCCATGGTTTTGAGGCCAGGAAAAATGTCCGTATCATATCAAGGCATCATCAAGGTGATGCTTTCTCCCTGAAGACTGTAGCATTCTCGAGCTGGCTGCTCACGATCCTTGGTTCTTCTGTCACATGGTGGCATCTCTTGGTCTCTTTTTTCTCTCTCTGGTTCCATTTCAGCTTCTTTCTCTCTCTCCCTTTCTCTCTCTCTCTCTGACTTCCAGACCACTTATAAGGACTACAGTAATGGGATTAAGGCCCATCCTGACTGATGTGGGACATACCTTAACTGAAGTAACTTTATCAAAGTTCCTACTTAAAACAATGGGTTTACAGACACAGGAATGGATTAAACTGAAGAACATGTTTTTCTGGGATACATAACACTTCAAATCACCACAGAATGTGATTTTACATTTACCGATGGTCCTTAAAGCAACTATACGCAGCACTGGGCAAATAGCAAGGAGCTCATTAACTGTACTTATTGATTTGAAGTCACTTTAGGAGTCTACTTAGATACAAACTACCCACCTCAGAAGACCAGGGTATCATCCAAATTTAGCATTTTGCAATTGGGCACCATCTCTAGCTAAACCTGGGGTCAATGGGAGGAAGTGGTAAAATGAGAAACACATCACATTAGAAAGCAAAAGACTTGAGATCCAATGTGACCCTTTCACTTATGGACAGGTGACATTAAGCCTCATTTGTAAAGGGGGGGTGAATAATATCCTTATGTTTTTAGAGAGCTTTCCCCAAGACTCAAATGAAAGCATTTTGTTTTATATATGTTATCCTTTCAATCTGTAAACCAGCCTGAAAGTTAAGCATTATTGTCCCCATTTTACAAATAAAATGATAGAATTCTTGAAGTTAAGTAATTTTTCTGTGTCACAAACCTAGTAAGTAAGAATGCGAACCCAGATCTCTCTAATGCTTAAAGAAGAAGAAGGAGGAAGAGGAAAATAGGGAAATAACTTCCCAACAGTTGATAATTTTAGTGTCTGGCCTGAACTAAGTTCATTTTTGTCATCATATTCATATTTGATAGAGGGAATAAATAAAGAAAAGAGAACAAAAAGAAAATGAAGTTCTTCTGAGGGCTACAGAGACCCACAGGTTCTATGGTCATGGCAGATCGAGTTCAGTGCTATGTCAGTTGGCCCTACTTTGGAGTTTGTGTTTCTGTGTGATGGAGCTGGACTCAGATGTGATCTTTGTCCACAAGCCTCTCCTGTTACTTTTACCGGACCTGTAGTTGGTGCTGGGGTTTATTGTATACCCAGGGGACCTGAATCTCCTACACTCTGGTTTATTGAACTTACCCCACTCAGCTAACATGGAGGTGAAGAAGGTCAACCACCACACCAGGGAGCCAAAAGTGCCTACAACTGAAAGCAGGAGAATTACATCCAGTATCCATGTGGAATCTAAGCCCCATCTTGATACAGATGTGGAGTGGACACAACCATTCTAAGGTCCACCAGATGGAGGAATAGAGTATGGATTAGAGTGAACTTACTGATATTCTATTCATGAACTATTTTGATTAGTATTCGAAGAAAATGTGGCATTGGTGTGGAGAAAGTGGCCATGATGGCTGCTGGGGGTAGGGAGTGGGAGGAAGAGATGTGATGTGGAGGCATTTTCAGGGGTTGGAGTTGTCCTGGGTGATGCTGCAGGAACAGTTACTGGACATTGTATGTCCTCCCATGGCCCACTGGATGGACTGTGGGAGAGTGTGGGCTATGGTGTGGACCATTGACCATGAGGTGCAGCAGTGCTCAGAGACGTATTCACCAAGTGCAATGAATGTCTCATGATGATGGAGGAGGTTGTTGTTATGGGGGGAGGAGTGGGGTGAGAGGGGTGGGGGGTATATGAGGAACTCATATTTTTTTGAATGTAACATTAAAAAAATAAAGACACAAAAAGAAGAAAATGAAGAGATAATAGGACAAGGAGAAATATGGGGTTGAAAGAAATTAGGATAATTGTTTCAATGTAACAGACTTTACTAACTGCCTTCTAAGTTCCAGAAACCAAGGTTTATGCTGGGAAAATAATGATGAGAAGATACTCCCTGACTGTGAAAGGAGAAGTGGTTCACATAAAGAGGCTTGTGAGATGAGTACAGAGGGAGAAAAGAAAAGGTTTTATATTCAAGCGAGGGGGAGATGAGTAAAGAAATGAGGCTGGAAATCTAGGTGGGGTCAATTCATGGAGGTCTCACTGTGCCAAGTACAATAGACAATGGAAATGGTTTTAAACAGAAGAATAATATGTTCAGATAGAAATTTTCTAAATGTGTTTGCTTATTTAATGAATTAGTTTGATTATCTGCATATGGTAAAAAATAAATCCATTATGTACACAACCAACTACAAAATATGGGTAGACATACAGATCCCAAGCACTTGTCACTACCTCTCTCTCCACCACCATCTCTCCCCTGAATTACCACCTACCCTCCAAAATCTAGTTGGAAAATAATAGCCTTTGCAATGTAGGCCAGATCATGACATTCTTTCCAGTGGTTCCCACCCCACTCAAAGTAAAAGCCAAAGTTCTGGCAATGGCCTTCATGGCTCATTACAATCTGCCCCCCTTCCACCGCCATCCCACCACCCCCTACTTCCCACTGATATCCTTCTGATCTCATTTTCTACTACTCTTCCCTTTGTTTGCTCTGCTCCAGACACAGTGGTCTCTTATACTTCAAGTACTACCTGGGGTGTCTGCACATTCTCTTACCATTTCCTAGATCCTTCTCCTGTATATATCTGCATGGACTGCTCCCTCACCTCTTTCTTCACCCAAATGTCACTATGTCACCTTCTTAGAGAAGACTTCTCTTACTATCCTGTTTAAAATTGCAATATGCCACCCATTTCCCTGAACCCCATACTGCTCCTCTGCTTTATTTTTGCCTGTTTCACTTATCAATAAAATAATATAGTTTTTAAATTACTTTTGATGTCCCACCCTACCACTGTTCTGCCCTTGGAAGTAAACATGAGGGCATAGATCCTTTGTGTTTTGCTCACTGTATCCAGAGTCCTTAGAATGTGCTTGGCACATAGCAGGAGTTGAATTAATTTTTGAGAATGAATGAAGGGAACAGAGCTCTAAATGTCTCCCTAAATCAATTCTTTCCTTCTTTCAGGGCATGTAGTCACTCAACTAATAACTACATTTCCAGCCTCCTTCACAGTCGTATGTGGCCATGTTCTTACTAATGGACTATGAGCAGAAGTGACAGGCTACCTGTTCCCAAATCAGCAGCAGTGTCAGTCATACCAGGAAAGCTATGCAAATCGCAAGGAGTACATATTCTCATCCAGCACTTCAGGTGGACAGGTAGACAGAGAAAAAAAACACTCTAGTTGAAGGTAGGAGCCAAGAAGTACAACTGTCATTAATCCATATTTCTCTCCACTAATTTGAAATGCCATCTTTATCATATAATAATTTCTATATGTTCCTGGGTTTATTTCGAGACTTTTTGTGTTGTTCTATATCTTTATCTTCCTATTCATGCACCAGTGTTAAAACTGTTTTAC
Source organism: Dasypus novemcinctus (assembly GCF_030445035.2). Taxonomy (NCBI): domain Eukaryota; kingdom Metazoa; phylum Chordata; class Mammalia; order Cingulata; family Dasypodidae; genus Dasypus; species Dasypus novemcinctus. The sequence continues at coordinate 46,443,060 of NC_080685.1, read as the reverse complement.
TCCCTATGACTAGTCCCATTCATTACCCTCTTGTCAGAAGCATCCTAACAGTTCTTACATAAGAGATGCATTTTAAAAATATTGCTTTGACAACAATTTGTAGGATGGATTCACATGAAGAATGAGGACAACAGTGTTAGCTTCAAGGGGAAGAGAGCCTCACACAGACACATTCTACCATAATCTCTGCTAATACTTCCTTTCCCCAGGCTTTGATATTGAAAGACATTTGGTGCGAAGAGGCTGAAACAAATTCAAGAGATGTCAAGTCCTGGATGGTACTGCAGGGACAGATACTGAACATCGTATGTCCTGCCATGGCTCACTGGATGGACTGGGGGAGAGTGTAAACTACAATGTAAACCATTATCCATGTGGTGCAGCAGTGCTCCAAAATTTATTCACCAAATGCAATGAATGTGCCACGATGATGAAAGAGGTTGTTAATGCGGGAGTGGGGTGAGGGAGGTGGGGGATATAAGGGCACCTCATATTTTTTAATGTAACATTTTAAAAAAATAAAGAAAGAAGGGAAAAATGCCATAAGTTAAAAAAAAAAGAGATATCAAGAGATGCAACATGACTTAGTGACTTACTGGATGGTAGTGATGAGTGGCACAAGGATGAGGCAACTGAATGAATCTTGGTGTCATTCCTGGCCCCACACAGGAAGGGAAACAGATTAGGGGAGTGTAAATACAATGAACTCCATTTTAGACATGTTAAATTTGAGGGTTTATGGGTCATCCAGCAGGCAATGGGATACATATAATTCCGCATTTGGAGAATATTTAGTCTTTAAGAGTAGGATCACCAGGCTCTCTAAAAATGGAGTATGTAGTAAAGCTGCCACAAAGGAGGGATTGAGGATGCTCCAAACACTGTCACTAACCCATGAGGCTCTCACTTGCCAGCAGGATTTCTAACTAGTTCTAGTTTTTGCTATTTTAGTGTTCAGTAGCCTGAAACTCCATAAGACCAGACAAAAATAGGAAATAATACTCCTAGAGAGAAGAGCTAGACTGGACCATGGAGGTAGACTATACCTATTTGGGAAGGAAAACTCATTCATAGGAGATCACTCAATAGGTTGCATTATTTATTCTGAAGGAGGACAAAATATAGAGTCTAGACTCAATTCTGTTGTTAAATCAATTGGAAAGTCTTGAGTCAGGCATGCAAATAATTGAATTTTATTCTCATTCATACCATGTTCCTCTTGGTCCAAGGTTCCCAACTTGCCTTAATGTTTCTTATTGATTTAGTCTGTGTGAAATTCACTTAGAACCCTGAATTGAGACTTAGTTCTGGGGTCATTTCGGTATGAATGCCCTTGGGTTATTTTTCTGGCTAAAACAAATGAAAATTTTTATCAACATGTCCTGCTAAAGGAAATCACTATTTATTTCAGGGCTCTTCACAATTAATATTTTAACCTAATATTTGTTTTGCCAAGATATATCTATCTCTTCTCCTATTGTCCTACTCGAGTCTAGCATAATGTCTGGAACATAGAATCTATACCACAAATGTTTGTTGAAATGGGTGAAATATAGATAACAATTCTTACAGTGGAGGGAAATGAGAAATAACGGTGCATAAGTGTTGGAAAAGTTATATTAATTACAGCAAAAGTGGTAAGTAATAGGAATTCAATATTACTTTAATCTGTGCAGTCCATTATTATTAAGGTGTAGGAATAAAATCTACATGGTTTACTAGGGCCCTGTGTTCTGCATGTTTTCTCCTTAGCTTAGGGCTTTTTATTAAATGACAGTTAGTATTACAGTGGAAGTTATGTAGGGTCAGGAAGAGAAGTAAATCTCCAATTACTTTCATTTCCTGGTCTGAAGAAAAGTCTACTGCAGAAGGATATTAGATATTCTGGCTAAAATGAAGTGTAATGTTTGTATGTGGGTGTTCATTCAACATGTCATCCTTGTTCTATATTATCAGAGAATTACAAATTGCCTGTCACTGTGGAAAATATTGGTCCCACCAAGTCTTGACTGGGAAATGTAGAGTACTGAGTTGCAGGCATAAGCCCATATGAAATGATAATATCAAACACTTTATTCACCACTTATGAAATATGCCAGGTATTGTTTTAAGTGTTTAACATGTATTAACTCATTTACTCTTCACAATTAAATGTGAGGATTAAAAGCCCAATGAGGTGGGTGGTGTTCTTTTCCTCCCATTTTACAGATGAGGAAACTGAGGAACATAGTAGTTAAGTAGCTTTGCCCAGCAATCTGGCTCCAAAGTCTGTATTCGGAACCATCACACAGCATTGCCTCTCTACAAGAAAGGTGCAGAGGTGAGACTTGGAGATGTACTGGAGTAACTTGTGCTCACTCAACTGTCACCACAGATCAAGTCAGGGCAAGGCCACCACTTCCTTCTTTCCTTTCCCAGTCAAAAGTCATGGCTGAGGGCTGCCTTCTAGTAGGATCTGGAGGTGCTCTAGGCTCCTAAGTCCCCCTTTTGAATCAATACATATTATTTTATTTATTAATAGCTTGAGAAGAAGCTCCACAGCTTAATGGCAGACTAAGATAGAAATAACTTATTAAAATACTGGATTTCCTACCATTTAATTGCCCATAAAATTTGTTCTTGTTACAACTGCCATCCTTTGCAGGGGATTCTCTTTCTTCTCAACATAATGAGACTTTCCAGTGACAGCATGTTACAACAGAGACCTCCCCACTTCCACCCACTGAGCTCTCATACTATTTTTGTGAGGTAAGGAGAAATGCAAAATGGAAACTGAGACCCTTTCTTCTCTAGCTAATTTCACTTGTCCAAGGCTAGTCCTCCAAAACCAGGAACTAATCATGAATCTGATTTCTACCCTGTTGTGTCACCTCTAGGGTGCTCTAACAAAGAGCACAAACATATTTTTCTTATTACAACCTGAATTCTTTACATCTAAACCTGTTGTCCTCAACCATTCCATTATAATAGGCTATCTAATTTGCCACACAGTCTACTGAACTATCAATTGTGATAGTAAATAATCCAGAGTTCTGTTTCAACCTCTACTTCCTTTATTTATATACAAAGTATGGATTAAGCATTAAACGTGCTGTGCCAGGTGCCAAGGATTTGATGGTAAAAAGATTTGGTCCCTGTCCTCACTGAACTAATAGTTAGATGATTCATTATCTCCTTTTCCAGCCCAGTATCCCATTCCCTTCTGCCTGGAAGATACCATCATCATTGTTCAGGCTGTAGGAGATTCCTAGATTAAATTCCTTTAGAGTCCTTCTCTGTTATGAGATTTATTATCTTGGATGTGAAACAAAACAGGAAATGATTTGGCAAGAACATGGGCACAATTCTAGGGCATGATCTGATTAATGACTTAATTAAGTGTACCTGATATTTGAGATGCTTCCTGCTTTGGAAAGATGATCTCTTGTGATTCTCTTCAAGGTTTGATCCTTAGCCAGTAGGTAAAATCAGATTAATCCCCCTCATGTTTCCTTCTGAACATACTATTCTTTCAAAGTTAGCCAAGACTGATGGGCACATTCTGGACATTCTTATCATGGCTGGGCACTTAGTAATGGTGCTAGACTTCACTTAAAAAGGCTTCAACAGGTTTAAGACACAAATAATCCTGACCCCATTAGATTAGAAGGTTTGTGTTTTCTGTAAATGGCTTAAGAGAACTGGCACCTGAATCTTTGACCTCCTCCAAGACAACAACATTGTGTTGGATGACCTTTGTGGAATTAGCTGAGATGAAGCTAAACCAAGAGACATGTTTCCCTCCCTTAACTGACTGGAACAGTTCAGAGCATGTATAGGTTACTCCTTGTGGTGATTTGGAGCTATCTGTACCCCAGAAAAACATATTCTTAAACTTAATCCATTCCTGTATGTGTGAACCCATTGTAAATAAGTCTTTTTGATGAGGTTTCTTAAGACGTGGACTGCCTCAATTAGGATGGTTCTTAATCCTATTACTGGAGGCTTCATAAGCAGAGTGAAATTCAGACAGACCGGAGAGAAGGCCACAGGAAGCAAGAAGCTGATGGTCAAAAGAACCTGGAAGAGAAGGGAGGGCCCAGGAGAGGCCACCATGTGCATTGCCGTGTGACAGAGAAGCCCTGGACAGACTGCCAGCAGCCAGCCCCAGAATGCTAGTCTTTGGGAAGAAAGTATTGTCTTAGTGACACCTTGATTTGAACTTTTTCCCAACCTAAAAACCATGAGCTAATAAATTTCAGCCTATTGCATGGTAATTGCTTGAGGAACCTAAGAAACTAAAACATCCTCTGAATAGACCTAGCCCCAAGAAAATTTCTAAAGTTAGCAAAGCTGAATATTGACCATCTAATCCTCAGATTCTCTTTTCTAAAATTTCTCCTGATCTTGTTGGTAACTTTATCCTTACCCAGATTTTATGTGGTTAAATTGTGGTGAACCATACAATAGAATACTACACAGCCATTTAACACCTAGATTTTGTTGGCATGGAAAGATATTCAGGTATTTTCCCAGTGCCCTCAATTCTCAATTAGAATGTAAAACTTGCCAAATATTTTGTTCTGGTCACTGTTTCCTGAGCTTGCAAAACATGCCATTTCCTGCACCAACTAAAGGGTTATGGTCTCAGTTCTAAGAACTGGTTTATTAGTTATGAACCAGACCTTTTCCTGTTAGATAAGCAATAAGGAAATAGACTATAGTTGTTCACTTCTATCAGAAACAGTTGAAATGGATTCTTACCCAGTCTGACATTCTCCAAAGTGCAAAATTCTCACTGGAATTTAGAGAGTATATACTGACAGGTGGATATTAGTTAATAACATTATTTTTTGTGTAAGATATAAATCCTGGCTCATCACTTTATAGCTATAGGATCTTGAACATGTAAGCTCTCTGTGGCTCATTCTCTGCATCAGTAAAATGGGACTATGATAATACTTACCTCATAGAGTTATTGGAAATAATTAAAAAAATAGTATGCAAAACACTTTGTAGAGAAGCAAACATGGGACTGAGAAAATGTCTTGAGGTGAGTGGCAGAAAGGCCCAAGTAGGATTCCTGACATGACAGTTGTTTCTCATCTGGAAGCCAAAGTTATTATTGGACTTGGTGAATTTCCCAGTCCATCTAGCACTTTGGCAAAAGAGCACATTTAATTTGAGTAAATGAAAATATTGAGAGAGCCCATACAGTGGGGAAAGTTCTCAGCAAACACTAGTGCAGAAATGCAGATGAGTGAGAAACCCCAATATGTTTGCTTTGATAGAGAGACAAATTTATCCACAACTACTCTAAGTCACAATATGATCCCTGCTGTAACAGAATTACAAAGTGCTCTGGAGCACAGGACAGGTGGCTCTGATGTGCTTACCAAGAAATATGAGCCTGTGTGAGAAGCCTCCACAACAGAGAACTATGGCATTGTGGGGAAGGGGGAGAGAAAGGAGGGTGTGAGAATCAGCACAAGATACACAGCAAAAGTATCTCCTTTCCAGATGGCTAACATGCCCTGGGCTTTCTGCCAGCTCTGGCCATCCTTTATTCAGAAACCAGAGTGAAAAGCAATTTCCCTCCCTCAGACTCAGGTTGACTTGTTTTACCTTCTCTATCTCATTAGGTTTTGCCTCCCTTTGCATTTTCCAAGATATTATGATCCTATATGCAACTGAAAAGTGAAGATTATTTTCTTTGAGCTTGTTTACAAGGAATTTGGGAGAGTCTGAATTGTGAGACACATTCAGACCTGATGATGTGTAATGTGTACCTTTCTGCCCTGCCCTGACTTGCCTTGCACCCACTGGGAGTAGCTAAAGAATTATCTTTTCTTCCCACTGTTTTCAGAGTCACCCTCCCCCTCAAAAAGACTATGTTCATATTCTTGAACTCAATCTTCTTTTGGGTCACAAAGAAAAAGCACTGTCACTGCAGCAGTTTGATAATTATGAATTCCAAAAAGAAATATGTATTGTAGTGGTTTGATACTGTTTATGAATTCCAAAAAGAGAGATTATGTTTGTAAACTGGCCTGCTCCTCTGGGCATGATATCCCTTTGATTGTATTAAATTCAGAGATTTCACTTTTACTTTAATAAGTCAAGATTAGGACTTTGATTTGACCACTTCATTAGGGCGTGCAGGGTTGAGTCCGAGCCCCCTTGGTGGGATGCTTAAACAAGACAACTGAGAAGTAGATACACAGAAAAAAGACACAACAGAGGAGAGAACTTGGTTTTGACGCTGGAGCCCTGGGGAGAGATGAGACATTAGCCTGACAGTTTACAGCTGACCTTGTAAGAGAACCAGAGCAGGTGAGAAGCCCTGAGAGATGAGCCCTATGTCAGCCTACAGCTAAGATTGGAAGATGCTGGACCCATGGAACCTTAAGAAAAAGAGGGAAGAAGAGACCAGGAGAGATTGCCTGCCATCTTTCCGCACATGGCAACTGACTTTGGTGAGAAATCAACCTTGAGTAGGACTCTTTAGGGCCTTGCAACTGTAAGCTTTTACTCCAAATAAATACCCTTTATAAAAGCAAAGCAGATTTCTGGTACTTTGTATCAACACCCCACTTAGCTGGCTAATACAGTCACCATGGCCGAAATATGTTTTTGTAATCAGAGAATGGAGTCTGGAGAAGGTTCTGCAGGTGCAAGCTGAGCTTCACTCCATCTTTCTCAACAGATACAAGAGAGGCATATTCTGGAGGAATAGGGCAGGGGCAAGGTGAGTTTCAGGAGATGGAGGAAAAGAGTAAAGTGGTGCTAGTTTTTAGATGGCAGGATTTATTCATTCAGTCAACATTCAACAAAGGTCAATTGAGGATGCACTACATGCTAGGAGGATACACAGTCCCTCTACCCAAGGAGACCACAATCTACAGAGAAGGAAAGGCAAGCAAAAGCCAATTACAGTATAATATAATAGTTGCTATGGGGGGGGGGGGGGCGGAGGGTAACACCAAGGTGGACTAAAGTCACAAAGAAGCAGGAATAACTTGACATTGTGGGGAAAAGAGAATACTTCTGAAAGGAAGGTAGCACTAGAATCGAGAGGCCTACGGCCATGCCTAGGGTTTTCCTGCACTTGATGGCAGGTAGGGCAGAGGGAGAAGGTAGAAACAGCAGACAGAACTTTGTTGGTACACCATCAAGAGCAGTCCATCTCTCTAACTTGTCTTTTCTATCCCCTCCACTTTCTTTATATCTGCCTTCTCCCATCAGATTTGCAAACCAAAGAAATTAGTTCTATCAAAATGAACCAAACTGGCTTTTTAAAAAGGCAATGACACTAAACAGGAAATTCAGTATCCATGACCCTAAGGATATGCATTGGAAGAGAGCAATTTTCCCAGCACCCAGAGAGAAACTAGATGCTTAGGTTGCCCTCTCTCCATTTCCTTCTTCCTCTTCTGTCTCCTTTCTTAGCCTTGACACTTAGAAGAAAAGGGAAAGAAAACTGAGCAAAATGAGATAAAATTGTGTGGAAAAGAAAAGAAAATAAAAAAGAATGGTGAGACAGGAGGAGTACTAGGCTACCTCCTCTTTAAGTTAAAATGACCCTCAGAGATTGTTTTTAACAAGAATTTTCTCTTCACTCACCTGGACTAGGGGTAAGAAAGGAAAGAGAAGACAAGACACAACCCAGAAAGGGTGACTCCAGCAAAGGACAAGAAGGTGGCCAAGGCCAGCTCTCTATCATACTCCCTCTCCTTGCTCACGCCCTCTTCCCCCTTCCCTGCCCTAACTGGGCTGCCTCAGAGGCCCAGCATCCTTTGCAGCTTCACCTCCTTCTCTGACTCTCTTCTGTCTTTGCTGAGTCCAATGCCTGCAATGGCCAGAGCAGTTCCTTCCTGCTCCTATGGAGAGAGCTGATGAGACTCCTCATTAACCCTGGTGGGGGACATTGAATCTTGGTCACAGTCCACTTCTCAGAGGGAGCTGGCTCCAGGCCTTGCACTAGCAACAATCTCTAGGATTTCAGAAAGGAGGCTGGTCACCATTGTGTGAGACAAAGAAATTAATGAAGACATGCATGTTCTTCCTATAACAACAGCAAAAATTCTCTTCATCTATGGAAATTTTATTGACTAGCTTTCTAGTCAATAAAGATCCCCTCTGCCTTTAATTTGCCTTTCCACTGTTGGTATGCATTTCACATACACTCTCACATGATCATCGTTTTAAGACAATAATGATAGCTTCTACTAGGGCTGAACATTTACATCTAGTGTTTCTATACCTCAAAACCACACTGCAAGGCAGAGATTATTAACTCCAGTTTACAAATTATAAAATCAAGACTCAAGTTTGTCAAACTGTAAAGTCCATTCTCTTTTCTCCACTTATTCTCCCAACTATAAGCACATGAGAGTAGAGTTGTGTCTTCTGTTTTGTTTTTTTTTTTAATCTTCTGCAGTATTCAATAGTGCCTTAGATAGAGGAGGTATTCAAAACATTTCTCTAGCTAATGAAAACATAGTTTTGTTGAAGAAAGTGATGTGATGAAGGAAATAAGCAAGATACACGTAGCTGCCATATCATCTGCAAAGTCAGCCTCTCCTCCCAAATGCACAGTCATTAATAAGAGGCTAAATTTAAAGCCACAATAAAACAACCAGTTACTAACTAAGGCCAACATAGATACATCTTTGTTGGGTTTTTTTTTTGCATGCCAGCGACAAGCCATTGAACACCCCCAAACAAATAGGGAGAAAAATAATGTGAAAGAGCAGACATTAAACCAGAGCAATTTTCCAAGTCAGTGACATTCCTGTGAGCTTGCAGGGACATACTAGGAAGGTACCAACAAATGCCAATGATCTTATAGGCTGCTCCTAGGCAGAAAATAACCTCCTGATGATGCGCAAGAGAGGGCGCGTCCTCTTGTGTATTTCAGTCTCTTCAGTGACTTGAGAACGAAAAGTTCAAAAATAAGTAAAGATGAAGGTCTAACAACTTAATAGAGCACAGAAAAGTGAACATAATTCCCAGGATGTAATGCTGGCTGACTTGCTCTTGCAATGTCATTCTGTATGAAGACATCAATAAGGGTATATTACCAGCAGAGTGGCTGACTTTGGCCTTGACACCAGCCCAGAGCCCACTGGTCCTTTCTACACATTGGTCACTGCCCTCCTTATACTGAGCCCCACCACTGGCCTGAACCTTCTCCTAAATGCCTTGTCTGAAACCTCCTTTAGCAGTTTCTCATCCTAAGCCCTCTCTACTGGAGGACCTTCCAAAGGGCAGAAGAGAAAGAGGTTTACATGCTTCCAGATTTACAGCAAGGGCTTACTTCCATGACTTAAGAGAAATCAAGTTGGGAATCCAGAATGAGATGATTATTTTGGGGTGTTGCTCAAAAATGAAACAGCAACCCTTCTCCAACCAAAGGGATAAGCTGTGCATTTGAGTCAAACTAAAAGGAGCGATCTTGGAGTAAGGTGGTAGGAGAAAAACCAACCTTCATATTTTAATATTACCACTCAGCTCTCAGTCTGTTGAGAATGCCCCCAATATATTGGCCTACATATTAGGCATATCTTTCCTCTTAGAAGATACGCCAACAAGTGGAAGCAGGACATGCCTTCTTATAGTTGGAGTAAAAGAAGCAGCAAAAGTTGACAGCAAAAAAGGTGGAGACGGCTCTGTGTGCCCAGAATGACTTCATAGTGGCCACCTCTTGGCTGATCACCTCTGGCCTCATTGCTGGGGATGATTTAGTGATGCTCCGCTAACAGCTGCACAGAGCCCACCAGCACCTAACGTCGCTGGAACCTCTCCCAAGGAGGCCATTTTGCATAATTTCCCCCATAGTTTCTCACATATGTTCAAATCACAAGTTGATATCATTTTATTTACTCTTTTCATGGCATTTTATATTTTTAGTTTGGTACCTTATATTGACATCAGCTTTATGGTAACATGCAGTAACAGTTCTGGAGTTAAGAGCCCTGAAATGTGCTTTTAAATTTTATTGGTATAATAATTACCTAAATGAATATATCTTTCTTATTCTGAATGCTACACAATCCAGAGACTTTCAATGTCCTCAGAGAATTTGTTCCTAGTGATTATGTATATAGCTGTCTCTAAACTTTTTCAATTATCCACCCTTATGAGTAAAAATTTTGAGCCCCAAAATATATACACACTCATTTATGAATTTTATACATGAATTACTGTCAATCCATATAGTAAAACTATTAGAACTCAGTTTTTTTCTTATTTATACAAATAAATAGAAATTATAATATTTTACTTTTGTATCACACAGATGATCTTGCAGAAAGGATGCTTGTATCCCACTATGGAGGCTGCAGTAAAAAAGATAGACATGTGTGAAACCCTCATCATTCTCACAATGATAATAGCAACATTTCTCTCCCATCTCAGTGAGATCTTGTACTGATAGAAACACATCTAAGGTCCTCTGAGTTAATAAAAAGAATTCTTCATCCTAATTTAATGGGAAGCCCTATGCCATAAATAATCTCAAATAGTTAGCTTAGCTATTAATTGGAAACTTGTCCCCTTCCATCACAAGCTCTCTTTTTAAGTATATTATTTTTTTTATTTTTAAAATAGCTTTAGATTACATAAATGTTATATCAAAAATATAAGGGATTCTTATATACCCCACCTCCTCCCACTCCCACACTTTACCCCATTAACAACATCTTTAATTAGTGTGGTGCATTTGTTACAATTAATTAACACATATTGAAGCATTGCTGATAACCATGGATTATAGTTTACACTTTGCCCTGCACAATTTTGTAGGTTTTGACACAATGTATTATGACCTGTGTACATCACTGCAATGCCACACAGGGAAATTCCAATCCCCAAATGCCCCATTTTACACGTATTCTTCCCTCTTCCTCCCCTCAGAACCTCTGGTGGCCACTGCCTTTATATCAATGATAAAAGTTCTTCCATTGCTTGAATAATAGTAAACCTACTTTAGTCCATAGTTGCAAAGCTGCATTCACCTCTTATGTTCATCACAAGCTTTTTGAAACTACCAGGTTGCAGCAAAATTGACTTGTGTGTTTTCTACCTCCCTTCCCCAGTTTATCCTTCAATGGAAATACTAAAGCACAGTGCATTGGTCTCGCAGCATGAAGGAGAAAGGAGTATCTCCTCAAACTGGATGGCAGTGTTTAAAACTTCATGAGATGACAGTACAGTCATCATCATCAGACTGCATAGGGAATCAACTCCATGGCATTTGCATGTTTGTGTGTTCATGAAAAGAGGAAATAGATCAAAAGTCTGTTTAGTTCAGAAAAGAGCAAGATTCCATTTAACTGTGATCCAGCCACTTTCTGTAAATTGTAGATGCTAAAATAAAATGGACATGCCCTGTGTGCTTTTAAGCAGCACTCTTCCTGCCACTTCTCAATAAACATTAAATAAAAAATATTCTATAGAGATCCACCCAAATGTTCTGACATAGCGCTTCTCGAGTGCAGTGCATTAGACAGACTCCAGAGCATATGGAGAAAATCAAGAGACAGGAGAAGCTTGTTCACAGGCAGCGGCCTCCAGAAAACCCTGCTGCCAAAATTTGACACTCTCCATTAGACGGGAAAGACATTGCCAGACTAATCCCAGCTGAGTTCACTAGTCAACCACACTTCCTGAGGGGGCTGTTGGGGGACTAGAACTTGGTTTGTGGAGCTACAAAGATGGGCAAGGCCCACCCATGCCTGCCTTCAAGTCACTCACCATCTGAAAAGCAGTTAAACTTAAGAGGGAAGGGACATCGTAAAGGGCAGATGGGCAAGCTCTGTCCTCCTGTAACTGAATATTTCCTGCAGCCACCAAGATGACCACTGCCTTTTGCCCATCCAAAGGGTGGGAGGGCAGCAGCCACATGGGCCTTATGCAAGCTATTCAAACCGAGTGCCTTTTAATGGCCCCAGGGGGAAAACCTTATACTAATTATGAAGGTGTGAAAGACTTGATACAAAGAGCCATACTAAAAAGCCTTCCTTTTCTGAGCGGCAGAGGAGCAACATTCCGAGGCACTCAGAAAATCAGATTGTACAATCACCCATAGTAATCCCATCCTCAGGCTAGCAAACCTCTCAGTGAAAAGTCTATAGTCAATTGCAAATATTGCAGAGCACTAAGGAATCATATGGAAGCTGTCATTTAAACTCTTCTTTAATAAGAGTTCCAAAGGACCTTAGGGATCACAGGAAAGAGAGAAAGTTGGCAGGGCACGAGGAAATACTTACTCTCCTTGCCTGTGGAAGCTCTTGAACACCCTGCCTTCCATTTCACACGCAAGGGCCTGCTTAGATCAGGCCTTGTCCTTCCCTATGAACAAGGTTTATCCTTTCAACAAATATGTGTTCACACTGTTTTGTCACTGCCCTATGCTGAGAATACAAAAGTAATAAAAACAGAGCCCCCCTCTCCACCTGCCTGTGCTTACTTTAGCATATGTATATCTATAAATGGAAGATGCGCTAAGTGCCATGAAGAATCATAAGGCAGGAATGGTGTACAGGGAAAGACATGAGTGGGGAGAGAGGGTGGCTACGTACTGCAGAGACCTTTATGGCATTTAGAGTTCAGGGCTTGGGGATGACCTGGGAGTCCTGGAGTGCTTGTGGAATGCTCATGTGAAATGGGAAAAAAGGACAAAATGAAGTCAGTCCCAATGGCCTAATAGTTATGGTGAGGCTCTGTGGTGAGGAAAGGAGTTGGAGTCTTGCTAGGAGCACACAGAGTTCTGGGGCCCCTTTTCACTTCTCCCATTTATAATTGGGCTGTTGGCAGATGGAATGGTATTATCCATTATCTCCCTCTTGATTCCCGAAAAAAAAATAGGTGAAAGTCAAGGAAGAACCATCAATGTTATTGAAACAGCGAAAGAAAGTGTAAATTACTCATAATTATCACTAGCTTCTATTTTAGGGTCATTGTTTTTCATGATTTCGGCACAGACTTTCTCAGTCTAATTTGTGATTGCTTTGTTCCCTTCCCGACCTAGCGCTTACTGTAAAGTAACCAAGCTGCCCTGAACTAAACACACCATCTGGTGGTCAGTGCTGGAGTTGATATAACCTTTACTGCCTTCACTAGTTACCTTGTTGAGAAGTGAATCATGTCCCCTAAAAAAGACACATTCAAATCTCAGCATGTGCCTGAGAGTGTGAACCTATTTGCCCACTTGTAAATGAAACATTTTGAAGATGTTGTTATTAAAGGTGTCACCAAATTGAATCTGGGTGGGTCTTAATTCATATGAATGGAGGCTATGTAAAGAGAGGAAATTCAGACACAGTCATTCAGAAGTCCAAAATAAGAAGTCAAAGAGGAGAGCGAGATCAGCATGTGACAGAAGACTGCCATCCCCAGAACACTACTGACTCCAGGAGAAAGCATGGCCTTGCAACATCCTGATTTTAGACTTCTGGCCTCCAAACTGAGACCTAATAAATTCTTCTTGTGTAAGCCAACCCATTGTGTGGCACTTGTCATAGCAGCTCTGGCAAACTAAGATACTCCTATTGCCTCTTTATTAGCCTTTTGTTTAGGAGAAAGACACACATTACTTTCTCCCTCTTTTATCCATCTTTTATGTTAAGAGTGTGGTGATTTCTTCCGCAAAATATCAAGTGCATACAGTCCTGGCTTTCCTTCTCTTGTGTCCAAGTCTTTCCTACTTCTCTTGAAGAAAATCAGAATTTTACACATAGAAAAACTGCTGTTACAATAAGATCCCAAATCCTAACCACTGCCTATAAAACCCTCCATAATGGCCTCTTTCTACCTCCCTGGCCTCATATTACACTCTCTCCTCCTTGCTGAACTCGCTCTCCTCCCACTGGCCTTCATGTGTTCCTAGAGCATGCCCAAGCAAGGCCTGCTTCAAGGCCTTTGCACCTCAAGCTCCCTCTGACTGGAGGGTCTTTCCCCCACAGACCTACATCGATTGCTCCCCTATTGTTTGAGGAACTCTGTTCAGTTGTCAGCTCCTTCAAGAGATCTTCCTTAACCATTGTATTTAAAATGTATTCCCTTACCCCAATTGTGTTTTCTTCAAATCAAAAAGGTACTTACTACTTGATATTTTATTACAAATCTGTTGTTCTATTAGTTTATTGACTGAATAACCAATAGGGAAAAAAATTTCTCAAAGGCAGAAACTTCGTCTTGTCCCCTGATGTATAATAGTATCCTAGGTCAGGGGCTGGCGCACAGAAGGGAATTCTTCCCAAACCCCTTCACTTCCCCAAAACACAAAAATCTATTATTGTAGCCAATATGCATAAGATTGATGCACGTGAAATAGCAATAACAAAGAAAAGGAAATTTGTAGGCTTTTGAGTGAAAATCAGATTTACAAAGAGTCAGTAAAGCCCAAAAAATTGCTGAGAAATCCTCTTCAGAATCTTCATATACCTCTTATCCCTTTTTAATTAAATGTGTTCTTCCTCAAATACTAGCATTCAAAATGAACATGATTTACTTTAATTTCTTTTTTCTTTCGTGTTTTGTTTAATCTCTGGCATTATAGTCTTCAAATATATTGGTTTTGGGTGGCATTTTGAGTGGTACATGGGCTAGGAAACTAACCCATGTACACTATTTCTATGTGAAAAAAATTCCCTCTGGGTTCCCAACAACCAACTTGCAAATGACATTTTGTACCCTAACCCTTCTGAAAACTGGGAGCACTCTCCAGGTTACCTTTAAGATTTTTAAGATTCCATGTTAATTTTGCCATGACTTTTTCCTCTATCTGATAAAGGACTAAAGCAGTTTTGAAAACTCTTTTCTCAAGTATCAATTCTGGTTTTCAAAACTATTGAAAACTAAAAAAAAAAAAAAAAAAAAAAAAATTCTATTTTGGATGTCAAAAGCTGCATATTCATTTCCTTTTACATTTCTGTTCTGAAAACCCTAATCCTCCCTGAGGCAAACTGATGCCTGTGGCAATATGGGAAGAGAGATACATAAGGGAATGCATGAAGGAAAACACATTAATGAATTTCAAAAAATGATCCCATCACATATCTTTTCAATAGTCTCCTACTATCTTATATGAGCCAGATTCCAGAGAGAAATGAAGTGTGATCCCTACCCTTAGAAGCACTTGTGGGGGTGATGCTGCTGTCAAGACATGTACATGGTGCAGTAATGCTCACAGGAATTGGGTTGGTGATCAGTAGTTCTGACCAGGTATCACAGAATTGTCTCTGAAGGGTGAGTAAAGTTGGACAGATAGTCTACAAGAGGGAAAGCCAGGCCAGGCACCAAGAGGACCATGTGTAAAGGCACCGAGACATGAAATACTTGTCACATTTGGAGAACTTCAAATAGTCTAATATGACTTAAAAATGGAGAGAGGCTGGCCATGAGACTGGGGATCAAAAACCAGAAAATGCATGATGTCACATGAGATGGTAATGAGGGGCATGATCAACCTGTATTTGGGAAAGTTCATTCTGGCTTCAGTGTGGAGGATACAGTAGAGAGGGTTGAGAATAGAGCTCACGAGAAGAATTAATAATAATAACAATATTAACAATAGCTAGCATTTATTGAGGGACTGCTATGTGCCAGACATGGAGATTATCTCTTTTAATCCTCACAGCAGCCCTATGAGGTATGTATTTGTGCCCCCATTTTACAGATAGGAACACAAGGCTGAAAGAGGCTCAGGAGGCTTCCTAACATCCAACATACAGCTAGTAAAGGGCACAGCCAGAATTTGAATGTAAGCATCTACTCCCGAGCACATGCTTTTGTGGTAATCCAGGTAAGGGATAGTAGTGACTTGAACTTGGATAGTGGCAATAGGGATTGTGGTAGGCGAAATAATGCCTCCCCCTAGAGATGTCCACTTCATAACCCATGGAGAGTGTGACTGTGTTAGGCTACACAGCAACGGATAATTGAAGGTACAGACAGAACTTTTTAAAGTTGCTAATCAACTCATCTTAAAACATTCTGGATTATCTGGATAAGCCCAATATAAGCACAAGTTCTTAAAAGTGGAAGAGGGAGGCAGAACAAAAGGAGCAGAGAAAGAGATGCAACAATGGAAGCAGAGTCAGAGAGATGCAACATTGCTGCCTTTGAAGATGGAGGAAAGGGGCCACAGGCCAAGGAGTGTGGCCTTTAGAAGCTGGAAAAGGCAAGAAATGGGATTCTCCCCTAGAGCCTCCAGAAAGAAGGAGCCCTGTCACAGTCTTGATTTTATCGAGTAAGAACCATTATCAGACTTTTACCTACAGAACTGAAAATAATAAGTTTATGCTGTTTTAAGCCACTAAGTTTGTGCTTATTTGTTATATCAGCAATAGGAAACTAATACAGGGAGGCAGAAGAGACCACTGACTCAAGTCACATTTAGGAGGTTGCATTCATAGGATTTGGAGATCCAACAGGTAACTAGTCCTCTGCTAGTTAGTACTGGAATGCTTCTAGGATGATGACAGGAGACAAAATAACTCAAATGATTCCATTTAGCTTTGAATTTAAAGTCCCTTAACTGATAGCAAATATTTTGATTTCTCAAAAGCATAGCATGAATCCTTTATTACACATTTACCTTTCTGCTTCTTTACTTGACATACCTCATTCAATCTTTCCATTTGCACCAACAATCTCACCAGAAATTTCCTGCACTTTTTCTTTCCCCATTTTCTCATTCAGCACTTTAGTAGTTAAAAAAAATTATCACAGAGCAGGTGTAGCTCAGTGGTTGAGCACCTGCTTTGCATGCACAAGGTCCCAGATTCTATCCTAGGTACCTCCTAAATATATATGTATCACTTGAGCCTTGTCTCCTTCTCCCTCCTACTGGCACATTTTTCAGTTCTCTTTTCTTATGACCTCTTAAGAAAAGGACCCAGTATACTTTTTGATGATATTTTGCCTTATTGGAGTACTGAGCTATGTAGATACAAACATTCTCTCAAGGCACTTGCATTCTTGGGGAAAGCACAGACATATAAGCATTAACAATGAAATGTGACTTGGTAGTGACATAATGAGGGAGAAGGGCTTCAGAAAAAGACATATGTTCCTGAACTTACGTCTTTGGAAAGTAAATTTCTATCACACTTCTCTTAGTTTTCTGCCTTTTGATTTCACAAGCAGAGACATGCCTGATTAAAAACCTATGACCTGAACTCAAGCAGGCTTGACTGAAAAGTATGTGCACTTTTACAACATCTGAGGCACAGCTACACCTTTTACTAGTCACACCAAAGACAGGACAGAAGGAAGAACATAAATAGCAAAAGATATTGGCTTTCTGATATTCATACTTGTTTTATTGAGGAGATAAATGCTTTGATTTAATGGAAATGGATATAAAATTTAAAGTCACAAATATGACAGGGAAAAGAGTTACCTTCTGTTCCTTCTACTTGGATATAAGTTTGATTTATATGTCCAGAATGACTCCATCTATTCAAAAATTATTTATTGAGCTGAAAGCTGTGATGAATAAAAACATCAATGGTGCGGCCCCTGACCTCATAGGACTGATAATGTAGTTGGAAAAAATAAAGCATACAACCTTGAAGCACCATAATTATAACAGCCACCATAGTTTATTTTTGCAATTTTCATTTTTGGTTTCATCTATAGTAAAATTCCAAAAAGCAGTGCAGCAAACAAGTCTATAGATCAGAGGAGGAAAGTGCAAAGAGGTCAGGAATGGTCGTGAAAAGCTGTATGGAAGGGGGAATATCTGAGTTAGGCCTTGAAGATGGATGAGAAAAGTGGGAGAAAATTCTAAGCATATGCAAAGCCAGAAGAATAGAATATTCATGATAATTTTGGGGGCTGTCCATAGATCAGATTGGCAGAAGTAAAGGCTAACAGAGAGGATGCTGCCAGCTCATGGAGGATCCCCACCTTTTTCAAAAGGAGTACTTGCTGGGAGCATCAGAAGTCACACATAATCATGGTGCATTATTTGAAATATCAATTATATCTGAAATTTTGCAAAGGAAGCTTAAGTCTTTGAACTGGTTTTAAATATTATTTCCATAGCAATGCAGTTATTGATCTATTTTTATGCAAAAGATGCAATATTTGCATGAATTTTTAAGATAAAAACACTTCCAAGAATTTGTTACTTGCAGTAGGATCCTTCAAATTATGGCCCCAAGCTACTGTCATTGGGAAAATTTGAAAAGCGCTAAAGATTACCCTAGAAGCTGGAATAATGACAGCAGTTTTCTAGAGATATTACCCTGGTGATGATATGGAATGTGGGTTAGAGGGGCACGAGACTGGAAACAACACAAATTAGGAAACTAGGGGCTGGGCTAGGACGGCAGTTGTAGTGATAATAACAAGGGATCCGAATGAGAAATAATTTACCAAAGGAAGACAAGGCAGGCTTTGGTGACTCATTGAGGGCAGGCAGAGAAGAGAAAGAGTGTGAAGGCAGGCTAGTTAGGGAATCAAGAGACAGATACAGAACCTGGCAGAAAGCCCATGTGGCTATGATACCCCACAAGATGGCTGCTGGAAGAACCTCGCAAGAACCGCCATTCAGAACAGGATTTCCTCGGATATTCCCAAGGGACCTTATCTTTAGGGACCTTATCATGGGGCTTTCCCAGGGGATTGAGGGCCCCGGTTTTCAATCAAAACAGCAAACAACTGGGATTCCTCCCCCCACGTTAGCAAAGGAGCAGAATAATTAATCGTTTAAAGAGCAAGCATGAAATCCAAATCAGCCCTGCTCTTGTCTTTTCTGCCCTGCTTGGATCAGCATGCAAGTAAAATCTGGGGATTTGTCATCTGTAACGGGGATTTATAGTCTACATAAAGCAGCCCTTTTTAATCCCTTTTCAGCCCCTTTCCTCTCTACCTGGGACCTATAATCTGTTATTTTCTCCCATTTCTCTTCTCTCCATTCCTTAATAAATTACTGGCCTAAATAAACTGGTTGGCTCTAGAAATTCATTTTTTGTAGCTTAGCTAAGAACCTGGAGAAAATCCGGCAACACTCTCACTGGAGCTTTCTGTCCATAGACATCTTGGGCCAGATACCTCTATATCTCTATGCCCAATAAGATTCTCCCTTGCTTTTTCCCAAACCCTGCTTCTATGGCCCCCATAAAGAGTAACAGCACCTCCATACAACCAGTCACCAAAACAACTTGCCAGAGCGCCATCCCAGACTTCTCCCCCTACTTAATGGCCAACTCGTCCAGGCTCTTATCATGTCTGACTCAGTTTATTGCAGTTGACTCCTGGCTGGTCTTACTACTCCCATTCCTTTGCCCTCTCCTTCTTCTACTACACTACCACTAGGGTTATGTTTCTAAAAGGACATTTTCATCACATTATTCTACTACTAAAACCTCTTCGATGGCTCACCAGCTCATCATTCTACCTTTCACTTGTGCCCCAGCGCCACTGGCCCCCCAGAAGCTCCCTTGTTTTATTGCAACTATGCTGCACATGCTGTCCTTGTCTACCTGATGAAAGCCTAATCCTTCAGACTGAACATTTCCTCCAAATGTTTTTTTTAATTGGCTCATCTCTTTGTACCATTCAGTCCTTGGGAAAATCACAAAATCAATAAGTTCTCTTGAATAGACTTCCTTTTCTTCTTTATCTGGTGTAACTTATCATCCTCTTATTTTGCAGCCGTATTTCCCAAGCTTCTTGAGAATCATCTGGAATCTGTCAACGTTTCATAATCTGAGAAAAAGTTCTGAGGCAAAAGAGATAGGGCACCATTTTCTTAGATCTGCCGATCCCAAAGCATAAATTGTTTTAAATGGCTCAGTAAGCATTTCATGAATTACTATGATGTTTCAGGCTTTTTATCAGGTGCTAGGGATAAGGAGACAAGGAGATGAGAAACTCCTCTGGAGAAATTAACAATTTTGTAAGCAAGTCTATTTCTATCCTATTCACAAAGCTAATTCTTAACTATCAGGGAATACGGATCTCACTTGTGTCACCAGCTGTACCAGGAAATAGACCTAGGAGAGTCCCTTAGGATAAAGGTGCTCAACTAATCTAACCACATGGAGAGACTCTTATATCACGACGATACTGGGAGGCAGCGGTTTCACTTTGAAATGACAGGCTACTGGGCCCTTGACTTTCTGCCTTTGTTCTTTCACAGCACCTGCTTCACAAGGTCTCTTTCAGTACATGACAGGTCCAGCCAAGTATTTAGAATTCAAAAGCAACTGTATTTCTCTGAATAGAAACCTATGAATATAAGAAATATTATTTAATAATTATAATTAAACCTTCAGTATTCCCTTTTGCTTGGGACCATTAACACAGTAATCACTCATCTCTGGCTATCCCTGTCTTGGCTGAAGTTTTTATTTGACGCATTCCTCCTCACCTTTGCCCATGCCACCTTACCTTTTAATTATTCTTTTCCCATAGAACAATGCCAAAGCTATTTCTTTCAGGAATGGTGCAGTAAGTTTCTATTTGGTTTTAATTAAAACTGCTTTCCCCACAGTCACATGAAACTAATTTGGCATGTTTCTCAGATTCTGTCCCCAGAAATCCTCCTGTACTCACGTTTTATTTTTCTGGCATTGTGCCAGAGGAATTTTGTCCAAGACAGACATCTTTACCTGATCTTATTCAACACTTTTCTTCCTCATACTTTTTAGGCTCTAATGTCCTTATTATCTTTCAGACAGCTAGATAAAGGTTATAGAGTCCCTGAAGTAAATAGCTATGAGCACATCAGGAGTAGATGAGAGCAATTTCCACATAGCTAAATGCTAGGGAAGAGGAGAAAAGAGATACTAGGGTCTAAATCCATGGGTCCAAATCAGTGCCAGAAGTATATGAAACATTGGGAACTGGGTCAATTTGTGTCCTTGAAGTATCAGCTCTATCAGTCAGGAGAGTTTCATGGGAGAAGTTCCTCTGACCACTGCCCAAGACTATCAACCATCTTTGAAGCCAAAAGAGTTAAGATAGCTCTGATCAGCTCCACGGCAAATGCCTGGCAGCACTTCTAAATGAGGACTAAAGAGCTTTAGAGTCTTTTTCAATAATATCTGGAAACCTGGCCCATGGACTCAGGACCAGGATCCCAGCTTCCTCATCAATACAAGTGTGGGTCCATGCAGGGACGAGCAGGAGACCCACACAAAGGCTTTCTTCTATCCCTCAAGATTCCACTCTCTCTTCCCTCCTCTTTTGTTAATAGTGTCAAATGAATTAATTGGTCATGTAAAGTCTCAAAGGGCAAAAATATGTTTAATCATATTTTAGCAACCGGCACCATTGTCGGCACACCATGGCACAAGACCCACACCAAGTCACCTGAGTCTTAGCTTGGCTCTGCACCCATTACATTACCCAAAACTCCAGCTTCCCAACCTTCTGATTTCTCAGCTCGACCCCAACCTTCTCAGAATATTCAACATTTGCTTAAACATATTTGCACACATCAGCTGACTCAGACCTATAGCTTTATGGGGTATATTGTGGGCCCTCCATAAATGCTTACATTATAAACATGAGTTAGCACTTACCGTTTATCATCTTTGTATTATTCTCCAATTGCTGCACGTGTCTGTGTTGGTTCTGCCTCCCAATAGTAGTAATAGCATGGTGGCAAAAACCTCTAACTCTCTACTGCTCTAAGTTCGACTCCTGGCTCCTTAATTTATAGTAGAATAGTATATTAGTTCCCTAAGGCTACCATAACAAATTACCAAAAATTGAGTAGCTTAAAACAACAGAAATTTAATCCTTCACAGTTCACGGGAATGTGAAAATCAGTGTCGGCAAGTTGATTCCTTCCGGAGGCTCTGAGGGATGATCTCCTCCATGCCTCTCTCCTAGCTTCTGGTGGTTGCCAATAACCCCTGATGTTCCTTGACTTGTAGATGTTACCTAGCATACTCTCGGAGTGTCTCTGCATCCAAATTCCTTACTTTCTCTTCTTCTAAGGACACTAGTCAATGCATTAGGACCCACCCTAATCCAATATGGACTTATCTTAACTTTAATAGATCTCCAAAGACCCTATGGCCAAATAAGGTCACAGGTACCAAGGGCTAGGACTTCAGCATACCTTTTGGGGGGACACAATTTAACCCACAACAAACAAATAAAATACATGAATCTTTGCAGTGTTGCTGTGAGATCTCATAAACTAATACACATAGACATCACTGCCTGGCACAGAGTAAGAATCAGCCACATAATAATTCTGAGTAGGCAAGGGCCATTTTTCACTTCTCTTATTTCCCCCTAATATCTAAGCATATTGTTGTGCATACAAAACATAGAATAGCTGCTCCCAAATGACTGTGTCCTTCCAAGGCTAAAACAAAAAACACAACAACAGCAAAAAAAAAAGTTCTGCCCAAGAATTCTGATGAAAATGCTCAGTAACGGGTGCTGTTTAGGATTAAGCGCATTATCCCCTAGTTCTCCTCTGCTGTCTCCAGAGCTACTGCGCAGATTCCTTTAAATAAGAAAGAATTTCCCCAGCTGTTCCAGTTGCTCAAGGTAGCAGGACTGCAGCGATGAGTCAGCAGCTCACCCTGCAACTGTCAGCTCAGGCCCGGCCTCCGCCCCACTCTACTCAGCATGTCTTTCAGCTGCCAGGGTTGTGGCCCAGGACACTGCAGCATCTCGCTAGGCTGAGGCACAGCAGCCGTCTCCAGTAAATGCCACACTGCAAAGTGCGGCATTCATAGGCTGATGCTGATGAGTGTGGAGAGGAGCTGCTTCATTTGAGCTGCCTTTCAAGTCCCTTGGTCTCATCTGGTCCCAAAAGTATGCAGTTAAGGAATCAGAGCACAGAGAAAAAAAGAGTCCTCAAAGGGGCAGCTTGGTAACCACCTGGATATCAGGGTAGTGCAAAGGCAGAACTTGATTCCCTCCATCTGAAAAGCATCCTTTTCACTACTGACTGTGTCTGACCAAATCTTGGAGGAGCTGCTGCGCCCTTGAGCAGGGCACCTCGGAGAGCCCTCTCTCCACTGAAGTTGCCTCCCAGAAGTCAGAAGGTAATGGGCTTTGAGAGACGAGAGAGAGTCATTTTATAACTAAATGAAGATCAGAGGTACAAATATATTGATTATAAAGCTACTGCAAGAACTGTCTCAGTTCCCAGAAGAATGAAAGTAGTGTGTCTTTTTTCACTGGATGTGGGCCACCAAGAGCTTTGATGACTGAAATGGAGATTAAAGTGAAGGAGCTTCCTCGGCCCCAAGAATGCATTCCTATCCTGCCTTATACAGATTGCCCCAGAAGAAATGCCCCCAAATTTCTATTTCTTCCTCCCTCCCTCCCTCCCTCCTTCCCTCTCTCTCTCTCTTTCTCTCTGTCTCTCATACACACACAAGATACACTTGCCATTTAATATGGTACTGGAAGAGACCTCAGCCATTAATTAGCACTGATGAACAAAATGAAACCGAGACCCAGAGAGAAGTGACCTGCCTGAAGTCACATAGCTAGTTACTGGTCTTGCCAGAGTCCTGAATTCTTTTCATTTCATGATAAGATTTTTTTTTTCTTTGCTTTAAAATGTCTCAGTTTCTGGTTTTTCCTCCCTGAGAAGTTGCAGTATTCCCAAGTAAAACCCAGTTCCTCCAGGTAAGGGGTATTCCCAGAATACTGCTTTCCTTATATTCCCAGGGGACACTGGCAGAGAGGATCCTGGACCTCTCACTTCCCCATAGGATAAGTGGTAAGTGTGACTGGGTGACTCTTGCCTGTCACCTTCTGCAGCCCAGACAGGAGCAGTCAGCGCTTGTGCCGCTGAAGATTCCTCTCTGCAAACGCAGTAGTTTTTGCTATGGTGGTGGGAAGGACGCTGTGCACCTTCACCTCGTCAGGGCTGCAGCGCAAGCCCAGCTGGAGCCTCCAGGGGGCGTCCAAGACGGGACAGTGAAGCCCGGCAGGCGCTCCTGACCTGCGGTTTTTGTCCTCAGTCTCCTTGGATGCCTGCGGACTGCAGAGATCTGCTTACTCTGCTAGCATCCCCCAGGCTATCAGCCCGCCCAACTTCTGTGGACACCAATCTGTTTCAGGAGAAAGAGCACCACCTGCTGTATCCAAGCGCTCTCTGCCTGGAGTAGAGACGTTTCTTGAAAACCGCAGTGACGTGCTATTTCTATGTGGACGCAGGCACATCCTCACAATGAAGGGAGGGGATGACACCTATAAAACTGATACCAGTACCCCGGTGACTCTGAACCAGTGACCCCACCCAGGAAACCCTTGGCCAAACTGTTGTAGCACATGTGCTTTCTACTTTTCTACTGTTCAGTCTCCCCCACTATGACTCAGAACTTAGAGACATCTAGTTGCACTAAGGATCTAATGGTAAGAGAAATGCCCAAAGACACATAGCTGTTCCATTTTCTTTTTTTTTTTAAGATTTATTTATTTATCCCCCCCACCCCCCACCCCAGGTGTCTGCACTCTGTGTCCATTTGCTTTGTGTTCTTCTGTGACGCTTCTATCCTTATCAGCAACACTGGGAATCTGTTTCTTTTTGTTGCATCATCTTGTTGTGTCAGCTCCCTGTGTGTGCGGTACCATTCCTGGACAGGCTGCACTTTCTTTCACGCTGGGCAACTCTCCTTACAGGTCGCACTCCTTGCACGTGGGGCTCCCCTATGCAGGGGACACCCCTGCATGGCATGGCACTGCTTGCGTGCATCAGCACTGCGCATGGGCCAGCTCCACATGGGTCAAGGAGGCCCGGGGTTTGAACTGCAGACCTCGCATGTGGTAGGCAGATGCCCTATCCAGTGGGCCAAGTCCACTTCCCCCATTTTATTTCAACACAGGCTTCTCTTCCACCAAACAAAGGCTGGATTTAAATCAGATGTTTTCCTTTTGTGTTGCAGATTTCTTTCTCTGCTGTAAGTAAAAATTTTATGGCAGAATTTTCTTCACTGCTGCTTTGTTATTTCATCAATATTGGTCCCAGTTATGGGGGTCTGCATTCTCCACCTTATGTTCAATGGGGTAGCTATTTATGTTCTAATGTAAACTCCACCATTAGCACCCATGTCCTTTGAAAGGAGGCGCAATACCTAATTTATCTTTGGGCCCTTGCCAGTCAAGCATCTGGGAACTGGCTCCCCACACCCCACTTTCTTCTTGAGGGTCTCAGAAATCAAAGCCACTCCCCTGTCCTCTTAAAAGCTGTCTTCACCTACCCGTCCCCTGGGAGTCCAATCCCCAGCCCCTAAGGCTCAGAGGCATGATGAGAAGACGTCAGCATGCTACTGACGCTGTCCTGCCAACAGTGCCTGCCTTCAGGATTAATCCTAATTTCTTTTGATGAACAAGCAAGGGTCACCAGACTCCCTTGTAGGCATTAAGCTGGAGTGCACGTTTAACAGGGAGGGTGGATTTCTCAGGGACATTCCATTACTCACTCCCCAAGCCTGGCCCACTCTGTGCTGAGGCAGCAGAACCTTCTCCTTTGCTGCGCATTTTAAGGGTGGTCCATTAGCCAGGCAGCTGGTGACCAGGAGGGGAGAGTGTAGGGGGTGTTCTGAGAAGCAGGCTAGCAGATGAGCCATCTGAAGACAGCATCACAGAAAAACCCATTTGGGCTTCCATATTCTAGCTAAGAAACCGTTCAGCATATTATGATGCCAACTAGACCGGCATCTCAGACAAATCCTGGAATGAGCAATACGCTTTTAAGCAGGGCTCTCAGCTCCCACAGCCCAAGGCTACTATCTCAATTTCATTTGCCACAAATGTAACAATTGTGAAATGGCCATGTGCAACTCACAAGTAGCCTGTTGAACTGTATCACCTTTAAGGAGAGGTAAAGCTCATTTACTGTTATAAAAATTAGAGCTGTTTTGAAAATACATTTTATAACAGGGGTTCTCAACAAGAGGTCCATGAGTTTGAACTGATTCAGAAAAACATTATTCTTGTGGGGACGTGTTGGTACAGGTGTGATATATTTATTAAATAATACATAGTATAGTGTGGACTTAGTAAGGGGTCTGTGGTTTTCACCTGACTGGCAAAGGGGTCATTGGAACAAAAAAAAAAAAGGTGGTTTTATAAGTAACCACATATCTTATTTCTATCCTTTGATTGCTTAAAACAACTATCACTCTACTCTAAACCTACTTTTTTTAAAAGTCCAAGGGATTCTTCCTGTGCCCATTTGTGCCTGGCCCACAGTAAATAGCCTCTCTAGTGGCTGTGCCCCCGAATGACACCCAGGCTACAGTTGTGTCTCTTTCTTCTTCAAGCATCAGTCATGTGCTGCCTGTTCAGCTTAATTATGAACACAAATGTGGATTCTAGAAGCTTGAAACTGTGAAGGTCACTGCTATACAGCCATGGTTCTCAAACACTGGTAGTTACCACAGTTGCCTAGAGCATTTGTTAAAACTGCAACTGCCCGCCCTATACCTACTGAATCTGAATCTCTGATGATGAGCAGTTACATTATGTTCCTATGTGTTTCTGATGCATCCAGAGTTTGAGAACTGCTCTCTAGTACCTTGCTACTCCAAATGTGGTCAATGGAACGGCAGCATTGGCAACACATAGAAGCATGTTAGTAATACAGATTCTCGGGCCCACCTCAGAAATACTGAATCTCAATCTATATTTTAAGAAGCTCCCAGAGGTATTCATGGACACATTGAAGTTCTAGAAGCTTGGTGCTAGGACAAAGGCTTTGATCTCCTGGTAATCTGGGTTAAGGTTCTAAGTGGATAGTAGAATACAGAGCAGTCTAGCCGGAGCAGCTGGCTGCTCAGGATCCTCTAAACAACCTTAAAAGTCCTCTTTCCTACCCACGTCTGCATCTTGCCCACAGTCACTGGCAGAAATTCAGAGATGGTGAAGGAGATAAACCCCAGACACGGTGAGAGACTGAAGCATAGGTCCAAATCCCAGTTGTGCTAGGTTCTAATAGCACAGCCACAGAAATAACCTCTCTGACTCTGGAAAGTGGAGGATGTCTGAAGGATTCCCAAGGGTCCTTCCAGCTCTTCATATCACTCTT
Source organism: Dasypus novemcinctus (assembly GCF_030445035.2). Lineage (NCBI taxonomy): Eukaryota > Metazoa > Chordata > Mammalia > Cingulata > Dasypodidae > Dasypus > Dasypus novemcinctus. The sequence continues at coordinate 46,416,050 of NC_080685.1, read as the reverse complement.
CTACTTTCTGATCCATTTCATACATATGGAAAGTCACAGGTGGAAGGGACCTTAGATCACTGAGTCCAAACTTTCCATGTTACCACCATTTTACACATGGAGAACCTAAGCTCAAGCAGGCAAGTTAAGTTACTATCCCAACCCATGAAGAGGCATCACTCTGTCAAAAACCCAGAGCTCCCAAGGTCCCAGTTCAGTGTGCTTTCCACAAAACAGGGTAGCATCAGTCTTCAGTTGGATGGCCCAGGAAACACACTCAGACACAGACTGGCAAGCAAGAAGTTCACTGGGGAGACTTCTGAGGAATAACACCAGTAAGAGAATGAGAGAAGTAGGATTGAGTAGAGAGAGGTGAATCCTACAGGAAGCTCAAGAGATGAGATACTCTTCAGAGTTGTCCTGAATCAAGACCAAGGAACCAGGCCTCCAAACTCCTATCAGCCAGTCACTGAATGTGGGCTTCCCCTATGTAGAAGCTGTAACCTTGGGCTGCCTTCTTAGAGGTAATTCTTAAAGAGGGATTCAGACAAGAATTGTTAGCAGCCAACACTGCCAGCACTGGAGGAATAAATGTCTCTGTCCTGAGTAGGAAATTTGGGCAGCACACCCCAGCACCCAACACTTTACAATTTTTGTACCATCCAGATCACTTGATTCATATTCTACATTTACCTCTTCTGGGAACAACTTTCCTGTTAATCTGGATGCCACCTATCCTTGGGGAAACTTCCAGAGGAAGATTAGTGGGACAAACTACAGGCACCACTTCTGCATCTGCTCTTAAGGTTACAATTGATTCTCACTATCTCCCTCCTCTACTATCCATTCTAGATTCCTCTCACGCTCAAATGGCTCAGATAGCTTACCTGGTGGTGTGCCCCAGATCGTCATCCCTGAGGAAACTGTCCCCTCATCCCCACCCTTCTCAGATTATGGCTGCTGTACTTGTCTATTCATTTCAAATTGGGGAAGGGAGTAGTAAGTGGTGTCCCAATCGAGCACCTATATGCTAAGCATATTCTTTCCTGGCTTCTATATAGAACAGCAGCAATAATTCCTCCTGATTATCAGGGTCAGTGACTCCTGCCAGTGTGGTGACTCCTTCCCTTGACTGTTAGTCTCTTTAGTACGAAAAGCCTGAAGAGACCAGAAACAATCACCATCTTAAAGTATAATAAGGTCCTTATTGTGTACCCTAGTGGAAACAATCTCCCCCTGGGAACAGCCCCTTTACACCCACAGAGACTATAACCACAGTGATAGAAAGAGTAAATTCCACAAATGGGTTACTAGGAAGGTATAAGAAGCAGGGCTGCTCTTATTGTCACCTGTTTGTTCCTGGATCCATGAATTCTACCTTTTAGGTTTAGATCCCCATATAGTATTTGTTCATTTAGAGTATATAACATGGATCACCTCAATCCCAGCCACCATGGCTACTCCATTCGTGAATTCATTGCTCAAATACTGAGGTGGCCAAAGACAAGGTTAGCTGGCATTGACTGGTCAAGTCATTCTGTCTGCTTGGTTGTTCAATACCTCTTCTTTGGTGGACATTAACATGCAATGCAAAGATCTTAACCCTTTCTGCCCATTCCTACAGGTCCAACCATGTGTCTGTTCCCCAGGCTTCCTTGACTCCAGCCTTTCAATCACTTTCTTTCTGTGCCCTTGACCAACCAGCCAAACTATTTGCTCCTGATTGTGAGTCATGTATATTCTTACTTTGGTCCACTTCGCTTTCCACACAGAATGGATGACTAGGTCTATCAGCCAAAGCACTGTCAATGGAGAGGATTTCCCCTCATATTCACTCTCGGGGCTGTCCCAAAGTGGAGCTGTAATTCAGTAGCAGTCCATTTTCAGCTTGCACCCTCATACAAAGCTGACCCATATGTGGCCCAAAGGTGACCTTTTTTCTCCTCCATAAATTATTCACAAAGGACACTCCATTGCAGCCACTGGTGTCAGCTAAAGGAGAGGCAGCAATCGTGGTGACGTGAAGGTCTGAGCCACTTACTCGTGCAGCTACTTCTAGCCTACTTGTGCTCAATACTGGGTAAACCACTTTCATCTTACAGTAGATTATTGTTGGTCCTGCCAAACCTGGGACTGGGTCAGGCTGAAAGAACACAACCATGATGGGTTGCTCTCTTCAACTATGAGAAATTACTGAAGAAGGACTCAGCTGTGAATCTGCAGCAGCCAACACTCTGGCAGCTAGGAGAATGAGTGTTTTGACCCTAAAGGGGAAATCTAGGCAATGCATTACAGAACCCATTCTAGCATTGAATCTTCACAATCGTTATGTGAGGAAGCTTGCAAGGGCATTATTGCCTCCATTTTTTCACATAAAGAAACAAATATTTCAAAACTAAACAGCTTGTCCAGTTGATGGCAAATACAGCACTGGAACAACAGTCTCTGGACCAGCAGTGCACAGTAGAAATATAACATGAGCCACATAGGTAATTTTATATTTTCTAATAGAACATTTAAAAGAGTAAAAAGGAACAGGTGGAATTCTTTTTAATAATATACTTTAACCCAGTATATCCAAAATATTATAATTTCCACATGTAATCTACATTAAAAATGAGATATTTACATTCTTTTTGTAATACAAAGTCTATAAAATTTAGCATGTCATTTACATTTACAGCACATCTCAATTCAGACTAGCCACATTGCAAGTGCTCAAAAGGCACATGAAGCTAGAGGCTACTTTTGGAAACTACAGCTTTAGACTCTCCCAATTTTTTTCACAATCACCCCAGAGATACTCTTCCTGTTTGGCAGGCCCTAGAGCCTGGAAGGGGGCTACTTGAATTATAATTCTGCCTTTGGAGGGAATCTTAAGTCCTTGCCTTTTATAAAGCTTCCAGAATACCCCACTCTATGGCACATGTTCTGCTTCTCCCATTTAGCTTTACAGGTGTTGCTGCCACTTGCTGGGAAGGTTCAATCTGAAATAAAAAGAAAAACAGCAGTGGTAGACAAATGTTTAACTCCATCTCTCTGTGTTCCCTGTAATTTAATGCTAAACCTAGCTCGATTTGGTTTCTGTGGCAACCAAGAGAACCAGTTCTCCATAGCTCATATCATCTCTCTTTGTCAGATTTCTAAATGCCAGGCACCTAAGACTCACTCAACATCCCAAATGCCTGAGCTCTCATGTTCTCAGCAGCCACTGATTCAGACTTGAGCCACAAGCACAAGAATGCAGCATGGAAGTTTTTTAATGTCTTTATCCAACACAGAAAATGTAGGAAAGGTAGGATTAGGGAACTTCATTCCTAAGAATCTTTAGGAATGCGCAAGATCTTCTTTGGTCTAGAAATACTTAGGAGAGGACTTTTTGGAGGCAATAAGATACTTAGGACTTGCTACAGTCATTCCCAACCCATGAAGTCTCAAGAAGTGACTTCATTCCATGTGGATGGGCACACACAAGGCTTCAAAACAAATCTGCCTTCTTTTATCTCCTTCCTTTCATAAAGTAGCAGTGCATGAGATTTGAGAAATATGGGGTTAAATCCTCACTCCAACATTGACTTATATGGGCCCAGAGATGTAGAACCATCTTAGAAAAACCAGCCACCCTGACTAAGCCCAAAGACTGAAGTGACTGATTTTGAGATCTTCTAATGGGAGTTAGCCCTATCTCATTCAGACCTGAGTTCCTTCCCATGGCTCAGAATCCAGAACAGAAGAACCTCTAAAGCCTCCAGAGGAGCCTCTAGAGCAGTGAATTCCAGAGGTTGTGTTATTTTGTTTTGCTTTGTTTTGCAAGCAACATTGTGATCCAGTTGTCTGTCTACTTACCTTCCCACTGACCTCTTCTAATCTATTCTCCACCTGTTACCATAAGCATGGCTATTTCCAGGAGAAGGGCCTGCCCAATCTGGCACCACAAAGGAGAAGTACGTCTCTCAGTGAGAAGGTGATTTATTGCAAGTGCACAAGCAAGGAACTGGGGGAATCTTTCCAAAACCAGTTCAAAGTGAGAATGTGAGCTAAGGTTTTTACAAGCAAAGAAAAGGGGGAGGGGTCGAAAACTAAGTGTGATTTCATTCTTGCCAGGTCAGCGATGACACTGAGTCTTTCCAGTGTCTTGTGAGGAGGACAAAAGGCAAGTTTCTCAATCCGGTATTGTCACGAGCATGCAAAACTTACTTCTATTATCCAGATTTCAGTGATTTATCAATCATAATTTAGATTTATATTTTGGTTCTTCTGGTGCTATTCTGTGGGTTTGCTTTGAGATATTTTATTCCTGTTGTTCCTTTAAGCAGAACTAGGAAGGTCTGGTTAATGTCCATCTAGGAACTCAGAATAAAGAGTAAACTATTAAGATTAGATTAATAGAAAAACTATCTCAGTTTTGTCTGGGAAGATCAAGCACGCTTAGGTGAAGAAATTTTTAATAAGCACATTTTCCAATTATCACACACTCACTCTATGCAGAGCCATCTTTTCAAAACACACATTTTATCTACATAAAACCCCTTGGTTGTCTCCTATTGCTTCCAGAATATAAATAAAACTCCTAAACTTGACTGAGAAAGCCCAACATGACCTGGCCTCTGCGTTCCACTCCAGCCTCATCTTGCTATCAACTGCCTTCACTCTCCAGTCCTGAAACACAAGCTGACTTTCATGCCCTCACACTCACCATGCTCCCTCCCATCGCTGGCTGTACACAATTCTACATATGTGGTCTTCCACCTCCCTCTTCCCACCCAACCTGGTTAATTCTCCATCCTCATGATTTCAGTTCAAATATCTCTTCTTCCCTAACTTTTCTGGTCAGTCGGAATCTTTTGTTAATGAGCACTTGTCACTACTGCAACCCCTGGAAATCACTGCTCTAGAGACTCCTCTAGAAGCTCTGTGAGCTTGAATTTAAATTCAAAAAAACATTATTCTTGTGAGGACTTGTTGGTGTGGGTGTGATGTATTTATTAAATAATGCACAGTATAGTGTGGAATTAGTAAGGGGTCTGTGGTTTTCACCTACCTGTCTGGCAAAGGGATCAGTGGAACAAAAAAGGTTAGGAACCTCTGCTCTAGAGGCTCTTCTGTTCTGGGGTAACTATTGCAATTTCATTTTTGTTGGCATGGTATTACTCAATGTTCAACTTCCCCATTGAACTTTAAGCTTCAAAAGGCAGAAATAATTTTCTGATTGTACCCAGCATTGCATCCCAGTGCCTATTACAATACTTGACATAAAATGAAAGCTCAAAAAATATCTGTCACATGAATGAATGAATAAATGAGTTTCAAGTGACAGGGCCTGACGACTGGTAATAATTTTATAGAGCTCTCTGATGAAAAGACTGCTGATGCTGAGGAGACTGGAATTGGTTTCAAAGAGGGTCATAATTGTTACCATAAGCACATGACTAGAGAATAGTGGCATGTGTCCTTTCCTCCACATTCTAGAGTTTGATTTTCTTGGAAGGGGCCAGGCCCTGAGCAGTTTCTTAGATTGGTTGAGTACTGAAATGGAAGCCCCAAACCCATCCTCATCCTTCAAGCATTACTAGGAGCAACTCTGGCCACTTTTGATATCAAGTTCTGAGCCAGAATTATCTCCTCATCTTTGGGCCATCAGTCCTCCCTCGCAAGGATATCAAGGCATGAGACCAAAAGATGGTCTGGGTTTTACAAAGCATGCTCTTGGCATCTGCAGGAAGACCAGTGAGGTTGCAGATCCTCAGGCCTACCAGGGCAGAGGCAACCCAGCTCCAAGATGAAAGAATGGACCAAACCAATGGCATGACCCATGGGCTCCCTTTCCATACCCCCTCTACTCAGCACTGAGTTGACATAGAGCCCTCATTTCCTGATTGACAGACTACGTCAATCTAGACTGCTCTAGCCACAAAATCAGAATCATCCCATTATTTTGCTTGAGATTGAAGAAGGAAGCAACCAAGGGGAAAAGCGTCTGCTATTTCACAGTGGGTCACCACTTGGCTGATTTTTTTTTCCTTTTTTTACTGCTCCTCTCTGCTTCCCCGGTTTGCCTAATATTTTGGCTTCTGCTGATGCCAGCGGAGTTAAGGAAATGCCATCAGCAACCCGCTGCTGGGAATAATGGCTACAGCACAGCAGTCGCATGCTGCCTGAGCCCTCTTGCAGCCCACACTGCACTAAGCAAAGGCCCACGTCGGACCCCAGGCCTGTCCCTGCAGCGCCCAACACAGCCCTTCTGTCAGCCCCTCCACTCGCTTAGTCATGACCTTTGCGGCCAACAGCTTTCTGAGTGCAATTTTATGGCTTCTATAAACAACAGTCTACCTTTTTTCTCATCCTCTGCCAGCAATGTAGTTTTTGGTCTATTGCAGTAGGAATAATAAAAAAGAAAAAAGAAAAGTATACATTTTAAAAAGCTACACATCATTCACAGCAGTGCTTCAGGTCAGATACTAACTGATTTTTGTGCAGCACTTAACAAAGGCCTCTCACTCTGGGACTTTATTTCTTCTCACAAAACTCTGGGAAGTAAGTGGTAAAAACGAACCCAATTTTCAGGCCTGGGTTATTTGGTGACTACCCAGTAAAGGGCAGCATTGTAACTTGGACATAGAACCTAAAATGCTGAATCCTTGCCCTTCTCAGTTCACCAGTCTCATCTGACTGCAGTATTCCTTTCCTGAAAGAAACACATCAATCTGGGACCTCACCAAATGAGAAGTAACAGCACCCACCAGGCAGCCTTTGAAACAAGGAATTGAGCCAGTAGTTTGGGAAGTGGCAATGTTTGTTTGTTGCCTGGCCTGACCACAAAGAAAGCAAACTGGCAGAGGTGGTTTTAAACTCAACTTTGTTAATTCTCCCTCTACTCTGTGACAAAGCAGTCTGCCATTTGCTGTTTCCACCAGGGTTCTTATTATGTTATTATGTCAGAAAGTTTTTAGGGAAAATGTTCCATACCTGGAACATTCCAGAAAGGTAGCATATATAGCCAAGGAAATAACAGTTTATCTAGTCAAAAAGCCCTGAGTTTGGATCCTGGCCCTGCCTGTATGACCTGCGGTTTCCTCTCAGAGTATCAGTCCCTTCACCTGGAAACTGTGGCTAAAAATCCTTATCCTTGTCAGATTACAAATATTAATGAGATACAGTGCCTTGTACAGTGCCTGGCACAAAAGAATGCTCAGAAAGCGGTAGCTTGTATTTGCCCTGAGCAGTTTTCTTCTAAAGCCACTTAACTCCACGTGAGATGCTGCTGCAGTAGAGACAAAGCCATCCTGTGCTGCAGGAACGGCAGGCCGATGCCAGGAAGCCTGGTGCTTCTCATCCTCTGCACCACAGACTGCATGTGGGGATGTGGATCCAGTTCTGAAGCCTCAGGGATTATAATCTATCACGTGTTAGTGTTGCTTTCCAACCCAGATCATAACCCTTCTGGGCAGAGGCCTTGTTCTAACAGTGCTGGGCACAGGGAGGGCATTTCATACTAATGACTATACACAATACTAATACCCGGTATTGTCTGGACGGGGATTCCCACGTGAGGACCATCCAGACACAGGGCTCGGCCTCTCTCCGGTGAAGGCTGTGAAGAGTCCCCAGCTGACCCGAAGGAGCTTCAACTAGCAGAGACCCTTAGGAATGTTGCCAGTTCCACCCTAGGTGGGACAAACATGAAAAAATCACACAAATTCTACAGGGCCAGACCTGAAACAAGGACCCAGGAGAGGAAGACTAACACCTACTGAGCATCTACTATAGATCAAGGACACCTCAGGAATCCACTTTATTTAGACTCAATTTCCTTTTCTATAAAATGGGAATATTTTATTTATTTCATATTCCCATTTTACAGAAAAGGACATTGAGACCCATGGGGTTAAGTAGCTCATCTGAGGGCATACCTCTAAGTGGCAGAGCCAGGGCTCAAACTGGGTTGATCTAACTCTGGAAAATGCTTTATGAACTTCACACCGCCTCTCCATGGTTTCAAAAAGGGCATGAGGCCTCAACTCTACCACATTAAAACATAGAGTTCAGCTCATTCCGGTCCACTACGTCACTGGAGGATGTCCAGAGACCTTGTGGGGGCAGAGGATGCGGTGAAGTATCTGTTCCAGGAAAGCCATCTTTCCTTGCTGCCCCCTCACCTTCCCTCCCCTCTGCAAAGCCGTTTGGTGAGCACTCGGTGCTCCAGGGGTATTTTGCTGCAGTGCCCTGCAGTGCCCTGGCTCCTCACCTGCAGAGAAGCTTTTGTCTTTGGCAGATGGCAGCAGTCAGGCTCCTCCCCTGGAAGCTGAAACGATTCCTCAGGAAGGCACCTCGCCTGTGCCTTGGGATCTGTCAGAATGAAGGATTCTGGTGAAGTTGTTTCTCACCCATTTATATGCTGATTTGGTTCCTTGCAATTCGTTTTTATGCTCATTGCCTCTTCCATATGTGCCCTTACCCTCTCCACTTTTCATTTTCATTATGTAGCACAGCAATATATTTTGCCACTCTTGCTTTCCAAAAATAATTCTAAACTAGACTTTTTCCCTTTGCAATCTCAGGGCTGCCTCAGCACTCAGTGATCTATCAGTAGAACATAACCCTCTGTGATTTGTTGCAAAAAATATGGCTGGAAATGTGTTCCTCTGGGTAAGTTGTCCTGAAAGGTTAATGTCTTGAGGAGAGACACCTACAGCAGGCCTAAGCACACAGCACAGGGCAGCAAAATAAACATCTGCTAAAGGAATTACTTCTAAGAAGAATGAGATAGATAGATGATGGTGATAGATGATGAATTAGATAGGTAAGTAGGTAGGCAGACAGACAGACAGACAGACAGACAGACAGACAGACAGACAGACAGATAGATAGATAGATAGATAGATAGATAGATAGATAGATAGATAGATAGATAGATAGATAGATAGATAGATAGATAGATGACAGATAGTTGTTAGATGCTATTTTGTGTATTAGAGTATCAGGGATATATGATGATAAGACAATGACAATAAATGAATGAATGAATGAATGAATGATTGAAGTTGGTGACAAAATATACCCAGATCAACCCCCCAGGTTGAAGTCTCCCCACCAGTTTTACACCACTTGGATAATTTCCACTGCCACCATCTAGGGCTGTGGGCATTTCTCTTTCAAAAGCTTTGCTTTTGGAATCACTTCTTCCCCAGCTACCTGCTCAGTCATAAATGAACATACTCTACTATGTGAGAGAATCTCAGGATACAATATATGTGCAGATAAAGCAAAAAAGGCACATAATCACACATTTCTCAGTGCCCCTTGGCACTGGTTTACATGTGAAAGGGGCTTCTACAGCTAGTTCCAGTTCCCTGGTATGCAGGACTGAGCTGCACACCCCAGTGTGCAGATGGTCTTGGTCTTGGTCCACATTCTGGTGGGTATGGACCCCTTCAGATGTTCATTCAGTTAACATCTTCAGTGAAGGTTTGCTCCTGATGAATCAGATGGGGCTTTAATCCAGATTACTGGAGTCCTTAGGCAGAGTGAAAATCAGGTGGAGGGAGAAGTCATGGGAAGCAGACAGAGCAGGGAGTCAACAGAACCCAGAAGAGAAAGGAGAAGATCTGGCCATGTGCATTGTCATGTGACAGAAAAGCCAAGGACCAAGAACTGCTGCCACCAGGCACAGAAGCCACAGTCTTCAGGAAGATAGCATCACCTTGATGATGTCTCAATTTTGGATTTCTCCTAGCTTCAAAACTGTGAGCCAGTAAATTCCGATTGTTTATACTAACCCTTTATATGGTATTTGTTTTAGCAGCTGGGAACCTAAAACACCTAGTTTAAGTCAGAGCTCTCTTGTTTCATATTTCTAGACTTTAAAAATCACAAACAAAATATTACTGCTTTTTCTCTAGGTCTCAGGCCCACCTGTGGTCCCCATAAAAGCTGTCTTTAGCTTCCCTTTTCCTGTGTTCTCAGCCCCTGAGTCACTCCTCAAATGATTGGGAAAAAATTATTATATAGCCAGCCCTCAGCCCAATGTCCCATACTGAAATTTCCCATTTTATCCCAGTCCTGACCCTCCTTCCCAGGGGATTCTCAAATCTGGTCTCCACTCAGGGTCAGCATTACAGAATCACAGTAGACTGAAAACCCAATTGTTTACCCAGTACCAACAGCCAATATCTGCATACCCTCTGACCACATTACTTTTGCCCAGGAGAGTTTAATCTAGGGTGAGTTGAGAGGAAACAAGAACAATGATTATTATGAAATTAAGCTAGTGATTTGATTGTTTCATAGAATCCTAGAATCTCAGATTTGAAAACAGCCTTAGAGTTCACCTAGACCAGCATCTAATCTGAGGTCAAATATAAAATGTCCCCTGTAATATTTAAAAGATGATCATCAGAGCTAACCCCTATTGCAAAAAAAGGCTAATGTCCTCCCAAAATACATCTAAAGACATTGAGGAGTGCTTACATTTCCCCAGATGTCCCTTATGCCTCTTCCAGATTATCACTTCTCCACCTTTCTTCCCTGGCCAACTTGTAACAGCTTCTCCTTGCTCCCCAAGTTGTTTTTCTGATCTTCACAAAGTCAAGCTTGGGCACTGACTCTTACTCCCCAAGGCATTGCTAACACAGTGCTCTAGCTTTCAACAAACTTTACTAAACACTAAAGAGAACATATGGAGGAGGGACTCCTCCTGACCATCTGTATTAGTCAGGGTTCTCTAGGGAAACAGAATCAACAAGGGATATCTGTCAATAGTAAGAGATTTATCAGAGTCTCTCACGCAGCCAGAACCTGCACAAGTCCAGGTTCCTCAGGCAGGCTGCAACCAGGAGCTCTGATGAAAATCCAATGAAGATTCTTGACGAATGCTGGAAGATGTTGGCTGTCCAAAGACAAGCTGGGAAATTCTCTCTCAATGTTGGAATCACTTCCCCTTTTAAGGGATTCAACTGACTGGTTAAGCATCACTCACTGCTGATGGCAATCTCCCTGACTGATGTAATTATAGCCAGCTATCTATGATTTACCACTGCAGTAAAGTCAATGGAGACTAAAGTCCATAAATGCCCTTGTATTACAGTCAGCCCAGTGCTTGTTTGACCAAACGACTGGGCACAATTACCTGGCCAAGTTGACACAATAGCCTAACCATCACACCATCTTTCTCCTTAGCACTAAACCATTGCTCTGTGCACAGAAGTTGCCCTGCTCTTCTGAACAGGAAGTCCTTTCTTATGTTCCCTCTCCCAAGACCCAGACTCCTAACCTCAGCCAGCAGAAGCCACAATCAGTTATCTTCTGAATCAGCTCTGATTGGGTACAGCTGGGAGTGATGAAAAACAGTCCATAACAGTGCTGAAACAAAGCAGAAGCTATTTCTCCCTTCATAAAAATCTGGGTTTCTATCTAAGTGTCCATGGTGTCAGTGACAGAGACCCCTTCTCCCTTGTTGACTGGGCCTGCAGGGCCCTCATTTATGATCCGGGGTGGATCTCCAGTCATCACAGCCACATGCAAAGAGTAGGATGGGGAAGGAGCAGAGAAGGGACAAAGAGCAAGCACCAACTGTCTCATCACATCTCATTAACCAGAACTTGGTCACCTAGAGATCCCTTCCTACAAGGAGGCTGGAAAAAAAATGTAGTCTTTATCCTGAGCAATCACATACTTGGCTAATGTTTCCATTACTAAGGAAAAAGGAAAGAGAAGATATTGTGAGGGAAGTTAACCTTCTACTGAAAAATTACATGTTGCATTCTAATTGCATTTTTTTCTCCCTTTCTTTTATATGTCCTTCCCTCCCCACGGCCATCTCCTTTCAAGACATCCATTGCTCCTACCTTCACTCAAGTGCCCATGAATTCTCACCTAGGATTTTACAAAAGCCTTGCAACAGTCATCTCTGCCTTCTGCCTTGCTTCTCCCTGCTTCTCCCTTCACAGTGCAGCCTGGGTGACTTTCCTGAGCATAGCTTTTACCTTGAAATGCTCCAGCCCAAACACTTTCAACAGGCCTCCACCACCTACAAAATAAAGCCCAAACTCCAGAGCCAGACATTCCCTACACCAACCTGGAGTGATACCCAAACATACCCTGGATTTTGCCTTTGCCTTCCTCATTTCATTCCTCATCTCTGTCTGTCAAACTCCAACCCATGTTTCAGAATCCAGTTTAAATGCCAAGTGCTCTATGGACATTTTCCAATTCCAGCCTCTACCCTAGCTTACCCCAACCTCACCCTTAAATACACACAAACACACTCATGCACACACAAGCTCTGTCACCTCCCTAACCTCCTCTGCTTCTGTATTATTGTGGTGGTTGTTTTTACGTCTATTATAGAGTTAATCACATAGTGTCTGTGTATCCATCCATCTTCTAGCAGATTGTGAGGACTCTCATAATATGAATCAAGTCTTATCTTCGTCTGCCACATAGGGATTCAGACATAGCAAGTGTTCAATAAATGTTCATTGAACTGGTTATCAGCACCAACAAAATTACAATGGACCGATAATAAAAAAAACAACAACCTGTCTTTCCTAACATTTCCAAAATTACACAATTTCTCTAACATTATCACAGAATACAAATGCAGTTCCAGTGGAATTAAATTTATTAATTGTTTTCTGTCTGTAACAAAAGTCCTTCCTGTCTGATAGCTTTTTGGGACCCAAAATGCTAGTGCAGCTAAAATCTGCTAAGAGGCAGCTGCCACTTCACATCTGCAAAATGTTTCCATAAAAACTGCCTCAAAATGCTAAAACATTTCATTAGGAAATGCTGATCCATGGAATCTAACACAGTTTCTATATGTTGAAAAGTTTGTAGAGGAAAGTAGAAAAACAAGTATGTAGCCTCTTCAAACCCTGGCTTTTGAAGTCAAATCAAGGCACAGAGCATTGTGGATACTGGATGACTAGTTTGGATTAGGGAAATGTTGGAGATAAACTTTGCCACATAGAAACCCTTCTGGGGACTGAAAACAGAGTCTCTGCCAAGAAATAAAAAAAAAAAAAAAACAGTTACTGTGTTCACTGAGATGTCTCATCCCAGGAAAAAGAGACAAGATGGAAGCCAAAACCAAAGCACACAATTCCTCAAAAGACTGAAAATTCTATGAAATCTCTAACAATATCTATTTCCTGCCATATATTCAGCAAAATACTTCGTGATAGTGTCACAATAACCTCTTTGGAACATGAAATTTTGGATCCCATACATTCCTGCCTTCCTAGACACATTTCAATCCTGAAACCCTTCTCTTGTATATCCAACCTCTTTCTGATAACTGGTCTCTTCCCAATGACTTTTTGTGTGTGGGGTACATTTATTACAATTGATGAACTCATAATGAAGCACTGCTACAAACCATGGACTACAGTTTACATTATAGTTTACCCTCTATCCCACACAATTTTTTAAGTTATGACAAAATATACAATGTTCTATATCCATCACTGCAATGTCATGCAAAACAAATCCAATGTCCTGAAAATGCTCCCATATTACACCTATTCTTCCCTCTCCCATCTCTCAGAACTTCAGTAGCCAGTGTGTTTACATCAATGTTAAGAGTTCTTCCATTGTTAGAATAATAATAAGTCCATAATAGAATAATAATAAGTCTACTTTAGCCCACTGTTCTTTTCCCAATTTGGGGGATTTGGGGATGGTGATGCCCACTCTGTTTCTAACTGAGATGAGGCTTAGATCCCATGGGGCAGATGACTGGAGCTATCTTGCTTGCAGTTGCAGACACTTTCTGTTCCTTGGAATAATGGGAGTTGTCCATCATCATCTCCTTGTTAGTTGTCCTGGGTGAATTTAATGAACTGGAGAGTAGGTGTTGCAACTGCAGAATTTCAGGGCTCAACTGGCACGTGGATGAACCAAAGATTTGTCCCTGGGACATATATTTATCAAATATAGTGCTAAGTCTAGGTTCAAATAAAAGGGTAAAAGAGCCATGTGTAGAGGACCTACAAATGAGTCTAACTCTCTTACACTGGGGAGCATAAATTCTAAAGTAAGGCCCACTGACAGGGTGCGAAATTCCTGAGCTGTCTGCCCTGGTTATAGGTTCTGGTTATCTCTAGAGCCCTCAGGAGCCCCACTATTGGAGGCACTGTTTACTATAGTGGTCAATGAGATCCTGCTCAGACTTGCATAAGAATAACCTCTGGAATGATCTCCCAACTCACTTTTTTTTTTTTAAAGATTTTTTTTTTATTTCTCTCCCCTTCATTTGTCCCCCAACACATTTGTCCCCCAACAAATTTGTCCAACAAATGTGTCCCCCAACAAATTTGTCCCCCAACAAATGTGTCCATTTGTTGTGCATTCTTCTGTGTCTACTTGCATTCTTGTCAGCAGCACTAGGAATTTGTGTCTCTTTTCATTGCGTCATCTTGCTGCGTCAGCTCTCCATGTGTGTGGTGCACTCCTGGGCGGGTTGCACTTTTTTCACGCAGGGCGGCTCTCCTTATGGGTAGCACTCCTTGCATGTGGGGCTCCCCTATGTGGGGGACACCCTGGCATGGCAGGGCACTCCTTGCACATGGCAGCACAGCATGTGGACCAGCTCATCACACAGGTCAGGAGGCCCTGGGTTTGAACCCTAGACCTCCCATGTGGTAGGCAGATGCTCTATCAGTTGAGCCAAATCTGCTTACACCAACTCACTTAGAAATCTCTCAGCCATGAAAACTCATTTGTATTTACCATTTCCCCATTTTGTTCAAGATATTTTTCCAAATGCATTGCTAGTTGGTGCTTGGTAATAATCTCTTGGTGCCAGAGAGGCTCATCACCAGGAGTCATGTCCCATTCCAGGGGAAGGTAGTACATTTACATGCTGAGTTTGGCTTAGAAAGAGGCCACATTTGAGCAACAAGGAGGTTTTCAGGAGGTAACTCTTAGGCAGTATACAATACTAGGCTAAGTTTTCAATTTCACAAGAAAAGGTTCATAAGTACAATCAATATCAAGGGCCTGGCATAATGGTCCATCTTCCATTACTAGGCACTACCCTTACACTCAGGGGATTTTTGCTGTTTACTAGAGAATGTAGTAGAATACTCCAGGATGGGAGTTCAATATTCTTTCAGTTATTATGTGGATCTCCACCCACTGAGACAATGTTCCATGAACACTTGAACATATTCATATGCCTTAGGGGCATGCCCCAGGTGAACCCCTTTCCATGCATCCCTCGATCACTGACACTCCACATCAGATCCTCTCCCTCCACTGCTGTGACCCTTCTATGATCTGAAACATCTTCAAAAATGAAGCCAGCAAAATAACACAAATAAAATTAATAAGAAAATGAAATAATAATTTTTAAAATAACCAATAAAATACAAAAATTTTTCATTTGAAATAATAAAAAAATTTTTAGAAGTTGTATCTTTCCTCACTGTTATATCCATTGTCTTGTATGTACAGTGACATTTTCTTCCATACATTTTCCCAGTGTCTTTTTTTTTTTTCATTTTATCTTCAAATAAGCTTTAGGATACAGAAATTCACATAAAGAATACAAGTGATTTCCATATACCCAACACCCTCTTCCTTTTACCCTCTCCCTTATTTTTTTTTATTTTTTATTTTATTTTATTTCTCTCCCCTTCCCCCCGCCCCACCCCAGTTTTCTCTTCTCTGTGTCTGTCTGCTGCATGTTCTTCTTTGTCTTCTTCTGTTGTTGTCAGCGGCACAGGAATCTGTGTTTCTTTTTGTTGTGTCATCTTGTTGTGTCAGCTCTCTGTGTGTGCGGAACCATTCCTGGGCAGGCTGAACTTTCTTTCATGCTAGGTGGATCTCCTTATGGGTGCACTCCTTGCGCGTGGGGCTCCCCTACAGGGGGACACCCCTGCATGGCACGGCACTCCTTGCGCAAATCAGCAGTGCGCATGGGCCAGCTGCACACGGGTCAAGGAGGCCTGGGTTTGAACCGCGGACCTACCATGTGGTAGACAGATGCCCTAACCACTGGGTCAAGTCCACTTCCCCTCTCTCCCTTATTAATAACATTTTACATACAGATGGTACATTTGTTGCAATTGACGTACAAATATTGAAGCATTGCTACTAACCATGGTCAATGGTTTACATTATGGTTTACATTTTGGATTGTACACTTTATAGGTTTTGATGAAATCTGAAGTGACCTGTACCCATTATTGCAAGATCATGCTGAACAATCCTAATACCCTAAAAATGTCCTGTGTTCCATCTATTCTATTCTTTGACTTTTAAACATCTCAACTTTTTACATGAGAAAAATGAGCTTCACTCAACCTTTCCTTTGAGGAGTCTCTCTTGAAATGTTAGAATTTCCTCAGGGTTCAGTCCTAAGACCTCAGCGATTCTCTCTCTACTCCATCCTTAGAAAACCACACCCATATCCACCGCCTCCATTGCCACTGGTTCCTACAACTCACAATTTTCTATCTAGCCCAGACCTCTCCTCAGTGCTATGCCCATAGACCCAGCCACCTCCTTAACACCTCCTGTTGGATATCTCAAGGGCACCTCAAATTAAATAGAACCAAAAACAACTAATTACCTTTCCCATCTCCCAAGCTCCCAGACAAAACTACAAGACCCTTCTTCCAACGTTTAACTTCCTGAATGATGCTATGCTTTTATCAGATACATAAGCATAAACTTAAGAATCTTCTATGACATCTTCTCCCTGCTACTTCCCATGACCAAGCTATCATCAAATCCTATCAATGTACCTGTGAAATAGCTCTCAAACTCCTCAACTCTATACTTCTTTCCGTCTCAGGCCTTTCACATGCTATTCCACTGCCTAGAAAGCTCTTCCTTACTTCTTATCCTGGCTACCTGTATTTCAGGTCAACTCTCACTTATTCAGGGAAGCCATACTGGACATCTCAGTTGGGTCATATGCTTCTGTTACTACTGGACTTTCACTGTTGCAATTTTATTTTGATCAATATATACATCTACTAATATTGGAAGCTTCTTGAAAGTGGAAACCATGTCTGCATTTGTACATCATCCTAAGTTTAGCACTTATCATACTTCCTGGCACACAGTCATTTGTCCTACAAATATTTGTTTAATGAATGAACAAATTAAAGAAGGTTTTCAGGTTATGAGACTATCATTAGAATGACTTCCCAACACATTAAAATCTTCAGGTTATCCTGATTATCTGGGCATATTTCATCGAAATGAATTAGTAATTAAGAAGCTAAGATAGGAAGATGGCAGAGTAGGAAACTCCATGAATCAGCACCTCTACCAGAAAACTATTAAGCAGGCAGGAACTGTGTGAATCAACTATATCAAAACTCCAGAGTCCAGTAGAGCTTGGTACAGCATACAGAAAAAAACAGAAGGAAGAGGCTGGTAGTAAATTGCTCTCCCTGATGAGCCATTACTATTGCCCATCCCCTACTCTTGCAGCAGGCAGGAGTGGGGTCCATTGCCTGGCATAGAAGTTCCTCAGGATCTGGGATGGGGAGGGGCACAATCAGATCACTGAATAATGCTTTTGATTAGTTACTTCAGAACTCTGAGATCCTGCTTCTGAGGGCAGCCATTGCTCCAACCCACCCAGGATGAAGGCAATGGAGGAGACTTAAAAGCAATATACTTCCCCACAGCTGCAGAGGACAGCTGAAGGGCTACATTGGCTGGGCAGGTGCTGAATCAAGAAAGCTCATCTTTGGGAGCCATGAAAGAAGCTCCTGATGCCTTTCTTGCCACTCCCTCAACCCCTCCATATATCAATTTGGAACCAGCTGGCCCTCTCTTTGTAGGCCCCTGTTCTGAGCTGGGAAAGACTTACGAACTCCTTTCTGGCCTACCCCACTCCCACCACCGCTACCACCACTACCACCCCAGAAAAGGAGCTGAGAAAACGAAAGTGTGTAAGTAACAATTGAGTCAGTTGGCCTAGGACAAAACGTAACTGCTTTAAGCCTGTAGTGGAACACCTGGGAGAGGCAGAAGGCCTGTTTCCTGTAAACAGGGTATACTGGTTTGGAGCTGTATGTACCACAGAAAAACATGTTCTTAACTTAATCTACTCCTGTGGATGAACCCTTTGTAAATAGAACACCTAGACAGAAAAGCAGTAAGGAAAAAGAAGAATTGAATTA
Source organism: Dasypus novemcinctus (assembly GCF_030445035.2). NCBI lineage: Eukaryota > Metazoa > Chordata > Mammalia > Cingulata > Dasypodidae > Dasypus > Dasypus novemcinctus. Next base: position 46,397,928 of record NC_080685.1, on the reverse strand, counting down.
TATTCTAAACCAGGGGTTCTTAACCAGGGGTCCATGAAGATTTCAGGGAGTCCATGAGCTAGAATTGAAAATTTAAAAAAAAAAAAATTATTATGTGGAGACAGGTTGGTGTGGCATATTTATTAAATAATACGCAGTATAGTGTGGACTTAGTAAGGGGTCAGTGGTTTTCACCTGACTGGGAAAGGGATCAATGGAAAAAAACATTAAGAATCCCTGCAAAACCAATTAGACATAACAGACATATATAGAACAACAGATTATACCTTCTTCTCAAGTGCACATAGATCAGTCTCCAAGACAGACCATATCTTAGGTGACAAAATAAGACCCAATAAACTTAAAATATTGAAATCATATAATGCATCTTCTCCAACCACAATGGAACAAAGCTAGAAATCAATAAAAAAGAGAGAAATGGAAAATTCACAGATATATGGAAATTAAACAATGTACTCTTTTAAAAACAATAGATTAAATAGGAAATTGCAAGGGAAATTAGGAAATATCTTTACGTTAAGAAAATGAAAATATAACATACCAAAATTATGGGGTACAACAAAGACAGTGATGAGAGGGAAATTTATAGCTCTAGATGCCACCATTAAAAAAGAGAATGATCTTAAATGAGAGACTTAACCTCAAAACTGAATGAACTGAAAAATCAATTGCAAACTAAACCCACAGCAAGCAGAAGGAAGGAAATAACAATGATTAGAGTGGAGATAAATGAAATAGGGGCGGGGAGGGGGAAACAACAGAGAGAATCACCAAACCAAAAGTTGATTCTTTGAAAAGATAAATAAAATTTGCAAACTTTTAGCTAGACTGACTAGCTAAAGAGTCAGAGGACTCTCTAAAAGAGAGGACACAAATAACTAAAATCAGAAAAGGGGAACATTGCTACCGAACTCACTGAAATAAAAAGGACTATAAAGAATAAAGGATATGAGGATACTATGAAAAATTGAATGCCAACAAATTAGATAAACTAGATGAAATGGACAAATTTCTAGAAACACAAAAACTGCCTACAATGACTCAAGAAAATAGATGACTTCAAAGGTGAATTTTACCAAACATTCCAAGAACTCACACCAATCCTGCTAAACTCTTCCAAAAAACTGAAGAAGAGGGAACACTCTGTAATACATTCTATGAGGCCAACATCATCCATGTACCAAACCTAGATAAAGTTTCCACAAAAAAAGAAAACACAGACCAATATCTCCTATGAATGTAGATGCAAAAACCCTCAACCAGATAATAGCAAACTGAATCCAACAGAACATTGAAAGAGTTATACAGCATGATCAACTGAGATTTAGCCCAGTATGCAAGGATGTTGAACATAAGAACAATTAAGTAATATGCCAGATTAACAGATGAAGGGGGAAACCACATAATCATCACAATGGACACAGAAAAGGCATTTGACAAGATTCAGCATTACTTCCTTATAAAAAAACACTTAGGAAACTAGAAATAGAAAGAAACTTCTTCAACATGAAAACTCCACAGCTAATGTCATACATAACGGTGAAAGATGGAAAACTTGCCCTCTAAGATCAGGTTCAAGATAAGGATGCTCATCATCACCACTGTTGTTCAACATTGTTCTGGAATTTATCTGCAGATCAGTTAGGAAAGAGAAAGAAAAAAAAGGAATCCAAATTGGAAAGGAAGAAGTAAAACTTTCCTATTTGCAGTTGACATTATCCTATATATAGAAAATCCTGAGATATCCACAACAAAGCTACTAGAGCTAATTAATGGATTCACCAAAGGGGTGGTGTATAAGATCAATACCCAAATATTAGTTGTGTTTCTATAAACTAGTATGAACAATCAGAAGAAGAAGAAATCAAGAAAAAAATTCCATATACAATAGTAACTAAAAGAATCAAATATCTAGGCAAAATCTAACCAAGTATGTAAACAATTTGTACACAAAAAAATTTAAATACATTGCTAAAAGAAATCAAAGAAGACCTAAATAAGTGAAAGGACATTCCATATTTATGGGTTGGAACATGAAATATTGTCAAGATGTCAATTCTACCCAAAGCAATTTAGAGATTCAATGAAATCCCAATGAAAATGCCAACAACCCTCTTTGCAGAAATGGAAAAGTCGATCATCAAATTCATGGGGAAGGGTAAAGGGTGCAAATAGCCAAAGTTATCTTGAAAAAGAAAAATGAATTTGGAGGACTCACACTTCCTGATCATAAATTTTATTAAAAAGGCACAGTAATCAAAACAGCATTGTACTGGCACAAGGACAGACATATAGATCAATGGAATCAAATTGAGAGTTCAGAAATCAACCCTCAAATTGCCAGGTAACTGATTTTTTTACAATTGGGAAAGAATAGTCTCTTCAACAAATGGTACTGGAACTACTGGATATCCATATGCAAAAGAATAAAGGTGGGCCTCCTACCTCACACCATACACAAAAATCAAGTCAAAATGGATCAAAGACCTAAGTCTTCTAAGAGTTTATGAAAACTCCAAGAAGAAAATGTAGGGAAGCATCTTCTGGTTCTTGCATTAAGCAATGGTTTCTTAGACTTTAAACCCAAAGCACAAGCAACAAAAGAAAAAATAGATAAATGGGAATTAATCAAAATTTTAAACTTTGGTGAATCAAAGGACTTGATTGTGAAAGTAAAATGACAATCTGCGGAATGGGGGAAAATGTTTGGAAACCACATATCTGATAAAAGTTTAATATCCAGAATATATAAATAAATTCTTTACCACCAACAAAAAGACAAGCAACCCACTTTTTTTTTAGGAGGTACCAGGGATTGAACCCAGGACATTGTACATTGGAAGCAGGTGCTCAACCACTGAGCTACATCTCTTCCCCAATAAGAGTTGGGTTTTTTGTTTGTTGTTTTTAGGATGTACCAGGGATTGAACCCGGGACTTGGTACATGGGAAGCAGGCACTCCACCACTTAAGCTACATGTGCTCCCACAATCCAATTTAAAAAACTGGCAAAAGACTTGAGTAGACATTTCTCCAAAGAAGATATACAAATGGCCAAAAAGCACATGAGAAGAAAAGCTCAACATCATTAGCCACCAGGGAAATGCAAGTTGAAACCACAGTGAGGTACTGTTTCAAAACCACTAGAATGGCTACAGATATAAACAAAAAACAGAAAATTACAAGTGTTGGAGAAGACGTGGAGAAATAGGAATATTCATTCATTGCTGCTTGGAATGTAAAATGGTACAACTGCTGTGGTAAAGTTTGGCAGTTTCTCAGAAAGTTAAATATAGTATTACCATAGGACCAGGCAATCCCATTTCTAGGTATATACCCCAGTGAATTGAAAGCAAGGACTCAAACAGATATTTGCACACCAATGTTCACAGAAGCATTACTCACAATCATCAAAAGATGGAAGCAACCCAAGTGTCCATTAACCAATGAATGGATAAAGAAAATGTGGTTATACATACATGGAATATTACTCAGCCATAAAAGGAATTAATTTCTGGACACATGAAACAATATGGATCAACTTTTGAAGATATCATGATGAGTGAAATAAGTCAGACACAAAAGAACAAATATTGTATGAACTCACTGTTATGAAATACTTAGAATAAGCAAACTCATAGAGTCAGAATCTAGAATATAGGTTACCAGGACACAGAGTGTCAATAGGGAGTAAGGAGTTAAGGCTTAAAATGTACAGAGTTTCTATTTGGGATGATGGAAAAGTTTTAGTAATGGATGATGGTGATGGTAGCACAACACTGTGAAAGTAGTTAACGGCACTGAACTATATCTTTTAGATTGGTGCAAAAGTAATCTGCCTTGTCAGTGGGCCCCACTTTGGAATTTGTGTTCCTGAGTGTGGTGGAGTTGGACTCAGATGTGATCTTTCTACATATGCCTCTTCTGTATCTTTTACTGAACCTGTAGTTGGTGCTGGGGATGGTATATACCTAGGAGACTTGAATCTCTGGACTGGTCGTGTGCCAGCTGGGCCCTGAGCCTCAGCAGAATTGCAACTTCTACTTTCCATTTCATTGGACTTACCTGGTCAGCTAACAGGGAGGTGAAGATGGTCAACCACCATAACAGGAAACCAAGAGTGCCTACAACTCTTAGCAGGAGAATCAAATCCATCAACCATGTAGGATCTAAGCCCCCTCTCAATACAGAGGCGGAGTGGACATCACCATCCCAGGGCTCACAGCATGGAGGAATAATATGGATTAGAGTGGACTTATTGGTATTCTGCTATGGAACTATTGTGACTAGTAATGGAAGAAACTGTAGCATTGATCTGGAGAAAGTGGCCATGGTAGTTGCTGAGAGCAGGGAGAGGGAAGAAGACATGTGATGTGGGGGCATTTTCAGGACTTGGTGTTGTCCTAAATGATTTTCAGGGACAGATGATGGACATTATATATCCTGCCATAACCCTCAGAATGTACTGGGGGAGACTGTAAACTACAATGTGAGCTATAATCCATGCGGTGCAGCAGTGCTCTAAGATGTATTCACCAAATGCAATGGATGTGCCGCAATGATGAAGCAGGTTGTTGATGTGGGAGGAATGGGGGGAGGAGGGGTATGTGGGAACCTCCTATATTTTTTAATGTAACATTTTTTGTGATCTATGTACCTTCAAAAAAATATAATAAAAAATAAATGCTCATTAAAAAAAAAAGAAACTTCTATATCAGACACTGGTATAATATGGCAAATCATTAGAAAATAATGGTTCCATTGAAAATAAATAAGAGCCCAGGAATCTTATAACTTTATGGAAAAACTTAATAAGGATGGAGACTGTCACAACATTGAAAAACATCTGATGAAAATAAGGTAATTATATAATGAGACAAATTCATATGAGGAATGGACAACCTCATGTAATATTGAGAAAATTCTGATGAACAAAGTCTTCCTTTTATAACAGAAAACTTTTATTAGAAATGTGGAACCTGATATCATTTGTAAAACAAAGGATGGCCTTGACCCATATTAAATGTCTAAGAATTATTTGAAGGATAGACACTAGGCATAGTTTTGTCCAATCTAATAGATTTATTTAAATATTTATTTTTAAATAAGCCTTAAGTAAATTATATTAATAATTTAATAACAGACTTTCAGAAAATTTAGCCTCATAACACTAACTTTGGATTCTATAGTAATCACTATTTCTTATCATGTCCGTCTATCCCCCTTCCTCCTTCTCTCTCTCCCCTCTAGCTCTATCTCTATCTCATCTCTTTCTCTTCATCCCCCTTGCTAAACCCCTGAGTAACACCATGCAGTATTTTAGTTGTAACACTTTTGAGAGCACACCAATATTTGAGAGCCTGACCTCATCTTTCCATTTTACATATTCTTACATTACATCCACGGTCACAGTCTCCTAATCCAGCTTCTTTAGGCAGGGTGGGCTCCATTGGAACCTCATTTTTTGTAAGTTGAAATTTTACTTCTTTCACTTTTCTTAAAAAATAAAATGAAATATTAAAAAACAAAGTAACTGCAGTTTTACATTGTTCAAATTTGCTGTTTGATACTGGAATCCATTCTTAAATAAATGTGGTTATGTTGTACATCATTTTAATGTGCATTTCTTGCTTTATTTTTTTGCTAATGACTTATTACTTGCTGTTTATTTTATAATTATTTTGGACTATGGAAATGATGTTAGACAAAAAGCAAATTTTCTTATCTGAGTTCAAAATGGGTCGTAAAGTAGCGGAGACAACTCGCAACATCAACAACGCATTTGGCCAGGAACTACTAACAAACGTACAGTGCAGTGGTGGTTCAAGAAGTTTTGCAAAGGAGATGAGAGCCTTGAAAATGGGAGTGTAGTGGCCAGCCATTGGAAGTTGAAAACAGAAGTGGCCATCAAAGCTGATCTTCTTGCAACTGCATGAGAGATTGCCTAAGATCTCAGCATCGACCCTTCTATGGTTGTCCGGCATTTGAAGCAAATTGGAAAGGTGACAAAACTCGATAAGTGGGTGCCTCAGGAGCTGACTGAAAATTTTAAAAATCGTTAATTTTTTTCCTTATTTTTTTTTAAATGTTACATTAAAAAAATATGAGGTCCCCATATACCCCCCACACTCCTTACCCCATTCCTCCCACATCAACAACCTCTTTTATCATCGTAGTACACTCATTGCATTTGGTGACTACATTTCGGAGCACTGCTGCACCACATGGATAGTAGTTTACATTGTAGTTTACACTCTCCCCTGGTCCACCCAGTGGGCCATGGTAGGACATACAATGTCCAGCATCTGTCCCTGCAGTACCACCCAGGACAACTCCAAGTCCTGAAAATGTCCCCACATCATATCTCTTCTTCCCTCTCCTTACCCTTACCAGCGCCATAGTAGCTGCTGAGGGTAGGGAGAGGGAAATCGTCATTTTGAAGTGTCACCTTCTCTTATTCTACACAACAGCAATGAACCGTTTCTCAATTGGATTGTGACAGGCAATGAAAAGTGAATTTTATACAACGGGCAACAACCAGCTCAGAGGTTGGAATGAGAAGAAGCTCCAAAGCACTTCCCAAAGCCAAACTTGCACCAAAAAAAATGTCATGGTCACTGTTTGGTGGTCTGCTGCCAGTCTGATCCACTCCAGCTTTCTGAATCCCGGCAAAACCGTTACATCTGAGAAGTATGCTCAGCAAATCAAAGAGATGCACCGAAAGCTGCAGTGTCTGCAGCCAGCATTGGTCAACAGAAAGGGCCCAATTCTCCACGGCAATGACTAACTGCACGTCACAAAACCAGCACTTCAAAAGATGAACAAATTGCGCTACAAAGTTTTGCCTCATCCTCCATGTTCACCTGACCTCTCGCCAACTGACTGCCACTTTTTCAAGCATCTTGATAACTTTTTGCAGGCAAAACGCTTCCACAACCAGCAAGATGCAGAAAATGCTTTCCAAGAACTCATCAAATCCTGAAGCACGGATTTTATGCTACAGGAATAAACAAACTATTTCTCATTGGCAAAAGATGTGTTGATTGTTATGGTTCCTATTTTGATTAATATAGATGTGTTTAAGCCTAGTTATAATGATTTAAAACTCACAGTCCAAAACCACAATTCCTTCGCATCAGCTTAATATTGAATGTGGTTAAAAGAGAAAATTTTAGGTTGTATATATATTACTAGAATAAAAATTAAAATAGTAAAATCCATGGATTGCACAACAGAAACCGTGAACCTGGGTTAAACCATGGACTATAGTTCAAAGTACAATTATAAAATGTGCTTTCTTCAATTGTAACAAAGGTACCACAGTAAAGCAAGGTTTTAGTAGGATAGTGTATGGGAACCCTGCATTTTATGTAAGATTTTTCTGTAAATCCCCACCATCCTTATAAAAGAATTTTTAAAATGATGTTAAGACCTGATGACCAACTCCTTTTAAAAGCAAAAGGCAAGAGACTATCTCAAACGGTTGCTGTGGTGAAATGCAACTCCTGTCCTCAACACAGCCATTGCATAGCACGGTATGCTTGTTTGCTTATGCTTGCTTGTGCAATAGATGGTTTGGGGCCTATTGTGAATATTGTTTAAGCAATTCCAACTCCTGGAGAGGTTGTGTGCAAATTACACTCTGCACATTGAAATCAGTTTTCCCATTAATTTACATTATGTCTCCCAGAGCACTTTTTCTCATCTGTGCATTAATTTCTAATACTTTAGTTTTTATCTTCTTTTCTTGCACAATCCCTAACTCCACTTTCACTAATGATCATCCTGTCATTCAAGCAGCTATCTGTGACTACACAGTGGCTCATCCATGAGACGGACTTCGACTTAACATCTTCAAATAATCCCTGAAAACAATATGAGTTATTAGCTGTTGTGAATAATGTATGTGTAAGTTTGCATATTGAGTTAGCTTAAAGTAAATTCTATCCTAACTTACTGAAGTAATTTCAAATCTGCTGACTGGAAAACAGCAGAATCGGGCCAGCCTCTTTCGTAGGCAGCAACGAAAAAAAAGGGTTCCTTGACGGGAGGTGCATGTTTGGATCTTGTGCAAGTAATCCAGCTATGAAAGGCATCTGGAAATGACTGGGAAACTCGAATATAGACTAAGTGTTAGCTGGAGAATGTTGTTAATTTTGTTAGATTAAAATGGTATTATAGTTATAGGAAAATAGGTTCCTTTTTAAAATGCATGCTAAATATTTAGTGATGAACTAAATTATGTCTGCAATTCACTTCAAATTATTCAGCAAAAAAATATTTTTAAGAGATTAAGTAAACATGGAAAAATTTAACAATTGTGAAGTCTAGGTGATGAATCTATGGATGTTAATTTTATTATTCTCTTTCCACTTTTTCTCAAGCTCAAAATTTTTCATAACAAAAATTTTTAAAGGTTTGGTACAGAGCCAAGGAAAACTAATCTAATATTTATGAGCTAGGCTTTTTATGGATGCTTTTTTACATTATCTTATTTAACTGGAATAATAATAAGTGAAATATTAACCCCATTTTATATATGATAATTATGAGGCTTAAAGAGGTTTTTGTGGTCATTCAGTCAACAAACATAGTGTAAAACTCTTGATATACCAGGCAGAACTCTTACACTCAAAAGACCTACCATTTGGTAGAGCAAACAGATAAACAAAAACAACTACCACCATTTATTAAGCACCGATTGTTCCAAGCTCTGTGACAAGCACTTCACATATCTTAACTCACGTAATTTTCACAACTATCCTTTGAGGTTAATACTAGGATCGTTCCCATTGCATAGATGAAAACACTGAAGTTTATAAGTGAAAACAGAGGTTAAGTACACTGCCCAAGATCACACAAAGATTGCAATAACATGTCATGTATGCTGTAACAGACATACATGCAGGACCCAATAGCACACGAAGGAAGACATGATCACTCGTCCTGCAAAGGAAGCCATCAGGAAAGGCAACCAATAGAAGACTAAGTAACTTTGTCAATCTTACCTATCAAGTGGCAGAGGTGGAATGTGAGTCATGCTACATCTAACTCAGGATTTCTCAACCTTGGCACAATGACATTTGGAACCAGATAATTCTTTGTTTTGGGTGACTGTCCTGCGCATTGCAGGATGTTTAGTAGCATCTCTGATCTCTACCCAAAAGATACTGTAGAACCCTCCTGTTGTAACAACCAAACTGTTTCCAGATACTACCAAATATCCCCTGGGTGGTAAAATCGCTCCCCATTTGGAACCACTGATCCAACACTATATTTCAAACTCCCAGAAACAGGTCCTTAAACTATATATTTTTTTTTACCTTTAGCTAAATATAAATAAATCTCCAAAGACTATCTCATCAGAAGGTCCTACAAAAAAGACAAAACAACTCACTTCCTCCTGTACACTCAAACAATATTAATCTGTGACAGCCTCCTCTAATGCAAAAGTTGGAGGTTTTAGACCTTTAATCAAACTAATCTTAACCCATAAATTTATTTCTAGAACTGGGAAAGAAAATCATTTCTGCATGAAGCTTGCCAGGCTCTACTTTCTGGGGCTAAACTTAGTTTTCAGTTATAAAGGTTCTGGCAAGATTCTAAAAGTATTTCCCTCCCGAATTGTTATGTTTCTGAGCACATTCCCCAAAATATAATGGGAAGAGTCTGATTATTTTCTCATTACAATATTGAAGGGTCCTTTTATATGTAATCAAGAAGTTCTGACAAATTCTTTCATGTGGCTTTTGAAGGCCTATCCTATTGAATCAGACACATTTTCAACAACTAGAAAGGAAAAGAGTACAGAGACATCCAGTCTTCACTATATAAACTGAAATCATGGGATTCAAATATATTCACACCTCCATCCTGGACTATCATTTCTTGGATTAATTTATAGTGCACCTGCTCTTTACAGAAGTGAATGATTTTACAAGAACCTTTTGCATTGGACTTTGCAGACTACGTGATTGACAAAGTCAGTTCTGCAATCAGGAAACATGAAACCCAGCTTCCCGGCACCTCCTCATTCCTCCATCAACCCCCAGCATTGATCAGTTCTAATAGTATCAACATTCATAAGATGTTAGATCTTCTGAAAACAAGGCAGGACAATAAAAAACCTAGAAAAACTGAAATCTGGAGCCAGCTTATTTTGACTCGAATAAGGATTATATTGTTATTAACAACACAGGTAAGTAAGAATTGGGCTAGAAAATATATTTTGCAGGATATTGGTCGCTGGTGTTGGACTTTTTTTTTTTTAATTATTAAATGCATCTTTCACCTAGAGAGTTTATCAGGGCTTACACTGTGAAAGAACCTGTAAGCAATTGTCTGGGTGGGGTGATACCAACAGTGGCTAAGAACGGATTTTACTTTCTTCAGTCCTTGACTTGTCTCTGAAATTCTAACCTGAAAGCATGATTTCTCTGACTTAAGGCTTGGGCCTTAAAATGAAACATAAAGTAGAGGAAAACTCTTGAAGTGTTTGTTGGACATTTACATTGAAGTTTGAATAAGTTGCATATACTGAGAACAGCGTTTGACAGAAGACTATACTGCATTAAGACACTAGCAGCTGGCTGTAATGGATAGGGTGGAAACAGAACAGGAAAATGGGAAGGACAACTAAGAATGCATCCACTTATCAACTTTTCCTAGAGCCTACTCTAGGTCTCATAGAATCCTTCAAAGATGTTCTTGTACCAAGAATAAATATCTTGCTTTATGTAACAAGATGAAGATCTGAGGTTAATGCTTTCACTCAAAAAAAACATACATTTTTATTAAATTTTTTGCCGCTAGCCCAGGTTCCTTTTATTAAAATGTTGAACTTCAAAATGCTTTTCACCTTGAATTGGTTTTATTGGTAAATAAGAATAATGGTGCATGTTTACACAGGGCACATGGTCCTGCCCCATTGTATTGTGGTCCAAAAAGCTCTTCTGAGGCATCAGTCATCTTTATTCCCCAAACATTAATCAATGAACAGAGTGCCCATTTGGGGCAATGAAAATGTTTTGGTAATGGATAGTGGTGATAGCACAACATTGTGAACACAACTAACTATACTGAAATATATATCTGCATGTGGTTAAAAGACAAAATGTTAGGTTGTATATCTAGTGCTAGAATGAAATCTTTTTAAAAATATGGCATAAGAGGGAACCATATGGACTAAAACCACTACAAGAATGTATTGCAGTTAGTTGCCAATGGAATTTGGCCAATATGAACTGTTTGCCTGGAAAGAAAACACAGATAACACTCAAGAATTTCTAGGCAAACTTTTTGGGCACATCCCCATTTCTTCTGATGGTGCTTTACTTCTAGAAACATGCAGATAACTCTTTGTCAACCATACTTTGCACTGTTGGTAGAATATAAATGGTACAGGTACTTTAGAAAAAGTTTTATAGTTCCTCAAAGAGTTAAATGTAGATTTAATGTATGACCCAGCAATTCCACTCATAAATATATACCCAAGAGAAAATAAAATATATGTCCACAAAAAAACTTGTATCAAATGTTCATAGCAACATTATTTATAACAACCAGAAAGTAGAAACAATTCAAGTGTCCATCAACTGATGAATGGATGAACAAAATATGGTATAGCCATGCAGTGGAATATTATTCGGCCAAAAAAAGGACTGATGTACTGATACATGGGTGAACATCAAAAACATTATTCTAAGTGAAAGAAACCAGACACAAAAGGCCACATATTATAAGATTCTATTTATATGAAATGTCCAGAATTGGCAAGTCCATACAGACAGAAAGTAGCATTAGTGGTTTCCAGGAGTTGGAGTGAGAATGGGAATAGGTACTAATTACAAATGAATACAGGGTTTCTTTGGGAGTTGATGGAAATGCTCTAAAATTTATTGCAGTGATGATTGTACAACTCTATAGTTGTACTAAAAACTATTGAAATGTACACTTTAAATGGATGAGTTGTTTATTATATGAATTATATCTCAAAAAGCTGTAATGGAAAAAGAAGATGCTTTCTCATCTCCCATTTCTTTGTAGCTGTGCTCTTCTCCACAAATCGAATGCATCTACCAGAGGCCTCCCCTTGGATAGAGGTGACAAAAGGGGTTCAATATCAGGGGTCTAGAATAGACAGTCATTAAATCTCAAACCTTTAAAAGTATCTACTGAACACCAACTATATTAGTTTCCTATTACTGCTGAAAAATTTACCACAAATTTGGTTGCTTAAAATGACACAAATGTATTATCTTACAGTTCCAGAGATCAGAAGTCTTAAATGAATATAATCAAGGGGTTGTCAGGACAGCATTCTTTCTGAAGGCTCTAGGAGAGAATCTGTTCCCTACCCTCTTCCAGCTTATAGATGCTGCATGCATTCCTTGGCTTATGGTCCCTTCCTCCATTTTCAGAACCAGCAGCATATTTTCACATCTTTCTCTCCCTCTTTTAAGAACCCATGTGATTATGTTGTACCCTTCTAAATAATCCAGGATAATTTCCCCATCTCAAGACCCCTAACTAAATCATACCTGCAAAGTCCTTTTGCCATCCATGTAAAGTAACCTACTCACAGATTTCAGGGATTAGGATGTAGACATCTTGGGGGACCATTATTCTCTCTACTGTACCTCTACTACAAGCATTGAGTTGCTGCAGCATTAGAGAGGGCACTAGGTCCTCCACAGAGCAAATGCCCAGAAAGCCCACAGACCCAGTTCCAGTCCACCACCAGGCAAGTGGTCTACTCTCTTCCCCTGTCTCCTTATGTGTGTCAGCATACAATTGATAAAGATAGTTTCAATTTTTCAAAAAGGGAAAAAGAAAAATCCACAGATTTCAAGTAGCTTTTTAAGGAACATTCTGTAAGCCCTTAGAAAAGTCTACAGTAATCATCTGCAGAAATTAACATGGGTTCCCAAAGAGCAGATCTCGGAATTGGGGACTTATAACATGTCTCATCTAGTCCAATTTATCAAACGTGACATCACATGATCTCCTAGGAGGCAGAGTGGAGGAATATGGGCTGTATGTAATGCAATTCTTTACATTAACAATTGGTTAAATAATCTTTGCCTAAAGGGTATTGATTAGTGGATTGGTACACCCTGTAAGTAAGCCAATTTTTGGCCAGAGGGTTAAGATTTAACAATTTTATCAGTGGCTTATATGAATGCTTTTCACGCTTGTGGATGACAAAATGCCAGAAGGGAAATCTTGAGCAGGATACCTGGGTGTAAATGAGGCAAGATCAATACAATACAATTGATTAGATCACCAGGTGCTTGTGGAGGGCAAATGAGACTGGGAAGCTCAGTTGGTGCTCAGAGTTGTGCTTTAGATTTTCTGAGATACTATAAAAATAATAGACCAAAATGGGGAAATAATCCAAAAGTATTAAAATACTAAAATGCAAAAAGTGCATTGGACACTGTCCATTAGATACATGAGCAGAGATATGCTGTGCATCTGGAGATGATGAAAGAGAGGAGGGGTGATGGAAGGGATAACATTTCAAGGGAGCTAAGAAAGAATAGGATCAAGAGCACAGGTGATAAACCTAAATGCCAGATGACAGAAGAAAGGCTTAGCATATTGCAATATAATCATTAAAAGCCATTAAAATGAGATGCTCAAAAATTATTAATGGAAAACATACTTTTAAAATAATAATTAATGGCATGGAATATGTTCTTGTTATGAAATTAATTTTAAGTAGTATTCAAAGCCGTAGTATACCCTTGAATCCCAACTTTTTTTTTAAGGTACCAGGACCAGGGATTGAACCCAGGACTTCGTATGTGGGAAGCCAGCACTTACCACCAAGCCACACCAGCTCCCCTGAGTTGGCTGTTTGTTTGTTTGTTTGTTTGTATGTTTGTTTGTTTTTTGTTTGTTTTTAGGAGGCACCAGGAACTGAACCCGGGACGTCCTGTGTGGGTAGTTGGCACTCAACCACTTGAGCTACATCTGCCCACCAGAATCCCAATTTTATTTTTTAAAAAAGTGGGGCTAGGAAAAGTATCAGAAATAAAAACCTCAAAATGTTAACAGCAGCCATCTCTAGGTAGTGGGATTATGAGTGATTTTATATTCTTTTACATCTCCCCACTTTACAAATTTTCTATGATAGACATATATCACTTTTATAATGTATTGGTGGGAGTTAATACAAGATAGAAGAAAGAAAGTAAGAGGTAAACTATATCTCCATCTCAGACAAGATAGAAGAAAGAAAGAATGTGTGTAGGGACAGAAATACCTGAAAGGAGAAAACTAGGGTCAAGAGGGAATACATGCCTGCACACATCTCAGTCAAATCAAGAAGTCAATATTCCTTAGAAAGTATTTCTATAAAGAGGCAAATTTCCCTTTTAGTAAAGTGCACATTTTAACTTTTTTGTACTTTTTAAATATTAGCAGTTTTAAATGAGAAATGTCAAGAGGAAACTTGCTGAAATTAATCTGCAGTCTAAATTTTCTCCAAAGTTAAAAAAATCATTAGGAGTCACATGAGCCTCATTATGGGCTCCCTCTACTTCAATAAAGCAAAGTGAGACTGGACTCGCCATCATGCTAGCAATTATTCTGGCCATTGTAACATCAGTTGTTGGCAGTGTATTTGCCCTGCAAATTAAATAATCAGTAATAATAAATAATCAGTATTAGCCTATGACCAGCCAAAGGCAGAATCTACCTAAGCACTCGTATCTGAAAAATGAAGAAGACCTGCTGTCAATAGCTGAGGGGAGGACAGAAATATTCAGAAAACACGAATTTTTTTTCTGAAAACATTCAGAAATTACTGAAATGCTTCATTCCTAATTAATCCAACATTCTGTCTCTGGCACCAATAGGATGTTTCTGCTGGAGCATGATGGGTTTCTCCATTCTGGGCATCCTAGCTTCCCATTTAAATGATCTTTTAGGAGCCCTGTAGGTACAATGTCCTCATATAATAGATAAGTAAACAGACATCAGAGTGATTAATTGATTTCCCCAAAGTCACATAGCTGGCAGTGGCAGAGTCCAGGAGAGAAATCAGGCCTGCAGACATCAGGCTGCCCCTTCTTCTCTCTCCTTCACTCCTCTGATCCATGCTTGGGAGAAAGAAAAAATGAAAGGATGAGTAGCACCACACAGAAGAATTGGTAGAGATGACTAGTGGGACTTGGAGAAAATGTGCCCCTATCAGGACCACTTCATCCTAATTAAATAGATAGATAGATAGATAGATAGATAGATAGATAGATAGATAGATAGATAAAAATATCATAGAAAAGAAAATTACAGACCAATATTCCTAATGAATATAGTTGCAAAAATCCTCAGCAAAATACTAGCAAACTGAACCTAACAGCACGTTAAAAGAAGTATATACCATGATCAAGTGGGATTTATTCCAGCTATGCGAGGGTGGCTCAACATGAGAAAATCAACCAATGTAATAAACCACATGAACAGAACAAAGGAACAAAAGCCACATGATTAACTCAATTGATACAGAAAAGGCATTTTACAAAATTCAGCACCCCTTCTTGATAAAAAAAAAAAAACTCATAAAACTAGGAATAGAAGGAAACTTCCTCAACATGATAAAAGGCATATATAAAAATCTACAGCTATTACTATGTTCACTCAATGAGTGAACTCAATGGTGAACTCAATGGTGAAAGGCTGAAAGTTATCACACTGTGATCAGGAAAAAACAAAGATGCCCACTTGTCATCAGTGTTATTCAACATTGAACTAGAAGTTCTAGCCAAAGCAATTAGGTAAAAAAAAATTTTTACAGGCATTCAGATTGGAAAGGAAGAAATAAAACTCTCCCTATTTGTATATGACATGATCCAATAAATAGAGAATCCTGAAAAACCCACAACAAACCCAATAGAGCTAATAAACAAATTCAACAAAGTGGAGTGGTACAATACCAATACAAAAATTAGTGGTGTTCTATACACAAATAATAAACAATCCAAAGAGGAAACCAAGAAAAAAATTCCATTTACAATAGCAATTAAAGTATCAAATATGTAGAAGTAAGTTTAACCGAGGATATAAAGGACTTATACACAGAAACCTACAAAACATTGCTGAAAGCAATTAAAGAAGACCTAAATAAAAGTAAGGACACACACACAAAAAAAAAGTAAGGACAATCAGTGATCATGAATTGGAAGACTAAATTCTATTAAGATGTCAGTTCTACTGAAAGCAATATACAGATTCAACACAGTTTCAATCAAAATTCCAAAAGCCTTCTTCACAGAAATGGTAAAGCCAATCATCAAATTCATATAGAAGGTAAGTGGCCTCAAATAGTCAAAACCATCTTGAAAAGGGAGAACAAAATAGGAAGATTCACACTTTCTGATTTTAAACTTACTGCAAAGCTATAGTAATCAAAGCAATGTGGTACTGGTGTAAAGACAGACATATACAACAATGGAATCAAATTTAGAGTTCAGAAATAAATCCCCGTACCTTAGGCCAATTTATCTTTGAGAAGGGTGCCAAGTCCACTTCATGAGGTAAGATTAATCTCTTCAAAACATGGTGATGGAAGAATTGGATATTGATATGCAAATGAATGAAGGTGAACCCCCTACCTCACACCATATACAAAAATTAACTCAAAATAGATCAAAGACCTAAATATAATAACCAAAACTATGAAACTCTTAGAAAAGAAAAAAAATAAATGGGACTTAATCAAAATGTAAAACTTTTGTGCATCAAAGGATTTTATCATGTAAGTAAAAGACAACCTGCAGAATGGGAGAACATATTTGGAAATCATGTATCTGATAAGGCTTTAATATCTAAAATATATAAAGAATTCCAACAGCAGAAAGACAATCCAATTTAAAAATGGGAAAAAGACTTGAATAGTCATTTTGATATAGCCTGTGCATTAAATCAAAATTATTTCCAAGAGTACCTAGTCTCCAAGATGGCCAGATAAGTAATATAGGCCCTACAGTCTTTGAATGTTCAGAAGGGATGTGAGACTGAGTGTGTATTCAGGGCTGCCTCCAGACAATGTGGAGCTATGCTAATCCAAACTGGCTTGGATGTGGAGAATATGTAACTCACCTGGAGGAAATAACCTATCTGATACTAAGATCAAACACTGAAGAACCTAACCAAAGGTCTGTTTACCATCACTGTTAGTCTTCCTAATCCTATATCCTCTGTATAAAAGGGTCTGGAAAAGGCTGTTCGGGGCTCGGTTTTTATTAGGACAAGAGTCCGCCGAGCCCGGCCGGTCGAAATAAACCAACTTCCTTCTCGGTATTCTCGTGTCCTGGCCTTCAATACCGCGCATACCCGAATTTCTCCACTACAATTTCTCCAAAAAAGATAAATAAATGGTCAATAAATACATGAAAATACGCTCAATGTCATTAGCCATCAGGGAAATGAAAATCAAAACCACAAATACCATTTCGCAACCACTAGAATGGTTATTGTTTAAAAACCAGAAACAAGTATTGTAGAGGATGTAATAAATAAAAACACTTGTACATTGTTGGTGGGGGTGTAAAATGATGCACTTTCTCAGAAAGTTAAGTATAGAGTTGCCATATGGCCTGGTATTTTAGTTTGCTAAATGCTGCCCAGCAAAATAGCAGAAATGGGTTGGCTTTTATTATGGAAATTTATTAGGGTAAGAGCTTACAGTTCTGAGGCTGTGAAAAAGTCCAAATCAAGATATTATCAGAGGGAAAACGGACTTGGCCCAGTGGTTAGGGCGTCCGTCTACCACATGGGAGATCCATGGTTCAAACCCCGGGCCTCCTTGACCCGTGTGGAGCTGGCCCATGCGCAGTGCTGATGCGTACAAGGAGTGCCCTGCCATGCAGGGGTGTCCCCCGCGTAGGGGAGCACACAAGGAGTGCACCCCATAAGGAGAGCCGCCCAGCATGAAAGAAAGTGCAGCCTGCCCAGGAATGGCGCCGCCCATACTTCCCATGCCACTGATGACAACAGAAGCGGACAAAAGAAACAAGACGCAGCAAATAGACACAGAGAACAGACAACCGGGGGAGGGGGGGGAATTAAATAAATAAATAAATCTCAAAAAAAAAAAAAAGATATTATCAGAGATGCTATCTCACCAAAGGTCAGCTGCTGGCGACCCTGGACTCCTTCCACACGGCAAGACAAAATGGCGGCCCGGGCTCTGCCTTCTTCTCCTGGCCACTTTCTCCCTGAGTTTAGCTGTGGGTAATCAGGGACATAGTCTGTCTTTTGCCTCTTCTCCAGGGTTTGTTGCTTCAGCTTTGGGCTGCTTCAATGGTTCCAGTTTCCGGCCTCTCTCTCAACTTTCGAGGTTTCTCTTTCTGTGGCTGCAGGCAATGGTGGAGCCCTGTCTCACATGGCAGGGTAAAACAGCAGCTCTGCTGCTTCCCTCTTCTCAGTGTATATATAAGACTCCAGTAAAGGAGTAAAAGTCACCCTGGGTCCTGCAATCTAATCAACAGCCCTTAGCTGAAGTTTTGACAATGGATGATGGTGAGAGAAGCACAACTTTGTGAATATAATCAGCACCACTGAATTGCATACTTGAAGGAACATAAAAGGAAATTTTAGAGTGTATATAAGTTACCACCAAAAAATCATAGAACTATACAACACAAAGAGTGAACCCTGATGTAAACAGTGGACTAAAGTTAATAGCATGATTATCATAATATTGTTTCATTACTTGTAACAAAAGTACCAAACTAATAGAAAATGTTAATAATAAGGAAAACTGTTTTGTGAGAGGGGTGTTGTATTAGTCAACCAAAGGGGTACTGATGCAAAGTACCAGAAATCTGTTGGCATTTATAAAGGATACATATTTGCGGTTAAAGCTTACAGTTACAAGGCCCTAAAGAGTCCAACTCAAGGTTACTTCCTTACCAAGTCTGTTGCCATGTGTTGAAGCAAATGGTGGGCAACTTCTGCCTGGTCTCTCTTTCCTTCTTCCTCTTAAGGCTCTGTGGGCCTAGCTTCTCACTTATAGGCTGGCACAGGGCTCATCTATCTCTGTGCTTACCTGCTCTGCTCTCTTCACAAGGCTGGCCATAAACTATCAGACAAATGGCTCATCTCTCTTCCCAGGGCCACAGGATCAAAGCTGACAAAATTCTCTCCTCTGGTATCTATGGAGTGTCTCTCTTCTCATCGTCCTGTGTGTATCTTCTTCTGTGTGTCTTCTTGAGTGAGTGTCTGTTTATATCAGCCCACAATGGGGCAGGGACTCAACCCTGAGTCACGCCCTACTGACATGGTTGAATCAAAGTTCTAATCTTAACAGGTAATTTAATCAAGACATGTCAACTGAATCTAATGCATTCAAGGGGATCAGAACCAGAGGAACAGAACGGTTTACAAACATAATCAATATATTTTTTGGAATTCATAAATAATATCAAACTGCTACAGGGGTATATAGGAACTTCATACTTTCTCAATGATTTGTAAACCTACAACTGTTTTAATAAAAATAAGAAAACAGGAAAAGGTAATAATTTTTTTAATTTCCTATGATATAATTTTATTCCTTCCAGAGTAAATATTTAGTTACAATAAAAATAAATAAAAACTCAACCAGTATGACATTCCTTGAGGATTAGAGATAGATATTATTTGTACTATATCTCTTTTCATTGGCTCATTTAAATCCCAATATCAAACGGTATTGGTGAAATGGAATCAGAAAGTCCCAGTTTAGTAAATCTGAGTGTATTTTCCATTGGAATGGCTTGTTTCTTATTTCTTGTTTTTCTTCTCCTTCTACAGACAGAAGGAAGTGGGTCAATTAGCATGGTAGTTACCTGTAAATAATCTACACCTTATCCCAGACCACATAGACTAGGTCGACCATGTATGTAGACCATATAGAAAAGTCGATACACCACTGATAGGGTCCTTTTCTAAATGATACCAAAGAGGTCTAACAAGAAAAGTGCCTGACTTGCTCTTCAGTAGTTCATTAACAGAATCATCTGGACAATGATGTTCCAGATGCCCTTTCTAGGCCAGGTATATTAATATGCCAAACAACGACCACACAAGACCAGCTCCAGGGTATCTGAGAGGATTCCTCATCAAGAGAGGCTGCTGCAGTAAAACTGCAGCAAACCTTTCTACACAGAAAGGTTTAGAAAAGTGCCTGTCTTTCACAGGAGACAGGTGATACTTTTGCCAATAAAAATTCTACTTAGATCTCAGGTCAATGATAAATTGTAGCAGAAAATTCATATATTTCCTTAAAACTGCAGACCAAAATATCCTGAGATATTTAGGCATGGATTAACAATTGAATTGCTAACTGCCCAGCCCCCACTTCTTCCAGCCTATAGCATGGTGACCACAGGAGAAAAGTGACAAGGTCTTGAAATGAGCATCTACCATGTGCCAGATGTTCTGAGAGGCTCATAACAGATTATATCACTTAATTTCTATAATCACCTTGCCAAGCAGGAATAACTATATCCATTTTTTAAATTAGGAAATGAAGATTCAAAGAGTTAAGAAATTTGTCTTAAGTCCCACAGCTAGCAAGTGGATTTGAACCTAGGCCTGTCAACTCCATGCCTTCTCCATTATACCACATTGCCTCCCCCACTGCTAACCACATCTGGCTGTCAAATCACTGTTTCCCTAAGCCAATTAAACCAATATTCATCATCTAATAGCTGTGAGCTGGGCTTAGGGTAAGGTGCTAGGGGGAGGAGGGGAATAGATGAGTGAGATATGGACCCTGTGCTCCAGGAATTCACAGTCTAGTTCCAGAGACAGACATGTAAATTAACCACTACAATGCAAGATAAAAAAAAAAAATAAGATTGCAATGGTTGAAGTAGAAACAAGAGACAGAAACTGTTAGTAAACTTGAGGACATTTGATTGCCATCCCACTATCTCTCTCATATACACCTGCCATTTTAAAACATAGAGCATTTTAAAATATGAATCCTTTGAAGAAAATTGGAGACTGTGTTACCTTGTCTCTCATTCTGCAGCTGAGGAAATTTAGCCTCAGAGAAAGATGTGAACTGCCCAGAATCATGCAGCAACTAATGGGCAAAACAATGACTAAGACTCAGATTCCTTGTGGTCCCTCCAATATACCAAATGCCATCCCAGGCCATCACCGACTCAGGGATCAAGAAACACTTTGTGAATAATGAGTAGTAGCCCATATATTTGATTTACTGTTTCATCCCACCCCACTTCCAAGGAAAAAATACATAAGCTAGACTTTGCAGGCAGCATAAAGAATTATAACCTATGACAGAAAACACATTTGGAATTGCTAGTTAATATCTTAGGAGGTGGATAGAAAAAAAAAGGTGTGGAGAATATAGAGTATGATGGTGCTGAGGGCACAGGTCACAGCCAAAATAAAAGATTCAATAACTACCCTGCCTGGAACACTTTCATCCTGTTGCTATTTTGGCTTCCTTTCTTTTTTTTTTATTAGCAACTTTATTTCAAATACACAAAAATAAAAGAACAAAAAAAGGCAGCTCAAAAAGTTATGGAAACATTACTCCTTAAAAGTTATTTTTCAGGCATCTAATTCTAACTGCTAACTCAGTTGTTCCTCTAGTGTTCAGAAAGATACACAGATGAGCACAGTCAAAGTCTTCTTCTTAATGAAAAAAATGAGGAAGAGAAAAAAAAATTCTTAATCATATTCATATCTCACAAAATCAAACCCCATATTCCTTTTTTTACCTTTAGAATATAGTACCAACTCTGCTTTTGCTACAAAAACATAACAATGTTCTTGTTAAAAATCCATAAATTAGATTCTTTTTATTTTTCCCATGTGTTACCATATTCTTAATACCCTGTAGCAGACCATTCCTGTATTTATATTAATATTACTAACCACAATCCTCATCTACTTCCAAAATCATTGTTACACATTCCCCATATTACCTTCTAGCTGTCCTCCAACTATCATCAATCTTTCTAGACAATTCTTGGAGCCACAATCACATTCATAAATCAACCATGTTTATTACATTCATTGTAATGTGTTACCCTCAAGTCCAGCCATCACCACATATTTCCATTTGACCTTATTAAACATTCTACATGTATCCAGCACCTTCTTCCCCATCTCATCTTCCACTCCATCTCACATCAACCTACCCTTCATAGTTCAACTCACACCTTATACAAAAAATAATCCAAAATGGATCAAGGTCCTAAATATAAAAATTAGAACCACAAAACTCTTGAAGGAAAGTGTAGGGAAATATCTTCAAGATCTTGTGCTTGGTGGTGGTTTCTTGGACCTTACACCCAAAGCACAAGCAACAAAAGAAAAAAATAGATAAATGGGACAGCCTCAAAATTAAATACTCTCTTCAAAAGATTTATTCAATGGGGAAAAAAACTTTGGAAACCATGTATCTGATAAAGGATTGATCTCTATGTTATATAAAGAGATCGCACGACTTAACAAAATGACAAGCAACCCCATTTAAAAAACGGTCAAAAAAATTAAAGACATTTTTCCAAAGTGGAAATACAAATGGCCAAAAGACACATGAAAAGATGTTCAGCATCACTAGCTATTAGGGAAATGCAGATCACAACTACAATGAGATATCATCTCACATCATACAGAATGGCCATTAATAAAAGAATGGAAAACTTCAAGTTTTCACTGCTGGTTGGACTGTAAAATGATTTAGCCTCTATGGAGATGTTCTGGCAGTTCTTCAGGAAACTGAATATTGAACTACCATATAATACAGCAATCCTGCTATTAGGAATATATTCAGAAGAACTGAAAGCAAGGACATGAACAGATATTTTCCACCAATGTTCAGAGCAGCATTATTCACAGTTGCTAAAAGATGGAAACAGCCTAAGGGTCCAACAACTGATGTGGTGTAGTCATATGAAGGAATATTACTCAGCTGTAAGAAGAAATAACTGGAGAAGCATATAACAACATAGAGGAACCTTGAGGATATTATGTTGAATGAAATAAGTCAGACACAAAAGAACAGATATTGTTATGGTCTTACTGATATGAATTAAATACAGTGAGTAGAATTATGGAGTTGCTGCCTTCCTTTCAGGTCAGGTCTACATAGTTTGAACATTTTCCCCCCATGGTTTTCATTAAATTTCACAATTAGCACATACTGGAGTAAATAGTCACACCTCTTTTTGGTTTAGTAAGATCATCCTTAAAGATTATCTATCCTGCCATAACCCACTGAATGTACCAGGGGAGAGTGTAAACTACAATGTAAACTTCAATCCATGCAGTGCAGCAGTGCTCCAAAATGTATTCACCAAATGCAATGAATGTGCCACAATGATGAAAGAGGTGGTTCATGTGGGAGGATTTGGGGGGGGTGGGATATTGAGGAATCTCTTATGTTTTTTAATGTAACATTTTTTGTGATCTATGTATCTTTAAAAATAAAAAAGACAATTTAATAAAGAAAAAAAAATTTTTTTAATTATATGGCAGCCATTTGCATGCACTGTACAAACATCCAGCCTTAGGGAGTATAATTAACCATCCACCCCTGCTGCTGTGCTTCAAAATCCTTTGCCATGTTAGCCTGAGGCCACATTGCCCCAGATTGCTCCCAACCAATGACTGAGTGTGGCAAAAAACTAAGGCAGACCCATTCCCGGGAGACAGGAGACTCTTTTGATGCTGACTGTGGCCTGAGGATTCTCAGACTCCTTTTTGGACATTGCTTAGACTGCATGGCAGTCTACAATGCTTCCACCTAACCTTTCCTCCCTCTCTCCTTCACTCGGGGTCAGAGTTGCATTTCAATCTGACAACCTCCCAGTCTTTACTTTCTCCCCATTTCCTCTCACCAGCATTTCCTCTACTAGAATCATCAAACATTTAATCTCATCTTGGCATCTGTTTCTCATAGGACCCAGATTAACACGTGTTAACACAGGAAGTCCACTGGCAGCACCAGGACCCACAATCCCACCATGACAGCAGCATAAATCTCAACCCCTTGTGTGTTATGCCCTGAATTGGGAGTCACCTTCCTTGCTCTATGACGCAGCCTCACTATTTTTCCAGTTCAGTCCTGTTAATGGGTCCCTCACAAACCTACCAGGGAGCGCCTTCATTCTGGTATACATAGAGGACACAGATAATATACCCAGCACCCTGACAAAAGGATTTTCTAGCAAAAGGACCTGATGATCTGTCAAATTTTCAGAAAAAGAAACACGCAGTCCACTGCTCCTGGCATTGAGGAATCTCCAACAGTTAAGAATGAAATTCAGCACCATTCTGGCAGAGAGCTTTGCAATAGAAACTACATCAGGCCGCAGAAGACAAGGCAAGATCTGTCAATGGAGGAGCAGCAGCTGAAGAGGTACTATTTCCTTAGAAGAGAGAACAGCTGCAGTGTCAGGGGAAGACAATCTACTTGACTTCTGAGGATTCCAGGATTTTGGGGAAATCAGCAAAGCACAGTTCTAGAGAGAAGGAGGTGTGCATCCACCAAAGTTTCCCTTCTTGGGACTTCACTCCTTCCCGACATGATTCTGAATTTCAGAACAAACCTACTTCCATGGGGAGTACGTAACACTTGTCTGGAATTTAGAGAAGTCTTTTGGAATACGGTTCTGCTGAGGAGTTCTAATGTTACCATGGCTTCTCTCTTCCAGTGGATGGATGAAAATTGATTTCTTACTTACGCAGATTTTTTTTTTAATTTGGACCTCTTCTTTTTTTGCTACTGTTTGATCCACTTCTAGGAGGTTTGCCAGTGACTATCAGGCAATGTGTGCATAATGGGAACTAGCTTCAGCCGTGACTCTTATAGTTACCCTCAACCTTTCCTGTTTTGAGGACCCCACTTCTGACTAAACTGCTCTAATCCTCTGCTTCCCCTCATACCCCTTTGGAACTACAGACCATCTCATGCAAGTGAGTGGAAATCACCCTACTACCTTCAGATTCTTGGCTCAGAGTCTGGGAGAGATATTGCCAAATTGTGTGGCTTATATGTTAACTCAGTAAAAATTTTACTAATTAAAAAAAGTGGTTGGGGAAGCGGATGTGGCTCAAGCAATTGGGCTCCTGTCTATCATATAGGAGGTCCAGGGTTCGATACCCAGGGCCTCCTGGTGAAGGCAAATTGGCCCATGTGGCAAGCTGGACCACGCAGAGTGCTAGCCTGTGTGAAGTACATGCAGGAGTGCTATCCCTGGCAGGAGTGTTGGCCCACACGGAGAGCTGGCACAGCAAGATGACACAACAAAAAGAGATCCAGAGGAGAAATAATAAGAAACACAGCAGACCAGGGAGTTGAGGTGGCACAAGAGAGTGATCACTTCTCTTCCACTCCAGAAGTTCCCAGGATCAGTTCCCAGAGCTGCCTAATGAAAATACAAGCAGACACAGAAAATCACACAGTGAATGGACACAGAGAGCAGGCAATGGAGGGAGGGGAAGGAAATAAATAAATAAATCTTTTTTTTTTTTTAATGGTGTGCCTTTAGATAAAGATTACAAAGAAAAATGTTTAAATGAACATACTTCAGTGAAGGTGGTGAGATTAGGTATGTGTGTGTTATTTTGAAATTTCCTTTGATGCATAAACAACTATAAAATCAGAAATGGTTAAGCCACAATAAAATAAATTCTTCATTGTTGACTTTATCTCCCTCTAAGCCAAGACCAAGGCTAGAATTGTAGTGGGTTGATGCCGAGGGTCTTATTTCTGCCTCTAGAATTCTTCCCCAAGGTCTAATTCTTTCCACTTTGCCACCCACTTTCCCTCCCCATTCCTTTTTCTCCTCACACTTGAGGTTAACCCTGGGGAATTGGAGAGATGCATACACATACTTTGGGTCCAGTGGATGTGATGGAAGTCCTCACCTGCATTTCTCCTAATAAAATCATTGAACATTTAATCCCATGTTGGTATCTGGCATCCCCAAACTGTAGAAACCTCATGCCAGGATGATAAAGCATTGTCATAGAAGGAGCCTAAGACCCTGATGATCGTGAGTCACCTGTACTGACTACCTGTATTTCTTGATAGAACTCTATCCATTTCACCTAAATTTTCAAACTCATTATCATAAAATTATTAATAATATCCTCTTGTCTTTATAATGCCAGTAGGATCTATAGTGAGTTATCATTCTTATTCTTGATGTGAATTATTTATGCCTTCTCTCTCTTTCTTGATCAGTCTTGTTAAATATTTATCAATTTTATTCATCTTTTCAAAGGATCAGTTTCTAATTTTGTTGATCCCTTCTACTGATATATTTTTTTACTACTTCATAATTTATTTTCTTCTATTGGAGAAGAGTCAGTTTGCTATTTCTTTCTGAAATTCTTGCCTTTAGGAATATAAATCTTGCTCTAAATACTGCTTTAGCTGCATCCCATAAATAATCATTGTCATATTTTCATTATTATTCTATTTTCTAAATTCCTATTCCTGTTTTTCCTATGAGTAATTTAAATGTATATTTTAGTTTCTAAATATATGGGGATATTCTAGTTATTTTTTTATATTGACTTGTTGCAATTTTATCACAGTCAGAGAACATATTTTATATAAATACAATCCCTTCAAATAGTGTTAGTTGGGAAGCAGACTTGGCCCAGTGGTTAGGGCGTCCATCTACCACATGGGAGGTCTGCGTTCAAACCCCGGGCCTCCTTGACCCGTGTGGAGCTGGCCCATGCGTAGTGCTGATGCGTGCAAGAAGTGCCCTGCCACGCAGGGGTGTCCCCTGCATAGGGGAGCCCCACAAGCAAGGAATGCACCCCATGAGAGCCGCCCAGTGTGAAAGAAAGTGCAGCCTGCCTAAGAATGGTGCCACCCACATGGAGAGCTGACACAACAAGATGACACAACAAAAAGAAACACAGATTCCCATGCTGCTGACAACAACAGAAGCAGACAAAGAAGAAGACACAGCAAATAGACACAGAGAACAGACAACTGGGGAGGGGGGGTGGGGGGGGAAGTGAGAGAAATAAATAAATAAATAAATAAATAAATAAATCTTTAAAAAAAAACAAATAGTGTTAGTTTTCCTTTGTGGCCCAGTAAACGGTGATTTGCATATATATTCTGAGTGGGCTTGAAAATAATTATATTCTGCCTTTGTAAGAAATGTACTATAAATGACCATTAAATCAGATTCATTGAATATTTAGTCTAACTCTTAAATTCTTACTGATTTTTGTCTGATTTCTCTGTCAATTTCTGATAGATGGATAGTAAAATCTTCCACTATGGTTATGAATTTATCTATCTTTTCCTGAAATTTTGATTTTTATTTCATATATATTGGATAATGTTATTTGAAGTATATAAATTTATTTTTTTAACATTTTTTAAAGATTTTTTTTATTTCTCTCCTCCTCTCCCCTCCCCCCCCACCCCAGTTGTCTGTTCTTTATGTCCATTTATTGCATGTTCTCCTTTTTTTTTGTCTGCTTCTGTTGTCAGCGGCCTGGGAATCTGTGTTTCTTTTGTTGTTGTTGTTGCATCATCTTGCTGCGTCAGCTCTCCATGTGTGCAGCACCATTCCTGGGCAGGCCGCACTTTCTTTCGCGCTGGATGGCTCTCCTTACGGGGCACACTCCTTGCGCATGGGGCACCTCTGCATGGCAGGGCATTCGTTGCGCACATCAGCACAGCGCTTGGGCCAGCTCCACACGGGTCAAGGAGGCCCGGGGTTTGAACCACGGACCTCCCATGTGGTAGACCGATGCTCTAACCACTGGGGCCAAGTCTGCTTCCCAAAGTATATAAATTTAGAAGTGTTCTTTTTTCCAGGTGATTTGAAACTTTTATCATTATCTAGAGACTATGTTTATTTCTAACAATCCTTTCCCTTTTTGTCTTAAAATCTACTTTATCTAATATTAAACTAGCTACTTCAGCTTTCAGTTTTGATTTCTTTTACAAGGTTTATCTTTTTCTATCATTTCACTTTTGATCTTTCCAAATTCTTGTATTTTAACTGTGTCTCTTACAAAAAGCGTACTGCTTCTTTTTGATATAGTCTGCTAATTTTAATTAGAGTATTTATTCCATTTGACTTAACATGATTACCGATATATTGTCACTTAAATTTGTCATTTATTGCATATTTGTTATTTGTCCTGCCTATTCTATATTTTTTTTTTTTTTTGACATACTGGGGCTAGGGTCAAACTGAGGACCTTGTATGTGGGAAGCAGGCACTCAACCACCAACCACTTGAACAACAGCCCTTTCCTCTGTATTCTTTTTTCTCTTCTTTCTTACTGCAATTGGATTGATTTTTTTAATCATTTAGGGGGTTTTTTCCTCTACTAGTTTGCAAATTATACACTGTCTTTAAATTCCTTCAATTATTACCTTGAAAATTACAGTACATTTATGGCTTATCAAAATCAGATGTTAATAGGATACCCTTGCCCTTATCCTAAACAATGCAGGCCTTAGAATATTTTTATACTATTTTCAATTCCTAACCCTACTCTTATAGGATATGCTATTGCTGTCCTATATTTGTATTCTGTTTATAGTTTTAAATTCCAAGACCTGATGATGTTAATGATGATGATGGTGATGATTATGATAAGGATTACTTTATACAGCAATGTTCATTGCCATTTATCCACATATTAACATTTCCATTGATCTTAAATTCCTCCTTCATCTCCAACTTTTCCTCTGGCATCAATTTACTTCTACCTAAGGTTTACCCTTTTGTATTTCCTTTATGACTGGTCTTCTCGTGGCAAATTCTCTCCGTTTGGTTTTTGTTTTTTTGTGGGTTTTTTTTTGTTTTTGTTTTTTTAAATACATTTTTTAATTAATTTTTTAAAGATACTTAGATTGCATAAAATGTTACATAAAAAAAATAAGGGATTTCCATATGCCCCACTTCCCACACCTCCCACCCTTCCCCAATTCGACAACTTCTTTCATTATTGTGTTACATTCATTGCAATTGATGAACACATTTTAGAACATTGCACAAATCATGCGTTATACTTTACATTGTAGTTTACACACTCTCCCACTCAATTCTATGGGTTATGGCCATATATATAATGACCTGTATCTGCCATTGCAATGTCACTCAGGACAATTCTGAGTTCTGAAATTGCCCCCATATTACACCTCTTTGTCTTCTCCCTGACTTCAGCACCTCCAGTGGCCACTGTCTCCACATTGATGGTATAATTTCCTCCATTGCTAGAATCACAGTAAATCTACAGCAGATTTCTAGTAAGTCTAATCTAGTCCATATTTTATTCCCCAATCCTGAGGATTCTTGGATAGTGATGCACATTTCACCTCCAATTGAGGGGGGAATTCAGTCCCATACAGCTGAAGTCTCCTGCTTGCAATTGTAGAGTCTCTCAGTTCTTGGTGTGGTGGTTGTCCATCCTCACCTCCTTGTTAGTTGTCCTGGCTGGGTCCAATGAACTGGAGAGTAGATATTGCAACTCTGCTGAGGCTCAGGGTCCAGATGGCACTTGGACCACCTGGTGATTCAAGTCCTTTGGATGTACACCTACCAACTCCAGCACCAACTATAGGTTCAAACAAAAGGGACAGAAATGACATGTGTAGAGAAGTCAAATCTAAGTCCAATTCTGTCACACCAGAGACCATAAACTCCAAAGCAGTGCCCACTGGTGAGGCACCAACCACTGGAGCTATCGGCCATGACCGTAGGACCTGGGTATCTCCAGAGCCCTCAGGAGCCCCACTATTTGGGATAGTATCTACTTTGGCAGTCTATGAGCTCCTGCTGAGACATGCTTAAGCATTACCTCTGGGAAGACCACCCAACTCATTTTGAAATCTCCTAGCCCTATAAACTTATTTGTCTTTACCTTTTCCCCCTTTTATTCAAGGTCTTTTTCCAGTCGCACTGCTCACTGGTGTTTGGTAGTAATCCCTCATTGCTAGGGAGGTTCATCCCCAGGAGTCTTGTCCCATGCTGGGGTGAAGGTAATGCACTTCTTTGCTGAGTTTGACTCGGAGAGAGGCGACATTTGAGCAACAGGGAGGCTCCCAGGAGGCAACTCTTAGGTACCCTATTACACCAGGCTATATTGCAACTTCAAGGTCAAAGGCTCATAATGACAGTTGTAAGTATTAATGGACACTAGTCCATCAATGGACACTAGTCATTGCTCCTGTACTTGTGTGATTATTGCTGTTCCATTAGAGAATGTGGCGGAGCTCCCCAGAATGGGAATTCAATATTCTTTCACTTGTTGTATAAATCACTACCCACTATGGCAATGCCCCAAGAATACCTGAACACATTCATATATCCTATATGTATGCCCAGGCGAACCTTCTCCCATGCTTCTCCCATTATCAACACCCCACACCAAAATGATCCTCCCCTGCCACAGCTGCATCCCTCTGTGATCAAAAACGTCCTCAAAAATGAAGCCCAGAATATCACCAAACACAATTATTAAGAAAAAGAAACAACTACAGGTCCAAACGTAAGAAACAAAAATGTAATACTTTAGAAAAACTGAAACAAAATTAAAGTAAAAAAAAAAAAGTGGGATATTAAAAAATAAGTAAAAATAATTTTTTGATGTTTTGCCTTTCATCACTGTAATATCTATTGTCCTGTATGTGCAGTGGGGTTTTCTTCCATTTCTTCCCCAGTGTCCTACTTTTTTTAATTTGTCTACAAAGAAGTTTTAGGTCACAGTAAAGTCACATACAGAATATAGGGGACTCCCATACACCCAACATTCTCTTTCCCCACTCTTAAATCAACAGTCTTTTCTCTGTTTGGTTTGTCTGACAATGTCTTTGTTCTCCCTGGATATAGAATTCTAAGATGACAGTTATTTTATTTCGGCATTTTGAAGACATCAGTCCTCTATATTTGGGCTCCTCCCATCATTGCTATTTAGAATTTAACTGTTGCTTCCTTCAAGATAATCTTAAATATGTTTTTGGTCTTTCTTACTATAATGTGTCTGCATATGGATTTATTTTTATATATCCCGTTTAGAATTTGTTGAGCTACTTGAATTAATGGATTGATGTCTTTTATCCATTTTTAGAACCTCTCAGTAATTATCATTTCAAATATTGCTTCCCATGCAATATTTCCTTCCCCTCTTTTCAAGACTCAAATTAAATGATTGTCCTACTGTCTCACTATGTTCTACATCTCTCTCTCCCATTCATTAGTGTTTATCACCCTTTTGTATCTCTATCCTGCATTATGGATACTCTCATTTGCTTGGCTTTGAACTTTAATCACAATTCCAAGATAAGAATCAAAATCACACTCCAGCTAACATCATCCTGTTATACTCCATGAAATAAGATAATGTACTCTGAACAAACACTAAAGATATAAACAAAGACATAAGTGGTTGCAGAGGGCACTCATATATTGTTTTAATCTTTTCCTATTTTAAAGATCGTCATTATTAGCATTAGCCATTTTCATATTTAGTCTGGAGGTTTTCATTTTAATGATTTCCTCCCAGACCAATACAAAATAATCGTTTTTTGATGCTTTGAAATTTCTGTGCTTTTCAAATGTTTGTTCTTTTCATCCAATTAACTCCTCTCCCTCTAATATTAGCAAATCATCTGGGAAATCTTATCTGGATTTCCTAGCTTCCTGTAGCCTTGTCATGCTCATAACGTCATTATTCCCTCATAGAATCTCTTAATCTTAGCAGAAGTTCAAGTCAACAAAAATGTTAGCCACCTAATTTGGGGAGAAAGAAAAAATGGATTAAAGAGGAAGACTCTAATCTGCTACAAAAAATTTGAGGGGAATGTTTTGGTTTTTTTAATTTATTGAAGTATATCACTCATACATAAACATACATAAGCAATAAGTGTACATTAAAAGTTAGGAACTTACAAAACAAACATATATAACATCATACAGGACTCACATATCTCAGCCAACCATGGACACCTTACAGTGTTGCTACACATTTTTAACTAATGACTAAAGAGCATTGTCGGCGGCGGACTTGGCCCAGTGGTTAGGGTGTCCGTCTACCACATGGGAGGTCCGCGGTTCAAACCCCGGGCCTCCTTGACCCATGTGGAGCTGGCCCATGTGCAGTGCTGATGTGCGCAAGGAGTGCCATGTCTTGCAGGGGTGTCCCCCGCGTAGGGGAGCCCCATGCGCAAGGAGTGCACCCCACGTCCAAGAAGTGCGCTCCGTAAGGAGAGCCGCCCAGTGTGAAAGAAAGTGCAGTCTCCCCAGGAATGGTGCCGCCCACACGGAGAGCTGACACAACAAGATGATGCAACAAAAAGAAACACAGATTTCCATGCTGCTGACAACAACAAAAGCGGACAAAGAAGACAATGCAGCAAATAGACACAGAGAACAGACAACTGGGGGCTGGGGAGAGAAATAAATAAATCTTTAAAAAAATAAAGAGCATTGTCAAAACATCACTACCAAACAAAGTATTCTTCCCCCAACCCACCCTATTATTATTATCTTTATATCATTTATATATGAACATATATAAACAATAAGTATATAGTAAAACTTGTGAACTTACCAAGCAAACATGCATAACATCATACAGAGGTCCCATACATCAACCCTCCACCAAAACCTTGCATTGTTGTGAGATGTTTGTTACAAATTATGAAAGAACATTGTCAAAATCTTACTATGAATTATAGTCCTTTTCTTATATTTGGTGTATTTTTCCCCCAACTCACCCTATTTTTTTTTAATATATTTTTGTGACAGAAGTTGTAAACTTATAAAACAATCATGCACATGTGCAGAATTCCCAAACAACACCCCTCTATCAACACACCACACTGTGGTGGAACACTTGTTACAGATAAGATAATATCATCAGATTGTTACTATGTCCATAGTGTACATTTGGCACACAGTTCCATACTGCCTCATTAACAACACAATACATCTTTGGCTTAGATGCAAAAATATTATATTACTACAGCTAACCACAGCATAGGTCACTCCAGTTGTATCATTCCCATGCTTCTCCACATTCCCACCACCCTGCAATAATGATATAAATTTGCTCTAGCTAACAAAGGACACTCTTGCATATGAACCATCAGCCACAATTCTCATCCACCTCTTGGTCTACTGTGCTATTCATTCCTAGATTATTCCCTAGCATTCTGTCAATTGACATTTACATACCTAGACTACTATTTTCAGCCACATACCCATTTATAAACTAGCTGTTACTATGTGTTACCATCCACTCTATACATTTCCACACTTTTACAGTAAAGCTAATTAAAAATTCTACATACATTAAACATCAGTAGTCCATCTCAGTCCTCCTCTTATCTCCTTT
Organism: Dasypus novemcinctus; assembly: GCF_030445035.2. Taxonomy (NCBI): domain Eukaryota; kingdom Metazoa; phylum Chordata; class Mammalia; order Cingulata; family Dasypodidae; genus Dasypus; species Dasypus novemcinctus. Next base: position 46,364,563 of record NC_080685.1, on the reverse strand, counting down.
AAGAATACACCACCTACCACCAGGGCTTGAAGATATTTTCCTACAATTTTTTCTAGAAGCTTTATGGTTCTTGCTTTTATTTTTAGGTTTTTGAACCATTTTGAGTTAATTTTGGATAAGGTGTGAGATAGGGGTCCTTTTTTCTTCTTTTGGCTATGGATATCCAGTTCTTTCAGCACCATTTGTTCAATGCACTGTTATGTCCAAGCTGTGTTGGTTTGACAGGCTAGTCAAAAATCCCTTGACCATACATGTCAGGGTCTGTTTCTGAACCATAAATTTGGTTCCATTGGTCTATGTGTTTGTCTTTATGCCAGTACCATCCTGCTTCTACCACCATAGCTAGGCAATATAATTTGAAGTCTAGAGATGAGAGTTCACTTTTCCTTTTTAAGATGTTTCTGGCTATTCAGGATCCCTTACCTTCCAAATAAATTTGATAATCATGTTTTCAATTTTTTTATTTTTTTATTTTTTTTAAATGCTAGTGGAATTTTTTTGGGATTGCATTGAATCTGTTTATCAATTTGAGTAGAATTGATATCTTTATGTTATTTAGTCTTCCTATACATGAGCATGGAATGTTCTTCCAGTTATTTAGGCCTTTTTTAAATTTCTTTTAACATTGAGTTGCAGTTTTCTGAATACAAGTGCTTTATATTATTGGTTAAGTTTATTCCTATTTGCGTTTTATCTGTCATATTTATTTTCCCCACTCTTTTGACACTTTGGTTACTTTTATTGATATGATCTTCATTTATAGACTCTCCTCTAGGCCTCTCTCTCCTGTCTTTTCTTTTCAGGCTCTAGCACACCCTTCGGCATTTCCTGAAAATGTGATCTCTTGGTTAGAAATTCTCTCAGTTTCTGTTTATCTGTGAATATTCTAATCTAATCTTGCCCTCATTTTTGAAATACAATCTTTCTGGATATAAGATTTTTGGTTGGAAGTTTTTCTCTTGCAGTATCTTAAATATATCATACCACTGTCTTCTTGCCTCCATGGTTTCTGGTGAGAAATCAGCATTTAATCTTATTGGGTATCCGTTACATGTTATGCATTGCTTTTCTCTTGCTGTTCTCAAAATTCCCTCTTTGTCTTTGGCATTTGATATTCTGATTAATAGGTGTCTCAGAGTTGGTCTATTCAGATTTTTTCAGATGGGAGTATATTGTGCATCTTAGACATGGATATATATGTCCTTCAATAGGGTTGGGAAATTTCCTACCATTATTCCTTCAAATATTCCTTCTGCCCTTTTTCCCTTCTCTTCTCCTTCAGGGACACCCATGACCCATATATTTGCACATCTTTTGCTGTGATTTAGTTCCCTGAGATCTTGTTCAATTTTTTTCTGTTTCCTCATCTGTTCTTTTGTATGTTCACTTTCAGAGGCCATTTCTTCAAGCTCACCAATTCTTTCCTCTGCCTCCTCAAATCTGCTATTTTATGATTCCAATTGTTTTTTTTTAAGATTTATTATTTTTTACTTATTTCTTCCCCCACCCCATCCCACCCCATTGTCTGCTCTCTGTGTCCATTCGCTGTGTGTTCTTCTGTGTCCACTTGTATTCTTGTCAGCGGCTCTGGTTTCTGTGTCTCTTTTTGTTGCGTCAACTTGCTGCATCATCGCTCATTGTGTGTGGTGCCACTCCTGGGCAGGCTGTGCTTTTTTTGCATGGGCAGCTCTCTTTGCAGGGGTGTACTCCTTGTGTGGGGGGCTCCCCTATGCAGGGGACACCTCTGCATGACACAGCTCTCCTTGCATGCATCAGCACTACATGTGGGCCAGCTCACCACATGGGTCAGGAGGCCCTGGGTTTGAACCCTGGACCTCCCATATGGTAGGCAGACACACTGTCAGTTGAGCCAAATCCGCTTCCCCCAATGTTTTTTTAATTTTATTTATTATGCCTTTCATTCCCATAAGATCTGCTGTTTTTCTACGTATGCTTTCAAATTCTTCTTTGTGCTTATCCAATGTCTTCTTAATATCCTTAATCTCTTTAACCATCCCACTGAATTTATTAAGGAGATTTGTTTGAACATCTATGATTAGTTGTCTCAACTCCTTTATGTCATCCAGAGGTTTGTCTTGTTCCTTTAACTGGGCCATAGTTTCCTGTTTCTTGGTGTGGATTGTAATTTGTGGTTGGTATCTTGGCACCTGGCTTACTAGAGTATTTATTCAGAGTGCAGTTTTTCTCTTTAGTTTAGGGCTTCCTGCCCTTTCTCTCTTGCTGGTTGTGCAGTAGGAGCCAAGGATGTAGTTGGTGCTATAAGCTGTGGAGGCTCAAACTGCCCTTATTATCCCAAGGACTGATAAAGCTTCTCCCAACTTTCTCCTTTTCCAGGAGTAGGGACAGAATCATAGCTGTGTGGAATAATCCAAGTCGTGCAGGCCTACACTCTAGTTACCCAGAGAGACTAATGAAACTTCATTCCCCTTTCTCCTCTGCCTGGGGCGGGGATGGAGCTGCAGGTGTGGGCAGTGATTTATGCAGTGTGTGACTAAGATGACTGTAGTTGCCCTGGTAGACTTCTGATTATTCAGTCTATGCCAGCCAAATGTACCTGCAGTTACCTGGATAGGTATTGTGCAGGGACCACCAGCCTCCTCCCTACCAGAGGTGGGACTGAAGCCTAGGTTAGGGCTGCAGGCCAGTCTGGATGATAGAGACCAGTTCCTACCATCACTGTGACTTTTGGTCAGCCAAGCTTCCCCTTGTGCTGGGGTGGAGTCAAAATGGCAGCCACCAGACTCTTTCTGACTTGGACAGGTTCATACCTTAGCTGTTCTTAGGGTTATGCTTTAGCCACCTGAATTTACTAATCAGTAGCTGAAATTGGTGGCCAACCATCTCTTCCTCCCCTGTTTCTGGGAAATGGAGCTTCAAATTCCAGCCACAGAATAGCTCCTAGGGCAACTTGCGCTGCCAAAATAGGATAATTGCCTGCCTCTGTGGCTTGGCCGGTAATTTCTCAGAGAGGCTGTTGCAGGTCCCCCCAACTTCCTCCCTGTTCTCAAGATTATACTTTAGCCTGCCGAATTTAGTCATCAGTAGCTGAAGTTGTTGCCCAACCATCTCTTCCTCCCTCATTTTTGGGAAGTGGAGCTTTCAATTCCAGCCATGGAACAGCTCCCAAGGTGGCTTGTGCCTCCAGTGGAGGATGGGCATAAGCCTTCGTGGTGTGGAATGCTCTACTTAGGAATCTTCTCTGCAGATGGGCAGTGTCCTCCTTCTATTCCATCAAGGATGTGGCAGGATGATCCTCTGGCCTCCTGGAGCCCCCAAACAGGTGCTTCAGCTAGCTCCAGAGAGCTCTGGATATTTGCTAACTGCCCTGTAATAGGAGCTGACTCTAAGAGCTCCTTACTCCGCCGCCATCTTGTTCGTTGTCCTGTTTATTTTATTTTTAAAGTTCTATTTGTATAACAAATGGCTGACCACTAAGGAGTGATCCATTGATTTGAGCACTCACAGAGATGGGTCTCTTTCTCAGAGTTGGAACAGTAAATTTTTGGAAGTGGGAGGACAAGAGAAGCCAATAAAGATGGCCAATAGGCCCTGGGCACCTGGTGCTGGAGGAATAAGTCAAAAACACCATCCAGGGGAAAAAAGTTAAGACTATGGATGCCACAATAAAATAGCCATCCACCCCATTTGTCTCCCATTTCCTCAGCAGCAACAGCTTTTCTACCCCAATACGGTCCCCTGAACAATCAATTCCCCTTATCCACTTTTTTTTTCAATGATTTATTTTATTTATTTATTTATCCCCACCTCCTTGTTGTTTGCACTTGCTGTGTCTGTTCATCTTCCTTGTTTCTTTAGGAGGCACTGGAAACCAAAACGGGCACCTCCAATGTGGGAGGGAGGTACCTAATCACTTGGGCCGCCTCCATTCCCTGCTTTGTTTTATCACTCACTATATTTTTCTTCTTGTGTCTCTTATTGCATCACCTTGTTGGGTTGTTTTGCTGCATCTTCTTGTGGCATCATCTTGTTGCGTTATCTTGTTGTGTGTCATCTTTTGTTGCGTGATCTTGTTGTGTCACCTTGTTGCATCATCTTGCCATGCCTGCCATCATGCCAGCTTGCTATTTTCTTTAGAAGGCACCAGGAACTGAACCAGGGACCTCCCATGTGCTAGGCAGGAGCCCAATTGCTTGAGCCATATCCACTTCCCCCTTGTCCACTTTCAAGTGGACCATGTCTCTTATGTGACATCAAAAATGGAAACCATCCAACTGAGAACCCCTGAACTTCATGGATCCCCAGCAACAAATTTATCTACTTTATGTCCAGCCTTGCTTTCCTCCTTTATATCACAAAAAGGTTCTTCTTCCCTTTCTGGGATTAACCCTTACAGCTGTGCTCTAAATCTATCCTCTCCCTCCTCTTCAGACCTGTGTCATTTTGCCCCTCTCTCACCATCATATGCTACTCACATGTACCCAAAACATTCCCATCTTTAATAAGAAAATCATTCCCTTAATATAAACACCATTTAGCTACTGTCATGTCTCTTCTTTCTTTCATTGCCTGAATTCCTCAAGGAAGGACCCCAGGCCCACTTCTCTTCTCCCTCCAGACTCCCTCCCTGGGGTCTCTGCTCCGACCAAGCCAATGATCACTCAGGCAGGAATGACTCACCTCTCAAATACCCAGGCTCAAATAGCCAACCACTCACTGGCCATCTCCATTTGCGTTTCTCAAACAATTTAAACTCTAAATGTCTTCCTAGATTTATGATTTGTCACCACTCTCTGAGTCTCCTCTTAGTCCTCTTCTCAATATATAGTCCCCAAATTTCTCCTACAATATAAAGCAAAAAATGAGGCTCCTTCTTTAAAAAAAAAATTATTAGCAAAATTGTGGATTCACAGAACAATCATGCATAAAATAGAGGATTCTCATACATCACTCTACCACAAACACCTTGCATTGGTGTTGAACATTTGTTACAATTGATAACAGCACTTTTTTATAATTGTGCTTTTTTTTAACAGTAATAGCCAAGGCTCTTTTTTTTTTTTTCAGGTACCAGAGGCAGGGATTGAACCCAGAACCTCATATGTGGGAAGCTTGCATTCAACCACTGAGCCACACCAGCTTTCCTGAGTTGTTTTTTTTTTTCATTTGTTTTGCTTGTTGTTTGTTTTTGTTTTTTCAGGAGGCATGGGAACCAAATCAGGGGTCTCCCATGTGGGAGGCTTGTACTCAACTGCTTGAGCCACATCTGTTCCCTGAGGCTATTTCTTGACACTTATCTTCCTTTCATCCCCACAACAGATTCCTCCTCACATCCTGTACCCCAGTCTCCTAAACACCTATCAAGCCTATCTATATTTATCTCCCTTGCCACTGCACAGTTTCTGTTAACCGAGCTGCTGGCATGTAGCCTGCTCTATCCCTAGAGCAGTCAGCATGGTCTTTGTAAAAATGCAAATCTGAATCTATCTCTTCCTTGCTAAAAATGCTTCAGTGACTTCCCAAAGATCTTGGGAAAAAATCCCAAAATCCTTAAAATAACATAGTAACAAGAATCATATTTTGAAACATACACACACTCCCACACCATTTACTCTTTTCCTTTCCCAAAGAGGTAAACTGCTCCCTAGTTGGCTGGAGGCATCCATCTGCTCAAGAAAAATTAGTATTATAAAGATTGCAATGAGTCAGAAAAATGAGATCCTGACTTTCAAAATGGGATTTTGCAGCAATACAATAGACATGAAAAAGAAGATTTTCTAATACTTTATCTTCACTTTTGGTTTAATCAAGAACCAAGCCCGGCTGCCCAGACCACAGAATTACTACGGTACAGTGAAGTTTCCCCATGCAGCTCTATGGTGGAAATTAGGATATCCAGACTGCAATTCTCAGGGCTCCACAAGTTTCCATGTACAGTAAAGACAGGAATCAGAACACCCTGCTTCACAAGCTTCAGGTGGACAATCAGGCACTGGCCATTTGGGGGACACAGGGGAAATGCAGCAAGAGCTGAGAGGGGAGGTCAGGTCATCCAGGGGGTGGTTTCTGGACTCTGCTCAATTTGAGGGAGACAGCGAGAGAGGCCTGGCACAAGCAGCAAACTGCAGCCTCCCACATCAGCAGAGCAAGTGGTGGCCAAGAAGACTCGGGATACAGCTGCAGGGACCAAAAGTAGCATAGGGCAGGGCTCAAAGGTCCTTTCTGTCACTGTTGCTATAAGTACCAAGAAGCCAAACCTGTCCCCATACTTTTAGAAGCCATCTTGAAGAGTTGCAGGTGAGGGTAACTGAATCTGAGCATGTTTACTCAGAATGGACTCTTTCTATTTTTACTCCGATCTAAATTTTGAAATTGGAATTTTGCTCCCCAGCAGATGGGGTTTCTGAGAAAGACCAGATTTGTTATAGATCCTCCCACACACACACATACACAAAAGGAGAATTGGAGAGGAGGAGGAGGGAGAAAGGATCATTGCTCAGCTTCTGAGACGTCCTGTGAATCTACTGGCACCTGCACACAGTATCTTGCGAGGCCACGCCTGATCCGCCTGTCAACCTCTCAGCCTTACTCCCTTCCTTTCCTCACTCATTTCTCAAGCCACACTTCCGTCCTTTCCCTTCCTCAAACCTCCTGTGGTCCCATCTCTTCCCTGTGCAGGAATGTCCTCCCCCACTCCTACCACTCCCTTGGTCCACCTAATTCCACTCTTTGGGCCCCACATCACTTTCCCAAGAAAGCCTTCCCTGGACTTCACTGACGCCTGCCTTCATCCCCCCTGCACCAGAGTCCCCTGCCCTTTGAGGAAGTGCCGCAGCTGCCTGCACTTCGCCCTCACAGCACTCTTCCCCATAGTCGATTATACTCCTGACTGAATGTGCAGCTAATTCTGCCTCCCCCATAGACCATAAGCCCCATGTTGGCAAGGACTGTTTTGCTCACCATTGTATCTCCAGTGCCTAATGTACCATAGACTTTCATCTCATCTTTGTTGAATAAAAAAATTGCTCAATAAATGAATAAATAAATGAACAATAAAATTTGTACACAAATGCAAAGGGCTGCCTGTGCAAGAGAGGTATGCAGGCACAGTGAGGTGGCTGCCATTGGGGATGCTTTAGAAGCAATACCTGCCCTAGATGGACAGTTGGCATAGACCCTCTCTTAGATCACTTCCATTTCAGAAATTTCATGTTTCTCTGTATTTCCATATTCAGAGGGAATGGGAGGATCTTCTGTGCAGCTTCTCCTCAGACCATGCAGGTGCCAGGACAGATTGTGCCTGAGACCTGAAGCAGAGTTTAATTTGACCATGGTGGCATCACAGGATGGTCACCCCAAGGCAATCTGACAATGTGGTGGAAGAGGGAGAGCACCAGTGGGAAATAGCTCGTAGGCCAGAGCCAAATGCATTACTTTGAAAGGCACAGGACAGTAAAGGAGGCCAAAGGATCGACTCCTACAGGCAGCCGTACCCAGCATCCTCTCTCCAACATGCATCATTCACTCCCACCAGAGCGTGTGTGGGCATGACTTTAGTCTTTCTGGCTGTAAGCTATTTTGAGAGTATGTAATCACCCCAACAGCCCAGGGCCATGTTTTACACATCGTAGATGTTTAAAACACATACAATAAACCAAAGTGCGTAGGCCAACCTCATCACTAGGGTTTGCTCTTGTTTCCCTATCAGCTACTGCTGGTCAAGGCAGGGGGTGTGTGAGTGCCCCAGCACGCACAGGTATGTGTGAATGGAGTGTGTAAGTATGGATGGGGCTAGGATACAGAACTGAGGCACCGACTTCTGTCCAGTATTAATACACTTTCAAAGTCAGAACCAACAACAACAGTGCTACATGTACGATGAGCTTTGAGGAGAAGACCTCATACCATTCACAGCCACTACCTAAATCTAGGTCTAAAAGGCTAATTAATGATACTATTTTGGGGAGGCGAGGGATAATCTTGAAGTATTTTGCTTCTTTTTAAAATGAAAATGCCTTTTGAAAAAGATTACTCTATGCTTCTACAATTTTGCATTTTAGAGAGGATTATGATGGATTGTTAAGAAGAAATTAGAACCCAGATTACCACTGGGGAAAAGGCAGGACAAGAGGAAGGAAAAAGTCAGCAGAGAGAGAGACTGCCAAAATAAGCGCTCTGACACATTTAAACATCATTTTTACAATTTTGCTTGGGGCAGCCTAAGAGATCATTGCTGCTCCACAGAGGAGGGCTCTGCAGATCTTTGGGATAAATGGATGATCTCCGATTAGATTAAAAGAAAAGGTGCTGAGCTCACTTGAGGTTTTTTCATCAAAGGCAAAAGCAGTATCTTGGGGGCTCTGGACGTCGAGAGTTTGACAACCTGTCCATTTCCTGGCTGCTGGAGATGGGGAGAAACCACAGATCCAACCAGGACATAGTGGCTGGATGAAGTCTGCAATAACTGCTCAGGACCCAGGTGGACTCCCACAAAAAGTTTGCAGAGTGCAGCCTCAAGTGTTGGAGGTACTCAGGGAAGTGGGCATGGAGAAAGAAATGAAGGAAGGAGGGTGAGAAATAGAGAGAGAGAAAAGGGGTTTAAGCATCTGGAAAATTACCGCAGTCTCACAGCTTTTGCTGCTTCAAAGTCAGGATGAGTCATCAGCTAGTTGTCTAGGCAACGGCTATTTTTTTCCTGCTACTGATCAATTTCATCTGCACAAATGTCCAATGAAACTGCGAGCTGTGAAGATAATATACCCGAGTCACAGAAAGTTCTGCCAAATGAGGTCTGCAATTCAAGTGTTCTGAGCCAGACCTTATGGATCCCTAACCACCCACTTCCCATCCTACCAACTCCCTATTCCAAAAATCAGAGAGACAGAGAGAGAGAGAGAATGTGCATGAGGGGCCAGGACAGGAGTAAAGGATGACAAAGGCAGAAGACCCCACCTCTGCCTATGATCTGGGATCATAAATGCCCAACCTCACTGTCTCCTTTAGACAGAGTGGACAAATGGTCCTTCTCTCGTTGCATTTCTCAAAATAGTTTCCTGGATGAGGAAATACAGCCACAGAGGCCATTTACCTGCAACAGTCTCTGAGCTGTGCCCTGCAGTCTGTGCTCCTGTGTTCAGAAGAGGGAAGTATGGCTACTGTCTCCACCCCGAGTGCTCTCAAAGACAGTGCTGTCCCCTTTTCTTACTTTTTTGCCTTCTAACATTTATCACTTCTCAAAATAGTAAAAAAGCAATTTTTGTGTCTTCCTCACTAGATGGTATTAAGGCAGGAATTTTATGTCCTATTCACCAAGGTTATCTTTATCTCCTAGCCTAGCACATCATCCTGCACATAGTAAATTCTCAGTGAGTTTGTGGAACAGACAGATGGATGAATATATGAGTGAATGAATGAATGAATGAATGCATGCATGCATGAATGCATGAATTCACACATGACAATGCTCTTGGGCCACTTCACATATAAGGCCACCTTAAAAAATGTTTCAATCAGAATGACCATAATCCCTCAGAAAAGGCCAAAGCATATGAGACTTCTGCATTGCAGGCAGGACAATACCTACAATCTGAGAAATCAGACATTTGTCACAATTCTTTTCTTTCCCTATTCCACTTCCAACATTTGGGGCATAAAGAGCTTGGAAAAGCTTGTATAAAAAATTATGAGTCTCCTATACATAGCTCAAAGCTGGCAGAGCTGCCATATCCATTTATGTCTTGTTAATATTCACTAAGGGCAAACACATTACATGCATTCCGCTCATTTCATCCTCACAACAATCCAGATGGTAAATATTTTATAATTCCCACAAAAATGAGACTTAGAGAGGCTGACATGCCCATGTTCTCTCTGCAGTATGTGGTAGCCTCAGGATTCAACCCCATGTAGTTCTTTAGCCACCATTCAACACTGCGTTTCTCCTTGCCACAGCCCTCCACTTATTACTCTAGCTCTTTGGTGACATTTCCAACTCTACGTTTCTCCTGCATGCAGGCTAGGATGTCCATTTTAGCCTGAAGTGTTTTGCACCTATAGTATGCTCTCTTGTTTTCCAAATATCCTTATATAAGTGAGCCTCAAACACCCCTGTCTGATGAGATGAGCAAATAGCATCATCTCCACATTTCTGATGTAGAAAATAAGAAACAAAAAGGTTAAATGACCTGTCCAAAATTATTTAACTCATTAGAGCTGGAACTTGCACAATGCTGCCACCACTTCAGCTGAGATGCCCTCTGGAACAGAGCATCATCTGTGGGTGTTCACAGATGCACACCCTCACCAAGCCCTGATGCACACTCTCACCAGTCCTCAGGAGTGTCCTTGGAAACCACAAGCTGGCAGCACATTTATCGTCCTTGTTAGCAAATTATAGGGAGAGCCTGTCCTGGGAAACCTCAGGCTTCCCCCATGAATTGTGTAAGAGGAAAGCAATCTAAGATTTCAGGGAAATCTGAGTATCTGAGAAATAGTTCATATGTCATAGCTTAACTTAAAAGATAGTACCAGATATATTTAACTAACTTTATCCTAGCTCTTTCCTTGCCCTGATCTTTCAGACTCAGTCCACTCCCCACCCACCGCTTCTCCCCTCCAAAAAGAAATAACATTATCTAGCACCACATGAAATAAAAAGGTTTTAAAATACAGCTTTGTGGACATGATTCTAAGAAATCAGTTCATAAAAGATCTTACCAGCTCTTCCAGTGAACAGTACCATGCTAGGTAGAAATGAGTAATTGGAAGAAACAGAAATATAAATATTAATCCAAACTCTTATGAGATGTCATGGCTAGCCACCAACCACTAAGCATAGAAAATGACTACCAAAAAATGATGAGTCTTCCCTTATGTAGTTTCTATGAAATAGTCTTTTTTTTTTTATCTTCTGTGTGGCTTAATTTCTCTATGACCCATGGGACAATTTTCATGAATGCATGAAGCCATATTTTTTTTCTTCTGTGTCTGGTCCCATGTGTTTTGTACATGTGCTACATGTTTGAATTAGTGGAAGCTCAGTTGAGTGAAGGCCTGCCATGTGCCAGGGCTAAGCCAGGTACTTTCCATATGTTAACTCATAAACCTCCAATGGCCTTGTGATATGTATATGATACTAGTGCTATTTACCTTTTACATGTGAGAAAAGTGGGACTCAAAGAAGTTAGGAGATTTACCTGAAAACACACAACAACAACAACCTATAAAAGCAATCCTAGCAATAGAACTAGAATATTAACTGGATATCAGTGCTTAAAAGCACCCACACATTCATTCAACACATTTATTCCAGCATAGGACTCCTCTTTACAATGAATGTGCATGAGAACTAACACTAAGCAACAAGGAAGAGAAAACTCTATTCTAGATCCTCAGTGACTATCTTTCGCCACTTAAAAGATCAAATATTGACAATGGGGAGTTCATCTTAATTTTGTTGGGGCCAAATTTAATTTCTGCATTGTGTATTTACAACCTAACTCCCAAAAATCATGATTACAGGTCAAAATTATTTATAAACCAAGTCAGACCAGTTTCATATATAAACCTATATAACTAAATTTTTTAATCCACCTATCCTCTGAACTATGAGGGCTGAAAGATGACTATTTGTTATTTTTCCAGGAATAAATCATATCAATTCTAATAATAATACATGAAGCCATATTAAAGTATATAAATGGTTTGCTTGCCTTCAATGATTGTGCTCAGTTGAGGTTGAGAAAAAAATTTGGATCCATTAATAGAAAACTAAGTATGATCTTAATCCAGCCTTGCATATGAACATGCATTTGAAAAGCAATTATGCTAAGTCACAGAGAAATTAACCTACCAATGTCTTCTTAAATTATTATCTGACCCACAACATAGATTATACTCTCCACTACACTCTTGGGCTAACTAATCTTACGCAATACTCTTCAGTCTCTGAAAACTGTAAGAGTGGCTACTGGTGGTTTTACAAGGAGCAATATGTTCTCATATTACTCCATTTTTTTTTCAATATTAAAATTTATGAGTAAAGTTGTTTACTTTCTTTAAAGGTATGCTTTTTGCCTTACTCTGTAATTGTGCTTAGAAATTTAAAAATAAATCACACGTTTGTAACTTAAAACACATTTGCCCATTCATTTTGTAAATAATTTATATGGGCATTTTCCTAAGGAAATGCGAGTTTCTATTAAATGTAAATGCTCTAAACTTCCTACTATTAAAGTATTAAGATTTTTAACATGAAAATGATCTGGGAAAGCTTAAAGGCAAGTTAGGGCAGCAAGTTAGGACAAAAAGAAGCAAAAAAAGTACTGTAAGTGGGGTCATGGCTAGGAAGAATTATTGTAGCAAATGGTATATGTGGCCACATGAAGAGAAATGAAGCTGGAAAAATAAGCAAAAGCCAGCTCACGAAAGGCTTTCAGTACCAAGGAGTGTGTACAGAAAAATCTGGGGAACCACTGGAGAAATTTTATCTGGAGAGTGACATGATAAGTTTCTAAATTTAACTTGAGATAGATGACTAAGTCATGAGTAAGGAATATGGATCAGAGGAAATATTGGTGGCAGGAAGGATGGTTTTGATAACCCAGACAAGAAGCAATGAATGAATAATCTAAGACAGTATCAGTAAGGATGGAGATATGATACTGGATATGGAAAATTTTAAGAAGATGGAAGCCATCGATAGTGGTAACTGGTTCACTAGGAAAGAGAGGAGGTACAAGTGAGCAAAAGGAGCCATCCTTGAAGTGGCCAGCTGGAGGGACTACACTGTCATTTAAGAGAATAAGAAACATAGGAGAAAGTGCATGTTTGGCCAAGAATTTAACATATAGAACTTCAAATGCCTATTCCATAGAGATAGCTAGAACACCAGCAAGAAGTCTGGGCTAAAGATAATGAATAGTCATCAGTGGAAAGTTTGAAATTGCCTTTAAATGAGCTCCTTCACCATCAGTATATGGAGTAAGAAGAGAAACATTGACGTTTAAGTGAGCAAAGGAAGGGACTTCCATAAAGGAAGGCTAAAAAAGAACAAGGAGCTAGTGAAACATCAGAAGTTAAAGTGAAAGAGAATTTCAGGAAGAAAATGGTCACCACAGTCAAAGATTGCAAAGATTAAAAAGTGCCCTATGTTTTGCAGAGCATTGGTGACATGATTTCAGTGCAGTCAGAAGGGTAGAAGCCAGACATAATAGCAAAAAGAGCTGGAGTAAAAAAATAAATAAAAATAAAAATTTAAAAATAAAAAAAAAGATTATAAATCATCACTGATAATTGGGGCTTCATTATTTTCCAGCAAATAAGGTCAAGGTACTCGATGTCTTTTTTATTATAAAACTATATGACCATATTATACAAAGTTTAGAAAAAAACTCACCTATGATTTAGATATCATGACACAAGCAAAGTAATTATTTTGGCCAATATTCTCCCAGTCTTTAAAGATGTGCATATACCTCACTCCAAATAACTATTATCTAAGGACTCTTTAAGGGAAGCAGACTTGACTCAAATGATAGAGCGTCCACCTATCATATGGGAGGGTCCAGGTTTCAATACCCAGGGCCTCCTGACCCACGTGGTGAGCTGGCCCACACACAGAACTGCCATGCGCAAGGAGTGCCATACCACACAGGGGCACCCCCACAAGGAATGCACCCTGCATGGAGAGCTACCCCAAGTGAAAAAAGCACAGCCAGGAGCGGCACTGAACAGACAGAGAGCAGATGCAACAAGATAATGCAACAAAAAAGAGACACGGATTCCCAGTGCCACCTGATAATGCAAGCAGATGCAGAAGAGCACACAGTGAGTGGACACAGAGAGCAGACAATGGTGGGGGTGGGGGTGGGGGGGAAGGTAGAGAAATAAATAAAACATTAAAAAAATTTTTAAATAAGGGCTTTTAAGGTGATGACCTTCAAAAAGACAAACATCTCTCCATAATTTACATTTTCCCTAAATATTATTCTTAATTCAAAACACATCTGCAAGAACATTATAACAAATAACAGGCCTTAAATTTAAAACTAGGGTCATGTTTTGTTCATAATATTTCCAAACATAGGTAACCCTTTCTCCCCACACTTTGAATAATCCTATTTCCAGGAAACCAGCAATCTGACCTCCAAGCTCCCTTCAAAGCTAACAGCGTAGGATTCTCTATTACTAAGATAACAGCAGAAATTTAATGGAGGAAACCTTCTCTTGGGAGGCCTCAGTTTGCCCCATCTTAGTTTTCCAAAACTGGGAACTCAGCCAAATGTTTCTCTGCCCCCAGGGATCCTCCAGACTTCACTCAAAATGTAGCAGGTTATGTGGATTCAGGTCACTGGAGAGTGAAATGGAAGCAACCGATCATCCATACCAGATCACTTACTGATTACGAGTAGCCTCTTTCTTACGTCCATGGCCAATACCAAGTTCTCTCCACTTTCTCAAGTCCTCGAAGCATACCTAACTAGCCAGTCTTACTAGAAGTGTGAGAGTCAAAATGTTCTAGTTTATTTAAGCTTAGCCTTACCTTCAGAACAGCCTGAGTGGCATTGCAAAAGAGCCTGGGTTGTCTCTGACATAACACTCCTCTTCCTTCTTTGACACTCCTTAGGGTAAAACCCCTTCCAAAATTTGCCATGCACTAATGAGGAGAGGACAAATGGATGAGTGTATTTTAAATGCCAGCATCCAGGCTTTCAAATGGAAATTTTATAAAGGGAAAGAAAATGCTGAAAGTGGTGGTATGGATAAGATATTAAAAGTATCTATGAATTTGTGTTGTACAGGATACCCAGGTGAGATGACCAGGGACTGGAGTTGTGAACAAAGAGAGACACTCTGAAGGGTTTGGTGGGAGATGGATATGGAGTTGGAGCATCTATGAATTGAGGATGGAAGAGAGGAGAAATCTAATCAGTGAGCTTTAGGGTACCCAGAGTAGCCTGGCACTAATGAGTTCAGCATGAGCCTATGTGCAAGGTTATCATGAGGTTTAGCCAGCATGGCTCTGCCATGTAAGTTCTAGGATCACTAATGGAAGGAGGAGTTGGGGGCTGCAAGAAAAGCAGTTCTCATTGAATGTAGGTGGGGTAACCAGCTACAAGTACCTCATTCTCCAAAGTCCATAAGGTGGTTAACAAATCAAATAACCTTCAGATGAAGAATGGAAAATAATGTTAACAGCAAAGGAAAGAAGAAATAGTCATCACAGAGGCCATATCTAGGGAATGCACACCCTGACCAGAAGAAGAATCAACAAGGAGGGGTATAGAAGACACAGATCAAGCTAATTAAAAGGGCCAAGCTAATTAAGCAGCATGAGGGTATCAATCTGCAATCTATCTGATACCCCAAGGATTTTTAAATGTGCTTTACAGTAGCTGCCTGTGAGTTTTGTTCTGCTGTGAAGTGAAGAGACAAGATGATTAGAAAGTAAAAGTTAAAGGACTATATAACCCGTCCAAGAGGCTTAAGCTGTGAGAAATGAAACATCCCTCAAAAATAACAACCCCCAAGTGGTGATGGCATAAAGATGTAACGAGAGCAGGTCAAAAGCACACTAATCTGGAAAGAGAAAATCTGGGTAATCTCTTAGTTCTACTTTTAATGTTTTGACCTCAGTGTCCTCATATGGTAAGTGAGGGTATTCAACTAGATTACCTCTAAGATCCAGTTGGCTACGCCTTAACATAAAGTAACACCTGCAAAAGATCCTATTTACCATGGGTTCACACTCACAAGTATGTGAATTAAGATTAAGAACATGTCTAAATTGGAGTACATAATCTACGACAGTCTACTTCTGGACTCCAAAAATAACTGTTCTTCCCACATGCAAAATACATTCATTCACTCCAATATCCCAAAAGCTTTAAGTCATTTCAGTAACGTCTCTAAATCTCAGTTATGAGTGTGGTGTGGTCTGTCCTGGGGCAAAATTACTCTTTCTCTGTGGAACTGTGAAACTAAAAAATGAGTTCTCATCCAAAAACAAAATAGTATGACAGGCATAGGATAGACATTCCCACTCCAGAAGGGAAAAATGATAAAGAAAACAGGGGCCATGTGTCCCAAAACATGTCCAAAATCCAGCAGGGAAAATTCTATTAGCTCTCAGGGCCTGAGAGCCATCTGTGAATGCTTTTCCTCTGGGCCTGCTAGAGTGGTAGACCATTCCTTTCCAAGAACGTGGGAAGCAGCAATACTCTTCCCATATACCTGGACATAGATTCATCCTCTCCAAGAACAGGGTGGTGGCCAGGCTCTCCATAAACACTCCAAGCATTGGGCAGTTTGCCTCACCCTTCCCATACATCTTGGCAAAAGCCCCATCTCCTCTAAGCACAGGGGTGGATGCATCTTGGCACATGCATGGGTGGGGTCTCTCTCTTGGCCCAAGGAGATCTCTTCAGTTCAGACCTCTGCTTCCAAGATTCTGCCCTTGGATTGATTTTTTCTTCAGTTAGCCCCTTCTCTGTCCCTTTCAGTCCAGGCTGGCATACACCTCACTTCTTAGTGAAGGGTGATTTTGCCACACTCTCATGCTGCACCCCATTCTCTGGGGCTTACCAACCAGGAACTTAGGGGAAACCCTGATGAAGTCATTTCTGGCCCTAATCTCAGAGCACACTATCTGGATAGGGTGAAAATTTTCTATAATATCAATTTCTTGTTCCTTTGTGCATAAAAGTTCAGTTCTCAGTTTATTTATCTCTCATTTCACTATAAGCAGACAGGAGAAACCAAGCCATTTCACTTGGATATCTCCTTAGCTAAATATCCAAGTTCATCACTTACAAGTTTTGCCTTTCATCCAACCTCAGAACATAATTTCACCAAGTTCTCTCTATTTTATAACAAGTATCACCTTCCTTCCAGTTTCCAAAAACACATTCATCATTTAATTCTAAGGTCTCACTGAAAGTATCTTTGAAGTCCATACTCCTACAAATACTCTGCTCAAGACAAATTATGTATTCTCTAAGACAGTAGAAACTTTCTCTGCAGCTTTCACACACTTCTGAGCCCTTACCATAAATGCTTTTAATAAAAGCTATCTCTCCACATCCTCTCCAACATTACAGTTTTCTGACTTTTTTTAATAGTAGCCAGACTAATAGGTATGAAATATCTCATTGCAGTTTTGATTTGCATTTCCCTAATTGCTAGTGATTTTGAACATTTTTTCATGTGTTTCTTTGCCATTTGTATTTCTTCTTTGAGCAGTTATCTTTTCAAATCTTTGCCCATTTTTTAATTGGATAGTTTGTTTTTTTATTGTTGAGTTGTATGATCTCCTTATATATCATGGATATTAAACCCTTATCAGATATGTGATTGCCAAGTATTTTATCCCATTTGAGTTGGGTGCCTTTTCACCCTCCTGACAATGTCCTTTGAAGTGCTAAAGTATTAATTTGGAAGAGGTCCAATTTATTTATTTTATCTTTTGTTGTTCATGCTTTGACTGTAAGGTTTAAGAAAGTACCACCTACTGTAAGATCTTGAAGATGTTTTCCTACATTTTTTTCTATGAGCTTTATGTTTGTTTATTATATTTAGGTCCTTGATCCATTTTGAGCTAATTTTTGCATAAGATGTGAGATAGGGATCTTCTTTCTTTCTTTTAGATATGGTTATCCAGTTCTCCCAGCACTATTTGTTGAATAAACGGTTCTGGCCCAGCTGTGAAAAATCACTTGACTGTTGTGGCAGTTTGATATTATTTATGAATTCCAAAAAGAGATAGTGAGTATGTTTGCAAACTGCTCTGTTCCTCTGGGCATGATACCCCTTTTGATTATATTAAATTCAGAGGTTTCACTTTACTTTATTAAATCAAGATTAGGGCTTTGATTCAACCATGTCATTACAGCATGCAGGGTTGAGTCCCTGCCCCCTTGGTGGGCTATATAAATGGACTCTCAATCAAGAATACAGAAGAAGATACACAGAGAAAGAGAGACAGTTCCATAGACATGGCAGAGGTCCCAGGAAGAGAGAGAGCCATTTGCCTGATAGTTTACAGTTGACCTTGTGAAGACAGCAAAGCAGATGAGCCTGGAAAGAAATGAAGCCCCGGGAAGAAAGAAGAGCCCTATGCCAGCCTACAGCTGGACCCATAGACCCTTAAGAGGGAAGAGAAAGGCTGAACCCTCACAGACATCGCCTGCCATCTTACTTCAACATGTAGCAACAGAGTCTGATAAAGAAGTAACCTTGAGTTAGGCTCTTTAGGGCCTTGTAACTGTAAGCTTTTACCCCAGGTAAATACCCTTTATAAAAGCCAACAGATTTCTGGTACTTTGTATCAGTGTTCCCTTTGGCTGACTAATACAACTGAAGATGTGAGAGTCAATTTCTGAGTTCTTGATTCAGTTCCATTGGTCAATCCGCCTGTCTTTATGCCAGTACCATGCTGTTTTTACCACTGTAGCTAAGTAATAAGCTTTAAAGTCCAGAAGGTAGTGTCTTCCATTTTGTTCTTCTTTTTTAAGACATTTTTGGCTATTTGGGTCCTCTTACCCTTCCAAATAAATTTGATTATTAGCTTTTCGATTTCTGCAAAAAAAAGGCTGCTGGATTTTTATTGGAATTGCATTGAATCTGTAAATCAATTTGAGTAGAATTGACATCTTAATTATATTTAGTATTCCAATCCATGAACATGTAATGTCCTTCCATTTGTTTAAATCTTCTTTTTAAAGTTTTCTGAATACTGGTCCTTTATGTCCTTGGTTAAGTTTATTCCTATATATTTGATTGTTTTAGTTGCTATTATAAATGAATTTTTTTTCTGATTTCCTCTTCAGATTGCACAACAGTAGTGTACAGAAACACTTGAATTTTGCATATTAATCTTGTATCCTGCCATTTTGCTAAACTCATCTATTAATTCTAGCAGCATTGTTGTAAATTTTTCAGGACTTTCTAGGTATAGGATCATGTCAACAGCAAATAGTGTAAGTTTTACTTTTTCCTTTCC